>NC_080388.1:31505764-32812073 GCF_028751815.1 Salvia miltiorrhiza
TGGGTTTGGCGGCGGTGGTGCCGCTGCTGCCCAGCCAAGGACGGGCAGAGAGGGAGTTTCAGAGGGTGAGCGGCGACGGCGGGGCGAAGCTACTGCCGTCGGCTGCCGAGTCAAGTCAGGGAAGGGGCGTTTGGCTGTGAGCCGGCAGACGGCTGTAGTGGCGTGAAGCTGCTGCTGTCAGTCTGGCCGAGTAAGTGAGAGAGAGAGAAAACTTGAGGGCGGTGGTCGTGGATTTGGGCTTCGGCTGCTGTATTTCAAGGCACCGCTCCTCGCCGGGGGCCGTGAGCGGCGCAAGGAGCGTCTGCGTGTGTGGGTTCTTATGAGGGAGATCGAGGAAGATGGAGGCGGCAGCCTTCCAGCCGTGAGTTCGCCGGAGATGAGTCGCAGCGGCCGGAAGAGAGAGAGAGAGAGATCGCCGCTGCTGAGTGTGTTCCCGGTGACTGGTGTGTGTGTGTGCGTGCGTCTGTGAGTGTGAGAGTGACGAGATGGGGGGGATGGCGCGGCGTGTGTTGGTTTGTGAGGTGGGGGAAGAGTGAGAGGGAGACTTGAGGTCGAAGGGAAGGAGAGAGGAGGCGGAGCCGCCGGCCTCCGGGGACGGTGCTGCCGTCCGGTGGTGGTGGCGGGAGAGGCAGAGAGCGAGAGAGAGTGAGCGGCTGTGAGGAAGAGAGATGTGTGAGTGTGAGTCTGTGACCGATGGGGGAAGAAAAGGGGGGTGGGGATATTGGGCTAGGGTTGGGCTTGGGAGTTGGGTTTTGCAGATGGGCCGATTTTAATTTAATTGGCTGATGGGCCTTGCTTTATTTTTTTTCAGTTGGGTCTCTTTTATTTAAAAGATGGGCTGCAGTATTCTATTAAGGTGCTGGGCCCTTTATTTAATTAAAACAGTTGGACCAATTTTAAAGAGGTTTTGGGCTTTGCAGTTCTTAATAAAATGGACTAAACTTATTAATTAATTGGACTTCATAATTGAGTTTGATTCATTATTATTTTAAAGAATTATTTGCATAATAATATTATATTATTATTATGTGCATATTTTAAGTGAATTACTTATTATATGCTAAGCATGACATGAAATTGCATTTATACTTGCAATAAAAGTATTTAATTGGTTTCAATTATAATTCCAATTTTTAAGAAAATCGAGTAAGGATATTGTTGGTGTCCTTAACTCAAGAATTTAGTTTTCAATTATTTATTTACTAAATTTTGGAAACCCGGCGTGATGAATCAAGTATGTTTAGTACATCCACTAAGACTTTAAGTTAGCTTCACGAGACCTATTAAGAATAGAATTTCTTGTAGGCTTTGTGACCAGGGGGATTAGCGCTGCTTCCCAAGACAGGTTTATATGTGATTATGATCTTCAGGCTTTGCCTAACCAGGTGGGCATTACTTTTACTATACGTATATAGAGATCCCCTGCGTGTCGTAGGCCTCTTATACGAATATATATGCATGAGATGATTTTAACTGTTAATTTCAGTTTATTATTATGCCCAAATGATAAATGACTCTTATGAAATGAAAATGAAATGTTTATGAAATGAAATGAAATGTTTATGAAATGATTGACTGCCAAAAATGTTTATGTTTTTATATGTATCCTATCTGTGTTGGTTCGCCAATTTTAAAGGAAATCCAATTGGGATCCTATGCTAGACAAAGGTCGCTAGCTAGGGTTAACGTGTACACTTATGGAGACCGCGAGTCGCTTGCGACCGGTCTTGGCGTCCGTGGTAAGGAGGCCTCCTTCCCGGCGCGTGACAGAAAGGAACAGATATGGATCATATGAAGGAAAATGATCGGCCGATCGACTTTATGAAAATGAAAGAAATATTTTAGTAAGCGCAGGTCATTTAAGAAAACCCCTGTGTGTTACTGTTATGGCAGTTCAATTTATATATGTATGCATGTTGTATTTTCGGCTATGCCCACTGAGTATTTTTATACTCAGCCCTGCATGTATTTCTAAATGTGCAGGTTGAGCAGTTGATGGAATGGAATGATGTTGAGCGGGTGTTCCTTTGACATTTCAAGAAATGTAACCTTGAGGATACATCTTCATATGTATATCTCACACGTTTTTCCGCTGCAAAACACTTTGATTAGGATAACTCTATGTTATGAAGTTGTGACACGTGTTATTGGGTAACCCACCTTAATCAGTTCTCCTTTATGTGTATGTGTTATAAGTATCCAAATGATCATATATGATCATAGTTTTTTTTATTTATGAGTGACATTTCCATATACTTTAATGTTAAGTAATTGTCCATTTCCATTTCTTATTGTTCACCCCAAGTCATAACCCCGGTTAACCCGTCATTGGGATAGTGGGCTGTGACAGAAGCACCATGTACCCGAAGAGACACGAGTGAAATGCACCACGAGCGAGCCGAGTCACTCACCAATTGGGCCCCGATGAATCAGCGATCCAAAAGAGAAACATGCCTAGTTTAATAAGCCCAACAAGCCCATGAGGCTCAAAGACCAATTCCCAAGATCCAAAAGCCAAGGGCCACGTGCCACCGACATAAGTGCGGACGCGGACACACGACGATCGATGAGGAGCGGCGACACATGTGGGCTTTATAGCCCACTCCATGTTTACTTAATTATTATATGTATCAATGTGATAGCTTATATATATGATTAATTGATGCTAATTAGTTAATATGAGATAAGACATTAAATCTCCTTTAATGTTTATCCACATTCTTTCACAATACCACTTTTCAAGTGATCAATTTTAGATAATTATTTTTCACTCATCGAAAATTGAATTTGAGAAAATAGATACACTACGTTTATCTACTCGAAACGTAGAACAACAATTTGCCATTGAATTCCTTCAAAATTAAGTGCTTGATCACAAGAAAAATCATTTAATGCACACGATTTTTCAATAATGAGATAATTAAAAAATGAGGCAATTCTGATGTGACACACATGTGACACCACTATGAGGTATCACCATAGTGGATGTTCTTAGAGTATCCGCCGAGAGCCGCCTAAGGGGATCTTAAATGATCTCCACTATTTCTGAGTCCTTCCCCACAGTGCGGCTCTCTGCACCCGGACTCTTAATTTTATTTTTAATTTTATCATTATTTTTAATATACTTTTTAATTAATTTAAATATTAAATTAACAACACAAAAATTTATTAAAATTAAATATTACATTAATGAAAAAATTACAATAATTAAAACAACATTACAATAATAAAAAAAATTATACGAACTATGGCTCGGGAGGACCAAATCGTGTCCAAATATGTTCGATTAAATCATCTTGGAGGCGGGTGTACAATCGGCGGTCGTGAAGGCTTGCATCCGAACCAGGTAAGCGCCGAATTTTGGCAGAGCTCTTGTATTCGTCGGATGTTGAGAACTGCTGCTTGATCCATCGTTATTCGCCTCAGTCTCCCAATCTGCCGCATGCTCTTTTTGTCGTCACTAGAAAATGGGGGGCTCTTCACGAAGACTGATCAATCTGGGTAGATCCCAAAGTAGTAGCCTGTACACCGTTGGCCTCGAAGTGCACCGCTACTTGATTTCCCAAAAGAACGCGTTGAACAACGTCGATTGATTTAACACATTGATGTCATTGTTCAAACATGCTATGCCAAAGAAGGCATGCCATATCCAAAGATCTTGGGATGCTACGGCCTCAATAATAATAGTCGGCTCGCCGTGATCCCCTCGAGTGTATGCGCCTTACTACACCACTGGGCAATTCTTCCAAGTCCAGTGCATGCAGTCTAGGCTCCCTAGCATACCCGGAGACCTATGGTTCGCCTTGTGCATAGCAAGTAGCCTTTGACAATCGATGGTATTTGGCCTCTACAAGCAATCCAACACCGTTGATTCTCCTATACAAAGATACTCGTAGTAAGAATATACAGCAACTCCATTTGCCAATTGCCAAATAGTCACCGTGTATTTTCTGGATTGGTGTGAACCTCAATCGCCCATAAGCGTCTCCGCATTGTTGGAAGAATGGATCAGACTCCATCGCATTTATGATGCGCAAGAATAAAGACCGGTGCATACAAAAATGACGTTGGAAAAAACATTTGTCGTAAATAGGATCGGGAGCAAAGAAATTCCAATAAAGTCGTTCACCACCGGCTTCACGATCACACTGAACGTATACTTTCTAGAGAATGATCGAAATTGATAGTACTTGTCACTTGAATAAAATTGTTGGCAAAATGCATGGAAATTAATTTGGGATAAATATTTGGATCCGGAAATAGAAGATGATCCTCATTCGGAATTTCATTGCTAGATGAAAAATTGGAAGAAGAATTAGAGGAAGAATTATTGGAATAAGACATTTTGTGGATGTATAGAAAAATGGAGAAGAGAAAAATAGAGAAGAGAATATATGAATTTGATGTAAATGATGAAAAAGATCTATAGATATTTACAGAAAAAATGGAGAAAAAAAAAAAAATTGCAGTTGCAATGACACTTACAAATTAAAGAGAAAAAATAATAAAAATAAAACTGAATTCGACCGTTGTATATTTAATTTTAACTATTTTTTATTGGACTGTAAATTACACGACCCCTTCTCTCTCTCGTCATAAGGGTCGGCCCTTTCATTAGGCCGAAGGGGCAAAGGCCTCCCAAATTTTAGGGGCCCCAAAAACTATAAAGCCCAATCCCAATACTATTATTGACCATATTATAAAAAAATAAAATAAAATTATCTATCCTACTTTTCCTAAGCCCAACTAACGTTTCTAATCTCTCTCTCTCTCTCTTAATTCTTTTTTCTTTCCCAATTCCCAGCAAACTAACTGTGAAGGTGTGTCTGCAGAATATATGAATTGATGAAGGACCTGTATGCAAAATATAAAGGTCTCATGCAGAAGGTGATAGCAGCAGATTATTTCCCATGCACCGGGTTCTAGTAGGCTGTTAGGTTTGTTTCTAGAGGTTTTCTATATTAGCTTTTGTATTATTTTCATATAAGTACTTTCATATCTTTCCTATTGTTGGTTGTTGAGCTGTTGTGTATGAGAGAAAAGAAAGAAACAGTGGGAGAAGAAGATCAAGAAGAGAGTTGAGTGATAGCTAGGAGATATAGTTGTGAGTGTTGCTGATTCTCATTTGATCTATACTGTATTTTCGATTTTCTCAGTTGAGCAATAAGAGATTTATGTTTATCCTCCGTGGATGTAGGATATTATATCCGAACCACGTAATTCCTTGTTTTTAAATCTCCATTTTGTTTACTGTTGTTTGGGAGTTCTTGTTGTGCTTGCCGATCACCCACTCGATAAGTGGCGCCGTCTGTGGGAACGAAGATTGGCGTTGAAAATTCAGAGATGTCGACGACAAAGTTCGAGGCGGAGAAGTTCACCAGAAAGAACGATTTTGGCTTATGGCGGCTGAAAATGAAAGCCATGCTGATCCAGCAAGGCTTGTTCAGTGCATTGCAAGGTGAGGATGGTTTGCCAGATGACATGAAGAAGGCAGATCGGATAAATCTGATGGAAAGGGCTCAGAGTGCCCTGATTCTTTGCCTTGGCGACAAAGTGCTCAGAGAAGTCTCGAAGGAGACGACCGCGGCAGGAATCTAGAAGAAATTGGTGGATACCTATATGAAGAAATCCCTCACTAATCGATTGTACATCAAACAAAAATTGTACTATTTCAAGATTAGTGAAGGTAAGAGCCTCGACGATAAAATTGAGGAATTTAACAAGACGTTGGATGATCTGGAGAATATCGACGTCAAACTTGAAGATGAGGATAAGGCGATTATCCTGTTAAATTCTTTGCCAAAATCCTTCGAGCATCTAAAAGACGCCATGTTATTTGGGAGAGAGAAGATTATCTCTCTTGAAGAAGTCCAGTCGGCTTTGAGAACAAAGGAGTTGCAGAAATGCAATTCATCTAAGCAAGAAGGTTCGAATGCTGAAAGCCTAGCCAATAAGTCAGAGTTTGGAAAGGGAAAATTCAAGAAGGGAAGCAAAGAATCCAAGAAAGTACATCCAGAAAAGGGGAAGGATACCGGTGAAAAAGAAACGAGGAGCTGTCACTATTGCAAGAAGATTGGTCATCTCAAGAAAAATTGTTTCTCTTGGAAGAAGAAGCAAGAAACTCAAGGGCAAAAGAAAGATGCAGCAGATGTAGCAGAACATGTGGAAACTGCAGAGATCTTGAATATTATGGACTGCAAAGTCTCAAACACTACTAGAAAAACGCTCATAGATAACGGATTTTATCCGTTATCTATGAGCAAAAAAAGCGTTGTGTATAGTGGTGTTATCTATTATAGGTGTCATACACAACGGTTTAAAAACCGTTATCTATGAAGGGAAAAGATAACAGTACAACCACACATACATAACGGTTATAAAACCGTTATCTATAAAGGTTATACATAACGGTTTTTCACCGTTATGTATTAAGATTTTTCCGTTATCTATTAATTTTTTTTTTTTTTTTTTTTATCATAGTTAACAGTTTTTTGCACTTTTTATAACGGTTTTAACCGTTATCTTTGATAGAATACATAACGGTTTTTCACCGTTATGTATTAAGATTTTTCCGTTATGTATTCATTTTTTTTTATCATAGTTAACAGTTTTTTGCACTTTTTATAACGGTTTTAACCGTTATCTTTGATAGAATACATAACGGTTTTTTGCACTTTTTATAACAATTTTTTGCACTTTTTATAACGATTTTTGCACTTTTTATAACGATTTTAACCGTTATCTTTAATTAGAATACATAACGATTTTTTGCACCTTTTATAACAGTTTTTTGCACTTTATATAATTGTAGTATATTTTTAAATTTTGCAATTTTTATAAAACGACAAAATGATAAAATCAACGATAACAATATTATATATCATCCAAAAAATTCATACATTATTATACAAATGAACCAAATATCAAGTATACATCATCGTTGCATATTCCGATTCAAAATTGAAGATACCAACTACCTTATAGCTAAAACAAAAATCTATCATACAATGTTTCTAGCACCAAGTCCTCAAGAACTAGTTAATCAACCTGCTATGATTCTCTGGTTGTCTTTTGACCTCAAGCCATCCCAAGCTACCATAGCCCATGTACTTTACTGAGATTCTCGCAGTCCCCACAGCCCATGTACTTTACTGGTTCTCCTGCATCACTTTTCTTCTTCTTTATCTGGAAGTTATAAGTTAGATGTGATGCATATCCTCCATTTAATTACCTCAAACCAAATAATCAAGGGCCTTTAATATAAAAGTAAACAACAAATATAGTTTGATAGTAAAAGTAAACATCAGATTAGTTATAATAAAAAATACATCAGAGTGATAATGAGAAGGAAAACGGAAGCAGCAGAATCATCTGATAATGAAAAAAAAAGTGAAAATGGTTGGCATTTTTTCATACCTTGCTCCAGATGCAATTACTGTTTCGTGCACCTTCATACCGTAATACCCTTTTCCACCAAATGCTGGAAGAAGCGACGGATGTGTATTCAGTATGGCCTTTTGATAAGCTTTGATCAACTCAGTAGGAATAAGCTTTATCAAGAAGCTACACTATGTACAGAAAAAAGGAAAAGCAAAAGACTTCAATCAAGTACGTAGTCAAACAATCATAAAGTTTATTCTTTTGGCTACATATTTCTTTCTTACAGAAATCTATACTGACCAAGTGAAATGCACTATTTCCTTCTTTTTATAAAGCAACAATAGTACTAACCAAGATTTTGTCATCCTCCACAAGAAAGAAACATGACATGAATTAAACAACTATAGAAAATCAGATTATATCAGCCAAAGGTTTAGGCCCATACCTCTGCAAGTCCAAATACAAAAATCAAACAAATCCAACAATTTCAGAAATAACAGATTTAAATTTCTAAAGTTCAGATTCAAGCTGCCATTTTCTAACCTTTACCACCATGAGTTTTGAACCAGCAGAATAAGGAAAATGTCAATGCACATGTAGAAGCAAAGTTTTCATGAGGAAGTAAGTTTTTCTTGGCATCAAGACATCTGCTACAGAGAAATTGTTATTCTCCAGTAGAAACTATTTGGATTTGCTCCTCATTGAGTGCTTAATAATGTACCTCTCTAACAATTCTTCTACCTCCTTTAATCTCCTTGTTGCTTCAAGAGTTAGTGCAAGTCGTTCAGCTACAACAATGATATCCAAAGATTTCCAACCCTATGGCATAATATACTTTAACCATTATTTAAAAAATAAGTTCATATTCCCAGTTAACGATATGATTGCTATTTCAATTAAAAAACTGCCACCAAATCAAAGAAAATCTACACTGGAAATGAATTCCTCAACAACCGAATAACTAAACAAGAATCAAGAATCTTAAAATTCCCATCAAGATCAAATCTTTCCTTACCTACCTAACAATTCCCAAACTTCCACAAAATGCCATTTCTCATACAAGGTAAAAGTTTTCTTGCTATTCTAATCTCACCCCTTTTGCAACCACCTCTCTCCTATAACTAATAAACGAAACAGCAAAATTTACCAAACACAATGACAAGCGCACATACTAGGCATAGATCGAACAAAAAAGCAAAATTACCAAACACAAAGACAACTTCACACATACAACGCATAAATCAACATAGAAATGAAAGCCAAAACATCAAATACATACGGAGAGAACTGAGGGAAAGGCATGGCTGAAAGGATGTCAACAATTAAAGTATCTTACAAGAGGCTAACTTACTTAAGATGATTCCCTTTATTCAAGCTGCATTGTCACCAGACCATCATTCACTAAGTTAACCTTCACATAAAAAACAAGAATATAAGCCCTAACTTTGGGGAAACAAACAATTTCTCCTATTGGGAAGGAGAAAGTGGCGCTCATCAGAGATAGGGGCAGCAATGGCGATGAATTTAAGCAACTTCTTTTCAGAAAGCAGTGTTCAATATTCTCAATTCAGAATAACCAAGAACAAAAAGATGAGATGAACTGAAACAAGAAAAAAAAACTAGCGAAAATTCAAGCCATAAATCCCTAAAATTCGAGTCCAAAATGCCCTAAAATTTGCTACCTAATGCACTCTTCAATTTCATTTAGTTGTTACCTGAAGAATGAGGGCGACTGTTGTCGGAGTCAGAGGCTGGAGGCAGGTGCCAGGGGTAGTGGTGGTGCGATTGGAGCGGTGGTGGGCGCTGAGCCGACGATGGAGGTTGCTCTGCCCAAATTCAAAAATTACGCAAAGATAGAAATACATATAGAAAATGGAGAGAGAGAGAGAGAGAGAGAGAGAGAGAGAGAGAGAGAGAGTATACCGTGGTGGTGGAAGCGAGAGAGAGGTGATGGGGATGGAGGGCGACGCCAGGCTGGAGAAGGTGGCGGCTAGCGGCTGCTCGCCGGAGACAAAGGCGGCGCAGAGAGGAGGTAGAGAGAGGGAGAAGGGGCAAAACTCTTGTTGGACGCCCAATTGTCAACCTCATCTGCTCTCGATTGCAAATTGGAGAATTAGGGCTTTCCCCCTTTCCTGCCTCGATTATGTGGAGTTGAGAAGAGAACCGGCCGTAGAACACCATCGGCTCGCCGATCCTCGGACCACCAGCAACGATGGGCGGGCTCTAGGTCGCGTAGCTCGCCGGTCTTCCTGAGATGGCGACGGCTGGGTTGTACCGAACAGAGAAGAACTAGGGCTCGACCAATCGAATGTGAAGAACTAGGGTGCGGGGCAGCAGCGAGGGTGGGCGGCGACGGGCCGGTGCAGGGCAGCGGCGCCGGCGGCGGAGTTGAGAGGGGAGAGAGAGAGTCGAGAGACAGGAAGGACGGGATTGGATTCAGCGCAGGATTGGAGAAAATTTTTGAAGAGATTGGGGGAAATTTTGAAGAGAAATAAGGGCAAAATCTATTCCTTTTGTCTTTTTCTTTTTTTTCACTTTTAATATTCAATTTTTGGTATTTAGATTTTTAATTTAGATTTTATATAAGTGTTACTTAATGATAAAACAAAAAAATGTTATGATTTTTTTATTTTTCAAAGTCTATATCTAGGAATAAATTCAGATTTTAGGATAAACAATTTATATGTTATTTTTTAATATAATATAATATAATATAATATAATTTTAAAAAAATTAATAAAAAAAAATTATACACAACAGTTTTTAGATACGCTCAAAGATAACGGTTCCAAAACCGTTGTAAATGACTCTTATACATAACGGTTCTTTAACGTTATGAATAAACCGTTATAAAAGATGGTCATAGATAACGGTGGCATAACGGTTTTGTAAACCGTTATGTATGCAACTAATAGATAACGCAAAAACATAACGGTTTTTCAAAAACCGTTATCTATGGATATAGACAACAGTACATAGATAACGGTTTTTTTCAAAACCGTTATCTATTCCAAAAATGCGCTCATAGATAACGGTTTTTAAAAAAAACCGTTATCTATGCACTGTTATGTATGTAAACTTTTGTAGTAGTGAAATGAGTGGATCCTTGATTCTGGGTGTAGTTTCCACATGAGCCCACATAAGGATTGGTTATCGAGTTTGAAAGCAGAAGAGTATGGGCAAGTATTGCTGGGGAATGATCACACATGCAATGTGAAGGGAATTGGTGACATCAAGATCAGGCTAAGTGATGGTTCAGTAAAGATTCTTTCTGAAGTTAGGTACATCCCAGAGTCAAAAAGAAATCTCATATCCCTTGAGGTCCTGGAATCTAAAGGGTGCCATTCCATTTCCAAAGATGGATCAATCCATGTCATGAAAGATGACAGAATCGTATTGAAGGAAATGAGGAAGCAAAGCCTGTACTACCTTGATGGGCAGACAATATCAGGCAACTGTGATGCCAACAATGAAGATACCTCAAGATTGTGGCACACCAGGCTTGGGCATGTGGGTGAAAAAGGAATGAATCTCCTTTTAAACAAGGTATACTCAAGAATCCCTCTGAATTTAGAGTTAAGGGCTGTGAAGAATGTATTATGAGCAAAAGTAAGAAGCTGCCCTTTGGAAAGGGCAGACATATTTCAAAATCTCCTTTGGAATATGTATATTCAGATTTGTGGGGCCCAGCTCGAGTTGCTACTAAAGGAGAAGGGAGGTTTTTTATGAGTATTGTTGATGATTACACAAGAAAACTCTGGATATATATTCTAAAAGGAAAAGATGAAGCCTTCTTGAAATTTAAGGAATGGTGGGCTGAAGTGGTTAATGAAAAAGGTACTGGAGTTAAGTATCTAAGAACTAACAACGGGCTTGAGTTCTTATCAAAGGAATTTCAGGATTTCTGTATTGAAAAGGGTATTAAGAGGCATAGAACAGTGCCTGGGAATCCGCAGCAAAACGGTGTTGTAGAGAAGATGAATAGAACAATTCTTGAGAGGGTCAGATGCATGTTGCAGGGATCTAGAATGCCTAAACAGTTCTGGGGTGAGGCAATGAGTACTGCATGCACTCTCATCAACATGTGTCCTTCATCTGCCATTAATTTCAAATCACCAGATGAACTGTGGTATGGGCATCCACCTGATTACTCCAATCTCAAGCCTTTTGGGTGCAGAGTTTATTCACATATCAAACAAGATAAATTAGAGCCTAGGGCTCTAAGGTGTGTGTTTTTGGAATATCCAAAAAGAGTCAAAGGGTTCAAGCTTTGGTGTACAAAAATGGGGATGAACAAACTGATTATCAGCAGGGATGTAGTTTTCAAGGAGGATGTCATGCCCTATTTGGAAGCAAAGTTGAAGAAAGCTGACAGCAAAGAGAATGACTCTGATAATATCTTGTTTGAGGTGGAGCTGCTCAATGAGAATGGTGGAGAAAATACACAGTTACCTGAAGAAGCAGCTAACCTAAATGAAGAACAGAATTCTGATTTATCTGATTATCTACTAGCAAGAGATAGACAAAGGAGAACCATACAACCTCCTGCCAGATATGGAGATGCTGACTTGGTGGCTTATGCTCTGAGCATAGCAGAAGAAGTAGAATATCAGGAGCTTAAAAACCACTCATAGGCTATGAAAGACAAAGACAGAGATCATTGGATGATTGCTATGAAAGAAGAAATAGAATCCTTACTAAAAAATGGGACATGGATTCTAGTTAAAAGACCAAAATCTCAAAAGTTAGTGAGTTGTAAGCTTCTGTTACAAGCTTCTGCAGCCAAGGTGGAGTTTGTGAAGATGTGTCTACAGAATATATGAATTGATGAAGGACCTATATGCAAAATATAAAGGTCTCATGCAAAAGGTGATAGCAGCAGATTATTTCCCATGCACCGGGTTCTGGTAGGCTGTTAGGTTTGTTTCTAGAGGTTTTCTAGATTAGCTCTTGTATTACTTTCATGTAAGTACTTTAATGTCTTTCCTATTGTTGGTTGTTGAGCTGCTGTATACGAGAGAAAAGAAAGAAACAGTGGGAAAAGAAGATCAAGAAGAGAGTTGAGGGATAGCTAGGAGATATAGCTGTGAGTGTTGCTGATTCTCATTTGATCTATACTGTATTTTCGATTTTCTTAGTTGAGCAATAAGAGATCTCTGTTTACCCTCCGTGGATGTAGGATGTTATATCCGAACCACGTAATTCCTTATTTTTAAATCTCCATTTTGTTTACTGTTGTTTGGGAGTTCTTGCTGTGCTTGCCGATCACCCACTCGACACTAACGTCTCTGATCTCTCTCTCTCTCTCTCTTAATTCTTTTTTCTCTTCCAATTCCCAGTAAACTCACGTCTCTCTCTCTTTCATTTCTTTTTTTTTTCCCCAAAGTCTGTTTGTCTCTCTCTCTCAATTGATTGAAGATTGACTGATCTGCTCTCTCTCAAGACTCTCATTCTCTCTCTCTCTCTCTCATTCTTTTTTTTTTGATTAATTTATAATATTAAATAACAAAATTAAAAGGCCGTGCCACAGGGGACTCGAACTCAATATCTTTGGCCTTAGGCATTAACCCTTTACCGCTTGGCCAACACACACACACACACACACACACACACACTATCTTATTCTTAATTCTCTCTATTTGCGTTCTACTATGTCCAGGGGCGGCCCTTTAGTGTATTTGGTGGGGCAATGACCCAGGGCCCTTAATTTTTGGGGGCTCCACAATATTGGCCCAATAGTATTATACCCTAATAAAACAAAAATACTATACCTATTTGTTTTTAACGAGTCAGGCAGCAACTAAAAAAAATTAAAAATTTATCTCTCATTAATGGTCACGAGAAGTCAGAAGAACGACTCTCATCTCTCTCGCTTCTCTCTGCACTCTCTCTCTCTCAACGCTCTCGATTCTATTTTTCTTCGGCGATTGCACTCTCGGCTCTTGGCTCTCAGCTCTCGCTCACACAGCCGCAAGCTCGCAGCAAGCCAACAAACGTTTGTTACTGTTCCTGTGTGGCTGCGTTCTGCCGACGTTGGAGGAGTTCTGCTCCAGGTGCACAACTATTTCAAATTTGCTACAACTTCCCGAAGCTTCATTTATTAGGGGGCCCCTTTTTTTCCTCTTCGCCTAGGGCCCCCGGAATGTCAGGGCCGGCCCTGACTATGTCTCAAGAAAGGTTGAATGGATTAGCCATTTTGTGCATTGAACATGAGGTATTAAAAAAACTTGATCTTGAAGAAATTATTAATAATTTTTCTTCTCAAAATGCTAGGAGATTTAAATTGTTTTCTAATTTATTGCACTTTATAGTTAATATTATAGGTTGCTACAGTTTCTCAAACCTACATCTTTTAGAGGCCCCTTTTTTCCTTTTCGCCTAGGGTCCTCGGAATGTCAGGGCCGGCCCTGCTCCCGCTTCAGACATTTGCGTGTTCTTCGTGCCTCTCGAATTCGATAATGGCAGGAGGCTCGCGCGGGTCGGACGCACGCTAGCTTCTCGAGTCCCGTTGCAGGTGCTCCTAGGAAAGAGGGAGAATTAAGGGGGGAATTCTTTTCTTGATTAAAATATTGGACCCAAGTTGTTGCCTCACACATCGCATGGTATATAAATAAACTAATTACGTAGCCAGCCATAGGGTGATCTTGTGGTGGTGACGAATTCGTGACTACTATTATTATTAGAAACTCGGTTTCTTCTATTCTCAATAGTCAAAACCTTCACGACCCACGATGCCAAAAAAAGGCCGACAATAATTAACTATTCGAATGCTTCATAAAATTTGGCTACTTTATGATATCACCTCAATTGAAATTTGCGATTATTAATAAAAAGACATATGTTAGGATGATACGAATTTGAGTAGTCATAATATAGAATTTGAATAATATTGTGTATTCAATTTTGTTTTGAGGGGAGTATTAATTATTTCGATATGGTACAAAAACCGGAAAGATTAATATTGGAAATAAATACTACCAAACAAGGCCTTACATGTTCTTGGTAATCACGATCGCTCACTTGACAGACAAAAAGAGCACAGAGATCTCAAATTTTCCTTAGTGTTATTGCCGGCTTGCAGGTACACTACCGCCATATTTGTTCGTTTCTTCAAATTTACGTTTCATATCAATCTTCACTGCACCCCATATATTTGTAGTTTCGCTCATTGTTTCCTTTTTCTTTTCTAAATTGTTGTCTGATGACACTGATCTCGATCATTTAGGTAAATTTGGATTTTCGTTATTTGATTGAGGGAAATTGAGTGTGGAAGTGTGGACTTTCTTTTTGCATTGCCCAATTTTCATTTTCTCATGTTCCTTTTAAATCGAGTAGAGTCCGCGTTTGTGCATTGCCTTTCTACATCAATTTCAATTGTCTATGTTTGTCTTTCGCAAGTTGAATTTGTTACATGTGTGATTTTTTCTTTTTCTTTTTTTTTTTTGTAATTAGTTCGTAAAGTGCTAATTTGGTGCTAAATATTTAAGTTTTTATTGTTTGATTTGATATGTTCTTGAGTAAGAATTGGAAAGTTTGTTGTTTGTTATTGTTCGAGTTAGTTCAAAATAGGAATTTTGGATTTTTATTCTATGTATACTCTTGTTTCAGGGAAAATTAATTAGTAGATAAAATTTTATGAATTTAACGAACACACACGATTGTTTGAATAGGGCATTGGATGCACACGGTTTGTTTGAACAGAGCATCATGCCCTAAAATCTTGGAAGAAAACTGTCAAAAAAATTGCCGTGAAAATATTACCGTTAAAAACTGTGCTTTCATATAATATATAGATATAGATATATAGATGATGCTTTAAAAGGTGGGAAGCTTATAATTTTAATGGTTGAATTAATGGATTAACCCTATGTTTTCTCCCAAAGTTAAGCAATTTCCAACAACATAGCAAGTAACTGTAAAGATTGCATATTGCTTGTTAAAGTTTAATTACTTCAATTGCTATGCTATTTTTTTTTGCCTTGGTATCATCTTTAGTCGGTTTTCAAGTAAACTCATCTTCTGCTCCAGGTTTGAGATTTTACTTTGTACTCTTTTGCAGTAGCAGTTTTGCGATATCATGGGCATGGAAATTGTAGATTCTAGCTTAGCCTTGGATGCTGGAGATGAAGCCGACATACCGCTTGAAATTGAAAAACTTGACATAAAATTTGGTTCTCATGGTGCTGAGGATTGGGCTAAAGGGGAATTGAACAAATTTTCAGAGTCCAATTTCCCTAAGGATGTGGTTGATGAGTGGCCTGAGCCCGCACAGATACACTCTTTGTACATTGTCAAATACCGAGCATTTGAAGACCCCAATCTGAAGGCCAAATTTGATGTGGCTGATAAAGAGCTACAAAAGAAGAACCAGGCACGGTCGCAGATTTTTGAAAAACTGAAGACAAAAAGGGTAACTAAAGCACTTATGTTATGTTTAGCATGTAAAACATTCTATTTTGAAATGTGTACCTTGCTGTTATGGTGACAGCTGCTCTTAATCTGAAATAAAATGTGAAAATGTCGTTTGAGTGGCTGCTGAGTTTCGTAAGAGAGCTTACTCTGGGACTTAACCCTAGTTTTGCGCTGTGGTAGGAAACAAGAGAGATGCTAATCTCTTTGAGCATATTTTGCAGGCTGAACGAGCTGAGATAAGAACTCAAATACATTCGTTAAGTGTTGAGAACAAACAATTTAGGTCGGTATTAGACGAAAAGAGAAAAGAAATGGAACCTCTCCAGCAGGCTCTTGGCAAGTTGAGAGGTTCTTCCAGTGCTAGAGATAATAGGGGTGCTGGTGTATGTTCATCTGAGGTGGAACTCAACGATGTTGTAAGTCTTCATAAAAATATACTTAGTTTAGAAGTTTATTTGTCTACATATGACATTAGAGTCTAAAATGTGCTTTGTCATTGAACTTACTCAGATCAAAAGCTTGCAATACCGTATTCAGCACGAAAGCATTCCTCTCAAAGAAGAGAAGCAGATTCTCAGGGAAATTAAACTTCTCGAGGGAACAAGGGAGAAGGTTATTGCGAATGCTGCTGAGAGGGCAAGGATTCAGGATTCGTTGGGTGAAAAGGATGCCATCCAGGACCAGGTTAAAGTAAGAAGCTAGTCAAGAGAAACTTCTGTTTTCACGCACTTTTTCCAGTGCTCCACAGACCGACTCTGCCCTTGCACTAATCGGTGTCATCATTTTTACCACTATGCAATTTCAGTTGATAGGAGTAGATCTTGATGGAGTTCGAAAGGAGAAACAAATGGTCTTTGCCAAGATTAAGCAGCTTGATGAAGAAAAACTGATTGTAGAGAAAGAGATAAGCGCCTTGGAGGAGGAACTGACTGCAGTTACGGAAAAGAGGGACACGATTTTAGATAACATTAATGAAATGAGGAGACGGCGGGAGGATGGGGTATGATCCTACTATCAATATTTATTACATTCTGTATTACTTTGTTTTGCTTCACTTCTTTTGCCATTTATCTAGTACTGATTCTTGCTAATTTATAAAATTTCATTATTGTGGTTGACTTATTCATAGAGAGAGATCCATATTCCATGAACAACTTGTATATGAATTTCAAACTCAATCTTG
The DNA here is from genome assembly GCF_028751815.1 of Salvia miltiorrhiza. Taxonomy (NCBI): domain Eukaryota; kingdom Viridiplantae; phylum Streptophyta; class Magnoliopsida; order Lamiales; family Lamiaceae; genus Salvia; species Salvia miltiorrhiza. Next base: position 31,522,740 of record NC_080388.1, read on the forward strand.
TAAAGTGAATATCATTATTTAATATTGCCATTCTGACTTGCAGAATTCCCCCTTCTACAATAACCGTACGATCTTGGCAAAAGCTAGAGTACTTGCATCTAACAAGGATGTGGATGCCGTGAAGGAGCTCTCACACTCGGAGGTTTAGTGGATAATATATCTTTAGCTACTTATAACTTTTGTTGCATCTTTATTGAAGGGTTTAGTATATTGATCTAAATTCTCAGTTGACATTGTTTCAGAGTTCATTCCATGACGGGTTTTGAATCCACTCAATTTATAGTTACTTGAGATTCTTCCTTCAATCCAAAGTCGATTCCTATTATAAATTATTTGGTGCAACAGTCAAATTGTTGACTACAACTCTTTCTCCTGCTAGGTTGAGAAGTTCATGGCCCTATGGAATGGTAATAAGGCATTCAGGGATGACTACGAAAGTAGAATCGCACAATCACTCGATATGAGGCAGTTGAGTAAGGATGGTCGCCTGAGGAACTTCAACGAGAAGCCACTGGTGCCAGTTGAGAGGCTGGTTTCATCCGAAACTGACGTTGTCAAAACAAGCGCGAAACAAAACCCCAAGGAAGAAGTTTCCCCTCCTGAGCCAAAAGTTGCTAAAGCAAAGAGTGCCAAAAATCATCAAGATGCAAACAAGAAAACGGAATCCACTGCAGAGAAAATTGACCGGGAATACGAACATGATGTCTCTCGTCCAGCGGAAAAATTGCAAAAGGATTCTCGTCCTGAAATTGATGAGAAGAAGTTGAAGGAGCTTAAGAGAGAGGAAGAGATATCCAAGCGTAACCAGGCGGAGGAGAGGAAGAGAAAGTTGGCAGAGAAAGCAGCTGCTAAAGCAGCAATAAAAGCTCAGAAAGAAGCTGAGAAGAAGCTCAAGGAAAATGATTGTTTTTCTTTTGGTTTCAAGTTTTTCAGCATATTTTCCTTGGCACTCCCGAACTTAAAACTTTTTCTTCACAATTGATACAGGAGCGTGAGAAGAGGGCAAGAAAGAAGAGTGGAGCTGCAGTTGGCGATGTGGACTCAGAAGAGCCGACAGAAAATGTTCCTGAAGCAGCTGAACCTGAAACGGCGGAGGATATAGTTGAAACAGCCGTGCCACAAAAAACCAAGCATAGGAAAGAACACACGGTGAGGCAGAGAGTGCGGCCCAGAGGTCCGGATTCACTACCAAAGGCTATGCTGAAACGCAAGAAGGCAACGAACTATTGGGTTTGGGGTGGCTCTGCTGCTGCTGCATTGATAGTTATTTTGCTTGTGGTGGTAGGGTATAGTTATCTCAGTTGAGGCTAATGTCCTAGAACATGATCAATGCATAACTCTTCCTTTTTGATTTGTGGTAGGCTCTTCTCATCAAGAGTGGGATGCATGGATATTTGACTTTTACTAGGCAGAAACTACAGATGTTATTTAACTTTTTTTTTAGCATATTTTCAATTTTGACTATGGAAAATTATTGAATCATTTGTTCTTGTGTACTCTTGTGTGTATTTGTATATTCACTGAAATTGTTGATGTATGTATTTTTGTGATATGTAAGAGCATGATTATGTTATGTCCCGATTACATAATCAGAGTGTACCCTGCAGTCCTGCATATCTCAAAATTGACAGCAGAAATTTTTGAAGAAAATGTCTTCTTCTTCTTTTTTAGTTATGTACATTTATATGTTTATTTACTTATTTTACCTATAACTTTTACTATGCGTCAGCACGGGACAAATCTAGTATATTTTGTTTATAAAAAATAGAAAATTCATTATATGTTTAGACATGATGAGTAATTTGTTATTATATCTAAATTTAAAAATCCTACATAAAATTAACAATTTTGCATAACAATTAATTACTTTAATTTTATAAAAAATTGTAGAATCCTTCATCCTTGACAATAATTATAAATTAAATGTAGAGAACTAGTATTTGTTTGTTGGACAAAACAAAAACATAATCATATTTATAATTATACGTAGGAAAGTGATTAAAAAAGTAGTAGGAGTATGTAATTAAAAATATCTATTGTCGAAAATAACTTGTTTGACTGCAGAAGCTCTAAATTGGATACCGAGTTTCATTCCAAATCGGGTTGCCTATCCAATTGAATACGGGCCGGGTTTGTCCGGCAAATTGTCATCGACGGGTAGAATGTGGGCGCTACGCGCCTCGGCCATGGCCGGCGCCGGCGCTGCCGCGCAAGCTTTCATCCGAAGGGCAGTTCCTTCATCTCATTCTCTTCGTTCAATTAATCTCACTAGCTTCAGAACTTCCCCTCTAATCGCTCCCTTCACTCCCTCAGGTTCGTCTCTTTTCATTTTTTTTCATTTTCGCTATTTTTCCTTATATTGCTCCACTTGTTTGGAATCTCTTATGGAAGTTTTTAAGTGGCCATTTATTTGGGGTTTAATTTGTGTGTTTCATAGTTTTTTTGAAGAAAAACATTTTGTAATGAAAATGCAACTATTAGCTGCTGGGAATATGGGGTAGTGTATGGCGGAGCCGGAAAATATAGCTTGGATGGTGATGAAAAAAATCAAATTAATATGGTTAAAAAACCTAACAAAAAATTGCTTGTGGTGCTTGTGCTCATCCCAGTATGCTGGGCTGATGGAATGCAGTAACTTCTCGAATTATGACCTTAGGCCTTTAACTGTGTTGTTTAGTGTGTGTATGTGTGCTGGCTAAGCTTTGATAAAGCTACTACATCAAGTGTTTTGAATTGTTTACATTCATGCTGAGTTTTATCTAAAGTTTATTTCAGTTACAGTTGGTGACTTGCACAGTTGTTGATGCTCTTGTAACGCAGCTCTGGACATTTGCCCCCCACCACAGGCTGCTAAGAGTAAAGCAGATGTTCTCGTCAATGGGGTGGGAGATAAGGATACGGTTGAAGATGTCAAGAGAATTCTTGAAATGGTACACATGCTTTAGTGTTACTTTGTTGTGCTGCTCTTGCCCGTGTACTATGTAGAGATCATGTTATATCTGTTGCTCCTTCAATTTTCAGTTGATAAGTTAACCATTTGATCCGTGCAAGTTGCTTCTTCATTTGTCATTAGGCAAACCGGGCATCATTAAGGCGGGAAACTTTACATACCGACTTTCTTACACCTCCTGTATTGAAAGAATCAATGCTTGCTCTCGAAAAGATTGCTGACATCAAGATGGTTGCCCAGGGAGGATATCCAGAGGTTTGGAATCCACCACCTTTTCTTTTATATTCGTTATTATGGTAATTTATCTTGCAATCGACTGCTCTTACTCCGAAACTTTGCAGGCTGAGCGTTGCCGGCTATCAGTTGGGCATCCAGACATATTAACATCTGATCCCGACATTGTTGCAGCACTGTGGTAGCTATTCACATACCCGCTTGTTCATTTTTTAGTGATGTCTGCGATACCAATCTCTATGAAAATCATTGCGACTTTCCCTCTTGTGCGAGTGTAGAAGCGACTCTTAATCTGATTCTGAAATTATTTCGATTATTAGCATCTCAGGGAATTTCGGATTTGAATCCTGTACTCATGGTGACTTCCTCGGGGCAATTGTTGGAACTGGGATAGTGAGGGATAAGCTAGGAGACATTATATTGCAGGTATAATTTTCCCCGGACTTGGTCTAACCTGATTTTGGCTTCAACAATCGTTGATTGTCGATTTTGTCCGTTCCTTCCAGCATGATTTTTTTAACTGATAGCAAAAACCCTTCTGAGACACCTTTTTACAGAAAGAAAACTTCAATGAGCAATTTATAAGCACATTTATATCTTATTGTGCAACCATTTCGAAGTAGAATTCATATTTAACCATTGGTTAGATGTTGGTGGTTCATGACTCAGCTTTCTTTGGAGACACTTCTATCTTAAAGACTTCTATAACCCCGTTATTAGATGATTATAACCTTTGGTTCTTTGTACATCAGATTTGTGTAAGATAGGTTCTTTTCATAGGCGATCGATGTAGTTTGCTGACTATCATTTCATGGAATTTGAGCATTCTTGATATTTTGATTTTTCAAACTTACAATTGAATTTTGCACATTGGTGAATCATATCTATCAATGGTGTCACATTTTACTTTTAAATGGCTCTAAATGTTTGTTGTACGTGAGCAGTGATTTTTGGTTGTGCAGGGAGAAAAGGGGGCCCAAATTCTTGTTGTTCCGGAACTAGTTGACTTCCTTATCTCCTCATTGGACAAGGTATATCTTTTGTTTTATGCAATGCTTCATAGTGGTAAGTTATTTCGTATACTGAGTAGTAAATTGGAGTGTATATTTTTTTTTTCTTCTTGTCTCTAGACAGACTTATCTAAAATGGGAAATGGGAAACAACTTCCTTGCTCTATTATCCTCATGCACAAATTATTCATTCTCTTTTACATCTCGTGTTAAAGCCAAGAAAATTATGTGACTTATTTCTTGTAAATTTAACCTTTCTGATCAATTTCCACAAACAACTTTTAGTTAGGTGCCATTTACTAGTGGTGAGTGACCTTGATATTTTTTTTCGAACAACTTAACTAAGAGTAAGAGTGTCAATTCGAATACGACTAAAATCTTGAGTCGAATTTCTTGCTAAAAGTAACTTCCTGTCGTTTTGCAGGTGAGAAATGTTTCTGTCACCTGTAAAAAGATACCACTGCTTGCTCTTGAATACCAGCCACCGAGGTTATTACTGTGCATATGTTCAAACTTTATCGACATATTCTTTCAACATCATAAACAGCAATACTATCAATGTTCACTAATCCACAGGACCAAGTCTTTGAAAACCGTGGAAGCATCGCAACGACTTGATGCCATAGCCAGTGCCGGTTTCAAAATTTCACGGTCTAAAATGGCTGATTTGATCAGGTATCACATCCTTCCCTCGTCTTTTCCCGTACTTTTACATTCTTGTTCTTGAATTTAATTCAAAATCATGAATTTTAATGCAAAACCATTCTTATTTGAGTTTTACACCTGTATTCTCCCTATTGGCATCGAATGGAATATTGCCTGCTAAATTTGAATCAATTGTGAGCTTCACGTGTGGCATGTACAAGTAATCGAACTGACTTTAACTGTTGATAATCAAGCAATGGAGATGTACGCGTCAATTGGGCTACTGTGACAAAAAGCAACACAACTTTGAAGGCAGGAGACATAATCTCCGTTAGTGGTAAAGGAAGAATAAAGGTGAGTGATCTCTTTGTGCTATAGTACTGCAACATTTTTCGTCTTTCTAAAATCATTCGTGTGTTGCATTCTAGGTTTGGCTAGCTACAATGCTTCCTTTTTGGAAGGCTTATATTATGCTATATTTCGTCTTTCTAAAATTATTCGTGTGTTGCATTCTAGGTTTGGCTAGCTACAATGCTTCCTTTTTGGAAGGCTTATATTATGTTATATTCAATATGCTTTTTCTTGCTCCTTAAGATACTCATTTTCTTCAGGTCGGAGAAATAAACTCAACGAGGAAGGGGAAGTTTGCAGTCGAGCTGATTCGCTTTTTGTAATAAGTCGGCTCTAGAGGTAATCTTGCCTAGATTTCATAAAGATACAATCTTCCCTTTAGTACCAAGAGATATGGATTCCATATTTTATTTCTGTGTTTAACCAAACTAATATGAATCTAACACATTGTGAATGTGCATTTCAACTCAGAATAGTGGTTCTATAAATCATTGACATATTGCATGTGACATATTACGTGATCAGAGGAAATATGTTCCCCTTTTCCTTTTTCACACACCGGAGATATCACAAACTTGTTGAATACATAAATTTAAGAGTTAAATGGTGCGAAATATCCTTTCGGGATAATGGAAATTAATAATTGTGGACAAACTTAATTTCTATAAAATTTAACCAATTTTGTGTTAAAGAGATGAAATTGCTATTACTTTTACATCAAAATTCTTTTCTATCTCCTATGATCAATTTTTACAATAAACTCTTTCTCTGTGCTCTGTTATCTAGATCTCATGTTATCTCTCCTTATTTTTTCCTTTTCAGAACAAGTTCTTTCCGGCGTAGGTGATTTTCTTCGGCGACAACATTCTTATTAGCAGGTGTTTATTTTGCTAAAAGTTCTCTTCCCCTTATTTACTTTTTCAATCATCTTTTCCATATACTTTTTCGGCTACTTTGGTACTTCACCTTCTTTGATTTAGAGTTCCGAATATACTTTTTTCGATCATATTTGGTGTTTAACCAGTCGATTTTTGTGTTTCTTCATAAAAAAAATTTGTTTCTCAAATCTAGTCATGATGTTCTGTTAAGCTATATTTTAAATTTAAATATATGGTAAGGGGAAGGGGATTATTCGTACCAAGTGTGTTAGGACGCTACTTGCTTGATTCGTACCAAGTAGGGATGGCAATGGGCCGGATCTGGACCGGATCCTGTTTGGTCCAGATCCAGATCCGGATTTTTTTACATAGATCCTGATCCGATCCAGATCCATTGGATCCAAAAAATGGAATCCATGTCCAGATCCATAAGATCCACAGGGTCCCGGGTCCAGACCCGGATCCATTGTCTTTTCTTTCCTAAAACTAATTAAACATCAAAACTGAATTCAACAATCCTTTCAAAAAAAAAAAAAACTAAATTCAGCAATAATTCAATAAATGAATTCAAATTTACTCATAATTGCATATTAACATAAGGGTCGGTCTTGCATGCGGCGGTCGCACTGGAGTGCGACGGGTCCGCCCCGACCCGCGCCCGACCCGACCCGTGCCCAGATCCAAAATCCTGAATCCTAAATTATTACATTTGTTTATCATAATTATTACTTTTAAAAAGCATGAAATATACATTTGTTCGCACAAATGTATACTTATATAAATATAGGTATTTACCTTCATTTAATATAAAGTATTATATTTTCTAAACCCTAAATTCTATAAACTAAACCCTAAACCCTGTAAACTAAACCCTAAGCCTGAACACTAAACCCTAAACCTTGTAAACTAAACCCTAAGCCTGAACACTAAACCTTAATAGGAGTATTTACTTTTAATAAGCATAAGATATACATTTGGTCGCACAAATGTATACTTATATTAATATAAATATTTACCTTCATTCAATATAAAACATTATACATATCAATATACATTTATATGAACAAATGTATATATTATGTTTATTAAAAGTAACAATTATTATAAACAAATGTAATAATTAGGAGTATGAGTCAAACTCAAGCGGGTCAGGGTTCCGGGTCAAGATGGCGGGTTTGGAGCCGGGTCGACCCGTCGCACACCTGTGCGACGGTCGCACCCAAGAATTGGTTAACATAAAACCAAGCTGACAGTAGATGTGTATATATACAAAAGCCATTAGGAACCAACGATTATTCAACAAAACCCACGATTGGACTCCAATTCAACAATAATCAATTTAACAATAAATAACGTATTCTTTAATGTCACTAGGAACCAAATCAGTAGAATGGAAATATGGAACGGGGCATTCGAAAATTATGCACAATTTTTTTGAATGAAATTAATCAACCACTGAACTAGAAACAAGCAAACCTTCGAAGTCCAAAACAAAGAGAGGACTTCAAGCTTCACGCGGGTAAGAGCTTCACGCTGAGGAGTGAGGAAGTGCAGATGGAATTCACGCAGTGGCCTTCAGGACGCGGTGGTCGGCGTTGCCTTCATACTGTCGATGCCGATGGATTTTCGGGTGGGGGAGCGCCTCAGAGCTCAGGCGGTGGACTGGAGAGCTTCACGCAGTGGCCTCCAGGAATCAGAACGCGGAGGTGGTCGGCGTCGCCTTCATGCTGTCGGCGCCGGTGGGGAAAGGGCTCAGGCGGTGGTGGAAAGGAGCATCGGCAGATTCACTTTTAGATTTCAGAATAACATATCGATTGGGTATTAGGATTCAGATTTAGGGTTTGATATAATTAAAAAACAAAAATAATATATATTTATATATATCCGGGTCCACGGGTCGGATCTGGACCGGATCTGGGTTTTAAAATTACTACTCCAGATCCAGATCTGGAAATTGAAAGAGTACTGCAGATCCGGTCCAGATTCGTCGGGTCCAATTTTTACAAGGTCCAAATTCGGAAAAAGGGTCTGGATCCGCGGATCTGGACCGGGTCCCGGATCCATTGCCATCCCTAGTACCAAGTATTGCGTGCCAATCCTTAGGACGAATGGTATGAATTGGTCCATTTGTGCCAAAAGATTGTGCTCTAGTTCTTGAGACGAATGGTACGAAAGAACTTCATTCGTACCAGTCGTTCCACATATTGCGCGCGAAAGAATTTTGTTTGTATGGGTCGTTCCAAATGTTGCACACTACTTTTTGGAACGAATGATACGAAAGAACCTCATTTGCATTAGTCGTTCCAAGTGTTGCTTAGAGCGCTCGTGTAAAAAATAAATTATTGCAAGAAACTTTGAAGCCACATTTGTGGCCTTAAACGATCTCGTTTGACTCCAGGCCCTGAAATATGATATCTTCGTCTTTGAAATGACCACCTCAATTGAAGTTCTGTAGAAAAAGTTACTCCCTCCGTCCACCAATTAAAGCCTCATTTGAGGGTGGACACAGAGACTAAGAAAGCTGAAAAATGTGTTGTGGGTGAAATATAAGGGTATTTGACTAAAGTGATAAAGTAGTTGACTAAAGTGTTAAAGGTGTTGTGTGGTGGGTCCACTAGTGATAAAGTGTAATAAATATAGAATATAAAAATGATAAAATTGTTGTAAGGTGGGTCCATTAGTGGCAAATGGTAGTAAATATAGGAAAAGAAGAAGAGTAAAAAAGTACAAAAAGCACAATAGAGCTTTAATTGGTGGACAAAAATTTAAGTGCAAATAGGGCTTTAATTCGTGGACGGAGGGAGTATAACAATTCTATTAAAACTACTAGAAATAATAGAGGTGGTGATGCAGTGGTGACAGTAGATGGCGGAGTTTCTCGGATTATGGAGACGCAGACTGCGTTTTCGCCTGGTTAGATGGAAACGTTGACCGTCACTGGTGGTGAATTGGAGAAGAGAATGACTTGACGCAGGTGATGCTGTACCTGGTCGTTTAAATCAGACCTCTATTTCGGTACAACGAGAATGAGTTTACTATGGTCAGTGCAGTGAGATTTGTGGAACTAATCATGCCTTTATGCGTGCGCCCGGAAACATAGGCCGACTGCTGAGCCCACTCTGGCTCAGCCGCACCACCCAGGGGGAGGCCCAACTTGCGTGGACATCAACACAGAGGACAACGGCGACCGGTGAAAAGAAAAGGAGACTGAGAGAGCGATGATCGTGTAAATGACACTATTTAGTTATACAAATGACACTGTCTGTAACTAATACTATTCTGTTATGCAAATGACATTGCGTATAAATGACACTATAACATTGTAAATGACACTGTGTATAATTGATACTATTCAAAAATATAAATGACACTTTCTATAATTGACACTATAAAATTGTAAATGACATTATAATAATTTAAATGACACTATGAGATTCAAAATGACCTTGTAACACTTTAAAATATTACCGTGTAATTTATATAACCGAATAGTGCCAATTATAGGCATTGTCATTTGTATAACCGAAATACCGAATAGTTCATTTACACGATTTGGGTCAGAATGCGGGTTTGGATCAAGATGCAGGTCAGGGTCTGGGTGCGGGCCAACCCGATTGTACGATACACCCGGTTGTACCCAAGTATTTGTGAATAAAATATTTAATATGCATATCAAATTAAAGATCACGATAAGAGCTTGAATTTGATATATTTTATATACACATTTAATTTAAAATGTTACAAGTAATTCTCTCTCCTCTTTTATCATTTTTTGAATAAATCTATTTTCATTACTATTTTTTACTTTTGTTTTTATTTTTTCAACTTATTATTTTTGCATTTTCATAATACTCTATCTGTCCCACTATAGTAATAAGACTCTTTCTATTTTGGGTGTCCTACCATAATTGAGACTCTTTTCTTTTTAGGTAAAAGTTTTACCCTTTAAACACATTTTCACTTTTTCACTTACACACAAAATACACATTTCTTAATTTTCGTGCCCAAAAAAATGGTCTCACTTAGGGTCCGTTTGATTTGCAGTTTAGGATTGATTAGGATTGATTAGGATTAAAATTATCTTGAAAAATTAGTGTGGATTAGTGTGGATTTATACTATTTCATGGGTGTTTGATATCATGGCTACTTAATCCTATATTGTGTTTGATATCCATATGATTATGTTGGATTATATTATCTAATACCAAAACTATCCTCATATAATTTTAAAAATACCATGTGTGTCCACCATTACTTGGGCATTTGTATCGATATGCGTGAGGAAGGGTAACAGAATTTTTATCCAACTTCGCAGTATTAAAGTTATCCAAGGGGGAGGGGCGGATTATTAGTATGGGTTATTCCCACAAAATAGCATGGAGAAGTGGGATTAAGTAGGAGTTGACCATATTAACTGCACATGATATCAAACATCACACTAATCTGTATTAATTTAATTTATCCTACCTATAAACCCATATCAAACGGATGGAGGGAGTATCTGTTTTTAATATTGTGATTTTTTTTTCAAATTTTTTATTTTTTCAATATTCAACTTAAATATATTCAGTTATTCATTATTATTATTATTATTATTATTATTATTATATTATTATTATTATTATTATTATTATTATTATTATTATTATTTATTATTATTATTCTTATTATTATTATTTCTTATTATTCTTCTTCTTCTTATCTTCTTATTTATTATTCTTATTATTCTTCTTATTCTTCTTTCTTATTCTTCTTCTTCTTCTTATTCTTCTTCTTCTCTTATTCTTCTTCTTCTTCTATTCTTCTTCTTCTTCTTCTTCTTCTTCTTCTCTTCTTTTCTTCTTCTTCATTCTTCTTCTTCTTATTCTTCTCTTCTTCTTCTCTTCTTTCATTCTTCTTATTCTTCTTCTTCTTTTCTTCTTCTTCTTCTTTTCTTCTTCTTCTTCTTCTTCTTCTTCTTCTTCTTTCTTCTTTCTTCTTCTTCTTTTCTTCTTCTTCTTCTTTCTTCTTCTTCTTCTTCTTCTTCTTCTTCTTCTCTTCTTCTTCTTCTTCTTCTTCTTCTTCTTCTTCTTCTTCTTCTTCTTCTTCTCTTCTTCTTCTTCTTCTTCTTCTTCTTCTTTCTTCTTCTTCTCTTCTTCTTCTTCTTCTTCTTCTTATCTTCTTCTTCTTCTTCTATCTTCTTTCTTCTTCTTCTTCCTTCTTCTTCTTCTTCTTCTTTCTCTTCTTCTCCTCTGTCTAGCCCTCTCCCCACGTTTTTCGTGCCTTGCGCAGTCTGCCCCTGCTCGTTATCAAATCCGCGAACAGAGTAACATCATGAATAACCAAGTCTATTCTGTTTATAAGAGCATCAGCAGTGGGGACTCTGATAGGGGGGATGCGAGTCACCCCCCGAGATCGGGTCGCCCACTGCAGGTGAGGGTGACACGAGTGTGGCCTGATGGAACGGGGCAGCCCTGATGGAGAAAATGGCTGGCGCGTGTTTTACACACGCCTTTATTAAAAAAATTGAATTTTGAAGTGGAACGGCTCTCTTGTTTCTCTCTCTCTTCTCAACGGCTAAAATAGCCGTTTTATTCCTTTTATTTTTATTTTTTTTTATTTTTCCATTCTATAAATACCTCTCTATTTCTTCTTCAAACACACATATAAAAATTCTCTCTTCCACTCTTCATCTATTCCTCCTTCATTCACACACTAAAAAAATGGAGCAATTCGATGATACTTCGTCGTCTTCACCCGACGGGATCATGGAAAAGATCATCGATGAGCTCTAGGAGCAGAAACAGTTGCTTGCTTCGATGTACTCCCAATCAGCGCCGGAACGTGTTATTCATCACCGTTAATACGTCCACTGTGATCGTGAGGGTGCCCATTTACGTCTTATATAAGACTACTTCAACGACAATCCGACGTATAGGCCTACATTTTTCCGACGTCGTTTTCGGATGCAGAAGAAGTTGTTCTTGCGCATCGTTGAGGCTGTTCAAGGTGAAGATATTTACTTCTAGATAAGCCATGATGTACGAGGTCGGGACTCTCTCACACCTTTGTAGAAATGCACGGCTATTATAATACACCGGCATCAGTGCGGATACTTTCGACGAGTATCTCAAGGTCGCCGACACGACGGGGCGTCTATGCCTCAAGAAGTTCTGCACGACTGTCATCTGGACTTTCGGAGCCCATTATCTTCGTCGTCCAACGCCGGCGGACATCCAACGCCTTACTCAGATGCACGAGGCACGACACAGATTTCTTAGGATGCTCGGGAGTCTTGATTGTATGCATTAGGCGTGGAAGAATTGTCCAAAGGCGTGGCACGGTGCATATACACGCGATGATCAAGGGGAGCCCACTTTGATCTTGGAGGCCGTTGCATCCCACGATCTGTGGATGTGGCATGCCTTCTTTGGCGTCGCTAGTTCGAACAACGACATCAATGTTCTGAACCAGTCGCCTCTCTTCTCCGACGTGTTGGATGGAATGGTGCCGCCGGTGCTCTTTGAGGCCAACCGACGCTACTACCAGTGAATGGTTGTATACTAAAAGCAAGACTTTATGCTTGCATACATTGATTCCTTGGTTCACTATGATTCTTCTATCTGAAATATTGTTATTGCATAATCCTATTATAGTCCAATTTATCTCATACTATAGATTATATGGTGTGTTGTAGATCGCAGAAGATCATATAATTGAAAAAAGTTGAGATATAAATTGAGTTCACAATCGAGGCAACTATGGACAAGTTGCTGGTTTAGATTGTAGCATAAATGGATAAATATTTTGTCTTGGCTATTTATTTATGCTAGTGCCTTCGTGTATTGAACAAAATCACAGTGAGATGAATTCTTATATTCTGACTTATTAAGAATCAAGATCTCGGTGACTTAAATAGTCTTAACCTTAATTGAATTAATCGGTGTGAACAATTAATTGACTATTGATTTGATTTATCATGGGTGAGAATTCTTTTGAATCTCGATATAATCGATACTTTGGGTGATAGCAATTATTATTTGACATGCGATTATATTGCAATAAGGATCCGTGTCATGCTAATAACAGGATGGTAATATCCTCTCGAGGAACTTAATAAGTTTATCGTATTAAACCCTGCAGGTGGAATTAGTTCCGATACGATAATAAGTTTAAGTGGTAGCACTCGAGATGTCGTTTATAATTAAACGACTAATTAATTAATTAATTAATTGACCGTCAGAGGAATTAATTAATTAATGGATATTGGATATCTTAAACACGTGGATTAATTAAGTCTAATATTAGCCCCGACTCACCTAAAGAATAAAGAGGTAATTCAGTATTAATTTTCTAGTGGAATAAATTAATACTTGTGTCTCAATTTTATTCTGGGCTGAATAGGAAAATCGAGCACTGGGAGGCCAAACTTTATTCAAGCTAGTAGATCCCCGCTTGGCCCAATAAAGACTTCACTCCATATGGGGCGTCCGTCCATCTCTTTCTCACTTAAGCCTTTGGGCTTTGTCTTAGTTTAATTAGATGATGGGCTTATTATTTAGAGTTTTAATACTCATTATAAATAATAGGTACAACCCTAATTCTAATTACTTGTGACATTACGTGAGACAAAAAAGAGAGAAATCTATGAGTGCACAGAAAGTAAGGAGCGGTGCAAATCCCTAGGAAGAGGAGAGGACTTGAAGATCGTTGCCATCCAACGTTAAGTCTTGCCGTGGGAACAAGTTGGAAGATCAACACTGGAGTCTCTCATCGCCGGATTTGCAAGTAAGACTCGTTCTCTTGTAATAGACACGAATGGTTTTTGTGTGTATTCGTTTGCTATCCGAAATTGGTCACGTGCACGCGAATCATATGTCATAATATGGTTCCTACATACCAGATGGACTACTACTTGTGCGACGGCATATATCCGGAGTAACGTTGTTTCGTCAAGAGTCCATCGATGACGACCAATCCGAAGGACGCGGGGTTCAAGAAGATGCAAGAATCGGCACGGAAGGATGTCGAACGTGCCTTTGGAGTGCTTCAAGCTCGATGGGATGGAGAGTGCTCGAGCAACCCCGATTTGCTTCGAGGAATACGTGCAAAGAGATGCAATTCTCCGAGATAGGCAGATGCATGCTGTGCTCCAACATAATTTGATGGAGCACGTTTTGGACCTCTAGGGCCAGAATAGTTATTTGAGGATATGTTTTTAAATTTTTAGATTTATGTAATTTTTTAATGTAATTTTTAGGATTTTAAAATTAATGTAATTAAATTTGAAGTAAATTGTGTTATTTAAATTTGTGTAATTAATTTTAAATAAAAAATATAATAATCAAAACTAAAAAGATCAGGTCAACTATCATATCATTCCACTGCAGCCTCTTTAACACAATGTGATCCCCTTTATCACGTGAGCTATCAGGTCAATCTATAAAATCGGGTTCTTGATTTAACTGGTGTAACGCCCTGATAATAAAAGAAATCATGCATGATAATAAAAGAAATCATGCATTCAAATCTGACCTAAGTGGCTATCTCAACAACGAAGGAAAAAGAAACCTCTTTATACATACAAAGTTGACTGATGAAAAGTCATGCCACATAAAATTGATAAGCAGCTTGAACAATATTGAACTAATCCTTGTTTGATTAGTTTAATTAATCATTTAAGAGTCAACATATTTGCTTTAAATATGTACATTCCTAAGCAAGAATCTTAGACTGGTTCAGTACAACTTAATAATTTGTAGTACAATTAGTGATAACCTCCCTTGTCTGCTACATGTTATAATGCTAGCTAATTATTTATACAGGATTAGTCTTTGATGTTAGTATATTTAATTTCTATTAAAATCACTATATATTTATAGTGTGACAGCAAAGAAAGCATGCCGTATGAGAACTTGGAACTATTCATGAACCTCTTTAATTTATCATTACAAATCCCTAGTGTTGTGGGACAGTAAAAGAAAATAAAATTTATAACACGATTTATATACAAAAAAATCCCCCCCATAAAAAACTATTGTCTTTGTCGGACTGGCCGTAGATAATGTTTAATTTTTAGGCAAAGAATAGCATGACATCTCTGACTTGGCGTTACTTTCGAACCTATAATTACAAGATATATATGTTTCGACTTCTCTTTTAACTCACATTGTGCAATATAAAAATGAAAAGTTGGAATAATTTCATATGATTTCTTGGTACATCTGCACTGGTAGAAAAATGCTAGTATTACTAAATTACAGAATCTGTTAAATTGTTTTCATCTTTTAATCTGGTTGTGATTTAATAAGCACCTTTTCTTACTATACTCGCAACAAACTAATGTGTATCACATCATCATAACAATTTTTTTATAACAAAACCGATCAACTATCCACAGTGGGCATACATAATATACCCACCATTGATGTGACAATCTTAATTAGAGTAAGATAATTTTAATTAGAGTAAGATATGTTAATTTTCTTTCCAAATTAAAATTGCCACATCAGTGGTGGACACATTATGCTTGCCCACGGTGGGTTGGTGATCGGTTCTGTTTTTCATAATCTCATTTGAGTTTTTTTTTTTTAATTATTATTAAGAGTTTTTTGGCCGTTTAGTGTATTTTGCATGTCAATTTTTGATGGGAACGTTAGATTTAAATTGTTGAAAACGGGCAATCGATCGAATTAAAATTAGAAAAAAAAATGAAAGATTATGCATCCTAAAGGAAAAAATAATCAATTGCGATTCCAAAATGTGAAATTTTGTATTTAAATGAAAAGTTTCTCATCGCGATGCAAGAACAGTGAGAACTACAGTAATTTATACGTGTAATTTAATAAATTGTACATGTTATGTAATAAATTAACCTTGTACAAAGTTAACTTTGTAATAAATTAACTATGTAATAAATTATATATGTAATTAACTTTATGGTATAATATGTACAATTTATTACATTAGGGTTATGTGATAGTGAGAATGACTATTTTCGTGAGAAATGAGAATAACTGATAAACCAGTATATTATCTTGAATAAGCTGCTTATAATGCATGAATAGCCGCAATGCACTTAATTGGTGAAATTTTCGCCCACTCTAAGATTCGAATCAAAATTTGAATGATTATTCATGTATTACCAGAAGCTTATTCAACTCAATATGTTGGCTTATCGATATCAATTCTCATTCTCACAATATATGATCATTCTTATTGAAATTTTTCTCTATTACATTAAATGAATAAATTACTACAATTATGAAGATAAGAATATTATTAGTGACCACGCCTTTTATAATATGTGTGCACATGCGCAAAATCCAAAGAAAGAGATGACACAAAAGTAAAGCTTAAAGACTCTCAAGTGGTCCTCACTCCTAGAGAGCCCCTCGTCCACAGTGGAGGGACTCTTTAAATCGGGCTATCTTATTTTCATTTCCATTTTGTCCTCAATTTAAATGCATTTTTGGATTCAAATAAATATTGAATTTTTTAAAAAAGAATCATTAAAGTTAAAATAAAATTACAATAACAAAAAAATTACAATAATTAAGATAAAAATAAATTATAACTGATCAAACATATATCAATTTGATCATCGACGTTTGCAAATTTTGGCAACCAATACTTTGTGCATAGCCAATTGTTCCGGGCGTATTTTTGAGTGGTCCATGCCGATGATTTGTGCGTCGGCCATATCACGTTGCGTCTGGCTGAAATGTTCGATGGAATTTACGACTCTATCCACGACCCTGATATATTCCGCATTTTCCCCTTGCGCCCATGACACGATCTTTTTGCATGTCACGTTGTTGCACTTCGCCGCCTTTTGGCCTATAGGCCTAGTCGTTATGCTAGGATCGGAGGACGTCGTCGTGTACTTTCCTTACGATTTCTTCGAGCACTTCGAAGAATGGACATCGTCGCTGCTGTATGTGAATCTTTGAGATTCTCGAAGAATACGCCAAGGCCCAAGATATTTGAATGGAGCCTGTTGGGTCCCGGAAGGTCTATAATAGGTGTATGGGGGGGGGAATACACCTATAGGCTATTTTTCTCAAACAACAAGCACAACCTTTTTGGTTAAAGAAATAGTTAAGGAAAACTTTGATTCCAAAGGTTGAAGACTGATACTGAATCTCTCTTCAGTAAAGAGATATCAATTAAGTCCAAGACTTTAACTAATATGAGCAAGGCTTCAGTCTTAGATATAAAACAGAGGAGTGTTATGAATCTTACTAACCATTCGAAGATTTATCAGTTAGACTTATAACACTGGCAGCAGAAAACTTTTTCTTTTCAGATAGCCTTTGTGAGCAACACGTTGTCAGGTTAATGTTTCACTTTGCGATTAGTCAGTTTCAGTTAAGAACGTTTGTTCACAGATAAGAAAGTAAAACTGAAAGCGATAAACGACAAGGGGATTTTTACGTGGTTCGGAATCTAATTCCTACATCCACGGTCAGTAAATCACACTGACAAACACTATGGCTTATGCTTACGAGTGCACAGCAAAACTTGAACTGAAACCACACGTTTCAGCACCAACACACTAGGTCGGATTTCTCAAACACACTTAGCGCGCACTGGGCACTAAGATCTCTTTGGAGTCAGAACATTGGTCTGAACTCCACACAACTTCAAACACTCTTTTCGCTCAGTTGAAAGGAGGTTCGAAAACTACGAACTATATCACAGAGAACAGGCTCTCTGTAAGCAGTAACTTAGGCTTTGGATAAACAATATTTGCCTAAGGTTCTAAGAGAATATATGTAATCAACAATGGAATGATTTTGGCTTTGTGATTCTCTTCTTCGATTCAAACTTTGGAAGGCTTTTATTGGCTGAGTTGCAATTTCGGCAGCGTTTCAGCTTGTGTATTTGAATCGATGAAGATTGAAGTGATTATCGAGCTCAATTTATAGGAGAGGTCTTGAATAGATCCGTTGGCGGAGATGGTCTTCAAGAATTCATCTGTTGGAGAGTAATTCAAATTTTGCTGAGGCTTCAATCTTCGAGGTTCCTTGTTTGGTGAGAAACGGCTACTCAGGTACATGAGGTAAGGCTCATTTGAAAAAGTAATCACCAAAAAGGAATGCTCTGCAGAGAAAGGACGATCCTCTGTATCTCTGCATTTAATGCGACTGTACTTTGATTGCGTGGCTTCCTCTTAGCGTTGGAGGTTCAGTCCGAGGAAGAATATCAACTGATACTTGACTTTAGTATCAGTCCGCTGATTCCACGTAGCCAGCATTAGATGAATCAGTCATAACTGATTCTTCAGTTAAGGAACTTGTTCTAGTCAAATATAAGTATTTGACTTCTGCCTTCAATTGCGAACATCAGTCGAGTTCTTCAGTCTTCAGTCCTTCGTTCTTCATTCTTCATTCATCCGGTCTTCAGTCTTCAGAACACTAGCTAAACTAGAAAAGGAACTCCAACACTTGAGTTCACAAAGTTCTAGTCTATTACAAAGAAAACTTAAGGATTTTGGTATCATCAAAACTAGGGTTATGATATTTCATTAAGTTCCCAACAGAGCCCCGTTCTGGGTTTGATAAAGATCTTGAGCTTGTTGAGTAATTTGGTCATCACTCCTGCCATTTTCCCAATTTGCTTGGCATTTTCGTAGATGGCATCCCAAACCTTGACTTCCTTTTGGACATGTTGGATATGCGATTTAATTTGCGTGTTGTCGCATGGAATAGTGTTGCAAGGTCGTTGATCGTTGATTGCTGTATTTTTTGGTGATTTCTCCCCAATATACAATGACCGTTTGGTCGGCTCCCTTCACCGTGTTGAACGTCGCCTCGGCCCACGGTAAGAAAATAAGCTTAGTCTCCGCTAGAGTATAGCAATCGCGTTGCTTGATTGTCTCCACCAATTGTTCCATTCACGGTCCATTTTTTGGATATGAAACGAGATGAAGAAATAATAAAAATATGAAGAAGAAGAAGAAGAAGAAGAGAAGAAAGAAGAAGCGAAAGAAGAAGAAGAAGAAGACGAAGACCACAGAAGAAAAGAAGCAGAAGACAGAAAGACGCAGCAGAAGAAGACGAAGAAGCAGAAGGAGATGCCGAGAGAAATGAGTGAATTGTAGTATGGAATGAATGATGACGAAGAGGTATTTATACGGACAAGAATAGGAAATAACGAAAAAAAATTGAAGAATACAGTTGAAAAGCAACAGATCATTTATTTAAAAAAAATCAAAATTTTTGCCAAATAGTCATTGAAAACTATTTTGAGGTTTTCTTTAATTTTTTTGAATGAGTTGTGCCTTGCATGCGCCCAAATTCACTCCTTTCGTGCCAGGCTCGGACGCCTGAACCCCTGAACCCCTTCCCCTGATAGTTCTTAGCCTCTCAGTGGAGCTCGGCTCGTGCCCCCCCTCCCCCCAACTAGAGATGGCAATGGATCCGAGACCCGGTCCAGATCCGCGGATCTAGACCCTTTTTTTCGGATCCGGACCTTGCAAAATTTGGACCCGCTGGATCTGGACCGGATCTGGACCACTCTCTAAAAAACCGGATCCGGATCTGGAGTAGAAGATATAAAACCCAGATCCGATCCAGATCCGGTCCAGATCCGAATCTGGACCCGGTAATATTAAATATATAATATTTTTATTATTTTATTTTTATCTACCCTAAAACATAAACTTCCCTAATTACAATTTAAAATTCCATTTCAGATTTGAAACCCTACTTCTTCCATCCTACCTGCGCCGCTCGCCTATCCTCCAGGCTCCAACTGCGCGGCTCACCCAACTTCCGGCTGGCTGCCATCCACCTCCGGTGTCAGCCCCTCCGGCCTTCCCCACCTCCGGTCTGTTGCAGAGCAGAGCAGCGTGAGTAGCAGCAGCGCAACACACATGAAATCTCCGTCCTTAAGCAGAGCAGCGCACGCCGCACCTCCGTCCACCTCCGGTCTGCTGCAGAGCGGGCCTTCCCCACCTCCGGTCTGCTGCAGAGCAGAGCAGAGTGAGCAGCAGCAGTGCAGCGTGAAATCTCCGGTCTCGGCGTGAGCAGAGCAGAGCACCCGAAGTCTCTCCGGCCGCTCCTCTCCGACGGCTCCTCTCCGGACGTTGCTCAGGTAAACCTTCATTCAGCTTTACTTTTGTTAGTTTTACGGCCCAGATTTGGATTTGTATCATTATACCAAAGTTGGCAGTGTGATTTATATCATTATATGTGATGATTTATATCATTATATGTGGCAGTGTATTAAGATTAATATGTTGTGTTCATTTTTGCTTTATTGTAGAAAATGGAAGAACAATCCATTAATTCAAATAGTGAAATTGTTCCGTCTGAAATGCCAAATGATGGGGCAGCCGGTGTGGTTGATTGCTTTGTTGATCTTGAACGAGATAACTGTTCAGTCTGAAATAAGTTTTATTTCTCATTATATCTTGTTCTTAATTTTTGTAGGATGTTAATGATGAAGTAGCTGTAATATGGAAGACATTTTTGAGGATTACAGAAATTGATCGTTTCAATATTATGATTATTATGATTTTTATTTTAATGTTTAATTAGCTTATAATTTATTTTGTAAAATACTATGGATCCGGGTCTGGACCCGAGATCCAGTGGATCTCATGGATCTGGGTCTGGATCTCATTTTTTTGGATTCAATGGATCTGGACCGGATCTGGATCTGAGCATAAAAACACGGATCTGGATCTGGACCAAGCAGGATCCGGTCCAGATCCGGCCCATTGCCATCCCTACCCCCAACGAGCCGCAGTAAAGTTACTCTAATCGTGTGCCATATGACATAATTGCACCGAAATTAATTATGCTTAAGTTGTGTTAAGCATAATTGATAAATTAATCACCGAAATTAATTAGCACATAATTGTGTTAATTGCACCGAAATTAATTAGCACATTGATAAATTTATCATAAGAAAATGAGAAATAATAAAAATTTCTCCTTTTAAATCTGTTCTTTCTTTTCTCCCATTTTTTAAAAATAAATTTTGCTCCTTCTCATCCCTCCCTTTTCACTCCAATGAGGGATAATATTATTTCTCTATTTTTAATGTGCTAATATTATATTCCCTCCGTCCCACGAATCTTGACACATTTTTTTTTTTGGGCCGTCCCACGAATTTTGACACAATCCAAATAAGGTAATAATTATTACATTCTCTTTCCTACTTTATCACTTTTATTACCTTCTCTCTCCTACTTTATAAGTTTTATACTTTATTAACTACACACTTAAAACAATAATCTACAACTCCTTAATTCCCGTGTCGAAACCAAACGTGTCAAGATTCATGAGACGGAGGGAGTAGTATAAGCGAAAATGATGGATGAGAAATGATAAAATTCTCTTTTGCAGAAAATAAAAATAGAAAAGTAAAGAATTTAAAGAGAAAAGTTTTTATTATTTCTTATTTTTTGATAATAATTTATCAATCGAACCGAATATACATTTAATAATCAATCAAGTTTAATTGCAGTTCCTCTGTAGCTACATCAAGACAAGGACGACAACTTCGAATCCAACATCTTGATTTCTGGATAATACTCTTTCTTGTCCAAATCCAATAGGTTCGTGATGTGGTATAGATCGTGATAAATTTGACTTGGTTAAATAAGTTTTACACTTTGAAATAAGAGTTTATATTGTATTAATTTAACATAATCTAAAATTGTTCGAATATTAAAGATGGCTCGACTAAATTTTAAACGTAGACGTACTCGTTTGCTTTATATTATGCACAGACATGCTTTTTTTTTATGATAATTAGTAATTTAATCTATTTGATTCAATAAATACAGTTATTTTTTAAATAATACTTAATAAATTAATAAAGTCTACATTAATAAATTTCTCTGATTTCGACTTAGGTAAATTTAAAAAATCATCAATTTTAATAAAATAAAAAAAAATTTAGCTAGCTAGAGAACTCCATTATAAATATATAGGTCCCGTTGATATCATAAAGGAGTTTTGGCAATAAAATCACGAACTAGTTCGAGATTGCAATTTTTACATGATTTTGAAGTATGGCGAATTAAATCTGTCACACCCAATTCTGGAAGGAATAAATTATAATTGAGGTGCAACTAATTCATAGAAATAAACAAGGAACAACGTTGTTAAAACCCGAATAAAATAACAAGTCGGGCTAGTCCCCTTTGGATCACAAGTTTAGTGTCATGCTTCTGATAACCCATATTTAGAATGAAATACTTGTGAAATAATAGTCTCGGCTCAACAAAATATATAGAAGTTGAGAGTCTAAGCTCGATAAGAAACATAATTCAGAATTTACATAAAGGTCTTATGTTTAGAGAAACAAGAGACAAAAGAGCTAGTGCAACAGCGGAAGACAAAATACGGAGTTGAACCCTAGCCTCAGCTCCGCCCCGTCAGCACCGACCAATCAACCTGAAAAACATTTGAAAGTATTTTTGGGCTAAGTACTCATGTACTTAGTGGGCTAGCATTTTTATAAACATTTCATAATTATAAGAGCAGTTTATCCAATTATTTTGACATGACTTAGAAGGTTTTTAAGTGAATAACTTCTAAACATGTTGAAACATTTTATAATATTGCGCGCATTTGTCACACTCCCTTTCCGTTACTCGCTGTGATCCCGGACCTTTTAGCCACCGACGGATCCATTACTCCTGCTTACTTGAACTGAGGGCGTAACCCAGTCAAGTTCCCATTTGGGACCCAATGCTCCGGAACATCCCGTCGAGCACCCTTATAACGCCTCATACATGATTAGTGCCCGAATGGAGATCAACCCACCGAGTCAGCTAATAGGTGTACACAATTCTCAAATAACGTGTTAGGTCAAGAGAGAACCTCGATCGATTCATTATTGCGAGCCTTAAACAGAGCAGAGTGCACAAAAATATTTTTATTGGATAAACAGTTTTCATTTCATTGAAACATTTAAGCTCAATAGCTAAATCATACATTTGGAAAATAAGCCCACCTTGTTGCGTCTATGCAAACACGTAACGTCACTCTTTCTCTCAAGTCGTCACTTCCAAACGAACCTTCATTGTTATGAAGAATCGATAAGAAGAAGAATCATTAAACAGAAAACTAACTTCCTATTCTTAAGCTCAAATAGGGAAATAAAACTTAACACTTAACTCAACTGCCCTGTCAGCGCTGACTTGGCAGTCAGGGCTGACTCGGCAAAGCTGACTCACAGCCAGAGCTGAACTCGTCAGCTAGAGCTGACTCGCCAGCCAGAGAAATCGCCCGCCAAAGAAATCGCCTGCCAGAGAAATCGCCTGCCAGAGAAATCGCCAGCCAGAGAAATCAACAGGGTGCCAGAGCAGCGAAGTCCTCCAGAGCTAACTTCCAGAGCTAACCTCCAGAGCTGACTTGCCAGAGATGACTCAACATCCAGAGCTGACTTTTCAAGGCCAGAGCGGACTTTCCAGAGGTGAACTCAACAGCACATCAACTGCCAGAGCTGAATATGCTCGGCAGAGCTGGATTTCACGCAGCAGACTCAACAATAACAACACTCAAACATGCTCTCTCTCTCGATCTAACACTCCTCAAAACTTTAAACTTAACCTATCATGCTCAACTTCAACTTAGAACACAAAACTCAAGAAAACCCTAATATGTTTCTAAGTTTCACGCACAGTACAGCCATTTGTACAACCTACAATCTATCATGCTTGGTAAAAACAATGATAAACAAAGAACAAACCTAGCATGCTCCTAAAACACAAACACAAGTTCCATCGATTAACAAAAATCGAAGAACAAGTGACGACGACGAAGAACATAGCCGGGCTGCCCTCTTGGGTTCCCTTGCTATGGTTCGAACCAACCTTAACTCCTTCATTAAATATGCTCAACATCTACCCAAGAATAACATACTAAAAACTCACGACGATCCGTCGTCGTTTCAAAATAAAGTCGAGAATCGATGTTTTTCGACGTCGACGAAAATCGAAAAGAAAACCGTCAAAACGTAGGTTGAGATGTTACCTACGTAGATATGTGCTCGAAAAGATGATCGGCGCTCGTCTCGGTGCTCGAATCGGAGCTCAAAAGCTTGAAGAAGCTTCAATGGGGTGGTGTGTGTTCGGTGTGAAAGTGATGGTTGTGGGGCTGACCCACAGCCGCCTTTTATAGAAGGGGGAAAGCCTTTGGGCGGTGGGGGGGGTGGTCTAGGTAGGGTAGTCCTAGATATTTAGGATATTAATCCCACTTAGTCGTTAAATATCTCGTTTTAACGACTAATTACTCGTACTCTTCGTTACTCGCCCTCTCGTCTCCCACTCACTTTCATCACACTCGTAATTCCATATAAAATATAGAAAACGTAAGTTCGTTCACGAAATTCTGATAAACGAGCTCGGTTCATTTATCGAGAAATTCTGGTTTACTATTCACTCGTCGTCCAAAATAAAAACTTTCGTCGTTGAACTCGTATCGAAAAACTAAGATTATTTCTTGACGACGTGCACGTAAGATTTTTGAAAGTCGACAAAAAGACGAAATGGCAGTATTTACTATTCATCGTCAAAAAGTCTAAATTTTCAAAAACGTTTAAACGGACTCAGATTTAAATTCCGAGTTCATCTTTCTCATTCAAATAATTATCTCTAATTATTCAAACACTCGAACTCAAGCAATTAAAAGCTTAAGGCCCAAATAAAATTAAAGCTCACTCATAAAAATGTTTGAATGCTTAATTAAATAATATGCAAAGCATATAAATTTAATTACTAAATTTACAAATGCTTTTGTAAATCATTTTTGTTGGAATTAAAATAATTTCTTTTTCTCAATCCGGCGTGAATCATCTTAAATCTAAGTTAAAAAATTATTCTAAACTTAATATTAATGGGCGGGGTATTACAAAATCACCACCTTTTTAATTTTTATAATTTCGTCTACCCAATTTTTTCGGTCACCAGATTATTGAGTTGGAGTTTATGTGGATTAGTTCGTCATATAATATCCATGTTACAACATTGTTTGCAATAAAATTGCTGAATATTGAAAATTAAGGTGCATATACAGGATATAGTCCCTTTATAATTTGAGGGAAATTTTAATTGAAATGGTATGAAACAACATCATTTACGCCTCACAAAAACGACGTCGTCTTTACTAATCCACGTAAGCTCCATTTATCACTCCGATGATTGAAAAAAATTGAGGGATGAAATTACAACAATTGAAAAGATGGTGATTTAATTCGTTACATTTTAAAAGTCACGTTAAAATTGTAATTTCAAACTAATTCGTAATTTTATTTCCAAAACCCCTATTATAAATTAATATTCAATCGTTCCAATTCATTGATTCAATATGTAACATTTCCTTATTTTGATGTTCCAATTCAATAGGCCACTTTTTCTAAAATGGAAAATCAATACACAACAAACACCTTCACTCAACTCATTATTTACATCAAATGTCGTTGTGATCAACAAATAATTAATTATCTTTCTTTTCACTTAAAAAAGAGTATTTTCATTCATTCTCTCAACTCATTATTTACATCAAATGTCGTTGTGACCCAGAAATAATTATCTTTCTTTTCACTTAAAAAAAGTATTTTCATTCATTGTCCTATTTTTTTTTTGTTACAAATATACTCTAAAAAAGTAAAAGAAAGTGACATCATTATATTAAAAATGAAAAATAACACTTAAATTTCATTAACGAGCATAGAATGTGCAATTTTTGTATGGTCTTCACTCCGACAAATACTATACTATTTCTTATTATGCTGTATTCGTAAAATAGATGCATGTTCATCTTATCCGCCGCTAATGACCCATTCAAATGTACGCCTTACTAATGCGAGTGTGTTGTCCATGTATGTATATAACCTTGCACAGACAACAATGTCACCAAAATCCTACTCGTGTATATAATTGTGCATTGATAAATTTTATTTCTGTTCGATTTTATGTACAGTTTCATACAATATAGGTGGTCCTAATGTTAAATTAAACATTTTAATAACATAAAATTAACAATAAAATCATGTTTAGGGGTCATAAAACCCTACCGTGTACACTCTGTGTACAATTTTGTGTCTAAGTTCTGTGTAATTAAGAATTTCATATCCTATTGTAACTGAAAACAAATATATTGTTCATCCAATATTTAGCCCAAAATATTAAATTACACATTATAATAACAAAAAAAAATCAACCAGAAAACTGTGTTTGGTGCGTAAAAACGCATGCATATACCATTTCGTATACTCAAGAACATATTTCTTTAATTTGATTGATGTAATGAAGCAAAATATTATAGAATTCAAAATATTTCGAAACCTTGAATCTCCAGGTTTTTTTTTTTAATTTCTCCTATCAATTATTTTTTTGTTTGAAATTTTAGATGACAAATGAATATTTTTACACCTTTTAACTCAATATAATAAAATTTATTTTATTAAATATTTACCAACTTTTAAAAATAATAATAATCTTCCTTTCGTCCTAATTGGCAGCCAAAAATCTTTTTATCTGCTCTCATTTTTTTTTTCCTTTTTTATAAAATTTCATATTACTTTATGTCCCATCAAAAGACATTTGTGTCCTCTTACTTAAAATTGATTATTTATGTACTCCCTTCATCTCAATAATGTTGTCCCCTTTCTTTTGGACACGGAGATTAAGGAGTGTGAAATTAGTGTTGTAAAGTAAAAGGTCCCACATATTTAAGAAAAAGTAAGTATAGGTTAATTATGTTTGTTTCTCCCAAAACATGTCTCTCTCTCTCCCTCAACATACAACGTCGCGCCGCCGGCGACACCATGTTTAACTCCGGCGACGACAACATCATTCTCCGCCTTAATCAGATTTCTACTTTTACAAATTAAAGAAACACACCATCATTCTTCACAGCCTTAAAGAAACACACAAATTCTTCACAGACTTGATTGAGGCATTTTCTGACGTCGGTGATGCAAAGCACAAGGAGTACACGTTTGATCAGATGCGCGCTGAAGGTATTAAGGCAGACACCAAGACCTTCTGTTGTCTCATCCGAGGGTATGCCAATGCCGGCCTTTTTCTTTAATGCAGTGCTACATTCTTGCTCCAAGGCACAAGATTTGATGGAAATTGAAAGAGTATTCTACAGAATGAAGGAGAAGTTATGCAGACCAGATTCCACAACTTACTCCATAATGATGGATGCATATAGAAAGGAGGGTATGAGTGACAAGGACCATAATCTGGAGCAAGAAATGCACAAGACGACCCTCTGTAAACCCCAACCCCCAAAGAAGATGAAGCATGAGGGGCGAAATCGAAGGGACAGCGTTTGGATTTGGGGATTTAGGGCTCAGAGGCGGAGAGAGAGGTGGAGACGGCAACCCATCACTACTGCTTCGCCGAAGGGAAGCCGATGGCGGCTGTGTGCCCCGGTGACTGTGCGTGTGTCTGTGTTTTGTGAGAACAGAGGGAGAGATGAGAATGGAAGGCAGACGAGAGAGAAAGAGGAGGCAGTGGCGAAGAGGCGATCGACGAATTTACAAAAGGGGGAGGCGGCGCCGGTGGAGTTTAGGGATTCTAGGAGAAGGGGGAAAATTGAAAAGGGGTCGAGCAGAATAAAGGGGGATTTGTGTAATTGGGTTAGTTAAATTTATGTTTAATTAGAAATTAATTAGTCTTTAAAATTTACCCAAAAAAAAAATGGGACAAGATAATTGAGACAAACCAAAAAAGAAAATGAGACAAAATTATTGGGACGGAGGGAGTAATATTTTTATGAGTGAGATTATATAAAAATTCTTTCTTTTATATTGTTTTGGCTAGTTGTGTGTATATTAAGATTAAATAATATTGTTAGAATAGACGGTGCCTAACACAAAATTTATCTGTCCCCAAGGGGACACTAAGGGTGCGACCTCATGTGTGTGAACAGTGAAATCCCGGGCTCCCCCTCCCCAACTCTCGCAAATCAAAAAAAAAAAAAAACACAAAATTTATCTACGATCAAAATATTGTAAAACTGGAAGTATAAGACCGGATAGGACAAAAAAGACAACAAAAGCTGGTGTTTTAAAGTAGAAATTGTTAGTAATTGATGAAGAGAATTTAAACTTGATTATTGTACGTAAATGCAAATAGAGGAAGAGCAGCACTGTTAATGAAGTAAGCTGAGTACGTAGGATTCACTTATTAAGCCACTGTTAATTAATGAATTAATCCACACTCAATAATTGTCATTGAGAGTCTACAAAAAATAAATAGTATCCAATTAATTTTAACTGTCACCTAATTAGTCCATAGAAAAGTAAATGTTGGTGTGTAGCTACTAAGTCAAGCCAGCCAAGTTAATAGAACTATCACGGCCCTTCACATTTCACTTCATTAGTATTATTGTAGAAAGGCTTAATTGCCGCAAAAATCATATACTTTTTCGATTTTTGGTTTTTTCTCATCACAAAAAAAATATGAACTGAAATACATCAATTGAAAAATTAATTGCAAATTTCCCCCGCGTCCATTTTTTCCCCAAATTGAATCCGAAGTGACAATTGGATTTCCAGCGTGTCATCGCCGGAATTGAACAAGACGACGCTGTTTTAATTTTAATTAAACGACGCCAGCAGACCAGTCAACGGTCGCCTGGATTGGAGTTTTGCGGCGGTAGTGAAGCTTTTTTTAGTCCCGTCACCTTGACCTCCGGCGCCAGCAAACCAGTCAACAGTCGCCTTGCCCGAGCCTCGTGACTCCACCCCGAGTCCCCGATGCCGGCGGCGATTGGCAGTTGGCACGACAATTAGTTTTGAGAGAACTGATTCAGATCCCGGCTCCCACCTTCTCCACCCTCGTTTCGCCTCCGACCTCCGCCCTCTCGCCTTGTCGCTTCCACACATCGCCTCCGCCCTCCCCTTTCCTCTTCCAGTTCGCTCGCCTCCATTCTCATTAATTAGGGCTCATTGCTTGACAAAGCAGGAGGAGGGAGACAGAACCAGATCTGCGGCGATAAGGACAGATTTATGAACATTTAACAGAGGTTCTTCCGCCTACACTCTCTTTTTCTTGATTTTTGGTTTGGTTTTCTTGGATTTCTTGAATTTGGGGGAAAAAACATTTGTTGGACGGCGGCGGGAGTATAGATGTTCAGCTTTGATTATGACTTCCGACGTCTCCTTGGCGTCTTCGCCGGGCAACGGCAAGTTTCAACAGGTGTCCAAGTCAGCAGACGGCGGAGAAATTTCCCTTCTGTTTATGTGGCTGCCTAGTCATTAATTTATTTTGATAGATGGAATGAATTATGCCACATTTAATCGGAGCTACACCGGAGCACGCCGGAAAATGGACGCGGGGGAAAATTATACACCCTCCGTCCGCCAAGATTATGTAAAAATTACTATATTGGCGTCCGCCAAGATTATGTCACTTTCCTTTTATGGCAATGGTCCCACCATCCTCTTTAATATTTTATTCTTACTAACACTCTTTATTTAAAAAAAACTCACTCAAAATTCAATCTCAACCACACATCTCATAAAGTGGTGGGACCCTTTCTCCACTACATCAAAATCATCACCAATTTTATTAAATCCCGTGCCCAAGCAATTTTACATAATTTTGGCGGACGGTGGGAGTAATTAATTTTTCAATTGATGTATTTCAGTTCAGTTTTTTTTTTGTCATGGGAAAAAACCAAAAATCGAAAAAGTATATGATTTTTGCGGCAATTAGCCCTTGTAGAAAATACCACTTTATATTTCAATGTCTGATCTTTTCTAATTGTATACCGAATTTTTGTAGATTATGAATTAATATATATACTACTCTCTCCCTTCATTAAAAATTTGCCACAATTTTCTTCTTAGTCTAACAACAAAAAATTTGTCACTTTCCATTAAATATAATGGTAGAATCCATACAACTTTAGCATTAAGAATGTGACTTATACTTCACTTTATAGCCATTCAATTATAATCACTTAATTTAAATAACATTTATAGTGAGATTCCGCACTCAATTATTTTGTTAAAACTTGTGGCATTCACAATGTGACAATTTTTTGTAGAAGGGCATAGTATCATTATTGTTAGGGTAAATATCATCAAAACTCATGAACTATACCCGTTTTATCAAAAATACCCTGAAACTTTTGAAATATTCTCGAAACCCTCAAACTATCAAATTTTTATCAAATATATCCTGTATCTATTTTTCGGTCACCAGATACGTGATGTGACTCCCCGGATGCCACAGTGTAATTTATATTCTATTTTTTAAAATGACATGGCAAAAACGGCGTCGTTTCATACCATATCATTTTTTTACATTTAAAAAAATAGAATATAAATTACACTGTGGCATCCGGCGAGGCACATCACGTTTCTGGTGATCAAAAAATAGATGCATGATATATTTGATAAAAAACTAATAATTTGAGGGTTTAGAGAACATTTAAAACATTTCAGAGTATTTTTAATAAAGCGGATATAATTCAGGAATTTTCATGATATTTATCCTTATTGTTAATAATTCTATCATATTGGTGGATGTTCGACATCAAATCGATGCCAGATTAAAAAATTGGTTTAGAAACTTTCTAGCTCAAGTCAAGAGGATTTGTGTCATCGTCTCAATTTCAACAACCAATATTGACTAAGTAACTTGGAATTGACAATGCTAAAAAAGAAAATTGGTCATATCTCGTTGGTTGAGTTTAGTTAATAACAACATTATAATATGGATATTAATTTGTAGTTTCACATATGTTGACATACAATTATAAAAAAGTTCAAACATTACAAGTATAAAATGTAATTTTCACCCTACAATATATATATAGATAGATATAGGGGCGCGCTCCAGTGAGACCCCCTATTTTTCGTGTAACATGAGTATAATGAATAAGACATATAATACTAATGAACAAAACGTATATCTAATGAACAAGATGTATATAATGATGAAAAATAAAATTTAAAAAATTCGTAATGAATAAGACATATATACTGATGAACAGTGTCGTATATACTGATGAACAATGCAGGATTGGAACCCTGCGAAAAAAAATCACCCTCCAGATACAATATCAGCCATAGGATTTATAAAATAAACGCACCAGATCGTGCCCTAGATCTCACTAAAATTAGAGGGTCTCATTGGAGCGGCCCCATATATATATATATATATATATATATATATATATATAGAGAGAGAGAGAGAGAGAGAGAGAAAAGTTAAACAGAGAATGCTAAATATTTAGAGAATAGAGAATTCGTGAAATAAAAACGAACAGATCTACAATTTTTATGAACAGATCAATGTACCGCATGAACAACAATTTGCCCCGGGTTCGAATCCTGTTGGTGGCGAGTTTTTCTCTTTTTTTACTAAATACGTCTATTCGTTAGTTATATTAATCTGTTCGTAAAATGTATAGACTTGTTCAAAATGAAATATATAATAATTCTCTGTTTAACTTGACCCTATATATATATATATAGGGGAGAGTTCAATGGAGACCACTCCCCTATATAGAGAATGAAGACCAAATCTGGTTCATTGATCTAACTTAATCTAATGGTGGTAATTTAATTGATTAATTTTATTAATTTTCATTTATTTTATAATAAAAAAGTTAAGCATGTCATTTTCTATTTAACCCTAATCTCACTCACTCTCTCTCATTCACGCTCTCTCTCTATCTCTCTCTCTCAATCACTCTCCCCCCCCTCCCCCGCTGCCTCCATCTCTGCTGCTCCGCCGCAGGCCCATCTCTCCTACTGCTCCGCCGCCTCACCGCAGGTGCCATGACCACCGCCATCCAGTTGTCGCCGCCTTCTCGCACCAGTTTCAGTCACCACCGTCCATGATCTGCCGCCTCCAATCCCAGATCTATCGCTTCCCCTCCATGATCTGCAGTGGCCTCCACGCCCTAATGGAGACCGATCTCCCCTACCTAGTTAAAATAGCGCCGGACAGAGAAATCACCCCCTATTTTCGATTTTGTGAGATGAATTTTACCATTTTGGTGGTTCTGTGCTACAAAATTCGTAAATTCTGTTGGTTGTAAAGTCCAGTTGGGTGTTAAAAGGTAGAACCTTTGTATAAATTCTGTTGGTTGATTTCTGCAAAAATAATGGAAAAATTTAGTTGATTAAGGAGTTTGAACCAAATGTTCGTAGAAAATATTAATGAACGAACTAATGTTCGTTGATATGTTCGTAGAAAAATGAATGAACATACTAATGCTGGATGATATGTTCGTAGAAAAACAAATGAACATACTAATATTCACCTATTATGTTCATTGACGGATCAGGTCCCAGAATTGGAAGAGAGTAATTTTCGGGATTTGTTCAACCATATGCCATAATTCGTGGATTTGAGTGGACGTTTTTGCCCTTTTTGGATTAAATAAATGTAATTAACCATTATTTAATTACATGAAAAATCAAATCAGGAAATAATCTGGATCATTGATTGGATTGAGATGAATGACCTTGATTTGGTCTTCATTCTCTATATAAGAAATGGTCTCCATTGAATGCGACCCTATATATATATATATATATATATATATATATATATATAATTAAATTCCTAAGTGCCGCCTCTCTCCTAGCAACATGGGCTTCGGCTCTTTTAAAATATAAGCTCCAAAATAATAGAAATAAGAGTATTGGGCTTAATTAAATGTGAAATAATTAACTCCAAGCCCAATCTCTAAACATCTCGATAAAAATACGCCTGCTTCTTCAAATTCACGCCATTCTCGAACCTTCTCCATCCACGAGCCTTCTTCTACACTCCATGCAAATCCTGCGCCAAAAACACCACAACTTGGGTAATATCGAATATAATCCACGGCAAACAACACTAATCTAAATAACTAAAACACACACATCAAATCCCCTCACACTTGAATCACACTTGCCCTCAAGTATGAAGTGAAGAAAAGACTCAATAGTGGAAATAGCTATCTTGATACAACCTTCCCTGACACGACACTAAAGACTCACAAGAAATGATAAAAGCAACAGACGTATCAACATACGAAAGGGAAAAGGACAAAAGGAAGATACTAAACAGGACACGAAGAAACACTACACACTAGCCAAGCAACCATCAAAATATTAGGAAGCACAACAAACTGCCAAATCGAACCATGCAACTCACAATCAACTCTCAAATCTCGAACCAAGAAAATGGAATGTCAAAAATTGTGTCTTCATTATCAATTCAGTCCAAATTAAGCAACAATGAGTAATCTCACGGCTTCACTCATTCTCCCAAACTTTGAATTTGGAAATTCACACATAAGAAGAAGATCCACTCGGTCATGATATGTCATGGTCAAGTAGTGACTCAAAAAGGACTTGTTCTGTGGTTGTAATGGGGCTAGGGACCATTCATAAGATTGGAAGGATCTATAGGGGTTCCTAGGCTTATGCAATGAGAATCAAAGTGTGCACATCTAATCTAAACCATCATCCATACTCTCAAGATCATAGAAAAAGGAAAAGCAACCACAAAACTAAGGGGAAAACTCCATCAATAACACTAATCATGCTCAAATTCAGTGCTGCACCTCTTTTTTTTCTTTTTTTTTTCTTTCTTTCTTTTTTTTCTTTCTTTTTTTGGTTTTTTTATATTTAATACAATAGCAACCTTTTGTTCAATTTCACTCCTCAACACATGATATCCATCTATAAAACATTCCCTATAATATCATCTCCCAAAACTGCTCTCATCCCAAAAACTAATCTGATCAATGCCAATGTTTAGCCAAACGGATCACAAATCTTTATCATTGTACACAAGACAGCAGTTTGGGCAAACGGCACATGAAAACACAACTTAACTTTCTCTAGCAATAAATGGAATGAAGTTCAAGATTAGACATGCATCACTAGGCCAAAGAGAGAGTCCAAAACAGGCCTTGCCCAGATGGTTATCTTGTGCATTCCTACCACCATCTCTACGCTAGTACCCCTCGTCATCTTCGTCATATTCTGTATCCTCTACATGCTCCTCTACCACCACGTCCTCCTCTACCGCCTCGACCTCCTCGAGTGGAATTAGTTTCTCTGGACTGAGACTGCTTGATTTGGTCAATCCTATCATACATCGTCTCCAATTCTGATCTCAGGATCTTCCCCAATTCTGATTTAAGTGCATCCATCATGATCTTCGCCTTTGGATCAATGACAGGTTGATCCTCCAAATTTGAACCATGTTCATCTTTCTTTGACATATTGACACAGAAAATAAGAAACGGTTATTAAAAATAAAATAGGAACCTCACCACCTAACAAGCACTCGTGTATATCACTCAACAATGATTTACTCAGCACTCGTGTATCACTCAATCAATGGCTTTTTTCCTCTAATAATCTCACTCTCTCTTGCCTTTTTCCACTCAATTTCTCTCTCAAGGAATCAAATTCCCTCAATCTACCACTTGAATTCAACACCAACAATAACAAACGAGACCACCGAAAGAGACATCCCACAAGATACCACACCAACAAAACGCAAGGCACAAAGAAACAGAAACTGAAAACTCAGAAACGTGTTGCACATAAACGTGCTCAAAACGATCTATACTACACAAGGAACCCAGAAAACACTACGAGATTTAAGTGAAAAGTCAAAAAAGTGCACACAGAAACTGGCCCAAAAGACTCTACACGACCCAAGGAATCAAAGGAACAAAACTGTAGAAGATAAATTTTCGAATTTTTTTTAACCCTCACAGGCAGTAGATTTGGAAAAACTTATGAACGAGATGAAAATATGAAGTATGAAAAATTGGCAACCAGTTTGAGCTGACAATAGATTATGAATGTGTATGGACGTGTAGATAAGGTATAATGATCTCTTATTGATGTATGTGTATGGGCGTGTGCAAAACTGAACGACAGATGAAGATACATGGTAAACACGGATGAAGATATATGGTAAACACAGAAAAGAAACAAACGACATAACCCTAATCAACGTCTACCCTTGATATGTAAATCACGAAAATCCTAATCACAGATACCCTAAATACAGAATTCATAGAACCCACGAAACTAGACAGGTGAAACCTAAACTTCTACCCTGGATACGAAAGAAAGAAAAAGAAATCTGGATACGAACGCGGCTCTGGTGCCAAACGATACGATCATTGCCAGACCGTTCAAACGAACACACAAACAGAAGACTTGATAACGAACGAAAGGATGGACAATCCCAAAACCTCTTAATCTAACCCACAGAATGATATAGATGAACGAATTCTATATACCCCAACGTGATATTGACGCAGCAACTCGGGGATGATGAATAACACCCGACGAGGATTGGTTGACTTGCCATTACGTCGATAATTGAATTCGTCTTGGAAAAATCAAGAAGAATTCGAAAACTCTCAAGAGAGAATAAAACTCACAAGTTTGATAAAAGTAGGCTGAAAATTCGTCCAACACATAGGGAGCCTTATATAGGCAAAGACTAAACCTAATCTAATAAGAAAAAAAGCTTTAAATAAAACCCTAATCAGCCAAACAAGGCCCTTATAAATTCGAAAATAACAAGCCCTTAAAACTAATGGGCTGTGAAAATAAAACTTAAATAAATAAAATGAAGTCTTCAAACTTCGGCCCACTCGTACGTAATAAGATTAATAAAATGTGGGTTGTCCAACTCGCCAACTCCATCATCTCCGATTGGCTTCTTCATCAACTCTTGATCCCACACTTCTCGGACGAAGGTTGTCAAGCTCTCCTTAAACTTCTTGGCTCGTGCTCTTGTAATTGGTCCAACAGGAACACGCATCGGGTCTTGCAGTAACGAACCTTGGACTGCATCACCAACGAGCCATAAGCTCAAGGAAAAGATGATGTTAAGGGGTTACACCCTAAGCCATCATGTCAACGCATCACCTCGGGGGTAAAAGATGGAGACATCAATCTTAGGCCTATGCCGGAAAAATCTAAGATTGATACTAATGTTATTGAACTATCTCCTATTTGGTAGGTATACCAAACAAGATGGAAGAAGCTCAACTTAATGAGAGGCATTAATCCGTGATATTGTCGAGTTGATGTAGTGGGAAAATATCCCTGAGTGTGGATTACCACTGGCGCTAATCCACATAAGATCAAGGAATGTTATGAATTTGGGGCACTTGCCTCAGTTTATATTATGGCACCAACGTTCAAAGAGATTAAGGGTCTACCTAAATGGATCCAAGAAACATTCTATTACGCATGGTCAATAAACGAGTCCTTTATAAAAGGGGATATTTTGGAGTTTTACTTCTTAAGTGCAGCCCCCGAACCAGCAGGAAAAGGGAATCATAAAGCATTTCACTTCATCAAGCTTCGAAGACCCGACAATCAAGCTTTGAACCGGATCAAAGCACTAGAAAGCCAGTCCTCTATTATCGCCACTTTCGCTGAGGATAAAATCTCCACAAGGCGACCATGGGGATTGTGGGTCTGTCTCACGGAGATGGACAAAGTCAAGTCTAGGTTTAAGTTCTTCCAGAACATTCCTTTTGAACATTATGAAGGAACCACGACAAAGTTCACGAAAAAAGCTTTCGAGGACACGAGGTTACTTTTATGGAATAACAAGATCGCGGGGAGCAGAGAAACTCGCCGCAAATCTTGTAATATGTCTCATACCAGAAAGGAATGCCCTAACTAGAATGAACCGAAATTTGTAAAGGGCTTCCTTCCCAAACCTGATAAAAAGAAATTTTGGTCTGATGAACACGAAGGGCGTATGATTCATCGTGGAATAACACATTGGGTACCATCAAAGAAGTAAAGGGCCCGAAAAATAAAATAGAGTAATGTGACTCACAGCAGGAGGCTTACCCACCAAAAAGAAAATGACAGAGGGGTAAAACTACAAGAAAATACCACTAAAGGAAGACGACAAGAGTGGGTACAATTACAGGAGGACCACTATTAATAATGGTCCATTATTTCAACCACTGGCCCATACCACAACATTATCACCTGAATAATAGAGTGAGGGACCAGAAGGCATGTGAAGGCACCAGAAGATAGTTGGCAGAAATGGCCGACAAAGAAAGGTGGCATCACCATCAACATGAGTTGGCCACGAGGAAAGGAATTTGAGGCCAATAATTCAAGATTGATAGAGGGGTTCAAACCTCTATAAAAGCAGGACTTTGGAGAAGAAAGAGGTCAATCTGAAAAAGCACACACCTCAAACACAACACCCTTTCTTACCAAAAACTATATTTGTAATATTTTCAGTTTTCTAAGTTTAATTTCTTTAATTCTATGTATCTAATGGAAGCTATATGAATAGCTAAACTAGTCTCCTCCCTAAAGGAGATATTACTTATGTGTTAAATATTTTATAATTTCTCAATAAATGTTTTGTTTTCCTTAGTTTTACGATTGAGTAAATATTTTCTTACATATATCAATTAAGTATAATACGTCAAGGCTAGAAATTTAAGAGAAAATCATCACTTAATCATCTGATGCATCTGTATGGTTGGTTCTAATCCGTAAAAAAAGGGTGATGGACTCTGGTCGATTCACAATTGCTGTTGAAGGAGGAGTGTTGCAACCATCTCTTGCGAAGTGTATGGTTGGGCGTGACCCAATGAGGTGAAACAGTCCGTAAAACACAACTTGCCGACGCCATAAGTAGTTTGATTAAAGGTATGAAAATAATTTATGTCAAGATTAATATTGAAGTGATATGAAAGCATGTTGGGTTTGATAACTCTTTACCAACTATTTTCAATACAAACAAGGAATTGTATAAATAATGAAAAATTAGATAATTTCATGCTATAGGGTAGTTTGATCCATTGTCATTTCTATATAATTAATATGGGCAATTTTAGTTTCCAATATATATATATATATATATATATATATATATATATATATAGGATAGAGTTCTATGGAGACCACTTCTTATATAGAGAATGAAGACCAAATATGGTTCCTTGATCTAACTTAATCTAATGGTGGTAATTTAATTGATTAAATTTATTAATTTTTATTTATTTTATAATCAAAAGGTTAAGCATGTCATTTTCTATTTTACCCTAATCTAACTCACTCTCTCTCAATTCACGCTCTCTCTCTATCTCTCTCTCTCAATCACTCTCCCCCCTCCCCGCCGCCTCCCCAATCCCCTCCATCTCTCCTACTGCTCTGTCGCCTCCCTCCCCGCCGCCTTCCCAATCGCCTCCATCTCTCCTGCTGCTGCTCCGCCGCATCCTCAATTGCCTCCATCTCTCCTCCTGTTGCTCCGCCTCCCCAATCGTCATGGGCGCCTCCTCCTCTGCTCCGCTAGTTCATGCACCCATCTGTACTTCGACCGGCGGCAGCATCTGTACTTCGACCGGCGGCAGCAACGACCGCAAATCCGCCCAGCCGCCGCCTTCCTTTTTCAGCTCTTACATCGCCGTCGCCGCCCTTGCTCCTCCGGTGAGGACGCCCCCTATCGCCCTTGTTCATCGATTTTTTCCATGTGTTCATCGATATTTTTGTACTGTGTTCGTAGAAAAATATAATGAACATGATAATGTTCATTGTCATGTTTGTAGTGTGTTCGTAGTGTGTTTGTAGAAAAAAAATAAATGTTCATCGATTTTTTTTGTACTGTGTTCGTTGAAAAATAAATGAACATGATAATGTTCGTAGAAAAACAAATAAACATATTAATGTTCATCAATATGTTCGTAGGAAAACAAATGAACATAGTAATGTTCACCTGTTATGTTCATTGACGGATCAGGTCCCAGAATTGGAAGAGAGTAATTTTCGGGATTTGTTCAACCAGATGCCATAATTCGTGGATTTGAGTGGACGTTTTTGCTCCTTTTGGATTAAATAAATGTAATTAACCAATATTTAATTACATGAAAAATCAAATCAGGAAATAATCTGGATCATTGATTGGATTGAGATGAATGGCCTTGATTTGGTCTTCATTCTCTATATAAGAAGTGGTCTCCATTGAATGCGATCCTATATATATATATATATATATATATATATATGTATGTATATGTATGTGTGTGTGTGTGTGCGTGTGTGTGTGTGTGTGTGTGTTGTTTTGCTTATGGGAGCCGCACCTTTTGATTACACATACATTAAACTTAGTTTATTATTTTAAGTTTAGTTAGTCTTGGTTTTGAGGGAGCAAAATTCAAGACTTATTTGTGGGAAAATTGAAGTTGACTTTTGAATTGGAGTTGGCATATTCAAGTTTCATCATTCAACATTGGAAATTGGTTTTGTTATTTTACTTCTTAGTTTAATTCATTTATTTTCGTATTTTGCTTATTCTATGATTGCTTTTATTTGTTTAATTGATTTTAGTTTTATTATGAGTAGCTAATTTCTTAATTCGGCGAAAATAATGAAACACTGATTTATTAATCTGTGAGGCCTAATTGGATTTAAAATTGGTTCCTATTGATTTCGATTTATTCCTTGTGTTTCACGATAATTCTGATTTTATTTAAGTCTGACCAACTTAGGTTTAATTGGATTACAGTCAATTAGCACCTCCGATCCATGATTGTTGGAATAGGGTTGATGAGTGATAAACCTACCGTGTTCATAGTAGGAATAAATTGGTGGATTAATTATTACTAGCGTATCTAGGATAATTGGTCTAAATTGGGTTCCTTCCTCTTAATGCTATTAGAAAATTAAATTTAGGTCTGGCGTCTCCAGCTAGGTTATATTTTAATAAGGGAAATAAGCAGGTCTGACATCTCCAGCTGTTTATCAACACAGTAAGTAGGAATTGGGGTACGTTCATTGCGTTCACGGTATCCTATAACTGGTTGGTTGATAGAGATTAATTCATCTTTGCGTCGATGATCAGAGATTTGAATTAGTGTGGATTTATTCGAGCCGAGTTACCTTTTATTGATTATTTTCTAGAGTTATTTTATTTTATTTAATTTGCTTTCTTAGGTTAATTAATATTTTCTCAAAATTAAGGCGTGGTGGCCAAATTAGGTCTTTAGGGAATTGGATGATTTTACCTGCTCTCTGTGGTTCGACCCTACTTATCATTATACTCACTTAATTCTTGATAGTATTTGCAGGAATTATTTGGTAGTATACGACGACTACCAGGCTAGTAAAGCCATGGTTGAGAGATTGGTGATGCAGCCCGAACAGAGCCAAGCTCGCGCCAGACCAGAGTTGAATTCCGCGCCAGAACAGAGCCAAGCTCGCGCCAAAGCAGAGCTGAATCCCGCGCCAGACCAGAGCCAAGCTTGCCAGAACAGAGCAGAGCGGAATGCCAGAGCAGAGTAGAGAATGGAATGCCAGAGCAGAGCAGAGAAGAACGCCCGAGCAGAGCAGACTTGCAGACTTACCGAGCAGAGCAGACTTGCAGAGCAGAGCAGATTTGCAGAGCATAACAGATTTGCAGAGTAGAGCAGACTTGCAGAGCAGAGCAGACTTCCAGAGTCAGAGCAGAGCTGAAGTCCAGAGCAGAGCGAACTTCCAGAGCAGAGCGGACTTTCCAGAGCTGACTAAAGCCCAACGCAGAGCGGACTTTCCAGAGCAGAGTTAAGTTGCAAAGCTGACTTAGTTCAGAATAGACTACGTTCCAGAGTTGGCGTCCCCGAGCAGACTATAATTCCAGAGCTGGCTTTCTCGCCAGATTTGACCAAGCTTGTTGAACAAGTTTTAGTTGTTTCCTTGTTTTCAAGTTTCCGTGTTTCTACATTTATTTCCTTCTTAGATTAGGGTTTAGCTTTGCCTATATATATGGCTGCTACTTGTTGGACGAGGTTTAGCTTATTTTTGATATATGATATAGTGAGTTTATTCTCTCTCAAGGTTCTCGAATTCTTCTTGATTGTGCCAAGAAAGAATTCATTTATCGACGTAACGGCGAGTTCACCATCCCTCGTCGCGTGTCTTTCATCGTCCCCGAGTGGCTGCATCAACTGCACGTTGGGGTTTAGGGATTCGTTCGCCTAGATCATTTCGTGGGCTAGGTTCAGATATTTTGGGATATTCCATACTTTATCTTCGTTACTTTGTTTATCTTTCCAATTCGTTGTTTATATCAAGTCTTCCGCATGTTTGTTTGATCGGTCCGGCAACAGTCATACTAATAGCGGCGAGGATCACATCAATTGGGGCTAGCCATGGTGAAGCATCCCAAGCCATACCGTTTGCAGTGGCTGAGTGAGACCGGCGTCATCAAAGTTACGAGGCAAGTGAAGGTTCATTTTCGCATTGGAAAGTATGAGGATGAGGTGTTATGTGATGTGATTCCAATGCAAGCGAGCCACATCTTGTTGGGACGACCATGGCAGTTTGATCGACGCGTGATCATGATCGCTTCACCAACAAATATTCCTTTAAGTATAAGCAGAAGAAGGTATCACTTGTTTAAGTTTATGAGGATCAAGTGCAGTTGCAAAGAGAGGCGGATAAGGTAAAGTCTAAGGAGCACCCCGTAGAGAAAAAGGAGAATGGATTAATTCATAAGTCCTTTCTTGCAAGGGCTAGTGATTTGAAGTGGGTCATGAAGGAGGAGAGGTCGATTATTGTGTTGTGGTTCAAGGAGAATTTGGTTATCACTAACGATCTCTCTTCTCTACCCTTTTTTATCCATTTTGTTTTGTAGGAATTTGATGATGTTTTTTCCGATGATACACCTTATGGATTACCATCAATTCGAGGGATTGAACATCAGATTGATTTTATGCCCGGAGCTACACTGTCGAACTGACCAGCTTACTGAACCAATCCAAATGAGACAAAGGAGTTGGA
Source organism: Salvia miltiorrhiza (assembly GCF_028751815.1). Taxonomy (NCBI): domain Eukaryota; kingdom Viridiplantae; phylum Streptophyta; class Magnoliopsida; order Lamiales; family Lamiaceae; genus Salvia; species Salvia miltiorrhiza. Next base: position 31,564,556 of record NC_080388.1, read on the forward strand.
AAGGCAAATTAGCGAGTTGCTGGCCAAAGGGCACGTGAGGGAGAGTTTGAGTCCTTGTGCAGTACCCGTTCTACTCGTACCCAAGAAGGATTCGACTATGAGGATGTGCTGTTATTGCCGAGCCATTAATAACATCACAGTAAAGTATCGCCATCCTATCCCTCGTTTAGATTATATGCTCGATGAGTTGCATGGGTCTTGCATGTTTTCCAAGATTGATTTACGTAGTGGATACCATCAAATTAGGATTAAAGAAGAAGATGAATGAAAAACTGCTTTTAAGACAAACCTTAGTTTGTATTAGTGCAGGGTTAGTTATGCCTTTTGAATTGACTAATGCACCTAGTACGTTTATGCGTCTTATGAGTCATATTTTGCGAGCTTTCATTGGCAGATTTATTACTATCTACTTTGATGATCATATATAGCAAGAGTCATGAGGATCATGTTGAGCATTTGAAGTCTGTTTTAGATGTGCTTAGGAAAGAGAGGTTGTTTGCTAACCTTAAGAAGTGCATCTTTTGTACGGACAAGCTCGTGTTTCTTGGTTTTGTTGTTAGTGCACAGGTGTACAAGTTGAGGAGGAGAAGATACGAGCTATCCAAGAGTGGCCGAGTCCGAAGAGCATTGGAGAATTTAGAAGTTTCCATGGACTTGCTAGTTTTTATAGGCGATCTGTGCCTCATTTTAGCAGTGTTGCAGCACCGTTAACAGAAGTCATCAAGAAGAATGTGGAGTTTAAGTGGGGAAAGGTGCAAGAAGAGGCGTTTCAGTTGTTGAAGCATAAATTGATCCACGCCCCGGTATTATCTCTTCCTAACTTTTCTAAATCATTTGAGATTGAATGTGATGCTTCTGGTGTTGGTATTGGTGCAGTTTTGATGCAAGAGGGCAGGCCCGTGGCGCACTTCAGCGAGAAGCTAAATGGAGTGACGTTGAGCTATCCTACATACGATAAGGAGCTGTATGCCTTGGTGAGAGCTTTGCAAACGTGGCAGCACTACTTGTGGCCCAATGAGTTCATCATTCACACGGATCATAAGTCGTTGAAGCACTTGATGGGGCAGCACAAGTTGAACAAGAGGCATGCGTGGTGGATGGAGTTTATTGAGACGTTTCCATACGTCATCAAGAACAAGCAAGGTAAAGAGAATGTAGTGGCTGATGCACTATCTCAGAGGTATACCTTGATCTCTACCTTAGATGCAAAGTTCCTTGGTTTTGAGTGCATTAAGAGCTTCTATGAACATGACAATGATTTTGGTGAGATTTATCGAGCATGTGAGAGATCTGCTAGTGGAGAGTATTTTCGGCATTATGACTATCTTTTTTGGAAGAATAAGTTGTGTGTTTCTAAGTGTTCTCTATGCGATTTATTATTGCTTGAGTCTCATGGTAGGGGTTTGATGGGACATTTTAGCACTGCTAAGACTTTAGCTGTTCCGCATGAGCATTTCTTTTGGCCTCATATGAAACGAGATGTTGAGAGAATTTGTGGGCGATGTGTAACATGTAAACAAGCTAAGTTTAGGGTGAGTTCCCATGGGTTGTATACGCCATTGCCTATTCCTACAGCACATTGGATTGATATTTCTATGGACTTTGTATTAGGTTTACCTAAGACTAAACGTGGTAGAGATTCGATCTTTGTTGTTGTTGATAGATTTTCTAAGATTGCGCATTTCATTCCATGTCATAAATCTGATGATGCATCTCATGTAGCTGATCTGTTCTTTAGAGAGATTGTTAGATTGCATGGCATGCCTAGGACTATTAATTATTTCTGATAGGGATTCAAAGTTTTTGAGCTACTTTTGGAAGACTTTGTGGTGTAAGTTAGGTACTAAACTTTTATTTTCTACTACTTGTCATCCGCAAACTGATGGTCAAACCGAGGTAGTGAATAGGACTTTGTCTACTTTACTTAGAGCTATCATCAAGAGGAACATTAAGTCTTGGGAAGAGTGCTTGCCTCATGTTGAGTTTGTATATAATCGTTCTATTCATTCTGTTACTCAGTATTCGCCATTTGAAATTGTGTATGGATTTAATCCTTTGACTCCATTGGATTTATCTCATTTACCTAAGCATGAGCATACTAACCTTGATGGCAAGAAGAGGACTGATTTTTTGAAACAGATTCATGAGAAAGTAAGGATGAACATTAGAGACGCACGAAGTAGTATGCCGAGTGAGCCAACAAAGGGCGTCGCAAAGTGGTGTTTGAACTCGGTGATTGGGTATGGTTGCATATGCGCAAGGAAAGGTTTCCATTGCAAAGGAGATTCAAGTTACTTCCTAGAGTGGATGGACGCATCAATGATAATGCCTACAAGTTGGACTTACCAGGTGAGTATAATGTGAGTGCTACTTTTAATGTGACTGATTTGAGTCCTCTTGATGTAGGTGACGACTTGGATTTGAGGACAAATCCTCTTCAAGAGGAGGGGAATGATGCAGTCCAAGGTTCGTTAGTGCAAGACCCGGTGCGTGTTCCTGTTGGACCAATTACAAGAGCACGAGCCAAGAAGTTTAAGAAGAGCTTGACGACCTTCGTCCGAGAAGTGTGGGATCAAGAGTTAATGAAGAAGCCAATCGGAGATGATGGAGTTGGGGAGTTGGACAACCCACGTTTTATTAATCTCATTACGTGCGAGTGGGCCGAAGTTTGAAGACTTCATTTTATTTTAAGTTTTGTTTTCGCAGCCCATTAGTTTTAAGGGTTTGTTATTTTCGAATTTATAAGGGCCGAATTTATAAAGGCCTTGTTTGGCTGATTAGGGTTTTATTTAAAGTTGTTTCCTTATTAGATTAGGTTTAGTCTGTGCCTATCTAAGGCTCCCTATGTGTTGGACAAATTTTCAGCCTATTTTTATCAAACTTGTGAGTTTTATTCTCTCTTGAGAGTTTTTGAATACTTCTTCATTTTTCCAAAATGAATTCAATTATCGACGTAACGACGAGTCAACCAACCCTCGTCGGGTGTCATTCATCGTCCCCAAGTTGTTGCGTCAACATCACGTTGGGGTATAGAGAATTCATTCATCTATATCATTCTGTGGGTTAGATTCAGAGGTTTTGGGATTGTCCATCCGTCGTTCGTTATAAAGTCTTCCGTTTGCGTGTTCGTTTGAACGATTTGGCAAGGATCGTATCAGATGGCCATAGTCTCAGGACTTGTGCTAAGGGTACTTGAATCCCCTGCTACAGGTAGTCCGCACTGTACGGTAATCCCCTCTTTTATCCAAGGATATCAGATAGAGCGAAGGAGCGGCCCTTAGGTTGCCTCATAAAGATTTATCATCTTCATTAGGCATGCTTGTATTCGGTCAGATACTTTGGTTTCATCAACCAATTGTATCCTTTATGCTTGCTTGGCATAGGGTACACACTCTTACGTACCATTCTTGCAGTAGCATCTCCATATTTTCTCAGAGTTTCATTTGCCCGGTTATGATGAATTCAATCTCTGTTGGCTCCATCCCTTATTATGAAATCTGCAAATATATAATATTGGCATTCAGCTTGCCACCTAAGTTTTCCTTTCATGTTTTGATTCACTTTTTTTGGTTAAGAAAGCTCTAACATTCGTGTTATGAACTTTTAAAATAAATATCTTAGCAAGTAGCAATAATGGCCATTTTTTAAACGTCTTTCTAATTGCATATAACTCCTTCTCGTTGATATGCAACTTCATTATCATAAAAGAGCCCACTGCAATATCTACACGACTCTTCTACATAAGGAGTGATCTTAGTAAGTACCGTTGCTCATCGGGAATCACTCGTATCTGTATATAGGACCAAATCGTCCTCATCTTGTGGTATTGAAGGTTTTGTGATATTTTGCAAATCTCTTTCAACTTTTTCATGCCCTCTCGATGTTCTTCTTTCCAAATAAATGGAACATATTTCTTTAGTAATGGACTAAAGATCTTTCTGTATCCAGCAAGATTTTTAATAAACATTCCTGTAAAATTAACAACTCCTAGAAAAGTTTGGAGTTGTTTATTTTCCTTGAGATTTTCTGAAAAATTCTGAACCTTTTCAACGATATGCTCTTATAGAGTTTCGTCAATCTCAATGCACATATTTTCCATCTTCTGAGTTGCCACGACTGCCTTCTTTTTTAACAATACTAACCCTTCATTTTGACAAACATCTGCAAAGATCTACAAATATTTGACATGTTCGTCAATAACTTTTGATGCTATAAGAATATCATCAATATAGAAAAACATAAATGTAGAATAATCTTTGAGGAGATTATCCATCTTTCTTTAGAATATCTAGGATGCATTAGCTAGGTCCATAGGCATAACATTCCAAACATAGTGTCCTTGTGGAGTTGAGAAGGCTGTGAGCTTCTTACTCCTTTCATCCATGCGAATTTGGTAAAACCCAGACATGCAATCAAACTTTGAAAACTCGTTAGCATTCCTAATGCAGTTAATAAGGTGTTCTCTAGTTGGGATAAAATATCCATTAAACTCTAGAATAGCATTAATTCCTTTATAATTAATAACCAATCCAGGTTTACCTCTTTTGATCTCATCGTGATTTCTTACCAGAAATCCAAAACTGCTATATGGTGAGTTCCCCGATTCGATCAATCGAAAATCAATATGTTTCTTGATTTTGCTTCTTGTATTATACTGATCTTGAATGTTCATCAGGATTGGCCTGTACCTCACGAACTCATGGTCTTTGTTGGATTTAACCTTCAAGGTAGCTCTGAGTTGATTCTTGTCCCACCATGCCAAAAGATTTTCAAAAAAATATTGATGGATTCTCGTTTTGACATTGGCTATGGACACCTGCACTTATTCCCTAATATCTTTGTGGGACACTAAGGAAACCTTAAGGATCTGGATTTCGTCCGCCTTGAGGTCTAAGTTTTCATATATGCATTTTAGCAGTATTTCTCCAAACCTTATTTGATCGTTCATCTTTGGATGTTGAAGTTAGCCTTCATCATCACCATGCTTGCTGCAAAAGTTGACTGACATAGTTTGATTGAATGCTCATTTCAATCTTTGTACAATGATCTTGTGGTCACAATTGGTAGTGAACACTAGCCTCCTGGCTTCATTGTACTGTGTGAATCGTTTGAAGGTTTGCAGAAAATTATTTCCAAGAAATATATATGCACTTGTACAATGGAAATAAATAGGTGGAGTTTCGACCTTATACCAAGGCGTCTATTATGCTCCTCCGATCAAAATACCCATTTATCTTACCTCTTTTGATAGGTCTAAGATTTTCTTTAAAAATACCTTCCACATATCCAATGTAACTCCTTTTAAATTTCTACTAGGAAGATTTCTCGCTTTTCCATGTAGATTCCTGCAACAGAATCTATATAGGCAGCAAAGTATTTCACTTTATATTTCTCGTATATCATCCCAATAGAGATGTATATTGAGAATATACTCGTCATTCGATCAGAATATTTTCATGCCAATCATAATCTTCATTCCTTCGTCTTTCCTTGTCCATCGTGGAATTTATCAAGGAAATTTCATCCTAGGGTTAGGACATCCATTGCTCGTTCGACTTTGCCAACGATTTCTATTTCAAAGCCACCAATATCAAGAGTTCTGAAATATCAGTTGTTCTCTAAATTTCACAGATAATACAACATGTTGCAAGGAAAATTTCTGTTGTATCAAACCTAGTGAGCACTCCTCTCCATCATTCGGGGCATTTTAGTTTGACGTTCACCCTTATATTTTGGAGTGATTTTTCCTGGATCATTCTTCCCTCATCGGATTGAGAGAAACTTTTTTTCAAAGGTCGTGCATAATCATTTTCCCCTTATTTGGATATCAATATCTCTTATTTTTGGGAGCTCGACTAGCTTGAAGATTTCTGATATTTTAATAAACTTCTTTCGTAGAAATAAATCCATATGATGGGAGTTGAATAAAACATATAATATCTGATAGGTAATAGAATATGGCCTATTTCCTTCCAACATAAGATCTTTCCTCTTGAAGTCTTGATAAAGTGTCAAAGCTCTGCTGAAGTCAGAATCTTGGAGATTATAATCGATCTGACGGTATAGATCTATTATAATCTACTTGGCGTAAAGATTCTCTGAGAATGCTCCTAGAACTGGATCCTTAGGATTTCTAATCCTCTTGTCACGGATTGCAGTGTCCATTGGTAAATCTATCCCATGGGATAGACTTGATTTGATTACTAATTGAATTGCTCATATATGAATCTATTTCATCGTCGTTGCGACTGTTGGTTTCATATTGCGAGATCTCCTTGCGCATCCTTTGTTGCAATCAATTGGATTTTCACTTGATTACGCATTAACACGATTGGGAACGACATTTCTCGACTCGTTGTGCTGAAATGAATATGATGCTTCCTTTTGAATGGAATCAAGCTTTGTAATGCACGATCCATTTTTTCTCCTGCAAAGCCTTGATATAATTGTATATTTAGACATTTCTTCCTGATTTTAGCCACCATTTGATACTAGGGGACCAAGCCATGGCTGAAATACTCCTCCTCATCTCCAATCTGATTCTGATTTAGAGGATCCATCAGACATGTCCGAATCTTCTAAACTGAAGACTTCTTCTTGTTCAAATATACTTTCGTATGAGGGTATATTTTCGAACTGATATACTTGTACAAATTCTTGATAGTAGATGACATCTTCGATATCTAGATTTGAATATCTTCATCCCTCTCTTCTCATTATTCGGAAAATTGGTTGAGATATGTCATTTTGCACCGCAAGTTCAGTTGTTGCAATCCTTAAAATTTTAATTATACTTGTCATGAGTATGCTTGAAAGTTTTTCTTTCCGACGTTCGTCTCTGGGATGGAAATCGGCTTCTTGACAGCTGCTCCTATGGCTTAATTTATAAGATCGAGCCTTTTGTTTGGACCACATGGTTTTGGGACTCCAAGAACCTCGCTTCACCCTTGGTTCTTTGGCATAGGGCTGGAATCTGTTATTCTTTTTCCTCATTTGATATGATATCTCTCATCCAATCTCTATTGGTTGATGAACATCTCCCTCCATGGACTTTAAAACTTCATAAAGAAAAGTTCCATGATGATTTTTTTTTCATCCACTATCCTCGTATGTGTGTATAGGGCATATAGACGTAGAACTTCATGAGAGCTTTTGGCTCTAAAACCACTAGTTTCAAGCCATAGAGTGCTTGACTATATTTTATCCACTTCTCCTCTCCCGAGCATTCAAAATATCAAATCCCAAGAAAGTATATCTTTATAACTTGTATTGCCCTTTTTAGAATCTCCAAATAGAAGTCTTTGGGAAACAATGGATTCTTCTCTTGGACAATGGTGTTGTCCCAGAACTATTTTCTCATTCCAGCAAAACTTGCCTCAAAGACCTTGATAAACTCATTTTTATCATAGTCTATAGTCGCAACTACAATCTTCATTGAAGATGCCCATTCATCAATAAGCAACTCCTAATCTTTGAAACTTGCTTCGTGGAGATTGAGAACTAATCCATATGGGTGGATTGTCTCCAGTGTGACATTTCCAACAGGTGTATCTTGAATCTTTGGTTTCGGCTTTCTCCTACTTTTGAAGCCGCTTGTTGATCTTTCGTGATCCAATGTTTATGTATAATTTTGTTCAATTATATGTATAATTTTTATGACGACCATGTCAAGAAAATGAATTTTCGACAATTTTTTTTTTTAATTTTCAAAAATTTTATTCCTAGTTTACCCATATGTGTATTTTGTCTTGGAAGCCCTTGGAAGGAATTTGCCACGTGTCACGCTCCTAGTGCGCCATATACATACATTATGTGGTCTAGATTTGGGTCTATATACTATCTAAGGGAAGGGGATCTATATGATCTCTTCCCTATATATACTATATAAGGGAAGAGGTTATATATGATCTATATGAACAAGTCAATAATTTTGTTGAAAAAATATTTTGGTTTGGGGTTCGAATCCTGAGTGACGAGATTTTCAACATATTAAATAAAATACGTTTGTTCATCAAAATTATTGACTTGTTTATCAAATTTATTGATTTGTTCAACGTTTCGCAAATTCGCAAAATATAAATATAAAGAATAAATTCAGAATAAATATATATCATAGGATCAATCAATATAAATGACCAAGATTTCTTCTAAATTTCCAAAATATTTGTATTTCTCTACTGACCTTTTTCCTACATATATATATATATATATATATATATATATAGGGTTAGGATCGGGCGAGAACTGCATCTTTTTGTGAGAACGGAGAATCATGACCAAATACATAAAATATATGAACAAAAGACAATAAGATCTGAATATCTTTATTCAGGTGTTTCTGAGCGTTTTATGTATTATAAATAAAAACACATGAACAAAGATATTGTCTTTTGTTCATGGTTCTCCACTCTCACAAAAAGATGCGATTCTCACTTGATCCTTTATATATATATATATGGAAGAGTTCAATGGAGACCACTCCCTTATATAGAGAATGAAGACCAAATCAGAGCCATTGATCTCACCAAAATTAATGAATCAGATTCATCTGAATTCTTCAAGTTTAAGAAATCCCGTAAATTCCTCATTTTCCAATTCTGGGAACCAACGAATATTATTATGAACTTACGAACATAAGTATGTTTATTTGTATGTTCATTTGTTTTTATACGAACATATCGACGAACAATAGTATGTTAATTTGTTTTTTATACGAACACATCGACGAACATTAGTATGTTCGTAATTCATAATAATGTTCGTTGGTTCCCAGAATTGAAAAATGAGAAATTTACGGGATTTCCTAAACTTGAAGAATTCAGTTTAATCTGATTCATTGATTTTGGTGAGATCAATGGCTCTGATTTGGTCTCTATTCTCTATATAGGGAAGTGGTCTCCATTGAAGCTGACCCTATATATATATATATATATATATATATATATATATATATATATATATATATATATATGGTGTGGTTCTAGAGAGAACTACATTATTTGTGAGAACGGGAGAACCATCAAATCTAATGCATCCACTATAAAAATTAATGCATTCGCTGTTAAAATTAATGCACTAAAAAAATTTAAAAAAAATGCTCCCTTCAGGATTCGAACCCAGGATCTGCATTCATCCAACAAGATGATGCATCCACCGTAGATCTTGATGATCGAATGGCTGAAAATGGTTCTCCGGTCTTCTTTTATTTATGGTTCTTTCTTGAACCTCTCCCTATATATATATATATATATATATATATATATATATATATATATATATATATATATCTATATATATATCCAAATGTGGACCATTAATTAAAAAGGGCGGACTACACAGATGAATAATACGTGGCGCTGACACTAAAAGATTCCATTTTTAAAATAAACATGGAAGGGCAAAACAATCATTTTTTTATTTTTCGTTTTCTTGCAAAAATCATGATATGACATAACAGAACACTGCATATTGTAGAACAGAACAATGCATATTATAAAAACAGAACCATGCATGACTAATTGCAAAAAAATATTTAAACTGAACCAGGCATATTATGTCAATGAACCCTGTATATTGAGTTACTGAACCATGAATCCCAAGTCAATGAATCCTGCAACATGCATGATTCATTAACACAATATGAAGGGTTTATTGATACAATATGCATGGTTCAGTTTTATAATATGCATAGTTCTGTTGTGCAATATCTTTACCCAATGTTATGCATATTTGTGTTTACCTTTATGCATATTTGTGTTCAACTATATGCATAACTATGGATGTGAAGAGCAGAAGCGACATGCATCAGAGGGGTTGCATAATGATACTTACCCATGCATATTTCTATCCAATATTATGCATATTTGTGTTTAATTATATGCATAATTTTGACGGTGGCTATTCCAATTGTTTTTTTAAAAGATTAATTTTTTTTATTTCTAAAAATTTTATTTCTATTTTACCTATGTGTGTATTTTCTTTTGAAAGCCCTTAGAAGGTATCTGTCGCGTGTGACACTCCTAGCGTCACATGCACATATTGCGTGATTCAGATTTAAATCTATATACTATCTAAGAGAAGAGATTCTATATAACCCATTAACAATATATATATATATATATATATATATATAAACCTCTAGAATCTTTTTCAAATTAATCAATGATTATATACGTACTTATGCTTATCTAGTTCGAGTCCACTTTAAATGGTTTTCATTAGGAATCTCCAGGATCCGCATAGCCAGAATATAAGTAGTGTTACTTTTCAAGTGGAAACATTTCACACTATTATTAAATATTTGATTCTATGATGATGTTGGATTACATTTTTAACTGTTCTTATATATCGGATGATTTTCAAGTAATAATCACTAAACAAAATAAAAAAATATAATTTATTTTAAATTTTTTGATCATCAGAATTTATAGTGAATGTATTATTTTATAGAATGAATGTATTGTCCAAGTTTGAATCTTGAAAAAAGCAAAAAATTTAATTTTTTCATGTATATTAATTTTAACAGTGAATGCATTGATTATAATAGCTCTCGCGTTTTCACGAAAAATATAGTTCTCACTAGAACCATATTATATGTATATGGAGAAGTTCTATAGAGAACTGCAAATAAGTAGAGAACGGAGAACAAATCTAAAAAGTTACGAATAAGTCTATAATTTCGATGAATAAATCAATGTATCTTATGAATAAGATTTTGGCCTAGGTTCGAATCCTGAGAAATGCGAGATTTTATATATTTTTACTGTATTTTTTACTGAATACACATGTTCATTAGCTATGCTGATATATTCGTTAAATTTATAGATTTATTCGTTGTTCTCCATTCTCTGCTTATTTTATGCAACCTAACCCTATATATATATATATATATATATATATATATATATATATATAGGGGAGCGCTCCAATGAGACCCTCTATTTTTAGTGAGATCTAGGACACGATCTCGTGCATTTATTTCATCAATCGTATGGCTGATATTGTATCTAAAGGGAGAATTTTTTTTCTCAGGGTTCGAATCCTGGTGGGAGGAAAATATTTTAAATTTCGTTATTCATCGGTATATAGTGTCTTGTTCATCAGTTTATATGTCTTATACATTACCAATTTTTTAAATTTCGTTATTCATCATTATATATACTGCCTTGTGGCCCTTGTTCATCAGTATATATGTCTTATTCATTGTACTAAGTGTCTCACAAAAAATAGGGGGTCTCACTGGAGCGTGCCCATATATATATATATATGTATAGGAGAGTGTTCCAATGAGATCCCCTATATGTGGTGAGATCTTAGATTGATTTGTGCGTGTTGATTTCATATATCCTATGGCTGATATTTGCCTAGATGGCTATATTTTTTACCAGGGTCCGAATTCTAGAGGGAGCGAAAATTTTACCAATTTTGTTAATATCGGTGTTCATCAGTATATACTACCTTATTCAACACTATATGCTGTTTTATTCATTGTATTCATTGTATTCATAATTTCACGAAAAATAGTAATCTCACTGGAGTGCACTTCTATATATGGTTGAATTTCCGTTGAGAATCCCTATATGTGAGAAATAAGAATACATCTAAACCTTATATCTAATCTGATCTAACGGTAGTTGATGAATAAGGATTAAATTTTCGATCAACCACATAATTAAGATAAATTAGCAATTATACCATAATTTTCAACTTGCTCTCTCCAAGTCATTCTTTAATTATCGCAACTTTAATTTTCCTTAAATAAGATTGGATCTAATCTCCCTCAAATAAATTATTATTCGAAGATTCATAATGTACAAGGATTACGATTTCATGAACAAAGCTATGGATTCTATGAACATAAAGTTATATTATTATATTCTATATACTCAATTATATAAATAAGGACATAAATTATACTCCCTCCGTCCGTCAAGATTATGTCAAATTGTTTGGACATATTTTTTTGTAAATAAAAAGTGTTAGTAAGGATAAAATATTAAAGATGATGGTGGGACTATTGTCTTAAAAGGAAAGTGACATAATCTTGGCGGACGCCCGATATAATAATTATGACATAATCTTGGCGGACGGAGGGAGTATGAGCAACAAATAATTAAATGAACAACGATGAACAAAGACACAAATTATATAAACAAGTTAAAATATATCCTATATAATTATTGTTTGCGGAAATAATGTTTGTGAATGGCTATGTCTTCTTAAATAAATAAACAGTAAATCTCTTTGTTGGGAAATTTATGGAATATCCTAATCCTTGTTTTGATGATACCAAAATCCATAGGACTTAATTGTAATAGACTAGAACCCTTTGAACTCAAGTGTTAGAGTTCGTTTCTAGTTTAGTTAGTGGTTCTGAAGACTAAAGACTGAAGACTGAAGGACGAAGGATTGAAGACTGAAGACTGAAGATACCAACTGAAGTATCAGTTGAAGAATCAGTTCGGAACTGATTACTTAATGCGTGCCGCGTGGATTCAGCGGACTGATACTAAAGTCAAGTATCAGTTAAACATTCTTCCTCAGACTGAACCTCCAATGTTCAAAGGAAGCCACGTACTCAAAAAGTACAGCCGCATTAAATGCAGAGATCTCAGGATCATCCCTCTCTGCAGAGGTCATTCCTATTTGGTGGCTACTTTATCAGAGACGTCACATCTCCTGCTCTTCAACATAGCCGTTCTCACCAAACAAGGAACCTCGAAGATTGAAGCCTCAGCCCAAATTCGAAAAGCTCTGCAACGGAAGAAATCTTGAATACGTTCTCCGCCAACGGATCTATTCAAGACCTCTCCTATAAATAGCGCTCGAGGATCACTTCAATCTTCACCGATTCAACGACATAAGCTGAAACTTTGCCAAAATAGTTTCTCAGCCAAAGCTTAACATCTCCAAAGCTTGAATCGAAGAAGAGAATTCCAAAGCCAAAAATCAGTCACTGCTGATTACACACATTCTCTTAGACCTTAGACAAACCTCTGTTCACCCAGAAGCCTAGGTCAAACTAGCTCCAAAGAACTTGTTCTTTGAAGTTTAGTGGGCAGGATTTCAAACCTCCCTTCGAGATACTGAATCGAGTGTTTGAGTGAAAAGGAGTTCAGGAAGGTACTCTGACTCCGTGAGATCCTAGTGCAGGTCGTGCTAGGAGTGAGAAATCCAACGCGAGTGAAGTGTTGGTACTGAAGAGAGGATCTTCAGTTGTTTCGGTTGTGTGCACCCGGCTAAGCACACGGTTTGATTTGCAGTGCACCAGTTAAGCACTTGCAGAGTGGATTGTTGGTCTGATCAACCGACCGTGGATGTAGGAAGTGTTTTCCGAACCACGTAAAATTCTATGTGTTATTTACAGCTTTCAGTTTTACATTCATACATGTGTTCTTACATTTGATAAACTGAATTCTGATTAACTGCAAAGAGAAACCTAAGATTAACAACGTGCTCAACCGAGGCTATTACGAAACAAAGTTATTTCCGCTACGTATGTTATTAGTCTGACTGATCTATCATCTGATAGTCAGAAAGACTTGTAACATCTATGTCTTAGCAAACTCGACTGAAGCCTTAACGTGCATCAGTTAAGTTCCAGTGACTTAACTGATAACTCCTTACTGAAGAGTGTTTCAGTATCAGTCGTCAACCATGTTTGGTCAAAACTCCTTTCTGTTAACAGGTGTCTCAGTTTGCTTGTAAAATTTCGTTTTGATCTCTATCTTGAGATCCCTCTGTTTTAGAGGAGAAAAATAGCCCATAGGTGTATTCCCCCCCCCCCCCCCTCATACACCTATTTGAGACCCTCCGGACCTAACACTCTTAAATTATAGGATTTAAGTTTCACAATTGAAGAGCCATAAATAAACAACTAATCAATTAAAATATTAGTCATAAGATTTACTTAATTAAATCAATTTTTATTTTTAACTAAACACTCGAAGGGTAAGGGGCAGACCCTCAACCTGTAAATAAACATCAACCAATCAATTATCATTATTTATTTTTAATTTTCATAATACTTAGCATTTTCAATGTAATCTTTATTTATTTTCAATTTTCATAATACTTAGCATTTTCAATGCAGTAAATGATTCCTCAGTTTATGGCAAGAAGTTAATAGAATCCGGCATTTCCTATTTTGACCTTATAATATTTTATTTATTTATTTTGCATAAAACTTGTTCAGTTTAATTATTGAATCATAATTATTATATGGGCAAAGGTGCAGATTGGTCCCTGAACTCGACCCCCCTAGAGCGTTGAGTGACTTAAGTCCCCCATATTCGGTCAAGGTGCGTTGACCTCCTTGAACTACCGTGAAAAAGGTGCAACTAAACCCACGAGTTTAACGGCGGTTTAACGCCGTTAAACGTTTTTTTTTTTCTGGTCATCTTCTCCGGTTGGATTCCTTCAATTTTTCGGTGAGAACTACCGGCTCGGACGGCCAAGGATGGAGCATCGCCGCCGCTACTCGCCTCCCCCACATCCCTCTCTCGCGTTTCTGGAAACGGATCTGTCCTCCATCTCTCTCTCTCTCTCTCTCTCTCTCTCTCTCGCATCTCTGACAGCGGACGACCAAGGATGGAGCGTCGCCGCCGCCGCTCACCTTCTCCCCATCCCTTTCTCGCGTTTCCGGCAACGGATCTGTCCTCCTTTTCTCTCTCGCATCTCCGACAGCGCCGGACGGCCAAGGATGGAGCGTCGCCGCCGCCGCTCGCCTCCCCCTCATCCCTCTCTCGTGTTTTCGGCAACAGATCTGTTCTCTCTCTCTCTCTCTCTCTCTTTCGCATCTCCGACAGCGGACGACCAAAGATGGAGCGCCGCCGCAGCCGCTCGCCTCCCTCTCATCCCTCTCTCGAATTTCTGGCAGTAGACGGCCAAGGAGGAACCGCCGTTGCAGATCTGCTCTGCTTACGCCTTGCATTTGGTTGGGGTGGGGCGGTCGTCGGAGAAGAACTGGCGCCGACAAGATTTTCCCTTTCGATAGATGAATGTCGCCGGAAAATTGAAGGAATCCAGCCGGAGAAGATAACAAAAAAAATCGTTTAACAGCATTAAACCACCGTTAAACTTGTGGGTTTAGTTGCACATTTTTCCCAGGAGTTCAGGGAGGTCAATGCACCTTGACCGAGTATGGGGGGCTCAACACTCTGGGGGGGGTTCGAGTTTAGGGACCAATCTGCACCTTTGCCCTTATTATATTTGATGAAATAAATGGATGATATTGATTTTTATTTCCTATCTTAAGGAGGGTTTCTAGGTTCTAGTAAGATTGTTATTTTTGTGAGACGAGAGACTAATGAATAAATCAATATATAGTAATAAATAAAGCAGTATATAATTTTGAATAACGATATTTAAAAAATTAGTAAAATTTTTGCTACCTCTAGGATTCAGATAAAATATTCCCTCTCCATGATAAATATCAGCCATAAGAATATTAAATCAACACATAGTAATCAATCTAAGATCTCATCATTTATAAGGGATCTCATTGTAACTATTCCCAATATATATAATGTTTCGCCGGTGTTAGTGACTCCTGTTTGGTTCAGAGCTCGGTTTGTCCGAGCGTTGGGCGTAGTTGGGCGTATTTGCAGTGCTTGTTTTGGCTTAGGTATTTTTGTTTGTTGCACTTCTTCGAACATTTGGCAGACTATCTATTCTTGCGTCTGTAAGGCTGTTTCTTGGTCAGCTGCAAAAGGTCTAGGCCTACCGTATGGCGATGGTCAGGCCGGAGCTTCGCCTGTGGGTCTGGTCCTTCGCGGCAATTCAGTGCGAACGATAGTTAGGCCTGAGTTCACCGCCGGGTTGCTTAAGGTCACGTCTTTTCTTTTATCTTTGATTTCTTTATAGACGAGCACTATTTTTCCTTTTAAGGATTTTCCCTTTGAGTTATCTTAAAATGTTTTAACGAGGTTCGATTTTTAGTCTACTTTTATGTGCTTTTAAAGGTTCTAGATTTTTTTTCTTTTTCTTTTAATGTTAATCTCTATTTAATTTTAATGTGTACGTAGTTATGACTTACGACATTATTAAAGTTCATGTGATACATTTGTGAAGTAAAAGAATGATATGAAACAAAGAATTTGAACCGATTCCTACCTTATGACAATTACTAATGGGAATTCGATTCTTTATCTTCTTTTACTTTTTTTTATCAAATATACTCAGCCTTTTTTCTTCGTTATTTTGTTCGTATTTTTTAAATTAGTGTGTAACTCGTCCAAATTAGATAGGTAATTACATTAGTTATATTTATAATTATAATAAATGAAATATTTCTATATATATCAAAATAATAATTTTATTACTTGTTCTCATCACAAAAATGTATAATAACCTGTTAATTATCGACACATATTTAAATTTATAAATATAATTTTTCGTTGTAATTGGTTATCTGTCTCAATAGAAACTCGAATATTACAGAATAAACATTAATATACAAAAATAAGATATTAATAAATTGAAAAACTAAATAACGTAAGCATGTTGCAAAATATTTGTACTAGTCAACAATGTATGTTATTCATACCCAACTAATTGAACAACAAAGCACTTAAAATTAGAGAAAGTTTCACGAAGGGATGTCGATATATGTTCAAACCCATCTAAAATGTATATACTCGTGCCAGACCCAATTTTGATTAGTTGTATGAACCCGTGTAATTTCATAAATATAAGCGATTACAAATTTATATATTTATTCTCGTTTAATTTATATACTCTGATAAAAATCTCAGATTCAATTAAAAAGCGATTTTTCTACCTATTGATGTTTCAATCTCGTATAGTAATATCTGCTATTTAAATAATATTTTAATAATTTCAACATTTACTACCACAAGATTTAAAATGTACTACAATATTATAGTAATAACCAACTTATTCACGCGAAGAGTTGATAAATCTTTTGCTTCTTCAATAGCCGAAATCTTCACATTGAAGCGTCCGGGCAAAGACCTCATGATTTTGCTTACTAAACGTTCGTTACTGATAGGTTCACCCAAACCTATTGCTTCATGCGCAATCTCACCCATTTTCTCAAAATACGTGGAGATGGATTCATCTTCTAACATCCGCAAGTTCTCGAACTTGGTGGTGAGATGTCTTAGCTTTGTTCTCTTGATACTCTTCGAGCCTTTCACATTGCTCCTGTAGAATAGTCCAAGCCTCACGAGCTTCAGTATAGTTAGATATCAATCGAAATGACGCCATGTCAACGGTTGTAAAAATAGCATGATGAGCTTTTGAGTTAAAGTTGGAAACAGCACGTTCGTCAGCTGTCCAATTCACTTCCTCCTTGTCACCAACACGAACACGAGGAGGAATCCACCCTACAATAACAACAAGCCATGCTCGTTCATCGAGCGACTTCAAATACATTTTCATCTTGGTTTTCCACAGTGAATAGTTCTTTTCACTGCTATCCAAGGTTGGAGGACGGCCAACGAAATTCGCATTCATAGTAGTAAATATGCACAAGGAACGAAATACTTAGTATGTCAAGTACCTGCTCTGATACCAATTGAAACAAATTTAGTGCTTAAATTTACTACAAAAACCATGTTTTGTACAAAACATGCAAATTTCGTAAAAACAAACTTATAACATAAGTTGAAAGTTCATGTGTCATCACAAGTGTTACTAACACGATAAATAACAAACAACGGAAAATGAAATGACACCAGAAATACTTCATGCAGATTTATCAACATTGATAAATCTGCGGTTGTCATAATGACGATAAATTACTATGATGAACCACTACAAATTACAACATAGTAGAACAAACATATTCTACCTTCTGGATTCTACAATCTAGTCTCAGAGAATATGAAATAACAACTAATCTAAGCCTAGACTAGTTGAACCAACAAACAAAAAGGATAACAACTTTTACAGACGTAAATCTGCCTAAGGAATTCTCTAACAAACATATTCTACTTTCTAGATCCTATCACCTAGTCTCGGAGAATATATAATAAGAACTAATCTAAGCCTAGACTAGTTTAACAACATAAGATCATTCTAGGAACAATCTAAATAAGACTACCTGCACCTGTGTTGTTCAAAACGCACAGATTACACAATATGTCCGAACTAATAGTAACTCTGTCAGAAGATGAAGCAGCTAACACAGATAGGCAGAATAATGAACTTTGGAGGAGCTCTTTAATTTGCAGCAAGGGTTCTGGATCTCAAAATACATAACCTCGTAAATGAGGTCTTCCTAGGTATTTATAGACGCTCCACAGATCGTGGACTTCATGGATGATCAGTTGCATGAGTTGAGGTAACTTCATTCGGCAGTTATCTCCATGATCTCCATAACCGCAGCTGTCCATTCCTTTTAAAACTGTTCCTCCCCTTTATTGTATGACCTGTAAAACACTATAAAAAACGGTACACAGAAAATAGGAAGATAAACTGATTAAATAAACCACAAGGATGGAAAATCCGAGTGATAAAAAATGAGTAACGGTTTTCATGTTTGTTAGTTAGCCAACAAACAAACAACATAACATGTTAGTAACAAACCAACAAAGACGTATTCACATTATGTTGGTAACACACCAACTAACACGCTTAATATGAAAACCTTAACATATTTGATTTACTAAAATCACAAAATCACATCTTACAATTCAATTTGATTTTAGTTCCAAATCGCACCAACTCAAATCATAAATATCCGTAAGATCGCATGATCTTATCAATCTAAAGTAATAGTTGACTCTTAGTTCTCATTTATAGGTGAATTTTAACTCATCCATACATGTAATTAGTCTATATGTATACTTAGTCAAACAATTATACATTAATAAATAAATAAATATCCTATAAAGGGAGTCAAAACTGAAAATAGGAACTAGTTGTATTCAAAGCGCAACACCTCCATTAAAACATGGCTAGAGTGAGTTAGGCATGAAATTGCACTCAACTTGATTTTTCTACAATTAAGTCAAAAAAGTACATAAATTATGTCTTAGTGTAAATTTTCTCGGTAGGAAAGTGACAACTATACTTCCAATTTTCTTAACATTATCCTAAGTTTCTTATTTTTATATATGTTACAAAAGGTAGTTAAAAAGGTGCTCTATCGTTTGTTGTAAAATTATGTTAACTTCAAAGGTCCCTATACAAAGATAATGAATATAATTTAATTAATTACACATTCCCTTCTAATCATAAAGCCTCGTATGTGTAAATGTGCAACTCTAAAAAGAAAAGGCCCATATACTTAATCATGTGTACTTAATAGCCGGAACGTGAAACCCCAGGCAAAGTAGTAGTGGTTGCTGCTGCTGCTGTTATGTAATTACGTTTTTACTATTATATAAATAATCTTAAATAAAATATTATTATAATAATTATAATTATTATTGAATACATACTGTATATAGGATTAGATTATAGTGAATGCTATTTTTTGTGAAATATGAGAATACTGCATAAGTCAGTATATAGGACATAATTCTAGTTAGAATTATATTTTTTGTGAGAACGTGAGAACCATTATATTAATGTATCTGATGTAAAAATTAATGCACTCGAAAAAAAAATTCTCTCCCTCCAGGATTGAACCAGGTAGTGCATTCATCCAACGAGAGATGCATCTACCGTAAATCTTGATAATCGAATGACTGGAAATGGTTCTCAGTTTTTTTTTATTTAGTTGTTCTTAATTGAACCTTTCCGTGTGTGTGTGTGTGTATATATATATATATATATATATATATATATAGGGGTGTGCTACCGTGAGAACACATCTTAAAATAAGAAATAAGAGTAATTTTCAATGTATGAATTTTATGTAGAACACATATGAATTCGCTGTATGAAGGTATGAATTGCTAAAAATAATTTTTTGTTACCTTTGGAATTCGAACTCAAGACCATAAATCCATCCAACTGGATTACGAATCAACCGTAGATCTTGATGATCTAAGGGCTAAAAATTATTCTTATTTTATATCTTAAGAAATGTACTTATTTTAGCCCTATATGGCTAAAAATGATTCTTATTTTATATTCTTATTTTAGCCTTATATCGATAAAATAAGTACACTTCTTAAGATATAAAATAAGAATCATTTTTAGCCCTTAGATCATCAAGATCTACGGTTGATTCGTAACCCAGTTGGATGGATTTATAGTCATGAGTTCGAATCCCAAAGGTAGCAAAAAATAATTTTTAGCAATTCATACCTTTATATAGCGAATTCATATGTGTTCTACATAAAATTCATACATTTTTCCTAGTTCTTATTTCTTATTTTAAGAGGTGCTCTCACAGTAGCTTTTCCCCATACATATATATGTATGTATATATATTGTTAGGTTCTATGGAGAAATTAATTTTTTTGCGAAATTTAGAAATATAGGGTTGGGTTCCTATAGAACCCTTCCCTTAGGTAGTATATAGTTCCAAATCTGGACCACACAGTTTGTACATGTGACGCACCAAGATTGTGATACGTGGCAAGGAGTTTCCAAAGTCTTCCAAAGAAAAATTCGTGCAGGGGTAAAATCGAAATATAATTTTTTTTAGATTTTCTGGAAAAACACTTTTTCATGCATAAAGTTTCACAAGAATATGCATAATTTTACACACAGAAATGCGTTAAATTATATAAAAAATGCATTGCTTATTGACTTGGTCATAGGGATAGCAATTTACCTGCATGTAACAGATACCCGCAACTACCCAACTCTAATAGGTGCGGGTTTGAGAGGCATATGATATCCATGGATATTTTTGTGGTTACAATTCACTATCTATTTAGTTCGCGGGCATGGGTTTAGATGCATACTATCCATACCCGCGAGACCCATTTACCCGCGAAATACCCACGAAATACCCTTAAAGTATGGACTTTGGATATACAAATGTGGGCCAACATACCATTTCTAAAAAGAGGCTCAAACACTATCTAAACCCTAAGGCCCCCAGATTTGAACTATGTGATTTGTGGTTAATTTACTTTCTTGTGTTAAATTTATTATTAATTTATAATTTAAATTCTGTTTCGCGAGTATCCGGTGGATAGCAGGTAGGGGGTATCCGACGGTTAGTGAGTTGGCGGATACCCGACGAGTAGCGGGTATCCGCGGGTGGCGGATTTGGATAGCATTTGATATCCACAAATAGTTTCATGGTTAAAATCTACTATCCATTTAGTTCGCGGGTATTGGTATGGATAACCACTATCCGTGCCCGTTGTACCTATTACCATCCCTACTTGGTCATATATAATGTTGCATAAACTGCTTGGCCAAGTATGATGTAGTCACACAAAGTTAAGCTTTCTGGTTATAGTTAAAAAACCAGCGCTAATTAAGTGACTAATCTATACTATATTAAAAAGACAACTCCTGAATCAATTTCAAATCAATTGTAAATTAAGTGGTAATTTTGTAGTTATAATAAAATTGAAGGTTTATTTGTAAACTACTATATATTTTTTCTTTTTATTTTCTTTTTCTTTATGTTCATACTCCCTCCGTCCCACGAATCTTGGCACGTTTTCCTTTTTGGGCCGTCCCACGAATCTTGACACGTTTTCTTTTTAGGCAATAATTATTACATTCTCTCTCCTACTTTATCACATTTATTATATTCTCTCTCCTACTTTATCACTTTTATTACCTTCTCTCTCCTATTTTATCAATTTTATACTTTATTAATTACACACTTAAAACACTAATCTACAACTCCTTAATTCTCGTGCCGAACCCAAACGTGTCAAGACTCGCGGGACGGATGAAGTATTTTTTTGTTTTATTTCTTTCTAAAATTTTAAAATTCAACTAATAATAAAATATTTAATATGCATATCAAATTATCAATTTGATATTTGAAGATCACGATAAGAGCTTTAATTTGATATATTTATATATACATATTTCATTTAAATGTAAAAGTTACTATTTATTTAAAGATTAAATTTTTTGACAATTCTCTATCCTCTCTCATCTTTTTTTGAATAAATCTACTTTTTATTATTTTTTACTTTTTACTTTTTTTTGTAACTTATTATTTTTGCCTTTTCATAATATCTGTTTTTAATGTTTGGAATTTTTTTTAATTATTTTAGTTTTTCAATATTCAACTTAAATATATTCAGTTAATTTTATTATATATATATATATATATAATTGAGTTGGTATCGATTTTATATTAATATAAAAATATAAAAATATCTTCCGTGCATTGTACGGAATGCATATGAAATTACTATGTCATAACATTGATTTTTATAGCGAAACCGTCAAATGAAGAATAGTCCAATGCAATTTCTCAGCAATATTATCTGAAAAATAAAATGTAAGATATTGATTGTCATAAAAAATGAAATTATTTAAATCTTTTATTTTGTAGAAAAATCTTATAATAAATTGATCAGCGTTAGTTAATTTAGTAGTAGAATAATTAATGTTTAAAATCAAAAGACTCACATTGGAATTCATTGCGAAGTGATCTTTAAAAATCATACTCATATAGTTTATTACGTGGAAAATACAAAAAACACACACAGAATCTATTCTTGATAATTGACGAGCTATACGTGTGTGTGCGAACGCACGCGTGTACTAGTTTAATGGAAACAAAGTCATACTTGCAAATAAATAATTAAGGTGCAAAGTAAAAATCAGCAATCTATCTATACTATATTAAAACAGCAGTTTTCAATTAGAAATTGATTTCAAATCAATTTGAAAATTGAATGGCGATTTTGTAGTTAAGACAAAATTGAAGATTTATTTATAAACTCTATTTATTCTTTTCATTTTCTTTTCTTTAACTTCTTATTTTTTTGTTTTATTTATTTCTAAAATTATGAAATTCGATTAATTATAAAATATTCAATATGCCTATCAAATTAAAGATCACGATAAGAGCTTTAATTTGATATAGTTTATGTAAATATAAGATTTAAAATGTAAAAATTATATTAGTTTAAATATTAAAATTTTAAAAATTTCTCTCTCCTCTCTCATCTTTTTTTACTAAATCTATTCTTTAATTCATTTTTCATTATTTTTTAATTTTGTAAACTTTTTTTTTACGATTCATAATTTAAAATAAAATATTAAAATATTTAAGTCAACTAACTCACATTTCTAACAAACGTTTATTTACAGTTCTAGAATCTATAAAAAGGGTTTTATTTTCTTTTTCTTTATCTTTTTATTTCTTTGTTTGTTCCTTTCAAAAATTTTGAAATTCGTTTAATTATAAAATATTTAATATGCATATTAAATTAAAGATTGTGATAAGAACTTTAATTTGATATATTTTATTTATAATATAAAATTTATATTTATTTAAAAATTAAAATTTTTAAAAATTATCTCTCCTCTCATTTTTTTTTTTTGAATAATTTTTTTAATTGTTTAAATTTTTAATTTTTTAACTTATTTTTTTTTATTTACATAATATCAATTTTTTTATTATTGTGGATTCTTTTTTTTTTCAATATTCAATAAAATATATTTAATTAGTTAAAGTTAATTTTTTTATTATATGTATAAATGTGATATTGAGTTGTTATCAATTTTATATAAATTTAGAAATATAAAAATATTTCCCGTGCATTGCACGGGGTGCAAATGCTAGTAATAGTGTATAATTGAGTAGCTTGATATTATTAATTTCCAGATTAGGCAAGCGATTTAAATTCTCGTGAAATGACACCACACTATATAGTCAATGAAATATTAATGCATGTATTCCCCTTTAATTGGAATCGAGTTATCCAATGCCAACATTTTCAAAATGGCCTTGTCCTCATTAATTAAAAGATTTACAAATTTGTATGTGAAATATTGAAAGATTCACTTAAACCTATTAAGCTCTCGCAACATTTTTAACTCTGACTTTGAAATCGATTATGGGCTATTGTTTAGTCAATTATCAGTTTTAAAATAAATAAAAAATTCATAAAAGAACCCTATTTCTCAATTCTTGTTGTTGTCCTAGTCTTTGTAGTTGTCATTGACCGCTGTTGTTGCTGTTATATTTGATGCGTTCTTGCCTTTCTTATTTGTGAATTTGTTTCTGTACATGTTGATTTGAGTGTGAATGAATTTGGGGAATAAGATAGCGATTAGCGAGAAAGTGAAATAAAGACACTTTAATAATATAAGATATTTTAGATAAATAACAAACGGATTAAGATATATTTCAAAGTATTTTTTTCCTTTTTCGATTGTATTCCACCTCATCATATATTATCACATCGATCAAAGAAAAGTCTAGGTAGCAAGTAAGAGATAAGATCCGGTGTCCCACAATTTTATGTATGTCACTGTGTCCCATGCTTATATCAATTATTTTAAAAATATTTTTTATAAAAATAAAATTTATTATAATACTATGAATTATATTTAATTTTTATTTCAAAAATTAAATCCTTTAAAAAGTATATACCATGACTTTAGATTTATCGACTTATTATTAACTAATAAAAGTGAAATTAAATGATAAAAAATAATTATATATCCTAGATTGAAACATTAATAAAATAAGGTCAATTTAATAAACTAATATTTTTATATAATATTCCCTCCGTCCCATATTTATGGGACGTTGCTTTTCGGCACGCAGATTAAGGAGAGTAGATTAAGGCAAATCGACAAGCAAAATTTCAAGAACCAAATTTCCAAAATTTCAGAGAACCAAATCAACAACCAAATTTTAGAAAACCAAATTTCCAGAATTTCCAAGAACCAAATCGACAAGCAAGATTCCAAATCAACAATTAAAATTAATAACCAAGATCGAAATTAAAATTCCAAACAAGATCGAAATTAAAAATTTATAGAATCAAATCAACACAAGAATTTTGAAGAGAGAAGTCATGGTGGGCAGATCGACGCAGGTGGACGGCAAACGTGGACGATGCGGGTTGAAGCGAGTAAATCCCCAAATCGGTGGAAGCACGATGGCGGTGGAAGCACGACGGCGGTGGGAGATGTTAGAGCCCCAAATCGGAGCCCTAAATCCCCAAGCTCACCGCCGACTTCCCTTCGTCCCCAAATCCACGGCCTCCTCTCCAATCCACATATCCACAAACCAAACAAATCAAGGGGGGAGGCTTCTTCTCCGCGAGGCCGACCGTGTCACCGACGTTGGAGGCGGCGCTGGAAGAAAGGGGTGTGCTAGAGGAGGGTGGCGCACTGGAGGAAGGAGAAGATGGGAGGCGACGCATAGAGAATAGGGAGAGAGAAATGACGGTGGTGGCCGGCAGATCGATAGGGCGGTGGTGGCCGAGAATTTTTGAAGAGAAGAGAGGCGGCTGGTATGGGAGAGAAAGAGAAAGAGAGAGGAAGTAGGAAATGAGTTTTAGGTAGGTAATTAGTGATTAAATTAAGGCTTAAGTGAATCCTTATCACTTCTTAAAATAGAAACGTGTCATGTAGGTTGGGACAATCCAAAAAGGAATACGTGTCATGAATAATGGGACGCAGAGAGTATTAATTAAATAATTGAATTATCTTTTTAGGACATCCTAAAATGGAATAAGAGACTAATTTCATGGGGTAGGGAGGGAATAGCATATTGTGTGATTGAAAAGCACAAGTTTGACAAACAATTCGAGGATAGTATATGCATATTATTGTGAAAATCATTTGAAAGAAATGAGAAACATATTAAGATGATTGGTGGGCAGTGAGAAATAAGATTGGTGGGAATGGGAGAAGTCACGGACGGTGTCGTATTGTGAATGATAAAATAGGTGAAACGTAATCTATCCTGTCCGCAATCCCAATCAATAATCATAGTCAGGGACTGAGACTGCAGCCACTGCTGCACTCTTTGCTCTGGCTCTGAAGTCAATGCATTATGCATATGCATATGCATATGTATATCTCCCTTCACTAAATTCCCCCTTCCACTTTCCCCACCATATAATGTCTGTCTTTTTCAACATTATTCTAATTACTTTTCAACCCTCAATTATATTCACATCCCTATATTCAAGTCTTATGGCCAACTCCCTAAAAAGTGATTACCAACATGTTTAGCTGCGTTTATAAGCTTTTTTAAATGACTTATAAGTCGTTTGAGAGAATTGAAGTTATCATGGGATGGTTGAAAAATTGAAGTTATTGATGAGATGGATAAATGTGAATGATAAGAAAATTTTCTTATTCTCTCCGTTTTGAAACGAGTATCTTGTTTAAAAATTAATTTATTTTATTTTCAAATAAATATACTACTATTTCAGAGTCTATTGTAAAATTTTGTCAAAAATTCAATTCTACTCTTATCATCGATGCAAATTATTTGCTATTTCAGTTTTTAATACAATAGTTAGGAATAATAACAGTAAAACTGCACACTTTTTCTGGTAGGAGTGTTTTGAGGCAGACAAGTAACACGTATGCGAAAGAAAAGGAGTATTTAAGTATGTCTTGACTTAAAAAAAAATTGATTGGATTTATTCATAAAAAAGAAAAGTGAGACGTTAGAAGTTTGAATAGGAGAGAGTTAATGCGTGAAGTGAAAGAAATGAGGTGGATGGTTGCATGAAGGAGTGGGTTTGGGTTAAGGAATTTTGAGTAGTTGGAAAATTATGGAGCTCTTTTTTGGTGTTTAGGCCACTCTTTCTTTATGTAGAAGACCGTTAGAATGGAAGCTACATTTTCTGGTTGCCCAATCACTCACCCTTCCCTTCCCTTCTTGCAATTGCAACAACAACATGAGAGAGAGAGAGAGAGAGAGAGAATTGAATTAATTAACAAGTCTAAGCCTAAATCTCTAGTCTAGTGAGAGAAAGTAGGACCTCAACTTGACAACCAAAACAAAACAAAACAAAAGCTTCTTCCAATCTCACCATAACCTTCCTTGTTTTTCACTTCTCTCTCTCTCTAAAATGGAAATGGCCTCTCCCTCATCAAGAGAGAACCCATCTCCTTCTCCGACCAACTCCCCCCACAGCAATGGCAGCTCGAGCAGCAGCAGCAACGGCTCCTCCCTCCACCTCCCCACCCCACCCCCCACCCCGACCCTGAAGCCCAGATCCCACGAAGCCAATCCCTACCCGACCACCTTCGTCCAGGCCGACACCACCACCTTCAAACAGGTGGTGCAAATGCTCACCGGATCTTCCAAACCGGGCTGCGGCGGCGGCATCCCTCCCATCAAGAGCACCGGCCAGAAGAAGCAGGGCTTCAAGCTCTACGAGCGCCGCAACAGCATCAAGAACGGCCTCATGATCAACACCTTCGTCCCCGGCCCGGCCCGGAATTCCAATTCCCCTCGCAAGCCCGAGATCCTGTCGCCGAGCATTCTTGATTTTCCGTCGCTCGTGCTCAGCCCCGTCACGCCCATGAACGAGGACCGCGCCGCCGCCGATCAGGAGGAGAGGGCCATCGCCGAGAAGAAATTCTACTTCCACCCCTCGCCGAGGACCGCGCCGGACCCGCCGCAGCTTCTGCCGCTCTTTCCGGTCACGTCGCCAAGAGTCTCCGGCGCCTCCACTTCTTGATTGATTTATATATATGGTTAGAGGTCATCGTCTTCTTCCATTTTGTACAATTTTTTTTTCTTTTCTTTTTCTTCTTCTTTTTAATCTCCCATGTTTTGCCATAAATGAATTCATTAAGAAAAATGGGGAAAAGGGAAGGAAATTTTTCTCTGCCATTTTTATTTTTTTATTTAAATGTTTTGCTTCTTTGTTTTTGTTTGGCTTCTTCAACTAAGAATTACATTGTTGACTTTCGGTGGCATCATTTCCGTCTTTACCATTTTTGTTCTAACAAAAGATGAATCAATGGTTGGAATTATTTTTGTGTTCTTCTTTTTGGATAAAAATTCTTGTTTTTCTGAAAGAAAAATGGGATAAACGATAATCAACCTTTTCATCATCTAGTATTAATTTTTCAAAATAAAGTTTTATTGTACTATTTTTTAACTATTTTTTTTCTTAGTTTAATACTCCTACTACTATTACTAGTTAATTTTATTATAATTATTAGTCTCGTATGGATGATTTAGTAATATGAGCATTGGAGGTTTTCCAATATGCACAAATATATATTATTAGTATGATTTAAATATTTTTCAAAACCCTAATACATAGCACATAAATAAAAAATATTTGCGCATATTGTGGGGGATAAAATTGGGCAAAGGGAATTTGCGAACAAATGAATGGGAATTAGAAAATGACTACTCTAGGGAAAGAATAATTCTTTTGGCATAGAATTTAGGAAACAAAGGTTAATGGGAGGATCGGATCATATTCATATTCTTTGCATATATCCTGAATTTTGGATTCTTAAACGTATTGATTTCATAAACAAATTGTATGAAATTATTCATAGGATCATATACAATTTTGTAATTTCTCGAAGAAAATAAATAATTTTGTACTCCCTCCGTCCCAGGCCAATAGGCCCAGTTCCTTTCGGCACGGAGATTAAGAAAGTCACTTTTTGATAGGTAAATGGTGTGGTCCACCAACAATTAATTTTTTAAGTGTTCTCTTATTTTCTTTAATCACATTTAATTACTTTGCTCATCTAAACATTCATTAAATCTAAATGCTCAACAATTCATTCTTCTTCAAGATTAAATCTAAATTGCCGAAATTCATTTTCTTCAAGCTTCAACAATTCATTCTTCTTCAAGCTTCAAGCTTCAACAATTCAAACAATTCAACAAGCTTCAAGAACGAAACTTTCGGCAACCCATTTCACCATGTACGAAGCTTCAACAAGCTTCAACAACTCAACAAGCTTCAAGAACGAAGCTTCAAGAACGAAAAATCAAGAACGAAAATCAATTGATAATTACCCATTTCACGAAAATCAATTGATAATTCTACGCATTTCTCGTCCTTCTACCCATTTGACAGCAACAAATCAAGAATTTAGAAATCAAACTCTAAGAAAGAAAATTCTAGATCTGCAACCCCACCCAAAATCAGGGGTTTCAACCACGACATCGTCTCCCTCACCAGATCTAGGGATCCCGGTGTATGAGGCGGATGGAGGTGGTGGAGACCGAAGACGCGGTGGAGACGGTGGAGGGTAGAGGCGGTGAAGGCGGTGGAGGAATGAAGTCGCCGGGATCTGGTGACTTGGTGAGGGGAAGCGAGATCTGAAGGGGATGGCGGTGGCGAGGTTGGGCGCTGCTTCGTTAGAAGTGGAGGCTCCGTCTGCTGCTAGGGGGAAGCGAGATCTGAGGGGGATGCCGGTAGGCTCCGTCTGCTGCTGTTGTTCGCCGGATTCTAGAGGGGAGGGGAAGTCGAAGAGAGAGAGAGAGTGTCTCCGGAGCTCTGGTGTCGGCGGCGACGCTCTGGCCGTTGAAGAGGGGAGGGGAAGTCGAAGAGAGAGAGAGAGAGAGAGAGAGAGAGTGTGTGGAGAGGAATGAAATTAAAGTGTGAAATGAATATTAGAGTTTTCAAATTAAAGGGTATATCTTTCCTTAATTAAAAATTAAGAAGATCCTAATTATTTTCAATTTAAGACTGAGCCTATTGGGCTGGGACGTCCCAAAAAGGAAAACGAGCCTATTGGGCTGGGACGGAGGGAGTAATACATAAGTTACATAGTAGTATGTCTTATTGTCTGTCTCTCCAGTAAAATGGATAAAAAAGAAAAAAAGAAAAAAAAAGAAAAAAAAAACGTAATATCAAGCTATATGTTAATTTAATACTTGTTGCTTTCGGTTTGAATGGTTGGGAAGTGAAAGTTATTGGATCATTAAATATAACTCCAATGGTTAACTACCTACCATATTAGTTTGGAATTGATGTCTTATAATCATCTAATATTAATTATCACTCTAATGATTCTCTAATGAAAAATTTCTGTAATACCCTCACATGTACTGATGTTATTGTTTAAAATGACGCCAAGGATGATTTTACACTTAATTACTACAAATTTATGAAGGTATATATATATGCTATTACTACTTGTGATCATGTTTTGACTAAATTTTACCCTGTACCAAGCACAATTTATAATTAATCACTAATCATGAACATTGTTGACATGTTATTCACCTCAAAAAAATTCTTTTAAATTTTTCATTAATTTTTTTTCTCATGTAGTTCTCGTAAATTGTATAATCATCAAATAGAAAATTAAACCTAATTTATTAAACTAAATATCCTCTTAAAATTCGATAAAATAGAAAAACATATATATCTGCCTAGACTTGGTAATGTAACCACTCAAAAAAGTATTACCAATATACCATAGTCGAATCTTAGAAGTTAAAAATATTACGTTGAAATTACCCAAACGACTAGGAGTAGAATTAGTTGGACATTTGTGTGTGTGTCTGATGCGCATAATTAGAAACCCATGATTTATAGGAATTTACTGAATATATAGATTTATATTATATATATATTGTGTATGTGTGTGTGTCAGAGTTAGTCAGAAAAGGGTTTGTAAAAGTTTCAACTTCATTGAAAGTCCAAATTAGAGTTTCTTGTTAGATTCGATTGCACTTTGTACTGTATATACTCACATCACATGCTTCATATGTGTTGTACTGTTGTGGTGGGTTTTCCACACGAATTAAAATGATTAGGTACAGTTCACAAATTTTCCATATTTAAATTTAGGTAAAGTTTAATTTTCGAACCATAAATGTTTCGAATTATACATAAATGTATTTAAATAAATATTTGAACCTTTTTTTAAACATAGAAATACTCTTAACTATTCACATTTAATGATAACATTCCGAACTACTATGCAGAGAATTACAATTAAATATGTAAATTTATATATAAAAAAAATGCTAACAAAAATATCTCAAAACTCAATTTTCGATCATAGAGGAAAGTTTACGACGTATATACCTTGTGAGAAATCATTATTACTTTTTTAATTTTAGACAATCAAACATTGTTGCTTTGGTGCATGTTAGCTCATTTTCACTATATTCCTATGTCAATCTTTAACGAACCGTACGTGTAATTTTTTTCGTAACTACAAACTGAATTTTGGAACATTTTTATTAGTTTTTGGATAATTTAGAATTTAATAAAACATCAAATCAGGTTTAAATTTTCATATGCTCGAATTCGCTTACTCAATTGTACACCTAATGTCACCTTCAAAAAGAAAATTTACACCTCATCATGTCAAGTATGAACAAATTGTCCCTTCAAAAGAAAGCGTATGAACAAATTGCAGGGATACCAATATCATATGGGTATATATTTGTAATTATTTAAATTTCATATAAAACACACACTTTCATCTAAACCAAACCCTCATATTTATTTATTTCATATAAATGTATTTTATTTCCTACTTTTTGCAAAAACTTGTGTGAAACGTTCTTAGTGCAAGATTTGGACTAACTACATTTGAATGATATATTTATAGTTCTATTGTATTTGTAATTACAAATATGCTACTATTAAATTTGCATTTGAATTCAGATTTTAATTACTCCGTCTCATCTTGAGACATTTCACACAGACCTCTTCTTTTTATTGTACAAATTTGATCTATTTATTTATCAATAAATCTATGCAGCCACATTGTGGCCACCCACACATTAATATAATAAGGATAATCTTGATTTATTTAATTTATTTTTTAAATAAAAATAGGATTTAGTTATTTTATTATATTCTCTACATTGTACTTTTTTTTAATTTTTTTTACATTTTTTATTTTTAATTTATTTTTTAATAAAAATAAAAAGTTTCCAAAAAATTGCAAAAAAATAACTATAATGTAGAGAATATGATAAAATAACTAAATTTTATTTTTATTTTAAAAAATAAATTAAATAAATTAAATTATTTTCTACTTAGATAATATTGTGGGTGGCCACAATATGGCTGTTTAATACTATTACTCTTTATTTATTGGACCAAATAAAATGCTCTAGGTCAGTATTGGTAAAGTAAGTGCTTCATTAGATGGACTAATGAAAACTCAGCCTAATTAAGTGCTGTCACCAAATGAAACCTAAATCATCATGGGTTTCCTCAAAAAAGGTACAATGACTAGTACAATCCACCTTTTGTTGTTCATGATAATATATTGCAAATTGCAGAGAAAAAAACAAATCATTTTTTTCTTGGCTTCTCGTATATTATATTCCTCTTCTGTGACTAGGTACTCTACTACTATTAAATATCTAAAAACACATAAAATTTTGGTTTATACACATCTCCATCAGACTTAGGATTCAAGCCGGATATGATCCAAGAAATTAAATTCGAGAATAGAAAGTGTAATGAATCAAGATTTGTTACAGTAGTGTGAATTAAAATAAATAAAAATATCTTAAGTGACCCTTGAAGTGTTTTTCTTTATGGCACAAGTAAAAAGCAGTGCATGTGTGACCAGCTGTTGATGAAATACACAACAAGTCAAAAGAGGGACCAAATTGGATGACTAGTGCTAGTGGATCCATCATTCCTTTTCCACATTATCTTTCCCATTTTGATCTTCAATATTTTTTGAATTAACTAATAAAGATTTTTAGGTTTGTGTTAGACACAAAATTTCTACAATTATTATTATATGAATAATGCTAAACGCACATAATATGTGCGCATGTAATTGGACTTTTTTGTCAATTTGCATATTTTTATTAATTGAGGAATTAATTTTATTTTATTTGAATTTACATTTTACCTAATTACCCATGGTAATTATTAAGGAAATGATTTCTCATAAAATTTCCCTAATAATTCAAAATCTTATTGCCTTTATTCAATTATAATATTTCCTTAGTAATTCAAAATCTTGTTGCCTTTCTTCAATTATACGAACTGAATCTTAAGGAAATGAGCTTAGAGTCTTTTTTTTTAATGGACAATATATTTCAGTATTTGTAGAATGCAGATGGAGTCAACATTTGTGGGGGATGTGGCAATATGCAACACAACAATAATAATATTCACAGAAATTTTCTCTAATTTCTTATTTTATTTGCATTTATTTCTTCACAAGTCATAATGAAAAAAATGAATACACCAAGAGAGCCGCGGTGATTTTTTTTGGGGTGGTGGTGGATTGTTTTTGGAGAGTGGGCGAGGGGATTGATTTTAGAGCGGGGTGATTGATTTATTTTAAGGTGGTGCTTAGTTTCATTTTTTTGTTTCTTAATTGGTTTTGATTAAATTCTTGTGTTTTTTATTGTTGATTTAATTTCATTATATATATGAAATCGTGGTGATGAAGTAACACATTAAATAAGATTAATTCAATTTTATTTTATACTCTCTCCGTCCACGAATCTTGACACGTTTGGTTTCGGCACGGGAATTAATTAAGGAGTTGTAGATTAGTGTTTTAAGTGTGTGGTTAATAAAGTATAAAAGTGATAAAGTAAGAGAGAGAATGTAATAAAAGTGATAAAATAGGAGAGAGAATGTAATAATTATTACCTTATTTGGAAATATGTCAAGATTCGTGGGACGGCCCAAAAAGGAAAACGTGTCAAGATTCGTGGGACGGAGGGAGTATATGATTTTCCTATTTCATTTTTTTAGTTTAGAAATATAAATTTATATTAATAGACCGGGCATATTTTAAGAAACAAATCAATTACTTTTCAAAATGATTGAAGTTAAAAAAGGAAAAAATATCATTAGGAACAAATCAATAACTTATCAATATAGAATATGGGTAATTTAGTCAAGGACATTATTTGAACCGGGTTATAACAAATAAATCGGTCCGATTTAATTTTGAAGGGCATTATGTGCATACATAATATGTGCGTTTAGCAATGCTCTTATTATATTAGTTCAATAGTTGGAAAATACTCAAAAGGGATTGATAAATCAGGGAGATCAAAATAGTTGGAGTCTGAACCGTGTAGAGTTAAACATTAAGAGGTCTGATTTTCTATTTCTTTTTTATAAATACCCCACCATTGAATGATAAAATTCTTTCTTTGTCCAATAATATTGGATGGAGTGGCCCTGAAAATTTATGATGATTGAATGTGAAGCAAAACATGGCATGATTATCTGATTTGACTGATTATAGGTGAGAAAATGCTAATAATTCCCTCTCTCTCTCTCTCTGATTATCTGATTTGACTGATTATAGGTGAGAAAATGCTAATAACTCTCTCTTTCTCTAGCATATCTCATAAAACGCGGTATGAGAAATATAAAATACACCATTGTGTCTGGTAGAAGTTATTGAAGAATATTGCTTAAAAACAAGCATAGAACTATAGGAGAAAAAGCGACATTAGATCCTTTGTTTTATGTTCTTTTTTCAGAAAGCACAATGAAGAGAAACAGTAGAAGTCAGCAGAAGTTGGCCTCTAACAAAAGCGTGTTGAATTTTACACATTTAGATATCCGAAAACGACTCGACTGTCCGAAAGCCATGACTCTCAGGAAGAGGTCCGTTGCCGGCCCGAATGGAGACTATCACCTCCATGCCTGCATTAACACGGCAATGCCACTCGTAAAAACAGACGAAAATACCGCCTCAACTCCATATTATCCCTAATTGGAAATCAGCGAATCCTAATTGGGATGGATGCACCCTACATCTAGATGTACACAAGTTTTTGCCTTTAAGATTATAAGTTGGTGGAGCTTGGAAAGTACCTGCTGTTTTTGCAGCTGTAGCTTCTTCGTACACGTCGGTCACAAACAGAATCTGCGATGGATTGTCCACTCCTAGAGTTTCGGTGATGTTCACGTAGGATCTCGTTTCTTTCTTGTTTCTTCATAAAACCGAGAGAAATGTCAGCCTAGTCACATGACGCGATGCAAGAATTTGAAGTCGATAAGCCTTACCCTATCGTGGTGTCAAAAAACCCGCACAAGTACTTCCTCAGGTCCCCGTACTTGGTGTTGCCAAACAAGAGCTTCTGAGCTAGTCTGCTCCCACTGGAATATATATACACCTACAAGAAAAGGGATTGTGAGAAAGAATGATTGTAAATGGATTGCAATATTAGTTGATTTCCACAAATCATTATGCAGCTACCTCCAATATATCTAACCAACCAAAGCATTATTCGGAAATTTTATGATATTGGCAAAATAAATCATCTTAATCTATCCTATCACACAAAATAACCCCCACCCCAAAAAGGTCTTTTTGCACCTTACCTTATTGCAACATTTGGACTGTTAACTCTATTTCTAAAGTTCAAGAAAATACACCAAATTGTTATTCAAGAATCCTATGTACATCTTAGGCCATGACTGTATTCAAACGGTGTTAAGCTTTTACAGTCAAGCTATTTTTCTGCAGAACCTGCCTTTTACAGTATCGTCACCAGAGTCGAGTTTATCTACTAATAATCATTTTGTCTGCAGCCACATAGGCTCTTACAGGCATGTTTTTCTGTTTGCGAGTTTAGCCAAAGAAAAGAGACTAGTAAACAGATTCATAGAGATAGATTTGCACAAGGTAATGCAGGATGAAAGTAATAACCTTTATTCCAAGAGAATGCCACTTCTCGAGAGCTTCAGGAACGTCATCAAATACAACTCCCTCTAACTCGTGATTCAGAAATCCAGTTCGCCATATATGACCCTGGATGAAAAGTATGTACAAGAATTTCAAATGGATAATATGTATTTGGAATTTGCAATGTTGGTCCTATTAGAAAATTTTCATTTTCATTTGTAGTTTTGTTCCTTGTCATGAAAATAGGTCCCGAAACATGCTTGTTGGTACTTCCATCAGGTTTCCGTCAATAACTCTAGTTAGCAATTTTAGCTCACCAATTTTGATATTTTATTTTTTGTTCTTAATTTTCATTAATTAAAATATTGAACCAATACAAACATATTCATTTTTAATTAAAGTAACAATGTATGGAGTAACATGGACCACATAACTGATTCTCAATAATCTATAGTCGTAAAAGTTAGAAAATGTTAAAAAAAAAAAATGTATAAAAGATATTAGCTAAATTACAGAAATTTTCTACAAGACCTTTAAATACTTAAATAAGTAATAAAATCTCATAAAACATCATAATATTCGTAAATAGAGACAAAAACTACAAAAACATGACAAAAAAAAAATACGTTTTTATATTAAATTTAGGGGTTATTGCCGGAAAATACACGTAGTTTGTCAATTTTCTGGTTTATAACATGACTTTATAATTTGACCAGAAAATACATCAGTTTTCAATTTAATCGCAATTATAACATGACTTTATAGTATGACAATAAAATTCACCAAATTTCAATTTATTCTCAATTATAACATGACCTTATCTAGATTATTTTTCATCATAGGTGTATTAATATTTATTGTATTTATATTAAATTGTTATGTATAAAATATTGTTAATTAATTGATTAATTTTTATAAAAATTAAGTTAGATGATTAATTATTTCATAATTTATATATTCAACACACAAATGCACACACACATATATATATGTATATAAATTTGATTTTAATATTTTATTAATATATTACATATATAATAAGTATTTATTTATTTAAATTATGAAATTATAAAATATTAGGACCAATAAATAATTTAGGTACATATATAATAGAAACTATGTTAAAAAGTAAATAATATTATATATTATTTACATATAGATGTATATTTATCAAATATATATGTATATATATATATACATATATATAGTGTATTGTGAGATGAAAAGAAAATTAAAAATATTTAATGTATTAAACTTTGATATTATTATACTAAATTAATTACAAGGTCATGTTATAATTGAGAATAAATTGAAACTTGGTGTATTTTCTTGTCAGACTATAAAGTCATGTTATAATTGCGATTAAATTGAAAATTGATGTATTTTCTGGCCAAATTATAAAGTCATGTTATAAACCAGAAAATTGACAAACTACATGTATTTTCCAGCAATAACCCCTTAAATTTAGTACTTTAACTTTTCTTGGAATTTTTTCATAGAATTTACAATTATCCATGAATTTTTATAAATTCAATGATTTTGTTATTTTCATAATCTTTTTTAATGAATAAAATTCTGAGTTTCTCAAACTTTGTTTTTCCATAAGTATGTACTTTATATATATATTTGTAATATTAATTACATTTAACTTTGTAATTATGAGTCAGTTACAATTTCATGATTCTGTTTTGTTATCTCACAATTTTTTCTGCAATTTAGATACATATATAAACTTAGAAACAAATAATTCTATCCATTAACTTTAACGAGGTGGACCAAAGCAGGAGTGGGACTCAAATATCAGCTTACGTGACCAACATTGCCAACACTTAACTCATTGGACTACATCTCCAAGTTGTTCATTTCTTTTTCCGGTCTAATAATTCTGTATAAAAGAAAAAGTTCGGCCTTACTTGTAATTGTTTCAAGGCAGTAATTTTCCTGTCAGCTTTTATCATCGCCCTCACATTCGCGACTACAGCACCAGTGACCTCCTCTTTTCCTCCATCAACGGGAATGGGAACGGCACCAGCAACACCATTCTTCAAGTCTTCGTCTACCTGATTCAACAAACACCATAAGGCAATGGACATCAACTGGAGCTACTAGTTTGTTAAAGGTCGGCTTACTTGTGCACAAAGCAGCTTAATATCATCTTGAGTTTCTGTAGTATCATACGTCAGCACCAAATGCTTTTCCACGCTGTCACGGGCATATGGAAAGAGAACATCCGCAACAAACGATATGGGAGTAGTAGTTCCTTCGATGTCCAGTACAATGCACCTCTGCAATGCACTGATATGATGTAACGAAAATGCATAATCAGCTGAATGCGTATATCATGACAAGGAATCGCTGGAATTGTACCCTTGATTGTCCAATTCCACCGTTCGAAGAGATGCCCCCTTTTGCAGAGACTTTAGCATTTCTGAGGCTGCATTGTGGTCCATCTGGATGATGGATGGGACCGTGAGACGGGGTTGACCAGTCCAAGCCTAATTGATGAAGTTTAATGGCAGCATCAAATAGATAGTGGTAGCATTCAGCCTGGAAAATTACGTTTCTTGTTGTGAGGTCAAACAATAATCTAACCAATTTGCAATGGAAAAGGCCAACATAGTACAAGTAGTTCTATGATGCTGATGCTCATATGAGATCAAGTAAAAACAGGGTACAGAAATTTGAACTAATGCCTGGAAGAATTGAAATTCTTGAATAAAACTAATCTTTTTTCTACTTCAATAATTTGTCAGTACCATCTATATAATAAAATTTGAGAAGGAAAACTAGATATAATTTCTTTGTGTAATACTGATACAAGAAACATCTATTAACACACTCACCTGTGTTTTAGCACTGATCCATGAATCTCCCCACACATATATTCCGTGATTGCGAACTAGGACTGCCGTGGTTTTCGGGTATGCTTTAATCTGCAAAATAAGGTAAGCATTTCAAAGTTTTGACTATAAAGTATATACCAAGTTCAGAGAACAAGCTTTAGATAATTTCTCATTTGGTTTATTGGTTTCCGTAGAATCAGTACCACAAATGATTTATCACAACCATAACACAGATATGCAGCAAAGATAACATTATGTCAATTCTTCTCAATTTCATATGAATGCCACATTTTAAACAAAAGATAGAACCACATGAGGTAGCAACTTCAGCCACTGCAGTGTCTTATTAAATTATTTATCTTACAAATGAAGAACTTATGCTTTAGAAATAGGCATTCCTAAACATGTAAACAGTTCCTCTTGGTTTTCCTTCTTCAACAGTAATGATACAAAAACCCTCAGTATTGGTTAAATTTGTGAATAAGTCCAAACACCTATCGGGCCAGCAATAAAGTTGATATCAGGAAAAATTAGAGAAGAAACCATACTGCTTCTGCAAGAGATTCGGTAAGCTCTCTTTCATGAGCAGTATTTTCTATGATTGGAACAACAAGTTCGTCATAGTAACCATGCCCTTGGATTCCTTTGATCATTTCCATATGAGTGATCTGTAAATAGAAAGATAAAGAAGGACAGCCTAAGCATATATAAATATAACAGAATATCTATCTTCATCTTTAGGATGGAAAATCAAAGTCCCATACTCGAAATTCTTTTGATGATGGATTGAGCATTGTTACGAGGCAAGATTCCATTCCATGGCTGTGGATGACAGAGCCAGCATTACGCATTTCATATGCCTGCAAAATACAAAAATATAGTTTTTCAAAGAGCAAAGGGAAAACGATAAGAGACGATCTTCTTTGAGGTACAGAAACCAAAAACATTATTGATATCTTGTGATAAAACCTATGACTAAAACTCTCGTTTCTCCATAAATTCTTTGTGCATACATGATTTAACCATTCATTTCCACACTAACAATTCACAACGAAACTAATCTGCTCATGATACCACCTTATATCTTTATGATAGCAATAATAGCATTGTTAAACAACGAAAAAATCAACATTCAGACATCAATAGTTTCAAAAATTTATCCCCATTTCGCATGATCACCAACTCTAAACGGATACAATTCGCATCACCTTCAAGAACAAGGGACCACAATCAGAACATTTGGGAGGCTTATTCGGCCATGGCTTCGACAATGGCTCAGATAACACAGTCCCATCTGTAGACAACACATACATGTCTTCCTCCATCATCCTCTCCTTCTGCACACCTACAAAACACCCAAATCAATTAAACAACGAAAGCAACTAAACAACCATAATTCATCCAAAACCACCCAGCAATAGCAAAACCCCACAAACAGTTAACCATAAAAATGGAATCTTGGCAAATATCAAACACATGTGATGAAACTACAAGTACGCACCTGATGGTGACATGACGATAAGCTGCTGGGGTTTGGGAACTGCATCGTCGTGGACTTTGATGGTGATGCTGCCGCCGGTGCCGGAGACCCAGCCGAGATTGTAGAAGTGGCGGCAGAGCTCTGCAATCAGGGCCTTGGTTTCTTTCACCTTGGTGCCCTCTAAATACGCCTGTGATGTGGTGGCCGTTTTCGCAGCTCCGTTGATGGCTGCTGAAGCGGCATCCATGGTTAGGCGTCTGCGTGTGTGTGTGGACAGTGGCTACCGGCAATGATGCTTTTTGATTATCTATCAAGGCGTGTCAGCTCCGGCGTGATGAAGGTTGGATTCTTGATTAAACTATATTTTTCTTATTTGATGGCTGATGCCCTCTTTTCTTTTGCAGGGTTTTCTATGTCTGCTTCTTTTAAAATCTGAAATTATTGTTTAATAAATACTCCCTCCGCCCCCAAAATAAGTCCTCTTTGGAGACGGCACGGGTTTTAAAGAAATATGGTAAAATGTATTGATAATGGAGAAAAATATGTTATAATTAGTATTGAGAGTGGTGAAAATGTGAAAAAGTGTTATAATTAGTATTGAGAGTGGTGAAAAAGTGAAAAGTAAGAATAAATAAAGTATTATTAGTGGTGGGGTAGTTGTCCAAAAAAGGAAAGAAAGAAAGAGGAACTTATTTGGGGACGTCCCAAAAAGGAAAAAGAGGAACTTATTTCAGGGACGGAGGGAATGTATTGCTGGTTTGGTTTGTTTGGTTTTTTAGAATAGTCGTATTCAATAAATAAATAGAAATCTGAAAAATACCACCACATCCCTTTTTAGTATTCCCTCCGTCCCTGAAATAAGTTCATCTTTTTCCTTTTTGGGACGTCCCCCAAATAAGTTCCTCTTTCTTTCTTTTCTTTTTTGGACAACTACCCCACCACTAATAATACTTTATTTATTCTTATTTTTCACTTTTTCACCACTCTCAATACTAATTATAACATTTTTTCACCTTTTCACCACTATCAATACTAATTATAACATATTTTTCTCCACTATCAATACACTTTACCATATTTCCTTAAAACCCGTGCCGTCCCCAAAGAGGAACTTATTTTGGAGACGGAGGGAGTATTAGAAATTCTAATATTAAGGGGAAAAGTTACTTTATCCATGAATTTATTTACCTGAAAAAAAGAAAAATATTATGTGCACTTGTATTTACTAGGCATAATTCATTCTAATTAAATTCAAATGTGGTTGACGGTTCATCAATTTCTAATTAATATTCATTAATTTTTAATTTTTTTATAAATTCATTAATTTTAATTAGTATTCCCTTTTTTGAGTTCTAATTTTTCTTTTTGAATGTCCATAAAAAATAGTCTTATTTTATTTATAGATATTACCCCATAATAAATTATCATTCATATATTAATTTATTTACTTATTCTACTATGTGATGTGACCTTTTTTCACTCATAATATAATTAATTATCATTATTAACATTGTCTTGACGATGAAACGCAGTCTGTTGGTAAGACGCTTCTCCTCGAACCAATAGGTCGGGGGTTCGAGTCATTAATTTCAAGTTATCTATTAAAACAAATGTGTCACACATCTAAACTCACTCATACATTATCGGTGGATTTGAACAAATAATCTCTTGGAAGAGAAAGTCAATTTTGCCCCTTGAACTAGATCTCCTCGACATCGAGATTTGTTTCTAAGTTTTGTTTTGCAACTTTAATAAGTTACTCATTCAGTCCCCCAACTTTGATAAATTATATCAATATTTCATTTTTGGTACGTCCCCCAAATAACTTCTTATCCATTTTGAGACATTATCCTACCACTAATGATACTTTATTTATTTTTATTTTTCAAACTTTCAACATTCTTAATACTAATTATAATACATTTTCACCACTTTCAATACTAATTATAACAATTTTTCTCCACTATACACTTAATAATTTTTCCTTAAAATCCGTGTCGTCTCCTACTAAAAAATTATTTGAGGAACGGAGGAAATATTACATTTTCTGTAAAATATATGGAACTATAGTATTTAAAAGTGATTATAGAATTTCTCAAAGATAAAAACTAATTATAGGAGGATAACTATTTGCATTGATTATGGAATTTCTCAAAGATAAAAAGTAATTATAGAAGGATAACTATTTCATCCTTTTTGGCACGAGTTTTAAGTAATTACTACTCCCTCCCTTCGTCCCACTCCAATAGGCTCATTTTTCTTTTTGAGATGTCCCACTCCAATAGGCTCATTTTCTTTTTTGGATAAAAAAGTTGTACTTAATTGATGTGGACCACACCACTTTCCTACTAAAAAGTAAATTTTCTTAATCTCCGTGTCCAAAAGAAGTGAGCCTATTGGAG
This sequence comes from Salvia miltiorrhiza, assembly GCF_028751815.1. Lineage (NCBI taxonomy): Eukaryota > Viridiplantae > Streptophyta > Magnoliopsida > Lamiales > Lamiaceae > Salvia > Salvia miltiorrhiza. Next base: position 31,606,684 of record NC_080388.1, read on the forward strand.
TGGAACGGAGGGAGTAGTATTTTATGTGTTAAATTTTATAGGTTAAAAAGTGGAAAGGTGAATAAAAGGAAAAAAATTGTCACCTAAAAAAAGTGCTCAAGCTTTGCGGGACAACCCAAAAAAAAAATACTGCTCAAGCTTCGTGGGACGGATGGAGTATTTGCGTTCGGATTCTGCAATATACTTAATTATATAAGTTTTGTTTTTCAATATGTTTTGCAAAGCCCTTATTATATAAGTTTTGTTTTGCAATATGTTATTATATAAGTTTTGTTTTGCAATATGTTTTTATTTGCATTAATGATTCGTCTAAGGTGATCGAGTAAAAGAAGATAAGATTAGGTGATTACATTTATTCCTTGATTGCGTTTCGTTCTTTGCTTCGAAATAAATTGACAGCCATTGCCATTGAGCATCCAACTTTGGGCTAATGCATTGGATCAGGTGAAGAGCCGCACACTTGATGAGAGGGTGAAGATGCATTAGACGAAAGATTCAAAGCGTAGGTAGATGTGTATATTTCGTATAGGCTTATTATTAAAAAATAGTCCCTCCGTCCCATAAATAATGGCATGTTTTCTTTTTAGGCTATTTCATATATAATGGCATGTATCTTTTTTGGACTATAATTAACATCTAATTAAAATTCTTAATAAACTCTCTGTCCCATAAATAATGGCATGTTTTCCTTTTTAGGCTGTCTCATATATAATGGTATGTTTCCTTTTTGGACTATAATTAACATCTAATTAAAATTCTTAATGAACTCATCAAACCCTAATCTTTTTCTCCCCCACCTAATTTTTCTACTTTTTTGTTCCCAAAACATTCTCTCTCCATTCTTCCCCAAATCGCTCAACACCAACACCACTCTTCTTTTTTCTTCTTCTTTCTTCTTCTCCATTAAAACTAGTTTGAAACAGACAAATATAAAATCAAAAATAATGACATAGAATCATCAAGATCATCGGTCCAAGGCTTTACACGAGCTGTCAGCTCTGGTTCTGAATATAATCAGATCTCCATCGCCGCCCCTCGACTTCCCCAAGCAATCTGCGGCGCGCAGGAGATCGGCGCAGCAGATGACTCCGACGGGTTTCTTCCGGCGGCGCGGCCTGAGGCCGCATGAGGTGAGACGGAGGCGCCGAAAGGGGCGGCGCTGTCGAAGGCGAGACGCCGCTGACGCGGCCGGAAATAGATCTGCAACGGCGATCTCGCCGGGATGAAGCGTGGTGGTGTAGTTGGCTTAGAGAGAGAGAGAAAGTTGTGATCCCTACAACTTTTCTCCCTAATTCAACACTCCTTAATTTTCGTGCCGAAAAAAAACCAGTCATTATTTATGGGACGGAGAAAGTACATAGTTTAAACTTTAATCTCATTTTTATCTTTTAACAATAACTAGCTAACCTCCCGCTCAATGCGCGGTGATTATGATTCAAGATTTGCATGAGCTGCACATATATAATACTCCCTTCGTCCCTAAAAAATGAAGCACATTATTTGGACACGAGTTTTAATAAAGTGAGTGGTTAGTGGAGAAAATGTATATGAAATGAGTGGTTGAGATTGAAATAATAAAAATTGTTTTTTTTTTTAAATAAAAGGTATTTGTAAGGATAGAATATAAAGAAAATAGGTGGCCCGTGTACTAAAAAGGAAAGTGCCCCATTTTTCATGGAAGTCAAATATTGTAAATGTGCGCTATTTTTGGTGACGGAGGGAATATTTATCTTCTTATAATAGTAATATTGTGTCGTATTAACAAATTTCAATGTAAAATAAATAGGAATACAAAAAATCAAAATGTCATAAATAAAAAAATATAAGTAAAAGATAATGATGAGAAAAATTACAAAATGTTAAAAAGATGCTTAATTAAGTGGGTCAACAGTATCAACTGTCAAGAATTTGATTAATTATAAAATTAAGTAAAACCCTAATATATATATATATATAGAAAGATTTCGTTGAGAAATTATATATATAGACAGAAATTATTAATAATCATAACTTGCTTATTTTAAATTGATTTATATCTTTCATGTATCAAATTAAAAAAAAATAATATGATCTTTTGTTTAAGATATATAATTACATATTGCATATTTTATCTCAAAGAAAATTATATAAAAATAGAAAGAAAAAAAAAACTGCACTGCAGAGAAAAACATAATAAATTAAGATATAATTGTCCACAAGTAACAAAAAGAATAGATTTTTTTCTTCAAAACTTTAATTTTTTAAGTAAAGCATTCATGGTTATTTTAGAATATTAATTATTTTCAAAACAAATTATTCATTGTTCTATTTTTATATAGAGTAAAATAGTAAATATATATACATATATTTCTCTCTCTCTCTCTCTATATATATATATATAGATATAGATTTTCCAATCGACATTTTTTTTGAAGTTTTTAGAACTGATTTTATTCAATCGAGCATCTACTATAATTACATATTACAATGGACATAATAATAAAAAATTTAGGAAGAATGTAACAATAGAATAGAGAAAATAAAAATAAAAGAAAGGAAAAAAAGGCAATTACAATTTATTCAAATTAAAATTTAAAATTAATTTGCAAACATAGTGCCACCGTATTGGGAGAATTAATTGATTTGTCGCTAACTTTTCCTCAAATTAAAAAATAAAACTGCCACTTAGTATGTGTAGAGAATGTGCATATTAGTATCAACTTTCAAGAATTTGATTAATTTTAAAATTAAGTTATCCCTATTTTAAAAAGGAATGCTTCACTTTTTCTATTTTATACTATAAGATTTAATTACTTGGATGAGAATAGTGAGAAAGTACCTACAAATACCTTTTTTATACAATATTAAGAATTATTTAATAATCAATTAATTAGTTAGATAACTTTATTGAGTTATTTTTTCTTAAAAATAAATTATAATTTATAATTTTCTATTTTTTTTAATTATTACATAGTAATATTTTATTAATAATTTTTTAATATATAAAATAAATAATAATATATAATAAAATATTATTTTTTTACAAAAAACACATAATTTACTATTTTTGTGCGAATTGTTCTTGACCATTTAATGTTGTAATAACTAAATAATATTCTATTAATAAGTTTTTAATATATACAATAAATAAAACTACTATGATTTGCAAAATTTAAATATTAGTTGAGGAAAAAAATGAAAAATAAAAAACATTTGGAACCCAATTGTTCTTGACCATTGTACATTTAGGGGTTGTTTGCTAAGTTTGCCCAATATCCGTACACTAATTAAACTGGCATGGTCATTACTCATAAAGCTTGTTAATTAATCGAATTTGAGTGTTTGCTTAATGAGCTTATTAGGCTTTTGACTTCACATTTACGTTTGGTAATCTCTTTTTCTAGGGCTGATTAATACACAAATTTTCTAAATTACCTTCAATAAAATTTAATAATGTCATTCCATACCCTCTCCAATTACTACCATTCTTTCTGATTTTACACGTCATTTTCGATAACTGACAATTTGGAGGCAAACATTTGGTTACGCCTGAAAAGTTGAATAGTTGGTCTGCCATTCACGCCGCTCGCTCTCGATCACCGGAGTTTGGTGATTCACCGTGGTTGCTAGTTCAGATCCTATGTGCTCTGTGTCTATTGATAGTGGCAACATATGAGAGTAGTTTTGTCCATGTAAGTGAAGAATTTGAAGCTTAGACTGCACTATGAAGATGCTTTGTTCACTATCAGCTTAAGATTGTGATAGATGAACTAAGCTTATAGAATTTGGAATTAAGCAATATTTCTCCTTAATTGCTTCACGGAAAAGATAAGCCACAACAATTATCTAATTGTCTATCCTGCTTTAGCTTTTAGCCTTTACTTCTTCAATTGGCCTCAAAGTAGATATTAAAAATGGAACAAAATGAAGCTAAGTATGATACACAAGGAGAATAGCACCCCAAACCAGGAAAACAAAGCCCATTCACAAACCAAATCCGATGCCAAACTTGAGAAAAATATACAGGGATGACGCGAGATTGAACTCCAGAAAAATAAACAGGGATGAAGCCAAATCGACGCCAAATCAAACTCCAAAATTGACACTAATACAATTAGAAACTGAATTGGGAGTAGCAGCTAACAAAGGATCATACATTTTCTCATCAGAATTTTCCAAGAAACACGAATTTTCTTGAGAAGAAAGCATAAAGATCCCATCTTTCCCCCGATTTTCTGCACCATCTACACTATCACTGAAGAATTCGTAATGGAAGATTTCCTAATTGAAGAATTCCAGAACTGAAATATGACTCATTTGCGAATTTGTAGATGAAAGCTCAAACATAAAGGATTTCGCAAAATATAGGAATAAAGTCCGAGCTTCTACCCATTTTCACCAAATCCATGTTTATGAATGACCAAAGCACAAAGCGATGGAGACACATAATCGATGTTCAGCAAAACAATAACAAATAAAACCCTACCACGAACTCAGGTAAAAAGAAATTCAAATCCTACAGACGTCAATCTGAAAGCGCAATCCTAGAATTTTTAAGGGCGTAGGAAAAATCGATTTGGGAACAACATACGTACGTCTAAATCAAAGTTCATAATTTTTGCTGCTGGAAGACGACGAATGTACCTGGTCTCTGCAAAGGCGGAGTCTACAAAATCAATTTGTCAACGACAGATGCACGAAGGGCTAAATCGAAGTTCAGAATTTTTGCTGCTGGAAGACGACAAACCTGTTCTCTGGCAAGGGAGAGTCTCCAAAGCGAGTTTCTACCGTTTTTTATTTCTAAAATCTATTTTTTGAGGGTAATTTTGATGATCGAAAATTTAGTCCGAGGTAGTGAGGCTCTCCAGATAATGTATCCGACGCCCAGCGATGGTTAATTAAACAAGAGATTTCGAAAGATTAACTACGGGCCGACGGGCTCCCTCGGGCCGTCTTGCTAATTAACGGACGCTAGCAAACACCGAAAATAAGTTAGACTAATTAACAATCCAGCGTTGCCTTGCTTAGCAAACATGGCCTTAATATTATGTGCTCAAACAACTAATTAGCTGCGGTTTTTAAGGAATATTGGCTGGCGGTTTGTGTTTAATTTTTTCCCTCAATTTCCAATTATATCCTTGCAATTGAATTTATTTACATTTACTTCTCCTTTTATATATACTAGTGTATCTCCCGCGCTATGCCCGGTGATTGTGATTTTAGACTCGTATAAATTATGTATATATTTTATATTTTCTTCGTCCATAAAAAATAGTCCTAAAAAGTGACGATACAAATTTTAATAAAAATTATTAGTGTATCGTATATTAGACCTCTTTTCATGAACTTTCATTTAATAGACATATTGCATATTTTATTTAGAAATCATTTACACACAAAGAATAAAATGGTCTATGCAAATAAAAAGAAGAAGAAAATGTTAAAGTGTTGGGAACTTAATGAAATATCCTAATCCTAGTTTTGATGATACCAAAATCCTTAGGTTTTCTTTGTAATAGACTAGAACTGTTTGAACTCAAGTGTTAGAGTTCTTTTTCTAGTTTAGATGCTGTTCTGAAGACTGAAGACTAAAGACTGGAGGACTGAAGACTGAAGACTGAAGAACCCGACTGATGTAGCGATTAAAGGCAGAGTCAAATACTGATATTTGACTGAACAGTTCAAGAATCAGTTACGAACTGATACATCAATGCAGGCCACGTGGATTCAATGGACTGATCCTAAAGTCAAGTATCAGTTAACATTATTCCTCGGACTGAACATCCAAAGTTAAAAGGAAGACACGCACTCCCAAGTACAGCCGCATTAAATGCAGAGATTTTGAGGATCGTCCTTTCTCTGCAGAGCATTCCTTTTTGGTAATTACCTTTTCATAGATGTCCTATCTCATGCTTCTTAGTAGCCGTTCTCACCAAACAAGGAACCTCGAAGATTGAAGCCTCAGCAAAGTTCAAATCTATCTCCAACGGATGAATTCTTGAAGACCCTCTCCGCCAACGAATCTATTCAAGACCTCTCCTATAAATAGAGCTCGAGGATCACTTCAATCTTCACCAATTCAAATACATAAGTTGAAACGCTGCCGAATTCGTTACTCAGCAATTCAAAGCCATCCAAAGTTTGAATCGAAGAAGAGAATCTCAAAGCCAAAAATTAGTCTCTACTAATTACACACATTCTCTTAGAACTTAGGCAAATATTAAATATCCAGAGCCTAAGTATAACTGATTACAGAGAGCTTGTTCTTTGTAATCTAGTTGGCAAGTTTTCGAACCTCATTTTAACTGATCGAAACGAGTGTTTGAGCCGAGAGGAGTTCAGACCAATACTCTGACTCCATGAGATCTTAGTCTTTGCGGAAAGACATAGTTTTGTTTCAGTAAAGCTAAGAGTGAGAAATCCAACCCAGTGTGTTGGCACCGAAGATTGGATCTTTGGTTGTTCATGTTTGTTGTGCACCCGTAAGCACAAGCCCAGTGAGTTTGTCAGTGTGATCAATTGACCGTGGATATAGGAATTGGATTCTGAACTATGTAAAAATCTATTTGTCGTTTATTGCTTTCAGTATTTACTTTCTTATCTGTGCACAAACCTTTTGTGAACTGAAACTGATTAACTGCAAAGTGAAACCTAAATCTTGACAACGTGTTTAATTACAAAGGCTAATTCAAAAGAAAAGTTTTCCGCTGCCAGTGTTATCAGTCTAACTGATAAATCTTCAGATAGTCAATAAGATTCATAACACTCCTCTGTTTTACAAACCTGATTGGAGCCTAACGCATATCAGTTAAAGTCTCAGACTTAACTGATAACTCTTTACTGTAGAGATATTCAATATCAGTCACCAACCAAAGTTTCTCTAAACTCTTTTAACTGTCAAATGTTGTGTTTGTTTGTTTTCAAGTCTTTGATTAAAATAGCCTATAGGTGTATTCCTCCCCCCATACATCTATTCGAGACCTTCCAGGACCCAACATAAAGTGCCTTAATTTTTAATTGCATTACTTATATAAGGAGTTGCTATAATTAACAAATCAAATTTATAACTACTTTCATATAGAAAATTATAATTGATAGTAAAGTCAAGTAATATATATATATATATATATATATATATATATAGAGAGAGAGAGAGAGAGAGAGAGAGAGAGAGAGAGAGGAATGTTATGCTACATACCTTATGTGAGCACCTTACGTGAGCACCACTCACGTTTAGCCCTTGTTAGCATTATTTTTTTTTTGTTTTAGACATTTATTTTTATTCTAATACTTCATAAATTGTTATTAGGATCATTAATTTTATAAATAACAAAAAATCAAAGTCCGATATGTTCATATTCCCTTTAACTTCAAATAATTAATAAAAAGAACAAATTAGACTTTGGTTTTTATGTTATTTATAAAATTAATGATCCTAATAACGATTTATGAAGTATTAGAATAAAAATAAATATCTAAAACAAAAAAGAGAATGCTAACGATGACTAAACGTGAGTGGTGCTCACGTAAAGTGCTCACATAAGGTATGTAGCATAACATTCCTCTATATATATATATATGTATGTATGCATGCATGGTTAGATTATATTGAGATTGCTATTTTTCGTGAGACGTGAAACTAATAAATAAGTCTATATATATAGTGTTGAATAACAATATTCAAAAACATGGTAGAATTTTTGCTTCCTCCAAAATTCGAACCAAGGTAAAATTTTGCCCCCTCCAAGTAAATATTAGTCATAGATACATTAAATCAATACCTACAAATCAATCTAAGATCTCACCAGGGGCGGATCTACATGGGTGCAAGGGGGTACAACTGTACCCCCAAATTTATTTTATTTTTTTTACTATATATATATACAAAAAATATATAATATAATATTTTAATAATTATAATATCCACGTTAATTGTTTAACAGTTTACAGTTATTTAATCTATTAGTTTGTTAAGTTTGTGTTATTTTTGTCTTATTTTCCTTTCTAATTAATAAATTTTTAATATTGAATTTGAGTTAATCCTCGAGTTAAAGTAAATTATGAACTATTAATAATGAAATTAGTTTTTTTTTTTGAAGATAAAACAATTTTTCAAAAAGCGTATAGAAGTAGGTCTTTATACGCTTTTAATGTACTTGTCATTTAATTAAAATTGCGAACAACTATTTACTACTCCCTCCGTTCCAACGAAAGTGATGCATTTCCTTTTTTCATAATAATTTTACACTACAAACAATGTGGCTCCACACACCTTTATACGGTTTTACACTACAATTTTATTCTCTTTAAATCCTGTGTCGAAAAGAAGTGCACTGTTTTCATTGGGACAGAGGGAGTATATTAAGTGACTGATTCTAATTCTAAACCCATTAAGATTCTAGTTGGATATAAAAATTAATTGGCGGAATGCTTAAAAAAATTTGGTTCGGAAGCTTTCGCCCCCGAACCCCCGTATAGATATTTTCAAACGTCGTACTTCAATAAAATTCGTCCCCCCTAATAACAAATCCTGGATCCGCCACTGGATCTCACCATATATGAGGGATCACATTATATATATATATATATATATATATATATATATATATATCGAAAATTTAAGCTATTATAACATATTCAAATTAAATCCAATTTTTAAGTACGCACTCTACATCTTTTTAAAAAATAAATAAAAATAATAAAAAAAATTAAAATATTATAAATAAAATAATAAGATTAAAAAACTTAAAATGCGGTCCAACGATAACTTGCTCAAATATATCACTGCTCAAAATATAAATAAAGAATTGGCCCAATTAATAGTTAAAAATTATAGTGTGAAAATGAAACATAGACCTATTATACAAATTGTGGTTTAATTTTTTAAAAATATATATTGAAAATTGTTCATTATCTTCTAAATATTTATGAAATTTGAAAAAATAGAATTTTTAACAAAAACATCACTTTTTTAATGTAGAGTAATAAAATAACAATGGACACATGTAATGTACGGTGATTATTACGTTACTTGTTATAGACACTGGATATTTTATGGTTACTAATTTAATCTAATAAAGTTAAATTTTAATGGTGAGGAACATTTCATAAAAGAATTTATTGAGTTAAAAATCATCTCTGTTATTCATGATAGAAATTTGTAATAATTAGAATATTACAAATTTATTAACAATAATGTGGGAAGGTAGAAAATGCAGATATCTACAACACATTTAAAAACGATTAAAAAAATTAACTGTCATTCATAGTTTTCAAACATGGATTGTGCATTCTCTTGTGTAACGTATTAAAATGGTCCCAAAAAAAAATGCATACTCTTATGAGATGGAAAGAGTATCATTTTACAATAATTACATAATAGTCTATTAATAATTTTTAATATAAAATATAGTTTTACATGATTTGAAAAACTAAAATATAAGAATTAAGAAAAAAAAATTGGAATCTGATTTCTCGTTTTAAGGAAAAACAATTACTTCAAAATATAGTTGTTTAATATGTTAAACTTTAATTTTATCATAATTTGTTCATTTTCAATTTATTTTCTACATATTATATATTAAATTAAAGATTTTTTAAGTATCTTTCATTCAAGATATATATTAGATACTTTTTTTTGAAACATAACTAGATAAAAATGATAAAATTGTGCTCTATCTATATAAAAAAATAATAATAATCTACCTAATATTGCACAAGATAGTTACAATTTGGCGGTTATATATAAAGATGACGGCAATTTATTTTTTTCTTGTCGCCAACGTTTTTAATATGAGAATGGATCATGTAATTTTTTTCAATTCCAATTATATCCTTGCAATTGAATTAAAATACATTTACTTTACTTTTTATATATACTAGTGTACCTCCCGCGCTATGCGCGACGAATATAATTTAAAACTTGCATAATGTTAAATTGGGTATTAGATTCAATAACAAATTTATGAAAATGTGAAGAAAATCGAACTAAGAGCTAAGAACAAAAAAATTGAGTGTGCAAAAAATATGGAAAAGAAGATAGAAAATTTACAAATTTCATGTCTTAAAAAAATTACAAAATTTACAAATTTCACGTCTTAAAAAAAACATTTTGCCAATAAATTTCCTATTGATATTTTTTAATTAAAATAAACAAAAATGCACAATGGAAAATTAAAATATTAGAATTAGGAAAGCACCACATCAATAATTAAAACTAACTAATCCCACTATATATGCACCACATATATATATATATATATATATATATATATATATATAGGGGCGCGCTCCAGTGAGACCCCCTATTTTTCGAATAACACGAGTACAATGAATAAGACATATAATACTAATGAACAAAACGTATATCTAATGAACAAGATGTATATATTGATGAAAAATAAAATTTAAAAAATTCGTAATGAATAAGATATATATACTGATGAACATGCCGTATATACTGATGAACAATGCAGTATATACTGATGAATAACAAAATTTAAAATATTCTGCTCCCTCCAGGATTCGAACCCTGCGAAAAAAAACCACCCTCCAGATACAATATTAGCCATAGGATTGATAAAATAAACGCACCAGATCGTGCCCTAGATCTCACTAAAATTAGGGGGTCTCATTGGAGCGACCCCCTATATATATGTGTGTATATATATATATATATATATATATATATATATATATGTATAGGGAAAGACTAAAATAAGAATGCATATCAAATTTATTCAAACTCTTGACCATGATTCTTTCAGAAAAATTATAATTTTATCATGAATTTTCATATCCAAGAGCTAAAAATATTTTCTAATGTATGCAATATACACCTAGACTTATTTAAATCAATATATATACACACACATTATAATTCGTTTACAATAGTCACTTACATACTTAATTAAGTTCAATTACTTGTCACTTATTATTAAAATGCAGTTTTATTAAAAAAGAAGAAAGAAAAAAGAACCTAAAACCCTTGAAAGCACAAAAAAGCGGACTAAGGGCCGAGCCTCATTAAAACCTTTTCATGGAAAACCCAAAGGGAAAAACCAGAAAAGGAAAAAGAGTGCTCGTCTAAAGACAGAAAACCACGACCAGAAGAGCGGAAAGGAATGTTTCTGAAACTCCGGCCTAACCATCGTCCCAAAACAATCCCGGCTCAAACCGGTCACAACCGAAACACAAAAACATAAAACAAAAAGAACGATGGCCGGTGAGACGCCGTCGCCATCGTCCAAAAAAGAAAAGCAGGTAAACCTCAGCCGGTTATACGCCGTCGCTGAGTAAACCAGAAAAGACCACAAAAAACCGAGACATAGGCCGGTAATACGCCGTTGCCCATGTCCAATCATACGCCAAGTGAGAAGAGAATTTGGCCGGTTATATGCCGTCGCCAGAACTCTCGCCCTCACCCAAAACAACTTCAAGGCCGAAAGCCGAGACCACCTGAAACCGAGCATCAGTCCGACCCGAAGCCGGCTGAAAATCAGCTTCAAACAAAACCAATAGCACGCCAAACGAACGAGACAAGGGCCGGTGATACGCCGTCGCCCCTGTCTCCGAAAACTCCAGGTGAGAAGAGAGATAGGCCGGTTATACGCCGTCGCCAAAGCTCCCTCTCTCACCCAAAGCGTACCCAAGTCAGCAGGCCAAAAAGCTACCACCCACCAGAAAGCAATCACCCTCCCAACGCAAAACAAAGTCCAACGCACTCTAGAAAGACGCATCCAAACACCAACGGACGAAGAAACACCCACCGAACAGCAACCACTCCAAGAACCCAACTCGAGACAGCCCCGCATCATCACACCTTAATACGAACGCGACTGTGCGTGGCCATATCTAGAGCCACCGCAGTCTTGATATCCTCAATAGCAAAAGGCCACCACCCTTCGATCCGGGCATGATTAGCCATAATATCCGCCGCACTGTTTCATTCTCTATAAATATGCGAGATCTGAAGACGAAAGTTCGAGAGCCAGCTTAAAGTCTGTTTCCAAAGCGGTAAAAAACGCCAAGGAACGTTCAAAGAGCGTGAATGAAGGAGCTGAACAACATAAGACGAGTCCGCCTCAATCCAAAGCCAGTGCCAACCACGAAAGTTAGCAATTCGAACAGCATGCATGACCGCCAACAGCTCTGCTTCGAAAGAAAACCCCGAACCTCCTTTATAATGAAAACAACCACGCACAGCGCCCCAGTTATCACGAAACACTCCACCTGCCGCAATGCTCCCAGGTTTCCCAAGCGCCGAACCATCAGTATTGACCTTAATCCACTGCCCAGCCGGAGGCCACCAGTGAACCTCAATCATCATCGGAGGAGGAGCAGCTCGCATGGCAACCCCAATCCGCCTAAGTACCAGATATTCCTGCCAAGAATTATGAGAACGCCCAAGCTTAGGGAAATTAGAATCCATCTCCTTAAACGTTACTTTAAGAAATCCTAGAATCATATTCGAATGGAAACTAGCATCATTAAAAGTCACTTGATTGCGGCAGTCCCAAATTTTCCAAATAAGATTAATCACCCCAGCCTTCCAAAAGGACCTAACCAACGGATTGAAATCAGTGTTCCAGGTAGCAGCCAACACGCTATGAATATCTAAGCAATCCAGGATGTGCGCCTTGTCAAACCAATCAAAGAAATTCACCCAAATCTGCCGAATCACACCACAATTCCAGAACAAATGATCGATAGACTCCTCAGCCAAGCCACACATCACACATCTATTGGGGCCATACATGCCCCTTTTGATAAGACCATCCAAAGTCGGCATCTTCATGTGAAGAATCCGCCAGGTGACAAGAGATCTTCTGTCAGGAATAAAACGCTCCCAAATCCAGGTTCCCCACAGGACTTTGGGGAAGTGCGGAGATTGCGAGACATAGGCAAGAAAGGCCGAAACCTCCCAACTAACAGACGGTTTCCAGAAGCGAGTATCACTCTCCTCCCTAATCGGAAGCAACAAAATATCCACCACAAGGTCAGGGCACTGAATAATAAAATCCGGAGTGAAATGCCAAACACCATCATAAAAGTAATCACTCACGGCTTGCTGCAGGAAGTCCCTCATAAAATGCGAAATATTAAGCTTATCAGCCAACTTGTAACCCAGCCAGTCGTCATGCCAGAAATAGATGTGATCTCCAGTGCTAATATAAGCATAAGAATCATTTACCAGATCGCTCACATGCTCCCTAACGCCAGTCCAGAACGGCGAGGAAGCCAAATGCATCTTGGCGTAGCCAAATCTCGACAAGTAACGTGTAGCCATGATCGAAGGAGCAAAATCACGACCTTGCACGAGCCTCCAGGCCATCTTCATCAAGAAACTTCTATTCATTGCCGAGAACGACCTGACCTCAAGGCCACCCTCCGCCCTAGAAGCACAAACCCTTGACCAACTCACCGGACAAGAAGGCCTTTTGTCCACATGCCCCGACCAGATAAAGTTGCGGCACTTCCTATCAAGTTTGTAAATGAGAGATTTTGGCCATCTATATATCATCATAGAATGTGTCACCGAGCTTTGAATTACCGAACGAACCAAGCAAATTATGCCAGCCATAGAAAGATGTAACCCCTTCCAGCTAGAAAATCTATTGACGATCTTATCATAAATACCAATCAGGTAAGACGCACGCATGCGGCCAGAAAAAATTGGGACTCCCAAATAGATGACCGGCAAAGATCCCATCGCAAAACCAAGCTCACTACTCACACGAATTTTCATAGCGCTAGAAACTCCCCTCCCAAAGAAAACATGAGACTTAGCAGGGTTGCAAATTTGTCCCGAGATATCACCATAGAAATCCAAGATTTCTTTAATTTTGTGAGCGTTTTTCAACGACGCCTTACAGAAAATCAAGATGTCATCAGCATAAAGCAGGTGAGAAGGGAAACTGGCCCCTCTACTGAAATCCATAGGATCGATGTGGCGGGAGGTCACACAATTACGGAATAAATGACTCAAAACATCCTCAGCAATGCCAAAAAGAATCGGAGAGAGAGGATCGCCCTGCCTGACCCCCCTGGAACAGGCAAAATAGCCACTCAATTGCCCGTTATAAAGAATGGAAATCCGGGCAGAGCTGAAGATAATGGAAATCCACTCCATGAACTTTCCATGAAAACCATTAACCCTGAGCACATTCAGGATAAAGTCCCAGCGCATAGTATCAAAGGCTTTGCGAATGTCCACTTTACACGCCATATTCGAACATTTGCCAGTGCGGTTCATGCAGCTAAAACCTTCAGAACCAAGCATGATACAGTCATGAATCGAGCGACCTCCAATAAAGCCAAATTGGTTTGGTGACACCCCAACAGCCGCCACTTCACCCAGTCTGGTAGCAAGAATTTTGGAGATAATTTTGAAGAGAAAATTCGACAAAATGATAGGTCTCAAGTCAGCGACCGTCTCTACCACATCCTTTTTCGGGATCAGAATTAATATGCTAGCATTGCAACCGGCAGGCAAATAAAAGTTGAGAAAGAAGGCACGCACAGTAGTAAGAATATCTTACCGTATAATACTCCAGCAGGTCTGAAAAAACTTCCCAGAAAACCCATCCGGCCTCGGAGAGCTGTTAGCATCCAAGCTAAAAACTGCGGCCGTAATCTCCTAATCATCAGGAATACGAATAAGCTTGCCATTCTGCTCCTCGGACACAAAATGATCAATAACACCTTCCAGCAAATCCCAATTCACGTTGCTAGGGCTTTCCTCTTTAAAAAGAGAGGAAAAGAAATCAATAATATGATGCTGAATATTTCCCCGATCATACGAGACAACATCGCCAATCTTCAAGTGCTCAATCCTGTGGTTTTGCTTGCGAAAGCGAATAGCACGATGGAAGAAAGAAGTATTACGGTCACCGTCATTAAGCCAATGCGCACGACTTTTTTGTTGCAAAAGACTGTTTTTCCTAGCAAGTAAAGAAGACAACCGAGCTTGATGACTGACCTCCTCCTCAAAAAGGTCGTCCGTATAACCCAGATCCGAAATCATGCTCTGAACATCCAGCAAGGAGTGCTACTCCGAAGTGATCTGCATATCCACCTGCCCGAACACATCTTTATTCCAAGCCCTGAGGTCAGTTCGTAGACGACGAAGCTTGAACATGATTTTAAATAACGGACAACGGGTGTCAACCTCCGCCTCCCAGGAAGACGCCACCCTCTCAAGAAAGTTAGGATGAGACGTCCACATATTCAAGAATTTGAAGCGTCTCCCATTACCCAACTCATCGCTGCATTGGAAAATCAAGGGAGAGTGATCAGAAGTAAGCCTTAGGAGCGCATGGGTGTTAATCGAGGCCCACAAGTTCGCAAAACCCAAAGAGAAGAACGCCCTGTCCAATCTAGACTCCACGTGTCGAGGGAGTAATCTCCGACCAGACCACGTAAAGCGAATGCCAGTTGAAGGAGATTCAATCATATCCGAAGCCTCGATGAAGTCGCAAAACTCATTGCAGGAACTTCTCAACGGTGCCACCACACTACGACGTTCATGAGCACCCTTGACAGCGTTAAAATCCCCAATGAAAACCGTGTTCCCATCCCCAAAGAGAAGAACGCCCTGTCCAATCTAGACTCCACGTGCCGAGGGAGTAATCTCCGACCAGACCACGTAAAGCGAATGCCAGTTGAAGGAGATTCAATCATATCCGAAGCCTCGATGAAGTCGCAAAACTCATTGCAGGAACTTCTCAACGGTGCCGCCACACTACGACGTTCATGAGCACCCTTGACAGCGTTAAAATCCCCAATGAAAACCGTGTTCCCATCAACAAAAGAAAGCAGATCAATCCACAAGGCACGTCTAGAAACGTGATCATTAGCACCATGCACAACAGCGATTCGAAAATTGTAAGTTTGCCAAACGCAATCAGCAATAATGACCTGGTCCGAAGAAAGCAAGATATTAGTCTGAACAAACGGACTAGTGAGCAACCAAATATTCGATCTCCGAGGCAGTCGACAATTTTGATGGCGGGGTACCAGATTAATCGATCTCCAATAGCTCTGACGAACTTTATGAAGACTTTTTTAGGCTCAATGATGCCTACAAGTAAAGGCAAGAAGGAACGACAATGCTCCTTAAGAAGAGATTTAGATTCGTCCGAGAAACCCCGGACGTTCCAAACCAGAAAATTCATAAGAATTATTGGTTGATTCTGGGCTGAGAAGATCCCAGCACCACTTCCTTATCCCACCGTTTGTTAGCTACGTTGTCCATAGCTTGCAAACTCTCTGCCTTCTGATAATCCACGATATAGTCACGTGGTTGATGCCCAGCGTCAGCTGCCTTCCGGAGACGATTCTTAATACTTTCTTGCTGTAGAAGAAGGGCTTTATTGTGATTGCGAGCATCATTTTTGGGAGGGCGCCCTCTGCCACGTTTAGGTAAGCTCGAGCCCGAAACCTCGTGCTTAAACCTTTCCACCTTAATGTCATTTTCCAAGGCCAGAATTTTCTTTTCCTTGTCAGATTGATCATCCAAAGGCCGAGCATGACTATTCGGAGCAACATGCTGAGGCCAAATCTCGCAATCTCTCTCCTGTCTTTCAACCTGAAAAGAGGCTTGAGGCAAGCCTGCTGCCACCTTCTCCGTGACGTCCCCCAACTGTTCGATCTCTTGCTCCGCCGGAAGAACAGCTTGAGCCGAACTATCTGCAACCTTCATCGTGCCGTCCCCCGACTGATGGAGTCTATGTTCCCCCACAACATGCATTTCCGCCGTCTGAGCAACGACATCCCCCATTTGTTTGTTAAAAGGTTCCACCGAAGAGTGCTGCTGTGCATGGCAATCTGTAGCATCTCCCAGCTGTTCGATACTATGCGCCAAAGAAGTATGCAAATTGACAGCGGAGTTTCTGTCCTTCTCACGAGAATGCGGCTGAGACTTCGTTCCTTGGTCATTGTTATTCTCCTCCGAAACAGGGTTCCCATCAACAGCCCCAGCTGTGTCCGTTGCGATGGAATCCTGCTTATTAATCTCCAAATCCTCAGGGGTCGTAAATTTCTCAAGAATGGCAAATCTGTTACCCTTTGGTGACCCTGATTGCTTGTGATTATTCTCCGAACTCCGAACACATAAAGTTTCCAAGAGGTCAGGCCCTGAAAGTCCCTTAGGCGAATTAACACTTGCCTCCTTAGCCCCAGCTTCCGACTCCGAATCAGAAGCCACCTCTCCATCAAAATGTTGTTTATCCCTGGCATCATTCTCCTCAACAGGCTGCCATGCCGGGCCTTTAATAACCTTCGCTTCAGGCTCAACTTTTTTCCCTGCTTTTCCTCGCCGACACTTGTCCGGCGAGTGACCAGTTATTTTACATTTAGTGCAATATAAAGGGATATATTCATAACTGAATTCGATATTGAAAAAATACTCGCTTCCATCAATCGTCATGAATTCTGGGAGAGTTTGAGAGAGATCTATTTCCACTAAAATGCGAGCAAAGTGTGTCACTTCATCATCAATGGAGGTACCATCGATCTTCAACGGTTGTCCCAGCCATCTACCAATGCCCGAGAGGACTTCCGGATGCCAGAACTCGACCGGCAGGTAGTAGACTCTCACCCAGACTTGAGCCAAAGAGGAAGACTCTTTATAGGGATTGAAGTAACGAACCCAATCACGTAGACGTATCGAACCAGCCGGAAGATCCCAGATCACGTGGCGTTTAGCAGTAGCCTTATCTTCCTTGTTTAGAAACTTCAAAGTATAGAACCCTCTTCCCATCGGCATAAGGAACCAGGGAGATTTAATCGCCCATAACGATTGTAATTCCGCCTTAAGTTCTCTCGTGGTCCTAGGTTTTTCACCCTTATTCATCATGAAGCGACCAATAAGCGCGTGTTGGAATTTCGAAGCCTGAAAGTTCTGAATTTCACGAGGAACCTTGAGCACGCTGTTCCCATCTTGAGCAAAGGGCTGAAGCGCGTGAAATTTGTGCGCCGGTAGGTCTGGCTTCCTGATCCTTTGAGGGGCCGTGACATGGGCATAGGAAGTCACCGTTCCAGCAACTTTCGCAGTGGAGGAAGAAGAACCGGGCAGCAGATGTTGGTTCTTCTGCAAAGACACCCCAGGCAGACTAGGGTTAGCCTTAGGGTTTGTCAACGCGGGGCCAGCAACGTCCGGAGCGACGACTTTGGTGAAGTTGTTGGACACTTGGGGTAAATTCAGACCGCCCCTATCGAGCAAGGGCTGCGAGAGATCGCCGGAAGACATGATCGGAGAAGGATTAACGATGGAAAATTAGGGTTAGGGCACGCTTGGAGTAGAGAGACGTTACAATTGAAATAAAATTACATAATTAAGACTAAAACTTATTAAGAAAGGATATAAAATTGCACCACTGTTTTCCATAAAGAAAAAAAGTAGAGAAAAAAAAAGAAGAAAAAAAAAGATAAGAAAATAAATCAAATTTATAAAAAGAAATATTAATTAAAAAATAATTTGAAAGATATATGAACATGTTACACATTTGCACGAAAGATAGAAAATATTTATTTTTTTGAATATGGTTAAACTTTAAACGATAACAATTTATTTATTTTAAATTAATTTTTTACATATTATATATCAAATTAAAGATATTTTTCTGATCTTTTATTTAAGATTCATTATGTGTATTATATTCATAATAAAATTAGAAAATAAATAGAAAAGAAAATAAGTTTTATATAATGAATGAAAATAAAAAGTAAATAGAGAAGTACTAAGTGTAAGTGTGTAACCGTTTGAAACTAAAAACTAAACCACTAAGGGTGCCTCCAGTCATAAACTAGATTTCCAGTTTTTAAAGTGTCACATCACTGCCACATCAGCTTTAGAAACCCACCTACTTTTTCTCTTACATCTCCTCCAACAATAAACCAGTTTCTTACTTTTTAAAGGTCTCACTATAATACATACTCCATTGTTATATCTATATAAACATTAATTTTATTTCAATTATTGTTTGTACATTATTTACATATTTTAATTATATATTTAAATTTAATTTTATATTTAAATTATCTAATATAATAAAATAACTTTATAATTCCATAGAAAAATTAGAATTATATAAATAAAATTCAAATTACATTACTAAAATTAAAATTACATTGCAAAGTTAAAAATTACATTAATTGAA
The DNA here is from genome assembly GCF_028751815.1 of Salvia miltiorrhiza. Classification (NCBI taxonomy): domain Eukaryota; kingdom Viridiplantae; phylum Streptophyta; class Magnoliopsida; order Lamiales; family Lamiaceae; genus Salvia; species Salvia miltiorrhiza. Next base: position 31,625,823 of record NC_080388.1, read on the forward strand.
AGTACATAAACATAATTATTCAAACTAATCATAATTAATTGTAAGCATCATTCGCATCAAATTGTGTCCAAATATGTTGCGTCAAATCATGTTGAAGTTGGAGATGAGCTTGTTTATTTGTTTAATCGTTGTGATTTTTGAGATAATTTTCAAAAGCTTCCCAATTATTAGTACCCATTGGTATTGGTTGCTGAGGAGTTGCATCTTCTTCAGACCAGTTGACCGCTTCTTCGCCCTCATCCTCAATGATCATGTTGTGCAAAATAATACATGTGAGCATTATATTGCGGAGATCTTCCTTGAAATAAGATCGTGCGGGACTTCGAACTACTGCCCAACGAGCTTGTAGCACTCAAAACACGTGTTCGATGTCTTTTCTTGCAGCCTCTTGTCTCTGCGCAAATTTTTGTCTCATCGGATCTCCTGGTGCTGGATAACTCTTGACGAATGAAGCCCATGTCGGATAAATTCCATCTGTCAGATAGTATCCTTTGTTATACGTCCGACCATTCACCGTGAATTGAACTGGTGGCGTATTTCCATGAAGGAATTGATTAAATAATGGAGATCCATGAAGAACATTGATATCATTGCTTGCTCCGGCGACGCCAAAGAAAGCATGCCATATCCACAAATCTGCTGATGCCACCGCTTCAAGAACTATTGTAGGAACTCCGTGATCGCCTCGTGTGTAGTATCCTTTGTATGCGACTGGACAATTCCTCCACTCCCAATGCATGCAATCAAGGCTTCCCAGCATTCCCGGGAAGCCATGTATTTCTTCATGCATCTGTAGCAAGCGTTCAGTATCTGCTGCATTTGGAGTCCTCAAATATCGATCACCATAAATGGTAATCATACTCCTGCAAAATTCATGTAGACATTTCAATGCAGTACTCTCACCCATCCGCACGTACTCATAAAGTGAATCACCGGGAGTCGCATATGCCAACTGTCGAACAGCTGCGGTGCACTTTTGGAGTGGTGATAGACCATTCCTTCCAGTTGCATCTCACCTCAATGTGAAAAAGGGTGAGTAGTTGCTCATCGCATCAACGATCTTGACAAATAAGTCTCTTCGCATTCAGAACCGACGATATTGTGATAGTAGTTGTATGGAAATGGTTGTTGAGGGTAGGACATGTGATGGTATTGTGAACTTGGAAAATAGGAACCTTGAATATTTTGAGAGCTTGAATTAATAGAATCGGAATTTTGGGAGCTAGAATCCGCCATTTTACTTGTGAAAATGAAGTGAACAAGAGAAGAAAAAAAATGAAGTATTGTAGAGTTGTATGAAAATGAAAGAATGAAATGAGTATATATAGAAATTTTTAAAAATTTATCCGTTATAAAATTTTTTTTTTCCATTACAAATGGTCAAAATTAGCCGTTGAGAATATAGAAAATAGCCATTCCATATATCTGCATGTATTTGTGGTTATAGAATTAGAATTTAGAAATTAAAGCAATGCAAAATAAATGAAATAGTAGAACTTAAAAAAAAAAGCAAAATAATATGTTTAATTTTGAAGGGAAATAGCAGCTCCCAAGACAAAAAGCAATAAATGGGCCCCATGAGATGTCAGTAGAAACTAGTTTGCAGTTGGCAACTAATTTCTCAAAAAAAAGTTGGAAACTAGTTTCTTCATTGCCCAATGGTAGTTTTTAAAATAAGAAACTAGAAAAACTGTCCATTGGAGGCACCCTAATTACGTTTTAATTATTAAGATTTTTCTCAATTCCAAAATTACCCTTCAAATTAAATTTATTGACATTTACTTTGCTTTTTATATATATAAAGATAAAGATATATAGATACAGATTTATAAATAATAGTGTATTGTACATGTATGAAGGCTTATTATTAAAAAAATAATTCAATCTTTAATCTCATATTTATTTCTTAACATGAATTTATAAATACTATTATAAATATCATTTAGAATAATCTTCATTATTCAATTTATAATTCGAACACAAATACTTACGTGTGATTGGTCGCATACATGTCACTAGTCACGTGTATAAAACTAGTTTACATCACAGTAATACTTAAATGATGCTTTGGCGCATCCCTTGACACCAAGCGGTGCGACTTTCTGTGTGTGAATAGTGAGGTCTCGAGTTCAAACCCCACCGCTCCCCCTCCCCAACTCCCCCAAGTAAAAAAAAAATAGAAAAAATGATGCTTTGGCGTAGTGAACTCAGCGTTGAAATCATTTCAACTGGATTATCCTTTAAGGATTTTCCCTCGCGGGTTTGCCTTAGAGGGGTTTTAATGAGGCTCGGCCCTTAGTTTGCTCTTTGTGCTCTCAAGGGTTTTTTTGTTTTTTCTTTTAATAAAATCTCATTTAATAAAAATCCTTTTATTTTATAAATGAAATTTATAATAATAATCATTAAAGTCTAATAAAATTTATAAATAAGTTTTTTAAAATTTATAAGTTGTTTGTTTATAATCCAAGAGATTTTAGCAAGGTAAGTCCATGTATTGTTTTTTTTTTATCGAAAACTTGTGATGCTTTTCACAAAATCAAATAAGAATTTGCTATAATTTAAATAAGACATTTCATAAAAATAAAAAAGATTTTGATTTAGAGCAAATAGTACTTTAAGACATTTTATTCGTAAATAATTTTTTTATAAAATCAAATAAGACTAGACTTTTTATTCGTAAATGAGATTTTATTTTAATGTAAATCAAATAAGACTTTGCTATAATGTAAATAAGACATTTTATAAAAGTAAATAAGACTTTGATTTAGAGCAGCTAATACTTTAAGACATTTTATTCGTATATAATTTTTTTTATACAATCAAATAAGACTTAACTTTTAATTCGTAAATGAGATTTTATTTTAATGTAAATCAAATAAGATCTTAAGACTTTATTTTCGTAAATAAACCTGTGAGATTTTGAGCCATAACTGCTTATATTAAACAGTTTATTCTTTGTTGTGAGTATTGCCATACTCATACATGTGATGATCTTTTGGAACTTGTCATAGTATCTTTATTGAGGTTGTTAGTTACTCAAGATTAGGAGGTAATTTTAGGTCATCATTTGTTAGCCACATCTTTTACCTAAACACTAGCCATTATGAAAACCTATCTTATGTAATCTAATTTGAGTCTAATTAGCTTTTATTCTTTTGTCGAATGATAGGGGGTGATGGAGTTTATGGGAAACATAGTGTGGTGAAGTATGTTGAAGGTTGTAGAAAGATAAGGAACGATTTTGTGTTGTTATTCGCTCTTATAAGCTCTAGAAATTTTGAAATTAAAAAAAGGGGGAAAATCAAAATTGTTGATTTTTTTTTTTGTGAAAATCAAGTATGCATTTAAAAATTTGTTAGAAGTCGACTTTGTTTGAGAATGAATTGAGAGCATAAGAGAGTGTTTAGCTTTATGTTATGTTGATGATGATTTCCTTGGTTTGAATTGTTTATGCCGACATAGGAAGATGAAATTTATTCAATACTTGTTTTGAGAAAAAGTAAGGTGTTGTGTTGATTTATTTTTGAGTCACCTAGCCTAAAATTTCATACCTTAACTAATGTCCCTACATTACAACCAAAAAAAGAGACATTTTTTTATCTTAGTGCTGGCACACTATTAGCAATGGAGATTGTAGACGAATGACAAGACTATGGTAAGTGATCCACATGGTATTGATTAAAGTTAGGTACTTGAAATATGGAGTTGTGAGAAAGTGATAAGCATTAAAAAGATATTAATGCTTATCCCACATTGATTAGTTAACACTAACTAATCCACTATATAAGTTAATACATCAATACATGTAATAAACTCATGTGCACAAGCAATGGGTTGCAAAGCTCAGCCCTGGTCTCAGCTGTGGACTTGGATCTTGGTAATTGGTCTTTGGGCCAAACCTTAGCCCCCAACGGACTTGTTATTTTGGACCACTGATTTCTTCGGTCCAAAAGGATCGAGGCCCAACCTGTTGGACCCGTACGTGTACACAGAGACCGATCTCCATAACGGGTCAGAAGGACCCATTGGTCTTGCGTTAGAAATTGTCTCACAACATGAAACTCCCGTCATTATTGGATGGGAGAGAGATACATGAGAAATTCAAATGGAGCTATTGTTACATTTGTGACACCCAACCATTTGAATGCAGCCTCCAATGTAAAGGCTCCCCCATAGGAGGGCTGTGCCACTCCATGCATCATCTACACATACAAAATTATGCACAAGCATCTCATACGCACCCTCTGAATTTCATAGTTGAGTTCTGTTCTCGCCTCGTTCCAGTTCGCTGAAGCTCGTTGGTTTGCAGTGCTGCTACCCACGAGACAAACCTGTTTAATCTTTGGGGCTGATACACCAATCAATGAGCACTACTGCGGCGTATCTCGTCTTGCGGATAGAGGATCCTCCTCGACTCGGCTTTACTGTTCTACGGGTTATTTTTCTTGTAATTTCAATTCAGTTTTGTTATTTGTAATATGATTTTCTCTACATTTCTTATTTTACTGTAAACGCTCGCACAAGTTATTATTTTCCAACAATCGTAAGATGAGATAGGCTTGCTGAAGGAGATCAATTTGGACTCCAATTGAATATAATATTTAAGCAACTTAAAACCTTTGTTGGAAATGTCGACTATTCGTGCCAACTCCACCGAGGGTGCTGCTGTTGTTGCTGCCACCACTTTTGTTGTTGTTGCTGCCGCTTTTGCCACTACCTTCAACGACTGCTACCACGACTTTTGCTGCCTCCACTTTTTCTGGTAAACCTGTTGATGTAAACAACTTTGTTTCACATGGCCATGCTCCAACATCTTTCATGTTTGGTTCTAACCAAACGAGTTTTGGAGGAGATGGAAGTATCGGGTATGGAATGGACACTGTTGGTCCAACTCCGTTTAGATTAAGGTTTGGTTCCACTTCAAGTGGTTCTATTGGGTCAATGTATGGACCAACCGTTAGAGCCTTTGTGTCCAACATGATGAGCTATGGCCACAATGCCAACGTAGCCTCTAAAGGCGACGACCACTACCGACAAGCCACCGAAGTACTGTGGCACCGACTTTAAGAGTTGGCGTCAAAAGATATTCTTCTACCTCACGACATTGGGCTACATGGCATACTTGACGAACAACGAACCGCCTATACTAGAAGAGAATGAAATGAAATTCATTGTTCGTGCTGCTTATGATGCTTGGCACAATGCCGATTTTCTTTGTAAAAACTTTCTTCAAGGTGGTTTAGGAGATAGTTTATTTAAAATATATATTTATGTAAAGACCCCGAAAGTATTGTGGGAGACATTAGATAGAAAGTATAAGCTAAATGATGACAATACGAAAATACATGTGTAACTAGGTACATGAAGTATAAGATGGTAGACTCAAGATCCGTCATCGAACATATGCAAGAATTCCAAATCATATTGCATGATGTCCTTGCCGAAGGACATGTGGTGTCGAATTCCTTCACCATGGTGGCGGTGATTGACAAGTTGCCCCCAAGTTGGAGGGACTTCAAGACCTACCTCAAGCACAAACGAAAGGGGACGACGTTCGAAGACCTGATCATCAAGCTCTGGATCGAGTCGTGGGAGAGAAGGCTAGACAACAAGGGGAATGGCCAAATTGAGGCCAAAACAAACTTGTTGGAGAAAGGTGTCCGTCCAACTCCAATAAACGGGAACTCCCTAATTCCAAAGACAAAGGAAATGGCAAAGCACTGGCGCCCGCAAGTTCGATGGTGATTGCTACAATTGTGGCAAACTGGGCCACTTGGCGAAGGATTGCCGCAAGCCTAAGAATTGAAGCAAGACGCCAACATCGTCGAGAAGGACTTCGACGAATAGGACCAAAACGACTTGGCGGCTTAGACTAGTGTTTGAGTCCAAGTTGTTGTAAAGCACCTTAGTAGGGTCAACAATGGGCTTCTCAAACTTAATGCTTAGCCCGTGAGGCATGTAACCGAGAAACCAATGAATAAGAATGAGTTTACTTCCTCTTACTTGCTTGGTTGAGTCTACTAACAAAAATACATGAATTGTTAGTTTTGAGCCATAAATAAGTTATAGGACTTTTAAGCCTTCATTTTCTGGTCGAGCCTTATAAAGCTAAGCCCCACAAAAGGGATGCACGAAACCATCCACATCACCTACTTTTGGTAACATAATATGACAGAAGAATAAAACAACGTCATTTTTATGTTACATGAAAAATACAATGTTCTAATTATCGACTGAAATGCCATGTAATAAAATTTCAATGTCTATGTAGGATTATTTGTTGCCTGAATTAAATTCGAACCAAATTTCAAAAAATTGAAAATTCAAGTATTAATTGACAAAAAATAATAGTATTGATTAAAAATTAAAATTTAAATATATTTCATATATTTACATATAATTAATTCTTATTTATGTAAAATGTTTCCACAATTATTAAAACGATGCATTGCATGGTTACACACTATTACACTAGTAACGAGTCTAATAATGGTGGCAAAATGTTTTTACTTTGGTGATGCTAATAGTGAAAGAGGGGTATTTTGTGTTTTCTCAAAAAAAGAAAGAACAAAAAAAATAGTGAAAGCGGGTGGGCACGAGAGCAGAGTTAAACCCCAAACCCCAAAAACTAATTAATATAGCAGCCAAAAAGTCCCAAATCCTCTTCTATCCATTAAACATCACTGCATCATCATCATCTTCTTCTTCTTCCTCACTCGCTGCTGCCAATATGTCGCGAGGAACAGACAAGCTGGTGCGGAGCATCAAGAGATTCATGGACACGCAGTACAAGAGCTTGTCGCGGCGCTACGGCCACCAGTTCATGGACATCCTCGAATTCCCCGTCAAAGTGGTGCTCGCCCCCTTCACTCTCCCCTTCGACATCGCCGGCTCTGCCCCCCGCGGTTTCGGCGTCCCAGAGTTCATCTCCAAGCTCTCTTATTCCGCCATTTTCGTATGCCCCCCTTTCCCGCTCTTCAATTCCCACTTTCTCTGTGTTTGAAAGATTGCATTTCGTTGAAATATGATCGAGTGTTTTATGATGGGCTTTCAGTTTTCTCATGTGGGGTCGCTAATTCTGATTACTTTTGTAGAAGATGAAGTTATTATACTTATCATATTTTATTTTTTGAATGAAAGTTTCATAATTTTTGGGTCATTTACTTCACATTTTCCCTTTCTCTTTGGGTAAAGAGGAAATTTTTGGCATGTTATGTTTAGTGCTCTGATGAATTCGAGTTGGTTTCAGGCTATTGCTACTCTTGGGACTTATGATATTGCAATCGAACTGGGAAAGAAGGTTATATGTCAGAGGTTACCTTTTTAGCTCACTGTCTAACTCCTCTTGCTTTTAATTTGGATTCCTGTCTTCAGGCATCTGGAAATTGTTCAACTTATTTCTAATTTTGTATATTGAGAGGGCACCTGATTAAAACTAACTATGGTGTCCCTTCCCACTTTGTGTTGAGATGGGCTGCACAAAAGTGGCGGATAGAACATGCATTTGATGTAAAAAAAAAACTCTGATGCTACACTCAATTGGACTGTCATTAGATTGTAGATTTGTAACTAATGAAGCCAATGGACCAATGACAATATTGAAAACTTTGTAATAAGTTTGTTCTTGCCCATACCTATTACTATTCTCAAGTTAAGCAGAATGGCAGTGTAGTGGGAAGGGGCTTGATTTTCATGTTCCATTGCTTTCACCATTCCCCATCTGTTATTTTTTCTATGTGCATGTTGTATTGGCCCCTTTTCCTTTTCACCCACAAAAGCTTTGTACAACAAAATTTGGCTTGTGAAGGTTCTAGTTCATCCACATTTTAGTTTATTTTACTGTTATCATTTATCATGTTACAAATAGATGTATTTTTTGTACATCTATCCATGCTTGGCTCACACTTGCACTTTAAAATTTCAGCTCATCCAGACTAGGTACTGGCTCTATAGTATAGAGAATGGTATAGAGAATGTGGATTTGCTTTTCTTCTCGAAGGTCACAGCTTCCATGTCCATGTGATCAATACCGTGGTGTATTATATATTGTTTGATTTTGTATGATGTTTTACTATTCAACTTTAGAGAAAACCAGTAATACTTATTCATATGTACATATTTATCTTGTTAAATCAGTGTCTTATTGCTAACTACACAACTTAATAAAACTAAATCCTCAATCTTTGAAACGCAGGAACTGTCGAACTTGCTGTGGTTGGCAGGCCATGCAATGCACCATGTGCAGAGGGTCGGGAAAGGTGCAATACCAAGTAAAAAATTATGCTTTGAGAAGGTAGTCCAATGCTTATACATTAATTAGCAAAACGAGGCTAAAAATATACTCCCTCTGTCCCTGAAAATTGTGATCTTATTACCATATCGGGGCGTCCCTGAAAATTGTGGCCTTTCCTTATTTGGAAATGACCTCACAAACTTTCCCTCACTATTTACAAAAAGGTGTGGGACCCAATCTCCACTCAAACACAACTACCACACTTTTTCTTAAAACCTGTGCCATCTCCATTGGGTCATAATTTTTAGGAACGGAGGGAGTATAAAGTATAAGATTTTTTGCCAGTTTTATGTTGGTCATGACACTGGGAATTTTACAGTGTATCTATTAGAATAGTCAGTTTCCTCAAACAGATTCATATTTCACTTCGTGTAATTGTGTATGCTTGTTTCCTTCTCTCTGCCCGTCTCTTAGTTATATCATGATAACTTCATGTGTTCCGCCGTATAGTAAGTAAAGTACAGTATGATCTGGTGTGCCATTGCACAGATATAGAATCCAAAAGTTTTAATCTCCTCCGTGCCTGTGGTGGTTCTCTCCATGCACTTGATATTGATGTTATTTACTTGTTCTGTGGGAATTTTTTGCATCTCACTATGTTAGCAGATACTTCAACATTGCTGTGTTATTGATGACTTTTGTAGTGGAGAGAAGGCAACAGCTGAAAATATTGCTGATGCAATTGCTGAAAACCGAGCTGAGTTGGTTCACCTTCCATCAAGTCTCAACCACTTGCCCTTGCCATCTAAAGAATGTCCAGATTGCAATGGATCGGTATGACCTACAATCATATTTATTGCAACATTGCATGTGAGTGTTTTCTTACCGTATCCTTGTAGACTGTAGGGAGCTCTTTTAATCCTATATGTGACCGTTTTTATTAGTATTATATCTTTGAGCTGTGTGATGCAGTGGTAAAATAATATTCTTCTCATGTCTCATCTGATTTTCAGTTCTTTCACTTCATTTTGTAATTCCTACTTTCTGTTATAAATGTGAGTTTTTTGGCTGCCATCATAGCCCACAACATTCAGAAATTCCAGTAGCTATACACTTCCTTTCGGGCCTTAGCTTTAAAGTCTTAGAAGGATTTTATTTTTGGTATTAACCATTTTGGGTCACACGTCTTTATTCACAGGGAGTCATGAAATGTCCAGAGTGCAAAGGCAAGTCACCAATTAGGATATCTGCAGATGATGTAAGATTTTCTGCCATTATATCTCATTTATGGATTTATTTACTGATTGTGGTAGTTTATGGTTTGAGATGCATGCACATGTTAGCTCAACTTTCTTGTTATTTTGTTCCATTTACCAACTTTGTCAGATAATGGAACCCCCATGGAAAGCTTATAATATCATGCGTAAGATGGATTATCCTTACGAGGTTAGTGCTACTTAGTTTTCTTTTTCTATGTTAGATGAACTTACTGTGCGTGTTTTTTAATTTGTTTCGGGTTTTCTCACGGTCTAGCCTAAACTTCGAGATTGTTGTCTATGGAGAAAATGGAAATTAGCCATTGGGATACATATGCCATACAATGTCTATTGAAATTTGTCCTCTATGGAAAATTTGAATTAAGTCGTGGTGACGTCTTTCACCAACGCTTATGTTCTGTGCTCCCGATCTACTAATGGGAAATGTCCCTTTTTATATCATCGATAGTTGGGACTTTGGATACATTACAGAGTTTCTGGAGAAAGGCATGCGATAAAGTGAAGGGTGAAACAACATAATTGAACAGCAACAAAAAAATCTGAACTGAAATTACTGAATAACAGAAACTCAAAGTCACAACTCCCAGGCTCGTGCCTTTCCCGAGGAAGAAAATATTCCATGAATCTTCTAGTCAAATCCTAATGCATATAAATAGTCCTAAATCTGGCCCATGCAAGTGTCCAAAAGAATAACTAACTGGAAAAATAGAGCTAGTTTCTAGCATCAGAAATCGCGTATCTGGTAAATTCATTATGTTCATCCAGCATAGTATTTTATCCATATACTAATGATAGTGGAGCCCTTTTCCGAGACGAAAGAAGTTGGATTTTCTGATTTTTCTTGAATTAATCATTAATGTATGGTTCTTGCCACATAAGTTCTGGACAGTCGTGATGTAGATGGGTGCAAAACTAGAGCTGTAAATCAGAGGTTTGATCCTTGGCAGATATCTATGGATCCACAACTAACCCTGCCTCCTCCCCTGCCCAGTCTCCCTTATACAATACATATTGCCATTCCTGTCCATGATGTTTCATGTTGCACTCTTTAATTAAAGAAGTAACCTTAGTTGAAGATGGAGCTTTGCTTAGATTCTCCATACTGCCAACTGGCTTACCTGTTTCGTTTACTTGTGCAGCATATAGTTCATAGCATGAAGGACCCAAGCATTGGTGCATTCTGGTTGATAACTTTGCCTCAGATTGTTGGAGGTTTTGAATATGATGAAGAGGTCAAGCAGAAAATCTGGTGGGAATACAAGGTACCAATTTCTGTTTCGTTAAACTTTGTCATAATTTATGGTTTTGACTTCTCACCTTAATTTTGTCAAACTCCGTGAGAAAGAGTACCCTTATGCATTGATATAAATAAGATCGACATTCAGAATTGGTCTCTGCTGGAGACATTCTCATAATCATTATCACACTTGGGGCTTAGACTTTAAGCAGCCTTGGTCTGGAAATATGCAGCCTTCTCTGCTTCCTTGTCCTTGTTGCCTTTGGCTATGAGTCGTTGGATTTGGTCTTTCTGATGTGTTCTGTATACTTTTGTTTTATATGGTTTTTGTGACAATTTCTGTACCATGGTTTAGGAATCTATGCGGTATGATCAACTCCGAGATGAAGTAACCAAACGGAAACCCGGATGGGAATATTTGCAAGAGGTAAGATAATTTTCTACTTACTTAGTCCACGACAACCTAGGACCCGCTAATGGTATCAACTTGGCAGGCTTTAATCTCAATCGATCCCATCCGTGCCAAGGATGATCCCGTCATTGTGAGAAACATTCCATACTACAAGGCCAAGAAAGCTCTGGAGACAGAAGTGCTAAAGTTCAATCCGCCCCCGAGGCCTGACAATTGGGGGGTAAGTATGTTTATCTTGAGTTCTCTCGTCACTTCTATTTTCAAGTATTTACTGTGGCGTCCCTAGTTTGAATCACTAACTGACTTCAAAGTCCGGATCACATCCTACAGAGAATTTGATTGGAAATTGTAGTGGTTGATGTGAAAGTTTTTCTTCTTTTACTCTTCAGAATGTTCACAATTATTGTGTTTTTTTAAATGGTTTGAAAGAGACACAACTATTGTAATTTCCAGTAGAAGCATATGCCTTTTGCATGTTCATACCCTGTCCTTCGCATTCTCTCTCTCTGTCTCTTTAATGTAAGCATATTTGCAGGACTTGGACCTTCCACTAAATCCGTCTTCTTGGACTGAAGAAGACCTTAAAGATCCGAAAAAGCTCTACGAGATGACAGTTCTTCTTAATGCACAAAGAGAAATTGCTGAGAAGATATTGGATGCACAGTGGGAGGCGAAATGGCGTGAAGAGAAGGTATTTTCTCGATCATCTTCCTCTTATATCCCTATTTGTTGAACATGACAGAACGATTTGCTTCTTTTCCTCGCTGTTTGTTTTGGGTACTGATTGAAGAAACCTATATCAGTGCTATAATCTGGCTAATGAGACTTTTTTCGACTCAATATGCAGATAAACGAGATGCTGAAGGAGAGAGTAGAACCGTACTTGCAAAACATCGACAATAGTGTTCTCCCGAAGCCTATAGTAGTGCAATCTCAGCAGAATCAAGACCAGAAGGTTGACAACCCTCCCTTGATTTAATAGCTGCAGTCGGCACCTGCTTGCCGGACAAACATGTCGTCGTGTTCTCTCACACACACAAACACACATTATAATAAGCACAGCTAATTTGTGTTGTTTGCTGCAGCGAAATCAGAGGAGGCGGCGGTGGTGGCTGTTTTGATGGCTGCATCTCTCATTAATAGAGAGCTTCACGATTTCTTGCGAGAATGGATTTGAAATGAGTTGCTACAATTAAAGCATACTGTATGTTGTTTATGCACATCAATGAATACCATGGCTGTATATCATCTTTTCTTTTCTTTTTCAGATTTTTAGGGGAAATAATCACCCCCTAAATTGCACACTGTCAAATTAATATTATGAAAATCCAATTTTGACAAGTCCTGCTAAATACCCAGACAACATTTTGTTTAGTTTGAAAATTGATCTTTATATGTAAGATAGAACAAACACTCGTATAAAAAACATTAAAAACTATATGAAGTAAAGGTAAATGCGAAATTTCCATATGTATCGTTCAAATGATAGGATATTGGAATGAATCAACTGTTTTTTTATTACATTTCGTAACGAGTGGGCGTGTGCTAGTTGGAATGAATCAACTGTTTTTTATTACATTTCGTAATAGTGAATAAAATCTAAGTTGCATATTTGGCTAAAATTAAAAAAAGGGGTAAATGGGTTCTTTAGCGATCAAGAATATTAAGCCACTAATATCACTGCTATTCCCGTTCCAATTTTGAGACCTTAAACGTAAAATAAATAAAATGAGAAAGAAATCCAGATAAGTAAGCTTAAAGGGTAACATGAAAATGGAAATATATGTTTATGTGTACGTAATTCAAAGCCTCACTCGCTCTTTACAACCAAGAAAATTAGCAAGTACAAATAAATAAATGATAAATAAATAAATAAATAAATAAATGGAAGAATGAGAAAACAGATCCACCCATGCATGCAGTGAAATATGGAAATTTCAAACGGTACTTCTAGCGCAATTAGTAACCCTAGTGCAACCGCGGTTGTAGGGGTTGGCGACCTCGTGGTGGCGGCAGTTGTAGTACGACTGCCCTTTCTGATCGCACGGAATCTTGTTCCGCATGAGGGCGCCGTAGCTGATGTATCCGGCCGAACTTAGGTGGCGCCGGCTAGGCTCGTCCATCATCATGTCCTGCTCCATCGAATCCGCCACCAGCCCCTGTCCCATACCGTACGAACCGCTCTTGCCCACATACAGGAGGTGCTCGCCCGAATGCGCCACCGTCGCTAGGGCCGCCAACGCCGCCGCTACCAGGATTAGATGCACTTGGAAACTCATCATAGTGCCTAGATTGTTTTGCAATGCAATGCAATGCAACGTTTTTTTGTTTGTTATTGTCTTTTTTCCCTTTCTTTGATGCTTTGCTCTAATGGTTTTGTGTTTCTTTCTTTGTTCCTTTGTGGAGTTTGATTGGAAGGTGAGGAGAAGGGTTTGGTTATATTTAGGTAAATGAGGAGAAAAATAATTGTGGCTAACCGCAATTTTTGCGACATGAAAATGGACCGCTAGACATAACTTTAGGTCCCATCTTATTCTCGTCGTTGTTCAATAATTATTTTCATGGTTGGATGGTATTCTATTTTATCTAAAATTTTGATATTTCATTGCATCTCTCTCTCTCTCTCTCTCACACACACACACACGCACACACACGACATAGTTCTATCAATTAGAAATCTATATGATAATGAGTGAAAACTTAGTACTCCCTCCGTCCCGGCTTTTGGTGTCCAGTTGAGAACGACACGAGTTTTAATAAAGTGATTGATGTGTTCTGAGTGGAATAAGGGTCCCACATTTTATGTGAGAGTTAAAACAATTAAAGTGGAGTAAGGGGCCCCACCTACTGTTACCAAAAATAGAAATGGATACAAAAATGTGGGACGGCCAAAGAAGGAAAGTTGGATACTAAAAATTGGGACGGAGGAAGTATATATTTTCTGAACATATGGTCATGAAATGTACTAGGATCACCCCTCAAAATAAGAAATATACAAGGACCATTGAGAGGTACGGAGTCAATTTTGTATTTCTCATGTTGATGTACATGCAAATATTAAAAAATAAAATATTATTAATTCCATTTGTTGATGTTAATTTTATATTTTATTATATGGCCATGTAATAATTTATTATACTTAGGAAAAAAAGGAAGAGTAGCCATATTGGAATAGTACGGAAATTAAAAATTGGTCACTAAAATAAAAAATTTAAAAATTGCTCACACTTACCATTTTACCCTTCACATAAAAAACTTAAAAATTATTCACGAATTTGGTTGTGAAATCAAGTTTTAAAGTTTGAACTCACAACTAAAAATAGTGTTAGTTGTGGATTCAAGTTTTAAAGCGTGAATTCACAATTATAACTATTGTTAGTCGTGAATTCATGTTTTAAAGCGTGAATTTACAACTAGAAATATTGTTAGTCGTGAATTCAAGGTTTAAATGAATTCACAACTAAAAAGTATTGTCAGTTGTTAATTCAAGCTTTAAAACTCAAATTCACGACTACCACTAGTTAAAATTTAAAAAATTCACAACCAGCAATAGAGTTAGTTATGAATTCGAGCTTTAAAACTCGAATTCACAACTAGCACTAGCAATCCAATTGTGAATTCATCAAACTAGTTGTGAATTCTAGTTTTAAAACTCGAATTCACAACCAAAACAACTAGTTGTGAATTCGAGCTTTTAAACTCGACCAACACTAACGATTCAATCGTGAATTCATCGGGCTGGTTGTGAATTCATAGATATGGTTGTAAATTCAAGAACATTAAATTGCGAATTCATAGATCTGGTTGTAAATTCAAGAACATTAAGTTGTGAATTCATAGATCTAGTCATGAATTCAAGAACATTAAGTTGTGAATTCATAAATCTAATTTTGAATTCAAGAACATTAATCAATTATCCAAAATCTCTTTTTCTTTCAATCGATCAAATCTCTCCAATAAAATTCACATATATTGTAAGATCAACACATTTACTTTAACAATCAAAGAATCAAGA
The DNA here is from genome assembly GCF_028751815.1 of Salvia miltiorrhiza. Lineage (NCBI taxonomy): Eukaryota > Viridiplantae > Streptophyta > Magnoliopsida > Lamiales > Lamiaceae > Salvia > Salvia miltiorrhiza. Next base: position 31,640,997 of record NC_080388.1, read on the forward strand.
AAATTGGTTCAGCGAAAGCAGATTAATTCTTATTCAGAGACTTATCCACCAACAAGCTGATATTAATAACATAACTAGATTTATCAATAAAGGGGGAATTTCGACTATTCATCTACAGTTCACCAATAATAATGTATTCTCAATTATACTCCCTCTGTCCATCAAAAATAGTCTTAGAAGGGACGACACATGTTTTAATGAAAATGGTTTAGTTTATTGTAAGTGGAGAAAGGGTTCCACTTAAAAAATAGTGTTAATAATTATAATTAATTGTATTGCGAGGAGAGAAATGAGCATACCATGTGATAGAAAGTTTTCAAAATGGAAATGGACTATTTTTTGTGGATATTTTAAAATGATAAAAAATTATTATTTTTTGTGGACGGAGAGATTAGAATATTAAAAGGTAAGTTGAGAAGCAATTTTGAGGTTCAACTCATTTAGGCATAAGATCAATTGCTTCCCGACATCATCATATCCTATCTATTTCCAAAAATTCTTTTTAAACGCAACTATGCTACTCGCACGCAAATCAAAGACATTCTCAATTGTAAAAAAGTTGCATAGAGGTTCAATCTTAAGAAGTAGTTTTAAATTGTTATTCCCTGTTTCAAATATTTTGAATCACAACATTAGTGTGATTGATGGGTGATGGCAACAACACCATAACCTTCACGACGGCGTTCGAGTCGCAATCGTGAAGACAGTCAAGACAATACTCAGAGAGAGAGAGAGATGAAGTGGATGATGTTGTGAGGGTGGGAAGAGAGTGGCTAATTTTTTTAATTTTAATGTTAATGGCAATTTTGTACTTTTACATAAAATGCGGTCAAATTTTAAAGTTTTTATTTGATAGGATAATTTTTAAATTTACTATATGAAAGTGACCAATTTCATATATTACCTCAAGAAAGAAACTATAGAGGAAAACTTTTTTTTAGAACCATGGAGGAAAACGTAAAGAGTTTGGGCCTTGGGCTCCCAAATGAAATCCAGTATATCCCAAAATTTTATATGTGTCATTATATATGTCTCATTCTTATATTTATTATTTTAATATTCCCTCCATCCCAGCTTTTAGTATCCAATTTTCCTTTTTTGGCCGTCCCATATTTTGGTATCAATTTCTATTTTTAGTAAAAGTAGGTGGGGCCCTTACTCCACTTTAATTATTTTAACTCTCACATAAAATGTGGGATCCTTATTCCACTCACAACACATCAATCACTTTATTAAAATCTGTGCTGTTCTCAACTGGATACCATAAGTCGGGACAGAGGGAGTAATATTTTTTTTATAAAAATAAAATTTACTCCTTCCATTTCATAAAAATATGAGCAATTGAGAGTGATAAGGATGTTAAGAAATATTAGTTGAGAGTTATTGTGAGTGAAAAATGAGTCTCACTTTATAATGTGTTATGATAATTGAGGAAAATTAGTGGTGGACTATGAGGGATACAAAAATAAGAGGATAGTGTACAAAAATGAAAATGTTCATATTTTTGTGAGACGCCCCAAAATGACAAATTGATCATGTTTTTGTGAGACGCCCCAAAATAAGTATAATATAATGAATTATACTTAATTGCAGTAGACTCACACAACCATGGTACTAATGGTTTGAAAAATCATACCGCTTGTTTGAGGAAGAATGCAAGTGTTGGTGGGCAAACTGTTTTGAACTACACCCTTAGTGCTAGTGGAGCTGCAACAAGATCATTAACGAGTTGGAGATTTGACCAGAAGGCGGTGAGGTTAGCATTGTGTGAAATGATAATTCTTGATGAGTTGCCCTTCATATTTGTTGAGCGGGAAGGGTGGGTTTAGAAGATTTGTGGATCGCATATGCCCTCGGTTCCAGATTCCTTCAAGACAGACGATCCAAACTGATTGTGTGAAGCTTTTTCTGGAGCGCAAGGATGTCTAAAGTCCTTTGTTAGGTCCGGAGGGTCTCGAATATGTGTATGATGGGAGGGGGGAATACACCTATAGGCTATTTTTAAAATCAGATGGATCTCAAGATAGAGATCAAGGCGACACTTTACACACAAACTCTGACACCTGTTTATTGAAAAGAGTTTTGACCAAAACAGGGTTGACGACTGATACTGAAAGACTCTTCAGTAAGGAGTTATAAGTTAAGTCACAAGAACTTAACTGATGCACGTAAAGGCTTCAGTCGAGTTTGATGAAAACAGAGATGTTATAAATCTTCCTGACCATCAGAGGATAGATCAGTCAGACTGAAAACATACGCAGCGGAAATACTTTTGTTTTGCAATAGCCTTTGTTGAGCACGTTGTTAGTCTTAAGTTTCTCTTTGCAATTAATCAGTATTCAATTTATCAAAGTAAGAACACAAGTAGGAAAGTAAAACTGAAAGTTGTAAATAACACAAAGATTTTTACGTGGTTCGGAAAACACTTCCTACATCTACGGTCGGTTGATCAGACCAATAACTTCACTCTGCAAGTGCTTACGGGTGCACTGCAAACCGATGCTTGTGTTTACGGGTGCACAGCAAACCGAATTCGTGTGTTTGCCGGGTGCACACAACCGAATCAACTGAAGATCCAATCTTCAGTACCAACACACCTTGTTGGATTTCTCACTCCTAGCACGAACTGACACTAGTATCTCACGGAGACAGAGTACCTTCCTGAACTCCTTTGCAACTCAAACACTCGATTCTATCGGTCGAAGGGAGGTTTGAAATCTTGCCAACTAAACTTCAAAGAACAAGTTCTTTGGAGTTAGTTTTGACCTAGGCTCTGGGTAAACAGAGGTTTGCCTAAGGTCTAAGAGAATATATGTAATCAGCAGTGACTGATTTTTGGCTTTGGGATTCTCTTCTTCGATTCAAGCTTTGGGAATTTGAGCTTTGGGCTGAGACGCAATTTTGGCAAAGCTTCAGCTTGTGTTGTTGAATCGGTGAAGATTGAAGTGATCCTCGAGCGCTATTTATTGGAGAGGTCTTGAATAGATCCGTTGGCGGAGAAGGTCTTCAAGATTTCTTCCGTTAGAGAGTAATTTGAACTTGGGCTGAGGCTTCAATCTTCGAGGTTCCTTGTTTGGTGAGAACGGCTATGTTGAAGAGCAGGAGATGCGACATCTCTGATAAAGTAGTCACCAAATAGGAATGACCTCTGAAGAGAAAGGATGATCCTGAGATCTCTACATTTAATGCGGCTGTACTTTTGAAGTACGTGGCTTCCTTTGAACGTTGGAGGTTCAGTCCGAGGAAGAATGTTTAACTGATACTTGACTTTAGTATCAGTCTGCTGATTCCACGAGGCACGCATTAAGTAATCAGTTCAAGACTGATTCTTCAACTGATACTTTAGTTGGCAACTTCAGTCTTCAGTCCTCCGTTCTTCAGTCTTCAGTCTTCAGAACAGCAACTAAACTAGAAAAGAACTCTAACACTTGAGTTCGAACAGTTCTAGTCTATTACAATTAAGGCCTATGGATTTTGGTATCATCAAAACAAAGGATTAGGATATTCCATTAAGTTCCCAACATCCTTCTACCAAAAAAAAGGCATGGATAAAGTGTCCATAACCAAAGATTGTTGGACATTAGTGAATAACATAAATTTCATTTGTGTTACTGCACACTGTATTAGTAGGGATTGGATTCTGCACAAGAAGATCGTCACTTTTTGCCCCATCCTTAGTCATAAAGGGGTTGGTATTGGTGAAGCGGTCGTCACGTCATTGAAGGAGTGGGGATTGGCGAAAGTGTTATGTTGCACTACTGACAATGCCACTGCAAACGATGGGGAAATTAGACATGTCTGTGCATACCTTGACACGATGAAGACTAATGTTATGGGCGATAGTTATATTCACATGTGGTGTGCAGCGCATGTTCTTAACTTGGTGGTTGACGAAGCCGTCGTTTGAGTTTCGCGCAAATAAATCTAGTGCCCATAACTAGGTTAGCTAGTAGTAAGTCCATAATCGAATCTACAGGGAACTGAGTGTAATCTCTCTTGCAAGGGTGTCACTAAAAATAATTTTGGTTTTCGGTTATTCTGGTCATAACTGTCTTGTGGGCAGAACGAGGTTTCAGATTAAACTGAAATAACAAAAGTAACTTGATCAAATAACAAAATGATTTTGACTTGGGTTTGACTTACTAAACATGAACTAGGCACTTGGTCATTGGTTCAAATATGTTTCACTACACTCGCATACCAACTGGTTATAGGCACAAGACAGCTACGCCCCCAATTGTCACACGTCACGCACGCAACTGCCCTATGATCAATCCATCCTTTTAGTGTATAACCCCAGAAATTATCAGTTAAAGAGACTAACTATCCTGGCCAAAAGACACTCCATACGTTGGCCTCTCACTTGAAGTGTTATGCCCAAGATGCATGCAGATTTAGATAGATCCAATTTGACGCTTATGTGGATTTATTTTACCACTAGTTACGACTCTGCTGAAGCCCGTCGTGAGACTTCGGGCAAATGATATTTGTATTTTCCTATGTCCTGCAATTAAGGTTAGTATTAATGGCAAGTAATAGGGTCGAACCCACAGGGAATTGGTGTATCACAGTACTCGTGTCACAAGCTTTATATTTGGTTGCCCTTCTGTGGGCAAATGTGTCACTTGCCAATCTGTGGCTAAAACAGAATTGAAATCTATCTATGGGCAATATGTAAATGCTGAAATAGAAAACACAAGAAAATAGTCAGTAATAAAAGGAACCCGGTGTGGGCATAGTCTTGGTATGATATGAGATAATTCTTTCGGTCATAGGTTCAAGGATTTTCATTGTGCGGTCACATCTTTGGTTATGGATAGTAGTCAATAGGCTGGGCCCTTTTTTTTACTCGTCACGTGCGCAGCCTACCCCATCCTCATCCGTGACCTCCATGTGGTTGACGGACCCAAATGACCCATAAGTATGTCCGAAGACATACGATCACTTTTCCTACATTTGCCGCACTATGTGGAACCGAATTTCTCCATTAATGGTTCCACTTGTTGCTTGTAACTTGGTTATGCCCAGAGCATCACCGTCCGCTTGAAACTTCAGGTTTTCCCAAGTTGTATTGGCATCAGGCCAAATGCTTCGGGAATCTGACTGCACAACTCATGTGCCCGTTTCGACCTCACGAATTATGATTATCCCACCTCTCACGGGCCTAAGCACATACAACTTTTGGACTTAACATATATTTTTTATTTTTCTTTTCATTTTTCAATCCATTATTTTTCTTTTCTTTTCACTTATAGGGGCACATGTAATCTGTGGCCATAGGCACAGCCCCTCCCACATCATACTTCTACTACTTTCCCTTCCTTTGACTTCTTATCTGCCCTAACTCATTTGACAATTTATATGGGCAAATTTTAAGTGATATTTCAAAGAAATGATCAGGCTCAAAGGGGCTGACTAGGGATAGTTTGTAGATTTTATATTCTGGGCACACGGATAAGTGAAAGAAACGCCTAAGTCATCTAAGACCCTAGAACCGACTCAATAAGGCCTTGGCGAGAAGACAAGCAAGTTCTAGTTCAACTCAAGTACAGAGAACCAAAATCACACAGAAAAGAAAAGCATGCTTGGATGAACACATTTAGCATGAAAGCTCAAATCCTCACAGGGTATGTGCCCAACATAATTAAATCCGTCATACTTGCTATCACTAGGCATAGGCATGTCATAACCACATATACAGCACATCATCATCATGTCCAAATCACAAGTACCAAACATGCTTGGTCCGACGCGAAAAATAAACGAACTAAAAATGGGACAACGTAGAGGCCCCCACACTCACACACTTTGGGCAAAATCAAGTGCCTGAGTATGGGGGTCCCAAACCGTGGACATCCCATTTTACAGAAGGGTGCCTTCCTACTCACACACTTTGCTTTGGGCAAAGGGTGTGAAGAGGAAGGAACAGACACAACAAAAACAAAAGCAAAAATAGAAAAGCAACAAAGGACAATCCCCCTTCCCACTCACACACTTTGCCTTAGGCAAAGTGGCAAGCCAAAGAAGGAAAGGGAAACAACCGATACACAAGCAAACACACAAAACAAAAATAAAACAAAAAATACAAAACCAAAAAAAAGGGAGGGCAAAGCTTTAGGGTGCGCCAAGGTACCTGGCGCGCATCATGTCCCGCATCTCGAACAACACCTCCAACACAAGCTCTCGGACCCTCGCATTATCAGGGTTGTGAGGTTCTGGTGTGGCACTCTTATGGCTGCTCCCTCCCCCATGCTGTAGGGTCCTCTGATGGGCAGGGGCCATAGGTGGCTTCGTCTCAGGTGGGTCATACATGCGCAGCCTCCCTTCTTCATCTGGCTGGAGGTTGAACATCTTCTGATAGGAGGGCATGTCAAGAAACTCCTCTAATATCTTGGGCATAGTCAAACTGTTCTCAGCCAGCTTCATCATAGCCATGAACTTGGTGGGAAAGTGCCCCACAGACAGGCGATGCTTCTTGTTTGCTAAGACGTTCCTCATGTGGGTTGAACACGATAGAGGCGAAGTTGAGGTGCCTCTTGTTCTCCATTGCCCACAGGATGAACAGCTCCAGTTGTCCTAAGGCATTGCTGCTATCCTTCTTCCCGAAGATGTTAAAGGCCAGGATCCTGTGATACACGCGGGGGGCATGTGACTTCAGTTGAGTTCCCTTGCAGGTTTGGGCCGTAAACTTTCCTCCGGTGCCCAGTTGTGCCCATGCCACTTGATCATTATATTCTGTGGGCACAACTTTCAGCGCAGACCTGTACTCAGAGGACATCAACTTCCTCTCATCCACCAATCCCATGATGCGGTTGATGTTGCCCATGGTTGCTGTAAAACTCTCATGCAAAACGGTAAACTCCACGTTCACCGGCCCCTCATGGCTGCTCACCTCAATTTTCAGAGTGGAGTAGAACTCCTTCACCAAATCCTCGTACACAATGGCCTTCCAATCTAGGAAGGGTCTCCATCCAATTGCTTCAAATTTGGCTATCACCTCCTCCTTAAGTTCGAGCGCCTCCAAAGCTCCCATGTCCACCGTTTTAGGCATTACCACAGCTTTCTTCTAAATCTCCTCTGCGTGTTTCAACGCATGCACCATGGGGGACTTCCCTTTTTGGTTTCGCGTAAGGGGTCGTCGGGACCCTGGCGTGTTCCTCAAAACCGTCAACTCCTCGTCCTCCCCCCATTGTCGAAATCCTGCTAGTCCTCCTATAACTGGGCGGTGGAAAGTGTCGCCACCGCCTTCTCTTTTTTTGTCGAGGGTGAAGACCCCGCATCGGATGGTTCGCGCTTACTCCTCTTCACAGGAGAGGGCTCCATAGAGGCAGAAGCCCTCTTTTGACCCGCCAGTTGTGTCAGCGCCTCGGCTGTCACATCCATCGTCTCCACCTGCTCCTCTGTGTTTATTGCATCGACGGTCGGTGGAGGGTTCGCGGTCTCCCCTAAAAGGTTGGGGGCTTCAACATCCGACCCCAATCGCTCGAGGGGGCCGGTATCTACCGGAAAAGAGCTCCGATCAGAGGCGGACATGGTTTTGGTTTCAGAGGTTTTTGGCTTCTTAGTTTTCGTAGGTTTTGGTTTGGTGGTGGCGGCGGCTTGAGTGTTTGAGGCTGAAGCTTTTCTAGTTTTGGCCATCTTTTCGAGGGGAAGTGGGAGTTTTGTTCGGAGGTAATGAGGTTGTAATGATTGTGGCTGGCGGTTAGAATTTCAGGGTGATGTGATAGTGGGGAAGTGGGAAGAGGAGGTTATTTTTCGTTTAGGAGGGGAGAAATGAGGGGAAGGTGTATGTAGGCTAGGGTTAGGCTGACGTGGGGTGACAAAGGTGTCAGAGGTTTGAATTCTTGACTTTTCCCTCCCCCGGCCGTTACTTGTGCCTTTCTGCATTTGAGACCTTCCGCCTCCTGTGCCCTCCTAGGCATCTCACAACCTGCACATAGACAAAACAAGAGAAACACACCCCCACAAGAAACGAGCCTCATAGGGGCGGTCAAACCAAAAGTTTCTTTGCGTCAAATCTCGCAACTCCAAACCTGCAAATTTGCTCCGTCAAGGCAATAGAGTTTCACAGATCATCATTTACGGCATCAGTCATCTTCCTCAAATCTTCTGGCTGGAGACTTTGGAAGTAACTGATCAATTCCGCCTATTCAAAGTGGCGAAGGGAGGACCCATACCCTCCAAGAAGCCAAAGGTGATTGACATCTCATCACCTCAATCCGTGGAGACTAAACCCCTTGAGTCTCCAACTGAACCCTGTCCCTTACCTTCTCCAACTCCCACTCAAATTCCATCCCTTGTTCCTTCTCTCACTACCACAAACGTTCCCCGCCGTCATCGTTCCACACCCAAAAAGACATCTTCAAAATCTGCCTCTCAGTCAACCTCCAAACACCCCTCCAAATCCTCCACCAAAGCGTAGCCTAAACATAAATCCAAGGGCAAAGCAGTCCAACAATCCTCTCCCGTTCCAACTCCTTATGGCACTTCTGAACAGATAAACATTGTTGCAGCAATGCAAGCCGATGCCAAGAGAGATACTTATCAACATTTGAATCACATTCTCGGAGGCTTCAGTACCTCTCTAGAAGTCTATAAGAACCTTCATAGACTTCTCACCTACACGTTCCTCAAGACCGCACCCTGCTCTCAAGTCAATGAACTTCAACTGATTGAGAGTGATGACTCATTTGCATTTGAAGAAGCGAAATTATACAACATCTTCAACTTCCCCAGATTGTGGGATGTTATTTATGGATTTGACAAGTTTGCTCTGGACTATCTTGAGTCGCAAGGCTATACCAGAGGTCCCCTGATCACTGATGCTGATGCTGGAACCTCAACATCTAAAGCTGCTGAAAAAATAACTGATGGTGCTCTTTTGATTCACGACTCGTTTGATCCTATGTTTCTTGATCAACAAAGTATGGTTTCTGTAGCCACTATCCAAGACACTCATGTTCCTGACTCTGTTCCTCAGGAAACCCCTATTTCTGTGCCTGCTCCTCAGGACACTCCAGTATCTTCAGCTCAAGATCAACAGATGATTGAATCCATCAGTCATCCAACTGATGATGTCATTACTGCTTCCCAGCTTCGGATCAACCAACTTCCTAGACAATTGAACCCATCAGTTATCCCACCACTGACGAATCACAACTGATGGCTGTTGATCAGCCTGAAGTCTCTACTACTTCTCATGTGTGGGAAAATCCAACAGTTGACACTGTAAATCCATCTACTCCGGAAGGATTTGTAGAGGATGTAGCTGATAATCCTATGCTATCCTCCATGCCACAGGAATTGTAACACCCCGTACTTTTCCTCATGTTGTGAGATAGTGTCTTAACACTATTGAGAATACTGAGATGTCAAAATACGAGACTATTTTTTTTATGAGTAGATAAGACAGTTGTCTTTTAAATAGAGATACGAGTGAATAAACCGATGATGGAATTAGAGTGATGAGATTTGAGAAATGAGTTGAGATAGAGATGCTGATTGAATTGAGCTGAGATTTTATTTTATTTCCAACTACCGGGAATAGAGTTACCGGATACTGAATTATTAGAGATTGACTGTCCTATTAAGAAAAATAGGAATACTGAGTTGGATATAGAGCCGAGGAAGAAAGAGTGAGAACCTCGATGAAAATAGTCGGTTAGAGAGAGACGTTTAGTCTGTTTGTGTTTGCCGACTGCTTTGATGTGATGTTATGTGAATTTACGTGACTGAGTGATTATGTGATTTTGTGACGTGTGTCATTATGACCAAGTGATTATGATTTTTATTTGAGACCTTAGCATTTGGAATTTCGTTTAAGTTTCCAAAGCAAGTATGATTTATTTTTATCAAGAAATCGAATGATGCCGGTTTATGAAAAATTTTTCGAGCATAATATTTTTTTAAATTATTTTCCTTCCTACGAAGAGGAATATTATATATATGTGAGTGCACTAATATGAGTGCTATAATTATTATTTTGGTCACATGAATAATTTATGATGTGGTATTTTATTAATGAGTGACATTACCATAGTTTGTGATTTTATTTGATCACCTTTCACACACTTTATTTAATTACCCATACCATATGTTATATGCCTAAATTTTGCTAAGTATAGAATTGAGAGAGTAGAGAGTTGAGAGTACATTAGAGAGAGTGTAGAGATTAGTGAGAGGAAAGTGTAGAGATTTGAGAGAGAAAGAAGAGATTAGAGTGAGAAGATGCATTAATTAGCAATATTCCCTAAGATTGTGAAATCTCCTTTAAAGATCCACAAGATCAAATACAATCTTGCAAGCTAAATTCTTCTCTCTCCCTCACATGGAATTTTCGAAAATCATCTCTCTCTCTCTCCCAAAATTTTCGACCAACACAAACATACACTCATCTTCTCCATTACTCAACTCCACCATTTTCCTCCATTAATGGGAACCTTCGAAGCTTCCTAAAATTTTACCAAACACTTCAAACCACTCTAATATCCTTCATAAACATATTCTATCCACTTTTAAACAAGAAAATCCTTGAAGAAGAAGCTCCAAAGTAGAGTGAGAAAGTTTGAGTTTTGGTGAAGAACTTGAGTAAGTAATCTCCATATTTATAGATTAGACTTGTATGAGTGTGTATATGAGTTTATTTGAAGGATTGGAGCAAGAAATCACCCCCTCCCTTTTTCCTTCAAATTTTCGAAAAATGGGTATCTTACCCTTCAAAAATTTTTCTTCTTCTTTCCTTGAATTGAGGTGAGAAAAATGATCTATGTGATGTTTGGTGGTGATTAGCATGTGTTTTGAAAAGCTATGCTTTGTGATGTAAAAATTTGGTTGAGTTAGTTTACCCCAAATTGGGAATTTTTGAGTTGATGATCAAGGTGATGAATTGATGATGAAAATGAGTCTATGAGGTGTATATGGTGATGATTGATGGAGTAATTTGAGTATATGATGTCAATTGGAGTTTTGATGTGAGTTAGTTTACTAGAATTAGGGATATGTGTATATATGCCCTTATTTGTGAATTGATGGTTTTGATGTGAGTTTAAATGACTAAAATTGATAGATATATGATGAGATTAAAGATCCATGTGAGTTTATAAAATTTCTTAGAGTTTAGTTTAATAAAAATTAGGATCTTCTTGTCTATGTGTCTATTAAGTGATTTAACTTAAGATATGTGTAATTGAGCATGATAGTAGTGTTTTAATATGTTTGATTAAGTCTAATGTAAGCTAAGTAAAATTTGGACTTAGTTTAGTTTGAAGGAGTTTTTGAGTTCTCATATGATGTGGGGTTAACGAATGATAAAATGAGGTCAAATTGATTTATGATCATTTTGTGAAGTTGTCATGCTTTTGTTGAGAATTTTATGATGATATATGAGTTTTTCACTAGAGTTAGTTTACATGATAAAAAGGGAAATATATATGTAAAATGAGTTACATGATGTATGAGGTCAATAATGAATGATTGAGAAATTTTGAGCATGAGATTGAAAAGAGAATTTGATTGATACGTTGTAGAAACGTTTTCCTTGGGATTTGAGTGGATGATGAAAGAAAAGAGTCAAGATTGAGTATTATGAGTATTTTGATGTATTTGAATGTTTTTAAGTGCTTTAAGTGCTTAAAATGAGTTTTGATGTGGTTGCTTTGTATAAATGTTAATTTGAGCATTTAAGAGTTGGGAATGAATTTTTGGTGATTTTTCGTAGGCTACTGACCTACTGTGATCGACGGTTTGTCGATATCAAAAAGCTTTGAAAATTTTACATAATGTCCCTACATGAGTCTTGAGCACCTCTGTAAAATTTCAAGTCATTTGGACTTGATTTACTATTTTTATAAAATACAAAACCAAATCTGCACATTTCTGCCGGGAATTTCAGAGAACAGGGGACAAAGTCATTCATTTCAGTGACTTCCTGTGTGAATTAGATTTCCAAATTTTTATGGTATCAACCTTACTGTATGGGCTAGATATCCACCAAATTTGAGCTCAATTGGACAACATTTACTATTTTAAAAAAATCAATGTTTCCGATTGCTCAAAACTGCCGAATATGGTAGACCTTGGTAAAAACGCCATATCTCCCAAACCACTTGTAGTTTCTGACTCTACTTTTTTTTTAAATGAAACTAGACTCAAATACCTTTCTTTTGGTATGAGTCTGGAGTCCAGGGGATGTCGGAGTCAGAACTTGTTAAAGTTTGAAGTCGAGTCTGTGTAAAAACAGAACATGTCTTGATGACGTTTGATGGTATTTTCTTATGTGCCTTATGTGATTGTGTTGCCTAAGTGTTTGAATGATATTAGACGAGCCTTATATGAGTGATAAATCGAGACTTAGAACCATGATTTTCTTGAAACCTATCCTTGGACTTAAGGTTTTGAAATGAGTAAAGAGTTTATGTAGAGTTGATTAAGAGATAGAAAATAATATAGAGCATGAGTTGAGGCATGAGTTTTTGTCGTTGAGTTTCTAATCGGGATTCATTTTATGACATGAACCTTCGATGATGACGATGATCCCTGAAGACACGAGCAGAGCAAGGAAGTAAGTAACTCCACTTTGACGGGAGTTTTTGAGTAAGGTCTTCAGGTGGGCAATATTTTGAGTATAAATATATTATCCGAGTTTTCTAAAATGATTTGATGATATAATGATGTTATGAGATTAACAAATGTTTTGAGATAAATGATATTTGAGAACTGTTTGACTTGCCAATTTTTGATGTTGAGCTTGTGTGTTACCCTCTACTGATGAGACGAATTCGGTCCTGCCACAAGCGGGATTTTGTGCACAGAGGTGACTGTGAGCCGTCTTCGGGTCGGCCGGTCACGGTACTTGAGAGGGAGGCCTACTTCTCAGTACCTTTGATGATGAGTAGTGGAAGTGGTACATACATGATGAATGTTTAAACTGCGCAGTTACTTATTTATGATGTTGATTATGAAAACTGCATGCACAGATTCATTGATACTAACTTATTTCTGTGTATTGCTGAGATGTGGCAAGCTTCAAACTTATAGCTCTAAGAGCGCCTTTCTTGTTTTTCGGCGTTTGCCCACTGAGTATTATATACTCACGCCCTGCATGTATTTCTAAATGTGCAGGCTAAGCGAGGAGTGAGATTGGTCTGGTGCTGGTGGGGAATCGTTAGATGACGTATTTACTTTATCGTATTTCCTTTTTATCGATAAAGTCTTGATGTGAAGTTACTTTGAATATGAATCAAGTAATATACTCACGGTTATGTGTCTCCATACATGTAACTGGTTCGCCTTTTGCTGCGACACTCTGCATTTTATGTTTCCTTATGAAAAATAAGCTATACCTGTTTTGTTTTTGTTCGTGAAATTCCTGATAATTAAAAGGTTACAACGACGTTGACGATTTTACCCTTGAGTTCAATTAATAATATTTTCCTTAGCATGCTTTGATGTGAGCTTCCGCTTGATGTTCGACCTATTCTTCTTATCTTTTATTCTTTAAAAATAGTCGTATCGATACTCGTACCCCACTATCACTAGTGTCGGGATTTCGGGCTGCGACAGGGTGGTATCAGAGCAGGTCGTCTGCTCTGAGTCTATTGCTTGACTGAGTTGAACCTTTGATTACTGGTATCTTTTTAACTTGAGTACTAGTCTAATTTGAATTCTTAGGCTAGTTTGAGAGAGTCAGTTTGAAACGAAACCCCAGCACCCCATCTCCTCCGGCTTAACGAGGTAAGAGGTTGATGTTGTTTCTTATTGCTTTTCTGTTAAAAGCTGAGTTTGGGTTACTAATGAGTTATGAATTGTTTTGATGACGGAATTATTTGAGATGATGGAATCTGATATGAGGCAGTTGATGTGGAATATGAGGAGGAATGTTGAGGCTAGTATAGCCGATGCCCCACCGTACCAAACGAGGACGAGTATGTTGTTGATTGAGATGTACCAAGTAAGTTTCGTCATCCATTTTCTAATGGATATGATGTTTTATATTACAGGATGCCGAGTCATATCGAGACAGCGATGCAGCGATGGTTCAGGGAGTATACCCCGGACGAGGATGACACCTTGGGTGAACTTCTGGCACACTATCACCGACGATGGAGGAGGGCTATTCCCTATGGGATCGATGGCGCGGAGGCCATTACGCTTTTGATTCCACTACTGCCACCTTTGTGGCGAGACTGGGCGACATCTTTAGTGCCCCAGTACGTAGATACTACCTGGTTGGAGGGCATCAGGTACGGAGACCTTAGTGGCTTCATCGCGACGCTGAGCCACCGTTATTTTGCTCATGGCGATCCGCCTTCACCGCCGTATAGAGAGCTTGAGGGACCTGCCCAGGGAAGGGAGCTAGTTGTTGTGCCTCCACCTCTCGAGGAGCCGATTCTGATGGCACCTCTACCCCCAGCTGATCCGATTCCAGTTTCTCTCGAGTCTGATGATCCAGAGCCGATGATCTTCGAGCCGTACTCACCTGGGATTGAGCGTGATCCGTTTGCGTTTGTATCACTTATTCCTTCTCCCAGTGCTGATTTCCCGCCTTGGGATTTGACACCGGCGACGACACCGTTGCCATTGCCACCTGTTGAGTCGACACAGCCGATTGATTCTACTGAGTCTGAGACGCAGCATGTTCCTTCCGATCCATATCCGAGGGTTGCCCCGCTGCCTGAGCTTGGCACTTTGGCCTTCCAGACGTACATGCACCCGATTCTATATTCACCGTACCGAGACGCTCAGGAGGGAGGATCTCGGCCGGCACGCTCCGATAGTGATGAGGAGGACCCCGATGAGGAGACTCCAGAGATGACGGTCGGCTATGGTTGGACTCAGCCACTGCAGCGTCAGACTACGGCCGATGGAGTTGATACGTGGATACCTATTCCTGAGACACCTGTCTATACTCCGATAGTGGATGAGTCAGATTATGACAGCCCGTATTGATTGAGGCGACGAGCTGGATCTCGAGAGATGATGCCTAGTGATTACGTATGTCTTGTAGACGCGTATATATGTATAGGTGCATAGTTGTTATATATATATATAGGTAGAGAAGCATAGTATAGTGTGTATGTGTGTATAGCCTAGATCTATATATGCTTAGTATGTATGATGCTTGTATAGCCAGAGCATCATTTTGGAGTTAGGACTTTTGTGCATAAGACTTCACTTTTGTAAAAGACCTCGATAGAGAGGCAATTTTCCATATATATATATACAAGAGATGTTTATGATTAGTGAGTTTCACTATCTTTAGCAGAGCTTTGAGAATGATGATGATGCTGATGCATGATGAAAAATGAGATATAGAAGTGAAATGAGAAACGAGGATTTGTATTTTGTAAAGACAAACGGTTAGTTTAGAGATCGATAGTTATATAACTCTTTTTCCTTTTGTAGTATACCTCCGAAAAGAAGAGGGAACCAAGCATAAACCGAGAAGAAGATGAAGAAGATGAAGAAAAAGAACAGAGAAACCAACCGTTGAGATAATACGACGAGAGTTAGAGTTTTCATCGCGATTTAGGGACACGACCCTAATAGGACGAACGTGTTATGGAGACTTCATGGAATGCATAGATACTATTGACCAATAGTACTTTGAAATAGAGGTACTTTCACCGGGACCGCGCGTTTCATCGCTAGAGTAGTCATGAGAGTAGACTTATTGAGTCCCTATCCCGCTTGGTCGTATTTAAATTTTTCTGCATCCATCTGAACTCCAACAGGAGATGAACTATTTCCTATTGAGAAAAATTTTCCAGATCCACTGTGTTTGAGCCCGAGCCGTTTGTGTTGGAAATCCTTGCCCCTTGCTTAACAGTGGACAATTTATTCATTTTCCACTTAGTGGATTGTTTCTACCTCCAGTATTGATTTATTTCTATCATATCATATCTCAGTTTTTGTTCTAGATTTTGTTCTAGCTTTTGATCTTGCCTTGATTGTAACTTCTTCATTATCCTTGAAATAGCACTGGCTATTATGGAATCATTCCATTACTTGAGCTCGTCTTGTTCAAAATCAAGCATTTTTATTCATCACATCCTATTTCCTACCACATCCGACAAGAGCTAGGAATGTCTAGGTAACTAGGATGGTATAACAATAAGAGTGTTTGGAAGAAACACGATATATGGGAGCAGCCATAGAATATAATAATTACGGGACGAGCACAACTTTTCGATTATGGATTTTCTTATATTAGCCAAGTATGCAACAAGCTAACAAATTCGAGGACGAGAAGAAGTGATGCTAAGCCAGAATAGGCAATAGCAGGTTCAAGAAGATCGAGATGATGGGTTAGAGCAGATAATGTTTTCCACGATAGTAGACTGAGATGACGACTAGTACAGATGTAGCATCGTCGAAGTATTAGGGGATGTTTATTTTCGTTACGCCCCGCAATTAGTAAGAGTTCTCGAAAGAGAAAATTTTCTTATATGTCTATATGACGATGACCAGAGAGTCTCTATGCTTGAGTAGAATTTTGAGCTGATGTTGTATTGATAGACATGAAATATGTCTTTGACGATGAGTTATGAGAATTGAGAAAATAGTATGATGTTGAGTAAGAGTCTTATGATTCGTGAGTTATGAGAATTAGTTCTAAGGTTGATACATGTTCCCTTAGACTTTTACCGAGAAAGAGAAAACCGACCGAAGCAAGAAATATAGTTGATGATATGAGATAAGGTAATAAAACCGTAGCTGAATACGAACGTCAGTTTCGCGACTTGGTTCGGTATGCCACTTGTCGAGAAGAGTTGAACGAGAAAATGTTCGATCAGGCTTGAGACAAGAAGTACGAGACGATTTAACGAGTCAGAATGCGGTTATGAGTACTGAAGCATTAAATAGAGCATTTGATATAGAATTGGCAATTCAGCCAGAGAACGTGATTTGAGCTTCAGCACCCAAACGAGTTAGAGCACTCAGACGTGCAATCCATCCTTTCCTGGATGCGGGCAAGAAGAAAAGAGAAAATGGGACGACCGAAGTCAATACCCCAAGAAGCCGTGGCAGAGTCATGATGCGCCACCACAATATCAGAACCGAGACGAACGGCTTTTAATTGGCCCAGCTGCCCCAGCAGCAGTTTTTTTTAAGGACCGCGAGGGTTATCGCTTTGTCGAAGAGCAATAAATTACATCTGAGAGAATGCATGATGAGAAAGAATAAGCATTATACCTGCGGAAGGATCGCGCACTACTCGAACCAGTGTCCGAATCGTCAGCAAAGTGGAAGCGAAAGACGACCGATTCAGTTTCGACCGCAACTCAAAGCAATGGAGGGAATCTACCGCTATTTCCACCACAGCGACAACAGCCAGCCTATCGACCGCGTCAGTCAGGAAGGCAACTACCAGCCCCGCAGGCGAATCGACTGCATCGTCGTGGGCGTATCAACCGCATCGCCAGAAACTGTTCGCGCTTAAGTAGGAAGCACCGGACAAGAATAGAGGAAATTCGTTAGATATAGGCGAGCTGAAAGATGTGCCCATAGTATGTTTGTTCGACACTGAACATAGAGCTTGCTTCACAACCTCTAAAGAGTAGCCATACCCATAGACAGAATTACTACGGTTTCATCCGTATGCCCTAACTTAGAATTTAAGTTAGAATCGATTAAGCTCGAGATTAGAAATCTGAGACTGATGCATATGTGGTACTTGGATATAAATGTGAAGAATGGACTGGTTAGAGAAAAATCGTGCGAAGAAACAATGCACGGAGAGACGAATATATTTTCAGCCTTTTGGCCGAGAACCAATTTCCTTCATTGGTATTGAGAGAAAATGGAAGAAGACGCTGATCATCTCGGCGCTGCAAGCAAGAGATCACTTGCGAAGAAAAGATACAACCGCGTATGTTGTATATTTTGAACCAGAGAGATGAATTCGAGGCAAACGTTGATGACGTACCAGATGTGCGAGAGTATAAAGACGTTTTCCTGAGACTTTACCGGGTTTTCCCCAGATCGACAGCTTGAGTTTACGATCGAGTTAGAACCTAGCGCCGTACCGACGTCAAAAGCGCCGTACAGAATGACCCCCACAGAGTTGCAAGAGTTAAAGCTGCAACTATAAGAACTTCTAGATATGGGTTTCTTTTCGACCCAGTGTTTCCCCATGGGGAGCACCAGTTCTTTTTGTTAAAAAGAAGGATGGAAACTTGAGGCTGTGTATCGATTATCGAGGGCTGAATAAAGTAACGTTGAAGAATCAATATCCGTTACCCCGGATCGATGATCTGTTCGATCAACCACGAGGAGCAAGCACCTTTTTACAGATTGACTTGAGGATGGGATACTATCAGCTGAAATTACGATCGGAAGATATTTCCGAAGACGGCATCGCGTGTGCAATATGGCATTACTATAAACTCAAAGATGTTTGGAAGATATGTCCTTCGGTTTGACGAACGTCCCGACAGTATTCTTGGATAACATGAACCGCGTTTTTCGCGAATACCTAGACAAGTTCGTGTTAGTCTTCATAGACGATATCCTGATTTACTCGAAGAGTAAACGAGAACACGAAGAGCATTTGAGGATCGTATTGGAAAGATTACGAGCTAAAAAGATTTATGCGAAGTTTAGCAAATGTGAGTTGAAAAGTTTTATACGAGTCTTGGCTGAAGAAGTCAATTTTCTCGGCCATATTGTTTCTGCGAGAGGAATTGAAGTAGACCCAGCAAAAGTTCAAGCGGTACAGGAGCGGAGATCGCCAACCACACCGCACGAGATTCACAGTTTTCTGAGATTAGCAGGGTATTATCGACGTTTTATTGAGGGCTTTTCAGAAATCGCTAAGCCATTGACGCACCTGCTAAAGAAAGAAGTCAAGTCCGTCAGACGGACGAATGTGAGAGAAGTTTTCAAGAGCTGAAAAAGAGGCTCACTATAGCCCCAGTGTTAGCTATTCCAGAAGGGGATCAAGAGTATGCAGTTTATATTGATGCATCGAGAAATGGTCCAAGATGTGTACTGATGCAAGAGTGAAAAGTTATAGCGTATGCTTCGCAACAACTGAGATCACACGAGATGAGTTATCCGACGCATGATTTAGAATTAGCAGCCGTAGTGCATGCTTTGAAGATCTGGAGACACCATTCCTATGGAGCACGGTGTGAGATATACACCGATCATGAGAGTCTCAAATATTTCTTTGAGCAAAAAGATCTGAACATACGACGAAGAAGATGGCTAGAGTTGATGAAGGACTACGATTGTGGAATAAATTATCACCCTGGGAAGGCTAACGTAGTAATTAACGCGTTGAGCAGAAAGAATCAGGGAGAGTTAGGATTTCTCCTTACTCGAGAAGAGAACCTAATCGAGGAATTCGAGAAGATGAATTTAGAGGTAGTAATACCACCACAAACGACAGAAATAATAATTTCTGCGCTGAACGTTACCCCTGACCTACGATTGAGACTGATCACAGCATAGAGAGTGGATGAGAAGATAGAAAGATTGCGAATAAAGTTTCGAACCGAAAAAGTAGAGAATTATGAAGAGATGTCAGATAATGCCTTTTTGTTTAAAAAGAGAGTGTGTATACCCGATAAAGAAGAGTTGAGGAATGAGATTATGAGCGAAGCTCATGACACCCTTTACACCACACATGTGGGTAGTATAAAGATATGCCAAGACTGAAACGACGCTTTGATAGGAGAATAAGAAGCGAGAGATGGCATCATTCGTAGAAGGATGTTTAACGTGTTAACATGTGAAGGCGCCACTTTGGCAACCTTATACAATTATACCTATTAGAGACTTCCACAATAGAAGTGAGACCACTTAGCCATGAATTATGGCATCGATTAGCAAAATCGAGAAAAGAAAACTCAACAATTGAGTATTTGTGAATAGATTCTGTTGATGATAGAAACGATGATTATGTGAGTTTTTCCCTATCTCGGGGAGCATGTTATTTTCGAGTTAACAAGAACTCAAACCGAGATATATAGGACCTTATGATATGTATTAGAGTAAATAGGCCATGTAGCCTATAAACTAGCGTTGCCTCTGAGCTTCGCGAACGTCCATGACGTTTTCCATGTTTCTCAACTGAGAAAGTACGTGTCCCTCGAACCAGATTTGAGCTATGAAGAGAGACCTGATGCTATTCTGAACGGAAGATCCAACAATTGAGGAACAAGACGATTCCTTGGTAAAAATCCAATGGAGACATCACGGTCAAGAAAGAATCAACATGGGAACTTGAAGAGAAGATGAAAGAGAAGTATCCAGAGCTTTTTCCTGAAGAAGAATAACTCAAATTTCGGGACGAAATTTTTTTTAAGGGGGGTAGGATGTAACACCCCGTACTTTTCCTCATGTTGTGAGATAGTGTCTTAACACTATTGAGAATACTGAGATGTCAAAATACGAGACTATTTTTTTTATGAGTAGATAAGACAGTTGTCTTTTAAATAGAGATACGAGTGAATAAACCGATGATGGAATTAGAGTGATGAGATTTGAGAAATGAGTTGAGATAGAGATGCTGATTGAATTGAGCTGAGATTTTATTTTATTTCCAACTACCGGGAATAGAGTTACCGGATACTGAATTATTAGAGATTGACTGTCCTATTAAGAAAAATAGGAATACTGAGTTGGATATAGAGCCGAGGAAGAAAGAGTGAGAACCTCGATGAAAATAGTCGGTTAGAGAGAGACGTTTAGTCTGTTTGTGTTTGCCGACTGCTTTGATGTGATGTTATGTGAATTTACGTGACTGAGTGATTATGTGATTTTGTGACGTGTGTCATTATGACCAAGTGATTATGATTTTTATTTGAGACCTTAGCATTTGGAATTTCGTTTAAGTTTCCAAAGCAAGTATGATTTATTTTTATCAAGAAATCGAATGATGCCGGTTTATGAAAAATTTTTCGAGCATAATATTTTTTTAAATTATTTTCCTTCCTACGAAGAGGAATATTATATATATGTGAGTGCACTAATATGAGTGCTATAATTATTATTTTGGTCACATGAATAATTTATGATGTGGTATTTTATTAATGAGTGACATTACCATAGTTTGTGATTTTATTTGATCACCTTTCACACACTTTATTTAATTACCCATACCATATGTTATATGCCTAAATTTTGCTAAGTATAGAATTGAGAGAGTAGAGAGTTGAGAGTACATTAGAGAGAGTGTAGAGATTAGTGAGAGGAAAGTGTAGAGATTTGAGAGAGAAAGAAGAGATTAGAGTGAGAAGATGCATTAATTAGCAATATTCCCTAAGATTGTGAAATCTCCTTTAAAGATCCACAAGATCAAATACAATCTTGCAAGCTAAATTCTTCTCTCTCCCTCACATGGAATTTTCGAAAATCATCTCTCTCTCTCTCCCAAAATTTTCGACCAACACAAACATACACTCATCTTCTCCATTACTCAACTCCACCATTTTCCTCCATTAATGGGAACCTTCGAAGCTTCCTAAAATTTTACCAAACACTTCAAACCACTCTAATATCCTTCATAAACATATTCTATCCACTTTTAAACAAGAAAATCCTTGAAGAAGAAGCTCCAAAGTAGAGTGAGAAAGTTTGAGTTTTGGTGAAGAACTTGAGTAAGTAATCTCCATATTTATAGATTAGACTTGTATGAGTGTGTATATGAGTTTATTTGAAGGATTGGAGCAAGAAATCACCCCCTCCCTTTTTCCTTCAAATTTTCGAAAAATGGGTATCTTACCCTTCAAAAATTTTTCTTCTTCTTTCCTTGAATTGAGGTGAGAAAAATGATCTATGTGATGTTTGGTGGTGATTAGCATGTGTTTTGAAAAGCTATGCTTTGTGATGTAAAAATTTGGTTGAGTTAGTTTACCCCAAATTGGGAATTTTTGAGTTGATGATCAAGGTGATGAATTGATGATGAAAATGAGTCTATGAGGTGTATATGGTGATGATTGATGGAGTAATTTGAGTATATGATGTCAATTGGAGTTTTGATGTGAGTTAGTTTACTAGAATTAGGGATATGTGTATATATGCCCTTATTTGTGAATTGATGGTTTTGATGTGAGTTTAAATGACTAAAATTGATAGATATATGATGAGATTAAAGATCCATGTGAGTTTATAAAATTTCTTAGAGTTTAGTTTAATAAAAATTAGGATCTTCTTGTCTATGTGTCTATTAAGTGATTTAACTTAAGATATGTGTAATTGAGCATGATAGTAGTGTTTTAATATGTTTGATTAAGTCTAATGTAAGCTAAGTAAAATTTGGACTTAGTTTAGTTTGAAGGAGTTTTTGAGTTCTCATATGATGTGGGGTTAACGAATGATAAAATGAGGTCAAATTGATTTATGATCATTTTGTGAAGTTGTCATGCTTTTGTTGAGAATTTTATGATGATATATGAGTTTTTCACTAGAGTTAGTTTACATGATAAAAAGGGAAATATATATGTAAAATGAGTTACATGATGTATGAGGTCAATAATGAATGATTGAGAAATTTTGAGCATGAGATTGAAAAGAGAATTTGATTGATACGTTGTAGAAACGTTTTCCTTGGGATTTGAGTGGATGATGAAAGAAAAGAGTCAAGATTGAGTATTATGAGTATTTTGATGTATTTGAATGTTTTTAAGTGCTTTAAGTGCTTAAAATGAGTTTTGATGTGGTTGCTTTGTATAAATGTTAATTTGAGCATTTAAGAGTTGGGAATGAATTTTTGGTGATTTTTCGTAGGCTACTGACCTACTGTGATCGACGGTTTGTCGATATCAAAAAGCTTTGAAAATTTTACATAATGTCCCTACATGAGTCTTGAGCACCTCTGTAAAATTTCAAGTCATTTGGACTTGATTTACTATTTTTATAAAATACAAAACCAAATCTGCACATTTCTGCCGGGAATTTCAGAGAACAGGGGACAAAGTCATTCATTTCAGTGACTTCCTGTGTGAATTAGATTTCCAAATTTTTATGGTATCAACCTTACTGTATGGGCTAGATATCCACCAAATTTGAGCTCAATTGGACAACATTTACTATTTTAAAAAAATCAATGTTTCCGATTGCTCAAAACTGCCGAATATGGTAGACCTTGGTAAAAACGCCATATCTCCCAAACCACTTGTAGTTTCTGACTCTACTTTTTTTTTAAATGAAACTAGACTCAAATACCTTTCTTTTGGTATGAGTCTGGAGTCCAGGGGATGTCGGAGTCAGAACTTGTTAAAGTTTGAAGTCGAGTCTGTGTAAAAACAGAACATGTCTTGATGACGTTTGATGGTATTTTCTTATGTGCCTTATGTGATTGTGTTGCCTAAGTGTTTGAATGATATTAGACGAGCCTTATATGAGTGATAAATCGAGACTTAGAACCATGATTTTCTTGAAACCTATCCTTGGACTTAAGGTTTTGAAATGAGTAAAGAGTTTATGTAGAGTTGATTAAGAGATAGAAAATAATATAGAGCATGAGTTGAGGCATGAGTTTTTGTCGTTGAGTTTCTAATCGGGATTCATTTTATGACATGAACCTTCGATGATGACGATGATCCCTGAAGACACGAGCAGAGCAAGGAAGTAAGTAACTCCACTTTGACGGGAGTTTTTGAGTAAGGTCTTCAGGTGGGCAATATTTTGAGTATAAATATATTATCCGAGTTTTCTAAAATGATTTGATGATATAATGATGTTATGAGATTAACAAATGTTTTGAGATAAATGATATTTGAGAACTGTTTGACTTGCCAATTTTTGATGTTGAGCTTGTGTGTTACCCTCTACTGATGAGACGAATTCGGTCCTGCCACAAGCGGGATTTTGTGCACAGAGGTGACTGTGAGCCGTCTTCGGGTCGGCCGGTCACGGTACTTGAGAGGGAGGCCTACTTCTCAGTACCTTTGATGATGAGTAGTGGAAGTGGTACATACATGATGAATGTTTAAACTGCGCAGTTACTTATTTATGATGTTGATTATGAAAACTGCATGCACAGATTCATTGATACTAACTTATTTCTGTGTATTGCTGAGATGTGGCAAGCTTCAAACTTATAGCTCTAAGAGCGCCTTTCTTGTTTTTCGGCGTTTGCCCACTGAGTATTATATACTCACGCCCTGCATGTATTTCTAAATGTGCAGGCTAAGCGAGGAGTGAGATTGGTCTGGTGCTGGTGGGGAATCGTTAGATGACGTATTTACTTTATCGTATTTCCTTTTTATCGATAAAGTCTTGATGTGAAGTTACTTTGAATATGAATCAAGTAATATACTCACGGTTATGTGTCTCCATACATGTAACTGGTTCGCCTTTTGCTGCGACACTCTGCATTTTATGTTTCCTTATGAAAAATAAGCTATACCTGTTTTGTTTTTGTTCGTGAAATTCCTGATAATTAAAAGGTTACAACGACGTTGACGATTTTACCCTTGAGTTCAATTAATAATATTTTCCTTAGCATGCTTTGATGTGAGCTTCCGCTTGATGTTCGACCTATTCTTCTTATCTTTTATTCTTTAAAAATAGTCGTATCGATACTCGTACCCCACTATCACTAGTGTCGGGATTTCGGGCTGCGACAGGAATCATCTGACGTTCCTTCTCAAGCAGAGGACGCCACCCACAACTTCAGACGTACTTTTGCTATTTCCTTCCCTACTGATGATGTGCAGGTCATTCCCGCAGTTCCAGACTCTGAAGCTACTCCTTCCACTTCCTCTCAAGGAGCTTCTTCATTAAGGAGACAACTCAGGCAACCACACATTCCTCAGAGCTGCCTGTTGAGTTCATTGAGATCCCACACAAGCCAAGGTATGTGAGATATGACTCTGATGAAGAGACTGATGGAAGGATCACTCACTGGAAAGGAAGAGAACCTCACAAGGTTACCTTCAAAATTCCCGAAGGTGCAGAAGATCCAATCCAAGCTTTATTGGATGTCATTTCCGATCAACAATTGGAAATCGAAAAGCTCAAGCATGAGAAAGAACGCCAAGACATTTACAGCGCAAAATTCTTAAACAAACTGATTGAAGTCGAAGCTCAGGTGACTGCTGACATGATCGACCATGATGTTCATATCAACACTCTTGCTCGCAAGCTTAGCAAACTCCGGGCCCAGCATTTTTTCAATGTGGAAGAGATGATCCCCATTCAAGCCTCTGTCCCGATACTGAAAGAGAACCTTAAGGATCTTCACACGCACGTGCTGGAAGTAGAACTCAAATCAAAACAACGGATTCTGGATACTCAACGTCACCTTGACAGTCTCCGTATCGAATTTATGAAGAAATTCATGACTGCAACGAATACCAAACTTCTTGTTGCAAAAGAACTCTGACCAATAAATGCCAGAATTGCTCAATTGGAAGCCGAGCTTTGTGCCGTTCATGAGTCCCCAAACTCAGCTCTAATCTAGAAAATGCTCACTGATATCCAAGAACTCTAAAGGCAAGTTGGCTCTCTCCCTGGTGATGATGCCAAAAAAGGGAAAGAATATACGGATATTGCTTTTCCTGATCTCCCTGCAGAACTTGCACAAGCCTTTGAAAAATCTTTCGCTGCCTTACCTGCTCCTGCTCCCTCAGCTCCTATTTCCTCAGTATCAAGTGAATATAGCAGAAAAAGGCCTAGAGAAGAAGATTCATCCAGAGCTCCTGAGCCCAAAGCCAAGAAATCGTTAAATGTTGGTGGCAATGCTCCTCCTCCGCCTCCCACTTTTGATCTGCAAAATGAACAGAGGATAAGGCCATATGTTCAAGAAAGTCTTCTGGTATCCCATCTGGACAGATGTGATAGAATAGATAAATGGGTACCTGCAGACATGAATGACTGGTGGGAAAAGTTAAAGGAATGTTATACGAAATGGGTAGTCTTTGCAAATCTGAACCGGTCTCCTGATTTTCAAAGACAGGCCTGGAGATACTTCCTGAACAACTGGGTGGAAAAATGAATGATTGAAAGACTTGTTGCTGCTTAGAAGGAAGCAAGGATGCAAATGATTCCCTATCCACTTAAAAGGTTTGTATCCCCTCCAAGAGTCAGAAATGGTGTCAACAGAGATGTCATCAAGAGGGAAGCAAATTCTGTGCGCAGGATATGGGATGTGACCAAGGACAGAAACCCAAAAGACTTCCAAGAGATCTGGAAGACTGTCTTCGCAATGTATGATCAGAGACCTTAGCATGTTAGGGTTGTTTTCTCTTGTACGTTCTGATCTGTAATTTAACTGATTTCTCATCAGTTTCTCTTATATGAAATGAACTTTCTTTGATCTCAACCTGAAGACAATACCTTTTTGTCCAGGCTCTGATAACTAATTTTCAGTTATGTCTTCGTTTGGTTCGTTTGAACTGCTGTGTTTCTCTGTGTGCAAGTTAATAGGTTATCCTGTTAAGGAGGAATAGTATTCACCCTGTTTAGTAACTTGCAGTTTAAGTTCAGTCTTTTCTTGTCTTAGAACTGATGTATGGTTTTGACATCATCAAAAAGGGGAAAATTGTTAGCAACTTAATGAAATATCCTAATCCTAGTCTTGATGATATATACCAAAATCCTTAGGTTTTTCTTGTAATAGACTAGAACTGTTCGTACTCAAGTGTTAGAGTTCTTTTTCTAGTTTAGATACTGTTCTAAAGACTGAAGACTGAAGACCGAAGGACTGAAGACTGAAGACTGAAGATGCCGACAGATGTAATGAATTAAGGCAGAGTCAAATACTGATATTTGACTGATCAGTCCAAGAATCAGTTACGACTGATCACTTAATACAGGCTACGTGGATTCAGCGGACTGATACTAAAGTCAAGTATCAGTTAGCATTCTTCCTCGAACTGAACCTCTAAAGTTAAAAGGAAGACACGCACTCCCAAGTTCAGCCGCATTAAATGCAGAGATTTAGAGGATCGTCCTTTCTCTGCAGAGCCTTCCTTTTTGGTGATTACATTTTCAGAGATGTCTTATCTCCTGCTCCTTAGTAGTCGTTCTCACCAAACAAGGAACCTCGAAGATTGAAGCCTCAGCAAAGTTCAAATCTATCTCCAACGGATGAATTCTTGAAGACCTTCTCCGCCAACGGATCTATTCAAGACCTCTCCTATAAATAGAGCTCGATGATCACTTCAATCTTCACCGATTCAAATACACAAGCTGAAATGCTATCGAATTCATCACTCAACAAATCAAAGCCATTCCAAAGTTTGAATCGAAGAAGAGAATCACAAAGCCAAAAATCAGTCTCTACTGATTACACACATTCTCTTAGAACTTAGGCAAATATTGTATATCCAAAGCCTAGGTATAACTGATTACAGAGAGCCTGCTCTTTGTAATCTAGTTGGCAAGTTTTCAAACCTCATTTCAACCGACCGCAATGAGTGTTTGAACCGAGAGGAGTTCAGACCAGTGTTCTGACTCCGTGAGATCTTAATCTTTGCGGAAAGACATAGTTTTGTCTCAGTGAAGCTAAGAGTGAGAAATCCAACCCAGTGTGTTGGTACCAAAGATTGGATCTTTGGTTGTTTAGGTTTGCTGTGTACCCGTAAGCACAAGCCCAGTGAAGTTGTCAGTGTGATCAACTGACCGTGGATTAGGAATTGGATTCCGAACCACGTAAAAATCCCTTTGTTGTTTTTCACTTTCAGTATTTATCTTTCTTATCTGTGCTCAAACCTTTTGTAAACTGAAACTGATTAACTGCAAAGAGAAACATAAATCTTGACAATGTGCTTAACCACTAAGGTTATTTCTAAAGTAAAGTTTTCCGCTGCCAGTATTATTAGTCTAACTGATAAATTTTCAGATAGTCAGTAAGATTCATAACACTCCTCTATTTTTCAAACCCGACTGAAGCCTAACATGTATCAGTTAAAGTATTTGACTTAACTGATAACTATTTACTGAAGAGATATTTAGTATCAGTCGCCAACCTAAGTTTTGCTAAACTCTTTTAACTGAAAAGGTTGTGTTGGTTTGTTTTCCTTCAGTTTCGTTTATAATAGCCTATAGGTGTATGCCCCCCATACACCTATTCGAGACCTTCCGGGACCCAACAAAACTAAATGAATAAGATATGTATCAGTTCCGTAAATAGTGTGAAAATTATGATATTTACGATTTTTCATTTATTGTTTGCAGTATAAATTCTGAAAATTCATAAGAAAAAAAAATTAAAGGGCAAAATTGTCTGTTTATTTTAAAATTGATTATAATTAATAAATTTTTATTCTTATGGATATTATTAATTTTTTATTAAGCAAAGTGATTATTTAGAGGTATTCACACGTCATTTTTCATGTAAAAAGATTATAGCTCTTTTGTTGATCTCCTATAGCACGCAAATATCGCAGTACTAGACAATGTCACAATGGTTAGCAAACTAAACAGTTTATGAAACAAAGCATTGTAGTCCATTAGATATCGTCGATAAAAAATTTGTAACGTTATGAATGACACAAATTATCAGTGGAATTATTAATGAAGTAAAGGTTCTACTTTAAAATGTGAGTGTAATTGTATAGACCCTACTATGATAGACGAAAGTGGTAAATTTTTCGAGAACAAATCGAAAAGAAAATTGTGATAATTTTTTTTTGTGGAAGAAGGAAGTAAAAATTACACAAATTGTAGAAGAAGTTAACAAAATTAAAAAATTATATATATAAAAAGTAGTCAAATAAAGAACATAGAGAGAATAATTATTTGAATCATAACTCTTTTTTTAGGGGAATGAATTAATTATAACTCTAATAAATGCAAATAAAATGTATAAATTAAATTTTATTAATGAAATTAAAGTGTTGACACCTAATTAAAAATGATACTTCATAAATGATACTTCCTCCATCCCATTAAACATAGCGTACTTTTCATTTTAGGTTGTCTCATTAAAGATGACTCATTTCCATAAAAGACAATATTTAATTATTGAAAAGTGCTAGTTCTATCACTTGTATCCAATTAACACCTTCTCCTTAATACCGGTGCCTAAAAAAAGTAAGTAATGAGTATTTTTTTTTTAAAAAAAATCAAAACTTACCCCTTTTATTTGTCAACGAAAAAAGTTCCATTTCACTTTTTATACAATTTTACCCTCTTTTGCCTTCCATATTTACTTTATTTGCCATTCATGAACCCTCACAATGAATGATAAACAACCTACTAATTCCATAATTAAATTCTAATCTAATTTCTGAATTAAATCTCTACACTCGGTCAACCATCCTCAACTTCTTCCAGTTTATTTGGCAAAACCCTAGTTTGCCTCAAAGCTTTTCATCATCCATTTTTCTCTCTTCATAATCGCCTCTCTTTTTGTGGGCGTTGGTGCCGGACGTGGCGGTGCGCGTAGGAGCCTCTTCGACACGGACACACACTCGGTTGCCGCATCGGAACTTGAATTCACCTACAAGTTCTCATGTCCGCCGTGTCACAACTTAAATCCACCGACAAGTCCTGCATATGCCGCCAGTGCGTAGGAACTCGCTCTCGATCTACCTCTCAAAAATCTCTCCGCCATTTCGTAGTTTAATCGTCTTTAATTTCTTAAGTTAGCTTTAGTTTAAGTTGTTTAATTCTTGCCTAGGGTTTTCATAGTTTCTTGCCTAGATTAAGTTTAAGTTTAATTTACAAGTTTAAGTTTACTTTTCACGTTGAGTTTAATTTACAAGTTTTAGTTTTTAAATCAAACCTTTACTGTTTTCCTGCGATATAATTAAAAGCCCTGTAAGATCTTTCTTGAGAGACGACTTGGGTTAGCTTACACGCTACAATAGATCTCGTCCTATTGCGAGTCGATCTAGCGTAGTGTGTAGGTTAAGTCAATTTTTGGCGCCGTTGCCGGGGAAGGTTTTAGGCATTTTAGTTGTGTCGTTTTTCTTTCTGTTTTCTTTTACTCGCTTTATTTAAATTTCAAGTTTTTCTCATTTTTTTTACTTTCTCTCCCTCCGGTGCGTTTAATTCGTGTGTTGAGTGTTGTGCATGCAGGGACTCCGTAGTTTGAAAGGACAATTGGTGTCTCCGTTGGATAGCACGAGCACAAGGGTTTTTAGAAAGAAAGGAGAGGAGTGCTCTGATTCTAGTTCGGACGAAAGGGAGAGTGACAGAGCAGACGAGCTCTACTCTGACACAATCTTGGAAGATCCCGCGAACTCTGTCTCTGCCCATAGACACGGCAGAGCACACCATAGATACGAAGGAGGAAGCCAGCTCTAACTTTGCTGACCGATCAGAGCAAAATACAAACAAGGAAGAGATGGCACTTAACAACATGGAGTACATGGGAGATTTCACCAGACCTGTTATAGGAGAAACTAACACTTCGGCTATTGTACTCCCTACCGCCGTCCGAAACTATAATTTGAAGCCGAATGATTCCAGCTTGTTACCTCTGTTCCACGGGATGCCAAGTGAAGACACACTGCAATTCATTCGTGATTTTTGCACGCAAGTTCAAACCATCCCACTGCTGAATCTTACGGAGGATCAACTAAAGCTCAAGTATTTCCCGTATACACTTAAGGATAGGGCAAGGGCGTGGATGCTTACTCTGCCGCCCAACTCTATCACCACTTGGGGAGAAGCTTGTGAAAAGTTCATGCTTAAGTACTATCCCAGCCACAAGACACAGGAGCTCAGAACGCAAATCATGGAATTCACCCAAGGATCGGACGAGCCCTTACATGAAGCTTGGGAAAGATATCAAGAACTCCTCCGCCAATGCCCTCAACATCAATTTACCAATGTGATGTTGATGTAATTCTTCTATCATGGGTTAGTGCAAACTGCCCAATTTATGGTGGACAGCACGGCAGGAGGGAACATCACTAGGAAGACGGCAACAGAGTTAAAGGAGATATTCAAGACCTTAGCCGAGAGCTCCCAGCAGAAATCAGTCCGTGGAAGGAGAGTTGAGGCCAGCACTGTGACGAACTAGTTTGAGCTGCAGAAGCAAGTAGCCGATATCATGAGAGATGTGCAACAGATGAAGATGGGAAGAATGGATACACCTCGGCCCCAGGAGCCTTTTGTCGAGAGTTGTGGGATATGCGGCGAGTTCGGACATGGAGTAAATGAATACCACCGGATGGGTGAGTTCACACCCGAGGGACAAGTCGAGGTGTATGCTGCGCAGGGGTACCAGGGAAGACCACCTTACGAGCAACGCCCTCTCTACAATCAAGGGCAGCAGAGCTCCTGGCCAAAGGGCAGGATTAAATCAAAATAACAAATTCTGCCAACCTACGCAGCAGATGAGCTATCAAAGTAAACAACCGTTTTATCCACCACAGCCGCAATATCCTCCTCAGCAGTACCGGTAGCAATACAAGCAGCAGTACTCCATGCCGCAAGGGAACTCTCAGCCACAACATTTTCAGAATACACAGCAGATGTCACCGCAGAAAATGTCGCTGGAGGAGACTTTGCAAGCTTTTATAGAGATTAGCAAGCAGAACATGGAGGTAACCAAGCAGAATATGGAGTCTCAGTCTGCAACCATCAAACGCCTTGAGACTACGGTGGGGCAACTGTCGGCACTGTGAAACAATTGCAGCAGCAGCAGCAGCCCGGAAAATTTCATGGTCAGCCTTTGCAGGCTCAACAGGCTCAAGCTATCACTGTTCTCCGCAGTGGTAAGATGGTCGATAATCAAGTGAATGTGCCAGAGCAGACGGTACTAGAGAAGATGTGGATGCCAGAGACTAAGATGCCAGAGATTACAGTACCAGAGCAGACCAGGGTGCCAGAGCAGCCATGGACACCAGAGCAGACCAGAATGCCAGAGCTGATCAATTCAGCTCTGCAAAATCCAGCTCAGCAAAACCTAGCTCTGCAGGATTCAGCTCTGCAAACTCCAGCTCTGCGAAATCCAGCTCTGCAGAATCCAGTCCTGAAAAGTTCAGCTCTTCCGAGCTCAGCTCTGACGAGTCCTTGCGAAGAAGAGAAGGCAGAACAGTAGAGGCAGCGAAAAGACGAAGACACGGAGAAAGGAAAGGAGGCCAAACTTCACAAGTCTACTACACCTTACCGACCACCGATCCCTTTTTCGAGCAGATTGGGGAATGAAAAGATGGATAAATAGTTTGCCGACTTTTACAACATGCTTGTTAAGGTCAACGTGAACTTTCCTCTTCTTGACGTGATCAGAAATGTCCCTGCTTATGTGAAGTTCTTCAAGGAGTTGGCATCCAACAAAAGAAAGTTCGGAGACAATGAGAAAGTGCTGGTCTCGGAAGTAGCGAACTCGATCATGCAACAGTCCTTACCACTGAAGCAGTGAGATCCAGGTAGTTTTGTTATTAATATTGCTTTGGGGAACGGTAAGTAAGCCACGGGTATGTTAGATTTAGGTGCGGGAATTAACTTGATGCCTTACTCTATTTTTCAACAATTAGAGTTAGGTAATTTGAAATCTACTCGCATGTGTCTACAACTCGCTGATAGGTCCGTTAGGTATCCTCGTGGGATAGTAGAGGATATTCTGGTCAGAGTCGGGGGATTGATTGTCCCCGTTGATTTTGTAGTGTTAGAGATTGGGGATGTTCACGAGAATGGTAGAGATCACACTCTGTTGTTAGGAAGACCCTTTATGGCAACCACTAACACGTTGATTGATGTTAAAAATGGAACTATTAAAATGACGGTGTTAGGGAAGTCGGTGTCTTTCTCGGTGCATGAAAATCGTGCAATACCTTCTGCGAATTTTATTAATGAATGCTCATATATAGATGCTATTGAAGCCTTGGTTGAGAAGGTATTTGTGCAGGAGCAGGAGTGTGTGGAAGTCTATGCAGGATCGGTCGATATGGAGGAGCTAGCTCGAGAAACTGACGAGTCCAGCTCTGAACTCGCCAGCTCTGAAAAGGCCAGCTCTGAACTGTCCAGATCTGAAAAGGCGTGCAATACAGAGTTGCCGTTGAATGAACAGGTGGGATCCAGGAAGCCAGAGCTGGAACTGAAGGAACTCCCTACCAATCTTAAGTACGTGTTTTTAGAAGAAGGAGAGGAGAAGCCAGTGATCATATCTTCTACTCTAGCTCTGGAGCAAGAAGCAGCACTGCTCGAGGTGTTGAAGAGAAACAAGGCAGCGCTGGGATGGAGTCTGGTGGATATACGTGGCATTAGTCCAGCCACATGCATGCACAGAATCAACCTCGAGGAGGGAGCTGCACCCAAGCGAGACGGCCAGAGATGACTGAACCACCCTATTCTGATGGAGGTCGTGCGCAATGAGATCCTTCAGCTGCTGGCCGAAGGGATTATCTACTCTGTCGCCGACAGTGAGTGGGTGAGCCCAGTGCATGTCGTGCCCAAGAAAGCAGGGATTACGGTTGTGCGCAATGATAAATTGGAGTTGGTACCGACTCGTCCTACCACGGGTTGGTGGATGTGTGTCGATGATAGGAAACTAAATGCCGTCACAAAAAATGATCACTTTCCTCTCCCTTTTGTTGATCAAATGTTAGATCGTTTAGCGGGGCATGAATTTTATTGTTTTCTTGATGGCTTGTCAGGATACTACCAAATCGCGATCGCGCCAGAAGATCAAATCAAAACTGCCTTCACCACTCCATTTGGGACGTTTGCATGGAAGATGATGCCGTTTGGGTTGTGCAATGCACCCGGGACGTTACAACGATGCATGATGTCCATCTTCTCGGAAATGATTGGTAAATTCGTGGAGGTATTTATGGATGATTTTTCGGTGTTTGGGTAGTCCTTCAGTGATTGTTTAAATAAGATTGACTTAGTTTTACAAAGGTGTATTGAAAGTGGCCTAACCTTGAGTTGGGAAAAGAGTCATTCATGGTTACACGTGTTATTGTCTTGGGTCATGTAGTGTCTAAGCATGGATTGGAGGTTGACAAAGCTAAGGTGGAAGTGATTCAAAAGTTGCCGCCCCCTATTGATGTTAAAGGAATTAGGAGTTTTTTTAGGTCATGCCGGTTTTTACTGGCGTTTCATAAAAGATTTTTCTAAAATTAGTCAACCCCTTTGTAAATTGCTAGCTCAGGACGTACCTTTTAATTTTGATGATTCTTGCATGAATGCCTTTGAGTTACTGAAACTGAAGTTGAGTTCTGCCCCCGTTGTGATTGCGCCTGATTGGTCTCGGCCCTTTAAAATTATGTGTGATGCGTCTAACTTTGCGGTAGGAGCTGTGTTAGGACAGCGTGTGGATAAGATGTTGCGTGTGATTTATTATGCTAGTTTAACTCTGAACAATGCACAAGTAAATTACACCACTACTGAAAAAGAGATGCTTGCCGTGGTCTTTGCCTTAGATAAATTTCGTGCTTGGGTCTAAGGTTATTGTTCATAGTGACCATGCTGCACTGAGATACTTGATGACTAAAACACAAGCTAAACCTCGTTTAATCCGTTGGGTGTTATTGTTGCAAGAGTTTGATGTTGAGATAAAGGATAGAAAAGGGAGTGAGAATCATGTGGCAGACCATCTTTCACGCATGAATAATCATTTGATTGAATCTGGTCATAATTTCATCCCTGAGTCTTTTCCTTTTGAGCATGCATATGAATTAAGCTCTGCCAAGTTCAGCGCTGTCGAGTCCAGCTCTGCCGAGCTCAGCTCTGCCCAGTCCAGCTCTGCCGAGCTCAGCTCTGCCCAGTCCAGCTCTGCCAAGTTCAGCGCTGCCGAGTCCAGCTTTGACAAAGTCAGCTCTGCCGAGCTTAGCTCTGCCCAGCTCAGCCCTGCGAGCGTTGTACCTCGGTATGCAGATATTGTTAATTATCTAGCATGTGGAGTATTGAGGCCTGAGCTGACATCACAGGAGAGGAAGAGGTTTTTAGCTCTGTGTAGGCACTATTATTGGGAGATTCCTCACCTCTTCAAGCTTGGAAAGGATGAAGTCATTCGACGGTGTGTGCCGGCAAAGGAATAGCAACAAGTTCTGAAAATGTGCCACGAAGATCATTGTGGTGGACACTTTGGGGGGCAGAAGACTGCGCACAAAGTTCTTCAATCAGGTTTGTTTTGGCCCTCTATTTTTAAAGATGCACATATGTTTACTCTTGCGTGCGACAGGTGCCAGAGAGTAGGAAATATTGGCCGAAGGAATGAGATGCCCCTCCAGAGCATACTAATTATCAAAAATTTTGATGTTTTGGGCATCGATTTCATGGGGCCATTTCCTGCTTCGCATGGGTTTCAATATATCTTGCTTGCTGTAGATTATGTGTCAAAATGGGTTGAAGCTATTCCCACACGGACATGTGATGCTAATGTTGTGCTTAAGTTTGTGCAAGAGAACATTCTTTGTAGATTCGGATTTCCCAGAGCTATCATTAGTGATGGAGGCAAGCACTTTTGCAATAAGTTGTTTGCAAAGCTCATGAAGAAGAATGGCATCACGCACAAGGTGGCAACCCCATATCACCCGCAGACCTCTGGGCAAGCTGAGACAAGCAATCGGCAGATCAAAGGCATTCTAGAGAAGACAGTGCAGCCTTCGCGCAAGGATTGGTCTGCAAAGCTGAATGATGCTCTCTGGGCGTACAAAACTTCTTTCAAGGGTGTGCTTGGGATGAGTCCGTACCGCCTCGTTTATGGCAAGGCTTGCCATCTGCCAGTGGAGATTGAGCACAAAGCATACTGGGCAATCAAGGCTGCCAATTATGATTTGGACTCTGTCGTGAAGCAGCGCACGTTGCAAATGAAGGAGTTGGATGAACTACGGAATGAGGCGTATGAAAATGCAAGGATTTACAAGGATAAAGTGAAGCGGCTGCATGATCGCCGCATTTCCCACAAGAAGCTATCCCCCGGAATGAAGGTGTTATTGTTCAATTCTAGACTGAAGTTGTTTTCGGGCAAGCTCAAATCTAGATGGAGTGGTCATTTTCTACTAAAGGAGGTGTTTGAGCATGGTGCTGTAGAGCCGTTTAATGAGAATACGAAGGAGAGTTTCAGAGTGAACGGCCATCGAGTGAAGCCGTACTATGAGCACCAGAGCCCACTGATGGTGGTGGAGTCTCAAGCTCTACACAATCCAGGCTGAGGATCAGAGCTGAAGTCGGGCTGGCGACTTTAGCACTTGGTGAGAGGCAACCCACTGTTGGTTTGTTTTAGTTTTTGTTTTTCTTGTTCTTTGCTTTCCATTTTTATTTTGTGTTTTCCTAAGTTTTGGTTGCTTGTGCGGATGCTTTGATTTTTAGGTGTTAATGTCTTTGTTTTCAGCGCTGCAATTTCTACTCTGACTTTGCCGCCAGCGCTGAAAAGGCCAGCTTTGAACTGGCCAGATCTGAAATTCTACTCTGAAGAATGCCAGCGCTGCACTTTTACTCTGACTCTGCCGTTCAGATTCAGAGTTGAAATTCCACTCTGAAGATGCCAGCGCTGACATTGTCTACTCTGCCATAGACCGCAAATTCTCACTTTTCGTCGCCTCTCATAGAGTTGATGCTTTTCAATGCCGATAATCAGGGATGTCCTCTAACTCTTTTTATTCTGTGCCCTGAGGACATGGCATGCTTTAAGTGTGGGGGGGTGTCTTGTTGTGCTTATGCTTTCAATTGGGCGATTGGTCTTTCTATGCTTAGTTAGCTCTTTGATACTTGCTAATTTTTATGAATTTGTGGAAGAGAAGATGGTTTTCGATGTGATTTTCGGGTTTGTGAATGAATGGTGGTTATTCTTATTTTACTCTTGATATATGTTTCTTGTTTGTGCAAAGAATTAAGAGTTTTGTTGCAACACGGTTGTAAGTAAGTAAAACGTGATTTGGCCGGTAGATGCTAGAAGGAGTGTTGTCATTGTGATTGCCTACGATCGTATCCTTATCTGTGAAATGAGAAAAATGCTGGACGAATTGCCAGCTCTGAAAATGCCAGCTCTGAAATATCTGGCCAGCTCTGAAACGTGACAGCTCTAAGTCTATGCTCTTCTAGTCTAACTATGAGCATGGAAAACCACGTGAAAAGACTTTGGATTACATCCAAATGGTTTTTATTCCATGAATTATGGCTCAACTGTCGAAAACTTAAGCACACAAAGTCTGAAAAATGATGATGTTGATTATAAAGGCGATCACATTAAGGAATTCACTTCTAGCGGAGAATAGGGTCTGATCGAATTGCTTGCATTACTATTTTGTTGCTTCTTAAACTTTGAGTTACTTGCATGATCGAGAGATATGTGTTAATTGGAAAATTTTGAATTGACTTTGTGAATGTTTGGATGAAAATAAGCATCGTTGAAACCAATCTCTTCCTAGGATTCATATTGATTTTGCTTGAGGACAAGCAAAAGGCTAAGTGTGGGGGGTTGATTTATGCTTAATTGTTCTAATTTTAGGGGTTTGCATGTGCATGTTTTGAGTTAAATACTCTGGAAATTGGTGCGTTTATGGTTTGTTTTATGCGTTGCAGGAGATTTAGGTTTTATAGATGGAAGAGTGTAATTTTGGAGATTTTGGTGTAGAATGGCGTATTCTGGCGCACTCTGGTGTTCAAAGCTGAAAAGCCTGCGCCAGAGCTGAAAAGCCCGCGCGTAGAGCAGAGCAGAGCTGACTTCATAGTTAGAGCTGACATCTCCAGAGCTGAACTTCCCTATCAGAGCTTAAATCTCCAGAGCAGAACAAACTTGTCAGAGCAGAGCTAAACTCGACAGAGCAGAGCTAAATCATCAAGCTGACTTACGCGCCATAGTAAACTTGACAGAGCAGAGCTAAAGATCGACACAGTCAACATATCAGAGCTGAATTGCAGAGCTGACTTTCAGCTCTGCCTTTTTCAGAGCTCGCTAATTTCAGAGCTGACTTTCAGCTCTGCACTATACTTTCCAGAGCCGAATTTCCAGAGTAGCCAATTCTCGCCAGAG
Organism: Salvia miltiorrhiza; assembly: GCF_028751815.1. Classification (NCBI taxonomy): domain Eukaryota; kingdom Viridiplantae; phylum Streptophyta; class Magnoliopsida; order Lamiales; family Lamiaceae; genus Salvia; species Salvia miltiorrhiza. The sequence continues at coordinate 31,678,828 of NC_080388.1, forward strand.
TGAAGATGACTTGCAGAGCACGATCCAGATGGACTTTCCTTCCCTTGCACGATTCTATTTCCTTAAGAGTCCAGTTTTGCATGGCAAGTTTGATGGTGATCAAGATTGGATTGAGGTCTATAAATAGGGCCTTGTTATTCATTGTAAAATAATCCCTTTGCCCTAATCTTCGTTCCACCTTGAGAAACATTGTTCCGCAAGGCAACCAAGACTTAGGCGTTTTTCAAGCTTTCCTAGTTTCTTCAAGTTTTCGAATTTCTTGTTTTAGTTAGCTTTCAATTTAGTTTTGTTTTTAGTTTATTCTTGGATTGTGATCGAGTGACAGCGATTGCACGTTTAAGAAATTTACGGTATTTCGTATTTAATTCAATTTCTTTTGTTTCATCATGTTTATGCTTTGCTTTTACGTTTATGCTTTAATTTCAATTATGCAATTTAAATTATGCAATTTCGTTTCATGCCTAGTTTAGAAGTTTTAATTCAAGTCTTTAAATTTCGTAGTTTAATCGTCTTTAATTTCTTATGTTAGCTTTACTTTAAGTTGTTTAATTCTTGCCTAGGGTTTTCATAGTTTCTTGCCTAGATTAAGTTTAAGTTTAATTTACAAGTTTAAGTTTACTTTTCACGTTGAGTTTAATTTACAAGTTTTAGTTTTTAAATCAAACCTTTACTGTTTTCCTGCGATATAATTAAAAGCCATGTAAGATCTTCCTTGAGAGACGACTTGGGTTAGCTTACACGTTACAATAGATCTCGTCCTATTGCGAGTCGATCTAGCATAGTGTTTAGGTTGAGTCAGTGGCAGTGGGAGGAATGTGGATATGCCGATGGTGTAGATTGAATTTGCTAAATTTCTTTACACGTTTGCTGAATTTGTTTGGAATTTGTTACATTTGTTTGTTCAATCGATTTCTTAATGCCCTAAATTTGTTTGAATCTGTTGGAGGTTGAATTAATCAATTTCTTCATGTGGTGGCAGAATTTTTTGGTTTTGTGATGAGGGCTGGTGATGCCATATCTTTTACGTGGTGGATGATGTGTTGAATTTGTATTGGGGGTTGGTGATGTCATATTGTTGTGATGTCTGTGATGCTATGGCCGAATTTGAGATTAAGCATTTAAAATGTTTCATTAACACTATCCCTACAAATTTACTTTTACTCCTCTTACACCTACTTTAACAATTTTCTTAAAATTCGTGTCGAACCCCAAATGAGACTCTTTTTCGCGGACGGATGGAGTATATATTAAAAATGACACTTTTGGTAAAAGAAAATGATACTTTTAAGCATGTAAATGATACTTTTGCACGGGTTAAAAAATAATAATTCACAAATTAAACAATACAAATGACATTTTTCATAACATAAAAATGATATTTTTAATGTATGCAAATGATACTCCCTCTGGCCCATTACAAATTGTAATGTTCCATTACTTTTGGACAGAAAGATTAAGAAATATATAATTAGTAGATAAAGTGAGTTGGTGAAGAGAGAAATAAATTGTGATTTGTAAAAGGAGAAATAGAGAGAAAGTAGGTGGTGAGCCCATTAATTAATTAGTCGCTCAATTATTTGCCAAAAAAAGAACGAGATATTTGTAATAGGACATCATTATGAAAATTGAGACATTTGTAATGGGACAGAGAGAGTATTTTTTATAAAATCAAATAATATTTTGTATATAAATAAATGATATATTGCAAATGATACTTTTAGTACATGCAAATGATACTTTTGAATAGGTCGAGAATGGTCTGGAAAAAAAATCGATAATAAAAAAAATTACTTCATCTATCCAATTTATCTTTGCATATTTGCTTTGGGCACAGAGATTAAAAATCAAGTGTTAATAATGTAAAGTGGGTTGGGACCACTTATTTAATATGTGCAGAGAAGATAAAAACTCATATTTTTGAAAAATATAATTATAAATGAGACAAACTAAAATGAAAAGTGTGCTAAGATAAGTGTGACGAATAGAGTAACAAATGCGACTTGTGAGATTCAAACTCATAATCTTGTGATTTAAAACCACACAATCTATCTAGCTCAAGTGATATTAAACTCATTCGTTTAATACTCTCTCTGTTCCAATTAATTTGATCAATATTCTGTTTTGGGTCGTTCCAATTAAGTTGATCAAATTTTTTTATATGGAATAAATATAAACATAGAAACATCTAATCACTTATTCACTTTATTATCAAACACACTTAAAACATTAATTTCTAAAATATCGTACCGAAAAAAAATTGATCAACTTAGTTGAAATAGAGATAATATATATATAGTGGAAGGATCTAGTGTAAACTCTATCTTACGGTGAAAACTAAATTATATAAACAAACACATAAAATACGTGAATAAGAGATAATCTAATCAATTTCTTATATTCGGAATTCGGTGTCATTTTTTAAATAGGGAAAATTACACCTAAATACACAAACTTTGCCAAAAGTTCATATTTGACGTGAATTTAGGATTTTATATTTTAATACACCAACTTTCGTTGTTGTCCAAATTTGACACGACTTAATTCTTAAAAATTCAAAAAACAACCCATTTTTGTAAATAATTATACAAAGACTCACTTATGTTATAGTAATTTGGGACATTTAAACCAAAACAAGATATTTTCTTATGATGTTTTCTTTTAAACCATTTTAGGCGTGGATCAAAGATTAAAAGAAAACATCATAAGGAAATATCTTGTTTTGGTTTAAATGTCCCAAATAATAACATAAGTGGGTCTTTGTATAATTATTTATAAAAAGCGGTTATTTTTTGAATTTCTAAGAATTAAATCCTATCAAATTTTGGACAACAACGAAAGTTGTTGTATTAAAATGTAAAATCCTAATTTCGCGTCATATATAGATTTTTGACAAAAATACCTTTAAAATACGAGCTTCTTGATTTTCTTGCCGACATCAAGGTTCAAAGATTTTGATTGTATCGAATAAAAGGGTGACAACTTTTGGAGTGTCGACATATTTACATACACATGTCTATCTGTAGAGTTTCGTGGAAGTCAGAAATCGAAGTCAGAAATTAAATGCATTTCTCATTACTTTTTCTTTGTGGATAAGCATTTACTTTCTCTTTTCTGTTATGTCAGAATATATAACTCTCTTACAAATTTGAATTGGTAACTTTGGTTATAGATATGTAGAGCTCATTAACGAAAGAAATTGCTATACGACTTTCTCAATTTCATACTAAATGCAATAGTGTATATATTTGGTTAATAGTAAATGCATGATAAATTTTTATTTTTTGGTTTATAATTTTAAAATTTAACTTTCAAATACATTAATTTTTAATTTGTTCTTAATTGTCCATAATCTACAATTTTCTCCAAATTAAATATGAGGTGGCAGCCGGAATTGCCAACAAAGCAATCTGAATTACTGATATGACAATTAAAATAGCCAAATCTCTCTCTCTCTCACACACACACACCCAACAGAGATACCTTCGCCACCCCTGCCCTCCCCCATCAGATTCGACGCCTTCTCTTTCGCCTCTTCTCGTCTCTCATCTCATTTCTCGCCTGCTCCTTCATCCACGGCCTCTGCCGCCTACCCCCAGCAATCCCTTCTCCTCCTCCGCCGCCCTCCCCAACCAGACTCTGCGCCTCCGCCGCACCAACCGACGCTCCAAAAATTGGGGTTCGATTCTCAATTTCTCGACCTCCCTCTGAATTTTTTCTTCGATTTCTAACATTTCTTTTGTTTTGGCTATTTCTTGATTTCACGACCTCCCTCAAAATTGGGGTTCGATTTCTTTTGTTGTGGTGGTGGTGGTTGCTGGGAAAATGGGGGAGGATGTTTGGCAATGGCTACTGGGAAGATTGGGGGAGGATCTACGGTGAAGAGAGAGAGAGGGGGCGCCGGGAGGTTGGGGAAGGGGATGTCTGGTGGCAGTGAAAGGCATGGTTGGCCGTGGCAGGAGAAGCGCCGACGGAGGTTGGGGAAGGACATGTCTGGGGGCGCTGGCGGGGGATGGGCGGAGGAGGTTGGTGGTAGTGACGTGTGAGATTATGATTGTTAATTTATTTTTAACTTTTAATTTTTCATAATTAAATATAATTTATTTTTAATTTTTAACAAAAGCGACGTCGTTTCGTCTAAGAAATTGACACGTCAATTTCGATTTTGCCACATAGGAGACACGTTAGCTTTAATTTGGTCGGAGGTTCTCGCCATGAGAAAAAAGCAACTAAATAATAAATTAATGTATTTGAAAGTCAAATTTTAGGGTCATGGTATAAACCAGAAAATGGAAGTTTTCCATTGATTTAGCGGCTATTAACCCTATATATTTCTATGCAAAATACTATAGTGTATATAAAAATTGGGCCGATCCTCAGTGAGACTGGTCTTATCCATAAGATCAATTCTCATTAGAAGACTGTAAAAAAAATTATACTCCCTACGTCTCACAAAAACATGAACAAAGAGAAATGCACGGGTTTTAAGAAATGTTAGTTGAGAGTTAAAGTTAGTGGAAAATGGGTCCCACTTTAAAAGTTGTTGTGAGAGTAATGAATTAATTAAGGAAAAGTAGTGGTGGGCCATGATGTACTAAAATGGAAAGGTTCATGTTTTTGTGACACACCCCAAAATGAAAAAACGTTCATGTTTTTGTGAGACGGAGGGAGTACATAATTAAACACGTAAATTGTATTGGCCTAGTGGTAAAATTCTCCGCCTACAACTTTAACGTTGTAGGTTCAATTACTTCTACGAACAATTTTTTTATAAACATCATTTTTCTTTATGTTGATTACTATTTTTCATCAAAACAATAATTTTTTTAAATTATCTGGCATGTAACTGACATGCACCCGTCGTGTGGTGCGATCAAAATACCGGTGTATGCCCTAGACGGACAGTACACGCTCCTACTGCTTGCAACCAAAGAACAGTCTTAGTAGCAAGTACAAGGTCGAATCCCACAGGGAGTGAGGAACCACTTTGTTCTCCAACGACAAACTGAGGTGTCACAAGTCTCAATCTGTATACTCTGCACAAGAAACTAAACAAAGATCAATAATAACAAAGGGGTAAGGTTTATGGTTAGGTCATAACTGTTGTCAATATTTATTTCGGTCATAGGCATACTGATGATCCATCCATGATCCATATAAACTCAAGGCGTGGCCCAAAGATATTGGGGCGTTTCAAGAGGTTACACTTCACACTTAGGATGGTTGAGTTCATTGTAATCGCTTGGTCCGAATGTCACAAATTCCCCGATCACAAGGCAGTGCTTCACTCCTCCTTAGGTAGTAGTCATACCCGTTACTCACCAAGTATGACCCTCACCAACCTTCTCTCCTGAGGTCCCCAACTCCGCACTTTGAGTGACACATGCCTCTTGGACATAACCATTTCTAGCTAGTCAGCCGACCATTTATAGACATGCTACGGCGCAGTAGTTGCTTTCCTCGTTTGATAACCATGGCTTTATGCCTCGTCACAGTTGATGGGTAGTCGCTAGAAAAGCCTAAGACCGAGAAAGGACAGTGTATCCCATCAATCCACTCCCCACCTTCCGAATCTACAACGCCTTTTGTTGACGCTGCTCAGCTACTTGGTCGTGGGTATACCGGTTGTCATGCCCTGGTATACCCTGGCCTTTGCTTAACATGGACAGCATTTTACCGAACGGAGATCACCCGTTAGGCTCCTACTGTCCATGGCTTGGCACAGATCCGTCTGGAACCACAAAACTCAACCAAAAGAACAAATGCCTCACGAATGTTACATATTGACAACAATTATTTCCACCCCTTAAACCTCACCAAAAAAACTACTCACACATGGCAGTAAACATAAATGCAAAATGAAATAAAAGCAACATATAGCAAAAGGGAAATACTTGAATTAATAAAAGAGTACCTAATGCTACGAGCCTTTATCTTGTTTTTTGCGTGAATCGAAATGAAAGCAATAAAGTACTGGAAATATCAACTGTTTAGATGCCACAAATCAGCAGGAATCAAAAGTACTAACTATGAAAGAGTTAAAAGTTCAGGGGCCAAGAAGTTCTTCACGCTGTCCATCTTCTTCCTTTTATACTGCAGAATGGTACGAAGCTAACCCTAGTTGCGCCAGTTTCCATATCTTCATCGAGATTTTCTTTCCTTCTTTAGCACAATCTCCAATTGATCCGATTGAAGATATTCTCCAGCTGCAATCTTGAGTCAAACTTCCATTCTTCTAGATTCTTCAGTATCCTTCTCCATCCTTCTGCATTCTTCCGCCAAATCTTCGTGATTTACTTTTCTTTTTTAGCTCCGGTTGTCTGCTTAAGTTGGTTGTGGTCGAACAGATTGCTTCTTCGGATTTGACTCATACTAGGTGAGTTGCTTCGGGTTCCCATACCTCAAGTTAAACTTGAGAGGTACTGCGCCTAGGCTCCATGCTGGTAAATATAACTTTGCAATCTGGGCTAGTAATGCCCATTCCGACCACATTTCTTCCATTTGCCTCGTACTGGACCTTCCTTCCTCCACAAAAGAATTTTCCCCCGGACAGACCTAAACTGACACAAACAAAGAGAAGCCCAAAAGTCGAAGACGCATCACACCTACACACTTAAACCATACTTGCCCTCAAGTATGCAGGTGGATTCACAGAAGACACGGACGAAAAGAGAAGAAAGGAAAGAAATAAAAACTTCAAGACACGAAACTTGCACAGACATCAGGTTCAGATTATACCAACATGCATCATTCAGCCAAGTCAAACCATAAGCCAGAGAGTAATGAATATACATAAAGTATGATAGTAGCTTCTCTCTCTCTCTTAAGTATATAGCTCAGTGTATACACTCATGCTATGCTGTACCAATTCTTCTATGAGTTTGATTGTAAACTGCAAGCAATTCAAACTAGCATGTCTCATCAAAGGGACTGAAATTTGGTTGTAATGGGGTATACGGAGTAGAGGTGAGACATGTATAGTTCAGTAGGCTTAATTCAGTATCACCCATACCCAGCATTTTACTCAGTAAGACAACAACCAACATTTAATTCCCCTGTTTTCAGTAGGGACCAATCCTTTCTTTGATTTTTTGGCAACATTTTTATCATCAATTTTTTTATGCCCCGATTTTCTTTTTCCTTCAAAATTCCTTGCTTATAATTTTATGCACGACCTCAATTCTTTCCCTTCAATATAATTTCATCAATAAAAAAGGCTCAAGAAAGAAACGTTCAGCTCAAATTGGCTTAGCAAGGGATCTTATCACATTAAGCATCAAAGAATAATTCTGGGGCCCTAATCAAAGAATTCTGCCCTAATCACATAAGTCAATACGAGTAGTATAAGTTCACAAACAAAATTGAGAATTCCTAGCACAGCCACGGCCTCACCAGAAAATATGCAATTTTGGCCTTGATCTCACTGGTGGGTTTCTCTCAATGATCTCACTACTACTATCATGCATATTAGATTCTCCACCAAATCATTCCACAAACCAAATTCAGCATGCATATTTTCATCGCCATCAACATGTGCAAGCAAGACACGACTCCAAGCACAAACTCTAAAGACACTAAAACATCATAAAACAAAACAAAAGAAAAAAAACCCTAATCTACAAAGCTCAGGGGAAGAAAACTTAATTATTTTGGTCGGAGGGCTCATCCTCCGCATTCAACCGGTCCATGATAGCCTTGAACCCAACATCCATCGCCTCCCTCAATGTTGTTATTTCTGCACTCAGCATTAGCAGCTTATCCTTAACTTCCTTCAACTCAGCCATCAACGCGACACCCTTGCTACTGACAAGGCGAGGTGTCTCCTGCTCCTGTGCCCTCCTCGATTTGGGCCTGACCGTTACACCTTCTGGGTAGACCGGACGGTAATTCTCGCTCTCATCGGCTTCAATTACCTTCCAGCGCACAAACCTGCCGAGGTCTAAGAAGCGAGTTTCAGTAATGACGGTGTCATCAGGGTTCTCCTTGTTGAATTTGATGAGTTTCTTTGCAAGGATGGTCACTAATGGGCATAGAGAAAGGAACTTGTTGGTATGGGTGACCCCATACTGAAATTGCAACACCACGGTGAACCCAAAGTTCATCATTCTCTTCTCAGTCATGCACCATAACAGGAAAACCTCCTGTTGAGTGACCACATTAGAACCTTCCAGCTGGCGATAAATGTTGTAGGCTAGCCACCGATGACAGATTCGCAGGGCAGGATTGCGGATCTCATTTGACTTGCTGCTGTTATTGACGTACTTAGTTCCGGTAGATATCAACGACCAGTAGTGGTCAATCTGACTCTCCACTCCGGTGGGGCTATGGTCTCTGCTTGTTTGTATTCCTCATCGTAACCATCACTGGCTTCAATCACCCTGAGGTGAATGTTCAGCTCGTTGATAGAGAGAGGGAACATTCTACCCCACAATCGGAATCGCAGGGTACCCGCGGTTTCAATAGTGTAATTTGCCTTGGGCTTAAACTCCACAGTGCCCATGAACTCTTCTGTAAGCTTCTGGAACACCATCTGGTTCCACTCCAACACCTTCGCCCAGCTTATCCCATCAAAATACCCTTCCACCTTTTCCTTTATCCCAAACTCCTCCAAAGTTTCAGTTACCAAAAAGTACCAAGGAGTGATCTCCCTGTTCTGGAGTATTGCATACCTCTGACTGTCTCTTGGTATGACCGCTTCTGAAGCAGTAGGGCGCACTAAGCCTTTGCGCTTCATAATCTTTGGCTTTGCGGTAGTGGCTGTACTGGAGATAGATTTCCTTGGCACCAAAACATCCTCTGAATATGAGCTATCTACGATTTCAGTGTCTCCTTTCTCCGGTTCTTCCTCAACTTGCTTGGCTTTTTCTTTTTCTGCAGGGGTTGCCTTCCTTGCCTTGCTTTGAACTTTCTTCCCCTTAGTTTTACTTCCGGCTGCCGCCGGTTTGACCTTCGCGGGCAGAGGGGGTTTGGCGACATCCAGCTTTCTCTTGACTCCCGGATTCACCATTTTACTTTGAGGTGTTGGAGCCTCCACCTCTATTTCTTCGATTTAGGTGGCTCCCTCCTCTTCCTCTTATTCGTCTTCCTCAGATCCTGATGCCGTCTTTTCTTCCTCCAAAGATGGCGCAGGTTCCGATGGTGAAGGGGGTACCAGAGTGATTTCCCGCTCTTTAGCAGAAGATCGAACGGGAGTTGGTTTCTTCAGGGCCTTCTTGGGTTTCTTTGCTGGCGGGGTGGTGAGTTCAGGCTGTTCTTCCTCGGCTTGCTTCTTCGGTGCCTCGACCATTTCTTCTGAGGCTTCTTTCTCAACCTCCTGTTCATCTACAGCGGGGACATCCTCCCGCCCCTTTTTCTCCGTCTGAATGGCTTCGACTGGTTATTCGGTAGCCTTGGTAGAGGTTTCCTCAGAGGCAGTTCGCCTAGTGGTTCGTTTCGTCAACGGTGGGCGTTTGGTAGTCTTCTTTTTTGCTGGGGGTTGGGTACTCCCGGAAGTAGCTCCTCCTTTGGTTTTTGCCATGGTGAATTTTTGCAGAGGTGGGAGAGTGTTTGGAAAATTAGGGTTTTGGTGTAGGGAGTAAGGGAACATGGTGGTTTTTATTGAGGTGGCAGCGGTTACCAAATTTAGGAGAGAGGAGAGTGGTGGAGATCGTGTGTAGCGGTTTATGGAGATTTAGGGTTTTTGAAAAAGTGGGGGAAGTGTTTAAGGAAAGTGGAGATGACGGTTATGGCAGAAAAATTGAATTAAGGTAAGAAATAATTACCAAAATTCGAATTTCAAATTTTCCTTCGGAAACCCAAACGATCCCATCACATCATGGCAGGCTGACACTGCCACCTTTCTGATGTCACTCCTCTTTGGTTGGACCTCTCCTGCCTTCAAAATCCCGAGCCTCCACCTACACACTTTGCAACGCAAAGTGGGTTTGAATTCACCACTGGGCCTCCTCCTCTTTACTCTTTCCGGCCCATCTTTCCTACAAGTTAGTGCATCCAAACAAAACAAAACAAAACTAAAGAAAAGAAACTTCAGTAAATACCATACCAAAAAAACAATGCTGGGTTGCCTCCTAGCAAGCGCTTTTATTTTCTGTCTCGAGCTCGACACTTCCTTCATCCTTCATTCGTAAACAGGATCGAGAAGGTGGCACTCCTCCTTCTCTTTTTCTACTTCAGCAAGTTGTTCATGGTAAGGCTTCAAACGATACCCATTCACCACAAATGTATCAGCTCCATTGTGATCATACATCTCTATGCTTCCATTTGAAAAAATTTCTTTAATCACAAACGGTCCATACCACTTTGAATGAAGCTTCCTGACCATCATTTTGAAACGAGAATTGAAAAGTAGGACTTTTTGTTTGACCCAAAATTCCTTCTTCCTGATCTTGGCATCATGGATTCTCGTTCTTTATAGAGCACAACATTGTCGTAAACCTCCAATCGAAGCTCTTCTAACTCACTCATCAGCAGCTTCCGTGTTTCTCCAGCTAGGCTCATACTGAGGTTTATTTGCTTGATTGCCCAATACGCCTTATGTTCAATCTCCACCGGAAGATGACATCTTTTTCCATAGAGTAGCCTAAAAGGGGACATACCTATAGGCGTTTTAAAAGCAGTTCGGTATGCCCATAACGCATCTCCCAAATGGTTACTCCAGTCCTTGCAGTTTGGGTGCACCACTTTCTCCAAAATGCTTTTTATCTCTCTATTGGAAATCTCAGCTTGGCCATTTGCTTGGGGGTGATATGCTGTAGTAACCTTATGTGTCACCCCCATCTTTTTGGTCAGTGCTCTGATAGTGGCATTACAGAAGTGAGATCCTTGATCACTGATCAGGATCTTGGGTACACCAAATCTCTCGAACACTTGTTCCTTCAAAAATTCTGCCACGGTATGAGCATCATTGCTTACAGTTGCTTTGGCTTCGGCCCACTTTGATACGTAGTCCACTGCTACCAGGATGTACTCGTAGTTCTTTGACTTTGGGAAGGGTCCCATAAAGTTAATTCCCCACACATCAAAAACTTCAACATGCATGATTGGGATTTGTGGCATTTCGTCTCTCGCGGTAATACCTCCAGTCATCTAACACTTTGGGCAGCTCTGTACCCACTTCCTTGCATCCGCAAATATAGTTGGCCAGTAAAATCCACTATCTAAAATCCTATGGGATGTGCGCTTCCCTCCAAAATGTCCACTGCAAACTGTTCCGTGACACATATCCAAAATTTGGGCATGCTCATCCTCAGGTACGCATCTCCGTATGACCTGGTCTGCTCCGATCCTCCATAGATATGGATCTTCCGAATAATAAAAATGGGCTTGTACCAGTAGCTTCTGATTTATGCCTAATTGTTCTAATTTTAGGGGTTTGCATGTGCTTATTTTAAGATTAATCTTCTAGAAATTGGTGCGTTTTATGGTCTATTTTATGCCTTGCAGGAGATTTATGATTTCGAGATAAAGAGTGCAAATCTTGGAGAGTTTGGGCTAAGAATCGTGTGTTTGTGCACACTCTGGCACGTCAGAGAAGCGAAGCCCTCGTGCCAGAACCGAGAAGGCCCGCGCTAGAGTTAAAACCCCGCGCGGAAGCCAGAGCAGCGAAATCATACGCCAGAGGAATCAAAGCGAGCAAGGAAGCGCCAGAGAAATCACTTCGCTACCGGAAACAGAAATGCCAGAGGAATCGCTATGCCAGAGGAATCAGACGCCAGAGAAATCACCATTTCTCTGGAGTCAGAGAAATCACCATTTCTCTGGAGTCAGCGAAATCAAGAAGCCAGTGTAGCCAAGTCATCACCAGAGGAGTCAAGAGTCAGAGCAGAGGGGATAGAAGCCAGTACAGCGGGATCGCAAAAGTCAGAGAAATCGTCTTTCCGCTGGCAAATGCCAGAGCAGAAGCGATTCCGCTGGAGACCCATTCCTCTGGCGAATGCCAGAGCGGAAGCCATTTCGCTGGCGAGAGCCCCGAATTCCACCAGAGTAGGAGTGTTCCCAGAGCGCGCATTGCAGCTGGAAGTTGCCTTATTTTGCACGATTCTATTGCCTTTAGAATTCTTCTTTGCATGGCAACTTCCATGGTGATCCATAGGGAATTGAAGTCTATAAATAGGGCCATACTTTTCATTGTAATAATCAATCCCTTGCCCTAGTTTTAGACGCCATCTTTGCAATCTGTTGGCATCCGAAGCTTAGGAATTTACTTGCTTTCATAGTTTCAAGTTTTTATTGTTCTAAGTTAGATTTCAATTTCGTTTTTAGTTTAGTTTCTTGGATTGTGATTGCGTGACACGATTACACGTTCAAGGATTTTACGGTATTTCGTATTTAATTTAATTTATTTCTGTTTAATCATGTTTACGTTTTTCATTCATGTTTATGCTTTCTTCTTAATTATGCAATTTAAATTATGCACTTTAGTTTATGCCTAGATTAGAAGTCTTTACTTTTACAAGTATTTACTTTCATAAGTAGGTTTAATTTAAGTTCTTTAAAATCTTGTCTAGGGTTTAATAGTTCAATTCGCCTAGCTTAGTTTTACAATTCGGTTTTTACTTAAGTTTTTAATTCTAAGTTTTAGTTTAATAATCAATCTCTTTACTACTTTCTTTATTGTTTTTTTCCTGCGATACTACTAAAAGCCCTTAAAGACTTTCCTTGAGAGATGACACTGGGTCAACTTACCATCACTAGGATGTCCTTGTTCTATTGCAAGTCAAACTAGAGGTGTTCTGGGTTGAGTCAAATTTTGGCGCCGTTGCCGGGGAAGGTTTTAGGCTTTTTAGTTGTGTCACTTTTCTTTCCGTTTTTACTTGCTTTATTTTTCTTTTTCTTATTTTTGGTTACTGTCTCCCTCCGGTGTGTTTAATCCGTGTGTTAAGTGTTGTGTATGGCTCAGAACATGGAGTACATGGGAGATTTCACCCGGCCCATCATCGGAGACACCAACACTTCGGCTATTGTGCTTCCACCCGCCGTCAGAGATTACAATCTAAAGCCGAATGATTCAAGTCTTCTACCTCTGTTCCATGGGATGCCGAGTGAAGATGCCCTACAATTCATCCGTGAGTTTTGCACACAAGTTCAAACCATTCCATTGCTGAAGCTCACGGAGGACCAACTTAAGCTCAAGTGCTTCCCCTATGCACTTAAAGATCGGGCGAGAACATGGATGCTAACTCTGCCGCCCAACTCTATCACCACTTGGGGAGAAGCTTGTGAGAAGTTCATGCTAAAGTACTATCCGAGCCACAAGACACAGGAGCTCAGAACGCAAATCATGGAATTCACCCAAGGAGTGGACGAGCCCCTACATGAAGCATGGGATAGATTCCAAGAACTCCTCCGCCAATGCCCGCAACATCAATTCCCCAACGTGATGTTGATGCAAGTTTTCTACGATGGGTTAGTGCAAACTGCCCAATTTATGGTGGACAGCACCGCAGGAGAGAACATAGCTCGGAAGACTGTTACAAAGCTGAAGGAGATATTCAAAACATTAGCGGAGAGCTCTCAACAAAAGTCGGTGCGTGGAAAGAGAGTTGAGGCTAGCGCTGTGACGAACCAGTACGAGCTGCAAAAGCAATTAGCGTCAATCATGCGCGAAGTACAGCAGCTCAAGATGAGCCATACGGAAGCTGCACCTGTCCCTACACAGAGCATAAATTATAATCAAAGCAATGGTGGATGGAGAGGTCAACACCAAAGGAATTTCCAGCCTGCTCAACAATTCCAGAATGCTCCACAACCGCCAATACCTCCGCAAAAACAGTCCCTGGAGGAGACTATGCAGGCTTTTATGGAGGTTAGTAAGCAAAACTTTGAGATGACCAAGCAAAGTATGGAGTCTCAGGCTGCCACTATCAAACGCCTCGAGACAACTGTGTGGCAACTGTCGGGCACGCTGGACCAGCTACAGCAGCAGCAGAGCCAAACTCATCAAGTGCTAGCTCTGACGAGGATGCCAGAGCAGACTAGGCTGACATCTCTGACTTGGCAGCCAGAGCAGAGGAGAACATCAGAGCAGAGAAGAGAGTCATCTCTGACTTAGCAGCCAGAGCAGAGGAGAACATCAGAGCAGATGAGAGCGCCAGAGTTGATAAGGCCAGAGCAGAGACTTCACAAATCAAGTACGCCATATCAACCACCGAAGCCCAGCCCGCCTCTGCCACCATCAATTGTTAATCCAACCCAACCATTGCCAAAGAAAGAAGATCCAGGGAGTTTCATAATTGGTATTGGTTTGGGTCGAGCTGGAGAATTCACAGGCATGTTAGACTTGGGGGCGGCAGTCAATTTGATGCCGTATGCTATTTTTCAGAAATTGGGCAGGAAGGAAGATGAGCTTAAAAGCACGAAAATAAGACTTCAACTAGCTGATGGGGCATATTGTAGCACTCATGGTATTTTAAAAGATATTGAAGTCATGGTGAGAGGAATCACGGTGCTAGCCGATTTCGTGGTGCTCGAGGCAGGGCATGGCATTATAGGAAAGAATGGGCAACTTGTTCTACTTGGTCGGCCTTTTATGGCTACTACCCAGACGCGCATTGATGTGGGTTCTGGAACTTTGAGCATGGCCGGGTCTGGTAGATCGGTAACATTCTCCGTTTTTAATAAAAAGACTATTATTTCTAACTCTTCAATGCATATCTGTTCTCTTGTGGAGATTGCTGACCAGGAGGAAGAAGTAGAAATTTTCAGAGCTAACTGTCTTTCGTCAGCTCTGCCTATTCCGCCAGCGCTGATTACTCCATCTATGCCTATTCCGCCAGCGCTGATTACTCCATCTATGCCCATTCTGCCAGCGCTGACTACTTCATCTATGCCTATTCTGCCAGCGCTGACTACTCCAGCTCTGCCGTTGGAGGACAGAGCAGAAACTTTACCGCCAGCGCTAACGAGCTCAGCTCTGAACACCACCCCAGCTCTACACAACACGCGCCAGAATGTTGCTAAGAAGAAACTGATGTGCACTAGCCCGAAAGAGGACATAATTATACAAGATTTTCTTGATAAATTGCAGGATGAGGAGGCCATTGAAGATCAGTTTTTGGCCAATCTTCCACTCGACGTTAATGCCGTTCATAAGGTGCCAACTACCGTGAAAGAGGATGCAACCGTTGAGGAAGAACGGGCTGATGTGCTGTCATGCAAGGATGATGCCGTGCTAAGAGTGCAGAGTGAACCACCTTTGGAAGAGAAGAAAGAGGAGAGATCTCGACATAACTCTTGGTTCGAGAGAATGATGAATGTGATGAGCTCTGCCTGCTCATTAAGAGAACCCGCAGCTGAAATGAAGGAGGATGCGCTCTCACGAGGACTAATTCAGCTGACGTTTCACAGTGATTTTGGTTAAGGGTGCCTCTAAGTCGGGCTGGCGACTTTAAAACTAGCGCTTGGTGGGAGTCAACCCACCGTTGGTTTGTTTATGTTTTTCTGGTTTTGTTTTTCTTGTTCTTTCCTTGTTTTTAGTTGTTTTCTTGTGTTTTTCCTAAGTTTTGGATGCTTTGCGGATACTATGATGCTTGGTGAACATATCTTATTTTCAGCGCTGAAATTCTCATACTACCACCAGCGCTGCTGCCACCACCACTGCACTTCTCCAGCGCAATACTTTTCCGCGCTGCAACTCTCCGCTCTGCCACAGCCAGCGATTTCCCCTCTTGACCACCTCGCACGATGCTTCAGTGTCTCAATGCCGATACTCAGGGACGTATTCTCAACTCTTCTTATTTCTTTTTGTGCCCTGAGGACATGGCATGCTTTAAGTGTGGGGGGGGGTGTTTTATTGTGCATATATTTTCAATTGGGCGAGATTAGTCTTTCTATGCTTAGTTTTTGGTCTCGAATCTTGCTAATTTTTATGAATTTGTGGAAGGGTAGATGGTTTTCGATGCGAATTTCGGGTTTGTGAATGAATGGTGGTTATTCTTGTTTTACTCTTGATATATGTTTCTTGTTTGCGCAAAGAATAATGAGTTTTGTTGCAACAATTTTGTAAGTAAGTGAAACGAGATTTGTCCGGTAGATGCTAGAAGGAGTGTTGTCATTGTGATTGCCTACGATCGTATCTTATCTGTGAAATGTGAAAAATGTTGGACGAATTGCCAACTTCAAAATTGCCAGCTCTGAAACATCTGGCCTGTTCTGAAATGTGATAGCTCTGAGTCTCTGTTCCTCTAGTCTAACTATGAGCATGGGAAACCACGTGAAAAGACTTTGGAGTACATCCAAATATTTTTATTTCATGAATTATGGCTCAACTGTCGAAAATCTTAAGCACACAAAGTGTGAAAAATGGTGATATTGATTATAAAGGCGATCACATTAGGGAATTCACTTCTAGCGGAGAATTGGGTCTGATCGAATTACTTGCATTACTCTTTTGTTGCTCCTTAAACTTTGAGTTACTTGCATGATCGAGAGATGTGTATTGATTGTAAAATTTTGAATTGACTTTGAGAATGTTTGGATGGAAATTAGCATTGTTGAAATCAATCTCTTCCTAGGATTCATACGGATTTTGCTTGAGGACAAGCAAAAGGCTAAGTGTGGGGGGGTTGATTTATGCCTAATTGTTCTAATTTTAGGGGTTTGCATGTGCTTATTTTAAGATTAATCTTCTGGAAATTGGTGCGTTTTATGGTCTATTTTATGCCTTGCAGGAGATTTATGATTTCGAGATAAAGAGTGCAAATCTTGGAGAGTTTGGGCTAAGAATCGTGTGTTTGTGCACACTCTGGCACGTCAGAGAAGCGAAGCCCTCGTGCCAGAACCGAGAAGGCCCGCGCCAGAGTTAAAACCCCGCGCGGAAGCCAGAGCAGTGAAATCATACGCCAGAGGAATCAAAGCGAGCAAGGAAGCGCCAGAGAAATCACTTCGCTACCGGAAACAGAAATGCCAGAGGAATCGCTATGCTAGAGGAATCAGACGCCAGAGAAATCACCATTTCTCTGGAGTCAGAGAAATCACCATTTCTCTGGAGTCAGCGAAATCAAGAAGCCAGTGTAGCCAAGTCATCACCAGAGGAGTCAAGAGTCAGAGCAGAGGGGATAGAAGCCAGTACAGCGGGATCGCAAAAGTCAGAGAAATCATCTTTCCGCTGGCAAATGCCAGAGCAGAAGCGATTCCACTGGAGACCCATTCCTCTGGCGAATGCCAGAGCGGAAGCCATTTCGCTGGCGAGAGCCCCGAATTCCACCAGAGTAGGAGTGTTCCCAGAGCGCGCATTGCAGCTGGAAGTTGCCTTATTTTGCACGATTCTATTGCCTTTAGAATTCTTCTTTGCATGGCAACTTCCATGGTGATCCATAGGGAATTGAAGTCTATAAATAGGGCCATACTTTTCATTGTAATAATCAATCCCTTGCCCTAGTTTTAGACGCCATCTTTGCAATCTGTTGGCATCCGAAGCTTAGGAATTTACTTGCTTTCATAGTTTCAAGTTTTTATTGTTCTAAGTTAGATTTCAATTTCGTTTTTAGTTTAGTTTCTTGGATTGTGATTGCGTGACACGATTACACGTTCAAGGATTTTACGGTATTTCGTATTTAATTTAATTTATTTATGTTTAATCATGTTTACGTTTTTCATTCATGTTTATGCTTTCTTCTTAGTTATGCAATTTAAATTATGCACTTTAGTTTATGCCTAGATTAGAAGTCTTTACTTTTACAAGTATTTACTTTCATAAGTAGGTTTAATTTAAGTTCTTTAAAATCTTGTCTAGGGTTTAATAGTTCAATTCGCCTAGCTTAGTTTTACAATTCGGTTTTTACTTAAGTTTTTAATTCTAAGTTTTAGTTTAATAATCAATCTCTTTACTGCTTTCTTTATTGTTTTTTTCCTGCGATACTACTAAAAGCCCTTAAAGACTTTCCTTGAGAGATGACACTGGGTCAACTTACCATCACTAGGATGTCCTTGTTCTATTGCAAGTCAAACTAGAGGTGTTCTAGGTTGAGTCAGCTTCCTCTACTCGAACCTTGATAATCCTGAGGGTAACTCCTTCGTGATCAGGTAATTAGCTATATCAGCATACCAGGGCTCCTAGTTGGTTAGGGCATACAACTTTTCTTCTTCTGTATGGGTGTATACAGAGTATAGCTTCTCGTCTAGAAAGGTATCGGTAATAGGCATACCGTCATCTTCTTCCAGCTGCAATCGGCTCAAGTGATCTACTACTAGATTAGTTGCCCCCTTCTTATCCCTTATCTCAATGTTGAACTCTTATAACAGCAAGATCCATTCGATAAGTCGAGGTTTTGACTTCTTCTTGGCCATCAATATTTCAAAGCTACATGGTCCGTATAGACAATTGCGTTCATTCCCAAAAGATAAGAACGAAACTTTTCTATGGCAAACACAACTGCCAAAAGTTCTTTCTCGGTAGTGGTATAACTGCACTGTGCTGGGTTCAAAGTCTTGGAGGCGTAGTAGATTACACAACTCTCTTTTCCCTTCTTCTGCCCCAGTACTGCCCCAACTGCATGGTTGCTGGCATCACACATCATTTTGAACGGTAGGTCCCAGACCAGAGGTTGGATGATTGAAGCCGACACTAGTTTGTTTCTCAAAATTGTGAATGCCTCCTTGCAATCATCATCAAACTCGAACGGTACATCTTGTTGCAAAAGTCTGGTCATGGGTTGAGCAATCTTGGCAAAATCCTTGATGAATCGTCGGTAGAACCCTGCATGACCAAGGAATGCCCGTATGTGCTTTACTGTTGTCAGGTAGGGCAGTTTGGCGATAGAGTCAATTTTTGCCTTATCCACTTCGATTCCCCTATCTGAGATCACGTGGCCCAGCACGATTCATTCTTTTACCATAAAATGACACTTTTCATTGTGAAGAATGATTTATGCTTAATTGTTCTAATTTTAGGGGCTTGCATGAGCTTTATTTTAAGATAATCTTCTGGAAATTGGTGCATTTTATGGTGTATTTTATGCTTTGCAGGAGAATTAGGTTTTCGAGATGAAGAGTGCAAATTTTGGAGAGTTTGGGCTAAGAATTATGTTTTTGTGCATACTCTGGCACGTCAGAGAAGCGAGACCCGCATGCCAGAGCAGCGAAATGGGAAGCCAGATAAATGCGCCAGCGTCAGAGCGGCGAAGTGAATCGCCAGAAGAACCAATTGCCAGAGCAGCGGAACCAAGTCTCGCCAGAGAAATCAACATATCAGAGCAGAGGAATCACTAGTCAGAGGAATCATAAGCGCCAGAGGGATCATAAGCGTCATAGGAATCCTATTCGCCAGAGAAATCAAAGAGCATAGTAGAGAAGTCAGACAGAGCAGAGAAATGCCAGAGCAGAGAAGAAATGCCAGAGCAGAGAAATGCGCCAGAGCGGAAGCCGTTTCTCTGACGGAAGCCATTTCTCTGACGACATCCGTTCCTCTGGCGAGAGCTGCGATTTCAGCCAGAGTGGAGATTACTTGCAGAGCACACCAGCTGGACTTACCTAAGTACACGATTCTATTGCCTTTAAGAGTCCAACTTTACATGGCAACTTTCATGGTAATCAAGAAGGATTTGAAGTCTATAAATAGGGCCATATTTTTCATTGTAAAAATCAATCCTTTTGCCTCCAGGCGCTTAGTTAGATAACGTCTTTGCCCTAATCTTTAGTTCCGCCATGTTAACTAAAGCTTAGGTTTATTGCTTTTCTAGTGTTAGTTTCGATTATTGTTCTTAGTTAGTTTAGTATAGTTCTTTTAATTCATGTTTTAGATTAGTTTCCGTTTAGAGTTGTAATTACGTGACAGATTACCTCTCGAGACGAATTTACGGTATTTCTTTAATTAAGTTTATTTAATTGCTTTTACATGCGTTTCTTTAAATTTTGCTATTTCAATTCTGCTATTTAAATTTTGCAAATTTACTTATGCGTTTTTATGATGCTTTCTTTAAATCATGCAATTTCGTTTCTGCCTAGTTAGATTAGATTAGAAGATTTTAATTCAAGTTATTTAAATTCAATTTGTCTAGTTAATTTCTTTACTTTAAGTTCATTTAATTCTTGCCTAGGGTTTAATAGTTTCACGCCTAGATAATTTTAAGATTAAATTTTATTTAAGTTTAAATTACAAGCATTAGTTAATAATTCTTTTTCATGCCTAGATAATTCTTTAGTTTAAGTTTCTAGTTAAGTTTATTTTCCCAGCTTTAGATAATTTTACAGCTTTCAATTCTTAAGTTTACAGCTTTTTCGTGACATAATTAAAAGCCCTTAAAAATCTTCCTTGAGAGATGACACTGGGTCAACTTACCATCACTAGGATGTCCTTGTTCTATTGCAAGTCAAACTAGAGGTGTTCTAGGTTGAGTCAAAGAACTAGGCTTTTCTCCACACACTTTTTCAACACGAGCTCTAGATGATTGAGACAAGGGTCGAACGAGTCTCCGTACACGGTGAAGTCATCCATAAAAACTTCAATACAATTTTCAAGCAAGTCGGAGAAGATGCTCATCATATACCGTTGAAAAGTTCCTGGTGCATTGCATAGTCCAAATGGCATTCTTCGATATGCAAATGTTCCATATACATAAGTGAAAGTGGTCTTCTCTTGGTCTTCATGAGCCACAAAGATTTGCATATAACCAGAATACCCTTCTAAAAAGCAGTAATAGGCATTACCAGCTAAGCGTTCCAGCATCTGATAGATGAACGGTAATGGGAAGTGATCTTTGCGTGTAACCATATTCAGCTTCCTGTAGTCTATGCAGACCCTCCATCCAGTCTGTAGTCGGGTTGGAACTAGTTCGCCTTGGTCATTCTTGATGACTTGTATTCCTGACTTCTTCGGTACGACATGGACGGGGCTCACCCATTGGGTATCGGAGATGGGATATATAATTCCCAATTCCAAAAGCTTCAGGATTTCTTTAAGTACCACCTCCTTCATAACTGGGTTCATATTTCTTTGTGAATCTCAGACAGGTTTGGTTCCTTCATCCAAATAGATGTGCTGCATGTACTCCGTTGGACTGATCCCCTTGATATCAGCCAAGGTCCAACCGATGGCTTTCCTATTCTCCCGTAGAACTCTGACCAAATGTTCTTCCTGCGCAAGAGTTAAATCTACACTAATGATGACTGGAAGTGTTTCGTCAGGACCCAAATAAGCATATTGCAAGTGCTTGGGTAATTTCTTCAGTTCAAACACAGGTGCCTTTACTATCGAAGGCAACAGCTTTTCGTTCTGCCCATATTGAGCCAATAACTCTGGTTTGCCTGCTGTTGTTCCTCCAACTGAATAGACCTCACATCCTTGATTCTCTGATCTACTTCCATCTCAGCATCCAAGGTACTTTCTCGAAGAGAGTAAAGCTCCATGATAGCTTCTTTGATATCCTCATCCTCCATACGTTTTGCATCTCGATCGGTTAGGCCATACTGAATTACTTTCTTTGTCGTATCCCCTGAACCAAAATCAATTCCATGTTCTTGTACTAGGGTTTCAAACACATTGATCATGTCCATCGTTTCCATTTCTTGCTTCCTCTTCATGGTTTCATAGATGTTGAACTCTTCCTGGACTCCATCAAACTCACATGTTAAAATTTCGGTCTTCATATCAATTTTGGTTCCAGTGGTCATCATTAACGACCTTTCCAATAATATAGCATTCTCTCCAGTTTCTGGACCGGTATCCAGGACATAAAAGTCAGCTGGGAAAATCAAATCCCCGACTTTAATCAGTACGTCCTCCACCACACCTCCAGGATAGGCGTTGGATCTGTCGGCCAACTGTGTGACCACAAGGGTATTCCTCATTGCCCCAATGTTCAACCTCTTATAAACGGCCAGTGGCATCACATTTATGGAAGCTCCCAAGTCCATCATCGCTTTATCCATGTTTGTTCCACCAATGTTGCACGGAATGGTAAACATTCCCGGATCCTTCCGTTTTGTGGGTAACTTCCGTTGGATCACAGCCGAAACACTTTCGCCCATCACATATCGGACTTCTTCATCCATCTTCACTTTTCTTGAACAAAGGTCCTTCAAGAATTTTACATACTTTGGAATTTGTCTGATGGCGTCGAGCAATGGTATGCTCAGTTCCACTTTTTGGACATCTTCATCATCTCACTTGCTTCTTTCTCCTTGGCCTTCTGTCACAGGCTTCCTGGGTAAGGTGCCTTGGTTAGAGTACTACCCCCAGCTTGTTCAAGAGTTAGACCTGTATTATCTCTCTTCAAGTTCCCTTTGATTACTTCAGCTTCAGCTAACAGCTCTTCCGTATCGTCCTCCTCTTCCACGAACTCCGTCAGGATCACCTGAGCCTGTTCCCTGGGGTTGATCCCCATGGCTGGGAGTTTACCAGCATTTTTCTCCAGTTTAGCTACTGCTTTGGTCAGGTGACTGATCTGCTGATTGGTCTGGTTCATACCGGCACGTATTTCATTACGAAACTTCTCACTCTCTTTCGCCATGTTTTCAATGGCTTCCTCCCATGGTGCTCTCCTGTGTGGTGGTTGGTAAGGAGGTTGCTGCTGTTGCAACTGGTTATACTGTGGTGGTGGTCCTGCCTGGTATTGCTGATGTTGTTGGTTCTGATTATACATCTGACGCTGTCCTGGTGCCCCCATATTGTTCTGTTGCTGTGGTTGACCATCTTGCTTCCATCTGAAGTTAGGATGATCTCTCCATCCCAGATTGTAAGTGTTTGAGAAGGGATCATACTTGCGTGGATTCCCATCATGTCCACCAATAGCATTAACATCAACAATGTCCTCACCGAAGTTAGGACAATTTTTAGATTGGTGTCCGGTAGCATCGCGAAGACCACACTAACGAACTTTCTTCGGTATAGTCAGGCCTGAAAGAAGTTCCTTGAGTTCATTCATACTCTTCTCCATAGTTTTTTTCAGTTTGGACATCTCTTTTTTCTCTTCACCTTTTTTAGGTATTTCCAGGTTTCTCTCATGCCCTTCATCGAGTGATTCTTCTGCCATGGTGCCCAATAGTTGAAAGATTTCTATTGGAGTTTTACTCATTAACGACCCATTACAGGCTGCTAGGACCAAACTGCGATCATTCCTCCGCATGCCCTTTACGAAGCTTTCCACTTGGTCTTTTGGAGAAATTTGATGGTGAGGGCAGTTGCTCAACATCCTCTTAAATCGCATCCAGTATTCATAAAAGGTTTCTAGCCCATCTTGCCTTATACTGCGGATATCCCATCTCATCCGCTCCACTTTTGATGCTGGGAAGAATTCTTCCAAGAAAACCTACTGTAGTTGTGCCCATGTGGTGACACTTCCCACGGGTAGGTCATACAATCATCTTCTCGCATTGTCCACCAAGGTAAAAGGGAAGAGTATCAATTTAACATACTCTTACTGCTCATCATTTGACTGGTGCATGATCGTCATCTCAAAATCTTGAAGATGAGTGTGTGGATCATCTCCTGGGTAACCACTGAACTTCGGTAAGATCTAAAGCAGTGAGGGCTTTAGGTCATACCGACGAGGTGCAAATGGGTCGTCTGGTAGGGTAATCCCGTTGGGCCTCAGGTTGAGATTAGTTAGGTATGCTAACTGTTTGAGGGTCTACGCCTGCTCGGCTTCTGCCATAGCTTTGCGTCTCGCTATTCATGCTCCTGCGCGTAGTCGACGTTCAGTTCTGTTAATATCAAGCTCAAACACCAATGCTCTTGTTGTTCGATGAGTTCCATGCATGCACCAGTAGCGCAAAATGAAATAAGGAGAGAACAAAATTGCTGCGTGTCACTCTCCGGCAACGGCGCCAATTTTGAGACGCACCCGTCGTGCGGTGCGATCAAAATACCTATGTATGCCCTAGACGAACAGTACACGCTCCTACTGCTTGCAACCAAAGAACAGTCTTAGTAGCAAGTATTGGGTCGAATCCCACAGGGAGTGAGGAACCACTTTGTTCTCCAACGACAAACTGAGGTGTCACAAGTCACAATCTGTATACTCTGCACAAGAAACTAAACAAAGATCAATAATAACAAATGGGTAAAGTTTACGGTTAGGTCATAACTGTTGTTAATATTTATTTCGGTCATAGGCATACTGATGATCCGTCCATGATCCATATAAACTCAAGGCGTAGCCCAAAGACATTGGGGCGTTTAAGAGGTTACACTTCACACTTAGGATAGTTGAGTTCATTGTAATCGTTTGGTCTGAAAGGTCACAAATTCCCCGGTCACAAGGCAGTGCTTCACTCCTCCTTAGGTAGTAGTCATACCCGTTACTCACCAAGTATGACCCTCACCAACCTTCTCTCCCGAGGTCCCCAACTCCGCACTTTGAGTGGCACATGCCTCCTAGACATAACCATTTTCGGCTAGTCAGCCGACCAGTCATAGACATGCTACGGTGCAGTAGTTGCTTTACTCGTTTGATAACCATGGCTTTATGCCTCGTCACAGTGGATGGGTAGTTGTTAAAGAAGCCAAGACTGAGGAAGGACAGTGTATCCCATCAATCCATTCCCCACCTTCCGAATCTACAACGCCTTTTGTTGACGCTGCTCAGCTACTTGGTCGTGGGTATACCGGTTGTCACGCCCTGGTATACCCTGGCCTTTGCTTAACATGGACAGGGTTTTACCGAACGAAGATCACCCGTTAGGCCCCTACTGTCCATGGCTTGGCACAGATCCGTCTGGAACCACGAAACTCAACTGAAAGAACAAATGCCTCACTAATGTTACATATTGACAACAATTATTTCCACCCCTTAAACCTCACCAAAAGAACTACTCACACATGGCAGTAAACATAAATTCAAAATGAAATAAAAGCAACATATAGTAAAAGGGAAATACTTGAATTAATAAAAGAGTACCTAAGGCTACGAGCCTTAATCTTGTTCTTTGCGTGAATCGAAATGAAAGCAATAAAGTACTGGAAATATCAACTGTTTAGATTCCACTAATCGGCAGGAGTCAAAAGTACTAACTATGCAAGAGTTAAAAGTTCAGCGGCCAAGAAGTTCTTCACGATGCCCATCTTCTTCATTTTATACTGCAGAATGGTAGGGAGCTAACCCTAGCTACGCCAGTTTCCATATCTTCATCGAGATTTTCTTTCCTTCATTAGCACAATTTCCAATTGATTCGATTGAAGATATTCTCCAACTGCAGTCTTGAGTCAAACTTCCATTCTTCTAGATTCTTCAGTATCCTTCTCCATCCTTCTGCATTCTTCCGCCAAATTTTCGTGATTTACTTTCCTTTCTCGGATGCGGTTGTCTGCTTAAGTTGGTTGTGGTCGAACAGATTGCTTCTTCGGATTTGACTCATACCAGGTGAGTTGCTTCAGGTTCCCATACCCCAAGTTAAACTTGAGAGGTACTGCGCCTAGGCTCCAAACTGGTAAACATAACTTTGCAATCTGGGCTGGTAATGTCCATTCTGACCACATTTTTTCCATTTGCCTCGTACTGGACCTTCCTTCCTCCACAAAATAATTTTCCCCCGGACAGACCTGAATTGACACAAACAAAGTGAAAAAACAGGGCCAAATGGCCCAAAAGTCGAAGACGCATCAGTAACCCACCCAAACCCACACCTCAGCCTGCCTAGACCTGTCTCATCCAAATTTTTGCCTAAAAATTTCCTCATGCCAAAAGAAGAGTGAACCCTAAAAATGTTAAAATTGAAATAGTTAAAAAAATTTATCTATAAAAATAAATATTTAAAAATTAATCTTATTTACCATTTTACTTTTAAGGTTAAAAACTTAGAGGTTATCCATTAATTTTTTAATTGTGACTATTTTGAGTTGGAAATTCTAGTTTTAAAACTTGAATTCACAATCAAAGACAACTAGGTGTAAATTTTAGCTTTCAAATTCAAATTCACAACCAAAATTATTTCAAGTTTTGAATTTTAGTTTTAAAGCTCGAATTCACAGCCAAGACTATTCTGAATTGTAAATTGACTTTAAAATTCGAATTCACAACAAATATTATTCATAGTTGTGAATTCTAGTTTTGAAATTCGAATTCAAAACCAACTTTATTGAGTTGTCAATTCTAGTTATAAAATTCAAATTCACAACTAACTGAGTTGTAAATTCATTGCTATTTTAAAACTAGTTTTGAATTTAAGAACATCAACAATACAAACTCATCTCCACGTCTATTTCTCCACAAATCTCATTTTGTTCTCTAATCTTTATACAATAAATCTCAATTTCATTACACATTCGTTCTCTAACCTTGGTTCAGCCACCGCCAATTACGCCTCCACCGCACCCCTCTCTATGTACAGTGACAATCGCCATTAGAGGAACACATTGATGATTACTCCTTCGATCGCAATTTCTATGTTGATCTCTCTTACTCCGCTCATTCACCTCTGCCGTCTCTCAAACAACCAAAGCCATTTCTCCACCTCCACAACACGGTTGCCGCCCCCATGTAATGTGCCTACCCCAGAAGCTATAGCTCCTTCACTAACCCCACTTTCCCTAATGTGGCCTCACGATCCCAATGACAATGGCGGTGACGAGCTCTTTGTCGTGTTCGGCTACAACATCAAGTCCTCTAACCTAGTCAAGGTTGCGCATAAGTTCTCTGTCATCACAATGGCCTTTGCTCGCCGACAACGTCACCGCACTCCTTGATGTTGCCACCACGAAGAATTCACGATTTTAGGAAGAAGAAATACTCAAACTTAGAGGTTGGAAGAAAATTTCAGACTTTAGGAAGAAGAATGCACAAAATTCACGGTTAGGAGTTAGGAGAATTCGGGTTGTATTGAAAAATTAATGGTAGGGACAAAATTATCTTCTTACACAAAAATTAGTTTTTTTTTTTTTTACTTTTTATCTTAGTGGATATTCTTTTATTAAATTAAAATTTTATTAAAAGAAGAAAAAAGAAAACCTAGGAAAAACCCTTGAAAGCACAAGAGAGCAGACTAAGGGCCGAGCCTCATTAAAACCTCTTTAAGTAAAACCCAACAAGGGAAACCTTAAGGAGGAAAAAGAGTGCTCGTCTAAAGGACCCAGCGTTCATAAGTGGAGTTAGGATTATTTCAGAAGTTCCGGCCTCACCATCACCCCTAAATAATCCCGGCTTACAAACGCAGAAAAAACAAAAGTCATCAACGAGAAGACTAACACTAATATCAAAAAGCACAAAGCCGCAAACGAACAAAGCGTGACCAACAAAAAACGAAGCAAACTCGTAAAAGAAAAGACAGCAACAGCCACACAAGGACCCACCACCCCGAACGTCGACCAAATGCTCGATCATATTCATCCTCAAAGAGTAGTCAAAGAGCATGTCGACTAAAAAGAAGGCATTCTGGAAATTATGCTCGTAGAAGAGCCGGAACCAACGCATCAACGACCAGAGCTCGTTGTCCGAATAGATTCCCCACCGATGAAGATAGAAAACCTCCACCGTGGGACCACCAGCATGGCAAACCCACATCAGCCTCAATCCCGAGCGCACCCGAAGATTGAAAAAAGACTGAGCGATCGCCCCAAACTTCCACATACCACCAACACCAGGCAATCGCAAACTCCAACGCAACGCATTCCAGATGTTCGAAGAAAAGACCAAACCAGCAGAAACGAAAAAGCACGTAAAGCGATCAAACCTCTCATCAAAAGGAATGGTAAGAAACAGAAGAAAGTCCTAAAAAACGTTGCAAGAACACCAAAAGCAAAAAGGCGAAAAACCAAAACAGGAGACGAAGAGCTCATAGAAGAGCCGGAACCAACGCGTCACTGACCAGATCTCGTTGTCCGAAGTAAAACTCCACCGATGAAGCGGACCATCCATCGCGGAGCAACCAACGGAGCGAGCATGATCCAGCCTCAATCCCGAGCGCACCCAAGGATTGATAAAAGACCGGACAGCCGCCCCAAGCCACCACCCCCAAAAAAAACATCTTCTCAAAACCCATGCATGTAACGTGCTCGAAGAAACAACTGAGAGACAAATCCAAACAGCGGAAAGAATCCAACCGTGAAACAAGCACAAACTGTTAGCCAAACAGATTGAAACATCCAGAAATCTAATGCTTGATACGAAGATGGCTATGAGTAGACATATCCCGACGAACCGCATCTTTAATAGCATCAATTTCATAAGGCCACCATCCTTCCTCCCGGCTGTTATTAGCCATAATATCGGCAGCACTATTGCCCTCACGGAAGATATGTGAGACCTGCAAATGAAAATCGTGAAGAAGGCGAAGAATCTCGCGCCAAGCAGCCATATACTTCCAAGGAACGTTACTAGAACGACCACCCAGAATTTGAACAATATAGGTTGAATCTGTCTCCACCCAAAGATGTAACCAACCACGTCGATGAGCGATCTGAATGGCATGAATAACAGCAAGAAGTTCTGCCTCAAACGCATAGCCGATATGCCCTTTGACGTGATAGCATCCACGAACCCAAGCCCATTTATCACGGAAGACTCCGCCCGCAGAAATCTTACCGGGAGCTCCTAGCGCCGAACCATCAGTATTAACTTTTATCCAATGAGTACCTGGCGGCCACCAATGAACATTGACAATATCCGGCGGCGGCGCATTCCTAGAAGATATCCCAATGGCACGGATAATAGTATAGTCATTCCAATTATTATGAATATGCCCCAGACGAGAGAAGTTGGCCTCAATCTCCAAAAACGCCACACGAACAGTATGCAGAATTTGTTGTTCACTCCATTTCATATCCTCAAAGATGCAATTATTACGGGCGGTCCAAAGAGCCCAGAGAAGAGTAATGATACCAGCTTTCCAATAAACGCCGACTTGGGTGCTGAGTTTCCAATTCCACGAATCCACAAGCAAACTATGAATATCTGGAAAGTCAAGAGCCTCCTCATATTGAAACCAGGCGAGGAACTTCTTCCAAACGTGTGCCACCTTGTCGCAGCTCCAAAGAATGTGATCAGCCGTTTCATGATGATTGTAACAGAACACACAAAAGTTGGGCGTGATCAAACCTTGACGAATCAATCTATCATAAGTAGGCAGCCTATTATGAATAATCCGCCAGCAAATCAAAGAACGACGCGTAGGAATGTACCGCTCCCAGATCCACTTACCCCAAAGAACTTTAGGATGTTTATGGCCCAGGTACGAGAAGGCAAGCTTAGCAGTGATCTCCCCATGTAAGGCAGGCTTCCAAAATCTCGTATCGGTGTCATCCCTAATCGGCGTGAGCAGAATGTCACAAATAATTTCCGGAAAATTATTGACAAACTCCTGAGTAAAATGCCATATGCCCTCAAAGAAATAATCCACCACAGACTGGACAAAGGTTATATAGTGGGGGGCTCCGCATTTGGCCGCTATAGAATAGCCTATCCAATCATCCCGCCAGAAATTAGTGAGGTGTCCTGTGCCAACAAGATTATAAGTATTATCAACGATTTCATCAATCTCCTCACGCACTCCAAGCCACACCGAAGAAGAGATCGTAGAGGTACGGATGCGACTCTGATCTGTAAGATAACGCCTATGTAACAAGTCAAATCCGAAATCCACCCCTTTAATAATCTTCCAAGCTAATTTCATGAGGAAACTCCTATTCGAAATGCCAAAGGAACGAACTCCCAACCCTCCTTCTTCCCAAGAGGCACTGACCCTATCCCAACTAACAGGGAAAATCGCGGCCTTTTGAGTATTACCTGTCCACAAAAAATTGCGACACTTCCTGTCCAACTCTTTAATAAGCGCACGAGGCCACCGGTAAACCATCATAGAATGAGTTAGCGAACTCTGAATGACCGACTTGATAAGGCAAAGACGACCAGCCATAGATAAATTAGCTCCTTTCCATCTAGAGAACTTATTAAGAATGCGATCATGAATAGTTCTGAGATGATTGGCACGAACACGACCAAAAAATATAGGCACCCCCAAATACACAAACGGAAAAGAGCCCCGAGCAAATTGGAGGATCCCTCTGATGACGCGCTGATCATGAGCAGGAAGTTTATCCACGAAATAGACACAAGACTTCTCAGTGCTGCAAATCTGACCAGAAATATCTCCATAGTACGTCATGATTTTCTGAATGGCTCGAGCATTGTCAATCGAAGCTTGACAAAAAATAAGGATGTCATCCGCATATAATAAGTGAGTAGGAAAGGGCCGATTAACAGCCATCCTCATCGGCGTGAGATGCCCAGAATCCACACAATTATAAAACAACTTACTAAGCACGTCTTCCGCTATACCAAACAAGATGGGGGAAAGGGGATCGCCTTGCCTGACGCCACGCAAGCAAGGGAAAAACCCCCAAGTACGGCCATTGCAAAGAATAGATATGCGAGCAGAATTAAGAATCACCTCAATCCACTGAATAAAACGAGCATTATAACCAAGAACCCTGAGCACATTGAAAAGAAAATCCCATCGAAGGGTATCAAAAGCCTTTGTAATATCAATTTTGCACGCCATGTTGCGACCACCATGCGAACGTTTCATGCAATTCACGCCCTCGGATCCCAGAATAATGCAATCATGTATAGACCGACCTTTGATAAAACCAAACTGATTGTGAGTGACAGTATCAGCAGCAATCGCGCTCAAGCGAGTAGCCAAAACTTTGGAAATAATTTTAAAGAAGAAATTAGACATCACAATAGGTCTAAGATCCTTAACCGAGGAGATCTTATCCTTCTTCGGAATGAGAACCAAAGTGTTAGCATTACACCCCGAAGGAAGATAGCAATTCTCAAAGAAAGCACGCACCGCTTTAAACACGTCCCTATTAACAACAGCCCAGCAAGTATGAAAGAACTTCCCAGAGAACCCATCCGGGCCTGGGGAGCTGAGCGCATCCATATCAAAGACGGCAGCCGTAATCTCCTCATCCTCAGGAATACGACATAACACTCTATTATGTATGTCCGTAACAACCGGATCAAGGATAGCCTCCACCTCTACAATATCACTCACAGCTTGATTTTGAGCAGTAAAAAGCGTAGTAAAAAACTGCACCACATGATCAGCAATGAGGTCTTCATCGTGAACCAAATCTCCATTAATCCTAAGACTTTCAATGTTGTACTGGCGTCGCTTATAGCGGAGCATCGTGTGAAAGAAGGAAGTGTTTCTATCACCATCTTGCAACCATTTCACTCGACTTTGCTGTTGAAGCAAGCTGGATTTTTTGGTGAGCGTGACATTAATTTTGGCTTGCGCCTGCACCTCCTTGGTGAACAAGTCATCCGTGTAGCCTTCTTCCGAAATAAGCTGCTGAACATCCATGAGCTCCTGTTGATATTCAGCCAACATGACCTCCACTTTACGGAAAGTGACCTTATTCCAAGATTTCAACACATATTTGAGGCGTTTGAGCTTGGCCATAACCGTGTAAATAGGACAAGGAGAATGGTAATCTTGATTCCACGAACCACGAACCACATCTAAAAAATCTGGGTGAAGAGTCCACATGTGGAGAAACCTGAAGGAGCGTTGTCTATGAGATTGAAGTTTCTGGCATTTCAACAGAATGGGAGAATGATCCGAAGTAATTCTAGGAAGAATATGAGTGTGAACAGAGTCCCAAGGATCAGCAAAATTGCTAGAGAACAAGGCTCTATCCAGAATGGACTCAACATGACGAGGCATAAATCTACGACCAGACCACGTAAATTTTAGCCCCGTGGAGGGGGCCTGAATAAGCTCAGAAGCATCAATAAAATCCCAAAATTCTCGACAAGCCGTGGAGTTGGGCTGACAAGAACTGAGCCGCTCATGAGAACCCTTCACAGCATTGAAATCCCCCAGAAAAACCGTGCTTCTATCCAAGTAAGTAATAAGATCGATCCAGAGTTTTCTGCGCTGAATATGGCAATTAGCACCATGAATTATGCCAATCCTGAAAGAGAGCTGCCGCCAAACATAATCCGAAATAATCACCTGCTCAGAAGAGAAAACAATACTAACAGAGACATCGGGATGAGAAAGGAGCCAAATGTTGGGCTTCATGTTATTTCTGGAATTCTGAAAATGCGCCACCAAATTCAAAGAATTCAAATAAGCAACGGAGGTCTTAGAAAGATCCGATTTGGGTTCCAAGATGCCCAAAATAATAGGTGAAAAAGAAGCGCAGTGCTCCTTGATAATACGTTTGGATTCTTCCGCGAATCCACGAATATTCCAAACAAGAAAATTCATGAGAATTATATAAGGTATGTGGAGTGAAGGTTGCCCTTCTCCACTTCTTCTGCCCATCTTCCTGCTGCGACATTGGACATAGTTGTAGAACTATCAGCTCGCCCCTTATCAATCATGTAATCCCTCGGAGTTTGCCCAGCATCAAACGCCGACTTTAATCTATTATTGATTAACTCCACGGACTTTGGGTTCGGATTAACTTTCTGTTCAGCTTTCGTCAGACGTCCCTTGATACTATCATCCATAACCGGAATCTATTTCTTGCTTCCACTAGCCGGCCTTCCTCGTTTCTTAGGTTCAGAACCCATTTTGACGACCTGCTGAACCTTCATCGATCTTTCCGTGTCAACCAAAGCTACCTCTTTCATATTGGTAGAGGTAGATTTTCTATCCTTGGATTCAGCAGATGGCGAAACTCTGCTATTAGTGCACTGCTCCGTAACATTTTCCTCCAAATTCTGAATTTGTAAAGAATGAGTATCAATAGTTTCTTCCACAGAATCATCCTCACTGTCGCACTCCACAGAATGAGCTCCGTAATCAGCCTCATTAACAACATCATCACTCTTTTTCACCGCAATCTCATCATCACAAGGAGGAACAATCATATCTTTTAATAAATCAGGGCCATTAAGATCCAAGTTCTCACTTTCCTTACTATTCTCAACGTCAGCCTGACCTTCCACAAGATCCACCCCTTCATCACAATCCAAGATACCAAACTGATTGGTACATGGAGCAAGAGTCAGCTCCTTCTCCCTAGGTTGCCAGTTGCTAATTTTTTTTGGTTGAGAGAATCCCTTGTTTCCCTTGTTTGCCGCAGCAGCAGCAGTATCTTTATCAGCAGTCTTATCATTCCTTGGGCCAACGACTTCTTGTTGCTTGGCCTTGATACGATTACATTTGTCAACGGAATGTCCCGTGATCCTACAATGAGAACAATAGAAAGGCAATTGTTCATACACAAAGTCAACATAGAACGAATTAAAATCACAGTCAAGTGTCATGGACTCCACTAAAGGATGAGCCAAATCGATTTCAACAAGTAAGCGAGCGAAACTTCCCACTTCCCTATTAGCTGAGGCCCCGTCAAGCTTAATCGGGAATCCCAGCGTCCGTCCAATCGCAGCAAACACTTCCGGGTGCCAGTATTCAACCGGCATATTATAAATCCTTACCCACACCTGGCAGAGGGAAGAAATTTCCTTATGCGGATCAAAGTTACGAACCCATTCACGAATACGTAGGGAACCTGAGGAAAGCTCCCAACTCGTTCTCTCTTTGGCCAGCAGTTTATCCGCCTGATTCCCAAACTTTAACGTAAAAAAGCCCTCCCCATAGGTATCAATTGCCAATCATGTTTAGTACTCCAG
The DNA here is from genome assembly GCF_028751815.1 of Salvia miltiorrhiza. Classification (NCBI taxonomy): domain Eukaryota; kingdom Viridiplantae; phylum Streptophyta; class Magnoliopsida; order Lamiales; family Lamiaceae; genus Salvia; species Salvia miltiorrhiza. The sequence goes on from NC_080388.1 coordinate 31,712,349, forward strand.
AGGCGCTGAAGTTCGGCTTTGATATCATTCGTAGCCCTAGGTTTATCACCTTTACGTAATAACAGTCGTCCAATAACCGCATGTTTGAACTCCTCCACGTTACGATCAACAAGGGCCTTGGGGACGGAGAGGGAGAAACCACTCCCATTTTTCTCCAAATTAAGAGACATGAATTTGTGGATCAAAAGGTCTGGCTTCTTTTGCAAGTTATTGTTAACAATTGAAGAGAAAGTCCTGCTCTGATGTTTCACTACTTCGGCTTTATCGATGTTGATCGAAACAGCAGTCTCCTTCGCCGGAGTCTTTCCGGCATGGGAGGAATCCATGGTTTCCTACGTCGGGTTGTCCGGGTGCGTAACTCTCTCGAGGGGCAAGGCAAAGTTGTTGGAAACTTGAGGAAACTGTGAGGGCGAACGTGCAAAGGATGAAGAAGGAAGAGCAACAACCTCCGGCGCCGTCATCCCGGCAGACGGACGGCAGTCACAAGCCCAAAAGATCAGGAACTAGGGTTTTTTTGCGTAAAACTAGGGTTTTTTTTTCGTCAGTGGATATTCTTTTATATTTGTTATATAAAAATGGATAGTTTCATGTATTGACTCTAAAAAAATATATATATGTATTTTTTAGAACTTCATAAAATTAATATGATGAATTTAAATAATTGTACAATCCACTTTGTTATATTTTTTTAACACATATATTACGATACATAATCAATTTATCGCACACCATTTGTTAGTATCAATTTTGTTAGTATCACTTGTTCACACTGCTAACCTATTGTCTTTGCCACCTTGTTTTTATATACACTATAAAAAAATTGATATAGTATTTCTTTGCCACCTTTTGTTATATATACTACTCCCTTCGTTCCAGCTTTTAATATCCACCTTTTTTTTTTGGCCGTCCCATATTTTGGTATCCATTTAGTAAAAGTAGATGTGACTCTTGCTTCACTTTAATTATTTTAACACTCACATAAAAGGTGGGACCCTTATTCTACTCACAACACACCCAGCTACTTTATACAAACTAGTGTCACTCTCAAATGGATACTAAAAGTTGGGATGAAAGGAGTATAAAAAAGATTGGATGTTGTTGGTCTTTTCTCAAACATCAATCTGTTTTTAACATGGTCGTGCCTGACCATGTATGATCTTTAATTATATGTGCGTATGATTATATTTGCCATATGTTTGTCATATATGTTTATGATTGCCTTTCTATGTGTGTGACATAATATGTATTGATGATGTTCCCAAAAATCATTAGAAGATCTTGGTCTTCAGCCGATCTTCAAAAGATTCAGGGGGAGTTATCATATTCAGGGGGAAATATGTGAACTGAACTATGATGATTAGTGTTAGTTACTTTCACTTTTAGTTGGTGTGTTACTAACAAATGGTGATGGTATGTTACCAAAAGAGGTTGTTGTTTGTTAGTTGATGGTTATCTAACAAACATGAAAACAGTTATTTACTTTATCCATGCAGATTAATCACTTCCCATTTACTCAGTTTAATCTTCCTTTGTATTTTGTATATATATACATGTCGTTCCTATAGGCTATACAATAAAAGGGAGGAACGGGTTTTAAATGAGTGGGCAACGGTGGTTATGGAGATCATGGTGATAACTACCACATGAAGTTATCTCCACTAAATGCATCTGAAACTCCATGAAGACCACGATAAGTGGAATGCCTATAAATACCTGAGAATACCTCTTTTACGAGGTTATGCACATTAGAGATTCAGAACTTTAATTTGCTGCAAATTAAATGGCTCCTTCAAATTCATCATTCTGCCTACCTGTGTTAGCAACTTCGTCTTCTGACAGAGGTGTTGCGAGTTCGAACAGATTGTGGAATCTGTGAAGTAGGATAAACACAAGTGTAGGTAGTCTTATTTGATTATTCTTAGAGTAATTGTAATGTGTTAGATAATACCTTAGGCAAAGTTATGTCTGTTAAACTGTTCTCATTTTTGTTATGATGGTTGACTAATCTAGACTTAGATTAGTTATATATGTGTATTCAACCTAGGATAGATTTGATGATCTATACGGTTAGAATATAGTAGCAGTAGCCTATGTTGTAAATTGTAATGTTTTCATCATAGTGATTTACCGTCATTAAGATAACTGCAAATTTATCACGTTGGATGAATCTTCACAAACTATTTCTGGTGCTCTTTTAATATTCCATTGTTTGTTGACAATAATGTTAGTAAAATTATTGTCGACACATGAAAATTTAACTTATGGATTATGAATTATTTTTTTATATAATTTGTATGCTTTTGTTAAAAACATTGGTTTGTGGTAAATTTAGGCACCAAATTCTTTAAATCATAACAGTGAATCTGCCCTATCTATCTGTATTGCGTTCATATAAGTATGAGCTAAAGTGATTCCCATTTTCTGTGTGTCTGCAAAGTCTATTGTTGCTACAGAATTCTATAAGAATAATATTATCATACCCATTTTCCTATTCGTTGTAGTTCTTAAACTGAACATGTTTTGTGGTTGTGCGAAGCATGTATGGAAAGGGAGTAACTGAGATAGTGATATACCTTAAATGATGTTCGGTGTTGGTTGGTTGTTGTTGTGGTATTAGCGGTTGAAAATTGAAATAGAATCATGTTTGTTCCTCTCAATAAATGCAGGTTGAATAATGGAAGAATGGAGGAGATTAAGCCAAGGTTTACCTATTTTGAAACATGGTAGTTGGAAAATCATCAATTTACTCCATTTGATTGCTGGTAAATAAAGAATGAATAAGGGAGTTTGTTGACTGCAATCTTAAAGGCTCGGAGGTGGTGGTTGGCTGAAAAGATGGGGGCTGTCATAGGGTGGCTGAAAGACTCCCTAGGTGTATGATTGGTTGTTGTAGCTGCAGAGGATAAAGGAGTGCAGGTGCAGAGGAAAGGTTGGGAGTTGTTGCTGCAGCTGCTCCTTGCACACGCGCACGTGCGCGCGCGCACACACACACGTCCCTTTCCTTTTCTTTCTTCTTTTTTTCTTTTTGTACTAGATGGTGGTGTATTAGGAAGGTATGAAGTAGAATAATACGCCCTCCGTCCCATTGATAATGGCTCACTTTTCTTTTTCGTCTGCCCCATTGATAATGACCTATTCTAAAAAGGAAACATCTTCTCTCACAAAAATTTGTGGGCTCCACCATTTTCTATCACTTTTATCCTTTAATCACTCTTCTTCTTAATAATTGTATCGAACAACAATGAGTCATTATCAATAGGACGAAGGGAGTAATAAATAGAAATAATATTTCTATCTAAATAAATATATAGCATGACTTTGCCTCAATAATTCATATCGCGGTTATCTCACGTGAAGCGAAAAGGCATAATTAAATAAAAATCTCTGCCTCTATTGACATATGATTCAGAATCATAAGCTGAATTCAAGTATAAATAATTACTTAATTTTTCAGTTACTGAAAGATGCAATAAGTAATTATCCCATTACTGATTTCTAATACAACTTAAAGAGCGGATTACTATACTTTTCATGCTATAAAAATAATCTTAAAAGCATATACCACGATGTTTTAATAATTATAGTTGTCTCTATTGTAAATAAAGAAAAAGATTCACATTAATTGAGTGTATTATAAGTGAAGTGGTAGACCATATGTGATAGAATGTATAACTAGGTTGATATATTAAATATAATATAATGGCTATAAATACATGGACAAATTCATAATTTAATAATAGGATGAGCTTAAAATAAACATTTCGATTGACGACAGTATTTGTGCCACAATGTTGATCAAATGAGTAAAAAAATGGAGAAAAATGATATTGGGATATTTAGTTAGATTTCTTCTCTTGTTTCGTACACATTATAAACACAATAACTTTATTTTAATTTTTTTAATTATTTTAAATTGGAAGTTACTCCGTCCTACAAAAATAGTCATAGGAGGGAGTGACACGAGTTTTAATAAAAATGATTAAGTATATTATAAGTGGAGAAATGGTTTCATCTTAAAAGTAGTACTCCCTCCGTCCCACTCTAATAGTCCTGTTTTTCTTTTCGGGATGTCCCACTCCAATAGTCCTGTTTCTATTTTTGGTAATGATTTTACACTATAAACAATATGGTCCCACACACATTTACACACTTTTACACTCAAAAGCAAGTTTCTTAATCTCCGTCTCCAAAAGAAATGGGACTATTGGACCGGGACAGAGGGAGTATTAATAATGATAATTAATTATATTATGAGTGGAGAGAGGGTCCCACCATTTTGTAGAATAGGTAAATAAGTTAATATATGAAGGGGTAATATATTGTGGGATAGTGTCCATAAATAGAATAGAACTAATTTTTATGGGCACTTCAAAACAGAAAATTAGTATGACTATTTTTATAGGACAAAAAGATTAATAAATATAAGAAAAGAAAAAGTGATGCTGCATTGGGCTTAAGTCTATTGCAATCCCTAATCACTACTGTATAAGCGGAACATATATAATTTTTTGTGAATATTCTAAAAAGAAAAATTATAACGGCTGAAGGACGAACTATTAAAAAGATAAGATGTTTTGACAAATAAAATCACAAATTATTTCAATAATACAACTTTAATGTAAATTTCAATTCAATAATTCGATGATCGAAAAAAAAAATTGAGAGAATGAAATTGCAAAAATTGAAAAGATTGTGATTTAATTTGTCATACTTCAGAAGTTACGTTAAAATTATAATTTCATACTCCCTCGTCCATGATATTGTTTCCACAATGTGGACGGCACAGATTTTAAGAAAATAGTAGATAGTAATGTATAATAGTGGTATTGATGTGAGAGGAGTTTGGGTCTCACTATAAATGTTTGGAGGGAAATAAAATATTATATGGACCGTACTACTATAAATAGAAGTGGACATGATATTATGGACGGACCAAAACAGCAAAATTGAAAACAATATTGTGGACGAAGTAGTAACAATTTATGGTTTTACTTGCCAAAATGTAAAGATAAAGATAAATATTCAATCTGTCTCATTACAAATGTCTCATTACTTTGGGGCACACAGATTAAGAAATGTGTAATTAGTATATAAAGTGAGATGATAAAAATTATTTAAATATTAAAGTGTCACTTTCTATGGATCGAATGTTATGCACTGTGTTAGAGAAACACACAAGTGCACACAGAGATTAAAGCAGCGAAAAAACACAAAAAAAAAAAAAAAAAAAACACAAGGATGTAAAATTTTCACTAAAAACTTCACTAAAAATATGGAGAAGCCCTATGGCAAAACTTCACTAAAAATATGAGAATGACTTACATTCACGTTCAATACGTTTACAAAGACTAGGTATTGAACAAAAAACACTCTCTCATTAAACAACAAAACTTGGTTCAAGAGTTAGACTCTGAAACCATACAAAACAATTAGTGTTACACGATAATTGAACATCTAAAACAACACTCGTACATAGGCAAACTCTTTCTCTCTCAAGCTGCACAACTTATGAGAACTCTTCCTCAGCTTATATAGGCGTCTCCTACTTGTTTCCCAAGCTCCAAAAACGTGGCTGCAAGTGTAAGACGAAATGGTTTTAGGAGTGGTTAGGAATAAACTCTATCAACCCTATTTTCTCTTTCCTTAGCTTCACGTTTCCTACTTTGTAGAGATCTCCTCTCCACGTTTTTGCATCCTCAAACAACCGCTTCTCTATCTCCTTTATCTCTCCATGTCCTCCATATTTGTAGGAGTCTCCCAACCATCTTTGACTCCTTGACTTCATCTTGTAAAACCTACAATCAAAGCATGAAGAAGGCAAAACCATAAAAATAACAAATCCCATAAATATTGGAAAGTTTTTATGGAGTTAAAATTTAACTCCAACAAACTCCTCTTTTTTGCCTTTCTTCACAAAACTCAATTCCTAAAAAATAAAAAAATCTCCCCTTAAGTATATGAACTCCCCCTGCATTTATGCTCCCTGCAAAAACAATCTCAACAATAAAAAATTGTCAAGGCATTCATCAAACTCAACATCACTCTCCTGTCTGCTCAACATCACCCTCAGCATCCGCAGCATCTACTCCCTCTTTTTGGGAAGAAAGCAATTCATGTATCTCCTATTTATACTGTCGCGGCCGCGCCCGCTAGGGATAGCGAACTCGGGGAAATCGTGACGAGGGGAGGGGATATAGAAGCGGGATTAGAAAGGGGCATATCTAACTTTTTGATGACTCAACATTATATAAGACAACAAATTAAGAACAACAGATATTGATGGAGGTCAAGGGGGAAACATAGTATTATCCAAACGGGTATGTGAGGACATTATTGTGTGATGGATATCATAATATTTAGCAAATCAGTGTGTGCAGCGGAATAACAACAACTCGGGCATATGTATGAAGACATATACCCTGCTCTGATGTACTCGTCCTAGCTCGACAATAGCTCCGCTTGCACACCACATCCCCGATCACAGCTCAACCTGCACATTTAGAAATATATGCAGGGCTAAGTACGAAAGTACTTAGTGGACACATGCCGAAATATACATACATACAAACATTTTATTGTCAAGCCTTTCAACAGTAGTAAGATACGAGGATTTTTCTTTAAAGACTCGTATTTACCAAAAATATCATTTCTTTAACAAACATCCCGCGCAGGCATTTTAACATCATTAATCACCATATCAGTAACTCGTGCCGAGAGGTAGGCCTCCCTCTACAGACACTATGATCGGCCAACCCGCTAGATGACTCACGATCACAAGGGTGTACACTAATTCCGAAGGGATTTGCGGTCCCATCCAGAATCCGAATTCGATTAGCATCAGATAGGCAATTAACAACAAAACATAAAGCATTTAGGCATTGACAATATCGTTCAAAAATCATAGGCATAAAGTTGTAACAATTCTATAATATGGTTTTAGTTTTCGTAAGAAAGCCTCACCTGGTAGTGGTGACTCACGTCTAAGCCTTAAACTCTTTGCGTTCAACCTTAATTGAAAAGAATAACGCAAGGTCTTAGACCGTGGAAAATCTAACATAAATGAGGATGCGTAATGTAATTATGCATGGCTCATATTCTGTTTATTATACTAAGGTGATACTAAGGGAAATCTTATCTCTAGTCCTTGTTATTAAAGAAATTAAACCATCTAGGTTTCGTCTCGTGAGATCTAGTGATTACTATATTGATTTGCTCTCTTAAGGGTGTTCTAATTTGCTAATTTAATAATAAACTCCCTTCGTGAGTAAGGGAGAAGAAATGAAACTCCAAACACCCTAAGTTCTTTTCTTTCTCTATCTCACGTCTGCTCTGCCTCATTGTTCTCTGCTCTGGAAAGTCAGCTCTGGCCTTTAGGTCTGCTCTGGTGAATTTAGCTCTGGAAAGTCAGCTCTGGCTCTGGAAAGTCAGCTCTGGTCTTTTGGTCAGCTCTGGCAATTTTAGCTCTGGAAAGTCAGCTCTGGCAGATTTAGCTCTGAAAGTCAGCTCTGATCTCTGGAAAGTCAGCTCTGGCTGTTTGGTCAGCTCTGGCGATTTTAGCTCTGGAAAGTCAGCTCTGGCCTTTAGGTCTGCTCTGGTGAATTGAGCTCTGGAAGGTCAGCTCTGGCCTCTGGAAAGTCAGCTCTGGTCTTTTGGTCAGCTCTGGAAATTTTAGCTCTGGACGTCAGCTCTGGCCTCTGGTATTTTCTAGCTCTGCTCTGGTATTTCCAGTTCTGCTCTGGCATTTCCAACTCTGCTCTGGCATTTTCTAGCTCTGCTCTGTCATTTCCAGTTCTGCTCTGGCATTTCCAACTCTGCTCTGGCATTTCCAGTTCTGCTCTGGTATGTTCTGGGCAGAACGACGAGGGTTTCCAGTTTCCAAAACTAGGGTTCTTCGTCCTTTCTTACCTCGATTCTCACTCGTACGTCGGCCCTAATCTATTCCTATGTGAGCATGCTGTGCTTGTTCAAGTTCATCTACGTTTAAAGCCTAAAGTTCTCGTCGTTTTAATCAAGGTTTCAAGCCGTGGGTTCTACCGGAAAGGTGACCTAACATGCTTCTAGTGTTCGTGTGTTTCATGCTGAAAAGAGTAGTTTTAGAGGTCGAGAGTTACCTGTTGTCGCGCGCTTTGGTCGGACAAGCACGATGGTTCCTCGCTTCTTCGATCGACGAGGTTCAAACTTGAATGTGCAGCAAGGCTTCGGTCTAATCTTCTCCGTGGAAGGCGTCGGGAGTGAGGAATGGAGCTCTTGTTATTGCTGCTGGATTTTCAGAGTGCCGAAAGGAGTGAAAGGGGTGGCACAAAGGGGTTGAAGGGGAGTTTAAATAGGTGTTTGGCTGGTGCACTCGAGTGCCTAGGGGGGGGGGGCTCGGCTGGTAGCCCTGTCATGCGTGGAATAGGGGAGACTCTTCGGTTGCTCGCCCAATGGGAGGAGCTACAGCTGGCGTGGTCTTGGCTGGTTGGGCAGCGCTGGCGTGTGGAAGGCGAGGCCTTTCGGCTGCCCAGCCCAAGGCTGCTGCCGTGGCTGCTGCTGCTCTGGCGTGGAGGTGGCGTGGCGTGGGAGAGGGGTGCAGCAGGCGGCCCTTCGGCTGCTCGGCCAATGGAGGGGGGAGGAGCTGCTGCTGCAGCTTTGCGTGGGGAAAGGAGGGTGGCCTTTCGGCTGCCCAGCCAATGGGCATGGCTGCAGCACCTTTTCCCACCTTTTTTTCTCTCTCCCTTTTTTTTTCTTCTCTTTCTTAATCATTGTGTTGGTAGGTGGTAGGATAGGGTGGTGTGAGGGGTGAAGTGATGTAAGAGGAAAAATCTAATTAGAACCCTTCAGGGTTGATTTTCTCAGTATTAGAAATACTGGTTTCGTGCTTCCTAAAGTCGATAATGCTAAATTAAATCCGTAGATTTAATTAGATTCAAAGTCGGAAATAATTCACGACTTAGGTAACAATGTGACAATAAACTTCATCTTGACAAATAACACAACTTAGCTAAGTTGGTTATATCTCGGAAATATAATCATTCATCAACTCAAAGATTCTCATCGCGGTCTTAAACACGCGAAAATAAATAAAGCATACTGTTAGCTAAGCAACTTTGTCACCGAGATTCATAAATTCAGGAACATAATAGAAAACATAGAACTTCAATTACTGGCAGATAGGTAAATAAACACACAATACTGTAATTTAAAATACTGATAAAAGAGCGGGTTACTACATGTACCTGCCAAAAAAGCCATGTTGTCAGAGTGAGCTTTCCAGGATGTTCGCTCCACGTCTTCCACCCGTTGCAACAATAAGGTTAGGGTTGCGGCTGGAATTGTGACCATCACATCGAAAATATCTGGTTCAGACGGAGCTCAACCCCTCTCGTTTTTATTAAAGAATATGGTGAAGATCGGGATGTTAATCAGGGCAGTCCACTGGATTTCGGGCCAGCCCTATCGAATTTCAGGTTAATCGGGTGCGGGCTAATCGGGCTGAAGATTTTGTTGGGTTATAAATTTTCATAAGGAAATATCTTGTTTTGGTTTAAATGTCCCAAATTATAACATAAGTGGGTCTTTGTATAAGTATTTACAAAAAGGGGTTGTTTTTTGAATTTTTAAGAATTAAGTCGTGTCAAATTTGGACAACAACGAAAATTGGTGTATTAAAATGTAAAATCCTAACTTCGCGTCAAATATGGATTTTTGGCAAAGTTTGTGTATTTAGGTGCAATTTTCCCTAACATATAAAATAAGTTGTTAACAATAAAATGTCCAACTTTGTTAAAGAAAAAATAATAAAATATCTAATAATAGTTTGAACTCATAGAATCAAAGCATCTAAAATATACAGAAAAGTGAAATGATGAGACATTACAATATTTTATCATTTTTTAATTTGTATGTCTAAATATTTTCTATTAAGTATTCCGGTTTTGAGCTAGCCCATCGGGTTAATCGGGCTAACCCTATTGGATGTCAGGCTATTCGGTTACGGGCTAGTCGGGTTGTAATTTTTATCTGGTTGAAAATTTTCAACCCTAACCCTCTCGGATTGACGGGTTAATTGGGCCAGCCCACGAATTTTGGGCTGGATTGACATCCCTAGGTGAAGACATAATGGCAACAATAGCAAAGTAAAGATGCACAAGATTGAGACCTTTGCACTAACCGAGGTGTAAAGAGATTTGATAGATGATGATGCGTGAATATGCAAAGCAATAAATATAAGGAAAAAACATATCCAACATTTTGAATTCAAATATAGGGATATACTTCACCAAATAATTCGAAAAAAATCTAGTTGAATTTTGAGGGAATTAAGAGAAGACATACATGAAAATTTTGAACAAGATATGCTGATATATTTACTCATGGATAAAGATAGATTTCACAAAAATCGGGATTTTCCAACAGATTTCGATTATGTAAACTTTTAAGCCTATTGTGTTATCTTATGTTATCGCAACATCCCCTAAAACATTAACTCAGCTTTTCATTTAGCACACATACAAGCATAGAACCACTTAAAATCCATTTGTCTAAAATGACATAGAGTGCATCGTCGTAGCGAACGTCGTGCCTCTAGTCGAGACTCTTGAAAGCAATCATGGTATTATCATTTTGTAAGGTAGAATCATCGCAATGAAATGCCGTGTCCCCCAAACTACTTTGGTTTATGGCTGTGCTCTAAATAAATTATACACGCAATGCTGAGTTTCTGTCGGAGAACATGTTAAGATAACAAAAAAAACCACATAGGTCAAAACAGTTTCATCCATAAGATAAACAAGTACAATGATGCAACAAGTACACCATTTTCTTTTGATTCATTCATGAAAGCAAAGGCCAAGAGACCTTCGAAGTGATGTGAACCTTTCAAAATCCCAGGGTTTAGTAACAATATCAGCAATTAGTTCTCAGTTTTCACATAATCCAACTTTATTAACTCTTGTTCTACAAGATCACGAATAAAATGATGTCGGATATCAATGTGTTTGGTCCTAGAATGTTGTACAATATTTTTCGAGATATTGATAGCACTGATGTTATCATAGTATATCATAATCTCATCACTCACCACACCATAGTCAGACAACATTTGCCTCAACCATAGAAGCTGAGTACAACAACTTCCTGCTGCCACATATTCCGACTCGGCAATTGAAAGCGATGTTGGGAAATGAAAGACATATCCAACTCTTGTGTTTTGATGATACCAAAACTATTAGAAGACACTCTCTAGCTAGAAGTTATCCTTCTGGACTCAAATATTTTAGTCCCTTCGAGTAGCTAGATCAAGACTAAAGTTTCGAGACTGAAGATGACAACTCAACTGAAGAACCCTCGAGTTATGGCAAGTAGTTCAACTGAAGACAAGTGCAGTCACACTAAAGACTATGACGGACTGAACAAAGAAATGATGTCTTCCAGCCACGCAGACAGAGTCCAAGACACGCCGCATTTAATGCTCAAAGTCAATGCATTAATTGCAAAAGGACAGAGTTCTCCTTTGAGTATTAAAGTCTACAACATTTCCTTTGGAGGACAGGAAGACCATCTCCCCATTCTTCAAAAGGAGAATGAAGACAAAAGAACCTGAGCTAACTTGTACTACATCTCACAACGGTAGGATTTGAAGAAGGGGTCTCCACCAACGTATCTATTCTTTAGAGCTGCCTATAAATAGCTCAGGAGGATACCCCAAGAAAGGGGGGGGGGAGAAGAGAGAGACAAAATCTGATTCAATCATCAATGTAAAAGCTACATCAAAAGTTCAGCTCGAGCTCAACCTCATAAGCATTGAATCGAAGAAGAGAGCAAATAGAGATTACATAATCAGTGTAATTGATTACAAGAACTCTCTTAGAACTTATAGGCAATTTGATAGATATACCTTTAACCTAGTTGATGATTACTCGAGAGTATGTTATCAGTAATCCTAGTTGGTTATTTACATAACCTTTTCTTTATTGAGAGAAGAGCGAATGTAATCAAGTTCGAGACTAAGACCGAACTTAATGGTTGTTTAGTACCAGAAAACTAAGCAGATTGGTTTCCTTGGCTCCCGTAAAGCCAATAGTGGTTGTTTAGTACCAGGTAAACTAAACTGATCAGTTTTCTTGGCACATAGTAAGCCAAGTGGGAGTTAGGACGTGGGTTCTGACTCCAGAGATCTTAGCGAGACGCTGATAAGGCACGAGTGTGTCGAAGCGTGCTAAGAGTGAGCGAAAAATCCAACATCAGAGTGGTGTTGGTAGGTTTGTTGTGCACCTGTAAGCATTAGCCCAGAGTGTTTGTCAGACTAATCATCTGGCCGTGAAGTAGGATTGTTGTTTCCTCCCCACGTAAAAATCCTTGTGTTCTTTATCTGCTTTCGGTTATTCCTTTAAGTGTGCTAAAACTGTTTTCAACTAAACTGACTTAACTGAAAAGTGTAACTAAGGATTTTACAAGTGACAAACCTTTTCTAAAGGCTATTCGCACTAAGTTTAAATTCCGATGCTGAGTTGTTAGTCTAACTGACTATTTAACTGATAGTCAGCTAGACTAATAACTCCACTCTGTTTACAAACTCTAGACTGAATCTTTACGTGGATATCAGTTGAAGCCCAGAGCTCAACTGATAACAAATTACTGAAGTCACTTCAATATCAGTCTACAACCTATTTCCAAATGTAATTTGGTTAAGTTTGTTTTGTTTTACGAAAAATAGCCTACAGGTGTATTTCCCCCCCCCCCCATACACCTGTCCAGTCAACCCTCCGAGACCCCAACAGTTGGTATCAGAGCAAGTTGTTCACAAGAACTAACTGTTCTGACCTAGTTCTACGGAACTAGATCCTTTAAGAGGGTTGTCAATATTTTTTAAAAATTTTCAAAATTTTCTCTCTTATTGTGCTTTGTGGTTCCTGTTTGTATTTATCTCTACCTTCGTTTTAGCTACTAACCCCACAGGAATCTCTCTCTCATCGATCGACACCTTAAATAAAGAAATCATCTGAGGTCGAGAAGAATGTCGACATATTCAAATGACAGAAGCACTCATCGAAGTGAAATACTCACTTCAATTGGAAGAACTCTATAAAAAGGATTTCACAATCATTCATCATCCCAAAAAGAAATAACGTACTCACTTAAGTCGGAAGGCAAAGCTCAAACAACCTCCACAAAGAAGATGATGCAAAACTTATTCATTTCAAGAAGAAGCCAGAGATACAACCTGATGAGACTGAAGGAATAGAAGGAAAAACCCAAGACATCAGTCTTGTCAAAACCTTCAGCTTGCAAAGGATTCGCTCACAGATAAAGGATGGTCATTCATCCCAACTGAACAAGCATCAGTTAAGTTACCCCGTCATCAGTCAAGGGAGAACCAGACGATTGCATCTAAAACCTCATATGTGGTATCGACTAATTACGATATTCAGTTGACCAGTAAGTAATCCTACCTCATTGTCAAAATGTCATCAGTCATTTCTCTCTACATGCTCTAGGTTGTTTGTAGTTATATTGTTGGTAACTGAAAGATTTATCCTTTGCAGTTATAGTGTCTATCTTTTCCCGCCAATTACATTTCTACTGAATAATTTTTCAAATTCCTTTTCCCTACGTACCCACGTCAGCACATCATTAAGATTTACACCCTTTCAGGCACGTTTTGGGCTGTCATTTAATGCGAACGCGAAAAATTTTACTTTTTACTTTATTTGTTGAATCTAAACCGCCGCTGTCAAATCAATTCTCCTTTAGATCTTTTGCCTTCTTACCCCTATTCCTTCCAGACATACATATTCTACCTTTGGCTTACCCTCTTGATAATCTTCCTCATACTTGAAATTCTCCCCTCTTCATTTGAATACTCCGTTCTGCACTAACCCTTCCCTATCCACATTATCTGTGAGATCTTCTTCAATATCTCAGAAAAAGACAATCATGAAATCCAAAACAAAAAAAAAGTTGCAATTCAATGGAGTAATGATCGAAAATCATAAGAAGATCACCATCTCATCAAGTGTGATGAAAGCTCCTCAATGTGAATAACAGAAGCATTAAATCTTGAAGATCCACACCAGCTTTGTACATCGTGCTCTGGACGTGATTCAGACAAAGACATTGTGCCCGTTCTAATGACTGCCTCAAGGTCGATAATTATGTCTAACACACATCTCATAGACAAAACCTCGTCAACCATTTTTGTGATACCCAAATCCAATTTAAATTTAAATGAATACGCATGCGAAAAAATCATGACTATAAATAAATATTAAATGTGAAAATAAAGAAATAAATATTTTATTTAAAACACTTTAATCAACATAACATCTTTAAGTAAAACTAAATTCAAAATATTTGAGTCGTCATTCGACCTTCCACGCGCCTCCGACCTTTAAAACCTAAAAATGTTAAATATGGGATGAGCATACAGGGTACACTCAGTGTGGAAACATGCAATCATTGTCCACGTTAATAAAATGGTCAACACATACGTACTGCACTGTAATACTGATAATTGAAATTCGCACGGTGGCATACCAAGGACTTTAATGTCCTGGACCCATTGAGCGGGCCCCTAGAGATATAATTTAATTTACAACACATATGACAAACACATAATATTAAAATGGACAAAAATTAACCACAGCATGTACTGAAATAAATCCCACACACGAAATTTGAGCTTTGAAATTCACTTGAATAATTTAAATTAAAGTCAATGTCTTAGTCGCGCCGCACCTAGTTCTATAAAATCAAACAATAATATATAAGGGAAAAATAGACTTAAAAAGTTATTATTATTATTATTATTATTATTATTATTATTATTATTATTATTATTATTATTATTATTATTATTATTATTATTATTATTATTATTATTATTATTATGTGCTTCGTGTGTGTGTATTAAAAATAATAGAAAATAAGATTAGAAATTTTACCTCAGAGTATGATTGTCGACCATTAATAAAAATTTTGTAGTTTTTTTTTTTTTTTGATGTGTTAATTTAACTATTTCACCATCATCCTATTTATACTAGTTAAGTTACTATTATTTTATTTGTTTAGCTTTGCTGAGTCATGTAATTTAGTCTTTATAGGCTTGATGATATAAATTCTCATTTATACACGTATCATGTAAATATACATGTTTTTACATTTTGTTTTTATTTTATTTGTTTGTTTCTTGTTCCGTACATAACATGCTATTTTAATATATAGGTATGTATATTGTTTATAAAAAAAAGTTAACAACTAAACATATATATGTATGCGCATTCCTTTATCTCAAGAATTTCATAAATAATTATATTTATATAAATATCGGTTTATATATAAATTTCAAAGTTATTCATATATATAGTTATAGAGTTTTGATATGCTAGGCGAATAAGGTGAGCGCCTCTCTGAGCGCTAATCCTAATCACCCTTTTTTTATTAATATTTTTTTTATTCTCTTATCTCTCTCTCTCTCTTTCTTTCTCCCTCCTTTCCCTGCAACTTACCCAATTGTCGAGTTCCACCATATCAAAATGGAGATCTCAAAATTCATACTAACTTATAAAATTATTTTTTTTTGTCTTACAGAATATTAACGATTCAAGATTTAAGAACCTGTACTCCTTTGGTTTACAAGCAAAAATTATGGATAAAATGACATTAAAAAATCATCTATTTTTTGGTGTTAGATTGGTGCATACAGAAAACAAAAATGGTTGCTTGATTCTCTTACTTTGCAAATTTGGATAATTTCAACTGCTTCGAAAGTATGAGAGAAAAGAGCACACAAAGAATTCAATCATCTCATTATTAATTTTCGTTGATGTTAATTCATATTTAATTTGACATCCACGTAAAAAATGAAATGATCTGAATTCACGTATAGAGGTCTGATGGAGAGACAATTGGGAGCAAGGAAACAAAAATCAAGAAGAAAAAAAAGAGATTTGCAAAGACATGGAGAAAGAATAATAGACGTGAGAGAGTTGGGAAAAACAATTGGGTAAGTTGCAGAGAAAGGAGAAGGAGAGAGAGAGGAAAAAGATATGAGAATGGAAAAAAATAATAAAAAAAAGAAAGAGAGAGAGAGGAGAAAGATAAGAGAATTGAAAAAAATAATAAAAAAGGTTGATTAAGAAATGGCGCTCACGGAATCGCTCACCTTATTCGCCCAGCATATCAAAACTCTATATATATATATATATATATATATATATATATATATATGAGTTTATCTTTTAAATGCCGATTTTAATCTCAAAGTTATTTTTGTAACTAGGGGCACGACTAGACTAATATAAATTCAATAAATAAAATATTTTTCAAACATTTTATTAATTAAAACATTTAATAATTTCAAATAAAAATTAGAAGGAAAATAAATGGTTTTGGGCTGTGACACATTTTGCCTGGGATGTCAAACCTTCCGACTGTGGAACAATCCATTCTGCAGAAGTATCCTACTCAGTCGGACATTTGTGAAACCACTTTTTCATCTCCAACTGAGCATGAGCTAAGAGTGGTTCGGGATGAATCATTTTCCCAGGATGTAGGGCTACAGATTTTCTCCAATCCATCTGTCGAGTCACCTCTATATTTTTCTTTTCACAACCATCATCCTGCTGATAATTCCAATTTTTCTTTCTCAAATGGGAATCAGCAAGGAAAAGACTGTGTGGACCCAGCCTCACAACAAAGGTTGCAGCATAACCCTTTTGAAACAACTACTGAGCTGCAACCATTTCATACTCGCTTCCCCACTTTTTCTTTTCACGACCATCATCTTCATTCCACTCGTTTGTTCTCAATGCCTCCACCTAAATGAGTGTGCAGACATACTCTGAGGTATCCCTCACGAATACCTCAGCTTCTCTACCCATCATATCATCATCCTCAAAATCTGCAGCTCTTCTCTCTAAAGAAGAATCGTTGCAGTACAAGGCTTTCCACAATCCATTCTCTCTGGAACGACAGGGAATGGAAACACTGAAGAAACAGATCAACTTCAACCAACTGATGGTGTTGTAACCAAAGAGACTGAGGATTGGCAGCCATCTGCTGAAAATGTCACAGCCGAAAGAGGACAACTTCAGTCAAACAGTGAGACTGAAGAGAATCAGCAAAGAGAAGCTCAGCAATCAGAGACTGATGTTACTAATGATGATAATGTGGCTCGTGAAGGCCCATTCGACTGGTCCTTAGAGGTGACTGAAGATGCCGCCGAGGAAGAAGAAAAAAATGTGGATGATTCGCCACAGGTTGAGGAAACCTTGAAGAAAGGCTCCACCAAAGAAGATGTGGACATAATAGAGAATTCAATTGCAATAACTGGAACTGATGCTTCAACTGTGGATGTCGCAACTGAAGATTTGACTGAATCCTCAAAAGTGATTGTTGCTGATGTGCATACTAAAACTAAAACTCCAAGTTCCGAGGGAATGCCAACCATCACAAATACTTCAACTGATGTTTCACAAATCTTCCCTGAAATCTTCATTTCCACATGTACTACTACTTTTGAAGACACTCCTTCAATTGAGGGGGAACGATCCAAACTGAAACTGGGATTTGATCAACGTATGCCAACTGAAGAAACTAATCTGAAGAAGATGATATTCTCACAGCAACAACAGATCAAAGATCTATAGAGGGAACTCGATGAAAATACCACATATGCAGCACAACAAGTTCATCAGCTACAACACGTAGAACTTATTATCGATGACTTGTTCAAGGACTCTCTAAGTGAGAAACGTTGTATCTATCAGTATCTTCAATTACTAAAGGTACAATCAGATGCCATACAAGAGGATCTCCACAGACACATTAAGACCATGCTACCAGTCACTCAAAGTTTTCCACGACTTATAGATCAAATGAACTACACTGAAAGAATGTACGAGGAAACAAGTCATAGGGAAAATGAGAGGTTCATGGAACTCATGAAGGAATATTAAACTGAATTAATACTCGATTTGCCCGAAGATCGTTTCTTAGATTATTATTAATTTATCATACAACGATTAATCCCTAACATGCCCCTATGAATTTAAGTGCTGCAAGTTGGAGTTCAGAAATACCTGAAGAATTCAGAAGAATTCGTCAAAATCGCAGCTGAACAGACCAGTCAGATTCAAGCCTTCGTTTGAAGCCTCAAACGTCCTCAAATCGTATTTTGCCCAGAAATACGACTTCTTTGTCTTCGAGAGAGCTTTCCGCGGCCGCCTATTTCGCCTGAATCAAAGTTCTGTGGAGGAAGTTATGGCCGTTATCCCGAAACTGCCAGAACTTGATTTCCTGCGAAAATCTGACTCCAGCTCAGATCTTCTGAACTGTATCCCGCTCAGCTTTCACCGTTGGATGGACAACGAGCTGTGAAAGTCCCAAGAGAGAATTCTGCCTTTCACGTCTGGCGCCTCTCTGCTCTCTCAAAACCCTAATTAATTAGTGTGTGTTTCCTGAGAGCGGATAGCTGTATTTAAATAAATAAAAACAAGCTGTGGGACGCCAGAAACCTTGTGATGGGCGAATTCTATCTCTGCTAGGGCAAGGAGACTTTGGGCCAGTCCAGGGACCAGATACAATGAATAAAGATGAGCCTCAAATAAATTAATTATCCATGGTCAGCCCAGACCATAATTAATTTATAAATATTAGTTCATTCCACTAGAGAACCAATATTGACTTACCCCTTTATTGCCGGTGATGAGTCGGGGCTTGTATTTAGACTTATTAAATCTCCGTATTTAAAATATCCGACATCCATTAATTAATTAGAGCTCTGACAGCTTAAATTAATTAATCTCTTTGTAATCCTTAAGCAGTACCACTCAAACCTTATTATTGCGCCTGAACTTAATCAACCTGCAGGGTTTAGCGCAATAAACTTTATTGAGCTCCTTAAGGGGATGTCATTATCCTATATCGGATACGGGTACTAATACAGATAATCAAATATCATATATTAACCGCTATCACCCAAGATACAGAGTACTCAAGTTACTATATAACTCTCACTCATAGTAAATCAAAGTGATACACAAATTAACATATATATCTGAAATCTTATTAGTATTAAGATTTTATTAAGTCACCGAGATCTTGATTCTTCACTTAAGTCAAATAGAAGAATACATCTCACTGTGGTCCTATCAATACGTTATGACGTACCAGTATAAACAAGTAGTCAAGACAAACTACTTCCATCTATACCGCAGCCTAAACCGATGACTCGTCCTAAAGTCATCTCGGCTGTGATCATTTTATATCTCTTAAGGTTATTCCAATTATATGGTCTTCTGTGATCTACAACACACCATATAATCTACTTATATAGAGATAGGGGACATACATGTGCAATCATGAACACAATCAGATAGGAGATTAGATAGTGGTAACAGGAAACATTGTATACAAGCATAAAACGTTCTTGCTTTACAGTATACAAATCCAACAACTCAACTCACAGCTTGATCAACTTCGCATCAGAATGGCCTCCCTAGTCACCGGAAAAAGAATGTCAACCAAATGATAGAGAGTGCTCTTCACACCTTTGCCGAGCGAGAAATGCAGTCAGTACATGAGAAACTACACATTCTAGATCGAAAAGTCATCGATCTTCATCAAGTGACTGATCATGCTGGTACAAACACTGTTCGAAGAAAATTTGACACTCCCCGGGATCATATGGGTCATCTTTTTTATGATGCCAAAAAGGGAAAAAGATCATATGAAGAAGATCATCCAACCCGAGCAGATCAAGAAGTTGAAGAGTTGATGGAGTCCATCCAGACCAAGATCAGAATCAAAGATAAAGGAAAATCTGTAGCTTCCTTTACAGCTCCGGCCTACAAAGATCTTCTAAAGAAAAGGCCTAGAAATGATGACGGTGATAAACCCTCTCAGCCAAGGAGACAACTGGAACTTGGCTCATCGACCTCTCCATTCACACTTAAGCCATTCCAAGAGCTTCAAGCTTATCGGAACTCAGAGTTTTTGATATCCTACATTCATGGGAATCAACTGAAAAACCCTAACACTTGGGTTCCAAGAGAGATAAGCGACTGGTGGATCAGAGTAAAGAAAATCTTCACCAAATGGTTTCTTGCTGCTAAGCTCGATCAGAAGAAGCATTGCTTTGATACTTGGAGATACTTCATGAGAAACTGGGATGAACAAACTCAGTTCAAATAGATTGAACAAGCAAGGAAAATAGCTAAGATGGCGTTTGTTCCTCCTCCACTGCTCAACGCCATCACACCACCAAGAAGGAAAGGCATCATTGACCGTGCCATCATTGAACTAGAAGTATGGAGCATCAATGAGATATGAATAATCACTGAGAAGTCTGCTCCAGACTTATATGCTCAACAAAGAAATGCTCTTTACCAACTCTACCATGTCAAACCGTAGAGTTCATAAGGTTGCATGTACCTTTGCCTTAGGCAGTATTTTTTACTTATCTGCAAAGTGCATTGTACTCTTCATCATAAACTGATATCTTATCAGTTTCTTGATTGATATATGAAGTATTTTCTCTCTCATACTTCACCTTATGACAACAACTTCTTGTTAGAAAATTGACATGATTTTGCTCTTGTTCTGCTATCATATCTCGTTGAACCTTGCTAATTACAATAAATAACTATACTGTTAAGGGGGATTCTCAGTCCTCTATTCTTATACCTGTAATTCAGTTATGTCTGTCATTTTTTCCTTGGCACTCTTGTAAAGTTTTGGCATCATCAAAAATGGGGAAATTGTTGGGAAATGAAATACATATCCAACCCTTGTGTTTTGATGATACCAAAACTGTTAAAAAGCACTCTCTAGCTAGAAGTTGTACTTCTTGATTCAAATGAAAATTTTGAACAAGATATACTGACATATTTACTCATGGATAAAGATAGATTTCACAAAAATTGGGATTTTCCAACAGATTTCGATTAAGTAAACTTTTAAGCCTATTGTGTTATCTCATGTTATCGCAACATCCCCTAAAACATTAACTAAGCTTATCATTTAGCACACATAGAAGCACAGAACCACGTAAAATCCATTTGTCTAAAATGACATAGAGTGCATCGTCGCAGCGAACGTTGTGCCTCTAGTCGAGACTCTTGAAAGCAATCAGGGTATTATCATTTTGTAAGGTAGCATCGTTGCAGCAAAACGCCGTGCCCCCCAAACTACTTTGGTTTATGGCTGTGCTCTGAATAAATTGTACACGCAATGCTGAGTTTCTGTCGGAAAATATGTTAAGATAACAGAAAGAACCACATAGGTCAAAACAGTTGCATACATAAGATAAACAAGTACAATGATGCAACAAATACACCATTTTCTCATTCATTCATGAAAGCAAAGGCCAAGAGACCTTCGAAGTGATGTGAACCTTTCAAAATCCAAGGGTTTAGTAATAATATTAGCAATTGGTTCTCAGTTTTCACATAATCCAACTTTATTACCTCTTGTTCTACAAGATCACGAATAAAATGATGTCGGATATCAATGTGTTTGGTCCTAAAATGTTGAACAACATTTTTCGAGATATTGATAGCACTGATGTTATCATATTATATCATCATCTCATCACTCACCACACCATAGTCTGACAACATTTGCCTCAACCATAGAAGCTGAGTACAAAAACTTCCTGCTGCCACATATTCCGACCCGATCGGCAGTTGAAAGCGATGTTGGGAAATGAAAGACATATCCAACCCTTGTGTTTTGATGATACCAAAACTGTTAGAAGACACTCTCTAGCTAGAAGTTATCCTTCTGGACTCAAATGTTTCAGTCACTTTGAGTAGCTAGATCAAGACTAAAGTTTCAAGACTGAAGATGACAACTCAACTGAAGAACCCTCGAGTTATGGCAAGCAGTTCAACTGAAGACAAGTGCAGTCACACTAAAGACTATGACGGACTGAACAAAGAAAAGATGTCTTCCAGCCATGCAGACAGAGTCCAAGACACCCGCATTTAATGCTCGAAGTCAATGCATTAATTGCAAAAGGACAGAGTTCTCATTTGAGCATTAAAGTCTACAACATTTCCTTTGGAGGACAGGAAGACCATCTCCCCATTCTTCAAAAGGAGAATAAAGACAAAAGAACCTGTGCTAACTTGGACTACATCTCACAACGGTAGGATTTGAATAAGGGATCTACACCAACGTATCTATTCTTTAGAGCTGCCTATAAATAGCTTAGGAGGATACCCTAAGAAAGGAGGGGGGAGAAAAGAGAGAGAAAATCCAATTCAATCATCAATGTAAAAGCTACATCGAAAGTTCAGCTCGAGCTCAACCTCATGAGCATTGAATCGAAGAAGAGAGCAAACAGAGATTACTTAATCAGTGTAACTGATTACAAGAACTCTCTTAGAACTTCTAGGCAATTTGATAGATATACCTTTAACCTAGTTGATGATTACTGGAGAGTATGTTCTCAGTAATCCTAGTTGGTTATTTATATAACCTTTTCTTTATTGAGAGAAGAGCGATTGTAATCAAGTTCCAGACTAAGACCGAACTTAATGGTTGTTTAGTACCGGAAAACTAAGCAGATCGATTTCCTTGGCACCCGTAAAGCCAAGAGTGGTTTTTTAGTACCAGGTAAACTAAATTGATCAGTTTCCTTGGCACCCAGTAAGCCAAGCGGGAGTTAGGGCGTGGGTTCTGACTCCAGAGATCTTAGTGAGACGCTGATAAGGCACGAGTGTGTCGAAGCGTGCTAAGAGTAAGCGAAAAATCCAATATCAGAGTGGTGTTGGTAGGTTTGTTGTGCACCTATAAGCACTAGCCCAGAGTGTTTGTTAGACTAATCATCTGGCCGTGAAGTAGGATTATTGTTTCCTCCCCACATAAAAATCCTTGTGTTCTTTACCTGCTTTCAGTTATTCCTTTAAGTGTGCTAAAACTGTTTTCTACTAAACTGGCTTAACTGAAAAGTGTAACTAAGGATTTTACAAGTGACAAACCTTTTCTAAAGGCTATTCGCACTAAGTTTAAATTCTGATGCTGAGTTGTTACTTCTAACTGACCATTTAACTGATAGTCAGCTAGACTGATAACTCCACTCTGTTTACAAACTCTAGACTGAATCTTTACGTGGATATCAATTGAAGCCCAGAGCTCAACTGATAACAAATTATTGAAGTCACTTCAGTATCAGTCTAACCTATTTCCAAATGAAGTTTGGTTAAGTTTGTTTTGTTTTGCGAAAAATAGCCTACAGGTGTATTCTCCCTCCCCCCATACACCTGTCCAGTCAACCCTCCGGGACCCCAACAAGCGACACAATAAAATAAGACATAGATGAGCATAGAAAAGACATACAAACCAAATTCGTCATTTCTCAAAAGTTTGGCGATGTTACTCCTCGTGTCACCATGACATCGTAGATATCATTAATGACTTGGGTAGCTTTGGACCTTTCCCGAATAGCTCCCAAATCGACCAACCTGTCTAAATTTATAAAGTTAGAATGTCGCCACTTTTCTTTCCATAACATGACTCTAGCACTAACCATATAACAATTGTTAGGAAGTCTTTGTCCTACCATTAAACAAGTGTTCTTATCATCAAACACTTCACACAAATCCTAAGCGAACGTCATCATCACATAAATGGCTTATGCTAATAAGGTTTGCCATCAAACCTTGGACATGAAAAATACTATTAAGGATAGGCAAACCTGGCACCCTCAAACTCCCTTTTCTAACAATCTTACATTTTACTCCCCCTTGAAATTATACGTTTCCTCCATTGTTGGTAACATAATTAGAGAGAAAAGCTTTGTTACATGTCATGTGACGGGAATGTCCACTATCGAAGTACCACAAACCTGTCATGTTAGTTTTCAAAACAGTGCAAGAAACATTACATTTCAGTCCATTTTTCCTTACCCAAAAAAGCTTTTTCTTCCTCTTACCTTGCTTCTTGCTTATAAAAAAGCTCCTTTCGTAATTACTCTTCTTAAAGCAAAAAGGTTTAATGTATCCAACCTTAAAACACTAATGACACACATACCTTTTTCTTTGTTTATGCTTTTTCTCTATAGGAGTACCTTCAATCACAAACTCTTTTTCATCGGTTGATTTGACCTTTGTTTTCACAAGTGTGTCGTTGACTACGGGGAAGACAGTTGGCTCTGCAGTGAAGCTTAAACAAGTAGTTTCCAGATTTCCTGCAGATAAAAACTCGTTAAACCTGTGTCTGTTGGAGTTCCACTTTGTGATGGTTCCTTGGGCTTCATCAAGCTGGTTTGTCACATGATTGAGTTTGATCTCCTTTTGTGTGACCAAGGCTTCAAGCTTTGCAAGTGATGCTTTTAGCCTTGTGTCTACCCTTGTATGGTCCAACTCATGTCCTTGTCTTTTCCATTTGCCAAGGAGTTCATCATAAAGCTTTTTGAGCTCCTTGATGACAAGTAAGGCCTCATCGTCGCACTCTTCTTCACAATCTATATTCTCTACACGAGCGTTAAGACAAAAGAAATTTGAGTAATAATCAAGGTCATACCTGTTTGAAATAGGGTCGAACATTTGCACATCATCTCCTTCATCGTCGGACAAGGTTTTACCTATTGTGACATGAAATATTGTGTCGACAACTGAGATATCATCATCTTTCTCTTCCTTTGAGCTTTTCAAGCCTTCAAAGAACTCAACCTCTTCTTCACTCCAGGATATCAGTAGGATTCTTCTCTCTTTCGAAGTGTGTTTGCATATTGATTTGCATAGTGGTCGTATCCCTTGCACTCACGACATTGGACATTATTAATATTTGACGAGTCATACCTGAATATCTCATTTGATGAGAAGCCTTTTGTAATTAGTCTAGGAGGAGTGAACTCGTTTCTTTTGGCCGATTGATACTTGACCCTTGGACACTCCATTTTCTTTGGTATATCTTGTCATTTTGCCCTGTTCATCTTTCTCACAATAGTGTTGAACTTCCTTGTGATCAGAGCAACATCACCATCAGTGCTGATCTCTTCCAGTTCATCATCTTCTTCAGCTTCACAAACTTTCAGCACGCGACTGTTAGATGTTGCCCCGACAGTAAAAGCAACAGTCTTCTTCTTATGAAACACACATCTTTCTTCCAGATTCATTTCGTATGTCCTGAGTGTGTTCATAAGATCCACGAACTCGAGAGCATCAACATTTTGAGATGTCTCTATTGTTGTAACCTTCATTTCAAATCTGGATGGTAAGGTTCAAAGCGCCTTGGAGACTACCAATCGGTAGTTTATCGGATTGCTAAGTTCTTGACATTCATTTGCGATATTCAGAATCCTCTTTGTATACTCTTTGATGTCCTCATCTTCCTCCATCTTCATGTTCTCGAATTTGGTGATGAGGATGCGAAGTCGCGATTCTCTAATGCATGTATCCCCTTCACAATGTTGTTGAAGCACGTTCCATACATCTTTTGCGGATGTATTGTTCTTAATCAGTTAGAACATATTCATGTCCGCAAAACAGTAGATAGAATTTTTGGCCTTTTCATTGAGATTCGCTTCTTCAAATTGAGCTTGAGTCCACTGTCCTAGTGGTGTTGGGATCACATCAACATGAACATTTGTGGTATTTGGGACAGACCACCCTTCTTCGACTGAATACCATGCCTTTATATCGATGGCTTTGAGATGTAAGAGTGAATCCTTATCTTCCAGAAAGAATAATTCAACCTATCCAAAATTGGTGGTCGATAGTAAACAAGATTGTTTGGATCCATGTGTAAGCAACTATTAAGTTAATAGTGAGGATCACACTCAGAATATCGAGTGATGGCTTTGGTGCCAATTGAAAGTGTTTCTTTCTATAGATCGAATGTTATGCACTATGTTAGAGAAACTCACAAGTGCACTCAGAGATTAAAGTAGCAGAAAAATATAAAAAGAAGACACAAGGATGTAGAATTTTCTACAAGCTATAAATTATAATTAACTTGTAGAAGCCCTATGGCAAAACTTCACTAAATATGAGAATGACTTACACTCACATTCAATACCTTTACAAAGACTAGGTATTGAACAAAAGACACTCTCACTAAACAACAAAACTTGCTTCAAGAGCTAGACTCTGAAACCTTACAAAACAACGAGTGTTACACGATATATCAACTGAACATGTAAAACAACACCCGTACATAGACAGACTCTTTCTCTCTCAAGCTCCACAACTTATAAGGACTCTTCCTCAGCTTATATAGGCGTCTCCTACTTGTTCCCCAAGCTCCAAAAATGTGGCTGCAAGTGTAGGACGAAGCGGTTGTAGGAGTGGTTAGGTCTTCCATATTTGTAGGAACAAACTCTATCAATCCTATTTTCTCTTTCCTTAACTTCACGTTTCCTACTTTGTAGAGATCTCCTCTGAGTCCTCTCTACGTTTTTGCAGCCTCAAACAACCTCTTCTCTCTCCTTTATCTCTTCATGTCCTCCATATTTGTAGAAGTCTTCCAACCATCTTTTGGCTCCTTCACTTCATCTGGTAAAATCTACAATCAAACCGTGAAGAAGAAGTATAATTTATTTTTGGGAAAAGGTGCAGATTGGCCCCCGAAGTAGTAGCCCCTATAGCGTATAACCCCTCTTACTCACTGTGTGTGCAACTAAACCCCTGAACTCCGAGAAAAGGGTGCAAATTCGCCCCTCTGACCTAACGCCGTTAAGTGTCCGTTAACGTTTGGGTTTAATTGCACACTTTACTTCAGGGGTGGATCTGCACCTTAATTTTTTTTTATTTTTTATTTTTTGTTTATTTGTTTTTTTTTTTAATTTCAGCAACCCACCTCCAGCATCAACTTAACCACCCCTGTACTCATCGATTCTGACTTGCACCTTGTCAGCTCGCACGCACCCTATCTCTTGGTTGTCGATTGCCCACCGCTTACATGCAGCAACGCCACCAGCTTCTTCACCGCCCCGCACAACAGCATCTCCTCCAATACCTTAACATTTTAGGCTTATCCTATGATATTAATTGTGTATATATTTATCTATATAATATATATTTAAATTTTATTTGTTTATTTTTGAATAATTATTAAAACTCTAGATAATAATTATGATTTTATTTTTGGTTAATTTAATATTTGTAAATTTATTTTAAAAGAGAAAAAGAATGGATCCGGGTCAGGACTCGAGACCCTGTGAATCTAATGGATCTGGACATGAATCTCGTTTTTTTGGACCTAATGGATTTGGACCGGATCCTGACCTAAGTAAAAATATACGGATATGGATTTTGGACCAAGCAGGATTCGATCCAGGTCCACATCTGGAGTTGGTGATTGATAACACTCATTTTTCCATGGTTTTTAATGTTCTTTTGATGTTAATTTTATAGGAAATTGAGTGTTGGATGATTGTTTGGTGTTTTTATTGCTTTATCTTGTGAACTATGTTACTTGCTTGAACTTTGATGGATTTTACAGGATATTAGAGATGGAATTTGGAAATATTGTCAGAAATAGAAGTTGTAGTTCGTCTCAAGAGGAGTTCGTGAGCACAAACGGATCGTAAATCGGAGTTCGGACGAGAAAGTTATGGTCAAAACAATAAAGTCGCGCACAACAGTGAATAGTGTTTGACGGAAATTTCCGAATTTTCGGAAATTTTCGGGTTTTTTATATTTTCTCAGTATTTTCGAGTTCTACACTGTATTTATCTCCTGTGCCTATATATAGGTCCTTTCCCTGACCTATTAGACACATCTTTTCACATCTCTTCACCTCCTTTCTTTTTCTTTTTCTTTTTTTTAGTTTTACATTCAGTTTTCATAGATTAGATTTATTTCTGAAGATTCAAGTTGTTCATCCAGAATTTCTTCCGGATTTTATCTATTTTATTTATTTCAATTGCTTTCTTTTATTTATGCTTTTATTTTATTTTATGATGTCCAACTAGTTCTTTCATCTGAACCTATGATTTGTACATAGCTGATTAATTATGTGTGTATGATTTATTGATATTAATTTGCCTTCCAACTTGTGATTCATGATTCCTGGTGCTTAATTTCTTGTGAATTATTTGGTCAATAATTTACATGTCTAGCTGTTCAGTTTGAGTCTTGAATGCGATAATTGTTCAGCCGATTCAGGAATGCATGTTATAGTAGTAGCCTTGACACTTGAATGGGATAGGTGAAACTATAGGGAGCTATTCTTTGTGTACGCTTGGGAGTTAATTTATTCCTTGGAGTCTTGAATGTGAAGGGGGTAAATTAATCTACTTTCATAGGTATTCGTTAGAGAAGCTTGTGAATAGTTCTGTGATCTCTCATCAGGGTTGGATTAAATTGGTAATTGAATCAATAGATTAAATGCATGTAATTGATTAGTAAAAGTACATCCTAGGGTCAGAGTATTTAATTATTTGAGTTTTTATCATATTTTATTTGCTTTGTTTTGATTTTAGTTTTATTCTTTGTTCTTATTTGAGTTTGCCTGAATATTACTAGAGTTTAATTAGGATTACTTAAGGTGATTTGTTATAATAGTCCATGTGGATACGATACTCGACTTGCTATTTCTGTGCTACAATTACACTGTTTAGTTGCAGTTATTGTTGTTAAGAAATTAGCGATCAGTGATGCTGTTGCATGTCGGCGGTAAGCAGTCGACGATCAAGAGATTGAGCGCGTGTGAGCTGACAAATGTAAGTTGGAGCCAATGAGTACGGGAGCGGTTAAGTTGATGCCGGAGGTGGGTTGCTGAAATTATATAAAAATAAAATAAAAAAAAATAAAATAAAATAAAATAAAAAAAAAAAATAATAATAATAATAATAATAATAATAATTAAGGTGCAGATCCACCTCTGAAGTAAAGGGTGCAATTAAACCCAAACGTTAACGGGCACTTAACGGCGTTAGGTCAGAGGGGGAAATTTGCACCATTTTCTCGGAGTTCAGGGGTTTAGTTGCACACAGTGAGTAAAAGGGGTTATACGCTATAGGGGCTACTACTTCCGAGGGCAATCTGCACATTTTCCCTTTATTTTTATACGTGGCATACAGACTATAACTATAAGATAGCGACATGATGGTAAGTTACTCGACCCTCGTCACCTAAAGAAAATGATATAAACATTTTCGAAAAATAAAAGAAAAAAGATATAAATAATAAAGATTGTGTACGTTGTGATATAATCTTGTGTATTAACATAATGATGATTGAACGCGTGTTTCCACAATAATTCGTCAAGAAATAAAATGGCGATTAAGACTGAAACTCTGCTCGTTATCCATGACCAGATGAATGATTGAAAACGTTAAATTTGACGTAGTAAGTGAATATATACTCCACTATACAATTGGTAGCCACGTTTCAATCAAATAAAGGAGAAGGGTTCATCTCATTTAATTATGTATTATTGTATCAAAATCATATCTAATCGAAACATACCATGCGAAAAACAAATGAGAATGGTGGGCCAATATATTTAAGGGGTATTGGCCAATAAATACATCAACTTTCCCAATTTTTTAGAATATAACATCACTTTTAGTTTTTGCTCCATAATACACCACCTTTATGATTCTTCTAGTTTCTCCCATGACTATTTTCTGAAAATTCTAAAACTAACCCCAAAATAATCAAAATTGCAAAATAACCCCAACAAATTACAAAACCAAGACAAAATACCCATATTATGATTTCTAAAACAGTTTAGCAAATAATCAGGCCCAACATGCTTCCGTAACACTTCGAAATAAATCTTCAATTTAAACCAACATTATACCTTTGTCGACTGGTCTTCTTCAGGAGTCAGTCTTGTTGCGTTTTACGGCTCGTCTGCCCACCTGGCACGCACCAACCACACACTTCGCAAGAGATGGTTGCAACCTTTCTCCTTCACTAAGTGTCGACTCAATACTTTGTTGGAAAAATAAAGAAAATATTTTTACTCAACCGGAATAGTTGGACAAAAACTAAGCGTTTATAGAGGAATTATAAAATAATTAATTTATTTCATAAAAATCTCCCTAAAGGAGGAGACTAACTTGTTTAGCTACTCATAGTAGCTAATACTTGTGTACATAAAATAAAAGGAAACTAAAAACTTAAAACGAAAAGCTTTGAAAAAAAAAATACAGGGATAATTTTTCTAGAGAGAGGAAGTGCTTGTGAAAATGTGTTGTGATTTTCGGATGCCTTCTTCTCTTCAGAGCTTGAGTTTATATAGAGGTTTGATCCCCTCTATTATTGCTTGGTGGCCTCGGATTCTTTATTCGTGGCCAGCTCTCTTGATTGTGACTTCCACCTTCTTTTGTTGGCCATAATTGCCGACAATAGTTAATGTTATCACATGGTGCTGGACCCTTGCTTTATCGCTTTGTGATAATGCTGGTAGGGGCCGGCTGCTTTTCCTTCCACTCACGTTTGTCCTAGAGCGTTTGGTGAGTGGTCCTCCTGTCTTTTTACCCACTTTTGTCGTTTCTTTTGTGGGTGCGATCCTTGCTGTGAATCACATGATTCACTTTGCTTTGTCGGCCACCTTACTTTTTTGGTGCCCGAGGGTTTCTTCCCTTTGGAATCTGATGCTCATCATGTTCATCAGACCGGAACCTCCTCCTGTCACGCTTTGGGAAGAATCCTTTGCCGAATTCTGGCTCTTTCTGCGATGAACATTGATCGCAGACTTTCTCAATCCAATGGCCCAGATGAGCCATGTTGCAAAATTTGCGACGAGTCTCCTTGCTCCCCGCTATCTTGTTTTCCCACAACATTTGCCGTTTATTTTCGAAAGATTTTTCGGCAAAAGGGGTCGTAGTTCCTGTCATTGTGTTAACCAGGAACGTTCCCAGATCTGAACTTTGGTAGAACTTGAATCTGGACTTCATTTTATCCATCTATGTGAGACAGACCCATAGACCCCATGCTCGTCTGGTGGAGATTTGATCCTCCTTGAATGTTGAGACGATTGCGGCCTGGAAATCGGGAACTTTGATCCTGTTCAGGGCTCCCGTATCAGGTCTCCGAAGCTTGATGAAGTGGAAAGCTTCACGGATTCCTTTTCCAACTGGCTCTGGCGCTGCACTGAAAAAGTACAATTCCAAAACATCTCCCCGTTTGAGGGACTCGTTGTTTTCCCATGCATCAAACACCGTTTTTTGGATCCATTTGGGTAGACCCTTGATCTCGGTGAAGGCTGGAGAGATGGTATAAACTGAGGCTAACGCCCCGAACTCATACCATTCCTTGACGTCGTTTGGATTGGCTCCTGGGGTTGTCCAAACTCACGGGTATTTTCCTGCAACATCAACCCGGCAATTTCCCGGATTAATGCCCTTTCTTGTGAGAAGTTTCTCCCACCTGTCTTGATACATCTGCCAAGAAGGAGAAATATCAATAAAATCAGTATCAACCTTAACTTGGCCTGTCATAGGCCTAAGATTGATCTCTTCCTCTTTTACCCAGAGGTGGAGGGTTGACATGTTGATTCAGGGTGTGACCCCTTAACAACATCTTTTCCTCGAGGGTCCGGTTGTGAAACCATTGCCTCAGGACTTGGGCTAGGGGTACTTGAATCCCCTGCTACAGGTAATCCGCCCTGTACGGAAAGCATTGCTTTAATCCGATTATCTCGGATAACGCGCAAGAGCGACTTGTTGATTACTTCTTGAAGATTGAACATCTTCATGAAGCATGCATCAATTTGGTTAGATACTTGAGCTTCATCAGCCGCTTGTATCTTCCCTGCTTGTTTGGTGTGTAGAACACACTTTTGCCATTCTTGTTGTAGCAACTCTAAAATTTCAAAGAGCTGCGCCTGTTTTGCCTCGATGGCCTCCACCTCAGGGAGCTCCATCCCTTGTTAGGAAATCTGCAAGAACATTTTGATCAGATTTCAAGATGACAATATCATAATCATAATATTGGCATTCTGCTTGCCATCTAAGCAATCTAGCCTTTTCAGGTTTAGATTCAATCTTTTTTGTTAAGAAAGCTTTAACATTAGTGTTATCTACTTTCAGAACGAATTTCTTAGCAAGTAAGAAGAGCGGCCATTTTTTAAACGCCTTTCGCACTGCAAAGAATTCCTTTTTGTTGATGTGCCATCGCACAGCTTCATTATCGGAGAAAAGACCGCTACAATATCTGCAAGGTTCTTCTCCATAAGGGGTGATCTTTGCGAGCACTGCTGCCCACCAGAAATCACTTGCATCTGTATAGAGGACCAGATCATCCTCATCTTGTGGTATTGAAAGTTTTGGGAGATTTTTGCAAATCTCTTTTAACTTCTTCATACCCTCCCGATGCTCCTCTTTCCATATGAATGGAACATCTTTCTTCAGTAACGGACTGAAGACTTTCCGGTATTCTGCAAGATTTTTGATAAACATTCCTGCAAAGTTAACAACTCCGAGAAAACTTTGGAGCTGCTTCTTTTCTTTGAGATCCTCTGGGAAATTCTGGACCTTTTCTACAATATGATCTTGTAGAATGATTCCCGATTCATCGATCTCGATTCCCAGAAACTCCATCTTCTGGGTGGCTATGACTGCCTTCTTTTCAGACAGCACAAGTCCTTCTTGTTGGCAAACATCCGCAAAGATCTCCAGATGCCTGACATGTTCATGAATGTTTTTTGATGCAATGAGAATATCATCAATATAAATAAACATAAACGAAGAATAATCCTTGAAGAGATTATCCATCTTTCTTTGGAATATCTGAGGCACGTTGGCTAGCCCCATTGGCATGACATTCCAGACATAATGTCCTTGTGGAGTTGAGAAGGCTGTAAACTTCTTACTCTCTTCTTCCATGCGAATCTGGTAGAAGCCTGATTTGCAATCGAACTTTGAGAATACCCTTGCACTTCTGATGCAGTTGATAAGGTGTTCTCTACTTAGGATGAAGTATCCGTCAAACTCAAGAATGTCATTAATCCCTTTATAATTAATGACCAATCTTGGTTTTCCTCGCTTGATCTCCCCATGATTTCTTACCAGAAATCCAGGACTGCTGTAGGGTGATCTTCCTTCTTCGATTAATTTCAAATCAAGGTGTTCCTTGATTATATTCATCATATCCTGTTGATCTCGAGGGTTCATCAGGATAGGTCTGAACCTTACGAACTCATGCTCCTTTCCAGTTTTAACTTTCAAGGTTGCTCTG
Source organism: Salvia miltiorrhiza (assembly GCF_028751815.1). Lineage (NCBI taxonomy): Eukaryota > Viridiplantae > Streptophyta > Magnoliopsida > Lamiales > Lamiaceae > Salvia > Salvia miltiorrhiza. The sequence continues at coordinate 31,745,468 of NC_080388.1, forward strand.
AGCTGGTTCTTGTCCCACCATGCCAAAGGATCCTCGTGGTAACACTTCTGGATTCTCCTTTTGACGTCGGCAATGGACACCTGTTCTTCTTCCTTGATATCTTTATGTGATATCAGGGATACTTTGAGGATTTGAGTTTCTTCCTCGGAGAGATCTGGGAATCCCTCAGTTCTGCATTTGAGCAAAACTTCTCCGAATCTCCTTTGATCCTTCATTTGGGGTCTCCGGAGTCTGCCATCATCACCACGCTTGCTGCGGAATTTGATTGGCATTGAGCGATGAAAAGCTCCATTGAGCCTTTGCACAATGATCTTGTGATCACAATTGGTTGTGAACACTAGCCTCCTGGCTTCATTGTCTTGTATATACCGCTTAAAGCTTTGCAGAAAATTATTTCCAAATAATATGTCTGCTCCGGTATCATGGAAATAAATTGGTGGAGTCTTGACCTTGTACCAAGGTGTCTGACCTGCTCCGCCGATCAATATTTCCGTTTGTTTTACTCCCTTTGATAGAAGCAAAATCTTTTTGGAGAAATCCCTTCCTGCAATTCGAGGTAGATCTTCTTCCACTTCTGGTGGAAAGACTCCTCGTTTTGCTGTACAGATTCCTGCTCCTGAATCCACGTAAGCAGCAAAATATTCTGCTTTGAATTTTTCATACAACATCCCTACAGAGATGTAAATCGAGAATGGACTTGTCATTGGATCATCAATCTTTGGCATCCAATTGTGATCTCCATTCCTCCTGATTTCCATGACCATGGTTTATATTTGTCAAGGAAATCTCGTCCTAAGATCAGGACGTCCGCTTCTTGTCCGGCTTGGCCTTCGGTCTGGATTTCAAAGCCTCCAACCTCCAGAGTTCCGATGTATCGGTTGTCTCCTGGATTTGCCAAATAATACAACGAACTACAAGGAAACTTGTTCTCCTTGCTTGTTGTATCAAATCTTGTGGAGACTTGTCTCCATCCTTCGGGACATTTGAGCTTGATTTTCATGTCCGGGACTGGTGTTTCTTGGATCGCCCTTCTCTCATACGAATGAGAGAAACTTCTTGTTATAGGCCCTGAAGTTAGCCTATTTCCTTGGAATGATAGCCTTGGTGCTCCTAGTCTGAGACTCTGGGTATGGTTAAGCACCTGCTTGTCTCCAACATCGATGTCGATTTCTCTGATCTGAGGAATCTCCACTCGGTTTGGATTGACTGCCTTGGCTACATCCTTAAATATTTCTGGAATTTCAATAAATTCTTTTCCCAGAAATAATTCTGTATGATGGAATTTGATAAGGCATACGAGACTTGATAAGTCAGTGAGTATGGCATATTTCCTCCCGTCATAAGTTCCTTCTTTTTGTAGTCCTGATAGAGGGTCAGGGCTCGGCTGAAGGATGAATCCTGCAGATTATAAGCGATTTGTGGGTAGAATTCGGTTATAATCCTTTTGGCATAGAGATTGCCCGAAAAAGCTCCAAGAACTGATCTTCGAGTATCTCTGATTCTTTTGTCGCAAAGTACGACATCAATTGGTTAATCTGTCCCTGGGGAGAGGGAGGATTTGATTACCAACTGAATTGCTCCAATATGAATCCATTTCATCGTGCTTGCGACTTCTGGCTTCATTTTCTTAAGATCCTGCATAATATCTTTGGCAGGAACCAGCTGGATCTCCACCTGATTACTTGTAATCTCAATTGGAAGCGCCATTTCTCGGTTTGTAACACCAAAATAGACATGATGCTTCCTTTTGGATGGAATCAAGCTATGTAAAACTCGATTCAATCTTCCATTGGAAAACCCTTGGTATGTCTGTACCTCTCCAGTTTCCCTATTGAGTTTCTTCACGAGTTTTTTCACCACCTCCTCTTGTGGAATCAGAAAATGACTAGAAAATCCATTCTGATCCTCCTTCTGGATGTGGTGGACCTCGTGTTCTTCTTTAGTCTGACTCGTCTCCGGTTGATCCATCGGTCATCTCCGAATCTTCAGAACTAAAGACTTCTTCTTGCTCATATATGCTCTCATCAGAGGATATATCTTCAAATTGATACACGGGTATCAAATTCTGGTAAAAGATAGCATCTTCGATATCCTGGGTGGATTCGAATCTTTTTATCCCATTCTTTTCGTGGTCGGGGCAATTGGTAGAGATATGCCCCTTTGCACCGTACGTCCAACAGTTGCAATCCTTGAAACTTTCATTTGCTTTGGCCTGAGTACGCCTGAAAGTTTTTCTCGCCGGGATTCTCTTTTGATTTGAGAATCGGTTTCTTGATGGTCCGCTCCGTTGGCTTGATTTGTAGGAGCGTGCCTTCTGTCTGGTCCACATAGTTCTTGGCTTCCAAGAACTTCTTCTAGACTTTCTTTCATAGGGTTGGTACCTATGTTTCTTTCGGCTCCTCCTTTGATATATCAATTCAGCACCAATCTCTGTTGGAAGATCAATGTTGTTGCACATCAATGGGGATTTCTTATTGAGTCTCCTCAATCTCTTTTCTGGATATCACGCAAGAGGGTTAGTATTTCCTCTTGTTTGAGTGATATTCTGCTCATTTCCAGCGGTAGTTCATATAGCTTGTTGCCATAATATTCCACCGTTTTCTGAATCTCCCGCAAGTTGACGTTGTCGGAAGAGTCTGGCTCGATCTTGTGGTAGCTTGGATAAGCCACTCCTGCCTTGTCTTTATGTTCCATCAATCGTGTGACTGATGGGCCTCGTCTCTGTTTCTTTCGATCGTCGTCCTGGCTGAGGCGAACCTTATGAGGTTCTCATGGTAGAATTGGATACTCGCGATAATATCGCGAATAAGCTCGATATCTCCTCCTCGTCGTAAGTTGGTAACGAGGGCTCGATTGTTCCAGTTGAGATCGCCTAATAGACGACTGGTTTCTCTCTCCAGATTTTGGAGAGAATTCCTGTAGTGTACACATCTCGGACATTCGTCCGGATCCATAATTTTTAATGGAGTCTCCTCCCACATAGGTTAATCATAAAATAAATTAAATATAATATAATTCCTCTATAAAAACCCGCTCTGATACCATTTTCAACAAGGATCTTTTAAACTGTTTTTTGCTTAAAAGTACGTGGCATTGTCTCACAGTCCAGACCCAGATTACAAAGTAATCTATCGGGCACGAGGAAAGTTTCCAGCCGATATACCATTTAAGCCCAATCTTATACATGTTTTAGGTATAAATTGTCTTTTAGTCAAAAACCAAAAGTTTTAGGGGTCAAAGTACAATAAATTTTATAATGGGGTTATTTTTGAATATTCCAAATTTTGGACATGGGAGATTCTAGAAAAAATTGAAAGGTGATGAATTATGGGGCAAAATCTAAAGGTGGTGTTATAAACTAGAATTTGGTCATAGTTCATGTATTTAGGGGCAATAACCCCTATATTTAATATCCTTTTTCGCTACAAGTGTGGCATGGTTTCTCATTCTCGTACTACTGATGTTATTTGTGTTTATATATATATATATATATATATATATATATATATATATATATATATATATAGGGTGCGGTTATAGTGAGAACCACAATTATCGTGAGAACATAAGAACCAATAAAATTACTGCATCTGCTATACAAATTAATGCATCCGCTATTAAATTTAATGCATTCGAAAAAAATAATTTTTTTGCTCCCTTCAGGATTCGAACCCAGCACCTGCATCCATCCACCAAGATGATGCATCCACCGTAGATCTTGATGATCGAATGGCTTAAAATGGTTCTCCGTTCTTATTTTATTAGTGGTTCTTATTTGAACATCTCCCTATATATATATATATATATATATATATATAGGGTGTGGTTCTAGAGAGAACTACATTATTTGTGAGAACGTGAGAACCATCAAATCTAATGCATTCACGTTAAAAATTAATGCATTCGCTGTTAAAATTAATGCACTCAAAAAAATAAAAAAAAATTGCTCCCTTCAGGATTCGAACCCAGGATCTGCATTCATCCAACAAGATGATACATCCACCGTAGATCTTGATAATCGAATGGCTGAAAATGGTTCTCCGTTCTTTTTTTATTTATGGTTCTTTCTTGAACCTCTCCCTATATATATATAATTTATATTTATTAATTTAAAATTTTATATTGGGTAAATCTATTTGTATCGAATTGATCCCAATCGATGAGAACAAAATAATCACAATATTAAAAATGAAAATGTGTTTTACTTTAAATATACATAGTAAAAGTTTACCAATTTATATATATATATATATATATATATATAGAGAGAGAGAGAGAGAGAGAGAGAGAGAGAAGGGTTCAAAATTTGAATTATATATATTATAATTTTATTTAAGTATTTTAACATATTTCTAAAAATGGAATGGAAAATATATATTTTATTGAAAATAAATTACCATTAATAAAAATAAAAATATCCACTTAATGATGATTTCTAAAGAAAAATTAATGATGAATTATTATTCAATTAATAAATATATATATAAATATAAATAAAACTAGCCAAAATTCTTATTGAGAATACAAATATTAATGATTTTTTTGTTCTCAATATATATAGATGGTTAGATTACAGTGAGAATATATTTTTCGTGAGAAATGAGAAGAATGAATAAGGCAGTATATAATATTGAATATGTTGGATTTGTATATTGAAAGCAAGAACTTTTATGCTTGTATACAATGATTTTTAAGTTCACTATCTAATCGCTTATCTAAATTGTTCACAATTGTATATGTATGTCCAATTATCTCTATCCAAGTAGATTATTATATGGTGTGTTGTAGATCACAGAATACCATATAATTGGAATAACCTCATGAGATATAAAATTAATCACAACTGAGACGACTCTAGGACGAGTTGTTAGCTTAGGCTGCAGTATAGATGGAAGAAGTTTGTCTTGACTACTAGTCATACTAGTACGTGTAAACGTATTGATAGGATCACAATAAGATGCATTATTCTGTCTGACCTAAGTGAAGAATCAAGATTTCGGTGACTTAATGAGACCTAAATCCTAATAAGATTTCAGATGTATAGATAAATTTGTGTATGCATAAATCTGTGTATCACTTTGATTTACTATAGGTGAGAGTTATATATTAATTTGAGTACACTGTATCTTGGATGATAACAATTTATATATGACATTTGGTCATCTGTATCTGGTATAGAATGATGATATTCCCTTAAGGAGCTCAAAAGATTTATTGTGCTAAACCTTACAGGTTGATTAAGTTCAGATGCAATAATAAGGTTGAGTGGTACTGCTTAAAGATTAATAATAAATTAATTAATATAAGCTGTTAGAAGCTTTAATTAATTAATGGATGTTGGATATCTTAGATATGGGGTTCGATGCGTTTAAATACAAGCACATACATTGGCAATAAATGGGCAAGTCAATATTGATTCTCTAGTAGAATGAATTAATATATATGAATTAATTATGATCTGGGTTGATCTTAGAAATTAATTCATTTAAGGTTCATCTTTATTCCTTGTATTTGATCATTGGACTGACCAAAGTCTCCCGAGCTCAGTAAGAGAAAAATAGCTCAACTCATAAGTCAGACTCATATCCTACATTTATAATTATAAATACATATCAGCTCTCATAACAGAATATACGTATGACATTTTTTCCGGGGAATCTTCGAAGATTGTCGCCCATCCGTAGTCGGATATTGAGCGGGATACAGTCCAGAAGACCAGAGCTGGAGTCAGATTTTCGCAGGAAATCACTTTCTGGCAGTCTCCGTAGAACGACCATTACTTCTTCTACAGAATTATATGCATATGATTATGCGATCCGTCAGGTGCATATTGTCGCTGGTCACCTGACGGGTTGCATAGTGCTATGTATATTTGTGTGTAATGTTATGCATATATATGTTTATGTAAGTGCATATTTGTGTTCAAACTATACGTATAATTATGGCAACGGCGAGTAGCAACGAGAGGCACTTGAGGGGTTGCATAGTGATGCATATATATTTGTATTTAACTATATGTATAATTATGATAGTGGCCGTGCAAAAAAAAAATTGTCATTTTTTAAAAAAGTTATTCTTATTTAACCTTGCGTGTATTTTGCTTTTGAATGCCTCTACTACGAGTGTCGTGTGCTTAGTCTGTCACATAGTCAAAATGTGTAGTCAAAATTTGGACATATATATGTACTATGAGGGGAGCGAGATCATATATATGTGTGTGTGTGTTAAAATTTTGGAATGAAAAATGTATAAAAAATAAGAATATAATTTTATATTAAAAATTGCATATTTATTGCATTTGATTGATCCGAATCAAATTGATCAACGTGGCATCACCATTCTATATTTATAAAGATTACTTCTAAAATGTTGAATTTAATAGCTGGGCACAAAAATTATTGGGATATAGAGGATTCACATTGCAATTTTCCAACCCTTTCTTAATTCATTTTCATTTTTCATTTTTGATGTGTTTACATTTTCCTCTCAATTACTACATTGTAAGATAATGCCACTTTAATATGAAATGTCGTTTGACGACGACAAAGCACTGTTCTGTTATTAAGGTATTTTTCCTTCAATTAATTGACCGGACATTCAAGCTGCAAAATGTACGTGATTTTTTTTTTTTTTAAATTGTACGTGAAATTTATGACGATGAAACGTAATTTGTTGGTAAGACGGTTTTTTCTTTTCAATTAATAGATTGGGGTTTCGAGTCATCTAGAAAGCTAGAGTGTTAGTGTGAAATGTGAAATGTGAAATGTGAAATGTGAAATGAAGTTTAATGATATATTTGGATCGTTATAATAGACATATATGTAGCATTTATTATTCATATATTTTATGAGTATATTGTTATAAAGAAAAATTAAGTGGAACTAAAATATGTTGTTGTTTTGATCTGTTTCAATTAATTTCCTAACGTTTTTGTTCCCCTTAACGAACTGATTTATGACTTTATAGACGGAACATTAAATGTTCCCATCAATGGCATTTCCTTTTTTTCCTTTTTTTTCTGCATGTTGTTTTCTAGCGAAGGTGTATAGATTTGGAATTCAGAAAAAAATTTAAATATAATGTCTTATAGCTTGATGAAAAAAAAACTATTTATACGAATTTCCTTCTAGGTTTTATATGTTACATGTATTGCTAAATTATTATACAACCTGCACAACATACATTTTAGGACATAGTAATGATATATATATATATATATATATACATAGCAAGTGATAAAGTCGAGTTTTTTTTTTTTTTTTTTTTTTTTTTTCCAGGTAATCAAGTTGAGTTAGCCCAGTATAAGAGCATCCGCAATGAGGTTCCTTGATAGCCTACTTGATAGTGGTTGTGTTATTGAGTAGGTAGTGTTGTATTGAGATTACTTGATAGCCTACTTGATAACATTAGTTTTGATTTTATGTTTTTCATTTAAATTTAATTGCTCAAATTTAAATAACACAATTTATTTCAAATTTAAATTGCATTAATTATAAAATCCTAAATATTACATAAAACTTTAATAAAATAAAAAAAATTAAAAAAAAAACAAAAAAAAAATAGCCATTGGAAATTAAAATAAATTTTTTTTATTTGAGGCTCGAGTACTACCCGATTACTCGAGTAATGCTCGAGGAAACATTAGTTGCAACGCCATGCTCGAGGAAACAACATTACTCGAGTAATGCTCGAGGAGCCCGCGTTGCCAATGCTCTAAACTCTTTTATTATCCTTTTTTACACTTTCTAAATAAATATATTGGGAATTGATATATTTGATTTGTTTCTGATATCCAAAAAATAGAGTCTAATAATTTTCTATATGTTCCAAAAATTTAATCACTTTCCTTAAAATGGAAAGGTCTTAAATTTAAATTTTCCTTACTATACATCTTTATTTTATTACTTATTTAAAGATAATAATTTTTTCATTCGAACGAACAATTAAGGAATTATAGAAGAATCTGATGTAATTTTACTTTTCCATCTAAATCGAACAAATTCTTAATATGTACGAAAATGAAAAAGAAAGTATACATCTGGGCGAGAAGAGTATTATAATTAAGACATTGATCCTAAAAAAAGTTGGACGGAATATTATTCGAGATATTCATAATCAAATATATTTGAATTAAACAAGGAACCAGAATTCAAAAAAAAAAAAAAAAAGAAAAAGAAGAAGGGAGAATGTATACAAACCTTACTCTCTCATAAATAAAATCGACTGAATCACAGACAAATAGTAGTATAATAATAATAAAAATTTTGCCAAAATATTCCTACCAAAACTTAATCAAATCATGAACCTAAATATTTAAGGTGACAAGACAAATACACCCAAACCCACAGTCAACACTGACATCAAGAAAACAGAGGTGCTGCATGACGGCGCCGCCAATGACCCCCCCGGCGCCGGCGGTGAATTAGCATCCGCCGGCGTCCCACTCCCGGGCGTCGAAGACCCAGGCGATCCCGGCGTCGTCGTCGACGATGACGGCGATCCCGGTAAATCACCCGAAGGAGCCGGCTCCAACCCCGATCCCGCCGGCGCCGGCCCCAACCCCGACTCCGCCGGAGCCGGCCCCAACCCCGATCCCGCCGGCGCCGGCCCCAACCCAGATCCCGCCGGCGCAGGCGCTCCTGACGCCGGAGACGGAGATGACGGCGAGTTAGCCGGCGCGGGAGCTCCACCAGGCTGGGACGGCGAGCCAGCCGGTCCAGGACCAGGAGCTCCACCTTTCCCTGCCGGTGACGGAGATGGCGGCGATGATCCCTGCGGCGACGGTGGGGTTCTGATGGCTAAAACGACGACGATGAGCTTCTGGCCCTGATCGCAGTTAGCCTTGTTGCCGCTGATGAAGTAGAAGGGGCCGGAGCGGTTGAACTTGAAGATGGAATTCCCGTCGTCGAGTTTGAGCAAAGGATTCGCGACGCTGCAGCTGTCGTAGTCGTTTTTGTCCACCACTAACACCGAATCCGATCCGCTCTTGTATTTGAACACTACAATAAAGAAAACAACGATATATGTGAATGATGAGAGCATGTAGAGAGAGAGAGAGAGAGAAGAGAGAGAGAGGCTCACGAAGGGTGTCATTGACTTGAAACCGCATCCTCGAAGCCCATTGATTGTAGTCTTCGGAAGGTTTGACGACCCATCCATCTCCACCTCCGACCACGAACTGGTAAGAATACGAGAAATGTACTAAACAACAAAACAACGCCACAAAGAGAAGGCAATCTCTCTGCTCACCAGCCATGGCGGTGTTTTAGTTTTCTTTCTCAAGCTATATGTTTACCTTTATTTTCTTTAACTAGGCGATCAATTTATTGAAGAAGGATGATTTTAATTGTGAAAGGGACTGAAACCTGAAACACGTAGCTAGTGTGTGCAGTGCGTGTGTGGAGAGATGTGGAATGGCAATGGAATTATATAGAAGGGTTGATTATGTTACCGTTGCGAAATACGAGAAATTAATAACGTTGCTTTTATCTACTAATTAATTACGTATTTATGTTGTTTTTGGAATGGAATAAGGTGCTCTGTTGTGCTTGTCTGATTCGCATATTTAGTACCGGATTCCATATTCTGAAATACTATATTATATTTCGTCAAAATTAAATAATTAGAAAATCAATGTTTTTTATGTTACGTTTTGATATTACACTAGAAGATGACACATTGATCAACGTGTTATAATTGATTGAAAGTTTGAAACGTATTTTGGGTTGGAAAAAAATACGTGTAAGCCCAACGGTTAGGAGCATGGATTGGAAGGTATGGATTTATAACTGATTGAGAGTGAATATTAATTAGGGTGGTCGACCTAGCTACGACCATTTATAACACTTTGAAGCAGTGGGGGCATTGCAACATATGAAGGCCTAGCTCAAAATTTCCACTTTCTTTTGAAAAAATAGGGGCAAGTTTCAAAAATATTCTGAAAAAAAAAAATCAAAATCATAAGATTGAAAAAAAAAAAAATCCTTTGTTAGAGTGCTTGAGCTAACCTTATCTCCGCCGATTTTTTTTTAGGCGACTTTGACTCTACCGTTGATATAAAATGATATAGATATTTTACATATACTCATGCCATACAAAAATATAAACACATCCCTCTTCGCACGTATTAAGAAAATGCATTTACGATATTGAAAAAGTAAATTTGCATTAAATTTTCATGCCTTACGTTTAGTTATTAAATCATTTTTCGTCTATAAAATTTAGTGAAAATATAAAGATATTGAGTTGTGGAATAAAGCTATGAATTTGGGTAAAGGCCCGTCGGGCTAATCCAACCCGCTGACAAGTGGGTTGGGTTAGGAAATTTAAGCATGTTTTGGAGCAGGACCCATTTTCAAAATGCGGGTGTCTAAATGGGAAGAGGGCTATGACTATGAGCCTATGATAGGGTGAATTATCTAACAATCACTTTTAATAGATAAGTCAATATGTTTTAAAAAAAAAGTAGCCTCTCTCAAGGCAAATGGGCGTAGGACTGCGAACCACATTATATTATGGTTAATAAAATTTAATTGAAATGAATAAATTCTAATTGAATGTGGTCTCAATCCTTACAAGTGATTGTCAATTAAAATTTAAATATTAAGAAAACTACAAAAATATAAAATGAGCAACAACTGCTATATAATTTCTCCAACACCTCTAGGCCGACAACCATCACCCTAGTTAGGAGTCTAATCGAACTTAATTAAACTGAGTTGAATCGAGTATTTTGGAGCAGAAACTTGTTTATCAAATATTTACGTACTTTTATTCATTCAATTAAACATTTTTGACTTGCAACCTATTCGGCCTTGTTTTGATCCAAAAAAAAAATAAATTATTCGGCCTTGTCGAACGACCATTCTTTACAATAAGCCATCATTTTGTAGACTTGTATTTAAATATTCACTAGTATGTGCCCGCTCGTGCGATGCACGACCATCATCGAAATTGAACGATAATTTAAATAAATAAATAAAAATGTTAAACATAATATATATATATATATATATATATATAAGTAAATATAAACATAAATGATCTCAATAAAAAATAAATTATTCACAATATAATCTCAATAAAAATATCAATCTGAAAACATTCAAATTTTCAATTATTGAAATAGCAATTAATTGATTTAATTGATAATGTGTATAAATTTATAAATAAATAAATTATGAAATATCAAAAGCAAGTATAGATGATAATGAGTATCATTATGGATCATATAATATTCTAAGATGTACAAAACTATTTATTTACATATAGTATAACTGTAGTTTAATATAGTTTTCGAATGCATATTTATGAGGTCATTTTGTTTATGCTCAAATTTTAAAATAAAGTTACAATGTATACATTTTTTTTTCAATTGGAAAGTGAAAAAATAAAGGGTTTAACATGAGATATGTGTCGTTCATTTTCCAAAATAAAATGTATACAATTTCAGTAAATTTAAATAAATGTGCTACTAAAAAATTAAACTCTTCAATTTACTTTTATTTTTTATTTTTAAAGAAAATCGATAATGGTTCTCTAATTACTGATTTTCCAATGAGTAATTTTGAAGTTTAAAAATTCGATTTTTAAGATATACTATATATTAGTTATTTATCTACAAATTTATATTAATATAAAGTTGACCTTTAAAAAAATATTTTTAAGCTAAAGATTTCTAAAATGAACAAATATAAGTTTCATCATTGTAATTGCATTAAAATGATATAATAATAATATAAATAGTAAAATATAAAAAATACTGATCTATAGTAAAAACATAAAAAATAAAATAAAAAAAATATGGAAAAAAGAATGAAAGAACCGTGAATTTTAAAAAATGAGAAATGAGAGAGGAGATGATAGAGGAGAGAAGAGAGAGGAGAGAGAAAAAAATAATTTGGTGACTTTAAACTATAATAACTTATTGGTTTTAAATTTATTTTTTATAATTTTTACATCAAATTAAAGATATCGTCATTATCTTTAATTTAACATCCATATTGAATATTTTTTTATAAATTAAAGTTGATGAATTTAAAAGAAAATCAAATTGAATAAATATATTTGAATAGTGTTTTCTAAGTAATTAATATATTTTGTTGAATTAGTGTGAAATAAATTAGTAATGCATTGCACGTAAAAAAATGCAGTTTTTAGTGCATGCTCCATTTTTTTAGACGTGGGATTTGTAAGTTGTAATTTAATTTAAGTTAGTTTAATCCATTTTTTGTGTATATATAATATGACATTATTTTTTGAAGGAATCACAAAATCGCCATTCAAATCAATTTCAAATTGATTTGAAATCAATTTCAAATTGAAAACTGCTCTTTTAATATAGTATAGATTATTCTTTAAAGATGATGTTTGCAAAACTATAATTGTTCTTTAAATAAATACAGTTAATTAAAAATTTCATATTATTAATTATAGTACATATTATAAATATGCCAAGTTAATAAGTTTATAATTTTAAATTAACTTAACAGATTTGCTCACAAACTAATAGCTGTGTATTATCAAATTTCAATTTAGTTCATTTAGTTAGCGAAAGATTAATGAATCAAGATCTAAAATAACTCGACTCATTTACAAACCTACGGACGAGTCTCTTCCTCTCGATGATATGAGCAATTGTTATTATATAGGACTTTAACCTGTCTTTGACAGTCTGTGGAGGAATCTAATACTGATTGAATAACACATATTTGGTACACAGAATCAACGCTATCTACCAAATTCCGAGCATTTCCGATGTCATAAAAAAAAGTTAATGGTTCTCTCAAAAAACAAAAAAAAAAAAAAAGTTAAGATCACACATGGAAGTGAAGAATCTTGGAAGATGGATCTTGGTACAAGTCTATTCTTCTCCAATTTGAGATTCTCGAAAGCACCAAAAGACCCATCGTTTGGGCTGCCAAACCACATGCTAACCCAATCCATAGTCCCTGCGCCAACAAATTCAATTCGCAACTCTAACTTCAAAATATTCACTAAACCAACCACAGTTTCAAACAAAATATAATTACGATAATACCTTGGCATATAATTTAAATATAAAACCAAGGACAGTAGCAATAGGCATGCCAATCAAGTAGAAACTCCCGATATTGATGAATACAACCAGATGCTGCCAACCACATCCCCTCGCTACCCCTGCAAACACCATTTATTCACCTTCAACATTATAAACCTATATATATAATGAAAGAGAGAGAGATAGAGAGAATTGGAACCTGACAAAATTCCTTGCACAAAATCGCACAAGACAGAAGCGATGAGCAGTGGAACCATTGAGGCGAAGGCGTTGAATACAAGAGGGCTGTTGGTGAAGGAAGCAGCCCATATATTATGACCAAAACCAAGCGCTGACACTACGCAAACCGCCAGCACTACCGTAAGCTTAAGGGCCACGCACGTCGCGTGCCTCGCCCCCTCACCATTCCCACCTCCCAACTCATTCGACACCCTCGTGCTGAGATATATAAATACAACCCATCATTTAAAAAATGGAAACCTATTTAATTTCCTACTATTCGGTTTAGTTGCCCACATACCTGATTGCAGCACCGAGACCGTAGCAGATCATGTAGCAAATCGTCTCTGCATTCACACTGATATAAGAGACGTACTGAGTTGCGAATTGGGCATCAATCCAGCCAACAGCACAAGAATCTCGAAAGCCCAATACTCCAAACTGATCCACCCAAAATCCAAACACCATTTCACCACCCAAAACTAAACAACTCTTACAAATTAAGAACAAAGCAAAGAAATTAAACACTGACCAAACCATAGCCGCAGAAGGCAGAGCGAGCTTCAAATAGGCGAAGACATGTCCCAAGGCCTCGCAGCTGAAGCCGCGCCACGTGAGCTCGAACTTCTTGGCCTTGAGCACGTAGAGCCCCAGCATGAGCACGGAGATCCAGAGCGAGAGCGAGGCCGCCAGCGGCGGCCCCCTGAACCCCAGCGCCGTCCAGTTCACCAGCGCGTAGGCCAGGCCCACGTGCAGCACGAGCGGGACGGCGGCGCACACCACCAGCGGCGCAACCGCCGACTGCGCCTGAACAAATCTCAACATATGCTGCAGAAATCCCTGGGCGAACAGCCCCGGGATCAGACACCTCAAATACACCGCCGCCGATCTCGCGATAAGAGCGTCTTGGTGCAATGAGGTGAGGATCACTTCAGAGTACCACCACAGAATCGACACCGCAGCCGAGAAAATCGCGGAGACGACGCAGGAAGCCTGTAGATACACTCCCAGCATACCGTACATTTTCCCGCCAAATCCCTGGCCGCACAATGTCTCGAGCGCGCCGCTCAATCCAACCTAATTTAAATTAATTAAACACATGGGGGCGAATATATGAGAAACGAATTACACACACATATATATACCATGAGGTCGAAGCCGGAGGCGGAGGCCCAGGAGTTGGCGAGGTTGGAGGCGGCCAGCTCCAGGTGGCCGAGGTGGCCGGCGAACATGACGGAGACGAGGGGGATGAAGAAGTAGACGACGTTGGTGAGGATCAACGGCAGCGCCAGAGATATCTGCGTCGTCGCCTCCGCCGCGTCGATGAGCTTCTTCACCCACCCATATTCCTCGGATTTTGTCTCCAGCAACGGATGCTTCACCGCCTCTGCGCCGCGTCCCCTATCCATATTTCTCTACCAAACCAATCTTAAATCGCATAAATAACTTTGGATACAAACAATCAACGCACCATAAATATAAAGGGGTGCATTATTTATGTATGTGTGTACTACTCCTATAATGTTAAAATATGTATATATGGCGTCCGCCTCCGACGTAGATACAGATGAAATCTGCCGTGTGGCTTGGTGAGTAGTTGGGCCAATCCTAAATCGCATTTAAATAGCGTTTAACAGAATAAATAAATATATTCACGCAATGCTAAAAACTGAAAAAAAATACCCCTTCATGTGGCAAATACAAATCATATCTATCTTTATATAAATGCATGCAGACTAATGACATTTTATCTAACAAATAAATACTCGTATTTATTCTAGCTTAATAAAAATGGAATAGAAAATAAAATAAATCATTCAATCATCTTCCACAAACTACCTCCCGCGCACGCCCCTTAATTATATAAATCAAGATTGTCCTTATTATATCTATATTAGTTTGTGGGTTGCCACAATGTGGCTGCATATAATAAGGACAATCTTGATTTATATAATTTATTTTTTAAAATAAAAATAAGATTTAGTTATTTTATTATATTCTCTATATTGTACTTTTTTTTAATTTTTTTTGTATTTTTTATTTTTAATTTATTTTTTAATAAAATTAAAAAGTTACCAAAAAAATTACAAAAAAATAACTATAATGTAGAGAATATGATAAAATAACTAAATCTTATTTTTATTTAAAAAATAAGTTAAATAAATTAAATTATTTTCTATTTAGGTAAATTGTGGATGGCCACAATGTGGCTGTTTAGCATTACTCATTTTAAAATGGATATATATCCTTATGAGCAGTAGCAGATCACCCAATTTTATTTTATTTTATTTTATTTTATTTTATTTTATTTTATTTTATTTTATATATCTATATATATGTATGTATAAAGAAGAAATACAAGAAAATAATATAATACATTGTTTACTGTTCTCAACTATCCATATTACTACTTGTTTATTATCGTACATTGATTTGTTACATTTATGTTACTTTTATACTACTATTTTTTTCTTATTTAATTTCTAATGTTGAATTGAGTCGATTCTCAAGTTAAAAGTAAAATTACGAATTATTAATAATAAAAAATAGTTTATTTGTTCAGAAGATGAAACATTTAAAAAAAATGCATAAAAGTATGTCTTTAATTATATGCTTTCAATTTAATTGATGTTGAATTAATTGAATTACGAACAATTATCTATTATATTAAGTGATTATTAAAAAATGCATGAAAACGAAGTTTACGAAATGCTCAACAAAAATTTACTCTTATGTGATTTAGACCACCTCGAATGATGCATTAATTCATTTACAAATTTTTGTTGACACATGTTACTCATATCTACTCTTTTTATATATTTTTATATTCTATTCTTTTTATTTTCACCTCCAACAATACCTACTCAATTTTATGTTTTTGTTGATATTATCATGCACCCACGTTCAATTCACTTAATTTTTATTCATGCACGTTGAAATTGTTGGCCCAAACCAAGTTCATTCCCTGACAACCCATCACCCTCACTCAGCCCATAATTGGTAGCCCATCTCTTTGGTTAAAATGCAGGCCTAGCTGTTGCACTCCTTGTGATGAAATTAGGGAACCCTAGCTGCCTTCTCCTTCCTTGTTCTCTTATCCCTTCTCTCTGTGTGTTCCTGTGTGAAAGAGAGAAGTTTTGCCTGTGTCTTCACCATACCTCTTGTCATCTTCGTGTCTTGGTCGAAGTGTGAACAAGCTTAGTGCTTGTGTCTCTTCTTCGCCTGACCTGAGCTATCTCTGCGTCAGTTAATCGGAGTGAAGTTGAGGATGACTTGGCAGTGGAGTTGCCGGAACGTGGTGTTACCGGAGGAGGACTACACTTGGGATTGAGAGAGACTGAGATTTGAGCCGAGGAGACAATCACTGCTGCTTCGTCTCCAATAGCTGTTCCCGCGTCGTTTCCGGACAGTCTCTGCTGCTCCGTTTCCTGGCTACCTTGTTGCCCCCTTTCTCCTATATATCTCCTCTTATTTTAGCTCTATTTACAGCTTCACGCACTAACTTACCCCTCTTGGTATTTTCTCTTTATGCAGGAAATTAAAGAGCACGTCTAGCTCGAACAATCAGTGAGCTAGCGTGTGCGTGGTTTCGAGTGCAGCTGAGCTTCAGGAAAGAATTTAAAATTAGACTTCGGCGTGTGAGAACGGTGAATCGACGGTGGGGCGAGATATTCACAACAGTGCATATTTAATTCAAATTTCATATTTATTATTTATAATTTAATATAAATTAATTTATTAGTTATTTTTAATTACTCCTTCCGTCCCTCAAGAATCTTTCTAAGGGTAAGTGTCATATCCCAGTTTTTAATCATTGATTAAAGACTTAATAATTAGGGTTCGGCATCCATTAATAATAAAAATGGTTTGATTTATCAGATGTCATTTAATTGTTTTATATGTGTCTTGATGTGCTTAATTCTTATTATTATTTGAATCCGTTTGAATTTTTAAAGGATCTTTATAAATATGGTGCACAAGTTTAATTAGTGGTTTGAGCATATTATATGAGCCTTATGGATTTTTTTTTTAGTGGGCATGAAGCCATGAAATTTCCTTTAAATGGGATATTAAGTTTTATAAAGTGTTTTACTTCAATAATTTTACTGCAAGGATTTCATAAAGAATCTTTTAATTGATCAGAGTCAAGAGCTCTATTTAAATTTGATACATCTTAACCGTAGCCTACTTCCCCACCATTACATTTTTTTTTCTTCTTCTTTCTTTTTCCCCACCACTACACCTAATCTTCCACTTCACTACCAACTTTCACCACCAACTCTCCTTTATGCAGACAATCAAATCCTCATAATCTTAGCAAATCTTATCATCAATCCTCTGCCATTTCAATTAGACAAAAGCCAAGTTTTAAAAGCTAAGTTTCATTCTATTAGTTCATCCGCTCTTTCCTTCTCTTTTCAACACACCCAACAAAGTTTAAAGTGCAGAGGTAAGTGTTCCAACCAATTCTCTTCTTCTTCCTTGGGGATACAACCCTCCATTTTAACTATGTTTATGTTTCCAAATTCCAGTAATCAAGCAGATTCAGATCCAAATTCATTGTTAAATTGTTGATTCGCAGATCCAACTTTGTGAGTTCAGAAAATTATCAAGGTTACCTCCTACTTTACTTTTTCCATACATTCATTTGTTAAATTACAAAACTATGATTCAAATGAAAACAGATAGAACACACGCATCCATTACCACTTCTTTTAGACTATTATTGTTTCAATTACATTAGCTTATCACCATCAGAGAACCACCAACAGAATAATACACACGCACACATTTTACTATATTTCTATCTATTACAAGTACAGATCAGTTTTTGTAAATAGAAATGAATGAAAATGAACAGAATTGAAACCCTAAGTGCTCTATGTGTGTTTTGTGCGTGTGACTGGAATTTGGGGGGGGTGAGAGCAGCCGACGGCTGCTCGCGGCCGGAGGCGGCGCGGCGGCAGCCGCCGCCTTTTTCCTTTGTCTATCTGAAACGAGAGAGAGATGGTTAGGGCTTCTGTAAAAATAAAAAAAAGAGAGAGAGATACGGGAAAAAGGGGGAGAGACTTATCTTTTCCGACGACGCGGCGGAAGCAGCGGCGCAGCGACACGAACGGCGGTTCTGTTCGGCCGGAAAAGAGGAGAAAAGGGAGGAGTTCAGATCTGTTTTTTTTTAAAATAGAAAGGAGAGGAAAGGGAGCTCAGATCTGGAGCTTACCTTTCCGGCGAGACAAAGCTCGGCCATCCACCACGATTCCGGCCATGGCGGAGACGGCGGAGAACAGGGGAAGCGGCGCGGCGACGCTCGGCTTTTCACAACGGCCGGAGAAGGCACATGCAGCGGCGGAGAGGCCTCTGCCACCCTGTTCCAAGGCCGGGGACGACCAGGCGGCGCCGTGCTTGGCCACGGCGGAGGCGGCAGTGGCACGCGAAGGAGGCAGAGGCGGCGTGTGGTTGTTTCCGAGAGATAGAGACGGACGAAAAGGGAAGAACCAAAGGGGAAAGAGAGAATAGGGGAAGGGAAGAGAAGCGGCCGGCGAAGCGGCGCTCGCTGCTGACGGCGCCGCTGTCGTCCGGCGAGGGAGAGGGAGGCAGACCGAGAGGGAGAGAGAGGGAGAGTGAGGCGTGCTGTGTGTGTGCGTGTGTTATGTGTTTTGTGTGTGTATGTATATGTATGTATGATTAGGGTTAGGCTTGGGCTCAAAGCCCTATAATGAGGATGGGCCGAAATTTTTTTAAAAAAAAAAAAAAAAAACGAGTGGGCCGATTTTATTTCTGTTGGGCTCATTTTAATTAATTTTGGGCTGTTATTGATTAATGAAGCCTACGAATTTTGGCCTAATTTAATTTAAAAATGCTTGATTTTTTTTCACTAAATTATTTTAGTGAATTTAAATCTCTTGACTTAATTTTAATATTGAAAATTGGGACTATTTATTTTAAATGAAGTCCGTTCTTTTATCTAAATTTATTAATGGACTTTAAAGCAAATATTTTGGGATTAAGCCCCATTTATTATATGATAAAATTATTTTCAAAGCTTACGAGTATGGATTTTTTGTTTATGGTTAAAATGTTTTATTTCATATCAATGGATTTTAAAATGTTTTATTATTTATAAATGAATAATGGAATTTCTTATTTATTTTCATGATAAAAAAAAAATGTGGAATTGTGTTATAGAATGATTAAGTATATGATTTACTTTAACAAATGAGCTTGGGATTTAATTGAGATATTAAATTACTAAGCATGTGTTTTTAAATGATTTATTTATTTAAGTGATGAAAATGTGCGAAGTATTGGAAAGCATGATTTATAATTTTCAGGGTGATAATATATGGCTTGTTCTTAATTGATGGAGTACTTGACTAAATGACGGGTATAGAGGGAGGTTATGGATTATGTACATGTTGATGTTCGAACAAATGGGTTCGAACCTATATGATAGTTACATGATAATTGGTTACATTTTATTGATTGAATGAAACGAGATTAATATGGATGCTAGAACCCTAAAACTTTAAAAGATACCTTAGGCACGTAGAATTAGACTTTGTCTTATGACAATTTCTTCACGAACTTATCGACTCTTCATCAATGAAGGTCCGAGCGACAGAAAGTGAAGCAGAAGAAGAAACGATTCCACGCCAACTTTAAGAACAATTGAGGTGGGCATTATTTTATTATTACGTATATAGAGATCCCCTGCGTGACGTAGGCCTCATATGCGAATATATATGCATGATATGTTTTGACTATTTATTCAGTTCTTATGAAATGTTTATATGTTTAATGCCCTTTATGAAAATGAAAATGTTATGAAAATGAAATGTTTATGAAATGATTGACTGCCAAAATGTTTATGTTTTTATATGTATCCTATCTGTGTTGGTTCGCCAACTTTAAAGGAAATCCAATTGGGATCCTATGCTAGACAAAGGTCGCTAGCTAGGGTTAACGTGTACACTCATGGAGACCGCGAGTCGCTTGCGACCGGTCTTGGCGTCCGTGGTAAGGAGGCCTCCTTCCCGGCGCGTGACAGAAAGGACAGATATGGATCATATAGACTGAAAATGGGATGCATCCACCTTTATGAAAATGAATGAAATGTTTTAGTAAGCGCAGGTCATTTATGAAAACCCCTGTGTGTTACTGTTATGGCAGTTCAATTTATATATGTATGCATGTTGTATTTTCGGCTTATGTCACTGAGTATTTTTATACTCAGCCCTGCATGTATTTCTAAATGTGCAGGTTGAGCAGGCGATGGAATGGATCGGTGTTGAGCGGATTTCCCTTTTGATGTTTATGTAATGAAACCTTGAGTATGCATCTCCATATGCATAACTCACACGTTTTTCCGCTACAAACACTCTGAATTTGTTATCGTATTGTGGAACTTATTACTCCTTCATTTTGTTTAACTCTCATTTGGGGTTTAGTCGTTATGGCTGGCTCATTTGTTAATTACCCAAGTGGTTATATATATATATATATATACCACTAGTTTGTTGTTATTAATGTTGGTTATTTAGTAAATCCCTTTTTAATTTCCATTTCTTATTGTTCACCCAAGTCATAACCCCGGTTAACCCGTCATTGGGATAGTGGGCTGTGACAGAGTGGTATCAGAGCAGTTCATTTGCTCTGGCCCTAGAAACCTTATTCTAAAAAGTCATGTCTAGATTGATTCACTTGACATATGTGGGATCATACGACACCGCTCAACACTCCATTGCATCGTGCTCAATCAAGGAAAAAGGTAACTGCAGTTACAATGTTTTAAAGATGTTATTATTCTAAACTGTTTCATGAAAATGTTTATGTAAAGAGCATGCTATGATGAAATGTTGAAAGTTTTGCCTTTCATTGAAATGTTGAATGTTTTGCCTTTCATGGCATATCATTGCAGTTATGATGTTATGATAAGAGAAGAATGATAGAGAATTGACACATGCTTTCCCCAGAAAACATAGATTGCTATAAGTTGCATGATCACTATTCTAAAAGAACATAGACTGCTGGATTAGTAGGATATCTCTACAATCTAGATTCTTAAAGTGATGATGTAGAAGAATGAAAGAGAACTTAGAGCATTTCAAACTCCCACAAGAAAACAATGGTTCTTTTGAACTACAAAGAGGAATGAAAAGACATGTACACGTTGAAGGAAAAACACGGGATGATGATACAAGACGAATTCAAGGCAAACGCTGCATCAAGGGTTTGAGCATAGTCTCTACGTTCAAATGTTCACACGCGATGGAACACCGAATCGACTTTTAGTACACGATAGATTTTAAGAACAGTATGCTTTGCCTATATATATATGTATATATTTGTGTACATGTTATAGCGGGGGTTTGGGTCCAATAGGACATAGAACTTTAAATTAAGCTTTTGGTTTGCCAGTACGAACTTGAGTTTTATTATTATGAATAGTTGTCCACGGCTTTCTAAGTTTGGGATGATGTTTTCCGTGTGATTGGGAGGTGATGATGATTGGACCTAGCCAGTCCACATGATCCAAATATCAGTCGACGTCTTTTGGGTTGAAAACCCATGTGTTTCAACTTTCGGTTGAAAAGCCAGATGAGTTTTTATTCTAGATCATTTTGTTCGACCTAGTAGTTACTCCTTTCTACCATCTGGTTATTCGTTTGAGTTTCTCAACAAATTTTTTTTCTGCACCACTTTGTTTTGATATCGTTCAAGAATTGAGCCTTACAATTGTTGAGTTGTCCTAGTACCCTCTTGTGATCAATAAGGATTTAGATGTTTTGTTATGATGCTTTCATGATTAAATCAAGAGGAATATGTTATGAATTGAGGTAAGGAATATACTGAGGATCTTTTATTTTTGAAGCACAGAATGCCTCCCAGAAGAGCCCCAAGAAACAATGTGGGAACCGCAAACGAACCCCCACGAAGGGTTGAGGAACTTTTTCTTAAACAGAGCCCACCAACATTCAACGGGACCGGCAACCCGACTGATGCCGAAATCTGGATTAGAGCAATGGAAAGGATTTTCGACTTTCTTCACTGTACTGATCAAGAGAGACTCTCTTGTGTTGCATTCCAACTAACTGGGTCGGCAGATTTTTGGTGGGAAACCAAGAAGAGGGCAATGACCCTCGAACAATTGGAAAACCTGACTTGGGAAGACTTCAAGACGGAGATCTACGATAAATACATTCCCAAGAGCTACAGAAAGAAGAAAGAGACGGAGTTTTTCAATCTGAAACAAAACAAGATGTCCGTGACGGAATACGATCGCGCTTTCTGCGACATGTCTCGCTATGCCCCTCATCTGATCGACACTGATGAAAAGATGGCCGAGAAGTTTCGTTCAGGCCTTAGGCATGAGATCAAGATGGCGCTTGCTAGTCATGGTGATCTCACCCACTCTGAAGCACTTAGCAGAGCCCTGGATGTTGAAGCAGCAATGCCTGAAGACCGCCCAACCCAGACTCAAGCTCCGGGAAACAACGATCGTGGGAAGAGAAAATGGGAAGGCAACAACAACAATAATAGGGGTTACTACAACAACCAAGATAACAAGAGGCCATGGCAAGGAAACATGATGCCACAAAGGCAATGGCAAGGACGACCAGTCAATCCAGGATCAGCTGGAAACAATCAGGGCCAGCTCAGGGCACCTTTGTGTCCCAAATGCTCCAAGTCACATCACGGCATATGCTTGGCTGGCAGCAATACCTGCTTTAAGTGTGGCCAGAAGGGCCATTTTGCCAGAGACTGCCAAGGAAAACCACAAGGAGGAATGAAAGGGCCGAATCAGCCGGGCCAAGTACAACCACTCAGGGCTATCCAAGGCCAACAGTTACTCTACCCACCACCACAGCAACAGTATCGACCTGCGGCACGTCCACCGCAAATTCCACAGGCAAGAGCCTATGCATTGCACAAGAATAAGCAAGGAAATAACCAAGGGAATTTGGCAGGTATGGGCACATTACTTGACACACCTGTTATACTTCTGTTCGACACGGGTGCCTCGCATTCTTTTATTGCAAGTGTATGTGTAAAAACTTTAAAGCTCCAACCTGAAAAGACTAATCAGGACTTGAGAATTTCTTCACCAATAGGAGGAATAGCAGTAGTAACACATGCTTGCTCGAACCTAGAACTGACCATAGGATCGTTTAAGGTTATAGCAAACAACTTGCACGTCATATCGATGGAGGACGTTGATATAATCCTGGGAATGGACTGGCTAGCGGAGAACTATGCCACGATATTGTGCCAAGAGCGGAAAATCGGTTTCAACTTTCCAGGAAGGGACGCTTTGAGTTTCCACGGAATATGCAGGAGGAACAGAGTGCCGACTATTTCAGCTTTACAGGCAAGGAAGATGATGAACAAGAAAGACTGCCAAGCCTTCCTCGTATACCTGAACGGGGGAATTGAGACCGAAAAGACAATGGAAGATGTAGAGATCGTGCGGGATTTTCAAGATGTTTTCCCAGAAAATTTGCCAGGATTACCACCTGACAGACAAGTAGAATTCACCATCGATCTAGAGCCAGGAGCGGCGCCGGTATCAAAAGCACCGTACAGAATGGGCCCGAAGGAATTGGAAGAGTTGAAAATCCAGTTACAAGAGTTATTGGACCTAGGCTTCATCAGGCCTAGTGTGTCCCCATGGGGAGCGCCGGTGCTGTTTGTCAAGAAGAAAGATGGCACCTTGAGATTGTGCATCGATTATCGAGAGCTGAACAAGCTAACGCTTAAGAACAAGTATCCATTGCCCAGAATTGAAGATTTATTCGACCAACTCAAGGGCGCGAGTGTTTTCTCCAAAATCGATTTGAAGTCTGGGTATCATCAGTTAAAGGTTAGACATGAAGATATACCCAAAACGGCTTTCCGAACAAGATATGGTCACTACGAGTTCGTAGTTGTGCCGTTCGGACTAACAAATGCACCAGCTGTGTTCATGGACCTCATGAACAGAGTATTTCATTCCTATTTGGATAAGTTCGTCTTGGTGTTTATTGATGATATTCTCATCTACTCCAAGAATGAAGAAGAACATATGGAACATCTGAGAACTGTGTTACAAACGCTAAGGGATGAATGCCTTTATGCCAAATTCAGCAAATGTGAGTTTTGGCTCAAAGAAGTTACATTTCTGGGACATATTGTATCTTCAGAAGGTATTAAGGTGGACCCCGCCAAAGTGGAAGCAGTACAAGGATGGAAGTCGCCAACTACCCCAAACGAGATCAGAAGTTTCTTGGGATTGGCTGGCTACTATCGA
The DNA here is from genome assembly GCF_028751815.1 of Salvia miltiorrhiza. NCBI lineage: Eukaryota > Viridiplantae > Streptophyta > Magnoliopsida > Lamiales > Lamiaceae > Salvia > Salvia miltiorrhiza. Next base: position 31,770,013 of record NC_080388.1, read on the forward strand.
AGATTCATTGAGGGATTTTCCAAGATAGCAAGGCCGATGACGCAATTGCTCCGAAAGGGAATTAAATACACATGGACTAACGAGTGTGAAGAAAGTTTTCAGCTGCTCAAGGAAAAGCTAACTACAGCGCCAGTGCTAACAATTCCGGAACCAGACAAGGAGTATGTGGTCTACACGGATGCATCAAAGAACGGACTAGGATGCGTTTTGATGCAGGAAGGCAAAGTGATTGCATATGCATCGCGGCAACTTAGGCCACACGAATTGAATTATCCGACCCATGATCTTGAACTAGCGGCGGTAGTGCACGCACTAAAAATTTGGAGACATCATCTATATGGTGTCAGGTGTGAGATTTACACCGATCACAAAAGTCTGAAGTACTTCTTCGAGCAAAAAGATCTCAACATGAGACAGCGAAGGTGGCTCGAATTAGTAAAAGATTATGACTGTGGTATAAATTATCACCCGGGGAAGGCCAATGTAGTAGCCGACGCATTGAGCCGCAAGGTCCCATTGAAACTGGGATACATCCTTACAAAGGAAGAAGAGCTCATACGAGATTTTGATAGGATGAAATTAGAGGTGATAAACCCACCTGCTACAATAGCGGGGGTGGTCGCGATTATACCGAATTTGAGGAAATTGGTGGTAGAAGCTCAAAGGAAGGATGATAAATTGGAGAAATTACGAGCTAAGATAAGAGAAGGAAATCTCAAGAACTATCACGAAGAAGCCGACAATGCTATTTTCTTTGAGAAGAGAATATGCATCCCTCATGACAATGAACTCAAGAACAAGATCATGAGCGAAGCCCATGACACTCCTTATGTCGCCCACCCGGGAAGCACTAAGATGTATCAAGATCTAAAAGAAAATTTCTGGTGGGAAGGAATGAAACGAGACGTGGCTTTATTCGTCGAAAAGTGTCTAGTTTGCCAGCAAGTAAAGGCTTTACACCAACGACCTTACGGCGAGCTACAACCTTTGGAGATTCCAGAATGGAAATGGGACGATATTGCAATGGACTTTGTTACAGGATTGCCAAAAACAAGACGAGGTAACACGGTAATATGGGTCATTATAGACAGACTCACAAAGAGTGCACACTTTCTGCCTATCCCTATCACGTATAGATCAGATAAGTTAGCCCAACTCTACATCAAGGAGATCGTGCGTTTACATGGGGTGCCGAAGACAATCACGTCCGACAGAGATTCGAAGTTTACCTCCAGATTCTGGATAAGCTTGCAGAAGGAATTGGGAACAAGGTTGAATTTCAGCACAGCTTTCCACCCGCAGACCGACGGTCAGTCCGAAAGGACAATTCAAACGCTAGAAGATATGTTAAGGACTGTTGTGCTAGATAGAGGAGAAGATTGGGAGCGTGTGTTGCCACTAATCGAATTTGCTTACAACAACAGCTATCAAGCAACTATCGCCATGGCACCTTATGAGGCGTTATACGGGAAGAAATGTAGATCGCCGCTTTACTGGGATGAAGTCGGCGAAAGAAGAATCTTGGGGCCAGATACAGTAGGCGAGATGATCGAAATCGTCCGTCAGATTCGACAGCGTATTAAAGAGGCCCAGGATAGACAAAAGTCTTATGCCGACAAACGTCGAACCGACTTGCAGTTTGAGTGTGGGGATAAAGTCTTTTTGAAAATTTCTCCCTCTAAAGGGATTACAAGATTTGGCGTAAAGGGTAAGCTTAGACCCCGTTTTATAGGACCCTATGAGATCCTAGAAAGGGTGGGCCCGGTAGCTTACAGGCTGGCGTTGCCGCCAAGCCTTGGGAATGTGCATAATGTGTTTCATGTGTCGCAGTTGAGAAAATATGTTTATGATCCAAAACACGTGATCCAAAGAGACGACGTTATCCTTAGCCCAGATATGAGCTATGAAGAGAGACCCGAATCTATTCTAGATCGGAAGGTTCAAGTACTAAGGAATAAGTCGATACCCTTAGTAAAAGTCCTTTGGAAGCACCATGATCAAGAAGAGGCGACGTGGGAACTCGAGTCTAGCATGAAGGAGAAATACCCAGAATTATTTCCTGAGGTACAAATTTCGGGACGAAATTTATTTTAAGGGGGATAGTATGTCATATCCCAGTTTTTAATCATTGATTAAAGACTTAATAATTAGGGTTCGGCATCCATTAATAATAAAAATGGTTTGATTTATCAGATGTCATTTAATTGTTTTATATGTGTCTTGATGTGCTTAATTCTTATTATTATTTGAATCCGTTTGAATTTTTAAAGGATCTTTATAAATATGGTGCACAAGTTTAATTAGTGGTTTGAGCATATTATATGAGCCTTATGGATTTTTTTTTTAGTGGGCATGAAGCCATGAAATTTCCTTTAAATGGGATATTAAGTTTTATAAAGTGTTTTACTTCAATAATTTTACTGCAAGGATTTCATAAAGAATCTTTTAATTGATCAGAGTCAAGAGCTCTATTTAAATTTGATACATCTTAACCGTAGCCTACTTCCCCACCATTACATTTTTTTTTCTTCTTCTTTCTTTTTCCCCACCACTACACCTAATCTTCCACTTCACTACCAACTTTCACCACCAACTCTCCTTTATGCAGACAATCAAATCCTCATAATCTTAGCAAATCTTATCATCAATCCTCTGCCATTTCAATTAGACAAAAGCCAAGTTTTAAAAGCTAAGTTTCATTCTATTAGTTCATCCGCTCTTTCCTTCTCTTTTCAACACACCCAACAAAGTTTAAAGTGCAGAGGTAAGTGTTCCAACCAATTCTCTTCTTCTTCCTTGGGGATACAACCCTCCATTTTAACTATGTTTATGTTTCCAAATTCCAGTAATCAAGCAGATTCAGATCCAAATTCATTGTTAAATTGTTGATTCGCAGATCCAACTTTGTGAGTTCAGAAAATTATCAAGGTTACCTCCTACTTTACTTTTTCCATACATTCATTTGTTAAATTACAAAACTATGATTCAAATGAAAACAGATAGAACACACGCATCCATTACCACTTCTTTTAGACTATTATTGTTTCAATTACATTAGCTTATCACCATCAGAGAACCACCAACAGAATAATACACACGCACACATTTTACTATATTTCTATCTATTACAAGTACAGATCAGTTTTTGTAAATAGAAATGAATGAAAATGAACAGAATTGAAACCCTAAGTGCTCTATGTGTGTTTTGTGCGTGTGACTGGAATTTGGGGGGGGTGAGAGCAGCCGACGGCTGCTCGCGGCCGGAGGCGGCGCGGCGGCAGCCGCCGCCTTTTTCCTTTGTCTATCTGAAACGAGAGAGAGATGGTTAGGGCTTCTGTAAAAATAAAAAAAAGAGAGAGAGATACGGGAAAAAGGGGGAGAGACTTATCTTTTCCGACGACGCGGCGGAAGCAGCGGCGCAGCGACACGAACGGCGGTTCTGTTCGGCCGGAAAAGAGGAGAAAAGGGAGGAGTTCAGATCTGTTTTTTTTTAAAATAGAAAGGAGAGGAAAGGGAGCTCAGATCTGGAGCTTACCTTTCCGGCGAGACAAAGCTCGGCCATCCACCACGATTCCGGCCATGGCGGAGACGGCGGAGAACAGGGGAAGCGGCGCGGCGACGCTCGGCTTTTCACAACGGCCGGAGAAGGCACATGCAGCGGCGGAGAGGCCTCTGCCACCCTGTTCCAAGGCCGGGGACGACCAGGCGGCGCCGTGCTTGGCCACGGCGGAGGCGGCAGTGGCACGCGAAGGAGGCAGAGGCGGCGTGTGGTTGTTTCCGAGAGATAGAGACGGACGAAAAGGGAAGAACCAAAGGGGAAAGAGAGAATAGGGGAAGGGAAGAGAAGCGGCCGGCGAAGCGGCGCTCGCTGCTGACGGCGCCGCTGTCGTCCGGCGAGGGAGAGGGAGGCAGACCGAGAGGGAGAGAGAGGGAGAGTGAGGCGTGCTGTGTGTGTGCGTGTGTTATGTGTTTTGTGTGTGTATGTATATGTATGTATGATTAGGGTTAGGCTTGGGCTCAAAGCCCTATAATGAGGATGGGCCGAAATTTTTTTAAAAAAAAAAAAAAAAAACGAGTGGGCCGATTTTATTTCTGTTGGGCTCATTTTAATTAATTTTGGGCTGTTATTGATTAATGAAGCCTACGAATTTTGGCCTAATTTAATTTAAAAATGCTTGATTTTTTTTCACTAAATTATTTTAGTGAATTTAAATCTCTTGACTTAATTTTAATATTGAAAATTGGGACTATTTATTTTAAATGAAGTCCGTTCTTTTATCTAAATTTATTAATGGACTTTAAAGCAAATATTTTGGGATTAAGCCCCATTTATTATATGATAAAATTATTTTCAAAGCTTACGAGTATGGATTTTTTGTTTATGGTTAAAATGTTTTATTTCATATCAATGGATTTTAAAATGTTTTATTATTTATAAATGAATAATGGAATTTCTTATTTATTTTCATGATAAAAAAAAAATGTGGAATTGTGTTATAGAATGATTAAGTATATGATTTACTTTAACAAATGAGCTTGGGATTTAATTGAGATATTAAATTACTAAGCATGTGTTTTTAAATGATTTATTTATTTAAGTGATGAAAATGTGCGAAGTATTGGAAAGCATGATTTATAATTTTCAGGGTGATAATATATGGCTTGTTCTTAATTGATGGAGTACTTGACTAAATGACGGGTATAGAGGGAGGTTATGGATTATGTACATGTTGATGTTCGAACAAATGGGTTCGAACCTATATGATAGTTACATGATAATTGGTTACATTTTATTGATTGAATGAAACGAGATTAATATGGATGCTAGAACCCTAAAACTTTAAAAGATACCTTAGGCACGTAGAATTAGACTTTGTCTTATGACAATTTCTTCACGAACTTATCGACTCTTCATCAATGAAGGTCCGAGCGACAGAAAGTGAAGCAGAAGAAGAAACGATTCCACGCCAACTTTAAGAACAATTGAGGTGGGCATTATTTTATTATTACGTATATAGAGATCCCCTGCGTGACGTAGGCCTCATATGCGAATATATATGCATGATATGTTTTGACTATTTATTCAGTTCTTATGAAATGTTTATATGTTTAATGCCCTTTATGAAAATGAAAATGTTATGAAAATGAAATGTTTATGAAATGATTGACTGCCAAAATGTTTATGTTTTTATATGTATCCTATCTGTGTTGGTTCGCCAACTTTAAAGGAAATCCAATTGGGATCCTATGCTAGACAAAGGTCGCTAGCTAGGGTTAACGTGTACACTCATGGAGACCGCGAGTCGCTTGCGACCGGTCTTGGCGTCCGTGGTAAGGAGGCCTCCTTCCCGGCGCGTGACAGAAAGGACAGATATGGATCATATAGACTGAAAATGGGATGCATCCACCTTTATGAAAATGAATGAAATGTTTTAGTAAGCGCAGGTCATTTATGAAAACCCCTGTGTGTTACTGTTATGGCAGTTCAATTTATATATGTATGCATGTTGTATTTTCGGCTTATGTCACTGAGTATTTTTATACTCAGCCCTGCATGTATTTCTAAATGTGCAGGTTGAGCAGGCGATGGAATGGATCGGTGTTGAGCGGATTTCCCTTTTGATGTTTATGTAATGAAACCTTGAGTATGCATCTCCATATGCATAACTCACACGTTTTTCCGCTACAAACACTCTGAATTTGTTATCGTATTGTGGAACTTATTACTCCTTCATTTTGTTTAACTCTCATTTGGGGTTTAGTCGTTATGGCTGGCTCATTTGTTAATTACCCAAGTGGTTATATATATATATATATATACCACTAGTTTGTTGTTATTAATGTTGGTTATTTAGTAAATCCCTTTTTAATTTCCATTTCTTATTGTTCACCCAAGTCATAACCCCGGTTAACCCGTCATTGGGATAGTGGGCTGTGACAGTAAGTGACACGAATTTTAATAAAAATTAGTTGTATATTTAATGAGTGGGGGATGAGTCGCACAAAAAGTGAAGATTATAAGTGTAATAGTTAATGGTATTGTTTCTAAAAATAAGTTAGAAAGATGTTTTGGAGACGGACCAAAATTTAAAGAGAGGAAGATGTTTGAATGACAGAGGGACTAATTAATTATTTTATAAATATTGCATAACAAATTTAGCAGATAAAAAGATTATTTAAAAAGCAATGATAAATAACTAACTGAAAAAAGAAGAATAATAAAAATAAATAGGAACACACAATAATAAAAAATATAGGAGCTCGCGAAAAGAAAAGGTAGAATGAAGAAAAAATAATGAAAAAGTAGTGCAAGCCAAAGTGTTATTTGGCAGTAGGTTTCAAATTATATAATTATAAAAAACTGTAATAAAAAGAACTACAATTGTTGAGGTTAATAATTAAAAATAATTAATATAAATGAATGAAAAAAACTACAATTGTTGTGATAAATAAAAGAAATTAATTAAGCAAAATCAGTATAAAGAATAAAACAAAAATAAAAAATGAAAAAGTAAAATTTTCGAATGATTCGGCAAACTTTAGACGATGCAATATTGCATCCCCTCTCTCGACATACAACCCTCCAATGATTCTTTAAGGAATACAAAGTTTCAAAAGGATATAGATTATTTTATTTTAAATTGGATATATATCCTTTTACGGTTTTACCTTAGCATACAAAGTTTCAAAACGATATTTATATATTATTTTATTTTAAAATGGATATATATCCTTTTACCTTAGCTCATAATTAAATATTTGTGTGATAGTTTTCATATTGAAAGATTTATTATTGATATCATCCGTATTTTGATTCGTTTTTAGATATATCTGTGACGAACTCAGATACAAAGAATCTGAACCGTACTGCTGTCTGCACAGCAACTAAAGTTTCAGCTCTTGTTACAAATTTACTAAATATTTATGCAATTGTTTTATATTCGAAATAATTTATGTCAATTGATAATGCAATAATAAAAGGTTTAATTGTATGCACAAACACCAAGTATATATGCATAAATTTTAATTTTTTAATTAGTGAATATCGATAATGCAATAATAAAAGGTTTAATTGTAGAGGGATGTTGAACAGCGGCCCACAAATTACTTAAATAGAAAAAAGAATAATTTATTTAACTTATTTTTAAAATAAAAATAAGATTTAGTTATTTTATTGTTGCCTACATTGCAATTATGTTTTATAAGTTTTTTATTTTTATTAAAAAAAATAAAATCAAAATAATAAATATAATTTTTTTTACAAAAATAAGTATAACATAGAGAATAAATAAAATAACTAAATTCTATTTCTATTAAAAAATAAATTAAATAAATCAAAAAATTTCATATTAAATTAATATGTGGGGTAGCCACATTCTATAAATTTATTGTTAATTATATACACAAACACCAAGTATATCTAAATCTTAAATTTTAATTAATATTATCTTTCTAGTTAATAAACTTTGTTTTCCTCATTTGATTTCTCTAATATATTGCACATAAACTTTCATGATTGTAAATTTTGTTTAAACTTTTCAAAATGTATGCACAAACACCAAGCATAAACTTTCATGATTATAAATTCTGATGATCTCAGAATTCGTGGGTTAATTGTAGTATATGCACAAACACCAAGCATCTGACTTTCATGATTGTAAACTTTCATAAACTTTGTTTTCCTCGTTTAGCTAGTTGCAATTAATAAACTTTCAACATTTTCTAGTCTAAAAATTAATCACAGTTGTAACTTTAGCTTTTAGATAAAAATTAAAAAAATACTATTTATTAGTAATTTTTTATTTGTGAATACAAGTTTTTGAACTCAAATTTACTATTAAGACTATTCTTAGTCGTAAATCTATTACTCCTTCCATCCACAATTTAAAGTTCTACTTGCTCTTAAATTTTTGTCCACAAATTAAAGCCCTATTCTGTTTTTGTACTTTTTTACTCTACTTTTTTTTTTCCTATATTTACTACCTTTTGCCACTAATAGATCCACCTTAAAACACATTTATCATTTTTATATTCTATATTTACTACACTTTATTACTAATGGATTCACTCATAACATCTTTATCACTTTAGTCAACTATCTTTATATTTCATCGACATCACCTTTTACAGCTTTTTTAGTCTCCGTGTCCACATTAGATGGAATATTATATTAAAGCCAAAACGATTGCCTTACAATTTCCCGCCCAAAATACATGCAAATACCACCTAAAATGCATGCCCGCCCAAAATACATGCAATATCACCTAAAATGCATGCAGGACGTCCAACATCAAAACAATTAAAATACACATGCAAGAGGCTCAACATTCAAAACAATTATTACAACCGCCCAACAAAATGAATTAGCAAATCAATAATGTTATTTGGACAAAATTTGTCCGGACAAAATATGGTTAAATACATTATAAAATAAATTTATTTAAAAATTTTGGTTCAAAATAAAATAGGATTTAGCTAGTTTATTGTTTTCTTTATATTGTAATTTTTTGATAATCTTTTTAATTATTATTATTTTTAAAGTACACAAACTACAAATAAAATAATAAAAAATATTTTTCTTGATTTGTAACACCATATTTTTTCTTGATTTGTAACACTCCACTTTTCGATGAAAGCATAAAAAATTTCTATGTCATATATAGTATTCCCTCTGTCTCATATATATAGACTTGTTTTCCTTTTTTGGATGTTCCATTTATATAGACCTATTTTTATAAAAAGTAATGTTTTTTTATTCATTTACTACTTTAATTTACTCTAACTTTAATATATCATTGAATAATAAATATGGGCATATTCATTTACTATTTTCAATGATTTTTCTTAATCTTTGTGAAAATCTCAATCAGCCTATGTATATGGGACGGAGGGAGTATATATTATTCAGCTTTAGTATATATAAGATATTTAAATTTTCATAATTGATAAAGTAGCATAGAATACTAACAGTCTTGCTTTACGCATTGATGGATAAAAAAATAAAAATAAATGAAAAATTGACCTACAACAGGCTGCAGAATTTGAATGGTCGCTCCATCCTTATAAATAAACATTATATACAAGTTCAGTTCAATTTTGCAAAAAGCAATCAAATTACATACATCAAATCTCTTCTCACCGTCCAGGAAATCAGCAAACGTCACAAATCCTGCAACCACAAAATATTTCAAAAGTAAGTAAAACACACTATCGGTAAAATCTGATTCATCAATACATGTTTCAATTTTTTATTTCAACAAAACAAGTTCCTCATTCAAAACAATGAAAAAGCTTACGAAATCTACAACTTTTCAGATCATCAATACCATAAATAATGCATTTAATACATATTGAGCACTCAATTCATATCCTACGATTCTATCATTTTTTTCAAACTCAAACAAGAATAAATAATATACTTTGTTGCTTTGCAGATTTTTGAGCTTCATATTTGGATTCATGCCCAGTATGTGGTCTTCCATTTGTGATTTGGATGACTCAAAAACCACATTCTGCGTCAAAGTTCGACTGGTCCGCTCCTACGGAAATCCTTCATTTACAAACAAAGAAGAAATCGTTAGTTGGAAATGCATTCTTCATGATTTTCAAGTATGAGAACTTTGAAAAATTATCATTTGTAGCCCCCCAAATTTCTTAAGAGCAGTGCACACATTTTCCATGAAAAATTAACATTCTTTTATATGATTTGTACAGGGAGATAGAATTGAGGCTACCATTCCCAAGAATCTCATTGCCACCTTGAGGGATCAATTGGTGAAAAGATTGGTGTACAGAATCAAAAATTTCAAGGTTGTGCACAACACAAAGAAGAACAAGCTTACTACACACAAGTACAAGATCATACTATGTGAAGACACAAAGATACATGAATTATTTGTTCAGAATTTTCCAATGAAAAGATTTTCATTCAAATCATTTGAGGAGGTTCAAATAAAAGATAACTTATACAATGGCTCATTATTTGGTATACAAAAACTTTTATTCATTTATGATATTTTCAGTTTCAATTTTATACTAATAGATACTCCCTTCGTCCATCAAAAGTGGACCACTTTGGCTGGGCACGGGATTTAATAAAATTGGTAATAATTTTGATGTAGTGGAGAAAGGGTCCCACCACTTATGAGATGTGTGGTTGAGATTGAATTTGAGGTGGTTTTTTTTGTAAATAAATAGTGTTTGTAAGGATACAAGATTAAAGTGGATGGTGGGATAATTTCTATAAAAGAAAAGTGGTATACTCTTTACGGACGCCCGATGTAGTAAAAGTGGTCCACTTTTGGCTGACAGAGGGAGTAAATACTAAAAGTTACATGTTTATACAGATATCATTGGAGTGTTGGTGCATCCAGGGGAAGTACAAATTCGGACATCATCTACTGGAGAACAAAAAAAACTAATCGAGCTGACTCTTGAAGACACCGAGTAAATAATCCTAAATTCTTTAATTTCTAATGCATTATATAATATGTTGTTATGCATTTTGTAAGAGGACTAATTGATGTGAAGGATGAGAAGACTCTATTACACTCTATGGGAGAATTACGTGGATGACTTCTTGAAATTATTTGAAAAACAAAATCAAGATACTAATATTCTCATTGTGCAATTTTGCAAGACAAGTATCTATAGAGGTATGGAGACTATCAAATAGTGCATATTACATAAAACTACTCATATTAAACCTTATAAATCTGCACGTATAGATCTAGACATGCACGTACCTACTTCATATATTTAAACATATAATGCAGGTGAAATTAGAGCATAAAATGCTTTCAATGTCACCAACTTGTTGTTGAATGCAGATGTGCCTGAAATCATTGATTTCAGGTGATTTCAGGGAGAGGTAACATATTGTTACATCAATAGATACTTCTTTTACATATATAAAATAATATTGTGTTGATTTTGATTTTCTTATTATGTGTATAAGGCTTGTGAAAGAATCCAGTTTGAATACTACTAATAATAGTAGTATCTCACAAGGAGCAAAATGCACTTTAAGCAATGATGATCTCTTTGAAGGAATGAACAACCTTAAGGCAATTGAGGATTTATTATTTGATGATGAGGTTAGATATCCTGCCCTTTTTTTGAAATGTGCAAATCTATTTTTAACTTTAAACTTTAAATCTCACACTTTTCAAACAACTTATTTATCACAGTCAGGATGCTCTTGGATTATTGGTACTACTGATCGCATATATTGGGATTATGGTTGGTACTATCTTTCTTGCAAAAGATGTATGAAGAAAATGATCAAAGATGAACATCAGTTCTATTGTAAACATTGCAGCGCACATTATGAATCAGCCACTCTTAGGTAACTATTTATAATCTTTATTAAATATTTAGGATTAACTTATATTAATGTTCTGTTATAAATGTATTGGACAAGTACAAATTAAGGTTCATGCGAAGGACGATACTGGTAGAGCACAATTTCTGCTTTGGGATAGAGAGTGCAAGCAAGTTATAGGAAAGGCTACTGCAGAATTATAAGTTAATTCAGAGGTATAAATATAAATCATTATACAATATTATGTGTAAGTTCATCCCATTTTAATAAGTTCTCACAATTTTTTTAGGAAGAAAATGTGGATGACTTTCCTAATGAAATCCCCAAAGCTTTGTTGGACCACAAGTTTTTGTTCAAGTTTTGGATGATAGTGAGTTTAAATTTGGACATATATACATATATATATATATATATATATATAATTTGCATGTTATTCTCACACCAACTTGCTACTTTTATTAGGTTCTGATGATTTTGAATATATACCTTGCAATGGTACAATTGGTATGTATCTCATTTTTTAGTTTCTGTGATGTATCGATTTGACAAGAATAATTTGTAAAGAAATTTACTAATAATTCAAATTAGATATTTTGATATGATTTTAAGTATTTATGATAAATCATTGTTTGATTGTTTGCAGATTATTGGGATATAGGTAATCCGACATATACTTGTGAATTTTGTGGAGCTATGTTTCGGTATGAAGAACGATTGAAGAAACATTTGAATACCCAAAATCCGAAGTATTCTGTGTGTTACTTGAGTGAAAAAATTCAACTTCCAAAAATGAAAGAACCTCCTAAAGTCTTGCAAGACTTTATTTTTGGAAATGATGCTATGAGCAAACATTTTGTTGAAAATATTCGATCATACAACAATATGTTTTGTTTCACGTCCATGGGAGGAAAGATAGATTTGAATTTAAATAATGGGAAGTCACCACCTGTGTTTCGAATGCATGGTCCGAATTATCATTTGATTGGAAGTTTGATGCCAACCGTAGGAGAGCCACCGCGATTTGCCCAACTTTATATTTATGATACTGAAAATGAAGTTACAAATAGGATACTCTCTGTGCGGTTAGTCTAATGAATATAATTAAAAAATATATCATTCAATTTAACTTGCTATATATTTATATTAATTATGTTCTGATCTTTTCGTAGGCAAAAGAATGACATAAATCAACTTCATGCTGAGATTGTAGCAAAGATTAAGGATATGTTAGATGAGAACAATGTTTTAGTCAAGTCATTTCGAATGGCAAAGTAGAAACTTTTGGAGACTGGATCTTCACAGATAAAGTTAAGACTAATCGGAGAAAGAGGACATGACGCAAGAAGATATAATCTTCCTTTTGTGTCTGAGGTTGCTGCGTTAGTTGTGGGTGATTTTGATGAATCAATGGGAGAAAGAGATATAATTGTTGAAACACAATCACGTCAACTTAAACGTATAAGTGAGCTACATGCATCTTATCTTGCTTTGCAATATCCACTGCTATTTCCATATGGCGAGGATGGATATCGAGAAGACATTCTATTTTCAGAATAAAAAAGATCGTCTAATGACAAACGCACAAAAGTAAGCATTAGAGAATTCTTTGCTTATAGATTGCACAGAAAGAAAGATGAGGTGTTGTAATACCCCGCCCATTTCTATTAAGTTTAGATTAAGATGATTCACGCCGGATAAAAGAAAAATGATTTATTTAATTCCAACAAAAATGAATTTCAAAAGCTTCTGTAAATATTTAAGTTATTTAAATTTTTGTGCATTGCATATTAATTTAAATATGAATGTGTGAATATGCAAAATATTCTACCGATAATTAGTATTGATTTTTGCAAAATTTAAATTAAAGTCTATGTTGGACTTTAATTATTTGTGCGCATTGGACTTTGATTTTATATTTAGACCTTATGTTTTAATTACTATTGATTTCATAGGTAAATCCAACTCAATTGAGCCCAATCTTTATTAATCACTTAGATATTTTCTTAATATTGATTAAGAAATTGTGGATAGGGTGCATCCACGTAACCTCTTTATTTAGCTTTCTTCTTTAAGAAGCCCCATTCACCTTTATTCAGCTTTCTTCTTTGAGAAGCCCCATTCACCAAAAGTTCCATCCAAGCGCAGCAACTTCTCCGTAGCAAGCTTCAATTAGTTACGCTGCTCTATCTCTCAATTTATTTCTTCTCTATTGTCTCTGCAAAATTTCTTGCGCAGAAATCAACCTATATTCTCTGCAAACTCCCTGAGCAGAAGTTATTCAAGCAACTCATACTTAGAGGTTTTACCTCTAACTTTACTCTCTCTACACACTTCTTTCACAAGTGTTAAATTGCTGTAATTTGCATTCATATTTTCAATCCACAGCAAACCAACAACTCATATTGAACTTCAAAAGCTATAAAAATGTAAACTTTTACACTCATAATTTGAGTTACACTAAAACCTTTTTACTAAACTGAAGCAATTAGAACTTATGGTGTTGTGTGTGTGTTCTGTTGGTTGTGCGTCGGAGACAGAGGGAGGCCACAGCACGGCGGCTCTGCCCGCTGTTGTTGGGCCAAGGACGGAGAGGGAGAGATGAGGCGGTGGGGCTAGGGTTTTTCAGAGGAAGAAAGGGGTGGCGGTGGTTCAGCAGCCGTCAAGGGAGTCGAGAATGAGGCGGCGGCCATGGTGGTGGGGACGTCGCCGGTGAGGGAGTAGTGAGAGCTGTGAGACGGAGTGGTGGCTCGTCGCTGCCATTTCGCCGGGAGTTAGAGTGATGGCGCGAGTTGGGGAGCTAGGGCTCCGATTCGCGGCGCCTCTTCGTCGACCAGAATCGGAGCAATAGATGAGGGAGAAGAGAGAGTCGACGGGAGGAGCGGCTGACGACGGCGCCCTTCGCTGGGGTCACAGGGGCAGCGCCGTCTCTGTCGGATTCTGGTGCGTGTCGAGGGAGAGAGAGAGATTTGAGAGAGCAGAGCGTCTGTGTTTGTGTGTAGCCGAGAGAGAGAGGGAGCGAATTGGGGGAAGAAGAAGAAAGGTTTTGGGCTTGGCTGATGGGCTGATTTTAACTTCTGTTGGGCCGATTTTATTTTAAAAATATTGGGCTCAGAATTTTTACAATTGTGCTGCAACTATTTATTTGAGTCATGGGTTGAGTATTTAAATGTTGGGCCTCATCTTTTAAATAACTTAGGCTGTGAATTTTTAAGAACTTGGGCCTTGAATTTAATTATTTTGGACAGTTCATATTTTAATTAATTTAATTACCATTAGTTTGATTAATTATTTTTAAAAGATAAATTGCATAATAATATTATATTATTATTATGTGCCTATGTTAAGTAAATTACTTATCATATGTTTCAACTTTCAAGCATGACATGAAATTGCATTTGCATTATGCAATAAAAAGAATTATGATTTTAATTGGTTTCATAAATCCAAATATCAAAGAAGATCGAGTAAGGATATTGTTGGTGTTCTTGACTCAAGAATTTAGTTTTCAATTATTTATTCATTAATTTTTTTAAAACCCGGAGTGATGAATCATAGAATGTTAAGCAGCACTACACTATGACTTAAGATTAGATTGAGGAGACCTATTAAGAATAGATTTTCTTGTAGGCTTTATGGACCAAGGGGATTAGCGTTGCTTTCCCAAGACAAGTTTATGTGATTATGATCTTCAGGCTTTGCCTAACCAGGTGGGCTTACTTTCCAAATGTATAAAGTATGATTGAGTTATTAAGCTCTAAATGTTTCAACGAAATGCAAACTGCTTATTTAATGAAATGCAAACTGTTTATCCAATAAAATGTTTATGTGCACTCTGCTCTGTTTAAGGCTCGCCACAACGAATCAATTGAGGTTCTCTTATGGCCTAACACGTTATTTGAGAATTGTGTACACTCGTTAGCTGACTCGGTGGGTTGATCTCCATCGGGCACTAACTAAGAGGCGTTATAAGGGTGCTTGCTGGATGTGTTCCAAAGCATGTAATGTAAGGGCCTGTCTGGGTAGCGTCCCAAGGTCAATTCAACTTGTCTGAGTTACGTCCTCAGGGCAAGTGCAATGGGAGAAATGGATCCGTCGGTGGCTAAAAGGTCCGGGATCACAGCGAGTAACAGAAAGGGAGTGTGACATGTGCGCACAAATGAAAGAAATTATTTTAACATGCTTAGAAGTTATTTCACTTTAAAACCTTCTAAGTTATGTCAAGTATGATTGGATAAACTGTTTTTATTAAATTATGAAATGTTTCAGAAAATGCATGTCCACTAAGTACATTAGTACTTAGCCCAAAAATACTTTCAAATGTTTTCAGGTTGGCTGGCTGGTGCTGACGGGACGGAGCTGAGGCTAGGGTTAATTTCCTTTGTTAGACTTCCGCTGTAGCAATTACTCATATCCGTCTTTTATTTTTCCCAACTTAAGATCTTCATGTTAAATTTCAAATGATATACTTGACCGAGCTCAGACTCTTCACTACTAAATTTATGCTAATGAATGTCGGTTGTCAGAAGCATGAAACAAAACTTGTGATCCAAAGGGGCATAGCCCGACTTTCTATCATATTTCGGTTTTAACAAGATTTTTCCCTTGTTTATTTCTATGAATTAGTTGCACCTCGATTATATTTATTCATTCAAGAATTGGGGTGTGACAGGTGTCGACTATTTTGTCATCAAGGCGATTGTTTCAACAATTTGTTGTTGATGCATACACAATGGTAGAATGAGCAGATTATCATATGTGCGCCACCATAAAAAAGAATTACGTTCAGAGATGTATAAGGGTTTAAAAGAAGCTCTTCTAAGGGGTGAAACAGATCCGGCTCGGCATGGAAAACGTGTAATTTTGCCTTCATCCTTCACCGATGGAGCACGGTACATGATACAGAATTATCAAGATGCTATGGCCATTTGTAGATGGGTAGGTTATCCAGATTTGTTTATTACATTTACTTGCAATCCAAAATGGCCCGAAATAGTTAGATATGTTCGAAGTAAAGGTTTGAAACCCGAGGATCGTCCTGACATCATTGCTCGTGTCTTCAAGATCAAGTTGGACAATCTAATCGAAGACTTGCAAAAGAAAAAATTATTTGGCAAAGTCAAAGCAGGTACGAATTATCTTACATATGATTAAAATTATCCTAAATGATATAGTTACATACATTATTCATTTTTTTTTTTGGTATTTTGCAGTTGTGTACACCATTGAATTTCAAAAACGAGGACTTCCTCATGCTCACAAAGGAGGACACATGGCGATGAACTGCCCAGAAGCACGGAGTACGAATGTCCCGAACAACAACAACGTCCCGACTTGACAGGATAAGGACAATAACTGGGGAAGAAATCACGGCAACAACAACAACAGGGGAAGGAACCAAAATTACAACAACAATGGTGCCCGCAAGGGAGAGGCACGAGTTTATGCCATGAACTAGGAAGAGATGGATGGAGGGGCTCAGACTATGTCAGGTATCTTACCCGTTTCGAACAAGACTGCTCTAGTACTATTTCTTTCCAGTGTTTTACATTCGTTTATCGTAAGGAGATTGTTTACCTCATTTCTGAGTGTTCGTTTTGTATGTTTTAGCACTTTTTCGAGCATGCTCTGTGCCTTAAAGTATCTTCTTTTACTTGCTCGTTCATCTTTTGTGCTCTTGGGTGTTACATGCAGGTTATCTGGTTCTCGGGCGAGTTTTAGAAGTTTTGGAGGTCGTTTTGAAGAGCATTGGAGCAGCCACCGCCGCCTCACGGCGGCCGCTGCCCGCCGCCTGGCGGCGCCCGCCTGTTGCTGATTGGAGAAGAGCTGCGAAGGGGGTAGGCGGCGGCGCCGTAGGGCGGCGGCCGCCGCCTGCGGCGGCCGCCGCCCACGTTTTTCGGCAGTTACGTTTCAAGGGGTTTAAAATCCTTTTTTAGGGTTTTTGGCGAGTATTCTCGATCCCAGCAGCCTCTAGGGCGATTTCCACTATTTTCCTTTGGTTTTTAGAGATTCAAAACATCAACTTTCGCTCTCGGATTCATTGGATTACTGTGGATTGCACTTTTCATTCCGTTGGATTAGTTTACTTGGATCACTACGTTTTGTAAGAACTCATTTGTTTCTCTTAGTTAATTTGAATCCTTTGATTTATTTGAATCCTTTGTTTTATGCTTTTGATGAATGTGATGATTTGAAGTTACTTTCGTTGAATCTTGATAATTTACGTGATTCGTTAGTTCGTCATTGTTTGCCTACGTATTTCTCTTGTTTGAGTATGCTTAGGAATCTCTCTCTTATGGTGATTTAAGCTTTCTTGAAAACTGAATTGGATGCTTGATTTAGTTTCTTGCCTAGGTAGTAATTAATCGTTGATGTTCATGAGTTTATGATCGTTTGGTTTAGAGTACTAGATTGAAACCCTAGTTGATAGCCTTAATGTTCAATCTCTATGTTCTTAGTTATTACATGTCTACTGCATTAGTTAATGTTTATTGCTTTCTTCCGTTTATGTTTTGGTGATTAGAGTGCGAGATAGTGCCAGACCCAACTACCCGATTAGAGTGTTTAGGTTTATTTCCCGTTTTCTGTGCGTAGCATGATCAGAGCCCTGCTTAGCCTTCCTTGAGAGACGACTTGGGTTAGCTTATTACACTAGGACGACCTCGTACGATTGCGAGTCAATCCCTTAGGTGTTTTGGGTTGAGTCAAATTTTGGCGCCGTTGCCGGGGAAGGCTTTAGGCATTTGATTGTGTTGCATTGTTTCCGTGTTTATTTTTGTTTCTTTCTTTTGACTCGGTTATTTTCTCCCTCCGGTGCGTTTGATTTGTTTGTTCGTGTTGTGTATGCAAGGACGTAGAAGCTTGAAGAGAAAGCTCGCACCTTACTACGACAACATACATCGACCCCGTGAGATCCTTTCAAGCCTGGAGGAGGAGTCCGAGTCCAGTTCGAGAAACCTTGTGGAATCACAGTTTCGAGAGGAAGACTGTGAAGAGAGAATCACTCCAAACCCCATTCTGGAAGACTTTGAGGACTCACGCTCAGTGGAATTAGAAGATCCGTTAGAGAACGGCGAAGGGCGTGAGCAAGAAGAAGAAGAAGTTCATCCCAATCCTCACCAAGAAGCCATGGCGGAGCGGAACGTACAGTACATGGGAGATTTCTCCAGGCCGGTCATCGGGAACACTAGTACCTCAGCGATAGTGCTTCCCACAGCTGTCCGGAATTATAATTTGAAGCCAAACGACTCAAACCTGCTGCCGCTCTTTCATGGGATGCCGAGTGAGGACGCCCTACAGTTCGTCCGTGATTTCTGCACTCAAGTGCAGACCTTCCCTCTGTTGGACCTCACCGAAGATCAGTTGAGACTCAAGTGCCTACCCTATGCACTCAAGGACCGGGCGAGAACGTGGTTATTGTCCTTGCCGCCGAACTCCATCACTACATGGGGAGAGGCGTGCGAGAAGTTCATGCTCAAGTACTACCCCAACCACAAGACTCAGGAGATTAGGAGTCAGATAATGAACTTCCTGCAAGGAGCTGACGAGCCCCTCCACGAGGCTTGGGAGAGATTCCAAGAGCTCCTCCGCCAGTGCCCACAGCACCAGTTAGCACCCGTCATGTTGATGCAGTTCTTCTATGACGGATTGATTCAGACGGCACAATTCATGGTGGACAGTACCGCTGGGGGCAACATTGCCCGAAAGACAGCTGATGAGCTCAAGGAGATATTCGACACACTGGCCGCGAGTTCTCAACAGAAATCAGTCAGAGGAAGGAGGGTCGAAGCCAATGATGTAGCCCCAAACAATGAGCTGCAGAAGCAAGTAGCGGACCTGATGAGGCAAGTTCAGCATCTAAGAATGAATCAGGTGGAGCCTCAACCCGTTCAAGCACCGCCAGCTCAGGCACCGCCAGCAGAAGGGTGTGGCATTTGTGGCGATTTTAGCCACGGAACTAACGAGTGCCACCGAATGGGGGAGTTCACACCTGAAGGGGAGGCAGAGGTCTATGCTGCTCAGGGATACCAGGGGAGACCTCAATTTGAACAGAGGCCCATGTTTAATCAAGGGCAACAGAATTCCAACTCGGGGTGGCGAACTCAGCAGAATCCTGGATGGAGGAACCAAGCGCCTGGCCAAGGGTCGGGATCAAATCAAGGAAATCAATTCCGCCGTCCTCCTCAGCAATTTGGGTATCAGAACCAGCAGCAGTTCTACCCGCCTCAACAGCAGTTCCCATTTCCTCAGCAGCAGAATTACCCTCAAGCTTACCAGCAGCAGCCCCCGCAGTATCAGCAGTACCAACAACTCCCTATGCAGCAGGGGAATTTTCAGCAGCAGCAGCAGCAGCAATTTCAGACTGCTCCCCAACAGTTTCAGAAGCAAGCCCAACCGCAGAAGCCGACTCTCGAGGACACCATGCAATCTTTTATGGAGATGACCAAGCAGAGCATGGAGTCCCAGTCGGCTACAATCAAGCATCTCGAGACAACCGTTGGGCAGCTCTCCGGGACATTGAACCAGATGCAGCAGCAGCAACAACCAGGGAAGCTCCATGGACAAGGATTGCAGCCTCACCAAGCTCAAGCAGTGACTGTTTTACGCAGTGGGAAAGTGGTGAACAACAAGGTGGAAGCCCCCGTGGAAGAACCACCCAAGGAAGCCCGCATGGAAGAACAAGTAAAGGAGCCGCTGCAGCCAAGAGAGGAGGACAAGGAGAAAGAGAAGGAGCCCGAAGTGAAGCTCCACAAGGCTGTCAAGCCATATAAGCCACCGGTCCCCTACCCAAGCCGGTTGAAGAATGAAAAGCTGGACCAACAGTTCACCGATTTCTACAACATGTTGGCAAAGGTCAACGTGAACTTGCCATTGCTAGACGTGATCAGGAATGTCCCAGCTTACTTGAAGTTCTTTAAAGAGTTGGCCTCCAAGAAGAGGAGGTTCGAGGACAACGAGAAGATTTTGGTGTCCGAGGTTGCAAACTCCATAATGCAACAGCCCTTACCGACCAAGCAACGAGATCCAGGTAGCTTTGTGATTAATATTGCTTTGGGGAATGGTAAGGAGGCCTCGGGGATGCTAGATTTGGGGGCTGGAATAAATCTAATGCCTTACTCTATTTTCAAGCAATTAGAGTTAGGAAATTTGAAACCCACTCGTATGTGCTTGCAATTAGCCGATAGGTCGGTAAGGTATCCTCATGGGGTAGTTGAGGATATCCTTGTTCGAGTGGGTGGGTTGATTGTACCTGTGGATTTTGTTGTCTTGGAAATAGGAGAGGTACACGAAAATGGCAAAGAACATACCCTTTTGCTAGGAAGACCATTCATGGCAACTACTAACACACTGATAGATGTTAAAAATGGCACAATTAAAATGACTGTGTTAGGAGAGTCAGTGTCTTTCTCTGTGCATCATAATCGTGCTATGCCATCTTCCTCACTCACTAATGAATGTTCTTACATTGATGCTATTGATGGCTTGGCCGAGATGTTCTTTGTGCAGGAGCAAAAGGTTGTTGAGGTTTTTGCAGGGTCTGCGGACATGGAGGAGTTTGCCCGTGAAGACGAAGAAAGAGAGCGGGCCCGCAGAGCTAAGCTCCCCATTGATGAGGCCGTGGTGATGGACTATGCCACGAAGATGAAGTCAACCTTGGAGCTCAAGGAGCTCCCCAAGAATCTCAAGTATGTATACTTGGAAGGAGAGGCGGAGAAGCCCGTGATCATATCTGCCGAGCTTACGCATGAGCAAGAGTTGGCATTGATGGAGGTTTTGCGGAAGAACAAAGCAGCTTTCGGATGGGGCCTTGCTGATATCAAAGGCATTAGCCCTGCTACTTGCATGCACAGGATCCACCTTGAGGAAGGGGCGAGGCCCAAGAGAGATGGCCAAAGGAGATTGAATCCGGTCCTCATGGAGGTGGTTCGCAAGGAAATCCTTAAACTATTGGCGGAAGGGATCATCTACCCGATCGCCGATAGTGAGTGGGTTAGTCCGGTGCACGTGGTGCCGAAGAAAGGAGGGATCACTGTCATCCTTAACGACGATCAAGAGTTGGTGCCAACCCGCCCCGTGACGGGATGGCGCATGTGCATCGACTACAGGAAATTGAATGCAGCCACCAAAAAGGACCACTTTCCCCTCCCATTTATTGATCAAATGCTTGATCATTTAGCGGGTCATAATTTTTATTGTTTTCTTGATGGACTTTCAGGGTATTACCAAATAGCCATTGCACTAGAGGACCAAGACAAGACGGCGTTTACCACTCCCTTCGGCACCTTTGCGTGGAAGAGGATGCCGTTCGGCTTGTGCAATGCACCGGGAACTTTCCAACGGTGCATGATGTCGATCTTCGCGGAAATGATAGGTGATTTTGTTGAGATCTTTATGGATGATTTTTCCGTGTTTGGTTGCTCTTTTAATGATTGCTTGGCGAAAATCGATTTGGTGTTGCAAAGGTGCATAATGAGTGGGTTGACTTTAAGTTGGGAGAAGAGTCACTTCATGGTGACTAGTGGCATTGTTCTTGGCCACGTCGTGTCTAAAAATGGCATAGAGGTTGATAAAGCCAAGGTAGAGGTCATTCAAAAGTTGCCTCCACCTATTGATGTAAAAGGGATTAGAAGTTTCCTAGGTCATGCCGGGTTTTACCGGCGTTTCATTAAGGATTTTTCTAAGATTAGTCAGCCTTTATGCCGTTTACTTGCCCAAGATGTGCCTTTTGATTTCAATGATTCTTGTATGAATGCTTTTGAGTTGCTAAAGTCCAAGTTGAGCACGGCTCCAGTCGTGGTTGCACCCGATTGGGCAATGCCTTTTGAAATCATGTGTGATGCTTCTAATTCCGCCGTGGGTGCGGTTCTTGGTCAACGTGTTGATAAGATGTTGCGTGTGATTTACTATGCTAGTTTGACTCTCAATAGTGCACAAGTGAATTACACCACCACTGAAAAAGAGTTGCTTGCTGTGGTTTTTGCTTTAGATAAGTTTCGTGCTTATATTATCGGGTCTAAAGTAATTGTACATAGTGATCATGCCGCTCTTAGATATTTGTTGACTAAATCCCAAGCTAAGCCACGTCTTATCCGCTGGATTTTATTGTTGCAAGAATTTGATGTTGAGATTAAGGATAGGAAAGGAAGTGAAAACTCTGTGGCCGATCACTTGTCTAGACTTGAACAAAATGAGGTAGAGTCACACGATGCCGCTATTCATGAGTCTTTCCCATTTGAGCATGCATATGCATTGGCTTCAGTCCCGTGGTTTGCAGATATTGTCAATTATCTTGCTTGTGGAGAACTCCGACCTAACCTCACTTCCCAAGAGAGGAAGCGTTTTCTATCTCTTTGCAGGCAATACTATTGGGAAGACCCCTACTTGTTCAAGTTGGGAAAGGATGAAGTGATACGAAGGTGTGTGCCCAATGAAGAGCAACAACGAGTTTTACAGTGGTGTCATGACGCTCATTGTGGAGGCCATTTCGGCGGACAAAAGACAGCCCACAAAGTTCTCCAATCTGGTTTGTATTGGCCAACCCTCTTTAAGGATGCTCATTCATTTTATCTTGCTTGTGACCGTTGTCAACGGGTGGGAAACATTGGTCGTAGGAATGAGATGCCCCTAACTAACATTTTAGTTGTGGAAATTTTCGACGTATGGGGCATCGATTTCATGGGGCCATTTCCCGTTTCTTATGGATTTGAATATATTTTATTGGCGGTTGATTATGTGTCCAAGTGGGTTGAGGCAATCCCCACGAGGACCTGTGATGCTAATGTTGTCCTCAAGTTTGTGCAGGAGAACATTTTGTGCCGTTTTGGTTTCCCCCGTGCTATCATTAGTGATGGGGGAAAACACTTCTGCAACAAATTGTTTGAGAAGCTTATGAGAAAAAATGGCATCACCCATAAGGTTGCAACTCCTTATCATCCGCAGACTTCGGGGCAAGCCGAAACTAGCAACCGGCAAATCAAGGGCATACTTGAAAAGACCGTGCAACCATCGCGCAAAGATTGGTCCATCAAGCTCTCGGATGCCCTATGGGCATATCGGACCGCATTCAAAGGAGTTCTTGGGATGAGTCCCTACCGTCTTGTGTATGGCAAAGCCTGCCATTTGCCGGTCGAGATCGAGCATCGCGCTTATTGGGCTATCAAGGCCGCGAACTTGGACCTTCGATCCGCAGGGAAGCACCGAGCCTTACAAATGGAAGAACTTGACGAGTTGCGCAATGAAGCATATGAGAATGCGCGCATCTACAAAGACAAAGTAAAGAAAATACATGACCGTCGTATCGTGCAAAAGGATTTCCACCCGGGCATGAAAGTACTGTTGTTCAACTCTCGGTTGAAACTCTTTCCCGGAAAACTCAAGTCCCGTTGGACTGGCCCGTTCATCATCAAAGAAGTGCTCAATCACGGAGTTGTGGTGTTAACCAAGGAAGGCACAGATGAGCAATTTACGGTCAATGGACATAGGGTGAAGCCCTACTTGGAGCATGATCATTCTTCCGTTGTGGTAGAAAGACAAGTGCTTCATGATCCGGATTCTTAACCGACCTACCTTTTGTCGAGCTCTCGACCATAACTAGAGCGCTTTTGTGGGAGGCAACCCACTTCTTTCCCTTCCTTTGTTTTCTTTTCTTTTTGTTATCTTTTTAGGAATTGTGTGATTCGCGTTTTGTGGGAGCTCTACTGCGTTTGTGACTTGTTTTTTTTGTGGTACAGGTTTTTGTTGGGATACTAAGAAGTTGGGCGAAATTCTGAACGCACAGGGGCGGCCACCGCCGCCTGCCGGCGCCCGCCGTATACGGCGCCCGCCCACCTACGGCGCCCGCCCGCTACCTCCTGCGATCACCCTAGTGGGCGTCACCGCCTACCCGGCCATCGCCGCACACGGCCACCGCCGCCTCGTAGGCGGCCGCCGCCATCTCCCAGCCCAACCAGCCCAATCAGCCCGACTCGGCCCGGCCCGTCAGCCCAGCCCCTTTTAAACCCTAGCCCACTTTTTCCCTCCCCACCCCCCCAGCTGCACCTCTCCTCACTCCCCACCATACCCACTCGCATCCACCTCAGCCCACCACCAGCCACCATCCTCCTCGCACCTCCGCAGCCGCCGCTGCTGAGCCAACCACCGCAGCCCACCACCGCCACCCCACCCCAACCACCACCCTCCCACTATCATTCACCACCACCGACCGCCTTCTAGCGTCAACAGCCACCATCCTCCTCGCACCTCCGCAGCCGCCGCTGCTGAGCCCTCCACCGCTGCCCAACGGCCACCGCCGCCCTGCTACGGCCGCCGCCGCCTGCCTGCCACCGCCGCCTGTAGCACTCTGCGGCTCTGCCAGCCGACGTTATGTCTCGCCGTGCTAAGCGCCGGGCAATTGGCACGTCTGACCCCGACAACGAAGCGCGGGGCAACTCTTCGCCCATTCCTCGCCCTCCTACACCACGGGAGGATTGTCGGCATCTCTATGGCGCCCCCTTCGCAATCTTTGAAGCATGGGAAGGTACGAGGTATAAGGAACTCAAGAACAAGACAATTAGCCAACCCCGCTTCTTGCAGTGGCCCTTGTTGCGAACTTTGAAGGTGGATAAGCAAATTGAGACATATCTTCAGCAGCTTGGCCTCCTCAAGTATGCCAAAACGTCTCATCCCGATCTCGAGCCGCTAACTCTAGAGTTCCTTTGCACTTTGAACTTCACTGCCGATAGATCACAACTCCATTGTCGCCTTCTCGGTCAACCCATCATCCTTTCTTACCAGTTAATGAAGGAGATTTTTGGCTTTCATCATTGTCCCTTGAAAAATAAGCCAACCAATTGGATGGCGCACGAAGCTTGGCGAGAGCTTACTGGGTTTGATAACTGGACCGCTCAGGGTG
The DNA here is from genome assembly GCF_028751815.1 of Salvia miltiorrhiza. Taxonomy (NCBI): domain Eukaryota; kingdom Viridiplantae; phylum Streptophyta; class Magnoliopsida; order Lamiales; family Lamiaceae; genus Salvia; species Salvia miltiorrhiza. Next base: position 31,795,224 of record NC_080388.1, read on the forward strand.
CTCGAAGTGGTTTTCTGAAGGATGCCGAGCTCGGCATTTTACATAAGTTCCTCGCTTTTTGCATTTTCGGGAAGGAGCAGGCAAACAAGGTCAACTCCTCGGAAGTCTACTTGTTGTGGTGTGCGTTGCATAAGAGAAAAATTGACGCCACCACCTTCATGTGGAATCAGATGGACCTCATGGCTCGACGTGAGAGTTTCATGCCTTCTCTTAGTCCAGTTGTCACAGCCATTGCTCTCCACTTCTCCCTTTTTCCTGCGACAGCTGTCCCAGCTTCTCAGACAATCGTTGCACCCCGGCCTATTGATCTTGCCGAGCTGAAACTTTTTGTGGCCGCAGATTCTTCCATCATTCCCCAGTCGCAGCGTCCGCTGGTCCGTGCCTTCTTGCAAACCCGGACCTTGGGGGCGACCTCTTCTAGGTCGCGTGCTGTGCCCGATGCTGACGCTGCAGAGGAGGAGGCAACTTATGAGGATGATCCGATACCGCCACCTACATATACTTATGACCCTCCTGCTGGTCCTTCTGACGCGTTTGCCCAGTTTCAGGCTCACTTTGATTCATCATTGGGCCAGTTCCGTCAAGACGTTTTCCAGCGCTTTGATGAAGTGCAGGACACAATGACCGGGTTATATGGCCGAATGGATGACTTCTATGGTCATCTGGACAACCTTGAGGGCCATGTTCACCCGATGTAGACACAGATGGGCCATATGTATGGCCAACTTAACTCCTTATCTGGGGAGATGTCGCATCTACGCACCCAGGTGTCCACCTTCGACACCCGCATGGTTTCTTACAACCAGCACCTGGCCACTAATGATGACAGTCTTCAGGCAATCCAAGCACAGTGGGCGGCCTTCTCTTTGCAGCATCGCGACCAGTTCCACCACCCTCCGCCCCCGCCTTCGGGGCCACTGTGAGCTGACCTTCCTCCGTTCCCTTTGTACATATTTTTATTTTCTTTGTCTTTTCTCGTTCTCTTCTTCTTGTTTGGTTTGTTTGCTTTGTTTTGTCTTTGCAGCTCGCTGTTTTGGTCCGCTTTTCTCCTCCACCGCCGACTCCGTGGTTGCACTTCTTTTCAGGGAAGCTCTCTTCTATTCTTGTCTATATTTTGCCCTGAGGACAGCGCATATTTTCGTGTGGGGGGGGGATGTAGGTGTCTCTTCTTTGGGTGCTTGGGACGACTGGTTCCCACGTTGTGTTACTTTGCTTGTTTGTTGTTGAGCAAATGGCCCCCCTACTATGATTCTTTTACTTGCTTTTGAGTGCACCTTTGTTTCTGGCAAGAGTCCCTTGTGATCTTGGTTTTGTGTTTGTTGGGTTGTTGTCCTTGTCCACTTTGATTGATTTATTCATGCAGAGTGTCTTGTTGGATTAACGTTTTGGGTGCAACACCTTGATGAGCAATTTTTGATGTGATTTGTCCGGTAGATGCTAGGAGGAGTGCTTTCATTGTAATTGCCTAATATCTTATCTCTTTTGAAATTTGGTGAATTCGGGTTTGTTATTGAGTTCTTGATAGCTCTTGGTCTCTGCTCCGCTGATGTTTAGTCATGAGCAAGGGAAACCACGCGAGAACACTTTGGATCACCTCCAAATGTTGTAATCTCGTGAATTATGGCTTATCTGTCAAGAGCAAAAATAACGAGTTCCAAAAAAAAAAAAAAAAAAAAAAAAAAGGAGAAGCGAAGAGAATGAATGTGATTTGATTGTAAAGGCGATTACATTAGGAAGCTCGCTCCTAGCGGAGAACTGGGTCTGATCGGATTAAATTGTATTATCTTGTTGTTGCATGTTTAAGCGTTAACCTTGGACACTTTGTGGGAATGTTGAAATCTTGAGGGACTTTTTCGAGCATGTTTCTGAGTGGGGGGGTTGTTTACCTCATTTCTGAGTGTTCGTTTTGTATGTTTTAGCACTTTTTCGAGCATGCTCTGTGCCTTAAAGTATCTTCTTTTACTTGCTCGTTCATCTTTTGTGCTCTTGGGTGTTACATGCAGGTTATCTGGTTCTCGGGCGAGTTTTAGAAGTTTTGGAGGCCGTTTTGAAGAGCATTGGAGCAGCCACCGCCGCCTCACGGCGGCCGCCGCCTCGGCGCCGCCCGCCGCCTGGCGGCGCCCGCCTGTTGCTGATTGGAGAAGAGCTGCGAAGGGGGTAGGCGGCGGCGCCGTAGGGCGGCGGCCGCCGCCTGCGGCGGCCGCCGCCTCCCAGGCGGCCGCCGCCCACGTTTTTCGGCAGTTACGTTTCAAGGGGTTTAAAATCCTTTTTTAGGGTTTTTGGCGAGTATTCTCGATCCCAGCAGCCTCTAGGGCGATTTCCACTATTTTCCTTTGGTTTTTAGAGATTCAAAACATCAACTTTCGCTCTCGGATTCATTGGATTACTGTGGATTGCACTTTTCATTCCGTTGGATTAGTTTACTTGGATCACTACGTTTTGTAAGAACTCATTTGTTTCTCTTAGTTAATTTGAATCCTTTGATTTATTTGAATCCTTTGTTTTATGCTTTTGATGAATGTGATGATTTGAAGTTACTTTCGTTGAATCTTGATAATTTACGTGATTCGTTAGTTCGTCATTGTTTGCCTACGTATTTCTCTTGTTTGAGTATGCTTAGGAATCTCTCTCTTATGGTGATTTAAGCTTTCTTGAAAACTGAATTGGATGCTTGATTTAGTTTCTTGCCTAGGTAGTAATTAATCGTTGATGTTCATGAGTTTATGATCGTTTGGTTTAGAGTACTAGATTGAAACCCTAGTTGATAGCCTTAATGTTCAATCTCTATGTTCTTAGTTATTACATGTCTACTGCATTAGTTAATGTTTATTGCTTTCTTCCGTTTATGTTTTGGTGATTAGAGTGCGAGATAGTGCCAGACCCAACTACCCGATTAGAGTGTTTAGGTTTATTTCCCGTTTTCTGTGCGTAGCATGATCAGAGCCCTGCTTAGCCTTCCTTGAGAGACGACTTGGGTTAGCTTATTACACTAGGACGACCTCGTACGATTGCGAGTCAATCCCTTAGGTGTTTTGGGTTGAGTCAGAGATTCTATGAAAAGCCGATACAACCCTTGAAGGTAAGAATTCCCTCAAGAAAGGTGGTGGGAATAGATCGTTTGACAAGGGAGGAAAACTAAGACCTCGTTACATCAGGCCATATGATATTCTCGAACGAGTTAGTGAGGTAGCATATCGGTTAGCGTCGCCGCCAAGCTTGACTTCGATACATAACGTCTTCCATGTCTCGTCTTTGAGAAAATTCGTCCACGACCCGGGCAAGATTGTGAATCACGTCGAACTAGATAGGGACCTAACTTATGATGAGCACCCGATAACCATTTTGAATAGAAAAGTTCATGTGTTAAGAAGTTAAGAAATCCCTCTAGTCAAAGTCCAATAGAATAGACATGATCATAGCGAGGCTGCATGGGAAAAGGAAGATGACATTAGATCTAGATACCCTCTTTTGTTTGACTCAGGTAAGTAATTTCGAGGATGATTTTTTTTTTAGTTGGTAAGGATGTAGTGACCCAAAATATTTTAACTTCAAATTATTAAATTTTTAATTTCTTTAATTATTTTTACTAATTAAATTTTAAGTCTTATAAGTCGCGCCTAGATATTGCATGAGCATGAGCATTTAATCATTTCAAGCATTTATTATTATTATTCGTTTGTTATAAGTTACTACATATTTAAGCCCAAATAATTATATTTTTATTTCAGCCCAATTCTTTTTTTTTTTTTTTTGGCCCAAAGAAAAAGCAGTAGGGTTTTGGCACTTTCATTGACTCTCGTTCCCTGCATGATCTGTGCCCTAATTTTCCTTTTTAGCAAATCCCAAATTTTGGAAAGATTTTTCTTAATTGATTCTTCTGCTAGAAATAAACCTCCAATTTCTTGTATAAATAGCAGCCCTTACATCTCTTTTTCCACACACGCACTTTCAGCAACAAGCCGTCTGTGAGCGAGGTAACCCCTCTCCTCATTTTTTCTTCCTTCTTCTTCACGGGCCTCTGTGTTGTATTCTTCTTATATGGATTCCCCGTCAGGAAGTAAATGAGTTACTGTTCCCTTTATATTTTTTTCACTGTCACAATATTTTTTTATTTTTTTTTGAGAAAACAAGGGCAACTTTCATTAATCAGCAAGAAGAGAGTTTAGAAACAGAAGGGAGACCTCAGAAACAAACTGAGCCACACGATTAAGGAGAGAAACTTTAGCTAAACAATCAGCTATATAGTTGCCTTCACGGGGTGTCCAGCTGAAGGAGCAGCATCCAAACGAGGCAGCCAAACTTATAATCTTGTCAACAGAGTCACCAAGAGAAGAACGATCCTCCTTCCTGTTCTGTAATCTCCAAAATAAGGATTGGCAATCAGTCTCGATGATGATGTCTTCGAGTCCCTTATCTTTGCACATGATCAGGCCTTCAAGAATCGCTCTAGCCTCGCCTTCTTCCGCCGAGTAAAACCCCGGGATAAAACCCTGACGACCACCCACCAACATCCCATCCTTGTTCGTGCTCACCACACCAAAGCCAAAGCCACGTCCCACATCAATCGCTGCATCACAATTAATCTTGAACTGAGAGTCACGAGAACACTTGAGAGTAAGGTTTCTGGCAAGCGATAGGTGATCAGGTAAAGGTTTCGAGCAAACAGCTCGCTGCGCTATCATAAGACAATCACCATGAGAGAGCGATTTGTCCTGGAAAATAAGGAGGTTCCGAGAGTACCAGTAGGCCCAGGCAATCGCCGCAAACAAAGTGTGAACCTCCTTAACCGGATTCTGGCGAATGCGATCAAGCCAAGAAGCGATGGGGCAAATATCATTACTAGCCAAAGGTTGAAGACCAAGAGGGGACAATATTGATTCCTTAGTTACTCCTCATTTTCTCTCTCTATCAGAAACTCTATTTTCTTATGAGTACACGTATGTATAGCATCAATTGTTTTCTTTTACCTTTCCTGCCTAGCAATATTTTATTTAAATAGTTTCTGCATGCCTATTGATTTGTTGGGTGATTTTTTTTACGCAAAAGCAAAAGTGAGTCTATATATATGAAGTGGACGCAGGTCTTATGTGTTGGTCAAAAGTCATTTCTCTATTTTTTTTATTTTTATTTTGCTTAATACATAGTATGTATCATCATTTTACGTGGGTATATATATGTATGAAGATATGTGTTTAGATATATAAATGCATGTATACTTTTGTTCAAATATTTTTTTAGTAAATGATACGATAGTATAATAACTATGTATTCTAAAGAAGCTCTTTTAGTGTATATATATATATATATATATAGGGTTAGGTTCAATAAAAAAGGCCTAAATGTAAGAAAGAAGAGAGAAGTAATCTCATCCGTTGATCTTATATAATCTAACGGATATGATTTATTCACGTCATGTTCAACGGATTTTTTCGTTGAACATTCGTGAACATATACAATATTTTTGGGGGTTCTGGGTTTCGACCCCCCATATGTTCAACGAAAAAATCCGTTGAACATGGCGTGAATAAATCATGTCCGTTAGATTAGATAAGATCAACGGATTAGATTACTTCTCTCTTCTTTCTTACATTTAGGCCTTCTTCATTGAACTTTAGCCTATATATATATATATATATATATATATATATATATATATATGTGTGTGTTAAATGAATTTTGAGTTATTTTCGTTTAAGTATATTTTAAATATTATAGATGTTTTAATATAAAATGTATTCTGATTTTTTTGATTAATAGAGTTTGGAAGAAAGGCAATATATATATATATATATATATATATATATATATTTATATATTCGTATCTTCATGTGCATTCATTGATTAAACATATCTTAATTATAATTTCATAATTTATTTTTAGGCGAGGCACGCAAGACTTAATCTTTAATCACTTCACACGTGTCAAAGAGAAGTAAAGGTAGGGTTATAACGTTGCATTTAACATTTATCCTTATTATACGTTTTGCTCAATTTATATGTGTAAGAAGCAGGCAGAGCCTCCGGGCTATGAGACAGAAAGTTATAACCTACGGGTTATATGAGACCGAAAATTATAACCTACGGGTTATATGAGACAGAAAGTTATAGCTACGGGCTATATGAGACAGAAAGTTATATAGCCTTCGGGCTAAGAGACAGAAAGTTATTGCTTTCGGGCAATATGAAAGAGCAGACAGTTTTCATTGCACTTATATTTTGTTGTGATTCTTATAATATGGATAAATGCACCCCACTGAGTTTATTGTACTCACCCCAAAACAATATTTTTTCAGGAGATGACTCGGGCGATGAGAGGCAGGGCGAGTGATGGTCAAGATAAAAGAAGAAATAATATTTTATTTTTCAATTAGAATAAAAACTCAGTTTATGATGATTATTTACTTTTCTCTGTTGGATTTGGGTTTTAGTTATTTAAATATTGAAATCTTATTTTTTTTAATCAAAGTACTTCTTTTTATTAAGTAAGAAAATTGGGGCGTCACAGTTTGAATGTTGGAAGTATTGACAGTTCTGAACATCTGGCCAACTTTGAAAATCTAGCCAGCTTTGAAAATCGTGACAACTCTGAGTCTCTGCTCCGCTAGTTTAACTATGAGCAATGAGAAACAACGTGAGAAGACTTTGGATTACATCCAAATGGTTTTATTTCACGAATTATGGCTCAACTGTCGAAATTTAAGTGATTAAGCACACAAAGTGTGAGAAAGGGAAAGTTGTGAAATGGAGATACTGATTATAAAGGCGATCACATTAGGGAATTCACTTCTAGCAGAGAATTGGGTCTGATCGAATTATTTGCATTACTGATGTGTTGCTTCCTAAACTTTAAGTTACTTGCATGATCTGAGAGATATGTGTTGATTGACAAATTTTGAATTGACTTATTGAATGTTTGGATGGAAATAATCATTGTGGAATGCTCTCTTCCTTAGATTCATACTGATTTTGCTTGAGGATAAGCAAAAGGTTAAGTGTGAGGGACTGATTTATGCCTAATTGTTCTTAATTTGGGGGTTTGATTGTGCTAAATTTGAGTTAAATATTCTGGAATTTGGTGCGTTTATGAGTCTAGTTGATGTGTTGCAGGAGATTTTGATAAAATAGGAGAAATAATCATAGTTTGGAGATTTTGGATCAGAAATTCTTGTTTAAGCGCAAAGTGGTGCACAGTGCTGAAAATCTGTGCCAGAGCCAGAGCTGACAATCTATATCCAGATCTCACCGCATCCAGAGCTGATCATAGCCAGAGCTGACCATTCAGCTAGAGTAGATTTACACCTCCAGAGCAGATTACATTTCCAGAGCAGACTACATCTCCAGAGCAGATTATATCTCCAGAGCAGACTACAATTCTACAGAGCTGAATATTCCAGAGCTGACAGTTACGCGCAAGGCTGCCAGCACTGCTCCAGAGCTAGCAAACACTCGCCAGCGTTGCTGTTACTTGCCGAGCACTCTTTCCAACCTGAACTTTCCTTTGTTGTCACGATTCTATCTCTTAGGCCCAGTTTGGCTGGGCCGTTCTTGATGGTCTTTAAGGTTGATGAGAGGTAGTCTATATAAAGGGCTTAACGTTCATCATGAGAAAATATTCTTAGCCTTCGGACCAAGATAATCTTCTACCTTAGGCATCAAAATACTTTACAGTTCTCTCGTTTTTATAGTTCTTAAAATTTCCGAGTTTTTGTTCTAAGTTAGCGTTCAATTAAGTTTTGTTTAGTTTATTGTTTCGAGTTGTAATCAAGTGACAGTGATTCGCTTCTCGCGACGATTTTGGTATTTATTATTTACGTTAATTCTTTGCTTTTACTTGAATTATGTTTTGCTTTCAATTATGCAATTTCGTTTATGTCAATTTAGATTAGAAGTTTTTAATTACAGTTGTTTAAATTCTTAGCGTAATAGCATTTAAGTTCGAGTAAACTTTACTTTACCTCTTAATTCTGCCTAGGGTTAGTAATTTATTTATCCTTAAGTATTTGTGTTTCGCCTAGTTAATTCCGAGTTTAATTTTACGTTAAGTTTAATTTACAAACGTTAGTTTAATTTTACAGTTTTCAAACGACAATCTTTATTGCTTTCGTTGTGATACAATTAGGAGCCCTGTTAAATCTTCCTTGAGAGACGACTTGGGTTAGCTTACACGTTACAATAGATCTCGTCCTATTGCGAGTCAATCTAGCGTAGTGTTTAGGTTGAGTCAAATACATAATTAATTTTCATTTCTAAAAAAATAATAACAATAGCAGGGAAAATATGTAATCTGAGTCACTGTAAGATTGCAAGTGAATTGGATCTTCTCTCCAAATTTTTCTATACATAATTTGTAATTTATTCGTTACAGTAAAATATTTCAGTAGTAACATAATTTTTAAAAAGTTATTACCTAAAATATAGCACTAACTCTATAAGAAATTGGTTGGATACCGATGAAAAATTTCGTCGGTAAAATCAAATATTCCTTCGGTAAGGAGAAATTCCATCGGTAAAATAAAAAATTTCGTCGTAAAATTAAATATTTCGTCAGTGTCCGACAAATTTTCTTGTAAATTTATGGCATCTTGTAAATGTGTCCCAAAATGAAAAGCATGTCACAAAATATATTGACATTTGAAGGTGTATTTATTTTTATAAATAATACACCCTCCATTTTTTTATAAGTGTCCCTTTTAGCTTATTTTTTTGTTTCTCAATAAGTGTCCCATTTCAAATTTGAGAGTATTCTTATTTAATACTTGTATGAATGTAATAATTAGTTGTATATATGCATTTATTATGACAATTCCTAAGGTTACAAATGTAAAATATCTTATTTTATTGGTATATGTATTTTGACGGTTGAGGACACTTAATAAAAAATGGAGGGAGTAATGTTTAGGATTAAATAAATTATTGAACTTTTATCAAATTCTGATTTTACATAAAACCTCAAAGTTTGGGGTAGTAATTGTGAAGTTATATTGATTTAATATGATGTTCCATTCATCGTAAAAATAAAATTTATTATAACATGGAGCAATGAAATTAGTACCCCCAAAAAAATTGTAGCCAATTTCTCTGAAAGTGTCGTTAGATAGTATCTGAAACAATTTTCTTAATTATATACTCCCAGTGCCAGGAGTTTATATAAAACGTATCTTGAAAATTTGGAATAATGTCCCATGTCATAACCAACCAACTTCTATATATACTACAAACCTCAGTCAATTAACTATTGAAAAGAAGATTTTGAAGAGCGTTTTTATGTGAAATTTCCAATAATTTATATAGGATAAAATAGTCCTACATGGAGTTGGATTTTCCTTGAGCAGTTGTGCGAGCATTCGAATTTTTGCTAAAATCGAATCTAATAATCAGAAATTTTAGGATTAAAATAAAATCAAATCGATAAAAAAGAAAACAAAATCGAATTATTTTTTATTAATATTTATAATTTTATTTATAGATTATTTAAATAAGATTAAAAATAAATACACGATGTGCAAAATGATTGTATCATTGGATACACATGAAGAAGAAGAAGAGAATATAAGATTAAAGAGGATGTGGAGGCTCATACATGGTGTTGTACATTCTTGGCAGATGTATCTTTGGCCATCTCTATCCTTTTCCAGTTTGTAAACTTGGTGAGCAGAAAGAGGCCAATCGTCTGGGCTAACAGACCACATGTCAACCCAATCCATAATCCCTGTACCAAATAAGAGAGATATTTTATAGAACTTGAGATCTTTAACACTAATTAGGGTTTATATTATACAGATTGTAGATTACCTTGGCATGGAGTGTAGTCTTGAATGCAAGGAGAGTAGCGACAACCATGCCAATGCAGTAGTATCCTCCCAAATTGATGTACACAACCAAATGCTGCCAACCACAACCCCTGGCTACCCCTGCGGTGAAAACAAAACCCAATGAATCTGCTCTTTCAATCTAGCTACATTACAATCAAGAACAACACACAAACCTGATAATATCCCTTGAACAAAATCGCACAATATGGATACCACGAGAAAGGGTGTCATGGAGGCGAATGCATCGATTATCACAGGGCTGGTGCTGAAGGAGCTGGCCCAGAGATTATGACCTAAAGCCAGTGCCAAAACCACAGCCAGTGCAAGGACAACGGTTAGCTTAAGAGTGACACGCATGGCATGCCTCGCTCGATCAGGGTGTCCAGCGCCCAACTCGTTGGACACCCGCGTGCTGCAAGAGTAGACACAACACAACCACATTTTAGCAGTAGCAAAAGCCATTAAAATAAGACGGATAAATTTGTATTCTTACCTGGCTGCAGCACTCAGGCCATAAGCAATCATGTAGGAAATTGCTTCTGTGTTCACACTGATAGGTATGTAGTCATTAGAATTTTCAGTAACAAATATTTGAGCTTCAAATTAGATGATGCTTACCACATTGCTATGAGGGAAGTATTGACCTCTGAGTTTGGCATCACTCCGGCCAACAAAACAAGAATCTCGAAAGCCCAATATTCCAGACTGATTTAAGAGTATGATAGCATCAATCAGAAACCAATGACACAAACTCTGAAGTTCCAAATTTAATATAAGGAATTAATCACTCACCACACCATTGCTGCAGAAGGTAAAGCAAGCTTCAAGTGTGTCCATATATGACTTAAACACTCTGAAGTAAATCCATCCCACGTCTGTTCGAACTTCTTTGACCTAAGCAAGTATGTGGCTAACATAAAGACTGATATCCACAAAGATATGGAAGCTGCCGCAGGAGCTCCTCTGTATCCGAGCGGGGACCATTTAACCAAAGCATAGGCAATGCCGATGTGCAGGGCAAGAGAGACTGTCGAGCACACAACCAGTGGCATAACAACTGACTGTGTCTGAAGAAACCTCAGCATATTTTGCAAGAAAGCGTAAGCAAATAGCCCGGGGATCAAACACTTGAGATACGCACCGGCTGCGTATGCAATTCGAGGTTCTTGATGTAGTAAAATCAGGATGATGTCGGAATACCACCAGAGAACAGATACAATGACAGTGAAGATGAGTGATACAATGCAGGACGTCTGGAGATATACTCCCATGATCCTGTACATTTTCGCTCCATATCCTTGGCCACATAAGGTCTCAAGAGCACCACCCAACCCAACCTAGGATCAAAAATAGTAAATCAAAGTGTGCGTGTGTTGGTCAAGCGGTGTAAGGGCTTAATGTCTAAAGTCTGTGGCGCGGCCTTTTAATTTCTTTAGGGTAAACATCACTTTTTGGCCCATCGTATGGGCCTTTTCTGAAAAATATCTCATCCTAAGTGTAATTACAAAACAATACCCATCGTTTCATTTTTTTCTTGTTTGTGACCCACAAAAATAATCCGGCCACCGAACACCCATGTGTCAATACACATGGAATTAAAAAGATGTTGGGAAATCAGTTCCCCATCCAAACTTGGTAGAAGCAAGAAATAAGAATAAAAATAGACACAATTAAACAACACAAGAATTTAACGTGGAAACTCCAAATCCGGAGAAAAAACCACGACACACTAAAAAATTACTATATGATAAATTTCTACAATCACACAGCATTTCTCACTCTCTCGACTCACAACCACTACACTCTTACAAGCCTTTGAAAACCTCTCACCCCTCTAAAATAAAGAGTAAGGAATTTCAAACTAGAAGTAATCACAAGACTAAAGGTAGTGATTGGTGCAATTGTATCAAAGACCTTGGAACTCCTTAAATAGCCTAAGGGTCTCCACCTACTTTGATAGCTCAACCAATGTGGGACAAAAATCCCCACTTTCATTTTTAACACAATTCCAACAATCTCCATCTTGTTAAAAATGAAAGAAAAAACGCCATTGTCTTCACCGACAATTATGATTCTTATCACAAAGAACCATCATCCTCAAAAGAGAATAAACCTACTCCACCAAATGAGTAGAACACTTAGAATAAACCATTCTAAGAATTTTACTTCGGCACATGTCGAAAAAAACCTTGCTGAAATTTTTGGTGCAACCTTCTAGCTTTTGGCCCTCCTAGAAGTCATCAGCCATCGACATACTTTTCACCACACACCTGCATCCATGCCAAAAAAAACATGCACATGTGGTCCAACTAACATCGTCACATCCTCTATCATGGCCATTGGACATGCCATAAGGATATTCATGTCCTCAAAGGACATCATCAAACACGATGTTAGCTGCTTGTTCGGAGCTTTCTGCCGAATCCGCTCCACCTTGACGAGCTCCACCTGGACAGTTTCGCTTCGTATGGCCGGGTTTTCCGCACCTCCAACAAACAACGCCCTTGGAGTCTTTCTTCCTCCCTCTGCTAAAGGCCACCATTGCTGAATTTTCCGATGAAGGACGTCCTTCACTCATCAGCCTTCTTTCTTCCAAAAGAAGTTTGCCCGTGACTTCAGCAAAGACCAGAGTTTCCTTCCCATAAACTAATATTGGCTTCATGTGTTCATAGGAACGTGGAAGAGACAAGATGAGTCTCAACGCCTTATCCTCATCTTCAATTTCCGCTCCAATACTCTCTAGTTCAGAGATAATGCCATTGAGAATACTCAAGTGATCTGAAATCTTCACACCTTCATCCATCCGTAAGGTATGAAATTGTTCCTTCAAATACAACCGATTCGAGATGCCTTTTGCTTGGTACAGAGCTTCCAGCTTTTCCCAAAGCTCCTTCGCACTCGAAATCCCATGTACATTTGCAAGTACATTCTTGGCCAAGCAGAGACGAATTGTGCTTGCCGCCTTCAGATCCAGATCCTCCCAATCTTCATCACTCATACCGGACTTGTTGTTTGCGTCATCATCTGCACCGGGCTTTTTGACTGCACTCGGACTTCCTTTCAGGGCCTTGTGTAACCCAGATTGTATCAGCACATCCTTGACTTGCACTTGCCACAAGCCAAAATTTATTATTCCATCGAATTTCTCCACGTCGAACTTCATTTGGACTTGAAGTTGACTTGACGTACCGCTTCTCCACCAAAATGAACAGCCGTCTCGCAAGAGACACCCCGCCCGGATCTTTCTCAAGAAATCCTTTCTGATGTGGAAGATCAGACAATGCTGCAACCACAGAGCATACTTGGAATATCAAGAGACCTCAGCCAGGCTCTGATACCAATTGTTGGGAAATCAGTTCCCCATCCAAACTTGGTAGAAGCAAGAAATAAGAATAAAAATAGACACAATTAAACAACACAAGAATTTAACGTGGAAACTCCAAATCCGGAGAAAAAACCACGACACACTGAAAAATTACTATATGATAAATTTCTACAATCACACAGTATTTCTCACTCTCTCGACTCACAACCACTACACTCTTACAAGCCTTTGAAAACCTCTAACCCCTCTAAAACAAAGAGTAAGGAATTTCAAACTAGAAGTAATCACAAGACTAAAGGTAGTGATTGGTGCAATTGTATCAAAGACCTTGGAACTCCTTAAATAGCCTAAGGGTCTCCACCTACTTTGATAGCTCAACCAATGTGGGACAAAAATCCCCACTTTCATTTTTAACACAATTCCAACAAAAGAAAAAAGAAAAAAAAAATTCACACACACAAATCCTCATTCCACATTGGATTCATTCCTTTTACACGTCATGTTTTATGATGGACAACAGTGATCAGAGTGGTAAACCAATGACAGTAGGGTTAGAATGGAGAACTTACGGGGATTGCTACAAAAGATTGGGACTCTGTTGCAAAGAAGGAAAAAATTGAGGGTTTGGATCTTGAAATGAAAATGCCTTAGGACTATATATGTGCAGGCGATCAAAGACAAAATGATTCAATTGATGAGCAAGGATCTGGAGATGAGGGGCGTGATTACTCGGACAAACACCCGCGTGGGCCGTGGCGAAGTACAGCCAGGCATCCCTTGTCTCTGATTTTTTTTTTTTTTTTTTTTGAATTCCACGTGTATTGACACATGGGTGTTCGCCGGAACACCTCATTTTTCCGGTCATCGGATTATTTTTGTGGGTCACAAATAAGAAAAAAAATGAAACGATGGGTATTGTTTTGTAATTACCTTTAGGATGTGATATTTTTGAGAAAACGCCCAAATGATAGGCCAAAAATTGATATTTACCCATTTCTTTATTTAATATTGTAAATTTATTAAAAAAAAGAAAAAAATACTCCATCCGTCCCATAAATAATGACACGTTTCTTTTCGACACGGAGATTAGGGAGTGTTGAATTAAGGAGAAAAATTGTAGGGACCACATGTTTAATGTTATTGTTAATTAGTTTTAAATATTTTTAATAAAATAACTCCCTTCTCTCCTCACTCTCTCTCCCCTCTCATCGGTTCTCTCTCTCGAGTTCTTTCTCTCTCTCTCTAACAACCACGCCGCCACCCTTCATCCCCGCCGCCGCGCCCAATCACTTCTCCGTTCTCTCCCTCGTCTCACTTTCCGTCCACGGCCAGACAACAGCGGCTCCGCCGCTGAGCCCTAGCCTCCCTCCATCTCTCGATTCCCCTCTGACTTATCTATCACCTTCGCCCAGCCAGTGCCGCCCGTATTTCAAGCGGCGGCGGCGCCCTCTGCAACTGCCCTTGGTTCCCAAAATCAGACGAAATTCCCCAACTTAGCCTTCTACAGTTTCGGCAGCCGATTACCCTTCCTCTGGTACCAATTATCGTTCATGTCCTCCACGAAAGCCTTGGTCTCAGTGTCGATTTCTTCCGGCGGTGAGGAGATTACAGTTTGGGGGAAGCTGACGTCAAATTCCCATGGGGCGCGGGAGGATTTGGAAGTCCGTTTGGTCGAGAGAGGGCTGACGGCGGCAGTGTTAGGAGAAGAAGAAGAAGAAAAGTGGTGTTGGTGTTGAGCGATTTGGGGAAGAAGAGAGAGAATATTTTGGGAACAAAAAGGTAGAAAAATTAGGTGGGGGAGAAAAAGATTAGGGTTTGATGGGTTTATTAAAAATTTTAATTAGATGTTAATTATAGCTCAAAAAGGAAATAGACCATTATATATGGGACAGCCCAAAAATGAAAACAGGCCTATTTATGGGACGGAGGGAGTAGTAAATCAACTGAAGCAGAAGGTCTTCATAATAGGCAAATGATTGTTGAAACGAGGTCATTCACTCATCAACATAGCTGAAAACTTGTAGATAAGAGCACAAATGCAAGAACAACTTATTTTATTTCCCCTTCTTTCCTCTCTAATTTTAGAAACTTGAGTAGAAATTCGAGAGCTAGAAACAGAGTTCATCTGATATGTATACCAGTAGTTAAAGAAGCCATGTTTGGTGTTCATTTGAATTTTGCATGCTTAGCAAACGCATTTCCAAATAATTAAACTCAAGCTAAAACTTGATCACATGCTTAGGAAATAGCAAGCCAAGATTGAGATCGTTTAAGATGAAAAATCAGTAAATCGAGCTACCATGTTACGATTATAAGTGAAGCCAAAATCGAGTTTAACTAATGAAAGCAATAAAGTGGGATAAGAGCAAAAAAAAAAAAAAGTAAAATGAAGATCCAAATACACGTAGCTAGATAAGTTAAGAATACCATGAAAGAGTAACCGGTGACAGAAGCCCAGGAACTGGCGAGATTAGAGGCAGCGAGTTGGAGTTCGCCGAGGTGGCCGACGAACATGACGGAGACGAGAGGGATGAAGTAATAGGTGGCGGTGGTGAGAATCATGGGCAGCGCGAACACCACCTGATTCTTGGCTTCCGCCACATCGATCAGCTTGTTCAGCAGCCCATCCGAAGGCTTCCTCTCCAGAAGCGGTGTTCCCTCCTTGCCGCTGCTTGAAGCTGAATCCATCGCCTCTAACTACCCTCTCACGATCCTTTTCCCGACTTCAAACACTACCTAATATAACTATATATATAGAGAGAGAAAGGTTCAATTTAGAATGCTAAATGTGTTGAGAATTGAAAATTGTCCAAACAGTTGTGAATAAATCATTTCATTTTGATGAACATATCAATAATTTTTAAGAACGGATGTTTTGATCTCAATTCATATCAATATCAATAAATAAAAAGAGATTAATTTTTTTAGAGGCATTCTTGTGTGCTCCATAGAGCACCGTACTCCATGACACTAACACTTGCATTAAATGACACTAATACTAACATTATTTTGTTTAACAAATGACACTATCATGTTATATATATAACACTGCTTGAAATGACACTAACACTATAAATAATATTGCTTGAAATGACACTAACACTAATTTGTTTTACAAATGACACTATCATGTTATATAAATAATACTGTCGCGAATAACACTATCATGTTAGTGTCATTTAATGCAAGTGTTAGTGTCATGGAACACGGTGCTCCATGGAGCACATAAGAATTTGCAATTTTTTTTATGGACATCTCAAAATGACAAAAATGAAGTATTTTTTATGCACGGAAAAAATATCAATTTATCGGAATAAAAAGGAAGAGTGCAAGCAAAAGAGAAACTCATGGGTGTATCACGAGATTGGGTTTTATCCAACACCTAACATCTTAAATGCCATAAATTTGGTGTCTAGCATGTGGATAATCATTTTCCTTTTTAAAAAAATAATTAAATATTTTTCTAATAAAATATTCAAATTGTGTGAGTTCCTTTTTATAAACAGTAAAATATAATATTTAAATAACTCCTTTCTTTTTCAAATTAAATATCAAAGTGACAGATCGCATAATACTATTCATATTTGTGTGTAGCGTTATACATATATATATATATACACAATTTATATTCAATTATATGCATAATTATGACGGCGGTGAGCAGAAGCGATAGGCATCTAAGGGGTCGCATAGTGATATATATATATATATATTTGTGTGTAATGTTATGTATATACATATTATGCATATATGTATTTATGTATATGCATATTTGTATTGAACTATATACTTAATTATGGAAAAGGTCGTGCACAAAAACAAATCAACAAAACAATAAAATAATTTTGTTTTATTTTCAAAATTTTATTTATATTTTACTCATGCGTGTATTTTGCATTGGAAAGTCTCTGCCACATGTCGCGTGCTTAGTGCACCACGTAGACAAAATGTGTAGTCCAGATTTGGACCTATGTACTGAGGGGAGTAGAATCTACAAGATCTCACCACATATATATATAGAGGGTCGCGTTCAATGGAGACCACTAAATATTCAAAGAACAGAGACCAAATCTCAACCGTTGATCTTATCTAATCTAACGGTCAACATTTATTCACGCGCATGTTCAACAGATTTTTTTGTTGAACATATATAGGGTCGAATCCCACAATCCGCAAAAAATCAATATTTATTCACGCCATGTTCAACGGATATGATGAATGTTCAACGAAATTACTGATATGTTCAACGGATTTGATAAACATTCATCAAATTAGTTGAACATGGCGTGAATAAATGCTGATTTTTTGGGGGTTGTGGGATTCGGCCCTTTATATGTTCAACAAAAAAAAATCCGTTGAACATGCGCGTGAATAAATGCTGACCGTTAGATTAGATAAGACCAACGGCTGAGATTTGACATTGAACTCTTCCCAATATATATATATATATATATTTGGAGACCACTATAAATTCAAAGAACAGATACCAAATCTTAACGGTCAACATTTTGTTCACGCAATGTTCAACGAATTTTTATGTTGAACGTAAATAGGGTCGAATCCTAAAACCCCAAAATATTCAATATAATTTGATGAACGTTCAACGAAATTTCTGACATGTTCAATATAATTTGATGAACGTTCAATAGTTCGTGGTCACCATATATATATGGTCAGGTTCAATGAAGAAGGCCTAAGAGAAGTAATCTCATCCGTTGATCTTATCTAATCAAACGAACATGATTTGTTTACGCCATGTTCAACGGATTTTTTCGTTGAACATTCATCAAATATATTGAATAAATCACGTCCGTTAGATTAGATAAGATCAACGGAAACTTCTCTCTTCTCTCTTACATTTAGGCCTTCTTCATTGAACCTTGGCCTATACACACACACACACACACACACACACACATATATATATATATATATATATATATATATATATGTTTTTATTAACTTTGGGATTACGAACTCATGCAGGACCATAATTCCATCCAACAGGGTTACGAATCAACCGTAGATCTTGATGATCTAAGGGTTGAAAATGATTCTTATTTTATATCTTAAAAAGTGTACTTATTTTAGCCCACCCCTAGATCCTATATAGAAGTTCAATGGAGACCACTAAATATTCAAATAACAGAGACCAAATCTCAGCCGTTGGTCTTATATAATCTAACGGTCACCATTTGTTCACGAAACGATCAACGGATTTTTATGTTATCCTCAAATATTCAATATAATTTATTGAACGTTCAACGGAATTTCTAACATGTTCCATATAATTTGATGAACGTTCAATATTCCGTGGTCTCTATAGAATGCGACCATATATATATATATATATATATATATATATATATATATATAGAGGAGAGAGAGAGAGAGAGAGAAGGGTTCAACAGAGAAGCTAAATATTGTGGAGAATAGAGAATTCGTAAAATAAAAACGAATAGATCTATAATTTTGTTGAACAAATCAATGTACCGCATGAACAACAATTTTCCCTGGGTTCGAATCCTGCTGGTGACGAATTTTTCTCTATTTTTACTAAATACGTATGTTCATTACTTATGTTGATCTGTTCGTAAATATATAGATTTTTTCATGATGAATAAAAAGATAATTCTCTGTTGAACTCAACCCTATACATACATATATATATATATATATATATATATATATATATATATATAAGATCAAATGAGAATGGACAAATGTGGTGAGAATGGAGAATGATTGTATAAGCCAATATATATGTTGCATAATATATATGTTGCATCGATGCTTGTAATTTGCATAAGCTGCTTGTAATGACCAAATCTCAGCCGTCGATCTTGTTTATTTCATCAATCCTATGGTTGATATTGTATCTAGAGGGAGAATTTTTTTTCTCAGGGTTCGAATCCTGGAGGGAGCGATATATTTTAAATTTCGTTATTCATCATTATATATTGCATTGTTCATCTGTATATACTGTCATGTTCATCAGTTTATATGTCTTATTCATTACCAATTTTTTTAAATTTCGTATATACTGCTTTGTGGGCCTTGTTCATCAGTATATATGTCTTATTCATTGTACTCAGTGTCTCACGAAAAATAGGGGGTCTCACTGGAGCGCGCCTATATATATATATATAGGGAAGGGATCAAAAAAGAAATGTAAATGTGGGG
The DNA here is from genome assembly GCF_028751815.1 of Salvia miltiorrhiza. Classification (NCBI taxonomy): domain Eukaryota; kingdom Viridiplantae; phylum Streptophyta; class Magnoliopsida; order Lamiales; family Lamiaceae; genus Salvia; species Salvia miltiorrhiza. The sequence continues at coordinate 31,814,544 of NC_080388.1, forward strand.
AGAATGAAGAAACAATCTTAGACGTTTATTATGCAAGATCTAACGGACCAAAATTTTGAGATATTTTCATGCATTTAAATCACAAAAGGTCAAATGAGTAAATCTATAATATTATGTAACCGATATTATCTATAATTAATTCATTCAATTGTATTTTATATTTGGCAAGATACAGTGTATCCCTATAAATTGGTTAATGCGTCATTACTGTAACCGATTATTTCCATTTGTTATTTTCCAAATTGCTTTTCATTATTAAAATGTTGGTCTTCTTTAAATTCAATCGGTGATCCCCTATTATCAAAAAGGAATTTACTATCAAATTTGCCAAAATCTAAGAACACTATATAAAAATAGACTCACGTATTTAATAACATATGAAAATTGGATTTGTAGTATAAAAATAAATAAATTAATTTACTATTTTAAATTCATCAACTGTATAATTAAATATGGGACTATAAATTAAACGGTAACAATAACAGAGATATCATAAAATAATTGGTTTAGAAAATTTGGAACTTAAAGAACAAAACATACCTGAAAAAAAATAATATATATATATATATATATATATATATATATATATCCTGAAAATTGTGAAACTTGACTCTGAAATGTGTTTTTTTTTTCCTGTTAATATAAACATATTCATTGCTTGATTTTTTTTCATATTTCGTAACATATTCAGTACATTGTTCATATTATTCGCACAACTTGAAAGTTTATTCAGTTTAATATGTTAAATTATTCAGATTAGTTAAATGTTAATTCGACAGAGTCTGTATTTCATATTTTGTATCATATTTAGTACATTTTTCACTTTATTCGCAAACATTGAAAGTTTATTCACTAAAATTATTCTGAATAATATTCACTTTATTCGCAAACATTGAAAGTTTATTCACTAAAATTATACTGAATAATATTGAAAATTAATCGAATACCACTTTATTATTAATCGAATAAGTTCTGAATAAATATTATTCAGTATTGAATATCACACAATAAGTTCTGAATAATGTTGACATCCATGTGAATACATACGATATAACATCTGAATATTATCATATTACTACGGCAGCCAGAGCTGACCAAGGCCGCCAGAGCTGGAAATCACCAAGGCCGCCAGAGCTGGAAATCACCAAGGCAGTCAGAGCTGACCAAGGTAGCCAGAGCTAACCAAGAACGTGAAATTGAAGCTTTACGACTTGTGCATGACGGCGTCGACAACCCGTCTTCTGCCGTTTTCTGATCAGAATTCCAAAAATAAAAATCAAATATATCAAGAAAAACCATACTAAATCATACTTGTGTAAAGAGATGACTAAGAAAAAATAATCAAACTCACTAACAAAAGATTTGGAGAAGGCCCAGTTGGACGACAAGATCCACGCAACCATGGTCGCGTTTTGTCACGACCGCATTTTGCTAAAGATAGCAAATCCGGGAAATCATGACTAGGGGAGGGGATTTAGGAGCGGGATTAGAAAGGGGGCGTGCTTAACTTCTTGATGACTCGATTTTATATAAAGGAATATAATTGAACTTAACTAGATGTCCAAGAATTCCACAAGGGGGCCGTACATAATTATCGAAAGGGTACCCACGAGTTTGAGTATAAAGTTAATAATACATAACAAAGTTGCCAGAGCAACAAAATATCTCTTAACAAAATCAGTGTTCGCAGCGGAAAAATCGTAATTCGAGTATATGTATGAAGACATATACTCTACTCTGAGGTTTTCATTCTAGATTGACAAAAGCTCTGCTTGCACACTGCATCTCCGATCACGGCTCAACCTGCACATTTATAAATACATACAGGGCTAAGTACGGGAGTACTTAGTGGGCACTTGCCAAAATTTACATACATGCATAATATTTTATCGTCAAGCCTTTCATCAGAAGTAAGATACGAGGGTTTTCCTTTAAAGACTCGTATTTACTACAAATATTATTTCTTTCATAAATAATCTGCGCAGGCATTTTATATTATTAATAACCATATCAGTAACTCGTGCCGAGAGGGAGGCCTCCCTCTACGGACACTGTGATCGGCCAACCCGCTAGATGACTCACGATCACGAAGGTGTACACTAATTCCGAAGGGATTTGCGGTCCCATCCAGAATCCGAATTCGATTAACATCAGATAGGCAATTAATAATAAAACATAAAGCATTTAGGCATTGACAATCATTTAAATTCATAAGCATAAAGTCTTAGCAATTATATAATATGGTTTTAGTTTATACGTAAGAAAGCGCACCTGGTAGTAAAGGCTCGTGGCTAAACTTTAACTCTTGCGCTTGACCTTGATTCGAGAAAAAATAACCTAAGATTTTAATTCGAGACAAGTCCCCAAGTAATGAGGATGCGTGAAGTAATCATGCATGACTCATATTCCCTTTAATAAATTATGCTGAGATTACAATTAGGGAAACTTCTACTATTAGTCCAGGCTATCGGATTTAAACCATATAGGTTTCGTCTCAAAAGGTCAAGTAATTAACTAATATAATCCGTTCACATTAGGGCGTTCTAATCCGTCAATTAAAAATAAATCCCACTTCTTGTAGTCGATGGGAAGAAAATAACTATTCGGCTCATTCGCCCTATGCTCTTCTCTGCTCTTTCGTGCTCTGCTCTCTCGCGTTCTGCTCTGCTACGCTTTGCTCTGTTATGCTCCTTCACTCTCTGTGCTCTGCTCTGCTCCTTCGCTCTCTGCTCTGCTATTTCATGTTCTGCTCTGCTCTGGAATGCTCTCCGTTTTGCTCTGCTATGTTCGGCTCTGCTCTGCCATGTTCACTCAGATCTTCCATGCTCTCCGCTCTGCTCTAGTCTGGTCTGCTCCGCTCTGGTCTGGTGTGCTCTGCTCTGCTATGTTAGGCTCTGCTCTGCCATGTTTAGCTCTGCTCTGCCATGTTAGCTCTGCACTGCCATGTTCACTGTGCTTTGCTCTGGTCTGGGAAAACGAAGAGGACTCCAGTTTCCGCAATCAAAACTCTCCGCCCCCATTTCCGCCGACGTTGGCTGCCGCCGCGTTCTGTAAGTATGGCAATTTACAGTTGCCATTCGGCCACGCCGTTGCCCGGGGCTCGATAGGATAGGGTAGCATCGCTCGTTGCCTAAAAGCTAAGTTCTTATCTCACCTTGATTCTCACACAGCGATATGGTAAAAAGCCTATAGACCTCTTCGCGTAAAAACACAGACCTTAAAACTCTACCTATGTGAGCATGCTGTGGTTATTCACGTTCATCTATATTATTATGAGTTGGAGATTCTCGTAGCCTATGAAAGGTTATATGCTGCTGGCTCTACATGGACGTGCCTGACTATGCATTTATTTTCTCGTAATGCATATGAACATGATTTTTGTGAGTGTGGTTCACGTCAATAGAAGTAGCAACCGAGGTCGAAGGTTACCTTGATATATAGCGTGCTTTGTTAGGGTAATGAACGAACGACCCCTCCCTCACTTCTTCAAGTGTCGAGGTGTTAGCTTGTTCAAGTTGGCAGCAGGAAACTCGCTTTACTCCCCTTCGTTTATGAAGTATTGAGAGAGATGAAACTAAAAATGAAAGTGGCTGTTGTTGCTTAATGAACGCATGTGAATCAAGGTGGGGGTGGACGAATTAAACACAAGATCTCACCTTGAATGTGGGCAGAGTAATGAATGCAAGGCAATGGCAGTTTCTCCTGCTCCTTGGTGGGTTTCTCTTTCCAAAATGGGAGAGAATGAAGTTCTTGCTTGCTGCAATGAGATTAACAAGGAAGGATTGTTGGCTGCAAGGTTGGAGTATGTCAGGGATTGGCATGGTTGTAGTGTGGCTGATTGACAGCCTAGGTGTACTTGGGTATGGCTGGACTGTTGGAGTGTGAAAAGTGCAGCAGTTGGGAGGAGATGGGACGCCTTGCAGCTGCTCCTATTCTTCCCTCTCTCTTCTTTTCCTTTGTGCAGGTGGTAGAGTAGAAATGTAGTAGAGGCGTAGGGTATAAAGTTGATTGTAAGGGATTAAAAGTTGTGATGTGATTTAAATAAAATCCTTCAGTGTTGGTCGTCCTGTATTTGAAATACTGGTTTCGTATTTTGCTAATATCGTTCATTCGCAGTCGAAACTGATCGTTCTAATAATTAAATTAAATCCATAGATTTAATTTACTTAACAAGTCGGAAAAAAATAATACATGACTTTTGTAACTATGTAAAATAAATAGGATTAGAAATCCATCTCGATCACATAAATAACATGACTTCGCTAAGTCAGTTATAACTTTGAATAATAAATATTCATCGACTAAAAGATTCACGTCGCGGTCCTAAATCACGCGAAATTAAATGCATAAGCTCATATAATAACCTTGCCTCCAAAAATATATAATTCAGAGTCAAAACTGAATTCATATAGCAATAAAAAGTGTTTCATTCACTAAAAAGAGATTAGTAATCACGCATTACTGGATTTAAACTATAGTAAAGGAGCGGGTCGCTACATACTACCCCTCTTAACAAAAATTTCGTCCCGAAATTTGCATACCTATGTGAAAAGTTCTGGGTATTTTTCTTTCATCTGGTCCTCAAGTTCCCACGTCGCTTCTTCAGGTCCATGGTGTCTCCATAGTATTTTGACTGACGCGACCGATTTATTCCTCAGCTCTTGAACCTTTCGGTCCAAAATGGCTTCAGGTCTTTCCTCGTACGTCAAGTCTGGGTTAACAATCATTTCCTCTTGGTGAATCATGTGTTTAGGGTCAAACACGTACCGTCTTAGCTGTGACACGTGGAACACATTGTGGACGTTTCCAAAGCTAGGTGGTAGCAGTCAAGGATCTCATAAGGTCCTACAAAACGGGGTCTCAACTTACCCTTAACACCGAATCTAATGATCCCTTTAGAGGGTGACACTTTAAGGAAAACCTTGTCTCCAATTTGAAATTATAGTTCGATTCGTCGGGTATCAGCATAAGACTTCTGTCTGTCCTGGTGTTCGCTATTATTTTCGCTACGCCGCAAGTGCACGGTGTAGTTGCAATATAGGGAAGCAAGGTCGTATTCCACAAGGATTGGTGAATTTAAACTTCTGAATATTATTAATGAGTTGTTTTCAATCTATTTAGACAACCAAAGATGAAGAGGTGTTGAGAACTAAAACATAGCTAAATAAAGCAAGTAAATAAAATAACAACAAGATAAACTTAGTTAATAAATTGGAGAATGACTCGAAGGAAAGTTATCCTAGGGACTAGATTTCGATGGATCGTAATGAACTTCAATCTAAAGCAATATTAATCTTGATATGGCCAACTTATCTAGGGCGATCTCCCCACTAGTTCTAGCCCCCTCCCGGACGACTAAAACAGTAGATTACGGGTCATAATTGCCGTCCCCGGTCAATTTCTAACCTATAACTCCCAAGAGCACAAAAGATCAACAAGCCCTCACCCAACTCTCAACCTCCCGGTTTATTGAGATGATATGTTTCAAGCTCCTAATCTATTGTAATTATCCTCTCCCGATTCAAATCACAAATTAGAAATGCACAAAAGGTGGCCAACCAATCATACAAGAGATAAATCTAGGGCTTGAAAAGATAACAATAAGCACAATCAAGATATATATAGAACAAAGAAATCAATCCATTACAAATCCATCTAATCTAATCCCTAAGATAAGAGATTTTAGCCAAGCATATTCATAATAAAAGCAAATCTCAAGTCATAAGAAAACATAAATAAAGATATAGAGAGATAGAGATTCATAGACAAATCCTATAATCTTGATCTTCAATCATGTGGTCTTGATGAGCTCCTTTCCAAGTCTTCCCCTTCTTTCTTTGATTTTTGTGTGTGGAAGAGAGAAAAAATGGTAGAGAATGGAGGCTAGGGTTTGGAATTGGAGAATTGGGGAAGATGGAGTGGGTGTGTGTGATGAATGATATGAGAAAAGAGGGGAAAAATGGAGTTTTGGGCTAAAAATCACGTCTGGGCCCACCAAAAGGCGGATCCCCGCCTCTTCCCCGTGGTCACGGCATGAACCGCGGTTGAAAACGCGGCTGGAAGCAGGGGAGGCCGCGGTCATGGGCCGCAACCGCGGCTCGGACCGCGGGTGACTGTAAAAAACGTTCTGGACTGCTCTGGAGCAGAGGCCCGCGGTCGGGCCCGTGGCCGCGGCCCGGACCGCGGGTTACTGGGCAATTTTGGAGCAGAGGCCCGCGGTCGGGCCCGTGGCCGCGGCCCGGACCGCGGGTGCCTGGGCTTTATGCGCAGTCCGCTTGTTCGGCTCCGTTCTACCTCGTCCGGACTCGGATTTGGTCACCGTTTGCGCTCACGAATTCCTATCGAGACGTACTTCGATCTCATGTCTTCAAAATCCTCCAATTAATCCTTGATTTTCCCTGAAATCACTCCAAAACTACACCAAGGAATCAAAACTCAACAAAACTCAAAATTGTGATACAAACACATATTAGCAATAAATTCATGGGGGAAAATGACAACAATTCATGCGATATTGAGGTACGAAAACCATGTTTGTCAATCCCCCAAACTCAAAGCGTTGTTTGTCCCCAAACAACAAAGAGAAGAGAAATAAAAGATAACAAACATGTGAGAATGAATTGGTGTTATTTCAAGGGCTTCAAATTTTTCAAAAATCTTTAAAAAGTGTATCACAAGTAGAAATGCATTCCAAGAAGTCACAAGTGATAATGAGTTCAACATTATAGCCTCCAAACTTGAATCCTCACAAATGTGGATGTTTCAATGATGCACTCAACTCTCAAGTGTTTAGATTGGACGCGTTTGCACTCAAATTGAATCATGTATGCAATCTACCATAGGCTTGCCATTTATCCTAACTCTCTATACTTCAATGTGTTATAAATAATGATCAACAAGGGCTTTCATAAGGTTGTAATGAGGGCTCGTTGGTGAGGTGAGGTGTTTTTAGGCAAATGACTCATATCCCACAATCTAACAATCACAATGAACAAGTCAAATTTACCATTTCTCTTATCAATCAAAAACCAAAATCCCTACATTTCTTCTTTTCATCCTTAGTGATATTTATCATGGCTATGATTCAAAAGGCAAATCACTCCCCTTTATGCTCTTTTATTCAGCATGTCTATTCATTTTTTTTTCTTGAGCTTATAGGAGACTAGTGATTTTCACTCAATCAAAGTTTGACAAGCAATTTCAATCATTTTCCAACCATTTTCATCAAAGAAACCACCAACAATCTAAGTTCTACCCATTTTTCATTGGTTCATTCAAAAAAAGGCTATAAGGCACAAAGTGGGTAAACTATGATCATATGAGAATTTGGACACAATTTAGGTTAAGTGGCTAACAAGGATGGCCTTAGATCACTTCAATATTAACAACACATCTACTTTTATTTTCAAGAGATGACTCATGGCAAGTTCTAGAGACCAACATACATGCTCAATTGATTTGCACTCAAGAACAAAATGAGATTGTAATTGGATGACAATCAAGGGCTCAATTCTCACAAGCTCATTTTATTTGCAAGTTCTTGGAGGTAAAATATTTAGCTCATTTGTCACAAGTTCAAACTCTACATGCAAAATCAACAAGTGAAACACAACAATTTATTTTCAAAAGCAACATTCATATCATAAGCCCAACACACATTTCATCCAACTCATGTTTTTCAACAATCAAGCTCAAAAACAAAAGACAAGGAAAAGCTCAAAAACAGAGACAAAATCTCATTATTCGAAAACTAGACTAACTAAATAAATAAATAAACAACGGATAAACGAGATAAGTAACCCATCTTCACCCTCCCCCCAAACTTATTTCACACAAAAGAGAAATAAGTTTGGATGAAGGAGAAAATGGTTACTTGTCTCGTACTCACAAACGAGGTGGAGGCTTAGGCGGTGGCCATTTCTCATCAAATTTGCATGTTCCATCCACCGCGACCCAAAAATATGGTGGCTTTGCAATTCTTGAGACATCCCGGGCGTCATGGTAATCTCGTTCACCATCTAGAGTACCACCACACTCAAACAATTCCTTATTAGACAAATCAAAGTGAAAATCAAAAGATGAAGATAAATAAAAGTGAAAGAAGCAAGCCTTCATAGAATCGCCCATGTCGAGGTAAGGATCGACAAAATTTTTGACTTTGCATTCTTTAAAACTTGTGAAATCTTCATCCTTTTGGAATTGTAGAGGTTGTGTTGGAAAAGTTGGGCTCTCGACTTCAAGGGGTTTGGAGAATTGATCCACATCTTCTTCATACTCTTCTTCAACTTCTTGAGGCTCTTCACTTAGCATTGGCATTGGTTCCTCATACAAGGTTCCATTCTGTAGGCTAATGGCCATGCACAAATCATCAATTCGCTTTTGATTTTCCATAGTAGTAGCCAAAGACCTCCTTTGCTCATCTAGCATAACCTCCGATTTTGCTAGACTTTTTTCTATCCAAGCTTGTGTAGTTAAGAAGCATTGTAGGAGATCGTCTTTCGAATTCGATTTCTCCTCTTGATAGCATCGATTTCCCCCTTGGAAGCCTTCTTGAGTGGAATAAGAATTATCATAATTCCAACTATTGAAATGGTCCTCATACTCCAATGGTGATTGCCACTCCATGGCATTGCACCCCATGTCATAATACTCACCATAGGAAGGTGTTGGTTGGAAGGCTTTTTGGATCATTGGTTGCCTACAATTTCTTTTGGCTTCCAAAACACGCAACTTAAGTTGCATAAACGCCAATTGTAGTTGGAGTTGCTCAACCAACTCATTCCTTCCATCATCCATTTTTGGTGCCGCTTTTTCGGTTGTGCGGCAATTTTCTCTAGCAAAAGTAAATAAACATATAAATAAACTAATATATATATAAAAATATCTAAATTAGACAAAAGCAACTTTACATAATATCAAAAGTAAAAACTCAACCAATCCCCGGCAACGGCGCCAAAAACTTGTTCGCTATTATTTTCGCTACGCCGCAAGTGCACGGTGTAGTTGCAATATAGGGAAGCAAGGTCGTATTCCACAAGGATTGGTGAATTTAAACTTCTGAATATTATTAATGAGTTGTTTTCAATCTATTTAGACAACCAAAGATGAAGAGGTGTTGAGAACTAAAACATAGCTAAATAAAGCAAGTAAATAAAATAACAACAAGATAAACTTAGTTAATAAATTGGAGAATGACTCGAAGGAAAGTTATCCTAGGGACTAGATTTCGATGGATCGTAATGAACTTCAATCTAAAGCAATATTAATCTTGATATGACCAACTTATCTAGGGCGATCTCCCCACTAGTTCTAGCCCCCTCCCGGACGACTAAAACAGTAGATTACGGGTCATAATTGCCGTCCCCGGTCAATTTCTAACCTATAACTCCCAAGAGCACAAAAGATCAACAAGCCCTCACCCAACTCTCAACCTCCCGGTTTATTGAGATGATATGTTTCAAGCTCCTAATCTATTGTAATTATCCTCTCCCGATTCAAATCACAAATTAGAAATGCACAAAAGGTGGCCAACCAATCATACAAGAGATAAATCTAGGGCTTGAAAAGATAACAATAAGCACAATCAAGATATATATAGAACAAAGAAATCAATCCATTACAAATCCATCTAATCTAATCCCTAAGATAAGAGATTTTAGCCAAGCATATTCATAATAAAAGCAAATCTCAAGTCATAAGAAAACATAAATAAAGATATAGAGAGATAGAGATTCATAGACAAATCCTATAATCTTGATCTTCAATCATGTGGTCTTGATGAGCTCCTTTCCAAGTCTTCCCCTTCTTTCTTTGATTTTTGTGTGTGGAAGAGAGAAAAAATGGTAGAGAATGGAGGCTAGGGTTTGGAATTGGAGAATTGGGGAAGATGGAGTGGGTGTGTGTGATGAATGATATGAGAAAAGAGGGGAAAAATGGAGTTTTGGGCTAAAAATCACGTCTGGGCCCACCAAAAGGCGGATCCCCGCCTCTTCCCCGCGGTCACGGCATGAACCGCGGTTGAAAACGCGGCTGGAAGCAGGGGAGGCCGCGGTCATGGGCCGCGACCGCGGCTCGGACCGCGGGTGACTGTAAAAAACGTTCTGGACTGCTCTGGAGCAGAGGCCCGCGGTCGGGCCCGTGGCCGCGGCCCGGACCGCGGGTTACTGGGCAATTTTGGAGCAGAGGCCCGCGGTCGGGCCCGTGGCCGCGGCCCGGACCGCGGGTGCCTGGGCTTTATGCGCAGTCCGCTTGTTCGGCTCCGTTCTCCCTCGTCCGGACTCGGATTTGGTCACCGTTTGCGCTCACGAATTCCTATCGAGACGTACTTCGATCTCATATCTTCAAAATCCTCCAATTAATCCTTGATTTTCCCTGAAATCACTCCAAAACTACACCAAGGAATCAAAACTCAACAAAACTCAAAATTGTGATACAAACACATATTAGCAATCAATTCATGGGGGAAAATGACAACAATTCATGCGATATTGAGGTACGAAAACCATGTTTGTCACCTGGGCCTCTTTTATCCTTTCTCTAATCTGGCGGATGGTCTCGATCATCTCGCTTACTGCGTCTGGCCCAAGGATTTTTCTTTCACCCACTTCGTCCCAGTAAAGTGGTGATCTGCACTTCCTTCCATACAGCGCCTCATAAGGTGCCATATCAATGGTTGCCTGGTAACTGTTGTTGTAGGCAAATTCGATCAGTGGCAACACCGATTCCCAACTTCTTCCTCGGTCTAGCACCACTGTCCTCAACATATCTTCAAGGGTCTGAATTGTCCTTTCCGATTGTCCATCTGTTTGAGGATGGAAGGCGGTGCTAAAGTTTAGTCTTGTTCCCAACTCTTTCTGCAAGCTGATCCAAAATCTAGAAGTAAATTTCGAATCTCTATCCGAGGTCATGGATGTTGGTATTCCATGTAGCCGTACAATCGCACGGATGTACAGTTGGGCTAGCTTCTCCGATCCATGGGTGAATTGGAATCGGCATAAAATAGGCGCACTTCGTTAGGCGGTCTACTATTACCCAAATAGATGTGTTGCCCCTATTTATCTTTGGTAGACCCATCACGAAATCCATCGCTATGTGCTCCCACTTCCATTCTGGGATTTCCAATGGCTGCAATTTTCCATATGGTCGTTGATGTAAAGATTTCACTTGCTGGCATGCAAGGCAGTGCTCTACAAATGAGGCTATATCCCGTTTCATCCCGTCCCACCAAAACTTCTATTTCAGATCTTGGTACATTTTGGTACTCCCGGGATGTGCGGTATAGGGCGTGTCATGAGCTTCACTCATGATCTCGTTTCTGAGTTCCTCGTCATGGGGAACACACAGTCTCCCTTCAAAAAGAACGGCGTTATCCGTTGCCTCTTGGTAGCCTCCTGGTGTGCCTGTTTGGATCTTCAGACGAACTTTCTCCAATGCCTCGTCCACTCTCTGTGCACTGACGATTCTCTCTCTGAGGTCTGGGGTGGCTACCAGAGTCGCAATAATTACTCTTGTTGTCGCCGGTGGCTGAACCACCTCTATCCTCAATTTGTCAAAATCTCTTACGAGTGTGTCCTCTTGAGCAAGAAGAAGTCCTAACTCGGATTGAGTTTTACGACTTAAAGCATCGGCTACTACATTAGCTTTGCCCGGGTGGTAATTGATATTGCAGTCGTAATCCTTCACGAGTTTGAGCCATCTCCTCTGTCTCATGTTCAAGTCTTTCTGCTCGAAAAAGTACTTAAGGCTTTTGTGATCGGTGAAGATTTCACATCTAACTCTGTATAGATGGTGCCTCCAAATTTTCAAGGCATGTTGCTGCCAGTTCCAGATCTTGAGTGAGGTAGTTCAATTCATGTGGCCTTAGTTGTCGCGAGGCGTAGGCGATGACCTTTCCTTCCTGCATCAATACACAACCTAACCCATTTTTGGACGCGTCTGTGAAGATCACATGTTCTTTATCGGCTGCTGGAACTGCTAGCACTGGTGCAGTTGTTAATTTCCTCTTCAGCTCTTGGAAGCTGGCTTCACACTCTTCGTTCCATTTATACTTGATTCCTTTGCGGAGTAATTGCGTCATTGGCTTTGCTATCTTAGAGAATCCTTCGATGAATCTTCGGTAGTATCCCGCCAAACCTAAGAAACTCCGGATTTCATTAGGTGTGGTTGGTGATTTCCACTCGCGCACTGCTTGCACCTTGGCGGGGTCCACCTTGATTCCATCTGCTGAAATGATGTGCCCTAGGAACATTACTTCTTTCAGCCAAAATTCGCACTTACTGAAGTTGGCGAACAACTTCTCCATCTTTAATGTCTCCAGGATGATTCTCAAATGTTTTTCATGCTCCTGGTCATTCTCAGAATAGATGAGGATATCATCTATAAATACTAAGACAAATTTGTCTAAGTATGGATGGAAGACTCGGTTCATGAGGTCTATGAATACTGCCGGTGCATTGGTTAGACCGAATGGCGTGCAAACAAATTTATAGTGACCATATCTTGTACGGAAAGCGGTCTTGGGTATATCCTCTGGTCTGATCTTCAGCTGGTGATACCCAGACCTTAAATCTATTTTTGAGAATACACTGGCTCCCCTGAGTTGATCAAACAAATCATCTATCCTTGGAAGGGGGTATTTGTTTTTAAGCGTCAGTTTGTTCAACTCTTGATAATCAATGCACATCCTCATGGTTCCATCTTTCTTTTTGACAAAGAGTACAGGCGCTCCCCAAGGCAAAACACTGGGCCTGATGAAACCCAAGTCCAAGAGTTCTTGTAGTTCCACCTTCAATTCTTGTAGTTCCTTTGGGGCCATCCTGTACGGCTCTTTTGATACTGGGGCAGATCTAGGTTCTAGATCAATGGTGAAATCTAGTTGCCTGTCTGGAGGTAGTCCCGACAATATTTCAGGAAAAACTTCTGGAAAGTCTCGTACTATTGCCACATCTTCCACCCTCTTGTCTTCACTAGCTTCCCCGTTTAGGTAGACGAGATAAGCTTTGCTTCCTTCCTTCATCATCTCTTTTTTGGCTTGCAATGCTGATATCACTGGTACTCTCTTCTTCATACCGATGCCGTGAAATTCTGTCGGTTCTTTTCCAGGTGGTCGAAGAGAAATTTTTCGTTCATTACAAAGGATGGTGGCGTGATTCTTGGCTAGAGAGTCTATTCCTAATATTATGTCTACGTCCCACATAAGCAGAATATTAAGATTGTTCGCTACCATCTTAAGTTCTCCCATTTCAAATTCTACGTTCGAGCAAACATGTGTGGTGGTAGATCTTCCTCCTGAGGGTGTAGTGATTCTTAAGTCACACTTAGCTCGTTCTGATTCGATTTCTAAGGTATCTACGCAAGGGGCAGAAATAAAAGAATGCGAAGCACCAGTATCGAACAGAATCATAATGGAAAAACCTTTAAGCTTGCCCATACCTGCCAGGTTTCTCTGGTTTTTCTCGGGCTAGTTTTGGTTGAGTGCAAAGGCTCTCGCCTGCTGTGGTAGTTGTTGCGGCCGTTTTTGTTGCTGTTGGCGCTGTTGGTGCTGGTGCAGCTATTGTTGGCGGAGTTGGTATTGCCCGTAGGGACTGGGCATGAGTGGCCCTAACTGTCGCGCCTTGCTATTTGTTGGGGCACTGAGATGAGTGGTGGCCCTTCTGGCCACACGTGTAGCAACTGCCAGTTCCAGCCCTACAGACACCACGATGCGGTTTGTTGCACTTTGGACACAGGAAAACTTCATTTTGTCTTTGGATGCCTCTAGCCTGGGCAGGACCTTGTTGCTTCCCTTGTCCTTGTTGCTGATATTGTCCAAACGATGCACTTCCTTGCCATGGCCTCTTGTTAGTTCGGTTTTCATTTTCTCCATGGTCGTTCCAGTTGCGCTTCCCTTTAAAGTTTTGAGGGCGTGTAGGTGGGTTGGCTTGTGCTGAGGTCTGTGACGGAGCCAACCTTTCTACTGGCATCGCAGCTTCGATGTCCAGTGCCCTGTTCAAAGACTCGGTGTATGAAAGTCCACCATGACTTGCTAGAGTCATTCTAATCGCGTGCCTCAGACCGGCACAAAATTTCTCTGCCATTTTCTCATCAGTATCCACCTGCTGCGGAGCATAACGCGATAGATCACAGAACTCTCTGTCATATTCTGTCACTGTCTTCTTTCCTTGTTTCAGGCTATAGAACTCAGCCTCCTTCTTCTTCCTGTAGCTCTTGGGAATATACTTATCGTATAATCCAGTCTTAAAGTCTTCCCAAGTATAGGCTGCCCATTGCTCGGGAGTCAGCGTCTTTTGACGAGCTTCCCACCAAAAGTCAACCGATCTAGCTAGTTGGAAAGACATACACGAGAGTCGCTCCTCCTCCGTGCAGTGTAGGAAAGTGAAAATGCGCTCCAAGGCGCGTACCCAAGCTTTAGCCTCAGCTGGGTCGCCTGTTCCATTGAACGTGGGCGGATTTTGTCGAAGAAAAAGTTCCTCGATTCTCCTCGCAGGGGGTGGAGGAGGTGGGGTAGGTTCCCTGTTGTTTGGCGGTTCTTCTGGTATTTCATCTCGATTTTCAACGTTGTTAACGTTTTTCCTAGTAGGGCAACCTCTCTTAGGCGGCATTCTGCAAGTTACAAAACACTCCTATTAACACGTTCTAAACACGAGTCTAAGGCAATTAGTAAAGAACTACTTATATAAAAAAAATTAACTTGTCATAAACTCAAAAACATAGATATTGACAGAAACTGTTGCATACACAAGTCACAATATTCTTAGTCACTACATTCTCAACTGACTTCCCAAGAATAAAATCCGTAGAGAAGCATAAAACATACGTGAGATTGCCGCAAAAAGCCCATGCTAGTAGGGTCGTACATATATCATGGAAAAATTGCCTCGACGAGGACTTTTACATCATCATCTAAATCGGAAAATAGAAGTCTATCCAAGTACTCCATATGGTGTACCGGCTTACTAGCTAAGCAATCACAAAAGGTACTTAGTTACGGAACGTCCTAAAGATCAGCGTTTCCGTACTAATGCTAGCTAAAGACAACAAAATAAAAATCATAGTCATAGAGTTACAAAAACATCAGAACGAATCATCGTTTCCGGAATACATCCATAAGCTAAAAACTATCAAGTCTGCGAACCCCGAGTCACGGTACGGCTGCTCCTCGGTGACACCAGGGGGTCCTCCTCAGGATCCTCCTCGGAATCTTCCTCCACATCCTCGTCCGGCTCCTCGCTGGGCAAAAGGGTCTCTCCCTGACCTTCGCCTGTCACCCAAATGGTATGGGCTGAGCGGAAAATATCGTCCATAATCTCACGGATCGGATCGTCTCTAGTGCGGATCCTGGCCGTGGCACGAGGCTCGATCGGAGCTGGAGGTGGCAGAGGCTCGAGGCGAGTAATCCCCCTCGTACCATACTATACTATCTTATCATCCTCCTGCATAGGGGCCTTGCCCCTATCTAGGAACTCCCTCATGTTAGCCATGACTCGGTCGATGTCCGCCATGGCAGCCGCAAGCTCTACATCTACAGTAGGCATCAATGGTGGCGGAGGAGTAGCAGCCCGGAACGCTGAGTCGGGAGACGATGGGAAATCTCTGCGGGCTCGTGGACGAGATGGGCCTTCCTCATCATCGTGCCTACCACGACGCCCTAGAACCGAGGCATATGGTGGAGGGTTTCGTGGTGGGGTCATCGGGGGCTCAGGAGCGGCAGCGGGTGCTCCAGCGGGCATAGACATCCCCATCTGCACGAAATCTCCCGGAATGATGTATGGCCCTAGAGGGGCACTGCCCCAAAAAGTGAAACAGGTCTGGATCTCCACGATGAAACTAAGGAAGTCTCCCATGATGTTGTGATAATCCTCCAGGCGGAAGATATAGTGGGGAGAGATCTGCATAGCCCACCCTTGCCACTCAGAAGGCAACAATGGAATCAACCTCAAGATACCGTCATAACCTGACACTCCGTGTGCACTCGCCTCGACCCAGTGTCGATGAAGTCCTGCGAGGAACTGTCCGAGGTTATCCCCGTGGCATGGGGCATAGGTGCGGTAGGCCCGCCTGACCTCTTCTAGACTCGCCCAAGGGGGCAATGGTCGTCGTCGGGTAAAAACAGTCCTCGCCATCTAACAAAAGAAAGTTCTATCGTCAAACTCAATGTAACACGTGACATGTAACTTAAAAAGATAAGGTTCTAAACATCTATAATCGGAAAACAAAGCTCGGTTCGAATAAGAAAAAAACACATAGCTAGTAAAATCTAGACATCACCACATCATCTAAATCTAGTATTCATGCACAAGTCATAGAGGTCCTTAATACTTAATCACAGATTAAGAATTCGACTATCATATAGTTCTAGTGTGATTGTCTACCAATCTTAGGGCTTGTTATGCGATGATGATATACTCTTAGATCTAGTAACGAGCACTAAAAAGTTTCAACAAAATAAGTTCATAAAAGGCAAAGCCAATTTCAGAATCTCTTCGTAGAAGAACACTCGAATGTTGAAGCTATGCCCACGCCATTAGCGTACTAATGACGTTCGTTATACTCTTCTTTACCTCCATGCTCTTTTTTTTTCATCATGCAACCCTTCGTGTGATTCCTCTTTCCCTCTTTCAACCGTCATTGTTGATTTCATCGTAACATGAAGAAAAGTTAAGTCCTCTCCTTAAGTTCTCTTCTATGTCCCATTGTGAAAGTGAGCATATATCACTTAATAGTTCTAAGTTCTTCTGATTCATACCATAATCATGCTTATTCATGCTTCATATAGTTCAAGAAATTAACTAAATTTCAAAACTTGAAAGCATTTACTGTATTCTTCGTTGAGCGTGACGAGATGTAGTGCCAAGCTTTTGTCAACTGGTTCATGAGCATGTTGACTTATTTAATTTAGACTTAACTTAGAAGGAATGGTTAGTACTCAGAGCAAGAGAAACGCTCTGATACCATTCTGTCACGACCGCATTTTGCTAAGGATAGCAAATCGGGATTAGAAAGGGGGCGTGTTTAACTTCTTGATGACTCGACTTTATATAAAGGAATATAATTGAACTTAGCTAGATGTCCAAGAAGGCCACAAAGGGGGTTTACATAATTATCGAAAGGGTACCCACGAGTTTGAGTATAAAGTTAATAATACATGACAAGGTTGCCAGAGCAACAAAATATCTCTTAACAAAATCAGTGTTCGCAGCGGAAAAATCGTAATTCGAGTATATGTATAAAGACATATACTCTACTCTGAGGTTTTCATTCTAGATTGACAAAAGCTCCGCTTGCACACTGCATCTCCGATCACAGCTCAACCTGCACATTTATAAATACATACATGGCTAAGTACGGGAGTACTTAGTGGACACTTGCCGAAATTTACATACATGCATAATATTTTATCGTCAAGCCTTTCATCAGAAGTAAGATACGAGGGTTTTCCTTTAAAGACTCGTATTTACTACAAATATCATTTCTTTCATAAATAACCCGCGCATGCATTTTATATCATTAATAACCATATCAGTAACTCG
Source organism: Salvia miltiorrhiza (assembly GCF_028751815.1). NCBI lineage: Eukaryota > Viridiplantae > Streptophyta > Magnoliopsida > Lamiales > Lamiaceae > Salvia > Salvia miltiorrhiza. The sequence continues at coordinate 31,832,072 of NC_080388.1, forward strand.
TGCCGAGAGGGAGGCCTCCCTCTACGGATACTATGATCGGCCAACCCGCTAGATGACTCACGATCACAAAGGTGTACACTAATTCCGAAGGGATTTGCGGTCCCATCCAGAATTCGAATTTGATTAACATCAGATAGGCAATTAATAATAAAACATAAAGCATTTAGACATTGACAATCATTTAAATTCATAAGCATAAAGTCTTAGCAATTCTATAATATGGTTTTAGTTTATACATAAGAAAGCCCATCTGGTAGTAAAGGCTTGTGGCTAAGCTTTAACTCTTGCGCTTGACCTTGATTCGAGAAAAAAATAACGTAAGGTTTTAATTCGAGACAAGTCCCCAAGTAATGAGGATGCGTGAAGTAATCATGCATGACTCATATTCCCTTTAATAAATTATGCTGAGATAATAATTAGGGAAATTTCTACTATTAGTTCAGGCTATCGGATTTAAACCATATAGGTCTCGCCTTGATTCTCACACAGCGATATGGTAAAAAGCCTATGGACCTCTTCGCGTAAAAATACAGACCTTAAAACTCTACCAGTGAGAGCATGCTGTGGTTATTCACGTTCGTCTATATTGTTATGAGTTGGAGATTCTCGTAGCCTATGAAAGGTTCTATGTTGCTGGCTCTACATGGACGTGACTGACTATGCATTTATTCTCTCGTAATGCATATGAACATGATTTCTGTGAGTGTGATTCACGTCAATAGAAGTAGCAACTGAGGTAGAAGGTTACTGACTCAACTAGAACACCTCTAGATTGACTTGCAATAGGACAAGGACACTATAGCAGTGGTAAGCTAACCCAATGTCGTCTCTCAAGGAAGATCTTAAAGGGCAATTAATTATGTCACACAAAAACTGTAAACTAGGGATTATTAACTAAAACTTGTAAAGTAAACTTAACTTGAAAACTAAACTTAACTAGGCGAAAAGGAATTAACTAAAGCTTGTAAATTAAACTTAACTAAAACTTAAACTTAAGAATTAACTAAGCAAGAAAGAACAAACGTAAATACTTAAGCATAATTAAACTATTAAACCTAGACATGATTAAACGCATAAAGTAAAGCAGAATTTAAATACTTGAATTAAAGCTTCTAATCTAATGAATATAAACTAAATTGCATAATTTAAAGGAAAGCAATAAACGAAAGTAAAGCATAAACATAATTAAATTGCAGAATTTAAAGGAAAGCAAGTAAAAGCAAATAAATAAACTTGATTAAGAAATACCGTAAAACGTCTCGAGAACCAACTTGTCACGTGATTACAACTCTAAACGAAGAACTAATCTAAAACATGAATTGAAAGAACTATAATAAACTAACTAAGAACATAATTCGAAACTAAGACTAAGAAAGCAATAAACCTAAGTCTTTAGCTAACTAGGCTGAAACTAAAGATTAGGGTAAAGAGATTGATTCTAACTAAGCACCAGACGCAGAAGGATTGTTCTTCATTCACGTTCAAGCCCCCTTTTATAGACTTCAATCCAATCCTGATCACCATCAAACTTTCCATGCAAACCATGAGTCTTAAGAAAATAGAATCGTGCAAGGGAAGAAAAGTCCATCTGGATCGTGCTTTGCAAGTCATCTCAACTCTGGCGAAAATTCGTAGCTCTGCCAACTAAAGGAAACTCTGGAAATTCGGCTCTGGAAAGTATAGTACAGAGCTGAAAGTCAGCTCTGGCATTAGCGAGCTCTGAAAAAGGCAAAGCTGAAAGTCAGCTCTGCAAAGTTGAGCTCTGCATATGTTGACTCTGGCAAAATATGTTGACTCTGTCGATCTTCAGCTCTGCTCTGTCAAGTTTACTCTGGCGCGTAAGTCAGCTCTGTTGATTTAGCTCTGCTCTGCGCGCGGGCTTTTAGCTCTGAACACGGACTTTTCAGCTCTGGCACGGGCTTTTCAGCTCTGGACACTAGAGTGCGCCAGAATACGCCATTCTACTCCAAAATCTCCAAAATTACACTCTTCCATCTATAAAAGCTAAATCTCCTGCAAAGCATAAAATAAACCACAAAACGCACCAATTTCCAGAAGATTTAACTTAAAATATGCACAAGCAAACCCCCAAAATTAGAACAATTAAGCATAAATCAACCCCCCCCCCCACACACTTAGCCTTTTGCTTGTCCTCAAGCAAAATCAGTATGAATCCTAGGAAGATATTAGTTTCAACAATGTTTATTTCCATCCAAACATTCAACAAAGTCAATTCAAAATTTTACAATCAACATACATCTCTCGATCATGCAAGTAACTTAAAGTTTACGAAGCAACAAAATAGTAATGCAAGTAATTCGATCAGACCCAATTCTCCGCTAGAAGTGAATTTCCTAATGTGATCGCCTTTATAATCAATATCACCATTTTTTTCACACTTTGTGTGCTTAAGTTTTTGGACAGCTGAGCCATAATTCATGAAATAAAAACCATTTGGATGTAATCCAAAGTTTTTTCACGTGGTTTCCCATGCTCATAGTTAGACTAGAGGAGCAGAGACTCAGAGCTGTCACGTTTCAGAGCTGGCATTTTCAGAGCTGGCAATTCGTCCAGCATTTTCACAGATAAGGATACGATCATAGGCAATCACAATGAGAACACTCCTTCTGGCATCTACCGGATAAATCACATTTTACTTACTTACAATCGTGTTGCAACAAAACTCATAATTCTTTGCACAAACAAGAAACATATATCAAAAGTAAAATAAGAATAACCACCAAACAAACACAAACCCGAAATTCACATCGAAAACCATCTTCTCTTCCACAAATTCATAAAAATTAGCAAGTATCAAAGAATAAGCTAAGCATAGAAAGATCAATCGCCCAATTGAAAACATGCAACAAAATAAGACACCCCCCCACACTTAAAGCATGCCATATCCTCAGGGCATAAAAATAAAAGAGTTAGAAAACATCCCTGATAATCGGCATTGAAAAGCATAAGCTCTGTGAGAGGCGGCGAAAAGTAGGAATTTGTGGTCTGTGGCAGAGTAGAATTTCAGCGCTGGCATCTGCAGAGTGAAATTTCAGCTCTGACTCTGAACGGCAGAGTCAGAGTAAAAGTGCAGCGCTGGCATTCTTCAGCGCTGGCGGCAAAATCAGAGTAGAAATGCAGCGCTGAAAACAAAACAAAAACACCCAAAAATCAAAGCATCCGCACAAGCAACCAAAACTTAGGAAAATACAAAAAACAAAAAGCATAAAACAAGAAAAACAAAAAAAACTAAACCAACGGTGGGTTGCCTCCCACCAAACGCTAGTTTTAAAGTCGCCAGCCCGACGTAGAGAAACCCTTAACCAAAATCACTATGAAAAGTCAGCTGAATTAATCCTTGTGATAACACATCATCCTCCATGTCAGCTGCGGGTCCTCTTAATGAGCAAGCAGTGCTCATCACATTCATCATTCTCTCGAACTAAGAGCTAGGTCGAGATCTCCTTTCTTCCTTCTCCTCCAAAGGCAGTTTACTTTGCACTCTTTGCACGATTTCCTCATTGCTTTTCAGCACATCAACCCGTCCTTCTTCAACTGCGGTGTCATCTTTCAAGTTTGTCGGCACTTCTTGCTCTGCACTAACTTCGAGTGGAAGCTTAGCCAAAAACTGATCTTCAATAGCCTCCTCATCTTGCAGATTGTCAAGAAAATCCTGTATAATTTCATCCTCTTCCGGGCTGGTGTTCATAAAATTATCCTCGGTAGAATTTTGGCAAGTGCTGGTCAGAGCCGGCGAAAGAATGTCTACTCTGGCATCCAACATTAGAGCTGGAGTGGTGGTCAGAGCTGGACTCGGTAGAACTGGGCTCGTCAGAGTTGGCGAAAGAATGTTTGCTCTGGCGTCCAACGTCAGAGCTGGTGGAACGGGCAGAGCTGGCGTGCTAGGCAGAGCTGGCAAAAGGCTGTTAGCTCTGAAAATTTCCACTTCTTCCTCATGGTCAGAAATCTCAACAAGAGAACAGATATGCATAGAAGTGTTAGAAATAATAGGCTTCTTATAAAAAGCTAAGAATGTTACCGATCTACCAGACCCGACCATGCTCAAAGTTCCAGAACCCACATCAATGCGCGTCTGGGTAGTAGTCATAAAAGGCCGGCCAAGTAGAACAAGATGCCCATTCTCTCCAGTAATACCTTGCCCTGCTTCGAGCACCACAAAATCTGCCAACACGTTAATTCCTCTTACCGTGACTTCAACATCCTCTAAAAGTCCATGCGTGTTGCTAATTGCTCCGTCAGCTAACTGAAGTCTCGTGTCATGCATTTAAGCTCCTCTTCCTTCCTGCCCAATTTCTGGAATATAGAAAACGGCATCAAATTGACTGCCGCACCCAAGTCTAACATGCCCGAGAATTCTCCAACTCTACCCAAACCAATATCGATAATGAAACTCCCTGGATCTTCTTGCTTCGGTAATGGTTGGGTTGGATCAAAACTTGATGGTGGCAGAGGTGGGCTGAGATTCGGTGGTTGATAAGGCATAGTGGATTTATGAAGTTTCTGCTCTGGCCTCATCAACTCTGGCGCTCTTCTCTGCTCTGGCGCCCTTCTCCTCTACTTTGGCCCCCTTTTCCCCTGCTCTGGCGCCCTTATCTGCTCTGGCCATCGCGTCAGAGCTGTCATCCTAGTCTGCTCTGGCATCCTCGCCAAAGCTAGCGCTTGATTTGTTTTCCCGGACTGCTGCTGCTGCAATTGGTTCAGAGCGCCCGACAGTTGCCCCACGGTGGTCTCAAGTCTTTTTATGGTTGTAGACTGAGATTCCAAATTCTACTTCGTCATCTCCATGTTCTGCTTGCTTATCTCCATAAACGATTACATCGTTTCCTCTAATTGTTTCTGCTTTTGAAAATGTGGAGCATTCTTAAATTGTTGAGCAGGCTGAAAATTTCCTTGTTGCTGACCTCTCCATCCACCATTGCTTTGATTATAATTTATGCTCTGCGCAGGGACAGGTGCAGCTTCTGTATGGCTCATCTTGAGCTGCTGTACTTCGCGCATGATTGAAGCTAATTGTTGCTGCAGCTCATACTGGTTCGTCACAGCGCTGGCCTCAACTCTCATTCCACGGACTAATTTCTGCTGGGAGCTCTCGACTAAGGTCTTGTTTATCTCCTTTAACTCTGTTGCCGTCTTCCTAGCGATGTTCCCTCCTGCCGTGCTGTCCACCATAAATTGGGCAGTTTGCACTAACCCATCATAGAAGAATTGCATCAACATCACATTGGTAAATTGATGTTGAGGGCATTGGCGGAGAAGTTCTTGATATCTTTCCCAAGCTTCATGTAAGGGCTCGTCCGATCCTTAGGTGAATTCCATGATTTGCGTTCTGAGCTCCTGTGTTTTGTGGTTGGGATAATACTTTAACATAAATTTTTCGCAAGCTTCTCCCCAAGTAGTGATGGAGTTGGGCGGCAGAGATAGCATCCACGTCCTCGCCCGATCTTTAAGGCATACGGGAAACACTTGAGCTTAAGATGATCCTTCGTAAGATTCAGCAGTGGGATGGTTTGAACTTGCGTGCAAAAATCACGAGTGAATTGCAGTGCGTCTTCACTCGGCATCCCGTGGAACAAAGGTAACAAGCTGGAATCATTCGGCTTTAAATTGTAGTTTCGGACGGCGGTAGGGAGCATAATAGCCGAAGTGTTGGTGTCTCCGATGATGGGCCTGGTGAAATCTCCCATGTACTCCATGTTTTGCGCCATCTCCCTCTTCTCCGTGTTTATGTTCTGCACTGTTCGGTCAGAGTCAGAGCTGGCTTCCTCCTTCGTTTCTACGGTGTGCTCTGCCGTGTCTATGGTCTGCTCTGATCGATCAGAGTCAGAGTCAGAGCGCGCCTCAGAACCAGAGTCAGAGTATAACTCGTCTGCTCTGGTATGCGCCTTCCCTTCAGAGTAGAGAACGTCTGCTCTGTCACGCGTGCGAGTGTTATCTAGCGGAGACGTTAGTTTTCTTTTCAGACTACGGCGTCCCTACATACACAACACTTAACACACGGGTTAAACGCACCGGCGGGAGAAAAAGTAAAAACAAAATGTAAAGTAAAGAAAACAAGTAAAAACGGAAAGAAAAGTGACACAACTAAAATGCCTAAAACCTTCCCCGGCAACGGCGCCAAAATTTGACTCAACTAGAACACCTCTAGATTGACTTGCAATAGGACAAGGACACTCTAGCAGTGGTAAGCTAACCCAATGTCGTCTCTCAAGGAAGATCTTAAAGGGAAATTAATTATGTCACACAAAAACTATAAACTAGGGATTATTAACTAAAACTTGTAAAGTAAACTTAACTTGAAAACTAAACTTAACTAGGCGAAAAGGAATTAACTAAAGCTTGTAAATTAAACTTAACTAAAACTTAAACTTAAGAATTAACTAGGCGAGAAAGAACAAACGTAAATACTTAAGCATAATTAAACTATTAAACCTAGGCATGATTAAACGCATAAAGTAAAGGCAGAATTTAAATACTTGAATTAAATCTTCTAATCTAATGAACATAAACTAAATTACATAATTTAAAGGAAATCAATAAACGAAAGTAAAGCATAAACATAATTAAATTACAGAATTTAAAGGAAAGCAAGTAAAAGTAAATAAATAAACTTGATTAAGAAATACCGTAAAACGTCTCGAGAAGCAACATGTCACGTGATTACAACTTTAAACGAAGAACTAATCTAAAACATGAATTGAAAGAACTATAATAAACTAACTAAGAACATAATTCGAAACTAAGACTAAGAAAACAATAAACCTAAGTCTTTAGCTAACTAGGCGGAAACTAAAGATTAGGGCAAAGAGATTGATTCTAACTAAGCGCCGGAGGCAGAAGGATTGTTCTTCATTCACGTTCAAGTCCCCTTTTATAGACTTCAATCCAATCTTGATCACCATCAAACTTGCCATGAAAACTAGGACTCATAAGGAAATAGAATCGTGAAAGGGAAGGAAAGTCCATCTGGATCCTGCTCTGCAAGTCATCTCAACTCTGGCAACATAAGCGAACTCTGGAAATTCGGCTCTGGAAAGTATAGTGCAGAGCTGAAAGTCAGCTCTGGCATTAGCGAGCTCTGAAAAAGACAGAGCTGAAAGTCAGCTCTGCAAAGTTCAGCTCTGCATATGTTGACTCTGGCAAAATATGTTGACTCTGTCGATCTTCAGCTCTGCTCTGTCAAGTTTACTCTGGCGCGTAAGTCAGCTCTGTCGATTTAGCTCTACTCTGCGCGCGGGCTTTTAGCTCTTAACACGGGCTTTTCAGCTCTGGCGCGGGCTTTTCAGCTCTGGACACCAGAGTGTGCCAGAATACGCCATTCTACTCCAAAATCTCCAAAATTACACACTTCCATCTATAAAACCTAAATCTCCTGCAAAGCATAAAACAAACCACAAAACGCACCAATTTCCAGAAGATTTAACTTAAAATATGCACAAGCAAACCCCCAAAATTAGAACAATTAGGCAGTTGGGTATGGCTGGACTGTTGGAGTGTGAAAAGTGCAGCAGTTGGGAAGAGATGGGACGCCTGCAGCTGCTCCTATTCTTCCCTCTCTCTTATTTTCCTTTGTGCAGGTGGTAGAGTAGAAGTGTAGTAGAGGCGTAGGGTATAAAGTTGATTGTAAGGGATTAAAAGTTGTGATGTGATTTAAATAAAATCCTTCAGTGTTGGTCGTCCTGTATTTGAAGTACTGGTTTTGTGTTTTGCTAATATCGTTTATTCGCAGTCGAAACTGGTCGTTCTAATAATTAAATTAAATCCATAGATTTAATTTACTTAACAAGTCGGAAAAAAATAATACACGACTTTCGTAATTATGTAAAATAAATAGGATTAGAAATCCATCTCGATCACAGAAATAACATGACTTCGCTAAGTCAGTTATAACTTTGAATAATAAATATTCATCGACTAAAAGATTCATGTCGCGGTCTTAAATCACGCGAAATTAAATGCATAAGCTCATATAATAACCTTGCCTCCAAAAATATATAATTCAGAGTCATAACTGAATTCATATAGCAATAAAAAGTGTTTCATTCACTAAAAAGAGATTAGTAATCACGCATTACTGGATTTAAACTATAGTAAAGGAGCGGGTCGCTACATGTTTGCACCGCCTGCGAGTGACTGCAACATCAACTCAGCCATTCACGGCGTCACGCAATTTTCAGATCTCACGCTGCGCGAGTTTCGGAGCATCTACCGTTGAACGAAGCGACGATCCACCCTACTGTTTTGCACGGCGAGGGGGATGTGAATCGTTGTGAAAAATCCGTCGAATGGGGAGAAGGGATGAGGGAGGCGGCTGAGGGATTTGCAAGAGAGATAGAAGTGAGAGATTAAAACGGGGGAGTAAATTTCGCCCCATCCGTTTTTATCATTTTCAAAGTCTCTTAATTGCCCTTTTCCAATTAAAACCAATTAATGAAAATTTGGTATAATAAATTAAAAGCTGAAAATCAGATTTATCTCAACCGCATGATTAAGCGGTTTTAATGGTAGAGATTAATTCCTTATTCTTTATACTAAGGGGATTCTTTGTAGATCCCCACCCTATATATATATATATATATATATAGGGGAGGGATATAATAAAAATATTTTTAAGTGTATAAAATATGGATAAATCTTGTCCATTAAATATTATTTGATTTAATGGCTTGAGATCTGCCTAATTACATTTTTAATAATTCACGGCAAATCATATTGAGGATAATCTAGTAATTCTACATTCTTAAAATCGATTAAGAAGATTTGATTAAGTAATCAAATTTTTATTTCCATATTTTTTTAAGATTCTTTGTTTAATACACTTATATACGTATTCCACTTCTTTTAACACTTATACATGTGAAGCCATTCTAACCTAAAATTTAAACCTTTTTTAACTGTAAAACTCAGAAATTGTATCCTTAAACCTGAGATATTAATTAACGAGACCAAAGCTAAATTAAAATACTTTCAATTCGTAACATAAATTAAAATTAGTAACAAAAATAATTTCAATTCGTAACATAAATTAAGATTCGCGACAAAAATTAATTCGTAACAAAAGTACGTCCAATTCATAACACAAATTAATTCATAACAAAAGTATTTTCAATTTGTGCATAGAATGAAAGATTTCCTTGTTACATGAAAATATAATTCATAACAAAAAAAACTTCCAATTCGTAACATAAATTAAAATTCATGACAAAAATTAATTCGTAACAAAAGTACGTTCAAATCGTAACATTACTTATAAGTGTCAAACCATTAGGAATTGAAATTACATCATAGAATAATGTGTTGACTCACATAAATCACACCTCTAAAATCTCACGTTAATTCAGGAAATTAAGTGTCAAACATGGAAAATCTTACTTTCCTAATTAATGGCCACAAATATAGGAACTGAGTGGTTAGAGATGGAAAGTCAAATTTTCACAATACCAATTATATCCTTCTACTAAATAATCGTATGAATTTAATTATGAACCGCTACCAATTGAAATGAATCATCAGAATCAAATCCAAGCCATCGATCAATCTAAATCTATGGTCAATTATTGTTCTTATTTTGTAGACTAAGGGGTGTTTTCATGATAGCCCTCCCCTATATATATATATATATATATATATATATATATATATATATATATATATTTCAAATCTTATACTCCCTCCGTCCCGCTAAAATCGGCCACGTTCTTTTCGGCACGGGGATTAAGAAAGGGATTGTTATGTTTTAATTAAGTATGGTCCACCAAAATTAAAGAAGTAATTAAGTCTTTCTTGAATTTAAATCTTTGCCTTCTTCTCTATTTTCCGGCCGACGGCGACGGCGATCGCCGCTCGCCCCTCTATCAAATTCCAAACCAGACATCTCAAATCGCAAACCAGAAGTTCTTCGAGCAAATCGTAAGGGGATTCAGGCGACTCTTTGGGGATTTTTTGCGGCCAAAATACAACAAAATCAACAGATCTCAACGCACAGTAACGCCGCCGGCGACAGCGGCGGCAGGGACGACCCCAAATCCAGGCACCCACAAGGCGCAGCCATTGCCTCTCTCTCCCCCCGAATCTCTCGACCCCAAAACCAGACAACCAATTTCGATAGGCTGTCGATTTCGTCCGAATCCCTCTGAATCTCTCGACCCTACCGCACACAGATCCACCAAGCTCTCGTCGATTTCGCCCTAATCCCTCTGAATCTCTCGACCCTACAGTGCACAGATCCACCAAGCTCTCGTCGATTTCGCCCGAATCCCTCTGAATCTCTCGACCCTGAAGCGGCGTGGTGACAGGGAGGAAGAGAGATGTGGGGAGAGAGAGGGTGGAGTTTTAGGGGTGATGGCGAGGGATGGGGAGGAGAGAGAGAGAGAGAGAGAGAGAGAGAGAGATCATGGGGGTGGCGAGAGGGAGAGAGCAGAGGCCGGTGCTGCTGTCGTCCGGCGAGTGGCGGGGGACTGAGTGTGTGTTTTGTGTGATTCTTTTGTGGGTGTGCCTTTATTTAATTAGGGTTTCGGTTCCATTAGTAATTTTAATTAAATTAATTAATTAAATTTAATTAAAGTAAATATTTCTATTTAAAGAAAGTGGCCACTTTTAACGGGACAAATCAAAATGAAAATGTGGCAACTTTTATTGGGACGGAAGGAGTAACTTACTTTACTTTTTCAAAAAATATCGACTTTATCGCTAGCTCCGTCGTTGCCTGGTCAATTCATTATTCATGCGGTGGCGCAACATTAGAAGATTCATCATTGGCTACTTTCACTGTGAGGAGGCATTGACTTTGCTTTCCAGCGGAGCTTTTTGTTGCTAACACGGCTATTCAGATCGCCAAGACAATGGCTAGAGTTTAATTCTATGCATCTCCTTTTAAAAGTTTCGACTTTAATTAGCTTTCCCTAAATTATAGTATTTCCTCAGTTTATGAAATAATTATCTAATTTTTTTATTTTATCCGTTCATAAAATATTTTTTATTTAATTTTAGAAATAATTTCATTTATTATTATTTTTAAAATTTCTGTATATTTATACATATTATCACTGATAAATCAATATAAACTCACAAATTATCTTTACCTTTATTAAATTATGAGATTTCTCTCCACTTATTAAATACTATATAATTAAATTTTCTTAAACTTCATATTCATTGCTACGAGAAAGTTAATTAATGAATAGAGAGAAAATACGTCCTTTGTCCATAATATTATTATCATCTTGTGGATGATACAAATTTAAAGAAGAGAGCGCTTTTGAAATAGTCATTTTGAATAAGAAAACACAATATTTGGTCACTAATTAAAAAACCACAAAGTATGGCCATATATTACGTATAAAGATTCTTTTGCCCTTAATTAAGGCGGACCGGATTGGGGTCGAATTTGGGTTTGCGCGCGGGTTAGGCAGTGCCATATGTGTCAACCAAAAAAAAAATCTAAGTATATGGCACTAATGACACTAATATGGTCATATCGTGCAACACTACATAAGAGAGTATATGACACTAATGACACTAATATGGTCATAAGTGCCATTCGTGCAGCACACTAAATGGAGAATTTAAACCCTAAATGGATAATCTAAATCCTAAATGGAGAATCTAAACCATAAATGATAATCTAAACTCTAAATGGATAATCTAAACTCTACGTGGAAGTGTTGAAAATGATCATATAATTGTACACATCTAAATAATATCAGCACACAGGTATATGACACTAATGACATTGATATGGCATAAGTACAATTCGTATGACACTAATATGGTCATAAGTACCATTCATGCAACAATGAGTATATGACACTAATGGCACTAATAGTGCCATGTGTGTCTAACCTGCGCGCAAACCCGAATTCGACTCGAATCTGATTCGCTCTAATTAAGGGTAAAACAGTCCTAAAATGTAAAAAAATGGTCAGATTTTGTGTTTTTTCAATTAGTGACCAAATATTATGTTTCCTTCTTCAAAATGGCCATGCGAGTATATTGTTTCTTTAAAAAAAGTAATGAATAATAATTGATAATAGTGAATATTATTGTAAATAGAATTTAAATCTCACTATTATTATGAATAGAAGTTTGTACAGCTTATTACCATAAATAAAGATGGCAAGAATATTATAGTAACGAAGCAAAATGATAAAAATGACAATAATATTGTAGACAAAGGGGGCATTATTTTAGCTTAGCCACTCCCTTTGTTGTTGTTTGTATTCATCCAGGCGGGGGTTGGTGGGTCGTTTAGCCTATTTAATTGTTACTCCCTCCGTCCATGAAAAAACTTCCTAGGAGGGAGTGACATGAGTTTTAAGAAAAAATATTGTTGAGTGTATTGAGAGTGGATAAAAGGTAGTTGAGTGTATTGGGAGTGGTGAAAAGGTGTTATAATTAATATTGAGAGTTGTGAAAAGTGAAAAGTAAGAAGGATTAAAAGTGGTGGGGTATAGTCCAAAAATAGGTAGGAAGTTCTTTCGTGGACGTCCCAAAAAGGAAATATAGGAAGTTCATTCGTGGACGGAGGGAGTATTATATTGTCGCGCTGGCCACTCTATATTCTCAAGAATAAAAAAAGAAAAAAAAAATCAACACATGTGAATTTGTGGACGAGAAGAGAAGCTATACCCCATGCCATCTCAGCAAAATAAATGCTCACACCAAATTTCGAAAATGTGCAATAATTAAATCATCCAAATTTCGCCATCGTCCATGTTTCAAAGATGGAAAATTAACATCATAAAAAAAAATTAAAAAAAAATGGAAAATTAAACAATATAGTGTTAGTTGCGACTTGCTATAATATTAAATTAATTACTCATCGAAATATTTTTTTATTATCTATTTTCATCTTATCAGGTCAGGAAATATTTTCTTATTTTGGATTAATTACGTTAAAACTTATGAATATTGAGTCAATGTTTAAATTTTTCATTAACTCTCTTTTTTATTAGTAATTCCCTGAATTTGAGAAATTGAATAATTTTTCCATGTTTTTTTTTGCTTTAGTGAAGCTCCGAGCTGACATGACAATTTTTAGACAATTACGAGCTGACGCGCCGCCTACTTGAACTGAAAATTGACACATGACAAAAAAATAGAATTTCTGAACACAGTGTTTACGCCCCCTTCGCGCGGCACCGCCATATGACCTCGCTTGGCCGCCGCCCTTGGTCCCGCGTCCATCTCTTATCCACTTGTCGGCAGCGTCGCCGGAGTCGTACCGACTCGCCGCTGCGAATCAGCACCGCGCGAGAACAGGCAGCAACAGCACCATTATTTCACACCTTCACCGCTGCACTGCAACTCTGGCGTGACTTCGCCACTTCTCACACAGCAGCAAACGCCTCACGATGGAGACTAGAGCAGCCAGATCATATTTCAGCGATGCCATATTATATTTCAGGTCACTTAAAAAATGCCATGTCAGCTATGAATTTGAGGATTTTTAGAAAGCATGGAAAAATTATTCAACCACTTAAATTCAGGGAATTGCTGATAAAAAACAAAAGTTCATGGAAAATTTAGAAATTGGCTCAAAGTTCATGAGTTTTGGCGTAATTAACCCTCTTATTTTCTATTTTCATCTGTTTATGAAATATTTTTTTAGTTTACTTTTACAAATAACTTCATTAATTCTAATTTATAGAACTCTATGATGCACGGATTCTTCAAAAATTAGCATGTACGGCGAATCGGATTCTTTTAGGGTGCGATTCTCTCGGATTCTCGTCGGATTCGCACCCGATTCGCCACGTGGCGTATCTTTTAAAATAATTTATAAAAATAAATCGGATTCGCAAATTTCATAGGCGAAATTCACGTATCTCGTGCACGAAAGGCCTATACAAGGTTATTTTAATAATTTTATTTTCAGTTATGACTTATATATTGGACTAATAATATTTGAATCGTTATATTGTTGCTCAATTAACTTACATAATTAAAAATACTTAACTTTTGGGTAAAATAAAATGTAAATTACATATAATTAACTTAAGAAAATTTAAATTGTATATATTTTATAAGCATTATGTATCATTAAATTTTAATAATTAGATGTATCCTTGCCGAATCGCACCCTATAATTTTTAAAAATCTGTATCCCCGTACTCGTATCGTATCGCCCCCGCATCCGCACCTCCGTACCTATGCAACATAGGTAGAACTCCTTCTTACCTCGTCAAATACACAACTTAATTTTCTTAAAATTCGTGTTAACTCTCTTAAGAAAATATTTTTTTTACGGAGGGAGTAATATTCAGAAAGAAAAATGTGTTGAGTTCTAGTAAGATTGGTTGTGGTTTGGATCTTCTCTTAGAATAATTTATGTACGTCACTCGTATTTATTATTAAATTTATTATTTACTGATATTTGTTATGAAAAATAAACGTTAATATTCCATCCGTCCATCAATTCTTGACTCATTTTATAATAACATGGATTTTAAGAAATTGATTGAGTGTGTTGTGAGTGAATAAGGGTCTCATATTTGTTGTAATTTTAAATAGATTTAATTTGATTGAGTGGAATAAGAATTTCACATTTATTGTAGTTTTAAATTGATATGTTTGGTTAAGTGGTGGTTCCATCAATTGCATTTTTTGTAAATAAGAATATAATATTAAGAATTAAAATTAGAGATAAATTTATCAAAAATAAAATTAGTCAAAATTTATGGACGGACCAAAATGATAAAATAAATTAAAAATTAATATATAAATTTTCACTCAAAATAAAAAACAAAAAATAAAAAAGAGATATTTATGTTCAATTATATGCATTATATACATAATTAAAGCGGCCATTTCTTACTGTCGTCACAACTGAAGCCATTATGCATAAAATTAATAGAGTCAATATATAAGAATACCCACTTTCATATAGCAAATATAAATTTTACCCACTCAAATAAAAACTTTAAAAAATACCCACTTTCTGTGTTAAAGGACTAAATTACCCTTAAGATTAAATTAAAAAAATACCCACTCTTAATCCCTATCACTTTCTCTTTCATTCTGAAAAACCATCTCTCTTTCTACACACTCTCTCTCTCCCCTTTTCTCTCCAGAGACGCTCTCTCTCTCTCCTCTTTCTCTCTCTATACACGCAGATCTCTCTCTCTCTCTCCCTCTCCCTCTTCTCTCTCCTCTTTTTCTCCACAGACAGACACACGCTCTCTCTGCCCTCTCTCTTTCGCTCTCTCTCATCTGGCTCTCTCTCATTGTTGCTACCGGAAGTAGCTGCGGTTTTGGAGGTGGAGGTTGACCCAACCGGCGCTCTCTCCACTCTCTCTCGCTTTCTCTCCCCTACGACGGCCGGCGAGAAACGCGTGCGCTGCCGTCGATCTCCCTCTGCCATCAATTTCCAGTTTACTTAACAAATGGGGCAAATGTGTATAATTTCCATGTGACTTATTTTTAAAATTGTTGAATTTGAGGGGAGTTTTGGTGAATTAGGGAATCAGCGAATTGTTGCAGATTGACTTGATCAACAATTTTTTCGAGTTGATGGATCACTGAATTAGGGGATTTTTTTCTATAATATTTTATATTCTTTTACGTTGATTTCAAGTCGGAAGTTAACTAGGAGATTATTTAGATTATTTGAGGAAAAATTGAATTCAATTTAATTTTAATAAAAAAAATACAAGTAATGAAGAAATTGATGAAAACACGCAATTTTGTACAAATGTTCTCGAATTCACTACCAGATTTATAAATTCACAACTGAATTATCAGCGTTGGTTGTGAATTCACAACTAGAAATAGTGTTGGTTGTGAATTCAAGTTTTATTGATTGTGAATTCACAACTTGAAATAGTGTTGTTTGTGAATTCAAACTTTAAAATTCAAATTTACGATTACTTGAATTCACAACCAAAAGCTCGAATTCACAACTACTTGTTTTGGTTGTGAATTCAAACTTTAAAATTCAAATTTACGATTACTTGAATTCACAATCAAATATTCACAACCAAAATAAATCCTGGTTGTTAATTTGAGTTTTAAAGCTCGAATTCACAACTAGTTGTTTTGGTTGTGAATTCAAACTTTAAAATTCAAATTCACGACTACTTGAATTCACAACCAAAATAAATCCCGGTTGTGAATTCGAGTTTTAAAGCTTGAATTCACAACTAGTTGTTTTGGTTGTGAATTCTAGAATTGTTACTGTTAGTTGTGAATTCGAGTTTTAAATCTCGAATTCACAATCAACTCTACATTAGTTGTAAATTCACAACTAATGTTTTTAATTGTGAATTCCAACTTTAAAACTCAAATTCACAATTACTTGAATTCACAACCAAAATAAATTCTGATTGTGAATTTAACTGGTTGTGAATTCACTCGATTGATTGTGAATTCACAATCAAAAAATTCTGGTTGTGAATTCCATTTAGCTATGAAATGCGGAATTTTTTTAAAAAGTAGTGTTTGAAGGGGTAAAATGGTAAGTGTGCGTATTTTTTAAAATTTTTATCTTAGTGATTAATTTTTAATTTTACTAAAGAAAAGTTGGTATTTTCAAAATCCACTGAAATTAATACATGCATAATTTGAGATAAAAAGTATTGTGCCTTTGATGATCTCGAATAATGTCAATTTCTTACTGTTGTCACAACTGAAGCCATTTTGTTGGCCTTAACATACATAAATAATCAACACTCTTTTGAGGTTGTGTTTTTAAATAAAAGGCGACCATCGAATGATATGTTTTTTTTCGCAAAAAACTAGCATGCGGACCGCCGTATGTTATGCGGCCCGCGTTGCTTATACACTATATTAAACTGTTGATAATAAATAAACAGAAAATCATCACACGGTGCAGTGGCAACACTTAGCTATTAGCTTTAACCTTGGGGTAGGGGGTTCGAAACCCAGCACTTGTATTTTTTGCGATTTTATTCTTTTTTTATGTTTTTGTTCTTTTTTTTTCTTTTTTTGCATTTTTGCGATTTTTTTATGTTTTTGTTCTTTTTTCATTTTTTGCAGTTTTGCAATCTTGTTCTTCTTTTTTTACTTGTTTTTTTTCTTTTCCTGTTTCTTTAGGTTTTTTTTTTATTTTATTTTTTGCATTTATGAAATAGGGTTTAGTGTTCCCTATTTAGGGTTTAGTATTCAGTGTTTAGGGTTTACAAAATATTGAATGATGGTTAATACTTATATTCACATAAGTATACATTTAAGCATGGAAATGTATATCTTAGATAAAATAAAAGTAAATATTGCCATTTGGATTTATTATTGAATGGCTAGGGTTTATTATTGAATATGACTAGGTTTTAGTATTCAAGGTTTAAAGTTTAGTATTCCCTATTTAGGATTTAGTATTCCGTGTTTAGGTTTAAAAAATATTGAATGATAAGTATACATTTATGCATTTAGTATTCACATAAGTATACATTTATGCATTAAAATGTATATCTTAGATCAAATAAAAGTAAATATTGCCATTTGGGTTTATTATTGAATGGTTAGGGTTTAGTATTCAGTGTTTAGGGTTTAGTATTTCCTATTTAGGGTTTAGTAATCCCTATTTAGGTTTTAGTATTCAGTGTTTACAAAATATTGAATGATGATTAATACTTATATTCACATAAGTATACATTTAAGCATGGAAATGTATATCTTAGATAAAATTAAAGTAAATATTGCCATTTGGATTTATTATTGAATGACTAGGGTTTATTATTGAATATGACTAGGGTTTAGTATTCAAGGTTTAGGGTTTAGTATTCAGTGTTTAGGTTTAAACAATATTGAATGATGGTTAATACTTATGTTCACATAAGTATACATTTAAGCATGTAAATGTATATCTTAGATAAATAAAAGTATACATTCAGTGTTTAGGTTTGAAACATTACATTTCTTCACAACAATGTTTATTTTTATTCATACGAATGTTTACTTTTAGTTAGTTACTGAAGTAATAATCTTTGTAAATAAAAGTAATTATTGATGTGAAGAAAAGTAATCTTTATAACAATAATTACTTTTTAGACAACAATAATTATAATAAATATAATATTTTTGAAACATTACATTTCTCCATATCAATTATTACTTTTTATTATATATATCAATGATTACTTTTAATAAACATAAATAATAATATTATTATTTGATCAAATAATTATTATCGTAAGAAAAAGTAATTATTGATATGTATAATGCTTTATATTGAATGAAGGTAAATATTTATATTACCATAAGTATACATTTGTGCAACAAAATGTATATCTTATGCTTATTAAAAGTAAATACTCATATTAGGGTTTAGTGTTCAGGTTTTAGGGTTTAATTTACAGAGTTTAGGGTTTAGTTTATAGGATTTAGGGTTTAAAAAATATAATACTTTATATTAAATGAAGATAAATTCTTATATTTACAGAAGTATATATTTGTGCGAATAAATGTATATGTTATGCTTATTAAAAGTAACATTTACTATAAGCAAATGTAATAATTTTGGGGGACAAATCAAATGGGCGCGGGTCAAGGGCACGGATCCGGGTCAGGGCTGGGGCGCAGGTTGACCCGGCCGCATCCCATGCGGATGCCCGCATGTAAGTCCAGCGCTTTTTTTTTAAGTATTCGAAAATTTTGTTTCCATTTTTATCCATGCATTTATTTTACCTTGGTTGGAAGCTCTGTGTCACATGTCGCGTTCATAGTGTGCCATATATACACATTGCGTAGTCCATATTTGATATTACAAACTGCCTAAGTGCAAGGTACTACCGAAACTCAACTATAGGGAAGGGCTACCGTGAGAACACCTTTTAAAATAAGAAATAAGAACAATTTTCAATGTACGAGATCCTATGAACGCTGGTAACGAGATCCTCGAAAATATAAAAAGCATTGGTAGTTTGGCGGCTGAGAGTGAGCCAAATAATTTAAATCTTGCATCAGATCTAGGCCTTCCTCCTTTTGACCCTTTTCTGGAGGGCCCATCAACAAATGGACCTTTCAGCCCACGTGAGATTTTGGATCATTCTTCTGTTTTGCTGGGGGCCATGGCCCAACAGGGAGAGGCCTCTGGCGCCCAATTAGCAGAAGAGGCGACAAAAGGAAAAGAGAATTCCCAGCAGGCTGCGCAATCCCTAGCTAGAAAGAATTCTCTCGAAGCTCTTCCAAAAGGGGTTGACGACAGTATAGAGAGAGTCTCTTTGTCGGGTGCGGGCTCTCCAAGCATGGTCATTACCCCTGAAGAAAGGCAAAATCAGCACATTGAAAAGCAAAGGGGAGTGAAGAAGAGATGGAGAGAGAGGAAGTCTCTCAACGCCAAAAGGGGAAGGAGAGGACCGAGAATCAGTGTGGATCGAAAGGGAGGAAAAATGGGGGAATTGGGCAGCTTGCAGAGAATACGGTGGCCAAGAGACAAAAGAAGCTCCGAAAAAGGCAATCAAAGGTTAACGATAAGGAGAATTGGAGAAATTTTATTTCCCAATTGGAGTCGGGTAATGAAACTGAAGGGAAGACGTGGAATTACGAGGTTGGCGGGAGTGGGGATCTTCAGCCCTTACAAGACGACAAGATGAGCGAGGAGGGCAGAGCCATCTGGGAATTCGGTAAGAAGATCGGCCTATCTAGTAGCGCTGATGATTCGGTAATGGGGGCGCAAATCGGGATGCTTGATAAGCCGGTTGTTCCGCTGGGAGGGGAAAACGTTCGTTTATGATGAACTTCTTATCTTATAATATTAGAGGCTTGGGAAGCTCGGCGAAGAAGAGAGATGTGCAAGATATCATCCGGCAGTAGAGAATCGACGTGTGTTTCATTCAGGAGACCAAGCTGGAAAAATGGGAGGAATATCCTAACCCTTGTTTTGATGATACCAAAATTCATAGGACTTAAATGTAATAGACTAGAATCGTTTTTGAACTCAAGTGTTAGAGTTCGTTTCTAGTTTAGTTGCGGTGTCAAAGACTGAAGACTGAAGACTGAAGACTGAAGAACGAAGACTGAAGACTGCAGTTACCAACTGAAGTATCAGTTGAAGAATCAGTTGAAGACGGATTATTTAATGCGCGCCATGGACTGATACTAAAGTCAAGTATCAGTTGAACATTCCTCCTAGGACTGATCTTCCAACGTTCAGAGGAAGCCACGTACGCTCAAGTACAGCCGCATTAAATGCAGAGATATCTCAATATCTTATCTCTGCAGAGGTCATTCCTATCTGGTGGTTACTTTTCAGAGATGTCACATCTCCTGTCCATCAAAGAGAGCCGTTTCCACACAAACAAGGAACCTCGAAGATTGAAGCCTCAGCCCAAATTCGAATTGCTCTCCAACGGAAGAAATCTTGAGGACGATTTACGCCAACGGATCTATTCAAGAGTTCTCCTACAAATAGCGCTCGAGGATCACTTCAATCTTCACCGATTCAACGACATAAGCTGAAGCTCTGCCGAAATAGCTACTCAGCCTAAAGCTTAAACCGCCCAAAGCTTGAATCGAAGAAGAGAATTCCAAAGCCAAAATCAGTCACTGCTGATTACATACATTCTCTTAGACCCTAGGCATATATTCTGTGTACCCAGAAGCCAAAGGTCAAACTTGCTTCAAAGAACTCGTTCTTTGTAAGTATAGTTGGCACTCGTTTAAACCTCTCCCCCATAAGAGTGTTTGAGTGACTCGGAGTTTCAGAAGGTGTTCTGAACTCTGATAGGGAAGTCTGAGCACGAGGTGTGCTTAGCAAGGAAATCCTGCGCGAGCTGTGTAGGTGCTGAAATCCTGCGCGAGGTGTGTAGGTAGGGAAACCCTACGCGAGGTGTGTAGGTGCTGAAGAGAGAGTTTATCTTCAGTTCACAGTTTGCAGTGCACCAGTGAAGCACTTGCGGAGTGGATTGTTGGTCTGATCAACCAGCCGTGGATGTAGGAAAGAGTTTTTCCGAACCACGTAAAAGTCTCTGTGTTATTTACAGCTTTCAGTTTTACTTTCATAACCGTGTTATTTCAATTGATAAAACTGAATGCTGACTAACTGAAAAGAGAAACCTTAATCCAACTATCTGCTCCACCGAGGCTATTCGAAACTAAGTTTAATTTCCGCTGCGTATGATATCGATCTGACTCACTATCCTCTGATAGTAAGGAAGAGAGATATCATCTTCATCTTTGCAAACACGACTGAAGCCCCTACGTGGATCAGTTAAGTTCCAGTGACTTAACTGATAACTCTTTACTGAAGAGCTTTCAGTATCAGTCGTCAACCCTGTTGGTCAACACTTATTTCGGTTAAACAGGTGTCTTGTTTGCGTGTAAAGTTTCGTTTCTATCTCTGACTGAGATCCCTCTGATTGAGGTTTGTAGATAGTCACAAAAATAGCCTATAGGTGTATTCCCCCCCCTCCATACACCTATTCGAGACCCCCCGGACCTAACAATTGGTATCAGAGCAGGTTGTTCGCAAGAACTATCTGTCTCTGACTAGTTCTACTTGAACTAGATCCTTATTAAAGGTCTCGAAAAAGTTTTACTCTTTCTTATTGTTTTGTGCTTGCTACTTGCTTTATCTGCTGTTACCTGTTCTCTCTTTTTTGATGGAGACTAACCACAGCAGATTATCTTCTCTACCTATATTTTGTATTGAAAAATACGACATATGGAAGTTTCGGCTTGAAAGCTTCCTCATTGCCCAACATTGTAGAATGTGGGAAGTCATCACCAGCGGTCCAATCATTATCACCGAAACTGTAAAAAGGGTTCCTACTGACATCCGTCAGGAACCTTACGATGAGGACCAGCCCAAGTCAAAGGCAGACTTCACCACAGAAGAAAGGAAGCAAGATGAGCTAGACAACCTCGCCAAAAGCATCATCTCCGGCACCGTTCCTGACAAGTATGTCATGAAGATCATCAAGTGCAGGACAGCAGAGGAGATGTGGGATATTCTGGAAAGAATGTGCGTAGGTTCTGAGGAGATCAAGGAGAATAAGCTTTCCATAGCTTGTCAGAAATTCGACTCCTTCCTCATGCTCAAGAATGAATCTGTCGAGGAAATGGAACAAAGATTCAATCTCATATTGAATGAAGTTCAATCCATTTCCAAAGACAAATACACTCAACGAGAAATCAACTTGAAGATTCTTCGAGCACTGCCACGAGGAGAATGGCAGATCTACTCAGTCGCTCATCAGCATAAGCCAGGATTCAGTCAGCTCCCGACAAACAAGCTTTTCTCCGATCTCATGGCAAATGAGTTCGATCTTCTGAGAAATCTTGATAACAAGAAGGCTGGAGGATCAGACGAAGATGGTCCATCAACCTCAAGAGGAGTTGCACTGAAGGCCTCAACCAGAGAAGGCAAGAAGCAGATCAAGGAGCCAACAGAACTCAACCCTGAGGACTTCTTCAGTCAATATGCCTTGTTGACTGACAGATTCAACAAGATGGAGTCCAAGTTCCGGAAGTACAGAAGGTTCCACAAGCAGCACTACAAGGGAAAAGAAAGAGAAAGGGACTCCAAACATTCCACAGATCGAAGCGGAGAAAGGAAGTTAGCCGCTTACGACATCAAAGAATTGGAATGTTATGGATGTAGAAAGAAAGGACACTTTAAGCATGAATGTCCTGATCTGACTCCAGCTGAGCGCAGGGAACTGAAAGCAAAGAAAGATCGCAGATCTTTGAAGAAGAAAGCGATGGTTGCTGATGATGCTGACTCTTCCAACGACACATCAGAATCATCCGACTTCGACAGTTCCAGCTCAGATGATGAGAGCCGAGCCCTGATGGCCAACGAATCAAAAAGTGTAGCTGACAACAGCTACGACAATGGAATGAATGGCCCAGAGGTAAAATCTCTCACGAAAACTCCATATACTGATAACTTCCTGATGCTTTCAGGAGACCACTCAGAATCTGGAGATAGCTCATCCGTTGAAACTGACGAGTTTGATCAGCTCCTGACTGATCACTGTCAGCTGAGGAAAATGTTCGAAGATCTCCTCAAGCAGAATCAGAAAAAGGACAAGGAGATCGATGATGAACGAGCTAAACATCAGACAATCATCTACTTTCCGGATGAAACATGTCTTGATCAGCTAATCATGGAGAACAGCCGTCTGGAAGAAGAGCTCAGAATCTCCAACTCAGAATGTGAAAGAGCTTCTCATGAAATCAAAAGGCTTAATCACAAGCTGGAAGAAACAGTCAAGAACTGCATGATGCAGTCTCCCATGATGAGCAACTTTCCATCGAAAGGACTGGTCAACAGCATCGGAGGAAAGGTTGCAGCTGCCAAAGGAAATGATATCATGATCATCTCTAAGAATGATCCTTCTGAAATCACAACCTCAGAAGAATCAAGAGATCATGATATGGATGAAGTTCACAAGCGCAGACTGATGGCCAGATCAAATGTTCCACCTCCACGAAGCTACAGACGAGCTAAGGAGGCTCCCAACCAGATCATCATATTGAAAAGGCTGGAAAGCAGATTTCAGTCAAAGATCCGGGAAGGAACATCAGGAGCCAAGAAGAATCTTTCTCATCAACCCAGGAGGAAGAAAGGAGACATCAGTCAGAAACTGACATCCTCAGTTCAGTTTCAGAAAGAACAACATCCATGGAGATCAAGCAATGCTGAGTCCAGTCGAGCCATGCCACTTCCTCGACGACAAGCCACTGGACGTCAGACAAATCTCCATAAGTCTGCAAAGACTAAAGTATCTCACGGAAGATACTTCGGCGAGCAAAGAAGACCTCAACCACTCACCAGACAGAACTGCTACAAGAGTGAGGCCTTCAAAAGGATTTCTCAACGGAAGAATGCTCATATGCCACCTGAAGCGCCAACGACACCGATCAGACATCCAACAATGCGCAAAAAATCAGCCAGACCAATTCTGAAGCAGATTTGGGTTCCAAAGGGAACTCGAACTAACATTGAAGGACCCAAAGCTTGATTGGGTGCCTGAAGCAACTCTTTCTTGCAGGTCAATGTCAGGAAACATAAAAAGAAGGAAGAGGCCAAAGCTTCAATCAGAACGTGGTATCTGGACAGTGGCTGCTCGAAGCATATAACGGGCTACAAAGAATATCTATCCCAGTATGTTGAGAAAGCTGGATCCAAAGTTGCATTCGGAGACAACTCGATTGGAGAAACAAAAGGCTATGGTGTGCTCAACATGGGTAACGCCAGTATCAGTAATGTTAGCTTTGTTTCTGGTCTTAAACATAATCTGTTGTCTGTGAGTCAATTTTGTGACAGTGGTTTCACAGTGAAAATCAAAAAGGATGAATTCACTGTTAGAAACAATCAGAAGAAGGTGGTTCTGAAGGGATTCAGACAAGGAAGTCTCTACGTCGTTTCTTGGGAAGACAGCCCACCAGAAACGTGCCTCATTAGTAAAAGCAGCTCAGAGCTCAATTGGCTATGGCACAAGAGACTCAACCATCTCAACTTCAAGACGATCAACAAACTTGCTAAACATCAACTGGTAGAAGGACTCCCTTCTATTGTATTCCAGAAGAAGCAAGAATGTGAAGCATGCCTCAGAGGAAAGCAGACGCGGACATCATTCAAGTCAAAGACAGGACACTCCTCTGAAAGGATTCTGCATCTACTTCACATGGATCTGTTTGGCCCGATCACTCCAAGAAGCTACAACGGTAGGAAGTACACCTTGGTAGTTGTGGATGATTATTCACGATATACCTGGGTTATCTTTCTTTTCAAAAAGAAAGAGACACTGGAGAAACTGCCAAAGCTGTTGAGGAGACTGAGCGTTGAAAAGGAAGTCAACATCATCAGCATCAGATCAGATCGTGGGACTGAGTTCCTCAATACTGTCATTCGTGAGTATTGTGATGAACAAGGAATCAGTCATCAAACTTCTGCAGCAAGAACTCCACAGCAGAATGGAGTTGCAGAGAGAAGAAACCGGTCTCTAAAGGAAGCAGCAAGGACGATGCTAGCCGAGTCAAAACTCCCCTTGAAGTTTTGGGCCGAAGCAGTCAACAACGCATGCTACACGCAGAATCGCTCATTCCTCACTCAGAGACATGGAAGAACTCCATACGAGTTATGGAAGAACAGAAAGCCATCGATTGCCCACTTTCATGCTTTCGGTTCTAAGTGTTTCATACACAACAACGATAAGAAGAGGTTGAACACCTTCGATTGCAAGGCTGATCCAGGAGTCTTCCTTGGATACTCCGGAACAGAATGTTTAAGCAAAGCCTATCGAGTGTTCAATACTCAAACTCTATGTGTAGAAGAAACACCTCATGTGATCTTTGATGAGTCTACAGATGGTTTCAGGGAACAAGATGCTGAAAAGAATGTTCAGATCACTGAAGGTTCCAAAGCTGAAATCCATACTGACGAGCCATCTACTGTCTTGGTATGGGGACCTGGCAAGGATGAAGATACTGAGATGCTTCAGTATCAGAAGATCAACCAACGGTCTGAAGTTCAAACTGGAGCCAATACAGATGGCAATAGTCAAGGGGGAACTCCAGTTGCTGAAGTTCAAGTTGAACGCGCAGAAGCCGCCCCAGCTCAACTCTCCCCTGCTCCAGAAAGTGCTCAACATCCCAGAGCTATTCTAACTGAAGAAGCTCCACCATAACCTGAAGAAATCAAGAAATATCGAAGATGGTTTGAACTCCACTCTAAGGAGAACATCATTGGAGAACCATTAGATGGCGTCAAGACTCGGAGATCTATGTGCAACCTCGTTTTCGACATCAACCAGAACTGCATCAACGAAGATAAGAATTTCAGCTGTTTCTTATCAACTACAGAGCCGAAGGATATTGAAGAAGCTCTGAAGTCAACAGAATGGGTCATCGCAATGCTAGAAGAACTCAATGAATTCAACCGGAATTCTGTTTGGGAGCTTGTGGATCGACCAGACGATGCAAAGGTGATTGGCTTGAAATGGATTTTCAAGAACAAGAAAGACGAAGAAGGAAACGTTGTGAGAAACAAAGCAAGGCTTGTGGCTAAAGGATACAGTCAAGAAGAAGGAATCGACTACGACGAGACATTTGCCCCAGTTGCCAGATTGGAAGCAGTCAGACTCTTCTTAGCTTTTGCAGCTCACAAAGGTTTCAAGGTACACCAAATGGATGTCAAGTGTGCATTTCTCAATGGAGTGCTCACAGATGAAGTCTATGTAGAACAACCTCCAGGATTTGAGGCTGCTGGACCAGAAAAGGTGTACAAGCTGAAGAAAGCGCTCTATGGGTTGAAGCAAGCACCAAGAGCGTGGTATGATACTCTCTCGGAGTATCTGGTTGAACAAGGCTTCAAAAAGGGATCTGTGGACAGAACGTTGTTCACTCTCAAAGAAGGAGAAGATCTCTTGCTTGTTCAAATTTATGTCGATGACATAATCTTCGGATCCAAATCCGAACACATGTGCAATAAGTTTGCTGACATCATGAAGAACAAATTCCAAATGTCCATGATGGGAGAAATGAATTTCTTTCTCGGATTGCAAGTCAAGCAGACCAAAGAAGGAATACTGATCAGCCAGTCCAAGTATGCCAAGGAGCTGATAGCTAAGTTCGGTATTCAGTACATGAAGTCAGTCAAGATCCCAATGAACACAAACTGGAAAGTTGATCCAGGTTCAGAAGGAAGCTCTGTCTCTTCGAAGAAGTATAGAGAAATCATTGGATCTTTGCTGTATTTGACTGCGAGCAGACCAGATATCGCATTTGCAGTCGGGGTTTGTGCAAGATATCAATCAGATCCTAAGGAAGCTCATTTAGATGCAGCTAAGCGGATTCTGAGATATCTCAAGGGCACACCCAATTTAGGATTGTGGTACCCAGCAGAGGACGACATCAAGCTCACCGGATTTTCAGACTCCGACTTCGGTGGATGCAAGCTTGATCGCAAATCAACCTCCGGAACATGTCAATTCCTAGGCAACAAGCTCATCTCTTGGTTTTCTAAGAAACAGACTTCAGTCGCCACCTCTACAACTGAAGCTGAATATGTTGCTGCCGGAAGCTGCTGCTCACAAATCCTGTGGTTAGTCCATCAACTAAAGGACTATGGGATCGAGGAAAAGGAAGTTCCTATCTATTGCGACAGCTCCAGTGCTATTGCAATCTCCCAGAATCCAGTTCATCACACCAGAGTCAAACATATTGAGATTCGACATCACTTCATTCGTGATCATGTCGAAAAGAAGAATGTCTCTGTGGAATGGATTCCCACTGCTATTCAGAGAGCGGACCTGCTGACCAAGGCTCTTCCAGAAGAGAGGTTCAATGATCTTTGTGCAAAGATTGGCCTCATCAACCCTGAAGAGTGATGCTGTGTTTGAAGATCTTCTCGAACAGTCATGCTGACTGGTGGTCAACCAACTGCTGCTTCTACGTTCGTCGACGTAAAAAGCAATGAAGTTCGAGTGCTCATCTGAAGAGGAAGTCATCCTGATGAATCATCCAGGATCACGTGGTATCAACTGACTACTATGTTCAGTTGATCAGTAAGTATTTTAAGATGCTTACCTTTTCAAAATCAGTTATTTCAGTTTAGAGCTTTAAGTTTTTAGTTCAAAATCTTTTCTCTAACTGATCAGTTTCTTTCAAAAACTTTAACTGATTATTGGAATTGTTGGAATTGGAATATCCGAAATAGGACAAGATTTTTATAAAGTGAAAATCTGTTTTGATTGAACTTGTCCTGATCTTTTTGCCAAAAATCCTTCCAACCTTTTTGCCTCTGCAATAAAATTTCTTGAAACACTCATTGACATGACATATGTAATGATGCCTTTTGAAGTCCCTCGCAGTGACGGCGGACGCGAAATTGTTTCTTCAATTGCATTTAAGGCACAGTTTTCGAAAAACCTTTTCATCTTCTACATGGTTCACATATTGTCTATTTATACCATGTTGTCTTCATAGTGTTTCTGCATTAACTAACAACTCTCCACAGCTTTCACTGTGAGAAAAAGTTTCAATTGTTTCCAAAGTTGCAGATAAAAATTGTTCCGACTAAAGGAGAAATCTATGACTGCAAAGTCATGGAGTGGAAGAATGACGCTCATAGTCTTGGTCTTCACCGGACCCTTCCACTGGATCACAACGTCTCTCCGGCGTCAAAGTTTGCTCTACCCTCACTTGTATCCAGCGAAGCGAGTGTCTTCCATCCTCATGCCCGGCACATGGATTGGAAGTTCCTGTCTAGAATATGGACAGACTTCACCTGTTTCTCAGGAAACTTCTCACCTTTTGGTGAAGACTCCATGTGGTGCAACAGCAATGCGTAAAAGCTCATTGCCATCCGGCGCAAAATCGACAGTGCTAGTCCTCACGACTGTCACTGATTCGATTCTCCATCTTCACATCTTCTTCTCCCCCATGTATGACGAAGGCATGTTCTGATCCAATTCTTTCATGAACGCCTCGTCATATATTTCCTTCGTTTCTCCTTCCCTCCTCTCGCACTTCTAATTCATCTCTTCTCGTCTGTCTCCTCGCTCTTCGGATAGTATGTATAGTTGCATCTCATGATTATCTCTAACGATACTATGCATACTTTCCTTTCCTTCACACTGCTTTCCATCATTCCTCTGTCTCCCCGCCTTCTCCGTCATTCTTTTTCTTTCTTCTCCACCCACTCCTGACGTCCTTCTCCTTCTGCATTCTCGGGACCTCTCCTCTTCTCAAGACGTTTTCACAACTTGAGAATTGGAGTTGTTGTCTCATTTGATTTTCAGCTTCCATGGTCATCTCTCTCTTTTTGATGTTGCCAAAAAGGGGGAAAGTTGGGAAAGTAAGAGTCAGTGAGTAATCTGTTTGAGAAGATTACTCCTGTCCCTATTTCTTGACTGTAGATGGGATAGCTATGGATCACCAGAAGGATGACGTTTCAGAAGAGACCTCAATTCAACGGAAAACAAGTGAGAGTGGAACAAGCTTAGGAACATTGAAGACACGAAGACAGAAGATGAAGATCAAGAAGTTCAAGGCGCAGCCAAGCAGACTGCTGGAGTCCATGGTTTATCCATGATGTTTTTGTTTTACTTTTTACTCCAATGTAAGTCTTGCTCTGTACCTAGACTGATGGCTTATCAGTCCGTTTAATGAAATGAACTTCTTATTGATCTCACCCTGAAGACAATGACTCTTTGTCCAGGCTCTGATTTATGGTTTTATTTCTGTCTTCTTGCTGTTCTGTGTTTAGAACTGTTTTCGTTCTTGCTCTGAGTACAAGTTATTTAGGTTCTGTTGTTAAGGGGGAACAGCTTTCACCCCTTGTCTAGAACTTGTACTGTGAGCTCAGTCTTTTTGCTGTCTAGAACTGCTGTGTGGTTTTGGCATCATCAAAAAGGGGGAAATTGTTGGGACCCTTGTGGAATATCCTAACCCTTGTTTTGATGATACCAAAATTCATAGGACTTAAATGTAATAGACTAGAATCGTTTTTGAACTCAAGTGTTAGAGTTCGTTTCTAGTTTAGTTGCGGTGTCAAAGACTGAAGACTGAAGACTGAAGACTGAAGACTGCAGTTACCAACTGAAGTATCAGTTGAAGAATCAGTTGAAGACTGATTATTTAATGCGCGCCATGGACTGATACTAAAGTCAAGTATCAGTTGAACATTCCTCCTAGGACTGATCTTCCAACGTTCAGAGGAAGCCACGTACGCTCAAGTACAGCCGCATTAAATGCAGAGATATCTCAATATCTTATCTCTGCAGAGGTCATTCCTATCTGGTGGTTACTTTTCAGAGATGTCACATCTCATGTCCATCAAAGAGAGCCGTTTCCACACAGACAAGGAACCTCAAAGATTGAAGCCTCAGCCCAAATTCGAATTACTCTCCAACGGAAGAAATCTTGAGGACGATTTACGCCAACGGATCTATTCAAGAGTTCTCCTACAAATAGCGCTCGAGGATCACTTCAATCTTCACCGATTCAACGACATAAGCTGAAGCTCTGCCGAAATAGCTACTCAGCCTAAAGCTTAAACCGCCCAAAGCTTGAATCGAAGAAGAGAATTCCAAAGCCAAAATCAGTCACTGCTGATTACATACATTCTCTTAGACCCTAGGCATATATTCTGTGTACCCAGAAGCCAAAGGTCAAACTTGCTTCAAAGAACTCGTTCTTTGTAAGTATAGTTGGCACTCGTTTAAACCTCTCCCCCATAAGAGTGTTTGAGTGACTCGGAGTTTCAGAAGGTGTTCTGAACTCTGATAGGGAAGTCTGAGCACGAGGTGTGCTTAGCAAGGAAATCCTGCGCGAGCTGTGTAGGTGCTGAAATCCTGCGCGAGGTGTGTAGGTAGGGAAACCCTACGCGAGGTGTGTAGGTGCTGAAGAGAGAGTTTATCTTCAGTTCACGGTTTGCAGTGCACCAGGGAAGCACTTGCGGAGTGGATTGTTGGTCTGATCAACCAGCCGTGGATGTAGGAAAGAGTTTTTCCGAACCACGTAAAAGTCTCTGTGTTATTTACAGCTTTCAGTTTTACTTTCATAACCGTGTTATTTCAATTGATAAAACTGAATGCTGACTAACTGAAAAGAGAAACCTTAATCCAACTATCTGCTCCACCGAGGCTATTCGAAACTAAGTTTAATTTCCGCTGCGTATGATATCGATCTGACTCACTATCCTCTGATAGTAAGGAAGAGAGATATCATCTTCATCTTTGCAAACACGACTGAAGCCCCTACGTGGATCAGTTAAGTTCCAGTGACTTAACTGATAACTCTTTACTGAAGAGCTTTCAGTATCAGTCGTCAACCCTGTTGGTCAACACTTATTTCGGTTAAACAGGTGTCTTGTTTGCGTGTAAAGTTTCGTTTCTATCTCTGACTGAGATCCCTCTGATTGAGGTTTGTAGATAGTCACAAAAATAGCCTATAGGTGTATTCCCCCCCCATACACCTATTCGAGACCCCCCGGACCTAACAAGATGCCTGCACCTCACAAAGCCCTGGTCACGGCATGGAGACTGCTACGAGATCGTCTGCCAACCTGCGATAATCTAAGGAAGATGAAGATCACTTTGGAAGAAGAGAAGCTTCAATGCTCATTCTGTCACGAACACAGTGAGTCCTCAAATCACCTGTTTGCCATTTGTTCCAGAACGCAAGAGATGTGGAATGCCATACAGAAGTGGCTAGGGGTCTTCACAGCTCGCCCTCGCTCGGTTACTGCGCACTGGATGATGTTCTGTTGTTTCGGCAATGAAAAGAAGATTAGGAGGTTACTTAAGATGGTGTGGGTTGGTAGTTGCTGGATTCTGTGGAAGAAGAGAAACGACAAAAGGTTTGAAGGAAAGAAATGGACGGTTGAAGATGTGATCTTAGAGATTAAAGCTAGGACTTGGTGTTGGTATAAAACATTTGGTATTTTTGATAAGGAGATGAATTTTTCTGTTTGGAGCTCCGAGGACTTGATCTCGAGAGTGATGTAATTTTCGGTACTGCTGGTACCTTGATTTGATTAATAAATTGCTTGAACAAAAAAAAAACACTATACACTACGTGCTCGTTTGGTTCAAGTAGAGGAATGGAAAGGGAATGGAATCAAATAAAGGAGTGGAATGGTAACAATAACCATTACTTTTATTGAGTGTTTGGTTTAACAATGGAAATGAATCATTAGTAAGGGATTCCCTTTCTTTTGTTTCCCCTCTATTTTGAGGGGTAACAAATTGGGTGATTGGGTTACCCTCAAGTAAGGGTAATGATTATCTCATTATCCAAACCAAACAACAAGTAATGGATTCAATTACTTGATTCCCTTTCCAACCTCTAAAAACACCCAACCAAACGTGGGCTAAATCCTAAACACTAAAAACCTAAACACTAAAAACCTAAACACTAAACCCTAAACCCTATACCCTAAAATAAAATATTATAAAACATGTGTATATAAAAAAGAAGAATGCGTAATCAAGA
This sequence comes from Salvia miltiorrhiza, assembly GCF_028751815.1. NCBI lineage: Eukaryota > Viridiplantae > Streptophyta > Magnoliopsida > Lamiales > Lamiaceae > Salvia > Salvia miltiorrhiza. The sequence continues at coordinate 31,863,992 of NC_080388.1, forward strand.
ACAATAAAATGCATGTATTATTACATGAAAATGCATAAAACATTAACCACAAATAATTATTTTTGCAAATACATTTTTTTTTTAAAAAACCCTAAACACTAAACCCTAAATACTAAAACACTAAACTATAAACATCATTAAACCCTAAACACTAAAACCAAAACCCTAAAATAAATACTAAACACTAAAACACTACACACTAAAACCTAAAAACTAAACCCAAAATACTAAAATACTAAACCCTAAACACTAAAACCAAAACCCTAAAATAAATACTAAACACTAAAACCTATATACACTTAAACACAACACACTAAAACCTAAAAACTAAACCCTAAACACTAAAACACTAAAATCTAAAAATCATTAAACCCTAAATACTAAAACCCAAACCCTAAAATATATACTAAACACTAAAACCTATACACTAAAACACTACACACTAAACCCTAAAAACTAAACCCTAAACACTAAAAACCTAAACACTAAAAACCTAAACACTAAAAACCTAAACACTAAACCCTAAACCTTATACCCTAAAATAAAATATTATAAAACATGTGTATATAAAAAACAAGAATGCATAATCAAGAACAATAAAATGCATATATTATTACATGAAAATGCATAAAACATAACTACAAATAAGTTTTTTTTTGGGGGGGCGGGGGGGGGGTCAGCAATCAGAAAATCAGTTTTTGAAAAAAAAATTAGGGGGGGTCAACAATCAGAAAATCAGTTTTTGAAAAGAAAAAAAAATTGGAGGGGGGGGAGGTGGGGCAGGGGGGTGGCGAAAATACCAGATTTATTAAAATGAAATGCATTTTTTGTATAATTTAATGCATTTTTATGTGGAAACTTTATGCATTCTTGTTTGATTTTATATGCATGTGAAACATGCCTATTTTTGGGGAGTTGTAATGGGGATGGTTGGGGGTGGTGTGGGTGGGTTGGGGGGTGGTATGGGGTGGGGTGGTGAAAATACCAAAACTGTAAAAATAAAGTGCATTTTTCTGTTCAAAGTTATGTATTTAATGTGAAAACTTTATGCATCTAAAATATATCTATTTTGTGAAAATCTAAAAATATATATATATTTTTTAATTTTTAATTCCGAAAATTATATTCCAATTTTACCCCTCTCCAGATTTTGCCTTGGAATGCCTTGCCACGTGTCACCATCTTGATGCGCCACATGTCATAAATGTGTGGTCAAGAATTGGTCCTACGATACTACCATAAGCTTGGATACTATATGATCCTATTCCTATATATATATATATATATATATATATATATAGGGTCAAGTTAAACAAAGAATGACCCTATGTATAGAGAATAGAGAATACATCATAACCGCCTATTTAGAGGAATTGAACGGTTATGATTAAGTTGAAAACTCCATTTTATTTACTAATTAATCATATTTTATATATTTTTTATTGAATAGAAGGGTAAATATATGTACATTAACAAAATGAATTTACACTCCACAACTACCCAATTACCATCATTTACGGGGAATACATTTGGGAAAATTTGTTTCTCTCTCAACCATCCTACCGCCTTCCCCCTCCCTTGTGCAGTCACCTTGCCGCTTTCTTCATCCCTCTTCGCCGTCAGTAGCAGTGATGAGCAGCAACGCCCGCCACCTCCTCGCTAACGCAGTTCAACACAGTAGGCTGGACCAAGGCTTCGGTCGCCGGGATCTGCTTGTCGACGCACGCGATCGCCGCTAACTTCACGTAACGGGCCCGTCAAAGCACACGGCTGTCGCCGTTCTTGGTCCGATCGCGCATCCCCGCGCTTGCTGCCCATCTCGCCGATCAAGGCGAGGATCTAGGTTCGCGATTTTCCCTGTTCGGCGGCTAACAACAAAGGTAGGGTTTTTGATCTCTTTCACAATTTTGAGAATTTTTTTGAACAAATCTAGTGCGTCGTTTTTAATTTTCTCATTAATTGAAAGTTCAAAACCAAAAGCATATGACTTTACTTTGGTTTCGATTGCAGATTCGATTTTAGAAGGTTTGTAAGAATCAATGTTGCTTCGTTAAGTTCTTTCAAGTTTGCTGGGAAAAAAAAGGCTTCCCCAATATCTGTGTTTGTAAAACTTTGAATTGTTGCTCTGCCGCACGTTCAAAATATTTCTTAGATTGTTAAATTTATTCTCTATATTTGTTCAAAATGTTTATTGTGAAATTATTATTTGAGAAGCATCTTATTTTGTTTTTCTGTAATACGTGCAAAATATTTCTTTGGTTGTTCAATTTAATCTCCATATTTGTAATGATTTTGGTGTTGGGCTTATCCATCTTTTATGCATTTTATAGGATTGATGTTGTTGCTACCACGTACTTAAATTGCAAGCTTGCGGTTGGAAGTGCAGCTGAAAACAAGTAGGAGTAGTTTTATAGTCGACTCCATTTAACTCGGACATCATCGGCATTTTGCAATGATGGGACACAAAATATTGCAAACTGCAGGAAATGTTCGTTTACAAAAATATGTTCTGTTCATTTATAAATTGTATTATGTTCATTTACAAATTGTACATTCATGAATAATACACTTTTTTCAGTGTACCATTTTTATTATTTATACTTTGTGAGTAAAAATTGTGTCATGTTAATTAAAAAATTATGTTTTGTTTATTGAAAAATTGAATTGTGATTCTTCGTTAGATATTATATTCCTGAATAATATTACTAATATTTGATTAAGAATTGTAAAAATATTTAACATAAAATGTTTTGAAGCGTAAAAAAATTATGAACATCTAAATAAAATATTCAAATTTTTCTTGTTGACATAAAATATTTAACATAAAACATTTCGAACGGGCATAAAAAAACTACGAACATCTAAAATAAAATATTCGATTTTTTTTTTATGACATACAATTTGCAACATAGAACTTTTCGAACAAGCTAAATAAAATTACGAACATCTAAACAAAAATGTTGTATAGATAAAGAGAGAGATGGTGTTATTTAGAATTTATTGGTGGCAACACCTAGTTCTGAAAATTGACTATAGGCAATTGCGGTTTTAACGAGAGATATGGTGTGATTTAGAGAGAGAGAGATAGAGAGATTCCATAAATAAATAAATCAAATTATGTGATGATGACAAAAGAAATGGCTGCATAACAGATTTTACGTGAAGATTGGGATATTTAATATCTTACCAAATATAAATGGATCAATAGAATCTTCAATGTATTAATTATCGATTTTCATGAATATGTATATTACTAGTTTGACCTTATCGATTAAAAATATGGCAATAAATCTGAAAATAATATCACCGTTAGATTGGTAAATTTTAATGATCAAGATTAATTCTTCTTTCTCTACATATTTGTCATTCTCTGTTTAACCATTCTATATATATATATATATAATCCTATAGGGACTGTACATTCGATTTGGATCGAACTGATCCGGACTGAACTGAGAAAATCGAGAATCAACGACAGATATTTTGGTGGATCTACTCGGACACAAGTTGTAGTGTGGACTGAACTGAAACTGACTATCGGTTTTGGTCCAGTTCGGTTCAAAACCAACCAGAATGTTCAACTTTGCAAAATGTTTTTTTTTTTTCATTTTTAAATCAATTTTAGCCAATTTAAGAACAATAATTCATTATACTACTAATCAATACATTAAAATCATAAAATTCAATATACTACTCATTATAAAATTCAATTAGCAATTAGGGTTTGAATTGACCCCCATAACAAAATTCTAAATATAAATATAAATAAAAAAATATATTAATTATATTTATTCAGTTCCGTCCAATTTTCGGCGGGTCTCGGCCACCACTACTATAAAAATGCACATACATAACGCTTCATACATAACGGTTTTTTTAAAAAACCGTTATGTATGAGCGCATTTTTGGAAAAGATAACGATTTTCATAAAAAACAGTTATCTATGTACTGTTGTCCATGGAAATAGATAACGGTTTAAGTTAATCCGTTATGTTTATGCGTTATCTATTAGTTTCATACATAACGGTATTACAAAACCGTTAAGCCGACCGTTATCTATGAGCATCTTTTTATAACGGTTGTTTTAACCGTTATATATGAGCGCCTCAAGACTGTTATGTATTGTTTTTAACTTTAATAATATTATAAAAAATTAAAATCCTAATTTCCTAATACAAACTAGCCAACCCACAGTCTCCTTCTCTAAAGTTTCTTCTCTAAAATTTTAGGAAGTATCCCTCTCTCTCGCCACTCTATCTTGATTCTGGTTCACAGCCGCCATGAATCGCCGCCTCCCTCTGGCGCGACGAGGTCAGCGCCTGTTCTTCTTCCTCCTCCTCTCCTTTCCTTTTGTGCCCTATTTCTTCCCCAATAACAAAATCCCCAATTTCTAGGGTTTTCAGCCTCCCTTTCATCTCTGAATTTCGCCCCTCCGGTGAGTCCCGCCATTGTCGCCGCCTCGCACAGTTGCTCCCTGCCTCAGGTAACACCTTTTCTCTCTCTCTCTCTCTCTCTCAAGATCTATTTCTCTCTCCCTTTCTCTGCTCTCCCTCTCGATCTCCATCTCTCATGTTCTCCGCGGCCTCTGCGAGCCGCGGCGGCACATGCAGAGCGGACGGTCATCGCCGCCTGTGCTCTCCTCTCTCTCCCTCTATCTTGCTCCGCCATCCCCTCATTCTCTTTAATTTCGGATTTGGTTTTCACTAATTTTATTTTTAATTTTTAGTTTTTACTATTTTTTATCGTTAAATGTTGTTGTTTCTGTCATTGTTTTTTTATTAAATTTTTTGTCATTGTTTAAGTTGTAGAATCAGATTGGCGGTGGAAAGCCCAAAATGAGATGGTTAGGAACTCAATTTTGTTGCTCTCTCAATTCTTCCAATTCCCAGCCCTAATTTTATGAACTATTGAAGTGAAGCACCTGCTGACATTAATAAACCTGTATCTGCACCTGCTGGAATCATTGATTCTTTGGGAGTTTTGATAGAGAAATTTGGAACAAGAGCTTGAAATATGAAGGTTGGTTTTATTTAATTAATTTGTTTTAATTAGTTTCTTGTGGTGAATGTTGTTACATATCTGGGAAATTAAAGATAGTTAAGGACGATGGTGGATGGGTTTCTCCTCTATCATTATGCTTTCTCTTGGAGATGTTCATCGTTGCTCAGTAGTTACACTTATTTTGGCTACATTTGGACCCCTCATTTCTTGATTTAAGTAGAATTATTGTTTAATATGATGGTTCAACATGTAATATTAGGTTTGCCATATAGAGCCCAGCGTTGTTAGTTTAATCTTGAAGTTTTTCAATGTTCACATTTCTCTTAATTGCCACTTTGTCCCCCAGGTTGGTCTCATTACTTCAATATCAATATGTTTCTTGTTTTGACCTAGTTAGACAGCATATTGACTCTATGGAGTTGCCTGCGGGATTGTGATCTTGGGTTTGGCTCTTTTAAGCATACTGGAGAAGATACAATATGTTTGCCATTATGAGAATTGTGGGAAGGTAATATGCTCTACTGAATTATAGCATGGCTATGTTTTACCATAATATGATAGTATCTTTATTCGATCATGAAATCACCTGAAATTCATATTATTTGTTTAAAGAGAAGTGGAACATAATCCAGTTGTATATCTTTTCCAGGTGATTGTAGATATACAACAAGTCCAACAGATTTGCTGAAGCTGAGAATATATTGAGAAAGATTCTTCATATGATGGAATTATGAAAGGTTTATCATCTTCTGTTATTTTATTATTATCTATTCTACATGATCTTTCAACTTCATTGTAGCTTGGTGACATTTTGTACTTATTATCTATCTCTTCCAATTACTTTGTTGTTTTAACTGGGAATATGAACTTATTTTTTACATGTGCATTGACATTTTCCTTATTCTGCTGGTTCAAAACTCATGGTGGTAAGAGTACATAAATTGTCTGCTGATTTGTCCTCTAGAAACACCTAGTCCCTTAAAACCTGATCGTGTTTAGCCACATAGGAATTAGAATTAGAAGTGCCTCAATTTGGTGATCCATTTTTCACTCTTATCAGGCACCCCTTATTTTCCTCAAGTCTAATTGTAATTATATTTCTTATTAATAGAGTGTCACTGACATGCTATAGCTGAGCTTGATAAAGCCAAAAGTCTATCGAACGATTCAGAAAGGTTAGCATGCATGAGCATTATAACGGAACTTAATCCAAGTCTCCCTTGATGGAAGATAATGGAAAAACCTCTAACCTTTGCAATAGATAACGGTATGAACTTGATTTTATGTTTATTTATTCTATCTTATGGTTCTTAGCTATTTTTTCCTACTAATTTGAAAACTCTATGAATATTTGTATTAGTTTAGCCACTCGTGATGGTTTGCATGGAGATCACTTTCAGTGCAATAGTAGAAACGAAATAATGAGATCGAATCTTTAATTGTGATTGAATAACATGATCCCCTTAATTAAGGAAATGATAATTACTGAGAAATTGAAATTACCATTATATCCTATTAGTGTAACCAGCGTAATTATCAGCATAAATATTGGGATCAAATCTGTCCGTTGATTGTTATAGATCCATTGGTTTATAATGGTTCTTAATTTATATACTAAATCTAGTTCTTATTTTATATATATATATATATATATATATATATATATATATATATATATTAAAGACAAATATTTAAAGAAGTGAGAAACAATCTCATCCATTGATCATGATCCATCAAACGGTCCAGGATTAAGAATAAATCTCGTGTCCAGATTTTGATGAACATATCAATAATTGTGATGAACATGTCAGTAATTTTTTTTTATTAACGGACGTATTTGTTGAAAAGATGTATTTGTTTAAAATTTGCACTCCAGGATTCGATTCTCAAACGTCCCCAAACGTTCAATAAAATGATTGTTATGTTCATCAAAAGCTATTGAAATGTTCAACGTTCCTAACTTTCAGAAAAAAATAATTTCTCCATAGAACCTAACCATATATATATATATATATATATATATATATATATATATATATAGGAAGAGGTTCTAATAAAAACCTCTGTTAAAATGAGAACTAGGAACCTAATCTTGACCTTTTAAATATTAGATCTAATGGTTAGGATTTAGTCAACAAAAGAAACCGTGCATCTATTATATTTTACTGTGCACTTAAAAAATATGCAATTTATGCAATTGAAACCAACAATGCAAAATACTCAAGCAAATCGAAATTGTGCATCTATGCAATTGAAACTGTGCATCTATGCAATCGAAATTGTGCATATGTAGTTTAATCTCAGCCCTCTATTTTATTTAAATCAATGGCTTTAAATTGGTTCCTAGTTTTCATCTTAAGAGGGGTTTTTATATTAACCCTACCCTATATATATACATATATATATATATATATATATATATATATAGAGGTGGGCTAAAATAAAAATAGCTTTTTTGTATAAAATAGGAACAGATCTCACCCATTAATTTTTCTAGATCGTATGGCCAGATTTCATCCTAGTTTTCAGCCTACATATACACGCATAGGATGCTAGAGGATATTGATGTCATTTTAACTTTTCACAATCAGTTACCAATATATGATTAATTATTAGCATATTATTTCCATATCAAAACAAATCTTTTTTTCCTTAAATCATAACCTAAGCGTGTAATCTCTTTAAATATGCAGTGCAATTGTTTACATACTGAAAACCCAGAAAACTTGAGATTTCTTTAATCTCGTCGTTGCTTGAAGATCCATATATATAGGTCGTCTGGTACGCCGTTCTACTCAATTTACTGTTGTAGGCATTCGTGTCTATATATTTAGTATCTAGGTGGTTGTCAATATAAATTCCTTGAATATAATTGCGCTAAATATAGAACACGAATTCCTCATATTTACGATTGGTTCAGGAATTGTTTAAATAATTCATGCATACATATTAGTAATTCATACTCACAGTTTAAACTATGCTCCCCTTATTTTACATATAGCGTTAACACAGATTCAGAATATCTATTATGATTTGGCTAAGTTTTTTTTTTCTAATTCATTCATAATGAAGTAGTGGTTCACGCCATAAGTTTCATGAAATATGTTGCAAATATAGAACAAAGCGTAAATTAAATTGCATGAATTATGTGTTGATACATCAGGAATTGAAAATTAAATTGCATGAATTACGTTTTGATATAACATGGATCGAAAATTATTTTAATCCAATTCAGGAGCTGCTAAAATAATTCATGCAATCAATTTTGTGATTCATTTCTGGTGTGAATATTGTAGCCATATTAGTTCTCTATTCACATCTTAGATTATGTCCCTTGTGCATATCTAGCACGTTGATATGTTTTTTAATTAATTCATACACAATAAATTTGTAATTCATGATTCAAAATAACTCTAATTATTTGATAAGCTTTCCCAGTGATTCATACATAACAAACTAATTATTCATATTTAATATAATTAGTAATATGATAGTAGTTATTTGATTGCATGCATATCAATTGTATCCAAATTCTAGATTGTCCTCTAGAAAAGCATGATATGTTATATTATAATAGTAACCACAAATGTATGTAGATAATTTCATTATATTTTTAATATATCATGTTTCATTTCCATTTAACATCTGATTTTGAAAAGGGGAATAAACCAAGGAGAAATTGCAGGAAATGCGATCGTCTTGTTCTGACTCACGTAATTGCGGGAAGGTAGTTGACAAAGTGAGCGACGAGGAGTGACTACCACTACTGCGTTGTCAATTCATTATCTCATTGCTATTGAACAATTTTTCGTTTTTCACATTTCAATCTTAGACATTGGGTTTTTGGATATTTTTGATGCTTTGAAAAAAAAAACTTCCATTGATTATGACTGTTGTTGTTAACTATTTAGTTTGAATTAAGCTCTTATACTGTGGAACCATTAGATACGTGACAGTCCTTAAATTCCTATTTAACAAGCATTGAATCATTATAAGTTAGTATTTACATCTCTTCACAACAACAAAAATTAATAAAAAAAATAAAAACTAGAGATCAATTCATGCCGATGAACTCAAATATTCATGCAATTGTATGTAACAAATGTACCACATGTGCCGCCAATTCATACCAATTCCTCGATTATTAATATATTTTTCACAGTCACACACAATTGAATTGTCGATATACTTTAAAAAACCCCCAATAAAAAAATGAACTTCACGCTGAATGAATTACTAACATATCAGTTTTTTATAACGTGCATTAATGTTTATGAATCTAAGAATTATTAGTTTGACGCTATTTGAGTATTTTAGCTTATACTTCTTATTAAATTTTGTATGTCATACATTGATATTCAGTTCATGTCCTACAATGATAATTCGGTCCACTTTAGTTAATGATCGATGCAATTGCCTCACTGCTATATCTCCAACTCAAATCTAATTCGTATAAACAAGGGAAGCAGTTTGTAATACCCCGCCCATTAATATTAAGTTTAGAATAATTTTTGAACTTAGATTTGAGACGATTCACGCCGGATTGAGAAAAAGAAATTATTTTAATTCCAACAAAAATGATTTACAAAAGCATTTGTAAATTTAGTAATTAAATTTATATGCTTTGCATATTTATTTAATTAAACATTCAAGCATTTTTATGAGTGAGCTTTAATTTTATTTGGGCCTTAAGCTTTTAATTGCTTGAGTTTGAGTATTCGAATAATTCGAGATAATTATTTGAATGAGAACGGTGAACTCGGAAGTGAGATCTGAGTCCGTTACGACGTTTTTGAAATTTTTGACTTTTTGATGATGAATAGTAAAATACTGCTATTTAGTCTTTTTGTCGACTTTCAAAATCTTACGTGCACGTCGTCGAGAAATATTCTTAGTTTTTCGATACGAGTCCAAAAATGAAAGTTTTTATTTTTGAACGACAAGTGAATAGTAAATCGGAATTTCTCGATAAACGTGTAGATCTCGTTTATCAGAATTTCGAGAACGAGCTTGCATTTTCTATATTTATATAGAATTACGAGTGTAATGAAATTGAGTAGAGGTTGAGAGGGCGAGTAACGAAGAATGTGGGTAATTAGTCGTTAAAACGAGACGAAACGGGATATTTAACAACTAAGTGGGATAATATCCTAAAAGATCTAACCTACCCTACCCATGACCACCCCACCCAACCGCCCAGCAGCCTCATTTGTTAAATACACGGCTGTTGGCAGCCCACAACACTCATTCTCTATCTCTCTCTCACACACTCACACTCAAACACCTACTTATCACGCCAAACACCATTTTTAGCTTGGACGGTGGTTTCAAGCTCCGATTTGAGTGCCGAGACGAGCCCCGATCATTATTTCGATCATAGATTCAAGTAGGTAACAGCTTAACCTACGTTTTGATGGTTTAATTCTCAGTTTTCGTCGACGTAGAAAAAACGTCGATTCTCGACTTTTTTTTCAAACGTTGTCGGATTGATGTGAATTTTTAGTATGTTGTTCTTGGGTAATTATCGAGCATGTTTAATGAAAGAGTTAAGATCGGTTCGAACCGTAGCTAGGGAACCCAGATGGGCAGCCCGCTTTTGTTCTTCATTGCTCTTCATCCTTCGATTTCCATTTGATTGTTGTAACTTGTTGTTTGTGCTTAGGAGCATGCTAGGATTGTTGTGCTTTAAATTCATAGTCTTCCAAGCATGAAAATAGCATGTTTTTATGAAGATCTTGGCTGCCAAAGTTTGAAGTTCAAGGCTGCCATTTTTTTTACGAAAGTTTGAGGTTGAAGATGATGCATGTTAAGGGTTTTGATGTGTTTGTGTTCTAGGATGGTTGATGAGCATGATGAAGTTTTGAAGTGTAAATGTTAGAGTTTGCATGAACTTAAGGCTGTTGTTCGTGTTCAGTTTCTGGAGTCATGCATTGCATCATGTTTTAATTGGTTATTTAAAACTCCGATTTCAAAAGAAAGACGAGTAAGAATATTGTTGGTGTTCTTAACTCAAGAGAATTGTTTTCAAGTATTTATTCTTTAAATTTTGAAAACCCGGCTAAGTGAATCATAGGATGATGAGCACTACACCATGACTTGAGTTTAGATTAAGAGACCTATTAAGAATAGATTTCTTGTAGGCTTTGAACGTCAGGAGGATTAGCACTGCTATTCCGATTCAGAGTTAAGTTAAACGACAGGCTTTGCCTAAGCAGGTGGGCTTACTTTCCAAATGTATAAAGTATGATTGAGTTATTAAGCTCTAAATGTTTCATTAAAATGCAAATTATTTATTCAATGAAATGAAAACTGTTTATCCAATAAAATATTTATGTGCACTCTGCTCTGTTTAAGGCTCGCAAAGTTAATCAATTGAGGTTCTCTTATGACCTAACACGTTGTTTGAGAATTGTGTACACTCGTTAGCTGACCTGGTGGGTTGATCTCCATCGGGCACTAACTAAGAGGCGTTATAAGGGTGCTTGCTGGATGTGTTCCGAAGCATGTAATGTAAGGGCCTGCCTGGGTAGCGTCCCGAGGTCAATTCAACTTGTCTGAGTTACGTCCTCAGGGCAAGTGCAATGGGAGAAATGGATCCGTCGGTGGCTAAAAGGTCCGGGATCACAGCGAGTAACAGAAAGGGAGTGTGACATGTGCGCACAAATGAAATAAATTATTTTAACATGCTTAGAAGTTCTTTCAATTTAAAACCTTCTAAGTTATGTCAAGTATGATTGGATAAACTGTCTTTAAGAAAAAAAAAATATGAAATGTTTATGAAAATGCATGCCCACTGAGTACTTTAGTACTTAGCCCAAAAATACTTTCAAATGTTTTCAGGTTGGCTGGCTGGTGCTGACGGGGCGGAGCTGAGGCTAGGGTTTAAATTCCTATTTTAGACTTCCGCTGTAGCATTCACTCATATCCGTCTTTTGTTATCCCAACTTAAGATCTTTATGTTAACTTTCAAATGATATACTTGACCGAGCTTAGACTCTTCACTACTAAATTTATGCCAATGAATGTCGGTTGTCAGAAGTATGAAACAAAACTTGTGATCCAAAGGGGCATAGCCCGACTTTCAATCCTATTTCGGTTTTAACAAGGTTTTTCCCTTGTTTATTTCTATGAATTATTCACACCTCGATTATATTTATTCCTTCAAGAATTGGGGTGTGACAGAATGGTATCAGAGCATAAGTTTTCTTTCATGTCTCTGATAACCATAAAGTTTTTTTTGATGTCGAGTCTAGAATAGTATCTCTAGACTTCTAATAATGTCAGTAGCCCTCAGCTCGCCGTCACACTGCCGCAACCAAGGTACGATAATAGTTTCAAAATTATACGTATATGTATTTCAGATGTTATGAATGTTTCCAAGAAAAAAGTGTGTGCTTTCAATGAATGATGTTATATGAATTGCTCATCGCCTTCATATAGTTATTTTGAGCCTTTGACTCATATAACCAATGTATGTATGTATGTCGTGTTTGGGACAACCCGAGCCCTTAACGAATCAATGTATGTATGGTCGAGTTAGATTCCTTGAATCTTTTCGGCACAAGCAAAGTTTTCATGAAAGGGACTTTAAATGTCCATATATGTTTAAAGTTTCAAAAGAAACAGAAGTATGCATGTATGTAAGAATGAATGAGAAAGCTTTATGTTGTCGTTTTAGGTTAGCTGCCTATACGATTAGAATGATGGGTCCTCTTACAAACTGTTTGAGTACCACCCAAGAATGCCTTGAGAATGTTAGTCGTGATAGCACCGCTTGATCGATTTAAGTAAGGATTGGTAAGATAGAAATGTTTAACATAGATATGTTACAACATAAAGGCAATGCCTTAAGACTAAGGATTCACTTAAGCTATTTCAATAGCGGTAAGATTAAGTTTTTCACATAAGAACTTACGTTGCTTATGATTATGATGTTAGTCGTGATAGCTTTGCTAGAACGGCATAGAATGGACTTTCATGGTATCAGTAACTTATGATGAAGTACTTGTTAGTAAGTGTTTTAAGTTAGAAGTTTGACCAGAGCCTTACATGAATAAGAAGTTGACATGATTGGGAGCGAAGCTCCCATTTGACTGAGTGATTCGTTTTGTTGGGTCTGGCCAGCCCACATGACTAAGATCTCGGTGATTGTCAATTAAGATTTTTGATCTCGAGGTAGAGCATCATCCCAATATATAGACTCGCACTATATAGTTGTTACAATAGATTTGATAATCAAAGCGATTTTTGGAATCCCAAGCGAAGAACTGAAGCAGATAGTGAGTATGATGAAGTTTTCAACCAGCTGTCAATATGTGAGCCACATGGTGGACAATAATGAGAAATGCGTAAAGGAGTTCGTAAATGAATCGCGTCATGAGATATTCATTTCCCCTAGTAAACCAGGGAGATATTACGAAGGAACAAGCAATGAGCGAGACTCTCACCACCGAGTCACTACAACAAATGGATAAGGAAAAAGTTCATGCACAAACAAGATATGTACACCACCTCAAGATGGAGGTAAAGAAAAAGAAAATGGAATGAAAGAAATAGAGGAAACTCTGAAATGGAAGGAAAGCAATGGAACTAAACTTAAGGTATAACCCGACCCTAAAGCTAGCAAGCTCAAGCCAAAAGAGTGAACGCTTGGGCTAAAGTGTCAGAAGCTCCATTAAGAAGAATGTCCGAATAGAGCAAATGATCTTTTTAAACGGCAAAGAACGTGAACACTATGCCTCATCACCTCAAAGAATAAATTTGGAACACCACCACAATGGAATTTTAGAAACTCACATTGAATAATCATTTGGAAATGAGTTTACATGGCAGAAAGAGTGCCATTAATCCTCGAAGTGAAAGTTACCAAGATGATGAGAAAAGTTTGATGTTAGAATTCCCTAGTCAATCTGAGAATGAGACTTAGGACGAAGGAAACAATCAAGGAAGTTCCAACGATTCGAGAGTACAATGATATTTTTCCCAAGGAATTACCAAATTTTCACCAGACCTAGTTTCATGCAACATAGTATGTCACTATGGGGAGTATTAGTTCGAGATGTCAAACGAAAAGATGATACACTAGGGATGTGTATGGATTATAAGAAGTTTAAGCAAGCTCATACGGATAGATGTCCTCTCTCAAGGACGGATGGCTCGTTTGACCCAATTGAAAGAAGTGAAGTTTCACAAACTCATCGTGTTAACTGAAGGAAACAAGAGGGACCCCTGTCAAGTAGAAATAATCGAAGAATGAGAAGCACCATTGAATGCCAATCAGATAAAGAAGGATTCGTGAATTGCGCACGTGACTGAAAGTTGAGACTAGATTGAGTTTGATACAAGTTCAAAAACAAAGTGATAACATAAGTATCTTGGTGATCAAAGCCACATGAGTTAAATTACCTGACTTATGACTTAGGAATCGCTGTTGTTGTGTACGCATCGAGAAATTGGAAACACTATCTCTACGGAGCTAAGAGTGAAATCTTTACCGATCACAAGAATTTGAAGTATCTTTCGAGTAATACAATTTGAGCTCAAGTCAATAGAGATGACTCGAACTAGTAAAAGTTTTGGATTGTACCATCAGTCACGACTTAAGAAAGCAAAGGTGACAACAGACGCCATGAGTCGAAAGACTGGCTAAGATAAAGTATTTGAGTACCAATAAGGAGAACTGATTGGCTACCCTGTCTCATTCAGTATAAGAATTGTTCTTCGTTTGGAGGCATTATCAAGTTGTGTACCTGCACCAGTGATAGATCCGAAACTAGTATCAAGGCTGGTCGAGAAAGTCGATCACATCTAGTAAAGAATCAAAGAAGCAAGATGAGATAGTCCTAGCCAGGACCTAAGTTATGAAGAGAAATCAATCCAGATACTTGATTGCAAGGTTCAAGTTTTACGAGACAATAATATTGTTCTCGTCAAGAAGTGGAACCATCACAGGATGGAAAAGGCCACAAAAGAGATGAATGAAACGAACGACTAGTATCACAAGTTAGAATACCAGATATGTAATTCCGAGGACGGAATTTTTATAAGGAGGGAGGGATGTAATACCCCGCCCATTAATATTAAGTTTAGAATAATTTTTGAACTTAGATTTGAGACGATTCACGCCGGATTGAGAAAAAGAAATTATTTTAATTCCAACAAAAATGATTTACAAAAGTATTTGTAAATTTAGTAATTAAATTTATATGCTTTGCATATTTATTTAATTAAGCATTCAAGCATTTTTATGAGTGAGCTTTAATTTTATTTGGGCCTTAAGCTTTTAATTGCTTGAGTTTGAGTATTCGAATAATTCGAGATAATTATTTGAATGAGAACGGTGAACTCGGAAGTGAGATCTGAGTCCGTTACGACGTTTTTGAAATTTTTGACTTTTTGATGATGAATAGTAAAATACTGCTATTTCGTCTTTTTGTCGACTTTCAAAATCTTACGTGCACGTCGTCGAGAAATATTCTTAGTTTTTCGATACGAGTCCAAAAATGAAAGTTTTTATTTTTGAACGACGAGTGAATAGTAAATCGGAATTTCTCGATAAACGTGTAGATCTCGTTTATCAGAATTTCGAGAACGAGCTTGCATTTTCTATATTTATATAGAATTACGAGTGTAATGAAATTGAGTAGAGGTTGAGAGGGCGAGTAACGAAGAATGTGGGTAATTAGTCGTTAAAACGAGACGAAACGGGATATTTAACAACTAAGTGGGATAATATCCTAAAAGATCTAACCTACCCTACCCATGACCACCCCACCCAACCGCCCAGCAGCCTCATTTGTTAAATACACGGCTGTTGGCAGCCCACAACACTCATTCTCTATCTCTCTCTCACACACTCACACTCAAACACCTACTTATCACGCCAAACACCATTTTTAGCTTGGACGGTGGTTTCAAGCTCCGATTTGAGTGCCGAGACGAGCCCCGATCATTATTTCGATCATAGATTCAAGTAGGTAACAGCTTAACCTACGTTTTGATGGTTTAATTCTCAGTTTTCGTCGACGTAGAAAAAACGTCGATTCTCGACTTTTTTTTCAAACGTTGTCGGATTGATGTGAATTTTTAAAATGTTGTTCTTGGGTAATTATCGAGCATGTTTAATGAAAGAGTTAAGATCGGTTCGAACCGTAGCTAGGGAACCCAGATGGGCAGCCCGCTTTTGTTCTTCATTGCTCTTCATCCTTTGATTTCCATTTGATTGTTGTAACTTGTTGTTTGTGCTTAGGAGCATGCTAGGATTGTTGTGCTTTAAATTCATAGTCTTCCAAGCATGAAAATAACATGTTTTTATGAAGATCTTGGCTGCCAAAGTTTGAAGTTCAAGGCTGCCATTTTTTTTACGAAAGTTTGAGGTTGAAGATGATGCATGTTAAGGGTTTTGATGTGTTTGTGTTCTAGGATGGTTGATGAGCATGATGAAGTTTTGAAGTGTAAATGTTAGAGTTTGCATGAACTTAAGGCTGTTGTTCGTGTTCAGTTTCTGGAGTCATGCATTGCATCATGTTTTAATTGGTTATTTAAAACTCCGATTTCAAAAGAAAGACGAGTAAGAATATTGTTGGTGTTCTTAACTCAAGAGAATTGTTTTCAAGTATTTATTCTTTAAATTTTGAAAACCCGGCTAAGTGAATCATAGGATGATGAGCACTACACCATGACTTGAGTTTAGATTAAGAGACCTATTAAGAATAGATTTCTTGTAGGCTTTGAACGTCAGGAGGATTAGCACTGCTATTCCGATTCAGAGTTAAGTTAAACGACAGGCTTTGCCTAAGCAGGTGGGCTTACTTTCCAAATGTATAAAGTATGATTGAGTTATTAAGCTCTAAATGTTTCATTAAAATGCAAATTATTTATTCAATGAAATGAAAACTGTTTATCCAATAAAATATTTATGTGCACTCTGCTCTGTTTAAGGCTCGCAAAGTTAATCAATTGAGGTTCTCTTATGACCTAACACGTTGTTTGAGAATTATGTACACTCGTTAGCTGACCTGGTGGGTTGATCTCCATCGGGCACTAACTAAGAGGCGTTATAAGGGTGCTTGCTGGATGTGTTCCGAAGCATGTAATGTAAGGGCCTGCCTGGGTAGCGTCCCGAGGTCAATTCAACTTGTCTGAGTTACGTCCTCAGGGCAAGTGCAATGGGAGAAATGGATCCGTCGGTGGCTAAAAGGTCCGGGATCACAGCGAGTAACAGAAAGGGAGTGTGACATGTGCGCACAAATGAAATAAATTATTTTAACATGCTTAGAAGTTCTTTCAATTTAAAACCTTCTAAGTTATGTCAAGTATGATTGGATAAACTGTCTTTAAGAAAAAAAAAATATGAAATGTTTATGAAAATGCATGCCCACTGAGTACTTTAGTACTTAGCCCAAAAATACTTTCAAATGTTTTCAGGTTGGCTGGCTGGTGCTGACAGGGCGGAGCTGAGGCTAAGGTTTAAATTCCTATTTTAGACTTCCGCTGTAGCATTCACTCATATCCGTCTTTTGTTATCCCAACTTAAGATCTTTATGTTAACTTTCAAATGATATACTTGACCGAGCTTAGACTCTTCACTACTAAATTTATGCCAATGAATGTCGGTTGTCAGAAGCATGAAACAAAACTTGTGATCCAAAGGGGCATAGCCCGACTTTCAATCCTATTTCGGTTTTAACAAGGTTTTTCCCTTGTTTATTTCTATGAATTATTCACACCTCGATTATATTTATTCCTTCAAGAATTGGGGTGTGACACAGTTCACCCCATAGTTAGTACTTCATACAAAAAACCATGGACAGTATTTCATACTTTGTAACCTATTAGTTTGTGCATTTTATCTTCGTAAACGGAAAATATTCAATCTTTATTACTTCGTACAAAATAAATGACCACACATTCATCATAATTTCATAATGTACTAAATAATCTAGAATAATCAACAACATTCGTCAAAACCTCCAATGTATCACTAAGAATTCAATTTACCACACCAAATGCGAAACCAAAGCACAAATAAGTCTGTAACTATCCATCACCCAGTAGTTAAGCTTCTCGGGTAGATCCTGGATAGGAAGATCCAACAAATAATTAAATCCTAATGTCGCCACTGCTTTTGATGCTCGTTCATCTCGTTCAACAAGGACGACTAATGTTCTGGACGTCTGACAACCCACTCCTTGTAATTCACCATCACCGCTTTGCGCTTCTCGTTCCTTGTCTTTTTTATAACAGCGACGGTAGACCTCCAACATCAACCGAAGTGTCTGAATTATCTTCACCAGACTGCTTTGCAACCTTCATTTCTTTACTCTTTTTCAAAACTCCTAATTCATTCAAACAACTAAATAATTCAAAAAATACACAAACATAACCAAAAACATATAACCACATAATGCAAAAATTCAAGTACCACCTAAATATAGAAAAAAAGTACAACCTAAACCACTCTTAAATTAATAACAATTTAACATACCGTCTATCATTGCAAGCTTCAACTCTGTTAGCAATGGGTCATTCCTATGCTTAGTTCGTGCTGCATAAAGATGAGGAATTGTATCTCCTTGCATAAAACAAACTTGATACTGGACAAGTCACATAAACAAACCTTCACTTGTCTGTCTATTGTATCTCCCGAATTACTATACCTTTTCCCCTTTTTGGGCACATTGCTGCAATTCACGCGCAAATTTCTTTCGTTATGCACACATATTGTGGCTTCACAGAACCTCAAAGATATAAATTTATCACACTCACACAAACGCATATCTAATATCAGTTGGGTTCACACTCATCACCCACGCAAACTTGTATCCATTTCTAATCAATTACTACCTAATGAGCTGGCAATCATCAGCTAAACAATCAGAATACACAAAACAGATGTCAATTCAGACACGACACAAAATATTTTCAGATTACAACATGGTTCACGCTAATAAAGTTCGTATATGCAATTTCATAATTATGGATTCATACAACATCTAAAATTGATTCAAGGCCAACATGTAAGAGTGATTCATACAACAAATTCATATCAAGAACAAAACTGATTCATAATTAATATCAGTAATTCAAAAAACTCATAATTTAGCAATATCTTCCTTTGAACACGCGGGTTCACACAAAGTACAGAGTTCTAATTCATGGTTGCAATTCTGGTAAAACACATATATGTTCATGAACAAATGATGTCCCGATTCACATTGTGGACATCATCAGATAATGATTACACAAATGAATATTATTAAATTCGCATTAATACCCCCGAAAATCATCATTGTGACATGTCATCTACAAAAAAAAAGGGGAAACACCAGAAAATAAACCCAAAGTTTCGATTAATTCATATCTTACAATCTCAAAGATCTCAAGAATACACATATATTGAAAAAAGAAATAACAAACCTAATAGAAAAGTTGCAATTAGACGAATTCCTTAAAAAAACTGATATGTGTAGATCCACTACAAAAAATAAAATGACATCTCACACAATATTGTTCTGACACCAATTAATTTGTTTATTAAATTATAAATCTGACAAAACCATTTAAACTAACAAACTAATTCACGCGAATTAAAAATTGTACAAGTACAGTCTATGAATCAAGCAAACATGCAAATTCGTAAGCAAATATACAAATACTTTAAACCATTAGAGAAATCGCACATCACAACTCACTCACCGGAGCTCTTCGATTTTGTCTTCATCATTAAAACATGGGATTAGTTTCGCCTACTTTTTTGGGGTTATAAATTTCTGTTCTCTGCGGAATGAATCTGCAGACGAAATATGAAGAAAATTGCCTGCAAAAAATGGTAGAAACTAAACCCTAAAATGATTCATTTTATTGATTTTAAATTAATTCTCCATAGCAATCATATAAAATCTGATTTTCCTTATTTATTGAGCACAATTTTCGGGGAAATACTATACCAAAAAAGCCCTTGTAAAAAACTTTGGTGTGAATCATACGTATATGACCTTCGAACTAGATAGCTAAATAATTCACAATCTCAACCGTCCAGATTTTTAGATCAAGGGTTAAGATTAGTTCCTATTTTATACACTAAGGGGTGTTTTCACCCTAGCCTTCCCCTATATATATATATATATATATATAGGGTATGGTTCTAGAGAGAACTATATTATTTGTGAGAACGTGAGAATCATCAAATTTAATGCATCCACTATAAAAATTAATGCTTTCGCTGTTAAAATTAATGCACTCAAAAAAATAAAAAGAATTGCTCCCTTCAGGATTCGAACTCAGGATCTGCAATCATCCAACAAGATGATGCATCCACCGTAGATCTTCATGATCGAATGACTGAAAATGCATGGTTCTCTGTTCTTCTTTTATTTATTGGTTTTTTCTTGAACCTCTCCCTATATATATACATCCCTATATATATATATATATATAGAGAGAGAGAGAGAGAGAGAGAGTGGGGTTCAAATGAGAACCGAGATTTAAAATGAGAACGAAGAACCATCTTCAATCCTTGGATCATGAATATCAACGGTGGATGCATCATTTGAAGGAATATTAAATTGAATTAATACTCTAATGCCCGATGATCGTTTCTTGGATTATTATTAATTCATCATACAACGATTAATCCCTAACATGCCCCTATGAATTTAAGTGTTGCACGTTGGTGTTCAGAAATACCTGAAGAATTCAGAAGAATTCGTCAAACTCACAGCTTAACAGACCAGTCAGCTTCAAGCCTTCGTTTGAAGCCTCAAACGTCCTCAAATCGTATTTTGTCCAGAAATACGACTTCTTCGACTTCGAGAGAGCTTTCCGTGGCCGCCTGTTTCGCCTGAATCGGAGTTATGTGGAGGAAGTTATGGTCGTTCTCCCGAAACTGCCAAAACTTGATTTCCTGCGAAAATCTGACTCCAGCTCAGATCTTCTGAACTGTATCCCGCTCAGCTTTCACCGTTGGATGGACAACGATCTATGAAAGTCCCAAGGGAGAATGTGCCTACACATTTCTGGCGCCTCTCTGCTCTCTCAAAACCCTAATTAATTAGTGTATATTTTTTGAGAGCTGACAGTTGTATTTAAATAAATAAATACGTGTAGAGGGCGCAGATTTAGTGTAGAGAACGATTTCTCCCTGTACTAGGGCTAGGAGACTTTGGGCCAGTCCAGGGACCAGATACAAGGAATAAAGATGGGCCTCAAATAAATTAATTATCTATGGTCAGCCCAGACCATATATAATTAATTTATAAATATTAGTTCATTCCACTAGAGAACCAATATTGACTTACCCCTTTATTGCTGGTGATGAGTCGGGGCTTGTATTTAGACTTATTAAATCCCCGTATTTAAAATATCCGACATCCATTAATTAATTAGAGCTCTGACAGCTTAAATTAATTAATCTCTTTGTAATCCTTAAGTAGTACCACTCAAACCTTATTATTGCGCCTGAACTTAATCAATCTGCAGGGTTTAGCGCAATAAACATTATTGAGCTCCTTAAGGGAATGTCATTATCCTATATCGGATACGAGTACTAATACAGATAATCAAATATCATATATTAACCGCTATCACCCAAGATACAGAGTACTCAAGTTACTATATAACTCTCACTCATAGTAAATCAAAGTGATACACGAATTAACATATATATCTGAAATCTTATTAGTATTAAGATTTTATTAAGTCACTGAGATCTTGATTCTTCACTTAAGTCAGATAGAAGAATACATCTCACTGTGGTCCTATCAATACGTTATGACGTACCCGTATAGACAAGTAGTCAAGACAAACTACTTCCATCTATACCGCAGCCTAAACCGATGACTCGTCCTAAGGTCATCTCGATCGGCTGTGATCATATTATATCTCTTAAGGTTATTCCAATTATATGGTCTTTTGTGATCTACAACACACCATATAATCTACTTATATAGAGATAGAGAACATACATATGCAATCATGAACACAAACAGATAGGAGATTAAAACAGTGAACATAGGAATCATTGTATACAAGCATAAAAGATTCTTGCTTTCAGTATACAAATCCAACAATCTCCCACTTATACTAAAGCAAACTTTTAGTATACAATGTGTCTATTTACCAATCACCTAACACTTCTCCCACTTATAGTTAAAGTTTCCTAAGTGGGTGGCATCAACCGCATTCCCATCTTTCAATGAGCATTTGCGATAAGCCTTTATTAAAAGATTAGTAGGTTTCTCCAATATATGAGAATTTATTCTATGAGCACAAAACCTCGATTTACGAATAATCGTATAACTTGGTACTTACTCTCCATGTGTTTGACCCCTTGTAGTTCTTGGATTCCTTAGAGTTTGCAACTGCACTTGAGGTATCACTAAGGTGATGCTTTCACGCAAACTAGGAATCACCCTTAGATCCTAGAGGTAGTGGTCAAACCAAAAGGTTTTACCTCCCAAGGAAAAACATATAGCTCGAGGTAATTATTCTTTATTCCGGTCAGCCTGGAAATCCGAAATCGTATAATCCAAAAAGGAACTAAACTGTCTAACTGGTAAACTATCCTTATTCTCTAGTCAGGGACTTGAAAATATAATTTACCACAGTTCAGTGTCCTTAACTAGGACTATACAGATATCTTACAACCATGCTAACTGCATAGCAAATATAAGATCTCGTACATAGCAATCCATACATGAAGCTATCTACTGCGGAAACGTAGAATACTGCCTTCATTTCCTCAACCCTAATAGGCATCTTAAGACATAGTCTTTAGATAAAAGAACGCCATATCTAAAAGGTAGCAATCATTTCTTGGCGGTATTCATACTACAACGAGTATTCTCAGTATCAATGTAAGACACTCGAGATAAGCCCAACATCTTATTCTAGTGATCCTTTATAACCTTGATCACAAAGATGTATACTATACATCCTTCTATATATATACTACAAACCTCAGTGAGTAACATATTGAAAATGTTGATTTATAAGATGCTTTTTATGTCGAATTTCCAATAATTTATTTAGGATAAAATAGTTCTACATGGAGTTGGATTTTCCTTGTGTGAGCATTCGAATTTTTGCTAAAATCAAATCTAGTAATCAGAAATTTTAGGATCAAAATCAAATCAAATCCAAAAAAATCGATAAAATTGAAAACACAATCGAATTATTATTTTTATTAATATTTATAATTTTATTTTTAAATTATTTAAACAAGATTAAATATAAATACACGATGTGCAAAATGATTGTATCATTGGATACACATGAAGAAGAAGAAAATATAAGAAACAAGAAGATGTGGAGGCTCAATGGCTCATACATGGTGTTGTACATTCTTGGCTGATGTATCTTTGGCCATCTCTATCCTTTTCCAATTTGTAAACTTGGTGAGCAGAAAGAGGCCAATCGTTTGGGATAACAGACCACATGTCAGCCCAATCCATAATCCCTGTGCCAAATACAAGATAGTTTATACGTAACAGCCGATTTGAACTTGAGATTTTTAACTTCAAGCATTATCACCGTAACGACTTGAACTTGAGATCTTTAACAATGGAATTATTCGCATTTTTTGGTTTCCATTAGTGTTACTTTTATTTTATTTTCTTTTACCTTTCTCTTCAAATTCAATTTCTTGAAGATTTGAAATTATTAATTATCTTTTAGCATTTAATTTCATTTTTTAGTTAATAATGGATTATCATGACTAATTAATCCATAATTATGGTGTTGAAGTTTCAATTTTTAGTAATGACAAAAAGTGACAATTCAGATTGGTCCTAGCCCTTTAGTGATAAATGGTTATTTTATTTGATAATATTATAGTTTACCTTGGCATGGAGTGTAGTCTTGAATGCAAGAAGAGCAGCGATAACCATTCCAATGCAGTAGAATCCTCCCAAATTGATGTACACAACCAGATGCTGCCAACCACAACCCCTGGCAACCCCTGCAGTGAAAACAAAACCCAATGAATCTGCTCTTTCAATCCAGCTACGATTACTCAACATTACAATGAACAACACACAAACCTGATAATATCCCTTGAACAAAATCGCACAATATGGACACCACGAGAAAGGGTGTCATGGAGGCGAATGCATCGATTATCACAGGGCTACTGCTGAAGGAGCTGGCCCAGAGATTATGACCTAAAGCCAGTGCTAAAACCACTGCCAGTGAAAGGACAACGGTTAGCTTAAGAGTGACACGCATGGCATGCCTCGCTCGATCAGGGTGTCCAGCGCCCAACTCGTTAGACACCCTCGTGCTGCAAGAGTAGACACAAAACAGCCATATTTTAGCAGTAGCAAACGCCATTAAAATAAAGCGGATAAATTTGTATTCTTACCTGGCTGCAGCACTGAGGCCATAAGCAATCATGTAGGAAATTGCTTCTGTGTTCACACTGATCGGTATGAAGTCATTAGAATTTTCACTAAAAAACATTCAAGCTTCAAATTAGATGATACTTACCACATTGCTATGAGGGAAGTATTCAACTCCGAGTTTGGCATCACTCCGGCCAACAAAACAAGAATCTCGAAAGCCCAATATTCCAGACTGATATAAGAGCATATATGATAGCATCAATCATAAACCAATGACAGAAACTCTTAAGTTCCAAATTTATTATAAGGAATAAATCACTCACCACACCATTGCTGCAGAAGGCAAAGCAAGCTTCAAGTATGTCCATATATGAATTAAACACTCTGAAGTAAATCCATCCCACGTGTGTTGGAATTTCTTGGCCCTAAGCAAGTATGTGGCTAACATGAAGACTGAGATCCACAAAGATATGGAAGCTGCCACTGGACCTCCCCTGTATCCGAGCGGGGACCAATTAACCAAAACATAGGCAATGCCAATGTGCAGGACAAGAGGGACTATCGAGCACACAACCAGTGGCATAACAACTGACTGTGTCTGAAGAAACCTCAGCATATTTTGCAAGAAAGCGTAAGCAAATAGCCCGGGGATCAAATACTTGAGATACAAACCGGCTGCATTTGCTATTTGAGGTTCTTGTTGTAGTAAAGTCAGGACAATGTCGGAATACCACCAGAGAACAGATACAATGACAGTGAAGATGAGTGATACAATGCAGGACGTCTGGAGATATACTCCCATGATCCTGTACATTTTCGCGCCATATCCTTGGCCACATAAGGTCTCAAGAGCACCACTCAACCCTACCTAGGATCAGAATTAGTAAATCAACTGAACCAGAAGCTCTTCACAATAGGCCAATGATTGTAGAAACGAGGTAATTCACACATCAACATAGCTGAAAACATGTAGATCATTATGTCTCCATTCTTTCCTCACTAATTTTAGAAACTTGAGTAGAAATTCGAGAGCTAGAAACAGAGTTCATCCGATATGTATACTACAGTAGTTAAAGAAGCCATGTTTGGTGTTCATTTGAATATTGCATGCTTAGCAAACGCATTTCCATATAATTACATACTAAATAAACTCAAGCTCAAACTTGATCACATGCTTAGCAAATAGCAAGCCGAGATTGAGAAGAGTCGTTTAAGATGAAAAATAAGCAAATCGAGCTACCAAGTTAGGATTATAAATTTACAAGTTAAACCAAAATCGAGTTAAGCTAATAAAAGCAATAAAGTGGGATTGAGAGCAAAAAAAGTAAAATGAAGATCGAAATAAGTTGAGAGTACCATGAAAGAGAAACCGGTGACAGCAGCCCAGGAATTGGCGAGATTAGAGGAAGCGAGTTGGAGTTCTCCGAGGTGGCCGACGAACATGACGGAGACGAGAGGGATGAAGTAATAGGCGGCGTTGGTGAGAATCATGGGCAGCGCGAACACCACCTGATTCTTGGCTTCCGCCACATCGATCAGCTTCTTCAGCAGCCCATCCGAAGGCTTCCTCTCCAGAAGCGGAGTGCCCTCCTTGCTGCTGCTTGAAGCTGAATCCATACCCTCTCAAGATCCCTTTCCCGACTTCAAACACTGCCTAATATAACTATATACTACTATATATGTACATATCGTGAAATGCACGACCGCCCTATTTTATTTTATTTTAATTTTTTTTTAGGTGAGAAACAACTTCGTAAGTTTAGTCACCAAAATAGAATTTTGTTCGATTTTGTCGTGACTAGCGACGTGAGTGGGTAACAACTTCTGTGTGAGATTTTCATGATTAAATATCCAATAAAGTGAGATTTTCATGATTAAATATCAATTTATTGGAATAAAAAGGAAGAGTGCAAGAAAACGAGAAACTCATGGGTGTATCACGTGATTGGATTCTATCCAACAACTAACATATTAAATCCCATAACTTTGGTGTCTAGTTGTAAATATAAATTTATGTATTTAATTTAACAAATATAAAATTGTGTACAATTTTAAAATTTATAGATTAAATTATTTGTGTAAGGTGCTATATTTCTACTTGATCCTCTTATTATTATTTTTAATTGATCATTTGATAATATTTGAGTAGTCCTTCAAATTTGTTGGACAAATATATTTTCGATCTTCTCTTGGACTTGATCTTCGAGTTTTAAAACATTAATGTGGAGGGCCTTCGTCTTATTCTCGAACAAATATTGGCTTGACTTGAGATTTGAGCTTTGGAACATTGATGCAGATAACCTACGCTGGATCAAACATTGGGTTTGACTTGAGTTTTGAACTTTATAACGTTGATGCAGATAGCCTACGCCTTATTTTTGGATCGAACGTTGGACTTTATTTGAGAACGTAGATGGCCTACGCCTTATTTCACGATCAAACGTTGTGTTTGACTTGAGCTTTAGGCTTTATAATGTTGATGCCTACGCCTTATTTTTTGATCGAACATTGGACTTGAATTGAGAACGCATTGAACCTCGATGGGACACTTTGAATATTGAAGAGAAGTTCGTTGCAGAGAATTCTCCTCCAATTCTTGAGCTCTTGAATTTTGATTTAGTGTGTTTAGAACTGTTATGAATACCCTTATTTATAATTGTAGGAATTTTGATTAATTTAGTGTGTTTAGAACTGATATGGAGACGCTTATTTATAATTGTAGGAATAGTTAGGCTTTAGGGCTAAGCTGCATGATTATGGGATTAGCTTTTGAAGATTGATATATATCAATATTAAGATTTTACTTTTTTTTTTTTGTTTGAGAAATTTACATTATTAAATAAAGAAATTAAAATGTCGTGTCACAGGGGACTCGAACCCAAGACCTTTGACCTTAGGCATTAACCACTTGCCGCTTGGCCAACTCACGCACACATATTAAGATTTTACTTGCTGCTAAAAGAAATTGATCTATATCTTTAAGATATGGTATTACCAGAACCGATCACCTACCCACCGTGGGCATGCATAATGTGCCCACCATGATATGACAATTGTAATTATAGTAAGATAATTTTAATTAGAGTAAGATTGAATAATTCTCTTTCCTAATTAAAATTGCCACGTCAGTGGTGGGCACGTTATACTTGCCCACGGTGGGTAGGTGATCGGTTCTGATGGTATTACATTTAATTTTGGATTCTATAAGATTTTAAAAATCATGTACCTACACTAGTACGTCGATAATCTTTTCCCTTTAAAAAAAATTAAATGTCATCTTTATTGGAATAAAAGGAAGGATGCAAGAGAAAAAAAATGGTATTATCAAACAACTATTTTTTTTTAAAAAAATATAGTTTAATTTAGTAATTGTTAATTAGGATTGATTGTATCTAATTAGGATACATTATATTATGGGTGAAAATTTAGAATACCCATATCTATAAGACTATAACTTGTATCTAGAAAATATTCATCCTCATAACAAATAGGAGTATGTTAAATCTACTCAAAAGTACTATATTATTCTTAGTTCATGTTCCAACAATAATTATGTGTTGATTTGTCAATTTTGTTTCTTCCGAACTACCCACTAGTAGGGATGGCAACGGGCCGGATCTGGACCGGGTCTGGCCAATACCAGATCCAGATCCGTTTTCATATACTAGATCCAGATCCAGATCCGTGGATCTGAAAATTTTGGATCCAGATCCGTCAGATCCGCGGGTCCACGGGTCCAGATCCATGAATCTACTATTTTTAAATTAAATTAAAAAAATTTCACAAAATCAACAACACCTAATTTCCATCATGAAAAATATAACACAAAATACTTTTATCTAATTACTTTTAGTTTTTATTCTTTTGAATATAATTTATTTATTATTTTTAATTTAGTTAATATTATTAGTAAACTAAATATAAAATATAAAATATATATATAAAATAAAACGGATCCACGGGTCGGATCTGGGCCGGATCCGGATCTAAAATTTCAAGATCCAGATTCAGATCCAGATCCGTCGGGTCCAAA
Source organism: Salvia miltiorrhiza (assembly GCF_028751815.1). Classification (NCBI taxonomy): domain Eukaryota; kingdom Viridiplantae; phylum Streptophyta; class Magnoliopsida; order Lamiales; family Lamiaceae; genus Salvia; species Salvia miltiorrhiza. Next base: position 31,892,366 of record NC_080388.1, read on the forward strand.
AAATTGAGATCCAGATCCGTAAAAACGGATCTGGATCCACGGATTTGGACCGGATCCAAGATCCACTGCCATCCCTACCCACTAGTCGAAATTCACATTATATAAACAGCTAATGTGCTTTTTATCGTTTTAGATATAGTAAAAGAGTAATAGGAGTATGTTAAATCTACTCAAAAGTACTATATTATTCTTAATTCATGTTCCAACAATAATTATGTGTTGACTTGTCAATTTTGTTTCCGAACTACCCACTAGTCGAAATTCACATTATATAAACAGCTAATGTGCTTTTTATCTTTTTAGATATAAAAGATTAATGAGTTGTATTGAATAATTATGATTTAGCCCATGTTTGATGGAATGTTTTTAGAGGTTGGAAAGGAAATTAATTAAGTGAATTTATTACTTATTGTTTGATTTGGGTAATGAGTTAATCATTACTCTTATTTGAGGATAACTCAATCACCCAATTTATTACCCTTCAAAATAGAGGGAAAACAAAAAGAAAGGGAATTCTTTACTAATGATTCATTTTCCTTGTTAAACCAAACACTCAATAAAAATAATAATTATTGTTACCATTTCACTCATTTATTTAATTCCATTCTCTTTCCATTTCTCTATTTGAACCAAACGGTACACATTGAAATAGAGAAATGGAGAAATCGAGAAACGAAACTCTACCAATATTCAGATAGAGAAATGGAAAGAGAATGGAATTAAACAAATAATATATTGTATAGCAATAAATTTTATTATTCTTCTTCTTTGATTTTCTTCCCTTCTCAGAAAAATCCACCTTCTCCGACCATGCCCGTCTCTCTCCCTCTCTCTCTCTCCCTCACTCTCTCTCTCTCTCTCTCTCTCTTTATTCAGTGCTAAAATTGAACATGAAGTAAAGTTACACATTTAAATTGGACGTTTTTAAAGTACAAATTATGACGTGTCATTTGGAAGACATGTCGGTGCTAAAATTGAACACGGAGCAAAGTTAGTCATATTAATTGAAACTTTTAAAAGTCGTGCTAAATTTGAAATTCGCCTTAAGTTCATGATATTACATGCATTTATCTTTGTAATATTTTGGGGATGCTCAGTCACCCTCATTTTTTTTTTTTTTTATCTTATAAAAGTTGTTCACTTTTTCGAAAAATATATCGACTTTATCACTAGCTCCGTCGCTGCTTGGTTCAACATTAGAAGATTCATCATGAGCTGCTTTATATTGTTGAGGAGGCATTGACTTTGCTTTGCAACAGAGCTTTTTGCTGCTAACACGGATCCATCCTGATCGCCAAGACTTGTTGATGATAGAAGAAAATGGCTAGAGTTAATTCTATGTATCTCTCCTTTTAAAAGTTTCGACTTTAATTAAATTTCTTTAAAATATAGTGCTTCCTCTATTCATGGAATAATTTTCTAATTTTTCTATTTTATCCGTCCATAAAATATTTTCTTTTATTTTTAAAATAATTCTATTTGTTAGTATTACTTTAATAATCATACATATTATTACTAATAAATCAATAGAAACTCATTAATTATCTTTACTATTTCCCTCATTAAATATATAATTAAATTTTCATAAATTTCATAATCACTGGTACGAGAAAGTTATGAATAGAGAAAAGTACTATTTTAGCTCAGCCACTGTCTTTCTGGCCGTTTGTTTTGGTTGGTTGTTTGCCTATGAGTTAGCGCTGGCCACCCTATGTTCTTGAGAAAATAATACTCCTTCTGTCACACCAAACATGATTTATTTTTTATTTTGAATTTTTTTTTATTAAAATTAACTCATTTTTTTAAAAAATATTCTCTCCGTCCATAATATCATTTCTACTTTGTGAACGACACGAATTTTAAAAAAATAGTGAGTAATAGTTGATAGTAGTAGGTATTATTGTGAATGGAATTTGTATTCCACTATTACTATAAATAGAAATAAAAATGATATTATTGACCGCCCAAAATGACAAAAGTGAAAATGATATCGTGGACGGAAGGAGTAATATTTAACTTTAAAAAATTATTGATGATGACTTGAATACTCATCAGCGTTGTGCTTAGTAATTTAAGTCTACTTTACCTGATTACGGTTATTATTATTATCACAGGAACTAATGAGCGCAGGTCTAACTAAAAAGACTTGATAATAAATGAATATGAAGAGTCAATCAGCCTTGACCAAAGTGCAGAGTTGCTGCCTTGCTAGAGTGCAACACCACCAGCGCAGACCAGAGCAGACCAGAGCAGTGCAGCAGCGTTGCGCAGCCAGAGTAGCGCAGCCAGAACAGCAGAGCAGAACAGCGCAGCAGAGCTGCGCAGAGCAGCAGCGCAGCCAGAGCAGCACAGAGCATTAGCGCAGCAGAGCTGCCCACCTTACCAGAGCCAGCGCTGCCAGAGTGCAGAGCTGCCCGCCTTACCAGAGCCAGCGCTGCCAGAGTGCAGAGCTGCCCGCCTTACCAGAGCCAGCGCTGCCAGAGTGCAGAGCTGCCCGCCTTACCAAAGCCAGCGCTGTCAGAGGGCAACTTACCAGAGCCAGCGCTGCCGAGAGCCCTACCAGAGTGAAGTGTTTCCAGAGCTAATCTTGCCGAGAGTTAGCTTTACCACCAAGTTGGGCTTCATGGGCTTTAGGGTTAGGCTCAATTAGTTATCTATAAATAGGGATCTTGTACATGAAAAGAGCATGATTTATTTGGGAGCAACACACTTGTAAAATGTAATTATCTCGAAATATAGTGAAAGAACTCGAAGATCTCCCGTGGACGTAGGTCTTAACAACCGAACCACGTAAATCCTGTCTCGATTACTGCTTTTTAGATTAGGCGTTGATTTCATGCTTCACCAATTATAGGTCTTATTATTTTATCTAATTACACATTCTCTTTAATTTTGATGTTAAAAACAAATGAGTCATATTTAGTGAGATAGAAGCAATATTATATTAACTCCAATATATATATATATATATCTATATATATATATATATATAGGTTTCATTAAGAAATTAAATATTTTACGATATTACGAAACGTTAAACAAATTAATAATTTTGATGAACAAATATTTCGATTTAAGTTCGAATTCTGGAGTGACGAGATTTTTAATAAATTCGTCAGTTTATTAATATTATTAATTTGTTCATCAAAATTATTGATATTATCAATATTTGTTAATTTCATAAAATATTTAATTTCTGAAAATGAAACCTTTCTTTTTATATACTATATTATACTATCAACACATGTGTATAATTTGTAGACAGAGAAGAGAAGCTGTACCCCATGCCATCTTAGTCAAAATAAATGCTCACATCAAATTTCGAAATGTGCAATGATTAAATCATCCATATTTCGCCATCGTCCTAATACACGTTATTAATTTCACGTTTCAAAGATGCATGGAAAATTAACCAATATGGTTGGTAGTTGCGACTTGCTATAAATTAACTACTACTTCTACCCGCGTGCGATGCACCGTAATTATTAAAATTGAATGAAATATTAAATAAAAATAATATTAAACAAAATTAAATTATTAAAAAGCAAGAATATTAAAAAAAATCCACACTAATAACTCAATAAAGAACCTAAATATGAAAACACGCAAATTTTTATTTTTGTATAAAGTGTAATGATAAGTATAGTTATTAAAAAAAATATTTTATATGATATTAAGATAAATACAAAATAAATTTATATCTTAGATATTGTATTCCCGTATTCTATATTTATGTGACTTCAAATACCTTAGAATTTATAAAAAAAAATATGTACTATAAAAATTTCAAAATGCAAATTTATAATTTTGTACCCATAAAATGCACGTTATCAAAATTTGTAAAATCTTGCATAGATACAATTTCTACCTTCTATATCCTCTGATGAGGATGGCATTCGGGATTCCCGATACTTGCGTAATTCCATCCCGAATACCCCTTGAATACCCTCTGACGATATCCTTCCCCCCTTCCCCGCGGAACCACACCGCGCTCCAAGACGCAGGTCTGACTCGGGAGATCTGAAGACCCACCGAGCATCATCGAGGCGGAAAGAAGCCTTGCCTGCAGAAGAGGAGATGAAGGCCCCAGAATGTCGTAAAGCCTCCTTCACCCTGCACAAAGACTATGCTAGAAGGGTTAAAAGATACTTTAGGCCCGAAAGAAAGCTGTGTACCGGGAGGTAGTTGTAACTCAACGGCAGGTACTTTCACCCTTTTTGCAGGGACCGCCTCCCTTCAACCACTTCGTTGTCGGCTGACGTGGAAGATGCTTTTAAAAAAAATGAAAAGACCATTTTATCCATAATAATGGACGGAGTAAAGGAATGATGGGCCAAGAGGCCCATCGAAATCTAGCAGGAGAAATGCCTAAAAAAGTCCAACCCAAGGGACGACTTATATATACATGTAAAAAATGTGACTTAGATGAGATATGAGAAAACAGTGAAAATATTACCGGTAGAAGAGATAAATTTTGAAAAGGAGAGTTCGAAACTAGAGTGTTGGTAAGAACCGCCTTCACCAACTGACGTCGTCTGTGGGAAATCTTGAGTTAAGGCGTGGATTGTTCTTGTCGTTATTTTCATTTTTTTTTGTCTTTGGTTGCATCCTTTGATGATGGAGCAACTGCGAAATTTGATGCCGGAATTTAACCAAGTAGAGGAGGGTAACCCAACCTCGCCGGAGCGTTGTCAGACAGAGACGGTTGAGCCTACGTCGGTCCGGGGAGTGGGAAACGCCAGAGGTGATAAAGTACAAGGAAGCTTGAGAGTGTTACAGTGACCATCCCTGGAGTGGGAAACGCCAGAGGTGATACAGTCACTGCTGGGTCTGCTCCAGACTTTCCTAGAACAACAACAGGAGACACCGGTGATCCGTACGGTTCCCCGGCTCGATAAGGACAATGCCCCCTGTGAAGAGAAACCACCACTGAAAGAAGGCCAGAACAATTCTGCCCAGGAGGGAGAAGGACATGCTGGGGACGATTCTGTGCACGAGGATTCCTCCCAGGAACCACAGGACTCATCGGAGGATCCTACGTTTGACCCGGCAGAAGGCCGACCTGGGGAGAAAGAAAAGGTGAAGACCTCAAGGGATAGATTGCCTCGTTGAGGGAGGCGTTACGGGGAAGAAATAATAAAATGAAGGCCTCTCCCACAGCTTTTTCGGTAGGAACTCGTCCAGGGAGGTCGGAATTTACGGAAAAAGCCCTCGAGTCCACTCAGTAGATCAGCTGGAGATATCCTACGCGAAGGCAGCAGATACCTGAGCATATACAGAAGAGCCCGTTCTCGGACTATATCTTGTCAGATGTGTTGCCACACACTTATAAACCCATTCACTTGGATTATGATGGAAAAGACGACCCGGGTGCAGATGGCTCATTTTGAGGGGATCGTAACCCTGCATCAATACACAGAAGGGGTGTTAAGTGTCGCATCTTTGCCACAACTCTCACCGGTCTGGCACAAAGATGGTTTCAGTCTCTTCCCACCAACTCAATCCACTCGTTCGAAGACCTGTATGGGTTGTTCATGACTCAGTTCGCGAGCTCTCGAAAGGCAGAGCGGAACGCTATGACATTGATGGATATGAGGTAGGAGCTAGGAGAGTCACTGAGAGATTATACTAACCGTTTCAGTATGATTGCCTTGGAAGTACCAGAGGCAGAGTCTCAACTCAGGAGCTATGCCTTTACCAGAGGCCTCAAGCCTGACCCTTTGTTTGGTTCTCTGCAGATCCAACCATCAATGTCCTTAACCTTGCAGATACAAGAAACGGCCTTAGTCCTAGTCATCATCGGGTTGATGTTGCAGGGAAATATCCTCGTGTGTGGATGATCACAGGCGCTAATCCATAAGAAGTCTAGGAGTGGTATGAATTCGGGGCATTAGCCCCGATCTATACTATATTATAAGCATTCTAAAATTAAGGTCTACCTAATTAGATCCAAGAAGTCGTGTATGATGCATATATGAACATTGAGTTCCTAAAAAATGGAGATGTTCTTGAGCTCTATTTTTTCAATGCAGCACTAGAACGAGTAGGAAAGAGAAATCATGAACATTTTATAAAGCTTTGGAGACTCATTGTTCAAGCCTTGAACCGAATCCAAGTTCCAAAGAGTCAATCTTGATCATTGCTACCTTTTCGGAGGATCAAATTTTAACACGATAGCATGGGGATTATGGGTCTGTCTAATGGAGATGGACAAAATTAAGTCAAGATTTAAATTCTTTCAAAATGCAAATTCGGGCTTCTTTCTGTTAAACACAATGACAGGAACCACCACTAAGTATGCGGAAAATTTGTTCAAAGCGAAAAGAACTCTTCTAAGAAAGAACCAGTTTGTGGGGTATAAAGAGACTCGTCACAAATTCTACAACATGACACATTTTGGCCATTGGGCGAATATAATTTGTTCTGACTGACCAAATAAGAAATAACCGAAGTTTGGAAAGGGCTTCTTCTTACCTAAAGAAGACAAGAGAAAGTTCTGATCTAATAAACATGAGGTAAAAAAGTTTCCTCATCAAAGAATACATCGAGCACCAAAAAAGTAAGATACCTGATAAAGAGAAAATGGTCATATGACTCTAGGCATAGGGAGACACACCAAAAAAAAAATATATGGGTCGATAAAATTATAGGAGAAACCCCACTAAAAGAAAATGACAAAAGTGAGTACAACCACATGAGAACCACTATCAACCAGTAGTGGTCTATTATCTCATCCATCGGTCCCTACCAAAGCATTACCAACTATATAATAAATGAGGGACCCGAAAACATGTAAAGGCACTGAAAGTTGTTTGACACCTTACAATTATGATTGAAGAAGAAATGGGTTTTTAGAATCACAATGAACTCGCTAAGAGAAATGAGGTATCAGCAACCAATAATGCAAGACAAATAGTGGCGTTCAGACCTCTATGAAAAAAGACTTTGAAGAAGAGAAAAGGCATTCAAAAATATCCATACTTCGAAAATCATATTGCTTTCCCTCTCCAAAACCTTTCTTTGTAATATTTTCAATTTTTTTATGTTCCATGTTCGAGCTACCATGGGTAGCTAACCAAGTTTGTCTCCTTCCTACATAAGATTTTACTTATGTATTAAATATATTACTCCCTCCGTCCCACTATAAGTGGCTCAAAACTTTTCGACACGGAAATTAAGGAGAATGTGTAAATTGGTTAAAAGTGGTAGGGCCTACGCTCTTTTAAGGGTTAAATTTTTTTATTTATGGAAATGTGCCACTTATAGTGGGACGGCGCAAAATAGAATACAAGTCATTTTTAGTGGGATGGAGGGAGTATAATTTTCTCAATAAACATTTTGTTTTTGCTCAAATTTTCGACTGAGTAGATATTTTCTTTTGTTTACCAACTAAATATAATACGTCAAGGCTGGGAATGTTAAGAGAAAATCATCGCTTGACCATCTGATGTGTCTGTGTGGTCGGATCTAATCTATAAAACAAAGGTGATAGACTTTGGGTGATTCACAGTTGTTACTGAAGAAAAAGTGTTAAACCATCTCTTGCGATGTGTGGTCGGAAGTATCCTGAGGAGGTGGACGGTTCGTAAAATGCAACAAGTAGATTCCAGAAGTAGTTCGACTAAAGGTATGAAGTTGGTTTATGTTGAGATTAACATTGAAGTTATACAGAAGCGTATTGAGCCTGATAAGTCTTTACCGACTATTCAATATGTACAAGGAATTGTATAAATAAATGAACAATTATAGAATTTCATGTTAAGGGTAGTTTTGTCCATTGCCAATAATTTGGGCATAACATGCATGTTTTTATAAGAGTGGGCAATTTTCATTTCTACTTAATTGAGTTGAAATTAAATTTTCTCACTTTCATTAAGTAGAAATGAAAATTGCCCACTCTTATTATGCCCAAATTATTGGTAATGGACAAAACTACCCTTAACATGAAATTCTCTAAGTTCATTTATTTATACAATTCCTTGTTCATATTGGAAATAGTCGATAAAGACTTATCAAGCTCAACATACTTCCGTATAACTTCAATATTAATCTCAACGTAAACCAATTCCATACATTTAGTTGAACTACTTCTAGAATCTGCTTGTTGCATTTTACGGATCGTCCACATCCTCGGAATACGTCCAACCACATACTCGTAAGAAATGGTTGCAACACTCATCCTTCAGTAACAACTGTGAATCACCTAAAGTCTGTCACCCTTATTTTACGGATTAGATCAAACAACACAGACCGATCAGGTGGTTAAGCAATGATTTTCTATGAACATTTCCAACCTTGACGTATTATTTTTAGTTGGTAAACGAAATAAAATATCTACTCCCCCGAAAAGTTGAGCAAAAACAAAACTTTTATTGAGAAATTATAATATATCTAATACAGAAGTAAAATCTCATGTAGGGAGAAGACAAAATTGTTTAGCTACCCATGGTAGCTCAAATTTGGTACATAAAAAAAATCTAAGATAGGTTTTGGAGAGGGAAATCAGTATGATTTTCGATGTGTAGATGCTTTCGAATGCCATTTCTCTTCTCCAAAATTGTTTTTTATAGAGATCTGAATTCCTTCTATCTGTTTTTGCATTATTGGCCTCTGATACCTCCGTCCTCGTGGCCAATTCATTTTGATTATGAAAATTCCTTTCTGTGTCGACCATGATTCCAAAGTGCCAAACAACTTTCTGTGCCTTCACATGTCATCGGGTCCCTATTCTATTATTTAGCTAATAATACTTTGGTAGAGGCTGGTGATTGAGATAATGGACCATTATTTGTTGATAGTGATCCCCATGTAGTTGTACCCACTTTTGTCATTTTCTTTTAGTAGGTATCCTACTGTAGTTCCATGTCGTTTTCTTTTTGGGTGGGTTTTTCTTGCCTAGAATCACATGACCCTTTTCTCTTTATCGGGTATCTTACTTTTTAGCATCGTAGTTATTCTTTGATGAGGCAACTTTTGTACATCATGTTCGTTGGATCAAAACTTTCTCTTGTCTTGTTTGGGTAAGAAGCCCTTTCAAAACTCCGCTTCTTTCTTATTTGGGTAGTCATAACAAATTCTATCTGACCAATGGTCAAAGTGTGCCGTGTTGCAGAATTTGCAACAGTCTCTTTACTCCCGCAAACTGGTTCTTCCATAGCAGAGTTCTCTTCGCTCCGAACAGATTTTCCGAATATTTAGTGGTGGTTCCTACCATTATGTTAAACAGTAATGTTGCAATCTGAAAGAATTTAAATCTGGACTTCATTTTGTCCATCTCGGTTAGACATACCCCTAATCCCCATGCTTGTCGTGTTGAAATTTGGTCCTCCGAAAATGTAGCGATGATCGAGGATTGACTCGTTGGAGCATTGATTCGGTTCAAGGCTTGAACATTGGGTCTTTAAAGCTTTATAAAATGGAAAGTTTCATGATTCCCCTTTCCTGCTGGCTCTGGTGCTGCACTAAAAATGTAGAGCTCAAGAACATCTCTATTTTTTAGGGACTTGTTGTTCATCCATGCATTGTACGCGACTTCATGGATTCATTAAGGTAGACCTTTAATTTTGGAAAATGTTGGTGATGTAGTACAGAATGAGGCTAATGCCCCGAGCAATGACTCGGATTGAGTCCATTTCTTGTATTGAGTTTCTTCCACCTAGTTTGGTAAGCCTACCAAATAGGAAAAATTTCTGGAATGATGGTATCAATCTTAGATTTTGCTCGTCATAGGATTAAGATTAATTTCTCCCTCTTTTACTCTGGAGGTGCGGGTTGACATGATGATTTAGGATGTGACTTCTTTATATCATTTTTTCCTTGACCCTCTGGTCTTATAACCATCGACTTAAGACATGGGCTAATTGTACTTGAATTCCCTGCTATAGGTATTTCGCCCTGTACAGTAATGTCTTCTTTTATCAGAGAATTTCTGATATCGTGAAGGAGCGACCCATGTATAGGATTATGAAGATTTATCATCTCCATCATGCATGCTTGTATTCGGTCGTATACTTTTGTTTAGTCAATAACTTATATCATTTCTGCTTGTTTGACATGGATAACACACACTTGCCATTCTTATTGTAGGATCTCCATGTTTTCACAGAGTTTCCTTTGCCTTGTAATGATACAATCAAATTCAGTTGGCTCTATCCTTTGTCAAGAAATCTACAAGAATATTCATCAGATTTCGTACGAAAATATCAAATACTCCCTCCGTCCTATAAAAATAGTCCTAATTTTCTTTTTTGGGGTGTCCACAAAAAAGTCCTATTCTATTTATGAACACTACCCCACAATAGATTACCCTCCATATATTAACTTATTTACCTATTTTACTACATGGTGGGACTCTGTCTCCACTCACAATACAATTATTTATCATTATTAACATTACCTTTAATGTGGGACTCTTTCCCAGTTATAACATACTTAACTACTTTTATTAAAACTTGTGTCATTCCCTTCTTTTATAGGACGAAGAGAGTATATAATATTGACATTTAGCCTTCCATCTTAGTAATCTAGCATTTTTAGGTTTAGATTCATTCATTTTGGTTAAGAAAGCTTTAACATTAGTATTGTCAAATTTCAAGATAAGTTTCTTAGCCAGTAGGAATAAAGGCCAATTATTAAGGGCTTCCTTACTGCATAGAACTCTTTCTCATTGATGTGCCAACGCTAGGGGTGATGAACGGATCAGGTACGGGATAACCGTACCGAAAATTCGGATATCCGTATCCAAAAATATAACATTTATGTTACCCGTACCTGTAATAACCCGCTCTTTTAATTATTAAAAACCAGTAACGCGATAATTAATTATTGCGTCTTTCAGTGATGATCTATGATTGATTTCGACTTATGACTTTGAGTTATATAATATTTGAAGCAGAGTTATTATTTTATTTCACGTGAGAAACCACGATAAGGATTATTGAGCAATCAATAATTATTATTTCAGATTGTAACTGACTTAGCAAAGTCATGTTATTTAATTTTTACAATAGAAATATTATTTATATTATTAGTTATTATTATTATTGTTGCTTAAGTCGTGAATTTATTCCGGCTTGTGAGGAAAATTAAATCTTCGGATTTAATTTAGATATTAGATGAGCAAATGAATTAAATCTATGGATTTAATTTAGAATTATTTTACAGTTCATCGATATTAATATCGAGCAGATACATCATCACACGTTACATATTGCAGTTATAGAAATTCCAAGACTAGATTTTATTTCTTTTATTTACTTTTCACTTTACACAATCTGCCAACAATCTACACAATCCCCCAAGAGATAGGAGGCGTGTGAGTTGTGTGCTAAAGCTGCAAGCTACAACCGCACCCCCCTCCAATCCCCTTCTCCATACCTATGTACCTATTCCTTGGCATGCTCAAGCTACAGCCGCAATATCCCCCAATCCCCTTCACTCTACCCCTGTACCTATTCTCTAGCACACTCAAATGTGCAGCCAACATTCATTCTTTTAGCCTCAAACTTCATCCAGTAAATCACTTTCATTATCTTCCATTCCACACATAGAATCCATCGAAGAATAAGGAGAAGCTGCATTCATTGTTCTGCCAAAATTCAAGGGGTAAGCTTTGCTTTAACTCTTTTCCTTTCAGTCATTAGTCTCACCTGCATTAACACAAAGAGCAACAACCTTGAATATTTTAGATTCTCCCAATCCATTTTTATCCAACGACATCAGCCAACCAACAAGATACTCAAGGTATTTATGCGACGACCCCTGTTATTCAATCCAGTTTGCATTCATACCATCAAACATGACCAGATTCAAATGATAGAAGATCTATATAGCGTAATAGACTTAGCAGCGAAGTACACTTTATAATATAGAGCACCAATTACTTTTCTTTTGTGCAAGTATTAGTATGTATAAGAACTCGACCGAGCATAGTATGATTCTTAAGCAAAGCAAGGATGAGACTGCATCTTGTTTATATTTAGGTTAGGAATCGATAGATGAAGCAGAGTAAGATTTGGCTTAACTTTAGAGGGCTAGGGCCACTGCCTTGCTGCCCCATCGAACTCCGAGAACAGCAGTGTCGACGGCGTTGACCGGTGAAGGGTAGACGACTCCCGACCCCAGCGATGGCTCCTCGTCGATTCGGGAGTAGCAGCAGCGGCTCGGTGCGCGACGACGGTAAAGTTTTAGGCGGAGACAACCGAATTGAATCGGCATGAGAAAAGTTGGGGCTTTCTTTACTCCGTTCGCCGGATATCGAAAGTGGTGGCGGCGGGTTCAGCCGAGAAGCTCGCCTTAATGCTCCGCGATTCGTTAAATCGAGAGAGTAGAGAGAGCAGAGCAGAGAGCGAGAGAGCTGAGCAGAGAGAGAGGACCGAGGGACGGGTTTGAGGGAGAGGGTCTTGGGCCTTCCCCTTTATTTTTTTTACTTTGTTATTGGGCCTTTGGGCCAAATTCATTTTAATTATATGAGTTGCCCTTAATTGGTTCATTGTGGATTAATTATTCTTTTATTGATTGAGCCAGATTTATTTAATTATTCAGTCCAATTATCTGATTCATTCACTCGAGCCATTTATTATTTTTATTTGGGCTGCAGATGTAAATAATAGTGGGCTGTCATTATTTATTCAAGCCCACTTTTACTTATCTAATTATTAGGTTGTCTTATGTTTGAGCCTTTTAATTATTGAATTATTATTATTGCTATTATTTCTTCCATATTTAGTTAAGCCCGAATAATTATCAGTCTTGGTTAATTGATTAATTTGATCCAGTTATTACTAAATTATGGATTAATTATTATGGGATTATTGCACGAGTAATCAGATTCAGCTATTCTCCTTTTCCGATTAAATAGGGCAAGATCTATTAGATTCTCATGTGAGTTAAAACACCCTAAGACGAACGGGTTAGTCATAGTTATTTACCCGATCGTGCGAAACGAGTTTCAGTTAGTTTATTTTGCTTTTAATCCGAGAGTTAGGATTAATAGTAGAATTTCCCGGACTATTAAGTCGGAATAATGTATCATGCATAAGAGAGTCATGCATCATTAATTTCACATTCTCATTAATCAAGGATTCCCTTCGAACACATATCTTATATTATATTCTCGCAATTAAGGTCAAGCGCGAGAGTAATTACTAGGCAAGAGCTACTGCACCACAACAAGAGTTGCCAGCAGGTGGGCATTACTTTCATATATATCAAATGAGTTTAAATGTTACGTTCAAGCAAGTTATTTCATGACAAAATCTTTGAGTTGAAGTTATTTCAAGTATTGTCTTGCCATAAAATGTTTCAACTTCAGTATGATATCTATCTGATGTGGCTTTGCCAGTTATCATGTAATCGAATTCGGGTCTTGAGCAGTTGATAGCTATCCTGCCTTGACTAGTGTACACGAGGGACCGTGAGTCATCTAGCGGGTTGGTCGGTCCGGTGTCCGTTGAGAGGTGGCCACCTCTCCGGCACGCAGCTTCAGATATGATAGATTATGAGAACTTAGACTGCAGTCGAACTTTAAGAATCACAAATGAATTTAGTAAGCTTGAGCCTTTTAGCAAAAACTTCCTTGTTGTACTGTTTATGATGGCATGACAATTTACAATTTATTTAACATGTAGTATTTTATACTTAGGCATACGTGTCCACTGAGTACTTTTGTACTCAGCCCTGCATATATTTCTAAATGTGCAGGTTGAGCAGCTGCCGGTGGTGATGAAGTGACGAGCGAAACCCTTTTGTCTCATCCTTATGTATTAATGAACTCTGGGGATACATATCTTCATACATGTAATCAGAACCTTATTCCGCTGCGTACTCAGAAGTTATGTTATTTTGGCTAAGTCGGAGTTATCCGAACTTACTAATTTATTTGAGTCTATATGACTAAACCTCCGTTATATTATAAATATTCCTTTTGTTAACAATGATAGAATACGATCCTCCCTGTTTGATTATCCCCTTTCTACCCCGCTTCTAATCTCCCTCCCTTAGTCACGGTTTTCCCGGCTTAATTACCATTAATAGGCTCGGTCGTGACAGTACCTGAACCCGAACGATATTCAATTATCGGTTAAATGGGACGATTATAGGGATCAGTTATACAGGTAACCGAAATACCATTAAAAAAATTTATAGCTATATATGTCAGAGGGCAGCCTTGTTAAATCAAACATACCATTTCGATATTTTCAAAACCAAATACACCATTCCTGAAAATGCATCAAAATGTTATCTTCAAGAAAACAACCAAGAAAAATGAACTATCTGGCATATAGCATATTGAGCAAGAAAATTATAACAATATTGTCCACCAACAAAAACAACAACTAAGATACCTGCGTGAACCGACATATGGGAAATAACTCCTCTAAAATCTAATTTATTTAATCATGATACTATTGAAAGTTATAGTCATGATAAGGACTTGCATCAATATTACAAAGTGTAAAACTTAGAAGAATTAAAGAATGAAGATGTTGTCACGACTCACGTAAATACTATGTAGTTAATGATTTCATTGAGTTGAGTTAATACTTGAATATGGTTTATTATTGATTGTTCTATTATATTTGATTTAATTATTAATTTTTAAGTTGATAGCTTTCCTTTCACGTAAAGTTTCTTTAGTGATATTATAGATATCATATTAAATATATTTATATTTATAAAATTATTCTTTATAATACTAAAACTAATTAAATCGGTTAATCAGATATACCTGAACGGTCCAAAAAATCTCAATGCTCATACCCGATAACCGTACCGTTTAGCCAAATATCAAGTATTCAGTTATTCGATAACTGGCGGATTTCAGTTTGGTTCGCATATAACTAATACCCGATATCCAAATAAGCAGGCCTAGCCACCGCACAGCTTCATCATTAGGAATGATTCCACTACAATATCTACATAGTTCTTCTCCATTAGGAGTGAACTTAGTGAGAACTGCAGCCCGCCAAAAATCACTCGCATCTGTCTAGTACTAAGTTTTCCTTATCCCGTGGTATTGAAAGTTCTAGGAGATTTTCGCAAATCTCTTTTAACCTGTTAATACCCTATCGATGTTTGATGAGCCCAAGTTTTGTGCTCTTTTTCTTTGTTGTGTCTAGGTCTAGATCGAGTCATTTATGTGTGTTTTTGCGTGTTTTTGTGTCTGGGAGGACACTTGTTTGAACAGGGCCTCGTGGAGCTATAATGGGTAAGATGGAGCGAATTTGATGAGATCTGGGAAGGCACCTCAACGACAAAGTATAACAAAGCTTGCAAGTTGGATGCAATCCAAAGATCGAGAGTCACATATGCTGATCTGTTGGGCACGATGTTGATCGAGTAGGTAGTACCGCTCAGGGGAGGAGTTCTATCAAGTCCTAGGCATTTGGAGCAGGTTCCAGGAGAGAGTGTTGCAACCAAAGCTATCTGTCACTGACCAAGAGGTTGGCCTGACTTACGCTCGGATACCAGCATCCACCACGAGAGGTATCGAAGGCACGAAAAGGGGCAGGATGAAGGAAGAAAAGGTGAACAGGGAAGGATCCATCATGACCAGGCATCTAAGCACGACGTTGATGTGGCAGATCCGGTGTACGAAGATAAGGCGCGTGAATATTCATTTTCCCATGCGCAAAGTGGATATGCATGAAGCTTCAGGATACGCACGGATCAAGGGTAGAGATATCCAAGGAAGAGTCCTCAAGTTTGAAGACTCTGTCTAGGTCAGCCTGGACACTCCAACTGGAGTCGGACTCTTCTGAAACCCTAGCTGCGTGTTGGCCTTTGGCCCACGCCTGGATTCTTATAGATACATTTTCCCATTTCATTTTGTGTGGTGGTTAGACGGAGGTGCGCGAACTAGAGGAGTAGGCCGAGTACCGGAAATAATCTTTACTTTTCTACATTTTAGGAGTTAAAGTCTCGTTTGGGTAAGACATTTAGTTTATGCTTTATGTTGGCAGCGTAGCATCCTAGCTATTTTCCCCGTATTAGTAAGTTTACTTTATTTTATTTTCATGTCTTCTTTATCTTTTGTACTCGCAATTTACTTTATGTGTAGCTAAGTTTATCAATCTGGGCAAGGTATAGATGAAGTGAATATGAACTTATAAACTCGTGAGGTCTAATTGTGTGCTTAAGTAATTGGTTGTGTTCCCGAAGTGCTGGGTATTATAATCAAGTGTCTAAATCGACTTGATTAGTTAACAGGTCATTAATTACTTGAGTAGACTTATATCACCAATAAATCAAGATTATAAGGTGTGTACGATCACTGTGCGTCTTGAGAGTATTTGTAGGCACGGGAGATTGAAGTAGACTTCGGTCTGCCTAAGTTCAATATCGGGTCTATCTAGGGCTAAATGCTTCATGGTTTAATTGCATGCTCTGAGGTGTCCTATTGCATGGTTAGGTCGAGATGGTTTAATGGTATATAGCGTCATTTACCTTGAACACACTTAAGGATAGATTTTCTTCGACAATGGAAGTGCACGTGATAAGTGAGAATGAGAGCACAAGCCATTGGTAAGTTATAACCGACAATATTGTAATGAACATCTTAACCAATAAGCGAGTGTAAGAAATTATCCAAAGATTCGACGTCTTAACCAGATTGCCTTTTATCACTGATATTTCTATTTAGTGTTTTCAGTTTATTTTCATTAATTCGAGTCAAGCTGAGTTAGTCCCGAGAGGTGTCTCGTGACCATGACAATAGTCCACCCCACCATTTTCTTATTTATGTTCGTGACAAGAGACAAGCTGCACCAACTCCCTGAGGGATCGACCCTTGCTTCCACTAGACACTACGCCTGTCTTGGGCAAGGTTATAAATTTATTTGTACGGCTGAAACGACAACTTCGCTTAAAACCCGAAGTACAGCCGTCGTCAATGTTCCTCTTTTCAAATGAATGGAACATCCTTCGTTAGTAATAGACTAAAGATTTTACTGTGTCCTACAAGATTTTTTTTATAAGAATTCCTACAAAATTAACAACTTCCAAAAAACTTTAAAGTTGTTTATGAGATCTTCTGGGAAATTCTGGACCTTTTTAAGAATATGGTCTTATAGAATTATCCCAGTTTCTTCAACAGGAACTCCATCTTCTGAGTTGCAACAACCGTCTTCTTATCTGACAATATTAATCTCTCATTTTGGCAAACATCTGCAAAGTTCTCTAAATGTTTGACATGTTTGTTAATATCCTATGATGCTATTGGAAAATAATCAATATAGACGAACATAGATGTAGAATAATCCTTGAAGAGATTATCCATTTTCCTTCGGAATATCTGTGGCGCATCAGCTAGCCCATAGGCATGACATTCCTAATATAATGTCCCTGTGGAGTTGAGAAAATTGTGAACTTCTTATTTCCTTCATCAATGCGAATCTGGTAGAAGCCTGAATTGCAATCAAACTTAGAGAAAACATTAACATTCCTAATGCAGTTACTAAGGTGTTCTCTACTTGGGATAAAATATCCGTCAAACTCTAGAATATCATTAATTTCTTTATAATTAATAACTAATCTAGGTTTACCTCTTTTGATCTCACTATGATTCCTTACCTGAAATATGGGACTGTTGTACGGTGAGTTTCCTGGTTCGATCAATCGCAAATCAAGATGTTCCTTGATTATGCTTTTCATATCATGTTGATCTCGAGTGTTAATCAGGATTAGTTTATACCTTACAAACTCATGCTCCTTAAGTATTTTAACTTTTAAGGTAGCTCTGAGTTGATTATTGTCCCACCATGCCAAAGGATTCTCATGATAACATTGTTAGATCCTCGTTTTGACATCGGCCATGGACCTATGTACTTCTTCCCTAATATCTTTGTGAGATATTAAGGAAAGTTTAAGGATATGGATTCTGTCAGTCTTGAGGTCGGATTCTCCATATCTGCATTTTAGCAGTATTTCTTCAAATCTCCTTTGATCCTTCATCTTTGGATGTCGAAGTTATAATTTTGAAGCGCGGATTAATGTATAATATGAACTATAGAGAAATTCCTTGAACTTACTTGTCCATAGAAATTTAAGAGTGAAAGTATCAATTTTGGATATAACAATTTTAGGAGTGCAGATAACATAAGGATAGTATAGACAATTTGGTCAAAAAATACATAAAATTATAAAGATGAGAATTTTTCATGTCTACTTTAGAAAATCAGGCATTTCAATGTATTCACACATTTTAATTTCCACTCTTGATTTGTAAGACAATGCGGCGGTATCGCGTGAGACAGCTTATTCTAAAGGAATTTTGTGTGAGGCTGTCTTATGAATCAATGTTTGAATTAATTAAAATATAATTAAATATTAAGTCACAAATATTTTATTGAAGATGAATTAAGATTGAATTTTAATCTATTTTTACATACTTTCACTTGAAAAATGGTTTCAATAATATTTGTAATGTTATAAGAGTTTATAAGTTCTAATGTATCAAAATTTGTAAATTGTCAAATTATTTGAATATCTATACTATATTAAAAAGGGAGTTTTCAATTTGAAGTCAATTTTAAAATTGAATGGCAATTTTGTAGTTATAATAAAATTGAATGTTTATGTTTATTTTCCTTTTTATTTTCATTTTCTTTAACTTCTTATTTGTTATTACATTTCTTTCCAAAATTGTGGAATTTAATTAATTATAAAATATTTAATATGCATATCAAATTAAAGATCATGATAAGAACTTTAATATGATATATTTTATGAAAATATTTGATTTTTCTCTCTCTTCTCTCTTCTTTTTTGAATAAATATATTTTAAATTCTTTTTAATTTTTAAAACTTATTTTTTATTTTTATTTTTCATAATATCAAATTTTATAATTGTGATTTTTTTTTATTTTTCAATATTCAATTCAAATATATTCAATTAAAATTAATTTTTATTACATTTATAGATATAATAATTGAATTAATACTAATTTTATATAAATATAAATATAAAAATATTTTTTCGTGCATTGCACGGGATGCAAATGCTAGTTTCACCTTATAAGCAAGAGAGAGAAAATACTAGTTAGATAGATATAATGCGAGGAATTAAGATGAAATGTGGTTATTTTTGTAAAAAATTATTGTGTAAGTTGGGATTTAGAAATTTATTTTTTGAAAAGCTTATCTTTACATCTTAGGGTGCGTTATCTTTGCTTGTAAATTTATCATGAAAAAATGAAGAATAAATCGAATTTCACCCTTTAAATTCTTTTTTTCTTTTCCCTCATTTCCTACAAAATAGAATTTAACCCTTACACATTCCTCATTTTCACTACAAAGGACATGTGATAATATTATCCCTCCTTTGTAGTGAAAAGGAGGAATGTGTAAGGGTTAAATTCAATTTTATAGGAAATGAGGGAAAAGAAATGAAGGATTTAAAGTGTGAAATCTTGTTTATCCCTTTTTTTTCATGATAAATTTACAACAAAAAATAACACACCTTTATAAATTATTTAAAAGTTAATTTTACCAAATACTTTGCAAGACCTTATAATAGGTCATATAAGATGAGTTAAACATCCTTTTGATACATGTTCGTATCGAGATCTGCCTGCTACCACTAAACTAAGCCTGATGTGTCTGGCAGAATTATGAACTGCCAATGATTCCACACAAACACCTCAGATCAAGATTCAAATACCATCATTTTATTTAAAAATCACCAACATTTTACAAGTAGGAAGAAGTAGGTAGGAACGAAACATAAAACTCTATTAAGAAACATAGGCTATTTAGTACTAACAATTAAGTGCATTTGATGATAAAAAGAAAGTGATGTCTGCACCTTGAGATTTGCTGCAATAAATCACATAAATAGTAATTCATTCAACCTTGGTTTCCTTGGCTTCTTCTTTGGCTTCTTGTTTGGCTTCTACCACCTTAGGTTTGGGTGCCTTGGCTTCTTTGACTTGGTTAGGCTTAGGATTTCCTTTTTTGGGCTTCACGAAGCAGAAACATGAGCAGCAAGGACACTGGAACAAGAACTTCATCTTTGTGTCTCAACACTCTGCTTCTCTTCTCATCTACCAACTAAATGTGTGTGTACCACAAAACTTTATGGCTTTCGGCAATTCTCATTTTTATATGCTTTTTCTATTCTAATTTTTTAAATAATTCTTAACTTTTTTATTATGGGATTCCATTTCAGTCATTTTCACAGTTGAAATTTTTTCCTAACAGTCACAGGATAGATAGACAGACATGACGTAGTGCTTCTCCGTCTCTGGTATATTACACCATAATTTACGCTAGATTTTCATGTGCCTTCAAGCTTTGTTGGATTATTGTAAATTTGACGTGGCTTGATGTGTGTTAAAATAGATACTACTATATTTTATTACTACCATGTAAGCTCAAGCCCACTCAAATTAGTGATGATCCTATTCAATTTTTGTGTACTAAAAAATTATGTACGGGCATAAATTCACATAGTTTTCCGCAGCTTAGGTATTAATTTGTTAAAATTGATAATTTATAATATAATTGAAGAAAAGATAATAGTTCGGTGGATTGATATAATTAATTTGTTAAAATTGATCATTTGCCTATATATAGGGTTAGATTTTAATGAGATTGCTATTTTTCATTAATTTTGAGACTAATGAATAAGGAAATATATAATATAAGAATAACGATATTAAAAAAAATTAGTAAAATTTTTCGCTCCCTCCAAAATTTGAACCAGGTAAAAAAATTCCTCGTCCAAATATATCAGTCATAGGAAACATTAAACCACCTATAAATGAATCTAAGATCTCATCATATATGAGTGATTCCATTAAAAAAGACACGGATTTTAAGAAAGAATTGGTAGATAATGTGTTGAGTGGTAGTGAGTGGTTGTGGTTGAATTGATTGTGGAATTATGAAAAAATAAGTCGTTGTAGTTAAAAAAAAAAAGTGCGTAGAGCAATGTTCAAAAATGAAAAGTGAATCTTTCTTATAGGACGACCAAAATGAAAAATGTGATACTTTTTTTATAGGATGAATGAAAGTATAAATCTACGAATAAACTGCTTATAATAGCATAATTAGTTAATATAGTGAAATTTTCGGGTCCTCCAGAATTCGAATTCAAGTTTAAACGGCTATTCGTGCATTATAAACGACTTATTCGTAGATTTATATGGGCTCATTCATTATATTTCATTTACACGATAAATTTAAATGAATTAATATCAATCATAAAATTAATAATAGACATTTCAAATTTATTCTCATTTTTCACTATATTCCGCGATTTTCACTTATCCTTTCTCTATGTATAAATGTGTATATATATATATGCGTCTGTGTATATGATTATTGAGTATATCAATCAAATTAAAATTTGAAGTATGTAATGTAGCTTGTGGGACATGGAAAATGGGTAGTAAAGTGGAATTTGGATTGAATGATTTGTCTTGAGCTAAAAAGATATATATCCAGGCTGTTAAGCATGAAGCATAGGAATGGGGCAGTTTTACTTTTGTGCCCCTGTAAGGAAAAAAAGGGTATTGTTCAAGATTATACGGATTTGATTTTGATTGGTGGGCCAAGAAAGGGGGCAAAACCATGTTCTAGATTAATTATGCGACAACTATACATCAATTGGATGCCTGCACACCACTTGTTAAAGCAGTGGTAAATAAAGTTGGGTGCCAAAATGCTCATTCTTCTCAATTCCGTTAATAAATATGGTTTGAGTAATAATATGTGATTAATAAAATAATTTAATTTGTATTACTTGTCCTGTAATGCATAATTCATTTTTTACTCTATTAATCTAATTAGACAATTATTTACTATTTTAAAATTAAATTGATTATGTAAAATCCTTCAATTTTATCATACCATTAAAATTAAATTGATTATTGAAAATCCTTCAATTTTACTTTATTTTATCAATTTTATTTATCACATCCATCAAACTATACGTTCCTTACATGTCTACTACCCGAAAATGTATATTGAAGAGTCTGGAAGGTAAAATGGGAAAATTATAAGTATATGGAGTTGTTTTAAGATGTGCAGTTGACGTGAAAATCTCTTCTACCACAACATATTCGAGGAACATTAGTTACGAAAAATAAATATATAGGATTTTAACTAACACAATTTACAATCTTAGTTCGTTCCGTTCCTCTCGAGCCACAATTAACACAACCTCATATGAAACCTAGAGTCCCGTTCTTCCTCGCGGCTTCAAGTGATCACAATTCGATATCCTATTCATTTCATAATTCCAAAAGGAATAAAATAGTTAGTAAAAAACAACTTAATTCGTATGTTAATCATGGTTAGCATGTGACGCCAAAAATTTAAGATTCGAATCCACTGTCACATAATCTTTAAAATTTTATTTTTCCTTAATACCAAAAAAGGATATGGAATTTTTTAAGATACAATTGGATACTCCATCTGTCCATATAAAATGGTCCTAGAAGGGGACGACATAAATTTTAATAAAAATAGTTGAATTTATAGTTAGTGAATAAATGGTATCATCTAAAAGGTATTATTAAAATAATGATAATTAATTGTATTGCAAATAGAAAAAAGACTCTACCATGTGGTAGAAAAGGTAAATAAGTAGATGTAGTGATGATAATAAGTTATTGATAACACTTATGTTTCCATGATTTTTCATGTTCGTATGATGTCAATTTTATGGTAAATTGAGTGTTGGATGATTGTGTTGTGCTTATATTGTTTTATCTTGTTATATATGATATTTGCTCAAACTTTGATGGAATTTACAGAAATATTGAGAACAAATTTGGAAGAATGGTTCGAAATAGAAGTTGTAGATCGACTTGATATAAGTTCGTGGCGCAAATCGTAAATCGGAGTACGGAAGAAGGAGACATGACAGAAATACGAAAGTCGCGCGCAACAACGGCGACCGAAACGGTGATCGCCGATTCTACTGTATTGTCCGCATTTTTGCGAGTTTTTGGGCTTTTATCAGTATTTTATTTTCGAGCTCTGTACTGTATTTATCCCATGTGCCTATATATAGGTCATTTTCCTGACATACCTATTAGACACCTCTCTTCAACTCTTTTCATATTTTCTTTCTTTTAGACTTAGAATTTTATTACTTTCATAGATTAGATTTATTTTTCCTGCAAGATTGAAGACTTTAAGATTCAAGCTGTTACTTCATAATTTCTTCCGAGTTTTTATCAATTTTAATTATTTTATTGTTTTCTTCTTTACTATGCTTTTAATTTACTAGTTTTGCTCCCGTGCGATGCACGGTAATAATTATTTAACAAAATTCTTTAAAAGTATAAGTAATCTATACTTTTTAAAGTTGAATCTCTTCTTATATTATACAATTATAATAAAATTAATAATACTTTTATAACTTAAAAGATAACATTCATAATTTTTTTAAGTTATATAAGATAGATCTCACTAATACTATAATTGTTCAAGTAAAGGTGACTTTTTTATAGTTGTATGTAAGTCAAATCAATGACCAATATCTCAATTAACAACATATTTTTATCAACAACCATTATTAGCTAGTTAAAATGTCTTTCAAAATATTTATCTATTTTTTATTTTAGGTTTCTACTAAGCAAGAAAGATTTTGTAAAAAAATCCTATGCATATAGTAAAAAAGATTTTCTAGAATTTTTATTATTTGATGCATAATATACAACTCATAATTTTTTCAAAAGACTTCATTCATCGTAGTTATATAGACTGATTGAATTCTGCACAATGATTAAAAAATCATTGTAAAAAAATCCCCTTTTTGATGATGCCAAAACCATACAATCAGTCCTAAGACAAGAGACGACTGGAAACAGAAAAGAAATATGCTAAACAGGGTGAATATTATTCCCCCTTAACAAATTAACCTGAAATCTTGCTAACTGAAGGAAAAACTGAACAGTTAAAGAGCTGGAAGAAAGCATAACTGAAAGACATAAACAAGTAATCAGAGCTTGGACAAAAAGATATTGTCTTCAGGTTGAGATCAAGAGGAACGACATTTCCATTTCAAAAGAACTGATGAGATATCAGTTTTTGGTATAAAGCAATACAAAGCCAAAACAGTAAAGGAATACAACTGAAATAAACAAGCTAGGGCTTCTGCTCATACAAACTAAAAAAAGGTAATCTTGATGTCGTCGTACTCTCTTGGATGGCTTCTTTCTGTGACTCCCCAAATTCTGCACAGAGCTTCAACCTCCTTCTTGATGGTTTCGCGATTGATGTGATTCTTGTGCTTGAGAGGACTTACAAAAGCTCTCAGGGGGTAGAGGATAGTTGACATCTTAGCTTTATCTTTTGCTTCAATCAGTCTCTTCACCATTCATTTTTCAGTCCATGTTGGAAAGGAAATATCTCCATACTTTTCTCTGGAAATCTGGGTCTTGGTCAAGTTGGCCAAAAATAACCCATTTGGTGTAGATTTCCTCTATTCTCTCCAACCAAGCATTCATGTCATCAGATACCCATTTATCAACGCGATCAAACTTATTAAGATGAGATACCAGAAGACCTTCTTCGACGTATTGCTTAATCATTTGCCTTTCTTTCAACTTGATGGTGGAAGGAGGAGGTGCAGGTTCAGAAAGCTTCAATGCCGTTTTGGCTCGCTGCTCATGTTCTCTCGGCTCATGCTCTTTTGATCTGGGTCTCTTTCCGTATTCCCCAGACTAGGACGGAGCGGATGGTTTCTCTTTCGCAACTTTGATTGATCCAACTGAAAGTCCAGGACCCCAATTATCTTCCCCCTTTTTGGCATCATCATCGGGGAGCATGCCAATTCGCTCTTGAAGATCTTGGAGGTCGTTGAACATTTTTTGGATAAGGGCGGTGTTGGTCGAATCACGAACAACATGAAGTTCAGCCTCCAGTTTAGCTATCCAGATGTTGACTGGTCGAAGCTCTTCTGCAATGAGTATCTTCGTGCCGACCTCTGTCATGAAATCCTTCATAAATTTAATGCAAAGCTTGTCAAGCTTGTATTGAGCATCCAAGAGCCTTTCCTTGGCTTGGAGTTAAGCAATCTTCATTTCTTCTTAGAGACTGCGATGTCTTTATGAAGTTGGGGAACAAAGACAGTGAGAGAAAGTAGACGAGCAGCATCTTCAAAATATGTTGTGGAGAGGCTGGTGAATTTTGCATTTAAGGTCGCCAGCTGAACTAAATGCTCTATCATGTCATTAGTGAGCGTTGCTTCCACTTCTTTGAGCTTCTACATACTTGAGTGCATAGATATCCCTGCACTCCAACTCATGCTTGAGTTGCTCGATCTCTGTTTGTTGGTTAGAGACCAACAATCTCAGCACCTGATTCTGCTCTTCGATGCCCTCAGGTAATTCGAAGGATACTCCTCGGGGAGTGTTGTATTTCCATGCAGTGAGACGCGCATCGGTTTTTTCATCGGAATCGTAAATCCGGTAAGGTGGCCTCATGATCTCAATGTGTTCCACGGGCAATTCTGGAGGAATGAATGGTGCTTTGGATTTTTCCTTTGATGAAGAGGCTCCTTGAGTAGAAGACGAATGAGCAGCTTCAGTTGGTTGGACTGGAGGTTCAGTTGGAGCTCCAGTTGGCTTCTCTGCAGAAGAATCAGAAGCCATTGTAGAGGTGGCATCCTTGGTAGGCTCGTCAATTGATTGATGGGGATCAACTGGAATATCAGTTTCTTGCTCAGAGGCAGCAACTTATTCTTGTTGGGGAAGAACTTCTTCAGTTGAAGCAACAACAGTAGTGGCTTCAGAAGTTCTTGGTTCAGTGGCTTGTTCTGCTGGGTTGACCTGCACATTATCACAGGGGAAAGCAGGAATACGTGGAATGAGACCCTCAGCAGCAATGCTAGCAGTGTCGACAACCACTTTTAGTGCATCAGCAACATCTTATTCTTGAGGTGATACAAGGCGACTGGACTGATTCTTCAGTTATATCGACAACTTGACCCTCTGGAGAAGTTGGGTCAGTGGTTGTCATCTTCTCTAGTTCAGGAGCTTCAGTTGAGGCTCCGGCACGATCAGTATCCATCGGTTGTGGCTCCTCTTCAGTTGCATGACTGATGGGTTCAGTCGTTGGTTGAGCTTGTTGAGCTTGGGCTGCAAAAACATCAGTTTCTTGAAGAGCAGCTTCAGTGGATTGCAGAGCCAGGGGCTCTTCAATAGCTTTGGAGGTGGAAGTCCTTGCATCAGTGTTAGATTTCATAGGACCCCTCGTGTACCCTTGAGACTCAAGATAGTCCAATGCGAACTTATCAAAGTCATGTATGATGTTGTACAGCCATGCCTCCTCATAGGCAAATGTGTCATTAGATTCAACGATGTTGAGTTCATTGATCTGAGAGCAAGGAGAGTAAAGGCAAGAAGGCGATGGAGATTTTGGTAAGCTTCAAAGGTGGAGTTAAAGCAGGGAGAAGATGGTCAAGATATAAAGTGGCATCCCTATCGGCTTCTAATCTCAAGGCTGCAACAGCCTTTTGTTGTTCTACAGTGCCATAAAGAGTTGGCACTGGAGATAGTGCCATAAACAGTTAGCACTGGAGAGGAAGGTTGGATTTCATTGCCTTTGGTAGATATCTTTACTGATATCCTACCGGATTTGGATTAAGGTTTGGATTTGGGTTTGGACTTTTTAAGTGTTGTGCGTGGACGGTGAGGAATATTTATGGGGGCGACATGAGGAATATCGAAGGGATTTTCAATTGGGGTGGAAGAAGGCTTGGAAGTATGAGTTGGAGACACTAGGGTTTCAGTCTCAATTGATGAAGGTTCAGAAGTTACCTTCAACTTGATCTTCTTGGAGGTTTTAGAGCCTCTCTTCGCCTGCTTGAAGAGGCGGAAGTGATCAGTTACTGGCAGCTGCTCCAGCGAGTAAACTTGAACGTGACTGGTGGCCTCAAGGATGATTTGGGTCACCCTATTCCCTTGTCAGAGCATCATCGCCGGCTTCGATTGAGTAGGTTCATTGTAGAGCAAATCAAGATATGTTCATTCCCAGTTGTAAGGACCTGGTTTCAGAAGTGCAGCCATAACATTCTTCTGTGGCTGCAAAGCCTATTCCAGGGAACCTGTTGTGCCAAACCAGCATTTTTGAATCATCTTGGCCAAAAGATTGTGGCCAGGCTTGTAAAGCGCAAGCTTGAGAGTCCATTCAGTGGGAGTGCTCTCCTGAAGCATTACGGTCTTCAGCATTTTATTTGCCTTTGCATCAGTGATGATGGAGGGCTTTGAACCAGTGTTCGGTAGGTTGAATAATTTTCAAACATTCTCAGAAATGTTGATGTGGACTTCTTCTTGCTCCTTGAAGTCCGGTGTGGTGAAAACGTTGATCTTGGATATCAGATCACCCGCGTCATCAAACTTGAGTTCTTCGTAGAACTGGTTGATCGAGGTCTTCAAAAAGAAAGGGGCTTCAGCAGTGACGAAGGTGAGCCACTGGTGTCTCGCCATGATATCTTCTGCTTCCATGTAACCTGCCTTTTGTTGGAATGAGGAACATCCAACGATTGCTCATAACATACTAGTTTTCCACTGCAATCAACTGATGCCATTTCTTTTTATTCTGAAATAAAATGGTAGATAGAATTTCTCACAGGGTATTGTTGTGGAGCTTAGGGTTAGATGCAGGAGAATGTGAAGAAAAAGACTAAGTATGGAAGATATTGATTCTTATAGGCTGATATGATCGGTCGTGGGAGATGAACAGTTACTTTAGGGCTTTGAAAAGACACTGGCGGCTGAAATCCACACGCTAAGGTGTATTTAATGATATTTGAAATACGCATTAAATGCCTGTCAGTTGAGTTCCTTAAAATAAGGGATTTATGCAATAAAGTGTACTTTGATTAGTCACTTGAAAAGAAAATACTGAAAATTGATTTTGAAAAAGGCGGGATAAATTAAAGACCTTTTTAAATGAAAGTTGTTGACTTGTCGTGCAAGGATATTTCAGTTCCAGTTTTCAACAATCAGTTAAAAACATTTGAGGCCACTTATCAGTTAAAAACATAATTTTAAAGAAGTGAGGGCCTAGAAAGATTGGACTGAGAAAGATTACATAATATGAAATTACTTACTGGTCGACTGATCATTGTAGTCAGTCGATACCACGAATTTTAGTTGAACCGTTGACTGAGCTTCAGTTGTCGTGACTTCAATTGAGATCCTCTTCTTCAGTGAATTTGCTTCTTTGACCAGCATCATTCTTCAAGATTCAGTAGTCCGATCATTCCGCATAGGTCATTGAATCTATCTTATGGAAGTGCCTTGGTTAGCAAATCTGCTCTTTGTATGCTTGTATGGATCTTCTCAACTGAAACGTCCTTCTTCTCCACATGATCACGAATAAAGTGATGACGTATGGCGACGTGCTTGCATCTGGTGTGATGTACTAGATTCTGCGAGAACGCAATAGCACTGGAGCTATCACAGTAGATTGGAACTTCGTTTTCTTTGATCCCGTAGTCCTTTAGTTGTTGCATTAACCACAGTAGTTGAGAACAGCAACTTCCAGCAACAACATATTCAGCTTCAGTTGTAGATGTGGCGACTGAAGTCTGCTTATTTGAATACCATGAGATTATCTTGTTGCCTAGGAATTGACAAGTGCCGGAAGTAGATTTTCGATCAATTTTGCATCCTGCAAAATCTGAGTCCGAGTATCCAGAAAGCTTGAAATTATCGTCGGCTAGATACCAAAGACCTACATTGGGTGTGCCTTTGAGATAT
The DNA here is from genome assembly GCF_028751815.1 of Salvia miltiorrhiza. Classification (NCBI taxonomy): domain Eukaryota; kingdom Viridiplantae; phylum Streptophyta; class Magnoliopsida; order Lamiales; family Lamiaceae; genus Salvia; species Salvia miltiorrhiza. Next base: position 31,921,087 of record NC_080388.1, read on the forward strand.
CTTAGAATGCGTTTTGCAGCGTCCATGTGAGAATCTTTAGGGTCTGACTGATATCTCGTACATACTCCAACTGCAAAGGCTATGTCTGCTTGCAGTTAGATACTGATTTTCCTTCAGTTCCTGGATCCACTTTCCAGTTGGTGTTCATTGGAATCTTCACAGTCTTCATGTGTTGAACTCTGAACTTGTTGATTTGTTCCTTAGCATACTTTGACTGATTGATCAGTATCCCTTCTTTAGTTCGCTTTACTTGTAATCCCAGAAAGAAATTCATTTCTCCCATCATTGACATCTGGAATTTATTCATCATAATCTCAGCAAACTTCTTGCACATTCGTTCAGACTTGGATTCGAATATGATATCATCAACATATATCTGAACAAGTAGGAGATCTTCTCATTCTTTCAGTGTGAACAAAGTTCTGTCCAGTGATCCTTTCTTGAATCCTTGTTCGATCAGATACTCAGAGAGAGTATCATACCACGCTCTTAGTGCTTGCTTCAGTCCGTAGAGTGCCTTCTTGAGTTTGTACACCTTATCTGGTCCAGCAACCTCAAATCCTGGAGGTTGTTCCACGTAAACTTCACCAGTGAGCACTCCACTGAGAAATGCACATTTTACATCGATCTGATGTACTTTGAATCTCTTGTATGCAGTGTAGGCTAAGAAAAATCTGACTGCTTCCAGTCTAGCAACAGGGGTAAAGGTTTCATCGTAGTCGATCTCTTCTTCTTGACTGTATCCTTTGGCCACTAACCTTGCTTTGTTTCTGACCACATTTCCTTTCTCGTCCTTCTTACTCTTGAAAATCCATTTCAGTCCAATAACCTTTGCATTATTTGGTCGATCCACTAATTCTCACACTGAATTCCTGTTGAATTCATTTAGCTTTTCTTGCATTGCTATAACCTACTGAGTGGATTTCAGTGCTTCTTCTACATCTTTGGGTTCAGTATCTAATAAGAAACAACTGAAACTCTCATCTTCGTTGATGCAGTTTTGGTTGATGTCGTAGACGAGGTTACACATTGATCTTCGAGTCTTTACACCGTCTGATGATTCTCCAATGATGTTGTCCTTTGAATGTAGCTCAAACCATCTTTACTTCTTGATTTCTTTTAGTGAAGGTGAAGGTTCTTCAGTCAGGATGGGTCGTGGTCCTTCAGTTGACTGTTGTTTTGTGATGGCTTCAGTTACTCCTCGAGCAGGGGAGTGTTGAACTGGTGGTGAGAGTGGTTCCACGCGTTCTTCAGTTTCAGCTTCTTTAGTTTCTCCAGTGGGTGGGTTTCCCCTTGACTGATGCCTTCTGTAGCAACTTCAGTTGGACCTTCAGTTACTTGACTGATCTTCTGATACTGAAGCTATTCAGTATCTTCATCTTTTCCTAGTCCCCATACTAGCACCTCCGTTAGTTCGGTGCATTTCTTTTCAGAACTGGAAACTCCTTTATTCTCAACATTCTCTTCAGTTTTCTGTTTCCTGAAATCATCAATAAACTCGTCAAAAATAACATGAGGTGTTTCTTCCACAGCCAAGGTTTGAGAGTTAACCACTCGATAGGCTTTGTTGGATTCTTCAGTACCAGAATATCCAAGGAAAATTCATGGATCAGCCTTGCTATCAAAAGTGTTTAACTTTTTTTTATCGTTGTTATGGATGAAACACCTAGAACCGAAAGCATAAAAATAAGAAATTGTTGGCTTCCTGTTCTTCCATATCTCATATGATGTTTTTCCATGTCTTTGAGTGAAGAATGAGCGTAGCAGGTGTTATTGACTACTTCGACCCAAAACTTCAGTGGAAGTTTTGATTCAGCTAGCATCATCCTTGTTGCTTCCTTCAAATACATGTTTCTTCTTTCAGCTACTTCATTTTGCTGTGGAGTTCTTGCTGTAGAGATTTGATGACTGATCCCTCGTTCCTCGCAGTAGTTCCGAATCACTGAATTGAGGAATTCAGTCCCTCTGTCTGATCTGATATTGATGATGTTCATGTCTTTTTCAACACTTAGTCTCTTCATCAGCTTTAGTAGTTCCTTCAGTGTCTCACCTTTTCTGTATAGAAAAACAACCCAAGTGTATCGTGAATAATCATCAACTACTACAAAGGTATATTTTCTACCATTATAGGTCCTGGGAGACACTGGACCAAATAGATCCATGTGAAGCAGTTGTAGAATCCTTTCTGACGAGTGTCCTGATTTTGACTTGAAAGAGGCTCTGGTTTGCTTTCCTCTTTGGCATGCTTCACATTCTTGCGTCTTCTAAAACACGATAGAAGGTAATCCTTCTACCAGTTGATGCTTGGCAAGTTTGTTGATTGTTTGGAAGTTGAGGTGGTTGAGTCTTCTGTGCCATAGCCAGTTGAGCTATGAGTTGCTCGTGTTGATGAGGCATGTTTCAAGTGGGCTATCTTCCCATGATACGACGTAGAGATTTCCTTGCCTGATTCCTCTCAGCACCACCTTCTTCTTGTTGTTCTTCACAGTGAATTCATCATTCTTGATCTTCACTGCGAATCCGTTGTCACAAAATTAACTCACAGACAAACAACAAATTATGTTTTAGTCTAGAAACATAGCTAACATTACTGATACTGGCGTTACCCATGTTGAGCACTATAGCCTTTAGTTTCTCCTGAAGAGTTGTCTCCGAATGCAACTTTTGATCCAACTTTCTCAATATATTGAGTTAGATATTCTTTATAGCCCGTCAGTTATTCTTTATAGCCCGTCATGTATTTCGAACAGCCACAGTCTAGGTACCACGTATTTCTTGGAGCTTTTACTTCTTCCTTCTTTTTATGTTTCCTGGTTTTGCCCTGCAAAGAAGAGAAATTTTAGGTACCCAATCAATGTTTGGGTCATTGAGCGTTAGTTAGTGTTCCCTTAGGAACCCAGATCTATTTTAGCACTGGTTGTGCCACTGATCCTTTACAGTTCACTGGTCGCTTGACTGAAATTGTAGGTTCTTCAGTTGGCACATGAGTTCTTCTCAGTTGAGTTTTCTTCTTTGGAACCTCCTTCTTGAAGTAGTTAGGTCTTGTGTTGATTGGAGGTCTCCTTTGATCAGTAGTGTATCTCCCTTGAGATAATAGAGTGGGTCTTGACTGATGACATCTTGATTGATAGTGTGGAGCATTGAACTGATATTATTTAAGCTGAGAATGATGGGGTTCAGTCATAAAGTGTCTTGGATGATGTTGAGCTCGACTGGACTGGTCATTATCTTGTCTCCACGGTTGTTGCTCTCTTCTGAACTGAACTGGTTTCAGTTTTTGATTATTGTTGTTCTTTCCCCTGGACTGATGAGGAAGATTTTGATTCTTTGCTCATCTGTGTTGATGAATTGATTGAGAGCCTTCTTTGCTCGTCTGTAGTTTTGTGGAGGAGGAACATTCTTGTTCACCATCAGGTTTCTCTTCTGAACTTCTTCCTTATCATAATCATTGGGTTCTTCTGACATGAGGTCGTCAAATGCTTCAGTTATGTCCTGGATTATGATTCATTTTCCCTTACCAGTGGTGGTCAACTTTCCTCCGATGCTTTCCACTAAAGCTGTTGATGGAAAGTTGTCCATCAATGGAGATTCTTTCATGCAGTTCTTGACTGCTTGCTCCAATTTGTAGTTGAGCCTCTTGATTTCGTGTGAGGCCTTCTCATATTCCACTGTTGATTTCTTGAGCTCTGTTTTCAGTTGGTGGTTTTCCATAATCAGTTCGTCAAGACAATTCTCATCTGAATAGTAGATCTTAACTGTCTCTTTATTTCACTGATCTTCACTGATCTCTTTCTCTAGTTTCTGAATCTGTTGCAGGAGATTCTCGAACATTGACCTTAGGAGACGATTATCAGTCAAGAGCTAATCATACTCATCAACTTCGTTGTTTGATGAGTCTCCAGATTCTGAGTTATCTCCTGTAATAAAAAATGAGCTATCAGTATTAAGAGTTCTAGATTAAGAGTTTACCTCAGGCCCATTCATTCCGTTGTTGTAGCTGTTGCAAGAGTTGTCAGTCACACTTTCGGCATCTTTGGCCATGAGGGCCTGGCTCTCGTCGTCTGAGCTGGTGGAGTTGCTGGTTGATGATACAGTTGTTGATCTAAAAATTTCAGTATCTCCAGCCACCACTACTTTCTTCTTTGCGTACTTGCGATCCCTTTTAGCTCGCAGTTCTTTGTGTTCTTCGTGTGATAAATCAGTGTTGGAAAATGAAATATATATCCAACCCTTGTGTTTTGATGATACCAAAAATTGTTAGAAGGCACATTCTAGCTAGAGGTTATCTTTCTGGACTTAAATGTTTTAGTCCCCCTAGTAGCTAGATCAAAGACTGAAGACGATAACTCAATTGAAGAATAGTTCGACTGAAAGCTCCTTACAAGTCCTGAAGACTTCAAAGTTGTGGATTTAACTAATGACCTGACTGATGGAATATACACGAGAAACACCTGAAGAATCCACGAATCATAGCAAGCAGTTCAACTGAAGACAAGTACAGTTTCACTAAAAACTATGACAGACTGAAGAAAGAAAGGATGACTAACTACTTCTAGCCACGTGGACAAAAAGACCAAATCTTTAGAAGTCAAAGGAGGATGAAGACCAAAAGAACCTGAGCAGATTTGGACTATATCTCACAACGGTAGGATTTGAAGAAGGGATCTCCACCAACGGATCTATTCTTCAGAGCTTCCTATAAATAGCTCAGGAAAATACCCCAAAAAATGGGGTTGTGAGAGAGAGAGAGAGAGAGAGAGAAAACCCGATTCAATCAACAATGCGAAAAGCTACATCGAAAGATCAACTTAAGCTTAACCTCAACAAGCATTGAATCGAATAAGAGAGCAATCAAAGACGACACAATCAGTGCAACTGATTACATAAACTCTCTTAAAATTACTAGGCAATTAAACTAGATTTATCCTTAGCCTAGTTCATGATTACTCGAGAGTCTGTTCTCAGTAATCCTAGTTGGTTTGTTACATAACCTTTTCTTGAGAGTGAGAAGAGTGATTGTAATCGAGTTCGAGACTTAGACCGAACTCAGTGGTTGTTTAGTAGTAGCAAACTAAACAGATAGGTTCCTTGGCACCCGTGAGCTAAAGAAGTTCAGACTAGGGTTCTGACACAGAGATCTTAGCGAAACGCTGCAAGGGCATGAGTGTGTCTTAGCGTGCTAAGAGCCAGCGAGAAATCCAACCCATGGTGTTGGTAGGTTTGCTGTGCACCTTTAAGCATTAGCCCAGAGTGTTTGCCAGACTAGTCATCTGGCCGTAGATTAGGAACGTTGTGTCCGAACCACGTAAAATATCTTGTGTTCTTTATTTGCTTTCAGTTTTTTCTTCTCTGTGTTAAATTTGTTTTCAACTGAAATGGATTAACTGAAAAGTGTAACTAAGGATTTCTTTAAGTGACAAACTTTTCTAAGGCAACTTGAACTAAGTTGAATTTTCGCTGCTTGTGTTATTAGTCAAACTGATAAATCTACGGATAATCAGTAAGATTCATAACACTTCTCTGTTATCGTTCAAATTCGACTGAAGCCTTTTTTGGACTGAAGTTATTTGACTGATCAGGACAACTGAAGTCATCCACTAATAATATTATCAGTATCAGTCGCTAGCCTCTCTTCAACTGAAAACTGTTAAGTTCTCGTTTTCTTTCAAACATCAGTTTCTGCGAAAAATAGCCTTCAGGTGTATTCCCCCCCTCCCCCCCATACACCTGTTCGGTCAACCCTCCGGGACCCAACAATCAGAGCAATCTGTCCTATAGTGCCCCTTTTTTTCTGCATCCAAAACATTCCACACCCTTGAGATCGGTAGTGGATGATTTCTTCTCTCTGTTCTTGTCAGTGGACGTTTGGACTTATGGTCTTTCTCTTTTCCTTTGTAGTTCATCTTGTGGAACTTCTTGTACTTGCAAAACTTGGATTCCATTTTGTTGAATCTTTCGGTCAACAATGCGTATTGACTGAAGAAATCCTCTGGCTTCAGTTCAGTCGATTCCTTCGACTGCTTCTTACTTTCCTTTGATGAAGCTTTCAGTGCAGTTCCCTTTGATCCTGATGGAGCGCCTTCATCTTATCCACCGGCCTTCTTGGTGTCTAGATTTCTACGGATGTCGAATTCGTTTGCCTTTAAATCTAAGAAAAGTTTATCAATGGCAAGCATTTTGACTCCGAGCTTGGTCTGATGAGCGACTGCATAAATTTGTCAATCTCCTCATGGAAGTGCTCGAAGAATTTTTAAGTTGATTTCTCATTGTGTATACTTGTCCTTCGAAATGGGCTGAACCTCGTTCAGTATTTGATTGAACCTGTAGTCCATCTCTTCAACTGATTCGTTCTTGAGCATCAGGAATGTGTTGAACTTTTGACAAGTGATTTATACTTAATTGTTCTAAATTTTGGGATTTATATAAGCTTTATTTTAAGATAATCTTCTGGAAATTGGTGCGTTTTATGGCTTGTTTTATGCTTTGCAGGAGATTTAGATTTTATAGATGAAGAGTGCAAATTTTGGAGAGTTTGGGCTAAGAATTGTGTTTATGTGCATACTCTGGCGTGCCAGAGCAGAGGAAGACCTGCACTGCAGAGAAATCAAAGCCCAGAGAAATCAAAGCCCCGCACTGCAGAGAAATGAAGTGCCAGAGGAATCGAAAGTGCCAGAGGAATCGAAATCGCCAGAGGAATGAAAGTCAGAGCAAAGGAATGAATGCCAGAGCAGTGAAATGGGAAGCCAGAGAAATCAACATATCAGAGCAGAGGAATCACTAGCAGAGGAATCACTCGCCAGAGAAATCAAAGCGTCAGAGCAGCGAAATCGATAGCCAGAGCAGAGAAATCAAAAGGCTAGAGCGGAAGCCGTTCCTCTAGCGAGAGCCGCGAATTCGGCCAGAATGGAGATGACTTGCAGCGCGCGTCACAGCTGGAAGTTGCCTTATCTTGCACGATTCTATTGCCTTTAGAATTCTACTTTGCATGGCAACTTCCATGGTGATCTAGAGGGATTTGAAGTCTATAAATAGGGCCATACTTTTCATTGTAAAAAATCATCATACTTTGCCCTAGTTTTAGACGCCATCTTGGAGATCTGTTGGCATCCGAAGCTTAGGATTTACTTGCTTTCTTAGTGCTTTCATAGTTTCGAGTTTTCATTGTTTTAATTAGGTTTCAATTTAGTTTTGTTTAGCTTTTATTCTTGGATTGTGATTGAGTGATACAATTACACGTTCAAGACGTTTACGGTATTTCGTATTTCAATTCAATTTATTTTGTTTAATCATGTTTACGTTTTTCGTTCATGTTTATGCTTTCTTTTTAATTATGCAATTTAAATTATGCACTTTAGTTTCACGCCTAGATTAGTTGGTTTTTAATTTACAAGTATTTAATTTCTTAAGTTAGGTTTAATTTGAGTTGCTTAAATTCTTGCCTAGGTTAAGTTTAAATTCAAGTCAAGTTTAATTTAAGTTTAAGTTTAAGCTTAAGTTTCAGTTTTTAAAATCAAACTCTTTACTGCTTTCTTTTATTGCTTTTTCTTACGATACTACTAAAAGCCCTTAAAGACTTTCCTTGAGAGATGACACTGGGTCAACTTACCATCACTAGGATGTCCTTGTTCTATTGCAAGTCAACTTAGAGGTGTTTCTAGTTGAGTCAACAAGCAATAGATAGTTTGTTCTCTTTTATTTTCTCTGATCTGATGCACATTCTTTCAAGAATATCCCACATCTCCTTTGCAATTTTGCAGTTCATGATCTTGGTGATGTGCTTTCCGGGAACTGTTCCGGAGATGATATTCTTGGCAAGATTATCCAGCTCGGCTTGCTTTCTTTCTTCAGTGGTGAATTCAGCTTTGGCTTTGATCTGGACTTCATTGTATGGATCTTTCGTGGTGTCAATGGGAGTTCTCTTGACTATTTCTGTGATGATGATTGGGCCTCTTGTAATGACTTCCCACATTCGGCAATGTTGAGTAGTGAGGTAGCTCTTGATCCGAAATTTTCATATGTCGTATTTTTCTATTTGAACGTCGGGAGTGATAAGGACCTTCTGTAGTTAGTTTCCCCGGTATAGAAAATAGGAATAACAGATATAGAACACAAATAGCACTTAGGAGACGAAACGATTTTAAACTCTCTTTAGAAAAAAAATCTAGTTCAGTAGAACGGGTCAAAGCAGCTTGTTCTTGCGAACAACTTGCTCTGATACCAATTGTTGGGTCCCGGAGGGTCACTGAACAGGTGTATGGGGGGGAGAATACACCTGTAGGCTATTTTTCAAAACTGTTTTGTAAATAACTGAAAGAGTATCGACTGATACTGAAGGGGATTGACTGATGTGATCAGTTAAAGACAACTTCAGTTAAAAAGGTGGTTGTAGACTGATACTAAGGTAACTTCAGTATTTTGATTTCAGTTAAGCGACAAGCTTTAACTGATATCCACGTAAGGCTTCAGTCTAGATTTTGTAAACAGATGAGTGTTATGAATCTTACTGATTATCCGAAAATTTATCAGTTAGACTAATAACCCTAGCAGCGTAAAAATTTAAACTTAGGAAATGGCTTTTGAGATTAACACGTTGTCAAATTAAAGTTTCACTTTACTAGTTATCAGTTTCAGTTAAGAAAATGTTTGTGCACAGATGAGGAAGTAAATACTGAAAGCGATAAACAACAAAGGATTTTTACGTGGTTGGAAAAAAGTTTATACGTCCACGGTCAGTTAAACACACTAATAATCACTCTGGGCTTGTGCTTGCGTGTGCACATCAAACCTTCAACTGAAACAAAGTTTCAGTGCCAATACACTGGATTGGACTTCTCGTCTCCTTCTTAACTCGCAAATGCAAAGACCACACTTGTCTTGCGTGCGCGAGTTAAGAACTCTTAAGTTCAGACCACTGTCTCGAACTCTCTCAAACTCTCTTTTTTCGCCTAGTTGAAAAGGGGTGGGTTCGAATTACCAACTAGATTACAGAGAACAGGCTCTCTGTAATCGGGAACTTAGGCTTTGGATATTACAAAGGATATGCCTAAGAAACTAAGAGAATGTAAGTAATCACTAAACTTCTCTTCTTTGATTCAAACTTTGAAGGCAGTGAAAGGCTGAGTTGCAATTTCGGCAGAGGTTCAGCTTGTGCGTTTGAATCGGTGAAGATTGTTGTGTTCCTCGAGCTCTATTTATAGGCGAAGTCTTGAATAGATCCGTTGGCAAGATGGTCTTCAAGAATTCGTCCGTTGTGAGAGTAATTTGAATTTGACTGAGGCTTCAATCTTTGAGGTTCCTAAATTGGTGAAGAACGGTGTATCAGGTACAGAAGTAAGGCACCTCTGAAAAGTTAGCACCAAAAAGGAATGATCTGCAGAGAAGGACGATCTTCAAAATCTCTGCATTTAATGCGGTTGTACTTGGAGTGTACGTGGCTTCCTTTTAACTTAAAATGATTAGTTCGAGGAAGAATGTCAACTGATACTTGACTTGAGTATCAGTCCGCTAATTTCACGTGGCCAACATTAGTTAATCAGTCATAACTGATTTTTCAGTGAGAATCCTCGTCCAGTCAATACATCAGTATTTTTGACTTGGTCTTTTCACATGCTATCTTCAGTTGAGATCTTTAGTCTCCAGTCTTCAGTCTTCAGGACAACAGTTAAACTAGAAAACATGAACTCTAACACTTGAGTTCAAAAAGTTCTAGTCTAATAAAAGAAAATCTAGGAGTTTTGGTATCATCAAAACTAGAGCTAGGATATTTCATTAAGTTCCCAACAGTCTAAATTTGAAAACTTGTTTGAGCCCAACTGAAGCCCAATATGAAGCACAACCCAACCCAAGCCCATCATACTTGACCCACCATAGGCCAATTTAAGACCCGACCCATCCCTAACCCAAGCCTATTAAACTTATGGTCCTAAACCTGGTTGGGTTAGAGAGTTTTAAAAAGCTCAGCCCATGACCGGCCCGTTCTAAGTATGATCCTGGGCTGAGATGAGCCTAACTCTCTACGAGCTCATCCAAGTCTAGGCCGAGCTGCGTTGGACCGACCCAATTGACAACTACTCCCTCCGTCCCACTAGACTTGGCACACTTGCCTTTTTTGTTTGTCCCACTAGAATTGACACTTTCCTAAAATAGCATGTGGTCCCTACTTTCTCTACTCACATAAAATAAGTGGACCCTACCAACTTTACACTCTCCTCCATTTATTCTTAATCTCCGTGCCCAACTCAAAAGTGTCAAGTCTAGTGGGACGGAGGGAGTATTATTTTACCTTAAAAAATTACAACTCTGAACAATAATCAGATATCATATTGACAATAACTTATAAAAATATAATTGAATGAGTAAATTTAAACATATCATAAACAAAATTAAATAATTGTTACAAAGAATTATTTTTATTTTAATAACAGCAAAAATAAAAATAATTAAATAAAATACAAAAATTATAAACCACATGAATAACAAGATGAGAAAATAATAAATCACAAAAATAAATAAAGATATTGTGACTTATACGGGATGACATACTGAAATAGGAATTTTATTAAAAAGAAAAGAAAAAAAGAGAGATCAGATACATAAGGAAACAAGCAAAAGCACCCGCAAGAAACCCCGGGTAACTAAAAAAGAAACCAAGACTAAGAGAACATTTTAAGCGGATCTTCCTCGTCTAAAACATCGTCCTCTTCATCGTCCAACCAATCGCCCCATTTTTCCTTCATTTTTGAAGAGGCCACAACCGACATAGCATGGGCTGCATCGGTAGAGTTAGAGGAGTTGATCACAAAGTTTTGCAGAATCTGTCCTTCAGACTGAGCATACTTCACTTTATTCAGGAACTCCACAGGCGAAGAAGCATCAAGACCTGGGCCATGCATATCATCACGACGTGTTGAGTTTTGGAAATCCGAAGACATGCCATTGATTATGATACGACGGAGCCTGTGCTTGATAGAAGAATCAGAAACTCTTCCCTTCTTGGTGATAGCCCCTTTCGGACGCCCTCGTGTACGAGAAATGGGTCCTGTCGTCCCAGTCAAAGTTAGCACAGCGTTGTTGTCAGTCATAACAGCAAGCGGCTGAACAACCAGAGGTGCAGAAGTCCTCTCGTGTTCCTGCTCAACTATCTTCTTTTCGTCATCTGACCCAGGCTGTTCCATATCCTTTCTACCCTGACTGTCCTGAGGGATGCAAGCATCTGAAGCCCGGCCTCCATCAGAAGGCGGCTTGTCCATGTTATCATCACCAACAAGTCTCTGTTCTTCTTGCAACTCTAGAGAAACCAACACAGCAAAGGGATTGGATGAGGTAGGATCTGAAGACAGTTTCTGTCCAACCTCAGCTAAAGGTCCAGCCCTTGCTGGAGATTCCTGATTTCCGTTGTAGGGACGAGGATCAACCCTGTGGTCATCAACCTTGGACTGACCACGTTCCCGGCCCTGATGTTCCGTAAAGCCCTCCGCGATCATGGTCGTTTTACTCCTTCTGCATTGGTTAGCAGTATGTCCCACAACATTGCAAACGGAGCAGTAATAAGGCAAATTCTCATATCGAAATTTGACAGAAAAATCAATGTCGCCACACTTGATATCTAAAGCCTCAGGAATATCAGCCGAAACATCTAACTCAACTAGAATTCTAGCAAAATGACCCACATGAGCCTGTGCAGACTGACCATCAATCAAGATAGGCGTACCCACTTCTCGTGCGACCCCGGAAAGAACCTCTGGGTGCCAATATTCATGCGGCAAGTTAAAGATTCTAATCCATACCTGAACAAGGGTAGAATGCGCTTTGTAGGGATCAAAATTCGGCACCCAGGCCTAGAGATGTAGAATACCTGAGTGTAGACGCCAAGTCGTTTTAGTGAAAGCCGCTGCCTTATCCTCGTCGGATGTGAAATTAAAAGTGAAGAAACCTTTTCCGAGAGGATGGATCGACCAACCAGCAGACGGTTTCCAAAGCTGCTGAAGTTCCTCCCAAAGGTCCGCTGCAAACCGAGGTGAATCACCTTTGCGGAGGATCAGTCGGCCGTGAATCGCATGGGCGAAACGCCGGACTTGTCGTTGGTGGAAAGAAGGGTCCAAAACAAGGCAACGCTTAAGATCCACCAACTCCGGCCGGAGGATTGTAAAGTCATGAGCGGGGACGTCCCAAGGTTTGAAAACTTGCTCGGTCGGACTGCCATCCCTAGCCTTCAGCTTATCTGCAAAAGAGGCATTCGGCTGAGGAGGAGGTGACACCTTCGGAGCAGACGGGGGGGCCATCGTAGGGTTGGGTAGAGTAGCAACACCCGACCTTCGATCCAAAGAAGCGGTCTCGGAGTGCTCTCCAACAACGAAGGAGGAACGAGGAGTATTTGGGAGAAAATTTGTAGAGACGACCGGCAGATTGAGCGCACCTCTGTCGCCCGGTGAACTGAGTCCACCGGAAGCCAAAGACGGCGGTGGGAACCAACCAACGCTCGATGAGCCATTGCCGCCTTTTGACGCCATCGGACGGACGGAAGATCAGCGGCGTGAGGTCGCCGAGGTCGCCGTTTGCAGCCGCTTCACTCCTGCAATTTCGTGAAAGAGCTCGCGAGGAAGAAAGATTGGTGGAGCTTGCCGGAGCAGATCGCGGTGGAGCAGGCGAGGAAGACGGCTCGCAGCAGCTGCTGCCGCGCCGCTGTGTTTCTAGCTCGCCTCCCGTCACTCTGTTTTCAGCCAATGGCTGTTCACGAGGAGCCGCCGTGGGATCTGGCCGAAGGAGTCTCCGTGAGCCGCCGCGAGTTGCTCCAGATCTGGTCCGCCGTAAGATCTTGAGCCGCGGGCGAATGGAGTCCAGCGATTTCGCACAGTGGTCGGCGATGGTGGAGAAGAGTGGGATCGGCGATGGTGGAGTCTGGAGAAGAGTCTGCGATCTGGGATCTACCGCACAGAGTCGGCGATGGTCAAATATCTGGGATCTAATACGGGATGACATACTAGTAAACAATAATAAACCACATAATTTTATACTTATTTGCATTTTTATTTCTCTCTACTCTCCGTTTTTCTTTTTTTTTGTTGCAATTAACTTTTAGTTTTTTTTAAGTCACATTTTCTTTTTTTTAATCTCTGTTCTTTGTGTGTGTGTGTGTTGGTCAAGCAGTAAATGGTTAATGTCTAAAGTCAAAGGTCTTGGATTCGAGTCCCCTGTAGCGCGACCTTTAAATTTCTTTATTTATTTAATAATAATAATAATAATATTTTTTTTTTTAAATTGTTACAACCAAAGAAAAGAAAAAACTCACTCACACTCTAGCTCCTAGGGTGACTCGAACCCCCGACCTATTGGTTGGAGGGAAAGCGTCTTACCAACAGACTGCGCTTCATCGTCATAATAATAATAATAATAATAATAATAATAATAATAATAATAATAATAATAATAATAATAATAATAATAATAATAATAATAATGATGATGAAATGTGTCTGTAAAAACCCAAAAACAACAATGAATTTGCAAGTAGAAAAACATGGTGTATGTATAAGTGAAGTAATAAGAAGACAAATTGAAATGTATTGCGAAAGACACTCTAAAATCGAAAGAAATAGAACAATTAACAGAGAGATACAGTTAAGCTTTGTGAAATATATAATGCAGTGGTAGACATTAGTAATTGAAGTTAGAACCTGGTGTAAATCTTTGGTCATCGCTGAAGATGTTGACGGCGAGTGTTAGTGTGAGAGAGAAAGTTTCTGTATGGAACAGTTTGTGTGAAAAGAAAGTCTTTAATGAATTTTGTTGGTATTAGTGAGTCAGTGACCATTAAATATTGAGCGTCAGCCTCATTTTATTAGTGAAATGCATTAATTAGTAATTTGTAATATATTAATTCATTTGTGCGTTTTATTGATTTATGTTTTTTGTGTATTATGTGATTGATTAATAATTGTTGTTTATGTATCCTTAAAAAAAAAGTTGTTGTTTATGTGTTCAATTTATTTCTTATATGTATTTTATTTAATGTTATTTTGGTAATATACATAGTTGTATGGTAATTTATAGATTATTTTAATTATAATGTAATATTTAAAAAATAATAACTAAACATGGCTTTACCTTCCTGAAATATTTGTGAAATTCGTGGTTTTTTTTATCCTTTTTTTTGCTCCCACAAACATTATGCTTTTAAGTATAAATTATTCCATAGTTTTTTTGTAATTAAACAAAGCTAATTTCTCTTAAGTTTGATAGATTATTTCGGACAAAGATGATAGACAATAATTGGATATCTTTCACATTTAATTTTTTACTTACTAAATATACTTAAACATGATAGTCAATAATTGGATATCTTTCACATTTAATTTTTTACTTACTAGATATACTTTTTATTTATGGTTAATTTTATGTTCGTATATCAATGATTATTAATCATTGATATTTGAAACTTAAAATTTTACGATTCTCAATAATATTGTTTATGTGGAACTTTATGCAATTAATTTGTATAAGATATTTTGTTGTTTTGTTATATATATTATGTTTTATTTGATAATATTTCTTTTTACATATTTGTAGATTGTGCCTCACACGGGTTGACCACCCTAATAAAAGAATATGCATTTATGTATTAATTATTTCTACATGTAAAATTTTATATATTTATAGACCGTGTATCGCACGGGTACTAATACTAGTAATAATAATAAACCACGTAACCTTAATGAGTAATGCTTATAACAATACATATAATCCACAATTAGTTGAATAAATAGAAAAGATGAAGACGAATACTCCGTTGCAATACCTATAATTCCATAGTTAATGAAGTTAGTTATTTTAATTTATGGAAATATAATCTTTCAATACTGACAAATGACTATGAATTCAATATTATTTCCTTAATAGGGTAACCATGTTAAATGTAATTTCAATCAAAATCAATTAATTACTTAATTTTTGAAAATATTCGAAAATGACAAAAATATTCAAATATATTTACATATTATATATATTTAGAATTTTCCTAAGAGAAGAATATTGGATTTTATTTCAAATAATTAAATTTTAAAGCGTGAGATTCGTAGATTACACAAGACCGCAAAACTTTTTAAAATGTGAATAATGTCAATTCCTAAGCAAAATGACTAGAATTTTTTAACATAGCAAAATGACTATAATTGATCGAAGGGACACAAGACAACAGATAATGTTGGTTGTTTCTGAAAAAAATGTTGTTTAGGCCCATTCATATTAATGGGCTTACTAATAAACGAACTCTTCATAATTTGACATAGATGGATGTCCAAAATAATGGGCCGCATAATTATATATCTCTTGAGGCCCAGCACATATCAATCATTCCGGTCATACCAATAAATAAATAGTCGTGGTTGCTACTACTGTTAGGGGTTGTTTGCTAAGTTTGCCCAATATCCATACACTAATTAAACTGACAGGCCCATTACTCATAAAACTTGTTAATTAATCGAATTTGAGTGTTTGCTTAATGAGCTTATTAGGCTTTTGACTTCACATTTACGTTTGGTAATCTCTTTTTCGAGGGCTGATTAATACACAAATTTTCTAAATTACCCTCAATAAAATTTACCCTCTCCAATTACTAGGGATGGCAATCGAGTACGACGGGTACGGATAGTGACTATCCATACTCATACCCACGAACTAAATGGATAGTGGTTGCTACCTACGAAACTATCCATGGATATCAAATGGTATCCAAACCCGCTACCCGCGGATACCCGCTACCCGTCGGGTATCCGCGAAACCCGCTATCCGACGGGTATCCGTCACCCACTATCCGACGGATACCTGCTATCCGCCGGATACCCACTATCCGCTGGATACCCACGAAATAGAATTTAAATATAAATTTACAACAAATTTAATAGAAAAAAAAAATCAACACAAATAGCATAGTTCAAATCCACAAAGAACAATGTTTAAATTCATAAACTAAAATATAAAATCCAACAAAGAACAATTTCTATAATTGCTCGACAGTAGAAATAGAACCCTCTTCATTAAACTCTTCTTCTTCATCTTCAAGACAAGTCCAAAAGCTTCCATTCTTTCCTTGACCTATGAAATAAGCAATTATTTACATTAGATATATGAAATAAAATATTAATTATAATTATAAATTTACATACCTTCGAGTTGATTTCATAGCCAATTTTGAGTACACATTAATGCTTCTAATAGCTTTGGTTTGAGACGACTGCGGTGCTCAATTTTAGACTTTGGGCCTTATTGTTTGGGCCTATTTTAAAATATAAAATATTAGCCCATAATCTCAAAATATGTATTTAAAGCCCATATTTTATAGAATTTTTTGTGGATATTTGACGGGTAATTGGCGGATATTTTTCGAGGGTAAACGGGTTTCGCGGGTATGGATAGTAAGTATCCAAACTCATTCCCACGAACTAAATGGATAGTGAATTGTACCCACGAAACTATCCGTGGATATCAAATGGTATCCAAACCCACCCTAATAGATTCGGGTTTTCGCGGAAATCCACTACCCCCAGGTAAATTGCCATCCCTACCAATTACTACCACTCTCTCTGATTTTACACGCCATTTTCGATAACTGGCAATTTGGAGGCAAACATTTGGTTACGCTCGAAAAGTTGAGCTCCGATCGTCGAAGTCCTGCTCCGCCACTTTGCGGTCTGCACCAAACTTCCTCAGCCTGTAAGTATGAATATGAACCCTAGGCTTTGGTTTGTGGTTGCTAAAATCATTAATTTGGTTTTTTTAGCGAGGCGTAATTTTGAAGAATTTGATGTTCCCCAATCCAGTTCACAATTTGATTGAGTTTTGTTTCAGGATCCTTACTTCCAAATGACACGAGGTGTTGCTCCTCGATTAGGTTATCAGAAGCCTGCTCTGATTGAATCTTCATTCCTTGCTGCTCTTCAGGTTTCCCCCCATCTATTCCGCTGCTCTCACTGCCCTCTGATAAATCTCTCGCTTATGCTTGATCCAATATTTTCTGTATGAGTAGACTAACAATCCTTCTTCAGACTATTGTGTTTAGGGAGGAATTGGTTGAGATAATTTCACCTTCAATATGGTGCTCTGTGAGTTTCTGAATATTCTTTCCTAATTAATTTTCAATTCCATTGTTTGGAAATTTGTTGTTGTATTAAATATTTCTAGATTTCAATTTATCATTCTTCAAATTTGTTGTAGTGATTTGTTATTTTCCATGTGTTGCAGTAATCTTGTTGGAGAAATTTCACCTGCGATAGGACAGTTAAAGAGCCTGGTTTCAATGTGGATTACCTTATTTTGTTTGGGAGCTATACTTCTGTGAATGAGTTCGTAACAACCAAAAGGCAAGATCCTGAAATATTGGAAGCACTGAAGAAAACAAATACTATCGCACCATAATTGGACCTTCAATTTTATGCTTCCTCCTAATTTATAACTAGGACCTCCTTTAATTTTTTTTCGAAGTTTATTATATTCCTTACTAACCAGTTTGAGGATAGAAGAATGTGTGGCAAATGTGTTAGTAATGCATCATATTTGTCATAAACATAATGAAGGCCGTTAAATAGATCTTGAGAAATCTTGTTCAGGAGCTTGAGTTCATTTTTAAGCTTGGGCTTGACTAGCTTATAGTAGATGATTATAGATTGAGCTTGATATTTTGGCTCTGTAGTAGGCAGGGATGAGTATAAATGCTTAATGACATGCTAAGAATTCGTGAGTTGAAAAATGCTTAGTCAAACTCTTTTAGCCATATCATATATACTACAGTATATGATAATTTTCAAGAAAATTTTACTATCATGGATAGGAAGAGACCTTGTGCAAATTTCTTGCTAAATATTGTGTTGTAGAGCTTTGGCATAAACACTTTTTACCCATAGATTATACTGAAATGTTGAAACATTCATCTGAAAATTCTGATTTTTGCCATAAAAATGTTGAACTGAACTTCATGACAGTCCACTGGAGATCTTTATGGTTCTGAGGAATACTATTTTCGAGCTTCGGAGGCCGATTCTAAATTTCTATGGGAAACCGGGGGCGAAGAAGCTGCCATAGATGAAGCTCAGAGGAACAGCAACTGACTGGTGGTGTACATATATCATGTGAGCAAGATTCTTTGAGGTTGTTGAATACTTGATTATTAACAATTTAAGAAATGCATTTAGTAGTGTCCTGGTGTCCAGATTGTTTGGTATCCGTTTAAGCATGATTATTATAGAAAAATAAGTAGAAAAAATAGGACACTAGCTTAATAACTCTGCTATCTTCTGTTAGCTTACATAGTAGATTGCTAACGCAATTTTGTAATTTTTATTGGCTCTCTTATTTTTATAGGATTTTGAATAATACAGTGTCAGACTGTCTTTACTCATATGTCTTTCTCTTTTTGTATGAAATTTTTCTAAAGGATGCATAACTTGTGTGAAGATTGTCTTTACTCATATATCTTTCTCTTATTGTATGAAATTTTTCTAAAGGATGCATAACTTACTTTGTATGTGTGAAGATTGTCTTTACTCATATAGTTGTCTTATTTTTCTTCAGGAGCTGGCTGCGAAAGAAATGGCCGAGGTGTCCTCATGTGAAGCATTTTGTTGTTGGAAGACATGGTTATGGTAGAACCAAGTTCATTGGAGGTTGAAGAATATTTGCATCTTTGGAACTTGATTTTGGAACTTGTAATTAGATTTTGAAAAATTGTTAGATTTATAGTTGAAACTTGGTGTAATAGATGATTGTGATAAAATTGTTAGATTTATAGTTGAAACTTGGTGTAATAGATGATTGTGATGAATGTTGATGATAACTGATTATGTAATTCGATATTTATTGTTTATTAATTATATTTTATTTTATTAAAAAATTGTTTTGTAAGGGCTACAAAATATATCTAAAAAATATTTTATTTTTATTTTTATTTTCTAATTAACCTAACCGGTGTCTAGCTTTTTAAAGCGGTGTCATAGGTATATACAACACCGCTTAAAAAAGACTTTCATAGACACCGGTTAAAAATTGGTGTCGTAGGTATTTACGACACCGATTTTTAATCGGTGTCTATTAGCATCTTTGTTGAGACACCTATAACACCACTTCCAATGACACCACTGATTTTTAGGCTATTACACCAGTTTTTAACCGGTGTCTATAAGCATTTTTCTTGTAATGCGATTTCATTTTCTCCAAATTTTAAAATGACGAAGCTTCTACGTGGCTCGTCGTCACACACCTTTTAGTTTGCCGAAAAAATAAAAAAAAAACGAAATGAAATGAATTCCTAAATTCACCTCATTTTTTCGATCATCAGAAATGAAATCGGCGTCAAAATTGAACAATTTATAAAATTGATGTATTTAATTGTAAAATCCTAACTTCACGTGAAATATGAATTTGAGCAAAATTTGTGTAGATACATGTAACTTTCCCTAATAATAATAAAATCCAAATCTCAAGTAGTAAGGAGGAAATGAAAAACACTTGAGAATAAGAGTCTAAAACTCAAAAAGTGAGGAAAGAAAATCAATAAAAAATGATAATTAAATACTCACCGAAGGAATTGAGGGTTGATTCCCTTTCTTAATTGTTTGTGTGTGTGTTGGGGGCGTGGGTGCTAAAATAAAAACACCTCTTAAAATATAAATAAGGAATTATTTCCAATAGTTAGATTATCAAAATCTATGATTGATATTCATCATCTTATTGAATGAATTCATGCTCCTGAATTCGAATTTTATATGTAGCGAAAATTTTATTTTTCGCAATTCATACATTTACACAGTGAATTCATACATGTTCTAAATATAATTCATATATTTTAGTTGGCTTATATTTTCATACATTTACACAGTGAATTCATACATGTTCTAAATATAATTCATACATTTTAGCTGACTTATATTTTATATTTCAGGAGTTATTTTTATCCTCACCCCTTCATACATACATATATATATATATATATATATATATATGTATATATATATATAGGGAGAGGTTCAGGAAAGAACCATAAATAAAAAAAGAACGGAGAACCATTTTCAGCCATTCGATCATCAAGATCTACGGTGGATACATCATCTTGTTGGATGAATGCAGATCCTGGGTTCGAATCCTGAAGGGAGCAATTTTTTTATTTTTTTGAGTGCATTAATTTTAACAGCGAATGCATTAATTTTTACAGTGAATGCATTAGATTTGATGGTTCTCCCGTTCTCACAAATAATGTAGTTCTCTCTAGAACCACACCCTATATATATATATATATATATATATATATATATATATATATATGAGTGAGTTAAAATAAAAACACATCTTATTAATATATAAAATAGGAATTATTTCAACCCTTAGATCAACAAGATCTACGGTTGATTTATCACCTTGTTGGGTAAATTCATGAACTTAAGTTCGACTCTCATAGTTAGCGAAAAATTTATTTTTCGTAATTCATATATTTACACAGCAAATTTATACGTATTCCACATAGAATTCATACATTTTAGCTGGTTTGTATTTTATATTTTAAGAGTTGTTTTTATTCTAACCCCTCCCTATATATATATATATATATATATATATATATATATATATATGGGCGCGCTCCAGTGAGACCCTCTATTTTTCGTGTAACATGAGGACAATGAATAAGACATATAATACTAATGAACAAGATGTATATACTGATGAAAAATAAAATTTAAAAAATTGGTAATGAATAAGACATATATACTGATGAACAAGGCAGTATATACTGATGAATAACAAAATTTAAAATATTCTACTCCCTCCAGGATTCGAACCCTGTGAAAAAAAATCACCCTCTTGATACAATATCAGCCATAGGATTGATAAATAAACGCACCAGATCATGCTCTATATCTCTCTAAAATTAGGGGGTCTCATTGGAGCGGCCCCTTATATATATATAGGATTGCATTCTATGACAACCACTCCCCTAGATAGAGAATAAAGACCAAATCAAGGTCATTCATTGAATCTCAATCAACGATCCAGATTGCATCCGGATTTATTTTTTCATGTAATTAAAAATTGGTGATTAGCATTTATTTAATCGAAAAATGTCAAATGTGTAAAAAATAAATTGATCGAATTCATCCCGTTGAACAAATCCCGAAAATTCCTCTCTTCCCATTCTGGGACCTGATATATTTCGACGAACATATCGATGAACATTAGTATGTTCATTTATTTTTATACGAACATATCGACGAACATTAGTTTGTTCATTTATTTCGATGAACATTAGTATGCTCATTTGTTTTTATACGAACATATCGACGGACATTGGTATGTTCATTTGTTTTTATACGAACATATCGACGAGCATTAGTATGTTCATTTATTTTTATACGAACATATCGACGAACATTATCATGTTCATTTGGAGTGATTGAAACATATACAAAAACGGTTGATACACAATATTTAACTAATTTTTAGGGATTTAGTATATCTTGTCAAATATAAAATAGTGTTGAATGAATTTCATTATGGACGATATCAGTTACAGAATATTATGCATTTACTTATTTGACCTTTACATATTTAAATACAAGAAAAATCTACAATTTTTTGGTCTGTTAGATTAAGCAAAATCGATGCACATGATTTGATCTTTATTCTTTATCTAAGGGAGTGGTCTCCATTGAATTCTCCCATATATATATATATATATATATATATATATATATAATACACGAGAGAATATAATACGTTGTTTTAATAATCATAGTATTCACGTTAATTGCTTAATATTTTATAGTGATTTGTTATATTAGTTTATTAAATTTGTGTTATTATTGTCTTATTTTTTATTTCTTAGTTAATTTATAATATTGAATTTGAGTCAATCCTCAAGTTAAAGTAAAATTATAAACTATTAATAATAAAAATTAGTTTATTTTTTTAAAAGATGAAACCTTTTCTTAAAAATATATAGAAATATGTCTTTATATGCTTTCAATATACTTGTTGTTGAACTAATGAAATGCGAACAACTATATATTGTACTCCCTCCGTCCCTGAAATAAGTTCTTCTTTTTCCTTTTTGGGACGTCCCCCAAATAAGTTTCTCTTTCTTTCTTTTCATTTTTGGACAATCACCCCACCACTAATAATACTTATTTATTCTTACTTTTCACTTTTTCACCACTCTCAATACATTTTCATAACTTTCAATAATAGTTTAATACTTTTTTTTCACTATCAATACACTTTACAACATTTTCTTAAAACCCGTGCCGTCCCCAAAGAGGAACTTATTTTAGGGACGAAGGAAGTAATAAATTATTAAGGTTTAATCTTGGATCTGCCTATGTGTGTGCGCGTGAGAGAGAGAGAGAGAGAGAGGAACTATGTAAGTTGGGTAAATAATGAGAGTGGTAGTGAGTTGCTCTCTTTTGTCAAAAGTTTGGTATTTAACACATTTTGTCAACCTTTGAAAGCCACACAAAACATATGATTGTGTCCTTCCCATTTGCATTACTATCATATCTTTTTCTTGCTTTTTCGCTCCACTTGCATTTTATAAAACTTCACAATGAAGCTTAATCTCTTTCTCATGTTTAGCATAATAACTTTGCCAACTCCGTAAAATCATTTTCTATTAATTTTTATATGTCACGATGAAACATCTATTTCAAAGTTCAAACTATACGTAACAGAACAACAAATGCAGTTCGACATGAAAATTTATGTTGTTCAAAAATGGATATGAATGAAATACAATACATTTCTATGCATCTATACCAAATTAAGTGAGTTTTTTAAGCACGTCAATCAATGCTATCGGATCCAACGAGCTTAGTCAAAATAACATAAAATATTTACACTTAAATTTAACCTACATTAAGAGCTCTAAAAAAAACCTACATTAGAGTACTAGTAGAAAAATATATTCTCAAAAAAATCCATCTATTAAAAAAGCCCAATAATTCGGTGTTGCAATTTTTTAAAATATGGTAATTATATTTTTGCCTCGTCATCATTGTGATTTTAGATTATTGGCCTCTTCTTAATTCATAATTTACGTAGATTAATCAAATATTTTTATAACAATAATGCTATTTGGACAAAATTTGTCCGGACAAAATATGATGAAATACTTTATAAAATAAATTTATTTAAAAATTTTGGTTCAAAATATATAAAATAAATTTAGCTAGCTTTATTGTTTTCTATATATTGTATTTTTTTTGTAATGTTTTAATAACCTTTTTAATTATTATTATTTTTAAAGTACACAAACTACATATAAAAATAACAAAAATAAAAAAATTGTTAAAAAATTACGGAAAAACTACAATATGAAGAAAACAATAAAACTAACTAAATTCTTTTAAACTTGAATCAAAATTTATAACTAAATAGTTTTAAAAAAAATTAACCTTATTTTTGTTCGAACAAATTTTGTCCAAATAGCACTACTCTTTTTATAATATAATTTGAGATTCATGTCATTTCCTTAATTTATGAGCTACATGAATTAATGAGAATAAATTCCGGGTCTCTTCTTAAACCATGAGTTAAGAGGGAGGATGATAGGAATTGAAATGTTTTTATTTTCCAAAATGTAAATGATATTAATTATTACCTCCTCCATCCATTGATGCCTCAAAACTTTTGGACAGAGATATTTAGGAGACCAAAAATTAGGAAGAAAAGGTGCGTCGACACACATGTTTAATGTAGTTTTTAATTGATATAATCCTTGTTAATCTATCTCAACCTCTCCAACAATGTCCTCAATCTCAAGGTTCTCCACCTCTAGAACAATAATACCACAAACGAGTTTCCCAAGCAGGCGCATCTTTTTTTTTATCAGAAAAACGAAAGTAGATAAAATAGAACCGAAGGTACCAGAGGTACCACAAAACATTTAAGTACAGAGGAAGGCCGAGGGGCCAAGAGAGAACCAAGAAGAAAAAGTAGAATCCCAACCAAGGATGTTGAAGATATTATTCCAGCTCCACATTCTAGTGATAATTTCCCCCACTGTACCAGGGATGTCCCACCCCTTTCGATCGAATCTGCTTGCATTCCTATGTCTCCAAAGAATCCACACTGTGCACACCCAAAGAGACTTCAAGAACTTCTTACTCTTCTTACCATTGCCCAAATGAGATAAAGCAAGGTAGTGATCCTGCACGACTTGCGGTCGGGCCGTTTGGAAACCAATCCACCTTGAGATACCATCCCAAATTGCCGAAGCCTTCGGACAACAGAGAAGAGTATGGTTAATGTCCTCAACTGATTCGAAGCATGCGTTACAGTTCATCTCAACTTCATCGATCATGATATTTCTCTTTCTCAAGTTTGCACACGTCGGTAATCTATCTCTGAGCGCTCGCCATGCCGTGACTTTAGCTTTCTGTGGGCGCATCTGCTCGCCAATCTTCGCCATTTGCATCTCAACGAGAATTTATTCTCCGGAGAAATGCCCTCGAAATTGACATGTTTTAACATCTAAAGTACCATGGCTATTTCTAGCAACGAGATCACCGCGGTTTGACGCCGCTAAATATTCCTTAATTCCGTCCATGAAAGAGCTTCCTACTTTTTCTTTTTGAGACATTTACAAAAAAAACTTTCTGCCTATTTTTGGGCTTTACCATACCACTTATAATACACTCCCTCTGTCCCCCACTTATCTTGGTATACTTTCCTTTTTAGTCGGTTCCATTTATAATGACACTTTTCAAACATACTATGTGGTTTCTACCATCTCTACACACATAGAATAAATGGTTTCTATCCACTTTACACTCTTAACCATTTATTCTTAATCTTCATATCCAAAGCAAATGTGCCAAGATACGGAGGGAGTATCATTTATTATTACTTTACACCTTTTCACCACTCTCAATACTAATTACTCCCTCAGTCCACAATATCATTGCCACTTTTGTCGTTTTGGTCTGTCCATAATATCTTTGTCACTTCTATTTATAGCAGTAGGGTCTACATACTCCACTCACAACAATAATGAGACTCAAACTCCACTTACAACACTGTCCACTATTATCAACAATGTCCACGTACTTTCTTAAAACCCATATCGTCGACAAAGTGGCAATGATATTGTGGACGGAGGGAGTACTATTCTCAACACACTTAAATACTTTTTTTTTTCACTTTCAATACACTCAATAATTTTTTTAAAAAACTCGTGTCACTCTCTTCTAAAAAGTGCTTTCATGAACGAAAGAAGTATGATCAAGAAGCAAGACTCAAAAATGAAATAGGCCATGTAATATGAAACGATCCAAAGTGGAAAAAAGCCCTTTAAATATTGGGGTAGAGAAAGTATAAATTGCTATAAATAAATATTACAAATATTGTTGTCAAATAAAGTATTAATTGCAATAAATAAATAATACTATTACTCCCTCCGTCGCATAAGAAATTATCAAATTTTTCATTATTGCCCGTTTCATAATAAAGTATCACTTTTATTTTAGTGCATTACCTCACTTTCTCCTTTTAACTACAACCACTTATTTCTATATAATCTCATAATCAATTCAATTACAATCATTCATTTCCACTCAACAGATTATCTATTGACATTTTTTCTAAATCTATGCTATTCTTTTCTAAATCTATGCTATTCTTAAGTGATATACAGTTTTATGAGAAAGAAAGAAGTACTCCCTCCGTCCCACTCCAAATGTCTCATTTTCTATTTTGGGTTGTCCCATTTCAAATGTCCCATTTTCTTTTTTGGAAATACACTTTCTCTCTATACTTAATATTTAAACAATTTCCATTAACCAACTTTATCTACTTTATACCCACTTTATCTATTTTATACATATTTTTTAATCTTCGTGTCCAAAAGAAATGAGACATTTGGAGCGGAATAGAGAGAGTATTATTTTTGTCAAATATATAGCTTGATTTGTCAAGCTCGACGGGTCTTTCTTGTTCGCCAAACCAAATCCCATCCTGTTTATATAGATGGATTGTTAAAAGATTTTAGTTTGACTTTAAATGGGTCATCTCAAGAATACTTATGAAGTTAGTTCACCTACTACCATTCGTACAGATTAGTTTGAGCGATAAATCAATTAATAGTAATGTGTACTTTTGTCCAACAAATATATTATTCATTCATGTGCACAACATTTAATAGTAATATTTTATAATGTAGTAGCATATTTTGACAAATAGGAAAAAAAAAAAAAAACAGTGACATTTTTTACGAGGATACTACAGGACCATACATTTGAACCTTATTTTTTGAAAATTGAAATCCTAAACTTCTATTTGATTCAATTAAAATTCTTAAATTTTGATTTTGTTCAATCTAATCTTTAAACTTTATAATGTACTATTGTCGTATTCTCAAATGAATATTGCAGATTCACAATTAAACGTAATTATTTAAGAAAACAAAGTTTAATTAGGACCAATTCACAAATCCAACGTTTAAAAATCCCAATCTATATATCAAATACTCACCACTATTAAGAAAGATTATTGAAAATAAAATATATAAGTAAACTTCTTTATATGCACATATTTATTATTTAAGAATGAATTAAAGAATTAAATAGGGACATAATAGTAAATGAGTAAAAAATATTTCTTTTTTTTATAAAAATAAGCTTATATGAATGCGACATTTAAAAAAGAAAAATACGCTTGTAGATACGAAACAGAGAGAGTATGGTTAAACACTCATTTTTTTTTATAAATTAATAGTATTAAATAAAAAATTTAAAGACGGCGCAACATAAAATTCGAATACTCATTTTTATAGTACTCCCTCCATCCCATTTAAATTGGCACACTTGCCATTTTTATTTGTTCCACTTAAATTGACACTTTTTTAAAATATTATGTGATCCCCACTTTCTCTACACACATAAAATAAGTGGACCCTACGTACTTTACATTCTTATCTCTTTATTCTTAATCTTCGTGTCCAACTTAAAAGTGTCAATTTAATTGGGACGGAGAGAGTATTAAACACTCATTTTTGCTACTTTGTATACACATGCACAACGATGATAAAAAATGTCAATATTTGTGGCATTTTTGTGGAACAAATGTTTATGGCATTTTTTAGAACAAATATTTACGGCATTTATAAACCCCAGGTCCCCAACTATGTACACTTATATACCATACTTATAACTAATAACACCCCAAAAGTTTAAATCCATCATAAATATTTATACATGATTATAAGGTATTTACAACAACTATTCATATGTAGCCTTCTAAAGAGAACGAAAAAAAAGATGTGGCTTCTTGCAGCAAAACGTGCACCGATATAGAGAGAGAGAGAGAGAGAGAGAGAGAGAGAGGGAGGGGGGCACCAAATTAATGTCGCAAAGCCTTGCTAAACTCTCCACTTTCCCACTGAAAAACACATCTTCTACTGACAGGGAGAGAGAGAGAGAAAGAGACAAACTTGGGTATTGACAATTGAGTCAGAGTTAGTATGATGGCAAAATATAACTGTGACAATAGATAACTCCAAACAAAATTTATGGTGCACAATATTCAAATATAACTCTCAACGCAAAAAGTCAGCTCTTTGTGTCATCATTTCAAACCAATCCCACCAGTCTATTTTGTCTGTCAGACAATAATAATAAAATTGCATTTGTTGAACAAAATCAAAATTCAGTGAGCAGCTCCGAGTTGTAAAAAACACTTTCCCCTTTTTTCATGTCGTGTACAAGAATGGTCTTTTTTCTCTTCTACTACTATCTTTGATTTGAAATCACTGGATTTTGAGTAAGTAATGTTTGACACTTTTTCTTAACTATTTCTTTAATTAATTTTCTTTGTGGGTTTTCATTCTTGAAATTGTACTTGTGCAGCAGTGTGAAACCATTGCAGAAAAAGGAGCAAACTTTATTGAGTTCATTGAAAACCTTTGTTTGGGCAAGTGGCGTTTGCTCGCTTCAATTGTAAGTCATAAGGGATTCAGCAGCTGCCTTTTTTTCGCAAAGAGAGGAGCTTTGGTTTGTGGGTTTGGAATAAAGAAAGGATTTTTCCTTATTTATGTCTACGAATTGCGAGCTTTGGGATCTAAAACCATGAGAAACTTTGCTTCAACGACAAGTTGGTGGTGCGTTGCTTCATATTTCTCTTCTCTCTCTCTCTGATCTTTGAGGTGATTTTGGGAATTGGGTTTGGGTTTTCTTGGAAATTTATTTCTTCATATGCTAGCTTCGAGGTAATGTTTGTGAATGAGGCAAGGTTTTAGGTTTAGCTATTGTTTTTGGAGTGGGGACTGGGTGCTCATTTATTCTTGGTTGGTAGTGGTAGATTTTTTTATCTGACTTTGGTTGAAGTTTCTAATTTGAGTTTTGCATCTATATCTCAAATAGGTCAGCACTAAAGAGTTGAATTTTCTCATTCTATTCTAGGGATTGGAAATCCATGAGAATGTGGTCTTGGTGGGCTTGATTACTTGCAAATAGTGTGTTTGGATCTTTGGTGATTTGTGAGGGAGGTGAAATTAAGGACTCAATTCTGTGACTGAGCGTTCATTGCTTCATCATCGCGTATTCCTTGATTCTATTGAGCCGTGGAAGGGATCAATCTTGTGATGATTTGAGCTGGTAGTATTGTTTGATCCTTGATGGTGATCATGAATATCCTGAATTTGGCGTTCTTTGCTGGTTTCCTCTGTTTATCCTTGAGCATTGCAGCTCCTGCACACGGCTGTGATCCAAATGATTTGTCGGCCTTGAAGGAGTTTGCCGGCCAACTGATCAATGGCTCGGTTAAAGTTTCTTGGTCTAATGATCAAAACTGTTGCAGATGGGAAGGTGTTGTCTGTGAAGATGGTAGGAGTAAGGCGGGGGCGCATAGAGTGATCATGTTGCAGTTATCTCAAAAAGGTCTGAAGGGCAATATCTCGGTGTCTTTGGGCAGATTGGATCGACTAAAAGTTCTCGATCTCTCCCACAATTCTCTTGAAGATGGACTGCCCTTGGAGCTTTCCAACTTGCAGGGGCTTGAAGTTCTTGATCTCAGCCACAACATGCTGGTTGGGGCGCCGTTTGGGGCTATTGCTGGATTGAAATCAGTTCAATCAGTCAACCTGTCCAGCAATTCGCTTTCGGGAAACCTCACTGACATCGGAGTGTTCCCTAATCTTGTTGCTCTTAACATGAGTAGCAATTTGTTCACAGGCCAGATAAGCTCCAAAATATGCAACTTTTCCAAGAGCTCTCGAGTTGTGGACTTATCGTCCAATCACCTAACCGGAGGGCTCGAAGGCTTGACTGGCTGCAAGGCTCTCCAGCAGCTGCATATCTATTCCAATTCCCTTTCGGGTGACCTTCCCGACTCGTTATACTCGTTATCTTCCTTGCAGCAGCTTTCCATCTCTTCAAATAGCCTCTCTGGCCAGCTAAGCGTTGAAATCAGTAAACTTTCCAATCTCAAATCCTTGTATATGTATGGGAACCAGTTTTCTGGTTACCTTCCTGATGTTTTTGGGAATTTGACTGATTTAGAACAGTTTGATGCACATTCAAACACATTTTCTGGTCCATTGCCTTCAACTCTGTCTACCTGCTCTAAGTTGCGGTTGCTTGATCTTCGAAACAATTCCTTTCATGGTCCTATAGTTCTTGATTTCTCTCGATTGTCCAATCTTTGCACTCTCGAACTTGGTAGTAACCGATTCTCTGGTCCTTTGCCGGAATCACTATCTAGTTGCCAGGAACTGAAGATTCTGAGTCTAGCCAAGAATAACTTGACTGGCCAGATCCCTGATAGTTATGCCAATCTTTCATCCCTTGTATCTCTTTCATTGTCAAATAACAGCCTCGTAAACATATTAGGATCCTTATCTGTGCTGAAGCATTGCAAAAACCTTACCACACTTATACTCACCAAAAACTTTCATGGTGAAAAGATCCCTCAAAATGTGAGTGGGTTTGAGAGCTTGTTGGTTTTTGCTCTAGGAAACTGTGGCCTAGACGGCCGCATTCCAAACTGGCTGTTGAATTGCAGGAAGTTGCAGGTCCTCGACTTGTCTTGGAATCATTTAGAGGGCAGCATCCCTTCGTGGATCGGGGAAATGGAGAATCTGTTCTACTTGGACTTCTCGAACAATTCACTATCAGGAGAGATTCCAAAGGGTCTGACGGAGCTCAAGAGTCTGATATCGGCTAAAAGTTACACGACGAGCCTCAACACTTCAACAGGTATTCCACTCTTTGTGAAGAGGAATCAGAGTGCCAGCGGTTTGCAGTATAATCAGGCTTCAAGTTTCCCTCCATCCATATTGTTGAGTAACAATCGTCTAAATGGTACGATTTGGCCTGAAATCGGACGACTGAAGCAGCTTCACGTGTTGGATCTGAGTAGGAATAGTATAAGTGGCACCATCCCCAGCTCCATTTCGGGTATGGGGAACCTCGAGACGTTGGATTTGTCGTACAATGTTCTTCAAGGATCAATCCCTTCGTCGTTCAACCAGCTGACCTTCTTGTCAAAGTTCAGTGTTGCTTATAATCATCTCGAGGGAGCAATTCCAACAGGAGGGCAGTTTCTTAGCTTCCCAAGCTCGAGCTTCGAGGGTAACCCCGGACTTTGTGGGAAGCTGATTTCTCCGTGTGCTGTCAACACTATGGGGCTTCGGCAGCCTACTACTCCATCTAAGGACAATAGTGGGTTTGGGCGAAGCAGTATTCTTGGAGTGACGATCAGCATCGGGGTTGGCATTGCTATACTCTTGGCGATTCTTCTGATCAGGATATCAAGAAGAGACGTTGGAGTGCCAATTGAAGACGTGGAGGAGGATATGGGTCGAGCACCTAGGCTCTCTGATGCGTTTGGGCCGCCTAAGCTGGTTATCTTCAAGAATGCTTACTGCAAGGATCTTACTGTCGCAGACTTGTTGAAGTCAACAAACAATTTCAGCCAATCGAATATCGTTGGCTGTGGAGGATTTGGTCTCGTGTACAAGGCTGACCTGCCTAACGGCTCGAGAGCTGCAATCAAGAGGCTCTCCGGGGATTGTGGACAGATGGAACGTGAATTCCAAGCTGAAGTTGAGGCTCTCTCTAGAGCACAGCATAAGAACCTCGTGTCTCTTCAAGGGTATTGCCGTTATGGAAATGACAGGCTGTTGATCTACTCGTACATGGAAAACGGGAGCCTCGACTATTGGTTGCACGAAAGAGTAGACGGGAGCTCCTTCCTTACGTGGGAAACGAGACTGAGAGTCGCTCAAGGAGCCGCTCGTGGACTGGCTTATCTACACAAAGAGCCAAATATAGTTCATCGAGACATCAAGACCAGCAACATTCTCTTGGATGAGAAGTTCGAGGCTCACTTGGCGGACTTTGGGCTCTCACGGCTGCTCCACCCGTACGACACTCATGTGACGACGGATTTGGTGGGGACCTTAGGTTATATTCCACCGGAGTATAGCCAGACGCTGACTGCAACTTTCAGGGGCGACGTTTACAGTTTTGGGGTGGTTCTTCTGGAGCTGATAACGGGGAGACGGCCCGTGGAAGTGTGTCGAGGCAAGAACTGCAGGAATCTGGTGGGGTGGATGTACCAGATGAGATCGGAAAAGAGGGAATCGGAGCTATTCGACTCGTGTCTACGAGAGAAAGACTGTGAAAAACAGTTGATGGAGTTGCTTGATATAGCTTGTAAATGTATAGAGCAGGATCCTAGAAAAAGACCCTCAATTGATGAAGTTGTTTCATTGCTTGAAGCAATTGAGATAGGAAAAGCTTGAATATAAGTTTTTATATAGGTTTTTGTTTCTTTTTTTTCTTCCCTGTTTTTAACTTGATGACTTGTGCTTCTCATGGATTTCAAGTGGAAAATATAGCTCTATTGTTATGAGTTCTCTTCGTCTGATTTTGGGGTAGTTTGTTTGTGTTTTGATTTATTTATTGTTATCCATTGCATATGATGGGGAAAGATTAAGGGTGCGTTCTCTGTGATTGTAAATTTATCATAGAAAAAATAGGGATAAATAAAATTTCACTCTTTAAATCCTTTTTTTCTTTTCTCTCATTTCATACAAAATAAAATTTGTTCCTTATTCATTCATCATTTTCACTACGAAGAAGGGATAATGTTATCCCCCTATTTTTGGTGTGATGATAATATTATCCCTCCTTTGTACTGAAAATGATGAATGAGTAAGGGATAAATTCTATTTTGTAGGAAATGAGGGAAAAGAAGGATTTAAAGAGTAAAATTTTATTTATCTCTTCTTTTTCCATGATAAATTTACAACCTAAGAGAGTTTTAATTCTGTGCTCGTTTGATTCAAGTAGAGGAATGGAAATGGAATGGAATTAAATAAAGGAGTGGAATGGTAACAATAACCATTACTTTTATTGAGTGTTTGGTTTAACAATGGAAAAGAATCATTAGTAAGGGATTTCCTTTCTTTTGTTTCCCCTCTATTTTAAGGGGTAACAAATTGGGTGATTGGATTACCCTCAAGTAAGGGTAATGATTATCTCATTACTCAAACCAAACAACAAGTAATGGATTCAATTACTTGATTCCCTTTCCAACCTCTAAAAACACCCAACCAAACGTGAGCTTTGTTCCTTATTCATTCATCATTTTCACTACGAAGGAGGAATAATGTCATCCCCCTATTTTTGGTGTGATGATAATATTATCCCTCCTTTATAATGAAAATGATGAATGAGTAAGGGACAAATTCTATTTTGTAGAAAATGAAGGAAAAGAAGGATTTAAAGAGTAAAATTTTATTTATCTCTTCTTTTCCCATAATAAATTTATAATCTAAGTCAAGTAGCACTTAGAATAAAACAACGGAGTCTAAAAGTCAAGTATTAAATGATGTCGTTTTAATGATTACATGTCCTTCAAAAAATCAACAAAATATAGTTTAGCATTTCATTAGCTATACTACGTCGTTTTTGGAAATAGATGTGTACTCCAAGTAGCCACGTCGATGTCATATTAACTTTTAAACCAAGTTGAAAATTGCAATAAATATAACGTTTGTGTATTCTGAGATAATTAACCATATTTTCAATTATATTCAAGATGATCAATTCAACATTGGTTCTTTATTTACTGAAATTTATCATTGTTGGATGGCCTTACTTAATTTTCCATATTGTCTGCTCGATCACGCGTTTGAAGATTCCATTGGACTTCAAAAACAGCCCCAATTGAAGAATCCCTTTAACAAATATAGAAAATTCGTTTCACCAAATTTGGTTTGATTAGAAAATAGAAAGAATCTAATCCTTGCCTCAACTGTAAGTAATCACTGAAATAACTCAGAGAAGAAAAGAAAAGATTGTAGAGCAAAAATGAAGTGTAGGCAGCAGCTAAGATTCATTGGTTGGAAGAAAATCAAAAAAGTCTATTCTCGTTGGTCTGAACTCCATGAGTCACGGGAGCTTTCGCTCTCACTTTTCTAAGGTACCAAATTCCAACTCCAACAAATGCTCCAGCAACAGACACCGCACTCACACTCCCTACCACAAAATTCCAATTCAAATCCAAACTCAATTAAACCCAAAAATAAAATAAAAAAACATCACAAAACCGATCTAGCTCACCTGCCACCATTGCCGGGCTGGTCCCCTGCCCACTGCGATCTACATTACAACAACATAAAACAATCGGTCATACCTAATTCCATGCACGTTACCAAAATTTATTTACTTTCATGGATAAATAAGGGATAAGAGAAATTTATGCCTTTAAATGTATTTTTTCTTTTTCTACATTTTATACAAAAGAAAAGTTCACAATTTTTTCTTTTTTATTTTCACTTTAAAGAGCCATAATATTATCCCTCTATTTATGAAAGGATAATATTATTTCTTCTTAAAGTGAAAATAAGGAAAGAAAAACGATCAACTTCTATTTTGTATAAAAGGTGCAAAAAGAAATGAGACATTTAAAATACATAAATTTTTGTTATCCCTTCTTTGAAGGTCACCTTTACAATAGGTGGTGGCATTCCCCTTATCGCACAAGCACGTAAAATCGAGGGTTCCGACGTCGAAGCCGCACGTCCCGGCGCCCTTGGCGGCGTCCTGGCACCAGAGGCAGCGCGTGGTGACGGGGATATCGAAGTCGATCCTGATCCCATACTCCGGCACCTGGTTATAGGCGGGCGTGACCCCAAGATTCCTCCAGTAAACGGTGGTGTAAGTGGAGCAGTGGTTGAGCATCATCCTGAGGGAGTCGCTCCCTTTGGGGTAGTAGGAGCAGCACGAGGCGGCATGCAGCGCCGCCCCGCAGTGGGGCAGATGCCGGCAGAGATAGCTGGCGGTGTCGCAGGCGGAGTCGCACTGGTCGGGGAAGCGCTCGCAGAAGACGGGCTTGGGCTCCATGATGACGTCGTCGTGGCTGCAGTTGAAGAAGAGGTAGTCGTTCTGAGGGGAGAGGCGGAAATGGGTGCTGGTGTCGAGGCTGAAGGCGGTGGTGGGGCGGAAGGCGTCGCCGTCGCCGTCGCGGCAGGACCACATGGAGGGGTCGGTGATGAGGAGGTGGGGGGTCGGAGTAGCTGATGTTGAGGACCGGGTAGCGCCCCGAGGGGGTGCGGAACTCGAGGTCGCCCGAGTCGGAGCAGACGAGGATGCGGCGGTAGTAGGGGCTGCCGCAGCCGTCGTCCACTCCGAACGGGTAACTGATTGGGATCTGCCCGCAGGAGCTGCGGCATAATTGGGTGCGTTTGGATTGGGTGTGTGCTAGCGTCACCAGCATTGAGATCAAGATCAACTTTGTTGGAGCCATCGTGTTCGTGTTTCGAGGAAAAGGGAGTTAATTGTTTTCGAGTTTTAGTTCAATGTTGGTTTTCATCAGATTTTAAGTGTGTTTGACGATTAGATCAAGTTAAGAATCTCATATACTCGTTGGTTTTTTGCTTTTCGCAACTTTTGCTTTTAATTTGTTGTTTCTTTAGCTTCTTTTATTTTGCCCTTTTTTCCTTGGTGTGTTGTGTGCTTTATTCTGCTTTTTTTTTTTTTTTATGGATATTGAGAGTCTTACTATTTTACTTATAAATTTTGTGAACTTTAAGATTTAAGAAAATGTTATAATGAAATGTTTCTCACATATTAACAACAGATACATGAATATTATTGTCTATTCTAATTCGAGTTGTTTTATCATGTTTCAATCGGTATATGAAACCAAGATTTCATCAACCCTTTATAAGGTTCATGAGTTTGTATAATGGGCTTCGTAACAAAACAGGCCCATGCGAAATTAATGTTCCATACAAAAAGTTAAAAATCATTGTGAAGATATTAACTAAAAGTCTAAAATGCTCACCATATGAAATGCCAATAATTGTAAAAAATTTAAATACTAAAAAGAATAAACTAATAAAAATTTAAAATGCGACAAATTAAGAGCGTAAATTACAACCATCGAAAAATAAAATTGAAACTAAACAATTAATACTAAGCATTTGATATAACTAGAGTTAAGTTTGTTTATTAATTTAAAAGCATGATTTTTTTTCCTCTGTTACAAGTGAAACCTATTGATTTTGGTATCATCAAAACTAGGATTATGATATTTTATAAAGTTCCCAACAGATATACCAAGACAACATATTAAAGTGACAAAGTAAATATTAATAATACCTAGTATAAATAATAAAAGTGTCTTATACCTTTCTCTACAATTAATAACCGGCCTACAATTCAAAAGTGGTCGGTACATTTCTCTACTAAACACACTATCAACTAAATATTTCTTTAAATTTGTATCATTCAATTTCATAAATTAGGAAATTATACAATTTAAGAAGTATGTTTAGAATTTATAGACTCGTACTAATCTCATATCTTATTAAAAATAATTTTATTGCTTGTCCTCTTGATCCCATACTCGTATAGTGATATCCGCTTATTACCTAATTTAAATAATGAAATATAAATTTTTACAATATCCGATACCTTTCTCTACAATTAATAACCCTACAATTCAAAAGTGGTTGGTACATTTCTCTACTAAACACACTATCAACTAAATATTTCTTTAAACTTGTATCATTCAATTTCATAAATTAGGAAATTATACAATTTAAGAAGTATGTTTAGAATTTATAGACTCGTACTAATCTCATATCTTATTAAAAATAATTTTATTGCTTGTCCTCTTCCCATACTCGTATAGTGATTTCCGCTTATTACCTAATTTAAATAATGAAATATAAATTTTTACAATAATTGATTATT
Source organism: Salvia miltiorrhiza (assembly GCF_028751815.1). NCBI lineage: Eukaryota > Viridiplantae > Streptophyta > Magnoliopsida > Lamiales > Lamiaceae > Salvia > Salvia miltiorrhiza. The sequence continues at coordinate 31,957,323 of NC_080388.1, forward strand.
CATCTGAAGAAAATTTTGAGTTTTGACATTACAAAGTAAATATTAATAAATTGTTTAAATAACACACAAAATTAAAATGGATAAAATATGTTCTTTGTCATTTTCTAGGAAACCCATTGTGTATCATGCTTCCTTATAATTGTCTTTCAGGTCGTCGTTCTTATGACAGAGTAGTTAATTAATTTGAATGAGTGTGAATAAAAAAATTAATATTTTGGAGGACGAATTATTTAGCAGATGTTTATGAATAATGGCTACATAAAAGATAAGCTAGTCTGATTTATATTTCAAATAATCATCTATTAGGTATTAAAAGAAACATACAATCATTATTGAAAGAATCACACTTGATATATATGATTCGATTTATATGCGAAATACATAAAATTGGTCTATATATATATATATATAATGTTTATTTAGATATTTTAATGGATGGAGTTTGATTAGAGGTGGAGACTTATTAGAGATTTAGAAAAAAATAAAAATAGATTTTTTAATGGATGGAGTTTATAATGTAAAAATTGATTAGAAATGTATAAATAAATAAATAAGAATGAATGAGAATTGAGGAAAATTAGAATGAAGTGATTATACGATGCCACGTAAGATATGATTTATTTTGCTATAATGTAAAAATTGATTAGAAATATATAAATAAATAAGAATGAATGAGAATTGAGGAAAATTAGAATGGAGTGATTATACGATGCCACATAGGATAAGATTTATTTTGCTATTATATATATGATTCTAAGCCAGAATCTCCAAGCCTTAATTGAATACAACGCTAGAAGAATTCTTATGATTTGAAAGAAAGCAAATAGAATACTCTTGAAGCCTTATTCTTAAAGATGAACTTTTTTATTTTATTTTACAAAGAAGCACTAAAGAGTTAGACCTCCGGTGTTGATAGCTTACTTACAATCACAAGGATAGCAGATCTTGATTTCTGCGGTGCAAGCTAAGATCATTTTACCAAAAAAGAAAAATACTAATTCAATCAAGATATCCTACAAACAAAGCTATATTGTCCACTAAGGCCTGCTATTATAGTAAACAATTAATTTAGGTAGCATATAAACTAATAAACCTGGTGGAAGTTATTAGGTAGATTTAGGAAATTTGTACGTGTCCACATCAGAATAATATCATGATTGATGTGCTGCTCATACCATTTATTTAGCTCAGTATCGTTTCTGTAGAAAAAAATAGATTGACAAAAAATAGCTCAGTATCATTATTGTATTTGGAAGACAAATCCTACACATTTCTGACATGTTTTGAAAAAGTGAACGATTTGACAACGATCAGTAAAAAATACATCTGACCGACGGCTAAACTATTTGACCGGCTGACCAGATGATCTAGTTGTCTGGATGATTTTGTCCTCGACTAGATGCATTTTGACAAATTGTTGTTAATCGTTCACTTTTTCAGATTTTTCTTACATATTTCTAACACAACTGTAAATGTATAAGACTTTTCGCAAAAAACTAAGTGACATCTAAAAATATTTAAGTATATTCACTTAATTTGAGAATATAATGCTTATGTTTATAAAAAATATAAGTATATTTTATACACACTTAATAGAAGTGAGCATTTTGATTAGAGAGCCTCGTCCATTGCCGTGGTTGCTCAGAAGATTGGGAGTACTAACACTACTTTGATGGGAGAGCTTTATGCGATGCTCCTTGGCATTAGTTTTTGCCTACAGAATGATATTGGCCGTATTGTTGTTTACTCGGATTCCCTCCTGGCGATCCATGTGGTGAACGATAACTGGGTTAGCAAGGAGGCCTTGTGCGATGACTTGTATGAGACCTTTTCTCATTCAAAAGAGTCGCGTGTTCTTGATTTTTTTCATGTTTGGAGAGAAGTAAATTCAATTGCTCATTTTTTTAGCGAATTTCGCTATTTCTTATAACGATGATATGATCTGGAAGTTGAGCTATCCTGGTTTGCTTTTAGACTTTATTCATCGTAATATAATATAAGTTTCGGTTCTGTCTCAGAAAAAAAATTATAATAACCTACTGCTGAAATATAAATTTTATTGAAAACGAAGAAAACCTAAACCCATGAGAGCATAAGCACAACTGAGGGCCGGGACTCAAAAGAGAGACCGTCTACGAAAGACAAAAACAAAACAGAAAAAGAACTGGCGGCCCAGAGAGGAAAAAACCAGAAACAAGAAGGCTCAAAGGCTCCGGCCGAATCATCGCCCCTAGGAAGCCCGGCCCATACAAACCAGAAACAAGAGAAGACAACAAAAGAACAGCAAAAGCCAAAACAAAGCGGCCCAGAGAGGAAAAAATAACTAAACAAAAAGGAAACAACCCAACGGGAAACAGCTAGGCAAAGCCGGGACCAGCGCACGCCCAAGACCCACCAACCAGCTGCAAAACACCAAACACCAAAAAATAAGCAGGAAAAATGTTGGGAACCTTGTGGAATATCCTAACCCTTGTTTTGATGATACCAAAATTCATAGGACTTAAATGTAATAGACAAGAATCGTTTTTGAACTCAAGTGTTAGAGTTCGTTTCTAGTTTAGTTGCGGTGTCAAAGACTGAAGACTGAAGACTGAAGAACGAAGACTGAAGACTGAAGACTGAAGACTGCAGTTACCAACTGAAGTATCAGTTGAAGAATCAGTTGAAGACTGATTATTTAATGCGCGCCATGGACTGATACTAAAGTCAAGTATCAGTTGAACATTCCTCCTAGGACTGATCTTCCAACGTTCAGAGGAAGCCACGTACGCTCAAGTACAGCCGCATTAAATGCAGAGATATCTCAATATCTTATCTCTGCAGAGGTCATTCCTATCTGGTGGTTACTTTTCAGAGATGTCACATCTCCTGTCCATCAAAGAGAGCCGTTTCCACACAGACAAGGAACCTCGAAGATTGAAGCCTCAGCCCAAATTCGAATTGCTCTCCAACGGAAGAAATCTTGAGGACGATTTACGCCAACGGATCTATTCAAGAGTTCTCCTACAAATAGCGCTCGAGGATCACTTCAATCTTCACCGATTCAACGACATAAGCTGAAGCTCTGCCGAAATAGCTACTCAGCCTAAAGGTTAAACCGCCCAAAGCTTGAATCGAAGAAGAGAATTCCAAAGCCAAAATCAGTCACTGCTGATTACATACATTCTCTTAGACCCTAGGCATATATTCTGTGTACCCAGAAGCCAAAGGTCAAACTTGCTTCAAAGAACTTGTTCTTTGTAAGTATAGTTGGCACTCGTTTAAACCTCTCCCCCATAAGAGTGTTTGAGTGACTCGGAGTTTCAGAAGGTGTTCTGAACTCTGATAGGGAAGTCTGAGCACGAGGTGTGCTTATCAAGGAAATCCTGCGCGAGCTGTGTAGGTGCTGAAATCCTGCGCGAGGTGTGTAGGTAGGGAAACCCTACGCGAGGTGTGTAGGTGCTGAAGAGAGAGCTATCTTCAGTTCACGGTTTGTAGTGCACCTGGGAAGCACTTGCGGAGTGGATTGTTGGTCTGATCAACCAGCCGTGGATGTAGGAAAGAGTTTTTCCGAACCACGTAAAAGTCTCTGTGTTATTTACAGCTTTCAGTTTTATATTCATAACTGTGTTATTTCAATTGATAAAACTGAATGCTGACTAACTGAAAAGAGAAACCTTAATCCAACTATCTGCTCCACCGAGGCTATTCGAAACTAAGTTTAATTTCCGCTGCGTATGATATCAATCTGACTCACTATCCTCTGATAGTAAGGAAGAGAGATATCATCTTCATCTCTGCAAACACGACTGAAGCCCTTACGTGGATCAGTTAAGTTCCAGTGACTTAACTGATAACTCTTTACTGAAGAGCTTTCAGTATCAGTCGTCAACCCTGTTGGTCAACACTTATTTCGGTTAAACAGGTGTCTTGTTTGCGTGTAAAGTTTCGTTTCTATCTCTGACTAAAATCCATCTGATTGAGGTTTGTAGATAGTCATAAAAATAGCCTATAGGTGTATTCCCCCCCCCATACACCTATTCGAGACCCCCCGGACCCAACAATTGGTATCAGAGCAGGTTGTTCGCAAGAACTATCTGTCTCTGACTAGTTCTACTTGAACTAGATCTTATTTGGGGGAAACGTTATCTTTGATCAAAAATCTCTTCTCGAGATTACCCTTGTGTCTGCTTGGTTTGTGTCCTTATCCTGTCTCCTGTGTGCTTCTACCTTCATTCTCTAACCATGTACAGGAACAAGATGGATCCCTCCAGCGATTATGTTCATACATATTTTCGAGGGATCAGCGGACTTGAGATGGGATCATTGGAGTCTGATGAAGAAGAAAGGTTCATCTTTCCAGAAGAAAATCAGAGTCCAACCCACTCACATTCAGAAGCAACGAGCATATATGATCAAACACGACTAGAGTATCAAAACCTAAGAACAAGATTTGAAAATCTTCTTAGGGAGCACAAACAGATCATAAGAGAGACTGATCAAGTGCAAGATGCTCAATGGATTGTCATGCATCACTTCATAACAGATGAAGACGAAGCAGACAAAAGATATGTTCAGGCACACAGACTGAACAACAGACTGAAACTACTTCAGACTCAGAAACAAGAACTTCTTCAACGTCTCAAGGAAACAGAGACAGAATTCAAAGCGACGTCAGAAGTCCTTGAAAGAGTGATTCGTGAGGAATCACTACTGCACAGAAGAAAGATGGAACGAGAAAGAAGCATGCAACAACAGCCAACGGATTCAAAACCAAAGGAGAATCAGTCATAAGTCTCAGGGGGAACTTACACTTCAAACAAAGTCATATCTTGTAATTCTCTCTGTGTAAGCCTTTCTCAACAATATCACTTGTATCTATGACTGCTTTTCTTTAATAACTTGTTTTTGGCTGTACTATACTTAAATCTGATGTGTCTAAATGCTTAAATTCCTTATTTTATAGACACGTGTACATTTATTCGAAAACGGTTGTCACAAAATCACACGATCCCGCCTTTTTTTACTAACAAGCGGAGTGATCCACGTGGCACGACTCCATTTGCACGGATTTCAAACGTTTATTGAAACCGCCTTTTGCACGATCTCTCACACTATCTTCAAAAACGTTTCATCTTCGACTAAAGATTTTCTCAATCTCTGAGAAATCTTAGTGTGCCAAAATTCTTGTGTGTGTCTTTCTCTGCAAAACTAACAACAAGAATCCACAGTTCCATCTCTGTGAGAATCAATCTTCAGACTTTTGCAGAAAACCTCTAAAAGAATTCAAATGGGAAAATCAGCTTCGCTACAAGTTGTGTGTTACGAATCTGTGGTAACACTGGAGTCGCTCCAACAGCTTGCTGACTTCAAAAAGATCGATGAGATCTTAGGACGACATGGATGGATGAAGTTCGTCCAATGTTCACCAAGTTTTCTTCTCAACGAGTCGATCATCCGAGAATTCTACGACAACATCAAGACGGATGAATCGACTGGTGAACTTAAAACAGAGATTTCTGTTTTCACCAACGAAGACTTCTCAGAATCAACCAAGATGTCCATCAATGTATCTGAAGCTGTGAGAGAGATGTTCAACCTTCCAACTGATGGATCAGCTCCATTCTTCAATGACGAAGAAGCCACTGAGCATATGAGGGAAGCACTGACAAGCATTTCAAAGAATTCACACTCATCTGAGACCCATTGCAAAGATAATCAAGAAATGCTGGTTCGGCACTCTTGGATCTCCTGGTCATCTCTCACGACCACACAAACTTGTGCTGATTGCCCTAATGCAGAAAGGCCCATTCAACTGGGAGAAGGCCTATATTCAGATCCTCGCTGAAGAGAAGAAAGAGTCTCACTCCACCAGACATCTGCGTCAAGGAACAAGAGTCTCAACACTCATCCTCCATAGTGCTAAGGGGACTCCTTGCTTCTGGAAAAACACTACTCAAGTGTCTTCCACCATTCATCTGTTTGAAAAACAGAATAGCTCACTCAGAGGAAAGTCCATCATCTCGACTGAAATTCCTCTCCTTACATCCGAGCCACGATACAAGACTCGAGGCTCAACCAAAAGAAAGCTCGATAGCATGTCGTCTCCAGTCAAGATCTCGCTGGACACCCCACTGAAATCCCACAATGAGGAACATGAAGAAGATGCTCCAAAATCTTCTGAAGAAGTTCCAATGCCAAGCACAGAAACTCCTCAACAACAGACTCCATCTATCACTCCTGCAGATGAAGAAAATCAACCGACAGAGGAGACTCGAGCAACCTTTGACAAGAAAACAGAATCTGAAGAACTTCCTCTCAGAGGTTTCTTCCATTACTGTCTTGAAGGGTTCAACAAGAAGGAAAAATTTGATGAAGTTTCTAACGACAATGCTGCTCCCTCATCCTCAACCTTTGTCGATCAAAAAGCCCTTCTCAAAAGCTTCGTGACACGACTGTCCGAACACTGTGTCACAACCCTTTTTCCCACAGTCTTAGCCTCCCTGAATCCTGAAGAGTTCCAAGCTCTTGTCAGCTATTTCTTCTATATCTTCATCAAGACTCTACCCAAATCTCAATACAAAGATATTGATGAAGTTCTCACTGATGGTGAGATAGAAACTTTGGAAAACAGCATCTTTGAGAAGTTCAGAGTCACAAATGTGTGGGATGGCATCCACGACTGGGCACCCAACTTTAGACTGTACCTCACCTCCAGAGGTCTTCTCAAAGAAGACAATGATGAGGACTTTGAAGTCCACCATGAAATTCCACCTCATCAGTCGGCTTCAACAAGAGCAACGGAAAAAGAGAAGCAATCTGAAGAAGAAGAAGAGCCTACTGAAAATACCACTGATGAAAGGGTCCAGATGCTGGAGGAAAGGATGCTCATTCATGAAGAAGTCTCATATGAGCTAAGAGTAAAAATCGCGATTCTGGAATCAACAGTCGCTCACCTTCAACAACAACTGGACGTCCAGGACAAAGTCATCAATGTCCCCGAATCTGGTAACAAGGAAACACGTGAAGAGGACAGGAAAGGAAAAGGGAAGCTGACTGAAGAATCAAAAGGAAGTCCTCCAAGGAAGCCAAACAAGCAACTCCGCATCAACTAAGGACCAAGAAAGAACAAGGAATGTCATCTAAACAGAAACTCATTATTTTGTATATGATGTTCTTGGTTTGTCTTAGCTAGCTCTTCCTTGTTATGATCTTCCGTATTTTTGATTACTTTTGATTTAGACTGTGTTCATAGATGATTCATGCTTTTTCAGTGTTTGTCTCTTTTCACACGATGTTTATGGGTTACATTATTCAGGGGGAACACTGTTTAAGTTAATGTTTTTCTTCCTCAGAACCTGACTGACTGTAATTACTATTTGTTGGGAACCTATTCGTATCATTTACTTGTCCTATCTTTAAAAGGGCCTAGGTGTGATTTTGACTGACTGAAGAGATTGCATCCATCTTTAGACTTTCAATTTCCAACAACTCTTTTTTGCATATCTTTTCGAATCTCTGCAAACACTGCTCGCCGCCTATTTACGGCAAATGATTATGACAAATATTCTATATCAGTGCATATCTCATTTTTCTAGGCATTTTTATGTAGGGCACTTACTACGGACGTCAAAATTTATTATAATTGATTTAGCGCGCACATTTCAAACCGCGCCCACGCCTTTTCGTTTGCCCTAGGAAACTGTTCATCTCCCACGATCACACTTTCTTCATTACTACTGCCATTCCACCTTCTCCATCGCATCTGCACATTCTCTCTAACAGTCCAAATCCACAGCAATCTACTGTGAGATCCCCTTTTGCAGAAATTCTCTTCACTGATATTCTGTTCGAAATGGCCAATACTGACATGAAGAAGACTGACAAAGAGAAGGAAGCTTCAATGAAGAAAGAAGTCAGATATGAACAGACAATACATGAAGAATCATTTGAAAAGAAGCCAGAATTTTTGAAGGTCTCTGAAATACTTCGCCAGAATGGTTGGACGAAGTTTGTCACAAGTGAACCAAATTACTTGCTCGATGAAGCTGTCAGAGAGTTCTACAAAAATCTCAAATTCAACAAGTCGGGAGTACTTACATCGAAGGTCAGCATCATTGATGGAGCAAAACGTATTGAAGAGACTCTCAACGTCTCTGAAATTGTTGGGGAATTGTTCAATCTCCCAAACAACGGATTTCTACTCTCTTCACTGACTGATGATGAAGCAAATGAAACCCTCAAGACTGCGCTAAAGGATAAATCGGAATCAACAAAGAGTCAGATCACTCTGTCTCATCTTCATCCAGAATTTGCCACATTGGGGAAGATTATCCAGAAATGCTGGATAGGCACTACGGGAACTCCAGACAAAGCTTCTCAACCGCAGAAGCATGTCATGGCTGCTCTGATGAAGAAGGAGTGCTTCAACTGGGAAGAAGCTTACTTGAAGCTTCTGTACAATGAAGCCCACAACACACGACCGGCGACGATGGTTCGACAAGGGAACAGAGTATCTCAGATCATCATCGAATGAACAAAGAAGCACAAGTATGTGCATTGGCCTCAGATGATCAAATTCACAGACAGCCTGCGCCTCTTCAAAATTGCCAGAAGAGATACCAAACCTTCCTCGAAGGAAAAGGTAATCGACATCTCTTATCCTCCATCATCAGATTCTGAAGCCCCTGCTTCATCTCAATCAAATCCTCGCACAAGAGTACCTCGACGTACTCGTACCACCCTTCCCAAGAAACCGTCAATACCAACAGAGATGCCTTGGAAATTCTCTCCTAGATCCAAAGGCAAAACAGTTGTAGAGAGTGTACCAGAATCAGCTCCCACTTTTGCTTTGAAAGGAACTCAGGAAGCAGTCGACTTTCTGACTGAAGCTCAACAATGTGCCACCAATCACCTCCGAAGCATTATTGGAAATGTGGATATGTCTCAAGGAGTCTACCGGGACCTTCACAGACTCCTAACGTATACTCTGCTGAAAACGGCGCCATGCCCTAGAATCAACAGTCTTCTCGGCTCTGGAGCTGAAGAGTCATTTGAAATGGAGGAGGCTTCCCTACTCATTTGAAGTAATTCATGACTTCGACAACTTCGCCATGAGCTACTTGTTCTCCTCCAAATACTACAGACGCTTCTTGACATACAACAGAGAAGCAGAAACTTCAAAAGTGCTGAAAGAGCCTCTCATCACAGAGGAAGTCATTCAACAACCGGAGGAAGCTGTTGTTCATCATGCCATCTATAATCAACCAATGACTGACTCAATCAGTCAACCGGAGCCACCATCCACCCATCCGACTGTCACTGCTGAAAAGGATCTGACGAGCATCACGGCGATTGATACTCCTCCTTCTGTAGAAGAAGATAGATCAGCAGACAAAGCTATTCCAGAACGAGTTGATAACATCTTCGAATCTCCACCAACTTCATCAACGTTCTTAAACACTGATGAGGTAATTCCACCGGAAGGCCAAAACATCAGTCAAGAACCAGAGATTCTGCAACCTATTGAAGGAAGAACTGATTACCCTGTCTCATCCAATCAAGCTGAGGCTTCCACATCCAAGACTGAAGAAGAACGTCAACAAGAGGAGAACTCCTCTGACGAATCAGACATTCCAATAGAACACGTCGAACGCCCGGAAGGACCTGCTCTATTTGATTTAGATGAAGAAACTGATACGCGTCTTACTATCTGGAAGCACAATCGGCCACGCAGACATCTCTTAAGGATAGCTGATACTGAAGAAAACCCAATGGATGTACTGCTGAATCAGCTTGCTGATCAAAGGCTTGAGATCGACTCTCTCAGACACGAACTTGAAGGGCAGCGAATCTATGGTGAGAAATTCGTGAAAAAGCTCAAAGAAGTCGGAGAACAGGCAACCGAAGATATGATTCATCATGACAAGTTGATCAAGGAGATCCAGCTGAAGATGAAGAAACAGAAAGATTCTCTGATCAATTACAAGCTTGAAATGGTTGATACAAAGATTGGCTTTCCCAAAGTACAGAAAGAGCACGAAGAACTCTACACTCTCTTTCTCGAATCAGAGATTGAAAGGAAGACACACTTCCTCAGTCTAACTACAAAGCTCGAGGAAATGGAACTTGAGTTCCTAAAGAGGTTCATGCCAAGAACAGAGGTTCAGGTACTTGTTGCAACCACGGTACAGCCTATAATGGAACGACTAGCAAAGGTGGAAAGGGAACTCCAACAAACCAAAGAATCGACTGACACCGCTCTTGTTCAGAAAATGCTCACTGATCTTCAAGAGTTACAAAGCCAACTTCCTCCAGCTGATGCCAAAAAGGGGGAAGAGGATATATTGAGACGAATGCAAAAAGAAGCGGACATGCTCCCCGATGTTCTCAAAAAGATGGAAAACAGGGCTGAGGAAATCACGGCAAGAGTAGCTCCCACCTTCGCCTCAGTTGAAGCTAACAGGAAGAGAGACAGAGAACACTCTTCTAGTGAATCAGAACTGAAGAGGAAGAAAACAGTCGAATTCAGCTCAACTCTGAAGGAAAGTCAAAAGCTTGAGCATTATCTCAAGAGTGAACTGATTGTATCCTATCTGGAGAAGTTTGAGAGACCAGATAAATGGATACCATCAAAGCTGAATGACTGGTGGGAACAACTCAAGGAACGCTACACCAAATGGATGGTGTTTGCGGATATTCAAGGCGAAAAGGAGCGCAGGAATGAAGCCTGGAAGTACTTCCTGACGCATTTACAAGAACAAGAACTTGTTCATCAAATGTTGGAAGCTCATAAGGCTTATGGACAAAGCATACCTGACCCTCATAAGAAAGCAGTAGCTCCACCAAGGTTCAGAAATGGTGTTGACAGAGAGAAGATCAAGAAAGAATGCAGAGCCGTCTGTAGAATCTGGAACTTTCATCCAGACTCCAAAGAAGCCAAAAAGGTATGGGAAGTTGTTTGCAAACTCTACAATCAAGTACCTTAAGTAAGATGGCAATACTCTGTAATGTTCTTTTTATGTTCCCAAGATGTAATCTTAGACTGATACTTTATCAGTCTCTCGTTTATAAAAAGAACAACTTCTTATTGATCTCACCCTGAAGACAATGACTCTTTGTCCAGGCTCTGATTTATGGTTTTGTTTCTGTCTTCTTACTGTTCTGTGTTTAGAACTGTTTTCGTTCTTGCTCTGAGTACAAGTTATTAAGGGGGAACAGCTTTCACCCCTTGTCTAGAACTTGCACTGTGAGCTCAGTCTTTTTGCTGTCTAGAACTTCTGTGTGGTTTTGGCATCATCAAAAAGGGGGAAATTGTTGGGAACCTTGTGGAATATCCTAACCCTTGTTTTGATGATACCAAAATTCATAGGACTTAAATGTAATAGACTAGAATCGTTTTTGAACTCAAGTGTTAGAGTTCGTTTCTAGTTTAGTTGCGGTGTCAAAGACTGAAGACTGAAGACTGAAGAACGAAGACTGAAGACTGAAGACTGAAGACTGCAGTTACCAACTGAAGTATCAGTTGAAGACTGATTATTTAATGCGCGCCATGGACTGATACTAAAGTCAAGTATCAGTTGAACATCCTCCTAGGACTGATCTTCCAACGTTCAGAGGAAGCCATGTACGCTCAAGTACAGCCGCATTAAATGCAGAGATATCTCAATATCTTATCTCTGCAGAGGTCATTCCTATCTGGTGGTTACTTTTCAGAGATGTCACATCTCCTGTCCATCAAAGAGAGCCGTTTCCACACAGACAAGGAACCTCGAAGATTGAAGCCTCAGCCCAAATTCGAATTGCTCTCCAACGGAAGAAATCTTGAGGACGATTTACGCCAACGGATCTATTCAAGAGTTCTCCTACAAATAGCGCTCGAGGATCACTTCAATCTTCACCGATTCAACGACATAAGCTGAAGCTCTGCCGAAATAGCTACTCAGCCTAAAGCTTAAACCGCCCAAAGCTTGAATCGAAGAAGAGAATTCCAAAGCCAAAATCAGTCACTGCTGATTACATACATTCTCTTAGACCCTAGGCATATATTCTGTGTACCCAGAAGCCAAAGGTCAAACTTGCTTCAAAGAACTTGTTCTTTGTAAGTATAGTTGGCACTCGTTTAAACCTCTCCCCCATAAGAGTGTTTGAGTGACTCGGAGTTTCAGAAGGTGTTCTGAACTCTGATAGGGAAGTCTGAGCACGAGGTGTGCTTAGCAAGGAAATCCTGCGCGAGCTGTGTAGGTGCTGAAATCCTGCACGAGGTGTGTAGGTAGGGAAACCCTACGTGAGGTGTGTAGGTGCTGAAGAGAGAGCTATCTTCAGTTCACGGTTTGCAGTGCACCCGGGAAGCACTTGCGGAGTGGATTGTTGGTCTGATCAACCAGCCGTGGATGTAGGAAAGAGTTTTTCCGAACCACGTAAAAGTCTCTGTGTTATTTACAGCTTTCAGTTTTATATTCATAACTGTGTTATTTCAATTGATAAAACTGAATGCTGACTAACTGAAAAGAGAAACCTTAATCCAACTATCTGCTCCACCGAGGCTATTCGAAACTAAGTTTAATTTCCGCTGCGTATGATATCAATCTGACTCACTATCCTCTGATAGTAAGGAAGAGATATATCATCTTCATCTCTGCAAACACGACTGAAGCCCTTACGTGGATCAGTTAAGTTCCAGTGACTTAACTGATAACTCTTTACTGAAGAGCTTTCAGTATCAGTCGTCAACCCTGTTGGTCAACACTTATTTCGGTTAAACAGGTATCTTGTTTGCGTGTAAAGTTTCGTTTCTATCTCTGACTGAGATCCCTCTGATTGAGGTTTGTAGATAGTCATAAAAATAGCCTATAGGTGTATTCCCCCCCCCATACACCTATTCGAGACCCCCCGGACCCAACAAAAAAGGAACACACAAAAGCACCAAGCACACACAAACACGCCTCAAAAACCAAAGACGGGGAAAATAACCCCCTAAACAAGGCCAAAAGTTAGAACCCAAGCAACAACCACCACAATCAAGGGAAACACATGCGATTCTACTCTCCAAACACAACACCCACTCGTCCAAGTCTCGCGAGATATCGACAGTCCCCGAGAAGTGTGCATAGTTAAGGCTTTAAAATGCAACAACCAGCTGAAACAGTCCAATTCGATCAGACTCAATTCTCTGCTATGGGCGAGTTTCCTAATGCAATTGTCTTTACAATCCAACTCATTTCAAATTAAAATTGTCAAATGACATAATTATAATGACCTACCTCTATTTTTAAAAAGAATAATATTTCCTTCGTCTTCATTAAAAGTATCATCTTTTAAATGATACTCCCTCTGTCCACGAAAAAGTGCCCTACTTACCCCTTTTTTTTGTCCACGAAAAAGTGCCATGTTTACCTTTTTGTACATTCATACCCTTTACTTTTCAATTTATTTACAACTTATGTCATTAATAAATCCACATTTTTATTTAATCTATGCAATTAACCCTCACAATTAACTCACTAATAAATCCACACTTTTATTTAATCTATGCAATTAACCCACACAATTAACTCACTAATTAAAACTACGAAACCAACTCCCCCACGCCTAATCAATCTCATTTCCCCCAAAATTAAATTACTCTTTCTCTAAACTCAAACAAGTGGAAGAAATACACACAAACCCTCCAAATTATATCTACAGCCCAATTTAATGGCTTTTGGGCTATGTGTGTTTGTTGATTAGATCAATGGAATAATAAATATGTTCTGAAAATTAACTCGACTTCACGTGTGAATTCCGCACTACAAGAAATTGAGTTTTTACCCACACATAATTACCCACACATAATAATGTGTGGTAGTTTAGCCACACATAATTTCAAAATGTGTAGGTAATTAATACAAAAAAAATTCATTAGTTATTGACTTTTAAAATGTGTGGCAAAAATATTTTCGTGATATTTATTATTTTGCGGTAATTTTTAAGTTTTATTTATGGATAATAAAATTTATTTTTAAATTTGTTGCGCCAACGTGGAAAACTAATAAAAATTTATTCTTGACATGTAAGAAACGTGGGAAAATATTTTTAGCTACATTTATATTTTGGCTTTAATTAATTATTTATGCAAATCTTAATTGATGTTTTACCCACACATAATTATCCACACATATTTTGAAAAAGGTGTAGGTGAAACAATTTGAAACTTTCAATTATTATTGACATTTAAAATGTGTAGCAGAAAATTTATTTGTAACATTTATTATATGGCGGTAATTCTTTTTTAAGTTTTATTTTATTTAATGAAGTTTATTTATATATTTGGTGTGCACCCTCTATTAATTTTTTTAAACCACACATAATATATGTGTGGATAATAATTTTTATATTTATATTTTAACAAATTAAAGTAATTTTAATTTTATTTTTATATATTAGTGCCAACTAATCAATTGATTTCTCTACAATTGTACAATAAAATAAAAATTAAATAGTCTTTAATATTAACATAGGCATAAAAAAAACAAGAATGAATATGTTAAAAAAAAACACAACAATTAAAATAGGCATAAAAATTAAATACTAGTCATTAACATTAAAATTGAACTCAATAAAGAGTAGGATTGTTTAAACTCTCAACAACTAAAAGACAAGAAAATATTAACAAACTAATCAATGTCATTAGAACTACCCCTATTGTAATTTTTACCCCACTCAAAACAACTTTTTCAGCTTTCTTAGTATCCGTGCCGGCACCCAAATGGGGCACTTTTTCATGGACGGAGGGAGTATAAATTTTAATAAAATAGTTGAATATGTTATAAGTGAAAAATTTATTAAAAATAAATTGAATATATTTTATAGGGACGGACAGAGGCGGATCCAGCATGGGGCAGTGGGGGTACTGCTGTACCCCCAAAATAATTTTTTTTAGCTAGTAATATATATTAAATATATTATTTAGTGTATTTTATACCCCCAATAATTTAACTGTGAGAATAGAGTCTCCCATTCTCCACCCTCAAATTGTATTTGGGCTTGGGCGGTTGGCCCAAATTAAAGTTAAAAAAAAAAAATTTGAGGGCCCCAAATTGATTATTAAGAACAGATTAATCCTTTAAACTTAAACTTACAACTTAAACTCTTTAAGTATTGATTTATCAACTCTAATATATTCATGAAAGATAGGAGAAAAGATTATAAGTTTTAATATTTGGATGATATTAGTTCACTTTCGATGAAGCCTGTTGAAACAAAAAAACATATTAACTTATCCTTTAGTAATTTTTGCTAATTAAATTGATGTTGATTTTTTCGATTGCCACTATTTGTATCTTTATTAAATTGCGGTTTTATATAAAAAGAAAGAAAAAGAAAAAGAAAAAGAAAAAGAAAAAGAAACTCGTGAAAGCACAAAGACGCAGACTAGGGGTCCGAGACTCTCAAAAGAGCTCGTAAAAAAGAGAGAAAGAGAACGAAACTCAAAACGCTAAAAAAGCTTCAACACGCTAAACGCACAAACATCTAATAATAAAGAAAATCCATGTTTGTGTGAAGATCGTGCAACTCCATTTCATCAGACCAGCGACTGTTAGCGATATTATCCATAACCCTCATACTAGGACTTTTGCTATGATCAACAACAAAGGCCCTCGGCTTATAACCCATTTCTTCCGCATTCCTGAGTCGACTTTTTATATTATCTTCCTGAGTTTGAGTTACACGCGGACGCTCCATCCCCTTCGGGGGACGGCCCCGTCGCTTAGGCGTCGCAACGAGCAGTTGCATGCCTTGACTAACTTGCTCTTCTAACCTACTAAGACGACAAGCAAAATCTTCCGATGCAGTGGGCAAATCCTTGTCGTCCTGTGAAACCAATTCAGCTGCCACATTAGTCTGGGCAACCTCCTCTCTCTTACCAGCCTCAGTTATCTGATCGACCACTCCACCAGCTACCTCAGTCACCGAATCAACAGCCACATGAACCTCCAACGGATGCTCCGCTGCCTTATTAATAATTTCAGCATCATCAGCCTTCAATTCCTCATCCACAAAACTATCAGTGTCCGCATCTGCACCGCTAGATTGTTGGACATTAGCGACCTGAAGATCTTTCGGATCTCCCTGACTAGCTGCAACCTCTCTATGACCCAACAAATCACAATGATAGGCTGCCTCCCTTCCATCCATGACTGAACTGTTCTCCGCTAGAGGGCCAAAAGAGTTGATGTCCAACTCACGCCCAATAGCAGCATCCTTGTCCACAGTAACAGCAACCTTGCCGGCCACCTTGCTGCTAGGAACAACCTGGTGCCACTCGTGTGTCGGCCTTGGCAGCAATGCAGACGGCTTAGTCTGCAGACATGGTTGAATAATCGGTGGCGACTTCGGCAACACCGCACCCTCACCATTAACCTCACTCAACACCGTTGCTTTAATCTTATGGCACTTGTCGGGAGAGTGTCCCGTGATCTTGCAACGACCACAAAAAAGTGGAAGATTTTCGAAAACGAACTCAACATGAAAAGAAAAGTCGTCCATATCAATAAGTAAAGTATTAGGTAAAGGGAGCGACATATCTATTTCAACGAGAACTCTAGCGAATTGCCCAAAATCTCTTCCAGCTGAAGCTCCATGAATCTTCAAAGGATGACCCAAGAAACGAGCAATACCAGAAATAACTTGCGGATTCCAGTACTCGATCGGAAGAAAGTGGATGCGAACCCAAACGTTAGCCAAGGGAGAGTTTTCCTTGAAAGGATCAAAATTCCGAGACCACTCCCGTAACCGAAAGTCTCCCTTCGAGAGTTCCCAAATAATCTTCCCTTTTGCTATAGATTTATCCGCAGCCGTAGTGAAACGAAGAGTATAAAAACCCTTTCCCAAGGGGATCAGCTGCCAATCCGAGGCTACTCCCCATAACTGTTGAAGCTCCGATTTCAACTCCAAAGTCGACCTCGGCTTATCTCCTTTCCGCAAAAGAAGACGCGTCCTGTCAAAGCATGTTGAAACGCCTGAACCTCCTTTAGGTAGAGCTCCTTCGGAATCTTAAGCGAAAACTGATCTCCGTCTTTCGTAGGACGCAAATCATGAAAGACGTGAGCAGCAAGATCCGGCCGCTTGACCGGCCGCTTAACTGTTGCAGCAGCATAAGAGATACGATTATCCCCAGCAAACACACTAGGGTTTTCTTTATTAGGTCCCGAAACTGCAGCCGAAGCGTGAGGAACAGTTTGACTGGCGGCGCCACGCAAAGGTGACGCTTCTTTTCTGGACTCAGCGCGAATGATACCGTCATGAGTTGCAGCAGAGCCATGCTGAAAAATGGCAGAAGATCTAGGTGTATTTTGCAGGAGAGCTTTAGGATTATCAAAATTCGTAGAGATGGGTGGGAGATTCAGGGCCCCCTTATCTCGAGCACTACCCGGAGACGAACAGGCCATAGTCCGCCGAGAAAGGCGGCGGCGGCTAGGTTTCCCTCACTCATGTCTTCAATCTTGATCCCCATTATTTGTATCTTTGAACAATGTTTTAAAATATTTTAACATTAAAGTATCTTTTACACTTATGTTTATGAGATTATTTTTTTGTACCCAAATTTAAAAATCCTGGATCCGCCACTGGGGACGGAGAGAAAGTTTCTCTCTCAGATGACGATTATCACTAAGCATACATTCATAGAGTGCATGCTTGAATTTGTATACAAGTAGATTAAAGTTGAAACTATATAACCCGCCCACGGAGCACAAAAAGAAAATGTTGGACAATGATTAGCTACTCAGCGGCAATCATGGCTCACGCCTCAAGGGGTGACTTAATGCATTAACTATTGACGTGACAATCTTACGTAATACTATCAATTATTTGTAATTACTGTTCTACTTAATTCAAGTAATGCAATGACTTTTAACTTAGTAACAAACATTAAAAACAATTATAGATTCTACTCCCTCCCTCTCAGTCAGATCTTTTTTTTTTTTTTTTTTTTACTTGAATTAAGAAAGACATATTTTATGTATAGGTGAACAATTAAAAAGGTGTTTAAAAAGTAAAATTTTTACCCAAAAAAAAGTCTCACTTATGAGACACTCAAAATAAAAAAGTCATTTATAACGAGACGGAGGTAGTATTTTAAACTCATTCGACTCTAGTTAGTAACTAGAGACTAAAAATGATCGAAAATAATAATTATAATCCTCTTTCTTTATGTTGAAAATTAATTATAAGCTGGTAATAAAAAATTTATCCTATAAGTTTTTATTTAAAAATAAATAAAAGTAAGCAAATACTATATGCTAGTAATATTTAAATAACCAATCCTACTCAATTAAAAAGCAATAACCCATTTGAAGCTTAAAAACAATACAGCAAACTCCTTAATTACTAGTTACTATATGGCATTTTTGTAGGTTTATTAATGGGTAGAAATGCACTTGAATGATATCGTTTTATTATTATTTAGAAATTGCATTGTCTAGACTAGTCTTGTAAGAACATACTCCCTTCGTCCTCGAAATAAGTTTTTCTTTGGGGACGGCACGGGTTTTAAGGAAAAGTGGTAAAATGTATTGATAGTGAAGAAAAATAAGAACTTATAATTAGTATTGAAAGTGGTGAAAAGGTGAAAAAGTGTTATAATTAGTATTGAGAGTGGTGTAAAAGTGAAAAGTAAAAATAAATAAAGTATTATTAGTGGTGGGATAGTTGTCCAAAAATGGAAAGAAAGAAAGAGGAACTTATTTGGGGGACGTCCCAAAAAGGAAAAATAAGAACTTATTTCAGGGACGGAGGGAGTATTAAACGATCAAATTGTGTGAAAGCCAGTTAATAAGCAGGGGTTGAAAATTATAGGGTTAATTGCCCATAAAATACTGAACTTTCATCCAATTCTAATTTTGCACACAAACTTTAAACTATGGCGTGATAATTACTAAACTTTTGATTTTATCTGATTTTGCTACTAATCCAAATTCCGGCCAAATAGCAAGCTAATATATACTCCCTCCGTCCACGAAAGAACTTCCTATCTTTTCTTTTTGGGACGTCCACAAAAGAATTTCCTACCTATTTTTGGACTATACCCCACCACTTATAATCTTCTTACTTTTCAGTTTTCACAACTCTCAATATTAATTATAATACATTTTCACCACTCTCAATACACTCAATTACCTTTTATCCACTCTCAATACACTCAACAATATTTTTTCTTAAAACTCGTGTCACTCCCTCCTAGGAAGTTATTTCATGGACGGAGGGAGTAATATGTTGTGCCAATTTTGACGTGACGTATTTACTATTGCGTGACAATTAGTTGACAAAATAATATTTTTTATTTAATTTCTTATCAATAAAAAAAAGAACACAAAGCAAATAACTCAAATTGTCAATAATTTAATATATCAAATCAAATAACAGTTGAATTAATTAATTGAATAAATTCGATAATAGTAAGGGGATTCTTCGAATTTAGGTGCGTCAACCAAAGAACATTTTAATTATCAATAACTTAATATATAAAAAATTTATTTAGCTAAGTAATAAAGTTTATTAAATTTTCATTATCTAAAGATTTTTTTTTATAAACTATATATATTTATACTATTTGAATGATTTCTATTTTATATATTGGAGTAATCAGTTGTGTAATAGAAAAAAAAAAATGATTTAAACTTGAGAATTAAAAAAAATACTATTATTTGATTTGATGTATTAAGTTATTGACAATTTGGGTTATTTGTTTTGTGTTCTTTTTTTTATTATTAATAAGAAATTAACAATAGATACGTCACGTCAAATATTTGCACGTCATATTGGCTTGGTATTTGGCCGGAATTTGGATTAGTAGCAAAATCAGATAAAATCTAAAGTTTAATAATTTTCACGCTACATTTCAAAGTTTGTGTGCAAAACCAGAATTGAAAGAAAGTTCAGTATTTTATGGACAAGTAACCCTAAATTATAAATTGGGGTAATTTATTGGTAGAGTGAATTTGTGATTGTGATGTCATAAATTTGAATATCAATTAACATTGCCACCAATACACCACAGTAAACTTTACTGTTATGCTCCAAAATTAAAACTATAATTTTATGAATAAGATAAATGACATATGATTGACCACCATACATATAATACTATAGTGCTTATCAATAATGTAATAACTCCATAAAACTATCATTTGACCAACTTGATTGCCTGCACAAAGGTACTCCATCTGTCCCAATAAATGTGGCTACTTTCTTTTGAGCACGGAGATTAAGAAATTGATAGTTATGTTTTAATTGTGTGGCCCCACTATTATTAAATGTCTTAATTAATGAAATTAAAGAAGTGGCTTCATCTTCTTCCGACAACCGAGCCGCTGCCTCTCAAGCTCCGGTGACCGCAGCAGGGCCACGACCACCGCGTCCCTCTCTCATCTCCGACGACCGCAGCCTCTCTCTCTAACCTTCCATCTCCTCTCCCCTGCTCTAGTCGGAACGACGATAGAGCCGCCGCCTCTCAAGCTCCGACGACCGCTGCCCTCGCTCCTTCTTCCCCTCTCATTTCCTATCTGCTTCTCAGTAACCGCCGCCCGCATATGAGCGGCGGCGCCACCTACAAACCCTAGATCCCCAAATCCAGGCCCCCATTTTCCTTCAATTTCATAACAACAACAGCCTAAACCAGACAACAACAGCAGCCTTCTACCCCACTCGATACACACGCATCAAGATTCACGACGACCTCTGCTCCTCCGCCCCTAACGGCGTCGCCTGCGCCTACTTCTCCAAAACCAGACACCCAAACCAGATGCGAGAGGGAAAATCGGCGGCGGTTGCGGCGGCAAAGCCCTAGCCCCAAATCGGCGGCGACGGCAAAAAGCAAACCCGCGCCGTCGACAAGGTGGGCGGCGGAGCCTTCAAAGAGAGAGAGAGAGATCTGCTTCAATGAGGGTGTTGTGTTTTTGGAGGGAGAAGACGTGAGAGACGAGAGAGGGAGTTGAGAGGGTGACGGGCGAGGGGTGGCCGGCGGTCGTGGCTGACGGCGGTGCTCTCCGCCGGGGAAGAAGGGAGCGGCGTCGGTCTGCGATTGTGTGTGTTGAGTCCGTCGGTGAACGAGAAGTAAGAGAGAGGTGAGTGAGCGAGGATTTAATTAGAGAGGCCTAATTTTAATTAAGCCCACTTAATTAAATACTAATATTTCTACTTTTAGAAAGTGACCACTTTTAGTGGGACAAACCAAAATGAAAGGTGACCACATTTATTGGGACGGGGGGAGTATTATATAGGGAAATAGATGAGCTAATTTTTGTAGGGGAGTGGGATGCTCAAAGATATATACCACTCATGATTCGTATATACATATACACATAAATATACTAGAATCAAGTACAAGGTAGCATGTCACTTCATGTACACATATTACACAAGTAGATATTGCACTAAAAATCACTATATTTTGTGCTTTATGCAAGCATAAATTGATCTTTCCTACTTTAAACCCAACAAGATAGCAAAAACTTGACCATTTGGGCTGCAAGACGACTGGCCAGCTATACATCTCTTTGTTTCAACTTTATAGGAAAGCTACATTTGTATTTGTGAATTTTGTTGGGTCATCTCATCATGATCACATGTTTCGTATCGTACATCATATGTATATGCTGATGCTTCCAACCAAATAAAATGAGATAAGAAATCTCATAATCAATTGGGCCCTTTGTTTTGCATGTTGTTGGCAATAAATGATTCTAACATCATCACAAATATCAAACTCCTAAGGCAAAATGCTAGGCTTTTGTTTTCTTCTTTTTAAACGAGATTATACTAATTGTTTGGTAATCGGATGAAGTCTATAACTACTAATATTGCATATGAAAGAAGAAGAAATTACACAAAGTTCTAGAACATACAAATAAAGGTGAGACATGAGACATCCAAATACAACATGTTCCTCCTAGCCCTAGGTACAAACTCAACATATAAAAAAACACTAGTCCAAGAAAGTCTCCATAACATCGCCATACATCCCCCCACCTTCATTCCTATACTCCCCGGGATTGTGGGAGAGATGGTTGAGCGACGACGAGGACGACGACGTCGCCATCCTGGCGGGCAACGTGAAGCTCCTCTTGAACTTGGCATCCATCTTAGAATGGCTGTCCAAGCTCAAGAAGTCGTTAGGGTTCGCCCCGCAGTTCGGATGATTATCGGGCTTCGAGTCCGGATTGAACAGCAGCTTCGCCTCATCGGTCCTCCCCGTGAGGGCGCTGAAGAAGGACAGCCCGTTCGGCCATTTGATGTCGTTCTCGTGCTCCCCGATCATCTCCCCGTTAGAGTGAGGGTGCAAGAACATGTGAGGCTCATCCTTGGATGGCGGCATCCCCATTCGAGCACCCGAGTTCGGGAAATTCGGCATCGAAGGGAGGGGCCTGGACCCCCAATTGAACAGGGGAGGAGGTGGCCGTGTCGCCATTGCCGGCTGCTTTAGAGGAGCCGGGGATGACGACGAACCATTCCGAGTCGACGAAAACAGCTGGGATAGGTAGAATCCGGATTGATAGCCCAAGGATTCAAAAGTGTGCCTCATTCTCAGCACAAAATGAAGGTCTTCTGGTATCTGAACATCATCACATTAATCACACAAACCTCAATCAAATAAAAAAAAACAGTTCCAAACATCATTTTTGTTCAAACAAACAAGCAAAAATACTAAAAAGGGTCAATCGAAAACTCACAATCTTGCAAGAACCAAGCTGGAGTAGGCCATGTCCAGCTTGAATAACAGCAATAGTCTGGTAAATGAAAAATCACACAGTTTTAGCATTAATTACAAAATAAAGGTACAATTTTTTTTGTTTTTTTTTTGTCTTGATTTTTTCCAACTACTAAGATTGTTGATATCTGACCTGAATGCCTGACTCAAACTGTTCGGTCCACTCCGGAGGTAGCTGTAATTAATAAAACAAGAAGGATCATCAAAGCAATAATTGGGACAATGAAAGTCCACTTTCTTCCACATCATCAAGAAAATTAGCACAACCATAACTATGATTAAGGTACCAAATCAATTACTTTGATGCTTAATCAATGTCAATTAAGTTATAAGGTGATTACATACAGCATCAAATGAACTCTGCCAGTAGTTGGAGATGTTTGGTTCACATTCTGTAGGCTCCTTGAATACCCATTTGTGGCATTTATCAGAAGCAACTTTTCCCATCAACCTACAACCAGTTTTTTTCACCCCATTCAAACAGGTCAAAAGATAAGTTCCAAAAAAAACAAAAAACAAAAAAGAAAGAAATAAAAACACACACAAAGTTACAAATGAGTCTTCTCTCTCTTGATCCTTATCAGAACTCCACTGGTTAGGATAGGAGGAGAGAGAGGGAGATACAAAATCCAATATCCATATAGCATGCACCTACCCAGTACCCACCCTTCTCCATAATTATACAATTGAATCGACATTTTGCTGAAGGCTTTCCTGACAGGATCCTCTCCATCCATTTCATCCAAACACTCTGCGACTCTGCCTCTGCAGAACCCATCTTCCCACATCAACATTCTGCACAAAATTACAAAAAAATAGTAAATGATAGTAAAACAAAGATTTAGAAAATGACAAGAGATAATCATCTCCTACAAAACCTCAAATCGGCACCACCTGTCACTCGCTATCCTCAATTACACACACTCCCAATGAATATCACAACAAGTGAATAAAAATCAAATCTTTAATCTTTTAAAGCTCAAATTTTTACAAGTAAATGGAGCCCATTAAAGCAGTGAATCTCAACACTCACAAGCTACCATTGTCGTCTCCAACTTTGCAACCATTGCCGCCTCTAACTCTCCTGCAAGAAAATGACATTTGGATTCAGCACCGAAAAAATTAAACAAGTCAGAGTTGACACCTAAAATCAAGAAAATGGAGGAGAGAGAAACATACGGGCGAGGACGAATGGTCCAGAAGACAGAGTAAGTCCAGTCTGAGTTGAGACAGACGCTTCTAAGGGCCTCATGAAGGGCCATCATCCCAACTGCTTCTTTGCTCCTGTCTGCTGCGCCTGAGCCCACCATCTCCCCCTTCTTTCTCTCTCTAACTTTTCTAAAATTTCCCACCCTTTAGTGTTAAGCTATATAGTAAGATGGATAAAAACGCCCCCTTTCCTTTATTTATCTACTATCTAAGCTCTCTCGCCCACAGCTGCAGAATGCTTGTCAAATATCAACCACAGAGAGAGACAGAGAGAGGAGAGAGAGAGAGGGAGTGAGGTGTGACTGCTTCTTGCTTCATCCCTTTTCTTTTCTTTTGTTTTTCCAATCTTTTTTCTCAACTTTACTTACCACACACACACGCAGTGTGGGTGAAACTACGTGTGAATTTAATTACCAGACAAAGCCGGTTACTTGGGGGGAGGAAAAGGGGAATCAGACGCGCAGTGGGGGAGTGAAAGTGCGTGCAAAATGACTCTGTCCGTGTCAATTGAATTCAAGGAATTTGAGGTTTTTGTTTGTGTCAAGATTTTTAACCGAGTGGGGGGGACACCATTTTTTTAGTTGTATCTTTATAAAATAGTCAAAAAATTGATACCATGGTAATTTTTTAACCTAAATTAATTACTCTCTCTCCCGATGAACTTGAGATAAAAAATTTGAACGCTAAATTTAAAAGATTATTCTCTCCGTCCCATACAATGATACAATATATTCACTTTTAAATAATATTGATTTTAGTAAAATGATTGAATGTGTTGTGAGTGGAGTAAGGGTCTCATTATACTATGAGTAGAAAATATACCAAAAATAAAATGGATACATTTTTATAAGGACGAACGAAAATGATAAATTAGATACATTTTATAAGAAGAATGAGTAATATTTAGTGGTTTAAATGTGGCATATAAAAAATTAAAAATGTGACTAAAGTGAAAAAAAAAATGACATATAAAGAAATGTATGAAGTTAATTGGGACGACTCGAAAAGGAATATGAATCAAATTAGTTGCAACCGAAATAGTATTATTTTAAAAATAAGTATTTATTTATCTCTATTATTCAATTTATAGCTCAAATTAAAAATTTCAACGACTCTTTAAATTAGGACTAAAAATATACTAAACTCAAATAATTAAAATTAAGTCGAATGATTAAAGCTAAGCTGGCCAAATGTCTAGATGTATATAATTCAGTCGGATGATCAATTTAATTTGATAGAAAATTTTGAATCGAATTATGAATTAAACAATAAATATTAATACAAACTATTTTTATGATAATTATAAATTTAAACTAAAAATTCACCGTAAGATAAAATTTCGGACTATTTTTAAAAAATTACCCTTTTTCAATCCTCCTTAGCAAAGCACCAACAGACAGCGGGAGAAAGGTTAGGAACCCAAAAAGTAAAAAGAAGAGGGCGCCTCTGCAATTACGATTATACCCTTTGAGAGGAATGGCTAGTTTTTTTTAGAGTAATGCTAAACGGCCACATTCTGGCTGCCCACAATTTACTTAAGTAGAAAATAATTTAATTGATTTAACTTATTTTTTAAAATAAAAATAAGATTTAGTCATTTTATCATATTCTCTACATTATAGTAATTTTTTTGCAATTTTTTGGTAACTTTTTATTTTTATTAAAAAATAAATTAAAAATAAAAAATGCAAAAAAAAATTAAAAAAATAAGTACAATATAAAGAATATAATAAAATAACTAAATCCTATTTTTATTTAAAAAAATAAATTAAATAAATCAAAATTATCCTTATTATATTAGTGTGTGGGTGGCCACAATGTGGCTGCATAGATTTATTGTTTTTTTAGCACATGGTATCATATAGTTTCTCATGTTTTTCGTTTTCTTCTGAATATGTCGAGAAATAGAGTCAAAATTTGTTTGCGGTGAATTTTACGGATCAAAAACACATTATATGTGTTTTCCAATAAATGATGCATATAATAAATAAATTAAAGACTGATTCTTAATATAAAGCATTAATGGCGGAATAAGATCAATCTTTTTTTTTTTACTTGAAATAATAAGATCACTCTTAAAATGTAGAAAAGCAATACTCGTGTATTGATCAAAAATCAACTCTAATTCCCGGAGGAAAAAATCGTATCCACTACAATAAAATGTTTCAATAGTAACATAATTTTTTTTAAATTGCTATTATAAAAAGTGTCACCACATAAAATTATGACATCTGATGATGGATATTTATTATGAGTATTACAAAAATTAAAAGTAATTTTTCGTTCCATGAACATGAGTCGTATGTTTTTAAAACTATCCTACAAAACTTGATATGTTTCTTTGTTTCTTCATATGATTTTTTTTTATTATTCACTTATTCACTTTTTCAGTTATCACACTTAATATTTTTTTAAATTTCGTGCCCAAAAGAAGCTACTTATGTTTCACATGACAAAGGGAGTATATCACAAAATATAGTTACATTTGAGGGTATATCAATTTTTTTAAGTAAAAAATTTTACTTATATTTTTATATATAACAAAAGTACATAGATACATGCATGAATATCACTAAATTTTGTTACGCAAAAGATGTAATAAAATTTTGTGAAAATTTGTGTCACTATTTGATAATTTGGTGTAGTAATCCCTTGTTAAGCATGTTTAAGTCTGTATAGACTATAGATCAATAAATAAAAATTTATGAAATGTTATAATCATAAAAATATACTCCATCCGTCCCTAAAATAACTTCATCTTTTTTCATTTTGGGACGTCCCCCAAATAACTTCCTCTTACTTTCTTTCCATTTTTGGAATCCTACCCCACCACTAATAATACTTTATTTATTCTTACTTTTCACTTTTCACCACTCTCAATACTAATTATAACACTTTTCGCAACTTCCAATAATAATTATATCACTTTTTCTCCACTATCAATACACTTTACAACTTTTTATTAAAACACGTGCCGTCCCCAAAGAGGAAGCCATTTCAGGGACGGAGGGAGTAATAATTAAGTGTGAATTAGTTAGGTTAATAAAAAAATTTATTTGGGACATATTTGTAGTTCACAAAGTATATACTATGAAAATGGTAAAAGGTCTAAAATCTTCATCACGATACAATGAGGGAGATCATGCTATAACTACTGATAATTATATATATATATATATATTTTAAAGATCATATAATCTTTATATATATAAAAAGCAAAGTAAATGTAATTTAATTCAATTGCAATGATATAATTGGAATTAGAGTAAATAATTAATCACTACATTGTTTGCCTTGAAAACCGCCGGCACTTTACTCCCTCTAAACAATATAAACTAATTCAATACTATTTGACAATACAAAATTAATTCATTATGCAATATTAAATGATTACTTATTCAAAACGACACACACATAACTAAATATTTTTATTACGCCCCAATCCAATTGTAATCTCTCTAAACAAATTGAACTAATTAATTCAATATTGAATAATTTTTTTACCGAATGAATTGAATATTAAATATTTAATTATATATATGAACACATTATCATGCAATTATGTTCTAGATAAAAATATGCAATATATATTCAGAATGAAAGATCACGAAATTATGCGTTACATTTTTTAACTGATTAATCATGCGTTATACGGACAAAGAAGATATAAAGTATATACATAATTTATACGAGTCTAAAATGATAATCACCGCGCATAGCGCGGGAGATACACTAGTTTAGTATATACACATATATGGTATTATGCCTGGCCCTATATATATATATATATATATATATATATATATATATATATACGTTTTATTGACTTTATATTTACGTATTAATATATGAGTGAACTTTAAAAATGGCCACTTTGAAATAATAAAAATAACTATTTATTAAAATAAAAAACTTAAAAATTAGTCAAATTTATCATTTTACCTTTCACATAAAAAAGCGTAAAAATTATTCACTGAACTCGAATTCAAAACCAAAGTTATTCTTAGTTGTGAATTCTAACCTTAAAACTTGTATTTACAATTAGCACTAATTTTAATTGTAAATTCAAGCTTTGAAACTCGAATTCACAATTAGCACTAGCTATTCGATAATGAATTCGAATTTTAAAACTTGAATTCACAACTATAAATAGTGTTAGTTGTTAGTTGTGAATTCTAGTTTTAAAGCTTGAATTCATAACTAGAAATAGTGCTTGTGAATTCGAGCTTTAAAACTCAAATTCACAACCAACACTAGCGATTTTGTTGTGAATTAATCAAATTAGCAGTGAATTGAAGAACGTTAACAATTCAAACTTACCTCCATATTCGTAACTTCAGAATTTGAAATCTACATGTCAAAAATTTACAAAAGAGAAAAATAAAAATACACAAACTTACAAAATCATTAAAAGTACACAAAAATCTACAAATTTACAGAAACGAAAAAATCATATAAGAAAACACGTATCTTCACTAATTTACAGAAGTGACCTAAACGCAATTTTCTTATCACGATTATTTGACTTTTTTCCCACCCACAGTCCATTGAATTAGAAACTTCTCGCGCAAAGCAGACACCTCCCCAAATGGAACCACCACATGGAGTTCATAGCCCTATTTTCAATAGCCATGCGTTGATATACACCATACTTCCACGTTCAATATTAGAGTCTCTTATGTGCGTGTGTTGACCAAACGGTAAGGGGTTAATGCCTAAGGTCAAAGGTCTTGGGTTCAAGTCTCATATGGCGCGACTTTTTAATTTCTCTATTTAATATTGTTAATTTATCAAAAAAAAAATTAGAGTTTCTTTGACGACTGCCCTCAAATATGGAATCTTCACCATGTCTTATTCATCAATCACATATTTCTTCTCCCCGGCCTCTGAACCAAACTAAATTGCCTCCACTGCCTCCGATCCATCGACAACAGCACTCGCATCCAACTTCAGGCCGACGACGTTGGACCAGCTCTGTCGTTGCGTGGAGAAACGGGCGGAGCTGCTGCAGCACGCGGTGGTGCACATATTTGAGTCCGCGGAGAGAGAGAGAGAGAGAGAGATTAGAAAAGTGGATATTTTATAATTTATTATGTTAGGAATAAATTTGTATTTTTTACACAAAAATTGGTCAAATTTTAAATTTTTTATATATGTGGATAAATTTTAATTTTACTATAATAAATTGGTCTTAAAGTAACACAAGTATATATAATAATATATATTTTTCTTTTTTATCAATAATCATTGGTATTGCATTTTTAAATAGTATATTCATAAGTATGCAAAGTCGCAATTTGAAACACTTGAGGAATGTTGAGGTTGTTATTTCATAAAAATAACATCCATGAGAGCCCTAGCAAGAGAGTTTTTTTTTTTTTGAGAATCAAACGAAACCAGATATCAATAAACTTTCGGAAAAGAGTTTACAACAAAAGGTAAAACCCCAAAAGACGATAAAGGTAAAGAAGCAGCAAGAGCAAAAGAAGCCAGTCTATCAGCTATAGAATTTCCTTCCCATGGCGTCCAGCTGAAAGAAATGTGTCGAAAACAACTCTTCAAAGCATGAATCTCCCTCAAAGTATCCCCCAGATACGATAGATCCTCCTCTTGGCAAACAATCATCCAATACAAAAGTTGGCAGTCCGTCTCGGCTATGACATCCAAAACCCCACGCTCCTTGCATAGTCTAAGCCCCTCGACCATAGCAAGTGCTTCACTTTCAACAACCGTAAAAGCACCGAGCTAGCTACCATATCTGCACCCCAGCACGAACCAGTCCTTGTCAGAAAGAACCGCTCTCATTCCAATGCCCATCCCTATTTTCACCGCTGCATCAGAAGAGATTTTGACTTGCCTTTCTCATGTGCATTCCACATGGGACGCTGAACATCTCTGCGGGGCTTCAGTCGTGAGAGGAAACCATCGAGCCCTATTCGCAATGTTGAGACACTCCAAATGTGAAAACTCCTTATGTTGGAAGATAAGCATGTTTCGAGAAAACCAAGTCGCCCAAGCAAGGTTAGCAAATTGAGCATGAACCTCCCTATGTGGACTTCCCCTAATCTTCTCAAACCAACCCGTAATTGAACAGTATTCATCAGTCTCAGTTGCACGGAGTCTAAGAGGGAAAACAGCCCAAAGAACTTCCACCCATTTTCAATCTCTAATCGCATGCTCAATTATTTCATCATGTTCACCGCAGCGACTACATCTAATATCAACATCAATATCCCTTCGCCAAAGTGCCTGCGCTGTCGGGATGGCGTTTGCTAAGCATCTGCACATAAACATCCTGACTTTTGGTAAAACATCAAGCCCCCAAATCCAATTCCACAGCGCCCCATGAGATGAGGATGACGAAGCCTCTTCCCTCATCTTGATATCCACAGCGAGCTTATAACCAGATTTAACAGAGTACATATTACACTTACCCCACGGCCAAAAATGTTTGTCGCTCTCATTGGGTTACTTTTCATTTAGGACAAAAACTTCCACCTCTCATCTGGTTGAATGACTCCTTCTAAAATGTCAGAGTTCCAGTTGAGCCCTTCCGCATCCTGGAGCTCCTTAGCTTTCATCTCCACCTTATCAGCCTCCACTCTCGCCGGAAGATACCTGCCCTTGCCATCAGGTAGCCAAGGATCAATGCCAATTCTAATTCTCGCCTAACCTCCACGCAATGCCTTTCACAAGTAAGTCTCTGCCCACTAGTATGCTTTTCCCTGCGTATGAAGGGTTATGAGCATTACTAGCTAAGAGCAAATTCGTTCTCGGGAAATATCTTGCTTTTAGAGATCGGGAGAGGAGGGAGCTGTCATGAAAAAGAAGGCGCCACGCTTGTTTAGCGAGCATGGCCTAGTTAAAAAGCGAAATGTCTCTTAATCCCAGCCTGCCATCACTCTTTTCCACACATAACTTTTTCCAGCTCTTTCAATGAATACGCCGCTCATCTCCTTTCTGTCCCAAAAAAAAACTCGCCGCCACACTGTTAAGGTGCTGGCAGATTTGTTTCGGAAGGGCAAAACAACTCATGATATATGAGGGAATGGATTGGAGAACAACTTTAATAAGGATCATCTTCCCAGCTCCCGAAAGAAAGCGACGTTTCCAATCTTTCGATTTCTTCCGTGTTCTGTCCACCAATGTTTGAAAATTTTCCATCTTGAATCTCTCCAAAGTGTTAGGAATCCCCAAGTAAGTAGTTCTATGTCCCGCACGAGTGACCCCCAACAGATCGGCGAGCTCAACCTGCAACATCTCATCAACACCACCACTAAAAGCCATCGTGGATTTCTCAAAGTTCACCAACTGACCTGAAACCCCCTTATAAGCACGGATAATATCCCAAACAGCCATTACTTCCCTTGCATTACTCCTCCCGAAAATAATATAATTATCCGCAAACAAAAGATGACTCACTCTCGGGGCCGTTCTACAAATCCGTGCTCCATGGACTAAGCGTCTAGTCTCGGCCTGTCTAAGTAAGCCCGAGAGAGCCTTAGCACAGAAGAGAAAGAGGAAGAGAGAAAGGGGGTCTCCTTAATGTAAACCACGGCTCAGTTCAAACTGATTTCCTGGAAAACCATTCACCAAAACACGAAAAGAAACCGACGATACAGCACAAGATCAAATCCACAAAAGAATTATTGAAACCCAAATGGCGCATAATAGAATCCAAGAAAAGCCACTCAACACGATCATAAGCTTTAGCCATATCCAATCTAAATGCGAAAACACCATGAGCTTTTGCCTTGTTTAATTTCATCATGTGAAAATTCTCAAAAGCAAGCAAAGCATTATCAGTGATATGACGCCCCGGCACAAACACAGATTGACTCTCATGCACAATAGAAGGAAGACACACTTTTAGACGATTAGTAATTGCTCTAGAGATCACTTTATAAACTACATTGCAAAGACTAATAGGTCTGAAATCAGAAGGAAGGACACATATTTTCTTTTTCGGAATAAGACAGAGAAAAGTAGAATTAATGGGGCCCGGGAACACACCATTATTAAGGACATCAAGGACAAGAGGAACAATATCACGACTAACAGACGACCAAATAGAAGTATAGAAGATAACAAGTATACCATCGGGCCCGGGAGCCTTAAGGGGGTGCATCTGTTTGAGGGCTTGGACAATTTCCACATGGGTGTAAGGAAGCATGAGACTTCTATTCATTTCTTCTGTGACCACAGGATCGATGGATCGGAGAACTTCCGTAGGGTTATAGATATGATCCACTGAGAAAAGATTCTGAAAATGAGCCTGAAACACCTCATCCATTTCTTCAAGTTTTCGAGTTTTTGTGCCATCACCACGCTAGATTTCGCGAATGAAATTTCTTTTCTTTCTACCCTCAGCCACTCTGTGAAAAAACCCGGTGTTCCTGTCTCCTTCAGCCATCCAGTCGGCTCTGGATCGTTGTTTCCACATAATTTCCTCATGTTTTGAGATCTCATCTAACTTATCCTCAAGTTGGCGTTGAGCGTCTTTTGTATTGGCCTCACAATTTGCCTTTTGAAGCTCAGTCGGCTTCTTCCTAATATCAGCGCATTTTTTCCTTACATGCCCGAAAACATTCCGCTCCCACATTTTCAATTCTCTCCCCATACTTTCCAGCTTGACTCTCAAACCATCCATCGTCTCCACACCGAGGCCAGCTTCCCACAAAGACTCACACGTCGGTTTACAACTGCTATCACGCATCCACATTGCCTCAAACCGAAAGGGTTTGGGGCGATTTTGAGAATCAATCGAACCACCATCTAGCAAGAAGAATAGGGCAATGGTCACTAGATTTCCTGAGCAGATGAGAAACCTCGAACCCCGGGAAAGCGGCTATCCATCCTTCACTTCCAAAAATACGATCAAGTCTCTCCATTATGTTATCTTCTCCCCTCTGATTGTTCGTCCAGGTAAAAGGTTCACCAACAAAACCTAAATCTAACAGCCCACAAGTCTCAATTGTTTCACGAAACTTCACAAGTTTATAATCTGATTTCATGTTGCCGTCTCGCTTCTCAAAATGATACATGGTCTGGTTGAAGTCGCCACCACAAATCCATTTATTAGAGACTGATGGCAGAAGAGAAATCATAAGGTCCCAAGTCAAGTAGTGATCTTCTGTATTGCTCCAGCCATAAACCCCACAAAAGTCCCAAGGTTCATGTTCTCCATCATCCACAGAAACTAAAATATGATTTGGAGAATGCGACTTCAACAGTATAGCTAAGTTGTCTGCCTACAGAAGACAGAGACCACCTCTGCGCCTTCCCGCGAAGCAAAAACAGTCCATGGCAAAAAAATTAGTGTAACCGATTTGAGGAAGAATAGGCATCCATTCAGCAGATTGCAATATTGTCTCCATCAAGAACACCAAATCGGGTCGCTTATGTTTGGCAAGTCAAACAAGTTGACGAATTATCGAGGGATTCTCAAGCCCCCGATAATTCCAAGGTAAGGTATTCATTGTGCCCGGCGAAATTGCCATGGGGCAATCACCGCCGATTACCCTAGCAAAAGGGTTAATCATATTTTGTATTGCCAATTTTTAATATTATTCAAAAAATATCTTTAATTTTTATTTTACTTAAAAAAATAACATTTAATGCTTATAAAAAATATTGTATTATAAATAACCTAGTGACGAATGATGAGTCAGCTCATCAAATTCTTTGGTGGAAACATATTATTTTATTGAATAAGGTTGAAGAAAAAAAATCACCTAACAATCTTAAGGACTGATGAAGTGACTCGTTATTCTGTTGTATAGCGGGAAATATATGTTCTGAAAAACGTTAATAGTTAGGATTTTTTAAAATAAAAAATGAAAGTTCGAGTTGAGATATTTTCTAAAAATCGTTGAAAGTTAGAGACAAAAAATTTGATTGACCCCTTAGCAAAAAGAGTCGTGTTATTTGGACAAAATTTGTCCAGACAAAAAAAAAAGGTTAAATACGTTAAAAAATCTATTATATATAAAAAAAATTGGTTCAAATTTAAAAAGAATTTAATTATTTTTATTCTTTTCTCCATATTGTAGTTTTTTTTATATAATTTTTTAACAATTTTTTAAATTTCTATTACCTTTTTTTTGTAGTTTTTGTACTTTAAAAATAATAAAAATTAAAAAGGTTATTAAAAATTACAAAAAAAAACTAGAATGTGAAGAAAATAATAAAACTAACTAAATTCTTTTTATTGGAAACCAAAAAATTTAAATAAATTTATTTTTAAAATATTTAATTATATTTTATCTAAATATATTTTGTTCAAAATAGGTTATTAAAAAAGTCCAAAAAACACTACAATGTGAAGAAAATAATAAAACTATCTAAATTCTTTTTGTTGGAAACCAAAAAATTTAAATAAATTTATTTTATTAAATATTTAATTATATTTTATCTAAATATATTTTGTTCAAAATAGGTTATTAAAAAATTACAAAAAAAACTACAATGTGGAGAAAATAATAAAACTAACTAAATTCTTTTTATTGGAAACCAATAATTTTAAATCAATTTATTTTTTTAAATATTGATGAGGACAAAAATATGCATCCTTTGAAGACCGGGAGATTAAAGCCAATTCAACGATAACAACGATGTTCATGGCCTAGCAGCCCTGATTCTCTGGGATTTGGAGCTATCTCAAAGACTATCAAATATCCGATAAAGAAGAAGATTACCACGAAGATATGGATAAATATATGAAGAATCATAGTCCTTAGTAGGTAAAATCATCTACTATCATTGTCTACTCCTTAAGCTGAAATCAATACAAAAATCCAACATTTCGATGCCTTTTTTCATGTTCTTGTTATTTTCTGTTACAAGGTGATATTTTTGGGCACAATAAATATTTAATTATATTTTATCTAAATATATTTTGTTCAAATAGTATAATTGTCGCAAAAATACCTCGTGCAACAATAATTAGGATGATATTATTGTATTAAAGTGGCGTGGGATTGATAATTACCAATTTTGTAACATACTAATATAAATTCTAAGGGAGAGTAGAATAGGGCAGTGTTTTATTGCGCATGATTCACATAGTTGAATGTTGTTGATGATTACTGCGTGCATTGCGGAGATGGATGGGTTAGGTTGCACTGCTTTTGAGATTCTTCATCATTTACCATTGTAGATTAGCACCCAAATCAAATTAACAAGATTTTTATAACACCTATATATATCAAACTAAAATGAAAAGGGAATAATATTATTATGGCAAACAAGAGAAATTAATTTAATTATTCACTAATTAGCTTTATTCCTGACAATCACAACACACACACACGACACATATATGTGGGATTTTTTTTAAAGGTGTTACCATGTCATCCATCTACACAGATTAATAATATTCAATGATGATGGACTCACAAAATAATTGAACATATTAGAATTTAGTTAAGAAATTCGAAGTAGTTGATAATCTTGTAGTGCTATTGACGATAAGATCAACGATCGTTCAATATGATTGCGTCTTAATTATTGGTTTATCTCATATTATAATAATACTTCATTTTCTTTATTTTATTTGTTGGTTTATGTCATATTATGCTTAATCTATGTATACTTAGGGCCTGTTTGATATGGGTTTAAAAGCAGGATAAGTTAAATTAATATGGATTTATGTAGTGTTTGATATTATGTGTTACTAATATGGTCAACTCCAGGTTTATCCCAAGACCCTAGCTTATTTTGTGGGATTAACCCACACTAATTATCTCACCTCCCCCATGGGATTAACCCACACTAATTATTCCACCCCCTCCATAGGCTACTAATTTAGGTATTTGATATGTTAATCCAACTTATTTCAATGGATACCAAACACTTTTTGGGATTAATTACCAATGATATCAAACACCCATCTGAGATTAGAAATCATGACTAATCCACACTAAATTATCAGGATAATTTATATCCTGATTAATCCAATACTGAAAATCAAACGGGTAATGTGTTTAACTATAATGTGATCTAATTCATAATTATGATATTACTGCAATTCAATTAGTATATGTAGGGGCATTTAATTTGAAAGATTAGTATTGATAGATAAAAATAGTTAGGTTAATTCATTATTTACTCGTATGAATTACAACTTTGGAATATATCAAGTCCTTTGATTATTTATATCATTTAAGCTAGTTTTGTTTGGTGTTTATTTTATTGAAAGGATGAGATTGGAGAAATTCTATTTTTAATAATAAAAAATATTTAATTATGTATTTATTAATCTTGCAAAGTAAATGTCTTAAAGGCTTAAATAATGCATGGGTATCGAAGCATAGAGTAAGAAATTATGTTTTTCGCTCGTAATTAGTAGTGCAATATATATAAGATTTTGCAGATGCTAGTGATAGCTTTCAACATCCATCAATTTTTTTTTGAAGAAACAAAGAAACTTATATTAAATCACAATGAATCAATTCCAGAAGCCAGCTAGGGAAGCCCGACTTCCAAATCTTTACATCATTACAAAGAGAAGCGAACTTCGCTAAAGAATGGGCAACAAAGTTTGCTTCATTACGGACATGCAGAAACTCAAGAACACACGTTTCTCGAACATGGGAGAAAGTCTCATGAAGCTCGTCGCATAATGCCTCTTGACTGACTTTGTCATCATTAATTTGCCACATGAACCGCTAAGAGAGAGTCCGAAATACACCACGATCGGGCCAAGGTCATTTTGTAAGCAGAAAGCAATGCCAAGGATCATTGCATGTAACTCAGTTTAAAAATACTTACACACACATGTAGATATATACTAAACTTTGCATTAGAAAATCCACATTACATGCACGAATGCCTCCAAACACAGTCTAATACTCTAACAATAACGCTGAATTGCTTATTATTCTTCGATGAGGAATCTATATGCATGAGAAGGGGGCTACTACTTAATTAATAATGTGTACAACTTTTTTATATAATGATGAGACAACATTCATGGAAAGCTAACACTTTGATCAATAATGCAATTTTATGGATAGTTTCCACCGCATGAATATATCATCTTTCGATTAGCATGTACTTAAAAGATGTTTATATATGTTAATAGGGTAGGTTCATGTGGAAACAATCCTAGTATATATTGTAGAAAACTACAAGATTGATATAAAGAGATTAGATTCAGATTGTCGGACCAAAAATATATAGAATTTGTAATTGTAGATGTAAGTAAAAAAAAGGCTTCATGCACTACAAAAAAACGCCGAAATACCGGCAGGAATTACCCGTGGCGGTGACCCCGTCGGTAATTACCGGCGGCCCATCGACAGCGAATGGGACGACCCGTGTTTTTCAAAATAGCGGCGGAATACCGGCGACAACATAGCCGCCGGTGATCACCGGCAGCGGTTCCGCCGGTATACCTAATATTATTTAATTTATATACTTAAATCAATTACCGGCGGCCTTGCCGCCGCTAATCACCGGCGGCGACTATCGCCGATATACTTAAAATCAATTAATTTATATATTTAAAAGATTTACCCACGGCCTTTCTGCCGCTATTTGCTGGCGGCAGCGAGGTGCCGTCGCTAATTTATATGTTTTTTTTTGTTTTTTTTTGTTCATTTTATTTTTGTTATTTTTTTCGTTTTCCTTGGATTTTTTTCACTAATCAATTGAAGAATCTTAACAAGACTATTCACTGATCTAGTTTTGAATTAAGAATCTTAAGTGTAATCCCAACTAATCACTCATCAATTTAAAATAATTAACAAGACTCTTCACTAATCTAGTTTGGAATCAAGAATCTTAAGTAGAATTCCAACTAATCTAAGATTCCTAGTAAGAATTCAAGATTCTTAGTAAAAATCTTATAATTATAACTTAAGAATGTTAGTTTGATTAGTGATTCACTCATCACTAATCTAAGATTCTTACTAATAATTCAAGATTCTTAGTAAGAATTTTAATTCATGATTCTTATAAGATTAAGAATCTTATAATTATAACTTAAGAATGTTAATTTGATTAGTGATTCACTCATCACTCGTCACTAATCTAAGATTCCTAGTAAGAATTCAAAATTTTTAGTAAGAATCTTATAATTATAACTTAAGAATGTTAGTTTGATTAGTGATTCACTCATCACTCATCACTAATCTAAGATTTTTACTAAGAATTCAAGATTCTTAGTAAGAATCTTATAATTATAACTTAAGAATGTTAATTCACGATTCTTAGTAAGAATCTTATAATTAGAGCTTAAGAATGTTAGTTTGATTAGTGATTCACTCATCACTCATCACTAATATAAGATTCTTAGTTAGAATCTTATAATTATAACTTAAGAATGTTAATTCATGATTCTTAGTAAGAATCTTATAATTATAACTTTGTTTTTACATTTATGTTTCATTGAACTATTTATTTCATGTTTTCAAACAACATTGTCTTTACCTCATTCTTCATCCCCTATTTATTGTCATTGTATAATTAAGTCGAAAGATATATATACTTAAAAAAAAAGGTAACCTAGATTGAATTCAACGTATGCAATTTAATTCAAAATACATTACAAATACCAAATTAAAATACTTATTGTGTATAAACTAGATTGATAAAAAATAATAATAATAAATTAATTAATAAATATTTTTTCGACATAAAAATAAGGACGAAACGAGACCGATCAATAATTAACGACATCTCTTGGACATCATCTAGACATATTCTAAGGTTATGAATGCTTATTGTATATTGTATATTGAAATAGAGTTTAAATGAATTAATAGGTATTAGATATATTAATAATACGAGTGTTCTATACTGGCAAACACTTGAAAGGAACTTCAAGGTTAAGCGTGCTTGACTTAGAGCACAACTAAGATGGGTGACCGACTGGGAAGTTCGTCTAACGTATGCAATACTGTATAAATATGAAAATACTTGTGTGGAATAAATAAAATAAATAATAATATAAAAAAAATAAATTAAAAAAAAATTACCGGCGGCAACGTGCCGCCGCTAATCACCGGCGGCGGCGAGGGTCGCCACCGCCGTCCGGTGAACATTACCGGTGGCGCTAATCACCGACGACAATTGCCGCCGGTAACGTCCGGCAAAGGTCTGCCAATCAATGGCAACGTTTACCGGCGGCATTGCCGATGTTATTTATTAACGGCGGTCATTTGCCGTTGGTATT
Organism: Salvia miltiorrhiza; assembly: GCF_028751815.1. Taxonomy (NCBI): domain Eukaryota; kingdom Viridiplantae; phylum Streptophyta; class Magnoliopsida; order Lamiales; family Lamiaceae; genus Salvia; species Salvia miltiorrhiza. The sequence goes on from NC_080388.1 coordinate 31,996,436, forward strand.
GCCATCACCGATGAGGATGTTACCGGCGGCCGTTCACTGCTAGTATTTCCGCCGGTGATTACAATACCGGTGGCCGCCCTATATTTACCGACGGCAAAACCCCGCCGGTAATGCCGGTTTTTTTGTAGTGATGCACAATCCCTATTCCCTAACCCAACTAACATAGCGTGAATTTGGAATTGCAAACCCTCCAAAAATATGATCTGCACAAATCAAATTCAAGACTTCTAACACCTATAAAACTTTATCACGTATAAGACCTTGAAAATTCATCATGTTATAATGCTTTATCTTGACTATGACCATGTATTTCGAATGTGTTTGAGTATGCACGTTGAGTTTGAAAAATGAATTATGGTTCAAATGGGATATAAATATGAACGCAATGATTAAGGAAAGCAAACGACGATAAAGATTCAAAATATGAAAATATTGCAAAAAATGGCTAAATTAATTAACATTCATTAAAAGAAACAATAGGGCCGGATGGCGGCCCTATTGGTGATTGAAACTTAAATTTTGTCCATAAAATTTAAAACATCAATATTTGGCCATCTTTATGGGCTCTACCTATTTACCCTTTAACCAATAGATCCAACAACTTTCTTTGACACCGGATCCAGATTTAGGGATTAACACATGCCTTGTCTACACCCGCCCCACCCACCCCCCACCCACCCACCCCTACCACACCACCCCAAGCCAAAAAAAAAAAAAATTTTTTACTTCCCTGCTTGTCTACCCCAGACCCCCCCCACCCACCCACCCACCCACCACCCCCACCACAAAAAAAAAAAAAAACCCTTGTTCCCCCGCACCCCACCCAACCCCCCACCACCCAAAAAAAAAAAAAATTTTTTTACTTCCCCTGCCTTGTCTACCCCAGACCCCCGACCCACCCACCCCCACCCCCCACCAACCCCCAAGCCAAAAAAAAAATTTTTTTTTTTACTTCCCCTGCCTTGTCTACCCCCCAGACCCCGACCCCACCCACCCACCCACCCCCAAGCCAAATTTTTTTTTTTTTTTTTTTTACTTCCCCTGCCTTGTCTACCCCCCAGACCCCCGACCCCACCCCACCACCCCCCCCCACCACCCACCCCCAAGCCAATTTTTTTTTTTTTTACTTCCCCTGCCTTGTCTACCCCCCAGACCCCGGACCCCACCCACTCCCACCCACCCCCCACCCACCAATCCACCCCCCCACCACCCACCACCAAGCCATTTTTTTTTTTTTTACTTCCCCTGCCTTGTCTACCCCCAGACCCCCGACCCCACCCACCACCCACCCCCAAGCCAAAATTTTTTTTTTTACTTCCCCTGCCTTGTCTACCCCCCAGACCCCCAACCCCACCCACCCATCCCCCACCACCCACCCCATGCCAATAATTTTTTTTTTACTCCCACTGCCCTGCCTACCCCCGACCCTACCCCCCGACCCACCCCCAAGCCAAAAGGAACTTTTTAAACACTTCCCCTAGGGTTTAGATATTCCATTTAGGGTTTAGATGTTCCATTTAGGGTTTAGATTATCCATTTAGTGTTTAAATGTTCCATTTAGGGTTTAGATGATGTTGTTGTTTCTATATTTGTTCTGCATGTTTGGCACTTATGGCACTATTAGTGCCATAAGTGCTAAAAAGACCATTTTACTTTATTTTATTTTGGATTTTCGTTGGCACTTATGGCACTATTAGTGCCATAAGTGCCATAAAATAAAATAATAAAGTAAAATTTTTTGGCTTGGGGGTGGGTGGGGTCGGGGGTCTGGGGGGTAGACAGGGCAGGGGGAGTAAAAAAAATTTCGTTGGCACTTATGGTACTATTAGTGCCATAAGTGCCATAAAATAAAATAATAAAGTAAAAGTTTTTGGCTTGGGGGTGGGTGGGGTGGGTGGGGTCGGGGATCTGGGGGGTAGACAGGGCAGGGGGAGTAAAAAAAAAATTTCGTTGGGACTTATGGCACTTATAGTGCCATAAGTGCCAAGCTTGGCACTTATGGCACTAATAGTGCCATAAGTGCCTAACCCGACCCGCGTGCCTGATCCTACCCGGCACGCGACCCGCGCTCCTGACCCTACCCAGTCCGCCCAATTAAGGGCAAAAACGTCCCAAAGCTATAAAAATGGCCAAAATTTGTGTTTTTTCAATGTGTGGCCATAAATTGTGTTTTATGCTTCATTTTGGCTACTTCAAAATTTTACTCTTCATTAAAATACTTGAATCTCTCAATTTAAAGAAACAATTAATCAGTTATAACTCAAAAGTTAATTACATCATTATGCCATATATTGGTTATATCTTGTGATATATGTGAAATTGTAAAGATCAGATCATTAATATGCCATATATAGGGTCAAGTTAAACAGAGAATTATTATATATTTCACTTTAAACAAGTCTATACATGTTACGAACAGATCAACATAACAAACGAACAGACGTATTTAGTAAAAAAATAGAAAAACTCGCCACCAACAGGATTCGAACCCGGGGCAAATTGCTGTTCATGCGATACATTGATTTGTTCGTAAAAATTGTAGATCTGTTCGTTTTTGTTTCACGAATTCTCTATTCTCTAAATATTTAGCATTCTCTGTTTAACCTTTCTCTCTCTCTCTCTCTCTCTCTCTCTATCTATATATATATATATATATATATATATATATATATATGTGAAAACAGTTCTTAAAATACAAATAAAAACATTTTTCAATGTACGAATTTTATGTAGAACACGTATGAATTCATCCAATGGGGTTACGAATTGTGAAAAATAAAATTTTGCTACATTTGGGATTCGAACTCAGGACCACGAATTCATCCATCAGGATTACGAATCAACTGTAGATCTTGATGATCTAAGGGCTGAAAATTGTTCATATTGTATATTTTAAGAAGTGTTTTTATTTTAGCCCTACCATATACATACATACATACATACATATATATATATATATATGTGTGTGTGTGTGTGTGTGTGTGTTTTAATCCTAATAAAAAACATAATTAAATTAATAAGAGCATCTACATCCGTTGAGTAAGTTAGTTACTCATCCAAGGAGGGACCACTTATGAGTCAGTAACCTGCATTGAGGAGACTCATCCAACTGACTCATATTAATTAGTTTTGATTTTTTTTATTTTTTATTTAATTTAAATTGCACCAACTTAAATAACACAATTACTTGAAATTAAAATTGCATTAATTTAAAATTCCTAAAAATTACATAATTAAATTAAATTAAATTAAATTAAAGACATAATTAAAAATCCTTCGCCGCTTTATTTCCCGTTGGCCGGGAAGACGAGGTTTCCTCGCCCCGATGCCGAGGTGGTGCAGTCGACCTCTCACTCGTCTTTGTCCTCTTGGAGGAATGCACGTCTCCCTCGAGGTACAAGCTCTTGAACTTTCAGTTCGTCTGGAGAATCCTCCGCGCATTCCACCATTTGAATGCAACGTCTTTGCTACGCAAGGCGTAGATCGTTCGGTCCTTCTCCCCAATCATGTCGTCGAAGTGCCCGGATGACCACTTTGCGTTGGTCTCGACCCAAATCGCCTCCCAAAGCTTGACCTCCGAACTCACACGGGCATAGTGAGATTTGATTTGGTGGTGGTTGAGGTTGGTACCCAAGATGGCATTCATTCGGTCAATAACGCGTTGCCAATAATCAGTACCACGGATGACGTCATTCGTCTCCTCCACCCAAATCCAAGCGATGAGGTTCGTCTCCTCAAGGGTGTAAGAATGACGACTCTTTTGGCCACCTTCCGTCGACGCCAGCGCCTTTCCCTTGTGAGCCATCACCTTCCCACCACTCACTCTTCCCCGCCGCCGCCTGTGCCGCGCCCTCAGCTGCCGCCTCCTCGGCCGTTAGAGGCTCGTCCCCTAAGTTGAACGTCGATAAGTCGGGATGGTAGTTGCCAGAAAGATTACCGGTCCAATTTGGCGAGAAGTAGTTGGGATGATTTGGGTCATTGGGATCCATTTTGGTAATTGAAATTGAAAGAGTTTGAGAGCTCAAAAAGATGAAGGATAAAAAAAATTGCAATTGTGGGGGAATGATTTTGGAAGAGGATTAGGGGGATTATATAGATGAAAATTAAATAAAAAAATAAAAAAAGAGGATAATCGTTGGAAATCAAAAAAAAAATTGAAACGGTCAAATAGCCGTTTAATAAAAGGAAAATAAAAAAAGGAAAAATATCGCGCGTGCAATGCACTCGCCTTACATTTCAGCTAGAGTAAGCAGCCTCCTACATCGGCTTACTCATCTGATAAATGAATCGAGTCCCCTTGGATGAGTAAGCTGATGTGGATGAGTTAGGGGTGTTTGCAGTTTGGTTTGGTGCAGTTTGACACCAAACCAAACTGTTTTAATACGATTTGGTGCGATTTGGTTTGCGGTTTATTTATATTTTCTTTTTTCATGTTTCAGAGTGGTAAAAAGATCAAGAACACTAATGTCTTAAAAAATACTTCATCCGTCTCACAAAAACATGAACATTTGTGAGTGACATAAGTTTTAAGAAATATATGATAAAAGTGTATTGTGAGTGGAAAATAAGTCTCACTTTATGAAAAATTGAGATAAAAAGTAAAGGGATTATGGTGGGGTAATGTACAAAAATAGAAATATTCTTGTTTTTGTGAGACGGAAGGAGTAATAAAAATAAAATATCATTGAAAATAATAATAATAATAATAATAATAATAATAATAATAATAATAATAATAATAATGATAATAATAATAATAATAATAATAATAATAATAATAATAATAATAATAATAATAATAATAATAATAATAATAATAATAATAATAATAATAATAATAATAATAAAGTCGAAACACACTAAGAACTATTTTAAAACATAAATGAAATGACTCCATGTGTCTTTTTAAGAATAAAATAACACCATTTGCAAAAAATTAAGAGGTTCTATAAACTTCACATCTTCAGCTTTTGTGATAGAACCAACAATCAAGCCTGAATATTGTATGAAATTAAAGATGACAATAATTAGTAGCATATAATGAGTAATATCTAATTATCTACACCATTCCTTGCATCTTTCCTTTTTAACGTAGAGTACATAATTACATAAGTATGCAACAAATTACTATATAATAATAATAATAATAATAATAATAATAATAATAATAATAATAATAATAATAATAATAATTGTTAGAGTAAGTGTACTCTAATTATTTATTTTGTCATTTAACATGTAACAGCCGCCTCTGATACATACGGTGTTACATTTCTTGGGCGAATGGATTAACACAGAACACTCCACATCAAAGCATACCTCTCTTACGGATATACTTCAAGGTTTATATGTTATCTCTCAGTTCCTTATGGATATGTTTTCTTCACAAGAGATAAGCATGAGATGGACGTGTCCTACATGAAGATGGAGTTCATCAAATTGTTAAAGAGTAATTTGTAAAGTCTTTTCTCTAAGTCTGTTAGAGTTCTTCAAGAGTCAAGTCTTTATTTGCATTAATAAGGCTCTTAAGTATTTATGCCTTTTCGTATGTATCCATCTACTATAAGTATCCTCTATGTAGTTTGGATCATTATCTACTTCTATCAATAAAACCATAAAGCAAGAGCTGTAGCTTTGCATTCTCTCATATAAATCTATTTCGTAGAATATTCTCCAACAAATTTGGTATCCAGAGCGCAGGCTCGTCGTCATTATGACAACCCCTCCAAATTCCATTTTCTCATATACAGCTAGCCAAGTTCCAATTTTCGATGGTGAGCACTACGATTACTGGAGTGCTCAAATGGAAACTATCTTCCTCTCACAAGATCTCTGGGAAGTAGTCGAAGTCGGCTACGAGGTTTCTCCAAATCAAGCAGGAGATAAAGCGAACAGAGACAACATGAAGAAGAACGCAACAGTGTTAAGGATTATTCAACAAGGTCTCAGCAAAGCCATCTACCCTCGAATTTTCGGCAAAAAAGGGCGAAAGAAGCATGGGAAACTCTAAAAATTGAGTTTCAAGGATCGGATAAAGCAATCTCTGTTCGGCTACATTCCTTATGGAGTCGATTTGACAGTCTGTCAATGAAAGAAAGCGAGCCCATAAAGGATTTCTTCTCCAACGTTGCTGAAATCGTCAATCAAATTAAGAGTTGTGGAGATGACGTACCTGAAAAGAAAGTCGTTGAGAAGATTTTGGGGAGTCTTCCCCCAAAATTCGAGCATATTGTCGTTGTCATCATTGAGACTAAAGATCTCAATAAGCTCACTCAATACGAACTTATGGGATCTTTAGAAGCTCACGAGCGGAGAGTAAGCAAATACAACAATCAACCTTTGGAGCAAGCATTTCAAGCCAAAGGAAATACTTCAAAAAAGTCCCCTCAACAAGGGCGAGGAAATTCATCTCGCGGAAACTTCTCGGACCGAGGGCGCGGAAGAAATTCTCCACGAGGAGGCAGAGGAAGAGGGAGGACAGATTCTTCCTCACAACAAAAATCTGGTAACGCTGATCTCGAATGTCTTGTTTGTGGTAAAAATAATCACGAGTCTAAAGATTGTTGGTGGAAATGCACTAGATGTAAAATTCCTAATCATTCTAATGATGATTGCTGGTTTAAGAAAAAGGAAGAACATGGTGACAAAAAGAAAGGAGTAAATTTTACGGCGGAGGAAGAAGAAAATAAATTGTTTTCTTCTTTCATGGATGCTGGAAAAACTAACCACACTTGGTTTTTGGATAGCGGTTGTAGCAATCATTTGACAGGAAATCAGAAAGAGTTTCATCAACTCGAGGCCTTCACGTCTCACGTCGAACTCGGTGACGGGAAACATGTCAAAATTGAAGAAAAATGAACTGTAACTGTGCACACCAACAAAGGTAACAAATTCATCCATGATGTCCATTACTCTCCTGATATCTCTCAAAATCTTTTTAGTGTTGGACAAATGATGAAAAATGGATATAAGTTGGTCTTTGATGAGGGACAATGTGAGATTCTTGATAAAAAGACTGGAGATATCTCTACTGTCAAGATGACCTCAAACAACCTGTTTCCACTCAACTTGACATCCACCAATGTTGCTTGGAAGAGTGCTACTCCGGACGATACTCGTCTTTGGCATTTGAGGTTTGGCCATCTACACCTCAAAGGTCTGCAACTTTTGAGGCAAAAAGACATGGTTGTTGGGCTGCCAGAAATCAAACTTAAAGAAGAGGTATGTGAAGGATGTGTATATGGAAAGATTCATCGTCTTCCTTTTCCAAAGACATCCTGGAGGGCCAATGCACCACTCGAGTTAGTGCATTCAGACATTTGTGGTCCTACAAAAACACCTTCGTTGGGCAATAAGAGGTACTTTCTACTTTTTGTTGATGATTATACGAGGATGACTTGGGTTTACATTATTGAGCAGAAATCAGAAGCTTTCATGAAATTTCTGCACTTCAAAGCTCTTGTGGAAAAACAAAGTGGCTATGCACTTAAGTGCCTCAGAACCGATCGAGGTGGAGAATACATCTACAAACCATTTGTGGAGTATTGCAAGGATGAAGGAATTAAGAGGCAGCTTACAGTTCATCATACACCACAACAAAACGGTGTTGCCGAGAGAAAGAATCGAACTATCGAGGAAATGACCAGAAGCATGTTGAATGGCAAAGGACTTCCAAACAAGTTCTGGGCGGAAGCTGTAAGTACTGCTGTTCATATTCTTAATCTTTCTCGAACAAAGGCGGTCCGAAATAAAACACCTTTTGAAGCATGGCATGGAAGAAAACCTGTTGTAAGTCAACTTAAAATATTTGGTTGTCTTGCATATGCTCTCATTCCATCACAAAATAGGGAGAAGTATGATAAAAAAGGTGAAAAACTCATTTTCATTGGCTATAGTGATGAATCGAAAGACTATCGTCTCTTTAATCCAATAACTAACAAGTTGGTGATTTCAAGAGATGTAATTTTTGATGAAAGTGCAGCATGGAAATGGGAAAATGAAGCATCCCAGCACGATTCTATGGATCTTGTACCCTTGCAGCAAATTCTTGATCCAGAACGTGTTCCATTGCAGCAAAATTCTGATCCACCGGAGAATGATTCAGAGTCGGACTCGGAGGATGGTCGTCCAAGAAAAGAACGCTCACTGCAAGAGATTTATGCCTCGTGTAATGTCTCATTCTTTGCAGGAGGATATGAAGAAGCTGTAAAAGAACACGCATGGAGAGAAGTAATGGATGATGAAATGAGATGCATCGTCAAAAATGCAACTTGGACAAAATTAATGGATCTTCAAGAAGGAAAATAAGCCATCGGATTGAAGTGGATCTATAAGATCAAGTATAACGAAGATGGAAGTGTGCAAAAACATAAGGCATGGCTGGTCGCTAAGGGCTATTCACAGCAGCCCGGGGTCGATTTTACTGAAACTTTTGCACCAGTCGCGCGGATGGAAACAATCCGAACTTTTCTTGCTATTGCAGCTCAAATGGAGCTACAAGTGTTTCAACTTGATTTTAAATCTGCATTCCTAAATGGCGAGCTGGAAGATGAGGTGTATGTCAAACAACCTCAAGGATACGAAGTAGCAGGGAAAGAAGAAAAGGTTTACAAATTGAAGAAAGCTTTATACGGCTTAAAGCAAGCCCCACGAGCTTGGAACAGTAACATCGATGCCTATTTTTTAAGCAATGGATTTGTGAAAAGTCCATCAGAATCATCTCTCTATGTGAAGAAAACCGAAACTGATTTTTTAATGGTTTGTCTTTACGTTGATGATTTGATTTATGCAGGAACAAACGGCGCTATGGTGAGATTGTTCAAGGAGACAATGATGAAAGAATACGAGATGACTGACCTTGGTTTGATGAAGTACTTTCTCGGAATTCAAGTAAGGCAAAATAAGGGAGAGATTTTTATCTCTCAAGCAAAATATGTTTCTGACTTGTTGAAGAAGTTTGGAATGGAGAGTTGCAAGTTGGCTGAAACTCCCATTGCTTTGAATGAAAAGTTGGAGCAAGAAGATGGAGCAGAAAAGGCTGATCCTAGTCTGTACAGAAGTCTTGTTGGTTCTTTGATTTACTTAACTAACACAAGGCCTGATATTCTTTATCCTGTGAGTCTTATTTCAAGGTTCATGAGCAATCCGAGCAAAATCCACTTTTCCGCTGCGAAAAGAGTCATTCGTTATCTTCAAGGAACGAAGAACTTTGGAATCAACTATAAAAAAGAAGAAGGAAACATGTTGATCGGCTTTACGGATAGTGATTGGGCCGGAAGTCAAGACGATAGGAAAAGCACGTCGGCTTACATTTTCTGCATTGGTTCCAAACCAGTTTCATGGAGTTCTAAGAAGCAAAGTTCAGTTGCTTTATCATCTGCAGAGGCCGAATACATCGCTGCGAATGAAGCTGCACGGGAAGCAATATGGTTGAGGAGAATTCTGAAAATTCTACAGCAAGATGTCTCCGCGCCAACACCAATCTTTTGTGATAACCAATCTGCGATTTCGATGACCAAGAATCCAGTTTTTCATGCAAGGTCGAAGCACATCGAGTTGCGGCACCATTACATTCGTGACGTCATTCGCAAAGGAAAAATTTTCCTGGAGTATATCAAGACCACGGAGCAGCCAGCAGATATCCTCACCAAAGCCGTGGGTATTGAGAAACTTCACCAGTTCAAGGAAGCTATAAAGATTACAAATTACGAGGGGGTGTTAAAGAGTAATTTGTAAAGTCTTTTCTCTAAGTCTGTTAGAGTTCTTCAAGAGTCAAGTCTTTATTTGCATTAATAAGGCTCTTAAGTATTTATGCCTTTTCGTATGTATCCATCTACTATAAGTATCCTCTATGTAGTTTGGATCATTATCTACTTCTATCAATAAAACCATAAAGCAAGAGCTGTAGCTTTGCATTCTCTCATATAAATCTATTTCGTAGAATATTCTCCAACACAAATCACATCCATGTTAACCGAAGTCTTTGATGAAGTCCAGTTTGGCTCATTGTTTTCTAGCTCTTCTTGTGCTTCTCATATTTAATTTGTGCGTGAGAGTGTTACTTTGCTTTTCCATGTTGGCTTGAGCAAAGTAAATTCGATATATGTGTTTGTCAGATTGTTGATTGAAATTTTGAGTTGTAAGGGATTAGGTGCGTTCGCCGGGGTGCGCATCTAGATGGTTAATTCTATCTAGCTTTGAATATTTCACTGTTGTTGAAGGTTTAGGAAGTTATGGATGCGTAGAAAGGTCGATACTAATTGTAAGTCTTGTTGTAACTTATCTTCTTATAGCGGAACATTTTCTATGGGCTAGGCCCCTCAGCCGTAGGTGTTCTATCACTGAACTGTGTTACCATTGTTGGTGTCTTTTAGCCATTTCATTATTTGTTACGCTTGATACTGCTCTGCTAAATGTACTAACTCGATCCGTGGCAAGTTTATATGTACACTACGGTTTGATTTGATTTGGTCTAAGATTGAAACTAAACTAGATGTTCATCCGTGCGATGCACGGCGAGTATGAAAATTAAACAATATGTCTAAATTAATAAGTATAAATATTAAATATAATTAAAATATAAATAAATGTACAATATATTTTACAAATAAAATAAAATAAATCACACCAATTACTCAAAAAAAATCTCGAATTAAAAAACAAAAGTTTTCAACTTTGTACAAAGTGTAATGATAATTATAGTTATTAAATAATTTTAAACTATTTGATAATGAAAATTTACATTACACATTATTAATATTATATAGTATTACATGTCACAATAAATAAATAAATATTTTTCATACAAAAACATAAATAAAAAGTTATAAAATTTTAACAAACAGTGAGAAAATAAATATTTTAAAGTTTTCATAACTTCGTTTCAGATTCATTTTTGATGATTTTTATACTATATTAAGTATTTTGTCACGAACTTAAATTTAAGATACATATTAAATATTTTTTCATTAATTAAATATAACGATGTTTAGAAAAGAATTAAATTATATAACAAATAGAGATAAAAAAATAATGGAAAAATTGGTAGGAGAAGAGAGAGAAAAAAAAAAGGAGGGAATAATTGTAGGGAAAAAAAACTCCTCTCTTATAGTATTATATAGATTGTCCCCGATCAAAAAAAAAAAAAAAAGTATTATATAGATTGTCAACACCCTAGCGTGAGTATGTGGTGTGTGAATTATCAGTTTATCACTAAAAAATCTCAATAAAAAAGTAATCAATCACCAATAAAATATAAATGGCATCATTAACTCTCAACCATATCGTACAACTAAAACAATGGAAAAAACAGTGTACGTATATATTTAATCAAAGCGTTACAAAAATAGTTTTACATATGTTCGTTAACGTGATTTATTAGCATGGGGCTACAAGTCCGTGCAACTTAATATGCATTAATTTTTATTTATTTTTAGTTGGGGGAAGTAAGTGAGGATTGAACCCATGTTTATGCAGGCCTATATGTCTTTGATAACTTAATTATGCGTTAATTAATTTGTAATTTAAATGATTAATTACCCTCCTGCAGCAGTTAGGTCAACAGAATCGAATTATGAACTTAAACTCGCAATGATTAATGGCCTAAGTAATTCTTAGCTGTATAGTGAAATGAGGTCAACTTGGTGTAAGAATTACAGCTCAACCAACAAATTGATTTCGAAACCGGTGGTCCTTTTATGATCTTACTCTAACAAATGCTTACTATAGTACGAGTATAAGTAATTAATATCATTGTAGCTCTCAAAAAAATAAGTAATTAATATCATTAATATCTCTTTAATATTTTACATATTAAAATAAAACAAGAAACCAATGTTCAATTAAAGTGAAGGAGCCAATCAAAAAAACGTGGCCATCCATTTTACCCCGATATTATAAAAGTCGTTGGACTTGGAAATATGAAAATATGAAACAATACTACTACATCCTTGCTTGTGAATAACGTGTTCTTGTTTGGAGAATTAATTATTATTGTTTTTCTTTTATTATATACTAGTTGGATGGTATGTGTGATACGTGTATAAAATATAAATATTGAATTTATTTAATATATATATATATACATATATATATATATATATGAAGAATAGATAAATCTTATCATAATTGTGGAGGATTTTAGATGCAAAAATATTACCATTATTTTATATCAAATCTACACACTCTAAATTAAACCATCGTAAAATTTAAAAGAAATAAGGAAACTGTGGGTAAAATTTAAATTTGTCAGAATACAAACCTTTTAAATTAGTAATAGACAGTAAATAAATACACTATTATCCTGAAATTGAATGTAATATAATTAATAGGCAACCCAAGTTTTATACAATAAGACCTTTTCTCATACGCATGGATAGTCAAAATAGATTTTTATTTAATTACAATACGATTTTTACTGAAAGCCCATAGTTTAATTTTTTAGGTTTAGCATTTATGTCTGTTTTGATCCCACATATTAGTCATGCACTAAAATTGAAAGCGACTATAATCAATCAAAAGCTCTATTATTTACATCCTTAAAAACAATTACTATAGCCATGATATTTTATGGCTAGATTTATTTGAATATGGGTCTTAGGCAAACGTTACATGAAAAACCTATATTGAAAACCTCAGAAAACAAAGTTAAAGCAATATGTGTGCTCTTTGTACTGATTGAGCAAATGGCAAACATACCCTAAAGCTAAAATAGGTTTTTACCATATATATTCTTTTATATTTATCTTATCTGTGGACAAAGAGTAAGGAAGCATAAAACTATAGGCATTTTAAAATAGGTGTAAGAGAATCTTTACCAGTCAAAAAGCAAGTAGTAGACACACTGAGCTCAGTATATGATAAATGGATTATTTTATATGCAAAAAATATTAATATGTCAGTTGGAAAGATTTGTGGGTTATCATAATTTATTTGTACGGTCATAGTTTAGACTTTAGAGGAAGAAAAAATCTCGGATTTAGGCACTCCTTTTTTCATATTGACAAACTTAGCTATCTCTTCAAGGCTAAGGCAAGTTCATGTCTTTCTCTTAAGCTCTTACAGTAATTCTTTGTAAAAACTGTCCAATTGTAGCCGACTTGTTTTACTTGTGTTTATGTTTTTATCTTAAATAAGAATGTTCACCATGGACTGCATGCACCAACAAAAGATATATATTCCATATATATACACGTACTCTCTCCATCATTCAAACATCTTTTTAAGAGAGGATGATACAGATTTTAATAAAAATTAATTGTGTATTTGATTAGTAAAAAATAGATTCCACAAAAATTAAAAATTGTAAAAATAATTGTTAGTGAAATTATTTTTAAAAGTAGGTTATGAAGATGTTTTGTGGACGTCCAAAAAAAAAGAAGATGTTTGAGGAACAGTGAAAATATAGTTATGATTCAAAAGAAACTATACTTTGAAAATTTTCTGCCAAGTTTAGTATAGAACGAATGAATCCATTATAGTGCTTATTACACTTGGCTGACATTTGAGAAGGAGGTCCTTCAATATCATAATTAGTTGGACGAAATTTGGATAGTTGAGAAATCAAAATAAAAAAGAAAAGAAAAGTTAATGTATGATTTACATATTCAACCAAAGCATTATATCACAGTTTGTGGAAACATATCCCGTCATCATGAAAAATATATTAAATATGCAGAGATTTGTGAGATTGGACTTGTCATCTAAAGAGGTAGGTGTTGTATTATGTATGTCATGGAACACTTAGCTTAATATAGTAAAGGTGAATATGAAGTTGCAATAGTAATTTTGTGGTCAATTTGGATTTCCATATAACCCTTGTGAGCTAGGAGGTGTGCCCTTGGAGAAAAGGGATATATGATAAAAGGAGCACTGTGCTTTGCAGGATAAAATAAAATAAAATACGAATTAGTTGTGACAAGTGAGGGAGCTACGAATATTTTTTAGGAAGCCATTTATTTTATTTGTTCGTAGTAAGATAGTATTTTTTATTATTTTTTGTTTTATCCTAATAAAATTTTCATTGATTAATGGAAGATGATGCGGTCGTTCATTCTTACCATAGAAAATAGAATAACATCATAAATAACGTCGTTTTATATTAGTATTAAATTAGCTAAAAACAAAATCCACTCAACCGGGGAAATTAAATTATTCAATTTACTTGCAAATAATTAAACAAACAACTAATAATAGCTACAAAAATTAAAATAGTTCAATATAATAAATAACTTGTAAGTTTCATTATAAGAAATAATACCTTACAAAAATTCAAATCTTGATCTTCTTATACTAATCACATCATAATGAATCTTTTTTTTACTTGATAGATAGAAATTCTAAAGGTCATGTCATAATAGACTTGAGCTCAAGGTTTATATATATATATATATATATATATATATATATATATATATATCTTAGTTATTGATGAAGATAGAATTATATAATATATTATATCTTTAATTATTGATTTGTCTTGTTGGTCAAGTTAGTTTGTTTCCTTTTAGATGTCTAGGGTTTTATTATAAATATGAGTTTTATTTATGTTTTAGGGGAGTTGAATTGAGAGTTAAAATGTAGAGGGTGGGATTGTTCCCTTCTCGCAGTATTCTTCCGGTATTCATGAGTGAATCAACGGATTAACCCTTATTGTACGTATTCCGGCATACAATGGTTATCAACGGAGTTCGTATATTTATCAATATCAAATATATTTCACGCTTCTACCTGCATCAGTTGGTATCCAGAGCCTTGCTACGCTCCTACGCGATGTCTCCCGTCAATCAACCGTTCAGAATGTTCAAGATTATCTCCATCGTGACGACGACCTTCTGTCTCAACAATTCAAGGAATTACGAGCACAGAATCGAGAGATCTTTGACTTCCTACACGGTCAATATGATCGACCCTATGCAGAACATCATCAAGGTCGACGTTTCTGATTCGAGGACGAATCGTTTCAAGGATGGAGAGAATGATGAAGATAGAATCGTATAATATATTATATCTTTAATTATTATTTGTCTTGTTGGTCAAGTTAGTTTGTTTCCTTTTAGATGTTTAGGGTTTTATTATAAATAGGAGTTTTATTTATGTTTTAGTGGAGTCGAATTGAGAGTTAAAATGTAGAGGGTGGGATTGTTCCCTTCCCACGGTGTTCTTCCGGTATTCATGAGTGAATCAACGGATTAACCCTTATTGTACGTATTCCGGCATACAATGGTTATCAACGGAGTTCGTATATTTATCAATATCAAATATATTTCACGCTTCTACCTGCATCAGTTATTTATCATTTTATTACTAAATCAACACATGCATGCACACCATTTATAATGAATCTTAAATCCAAATTCAATCATAGATAAGGAAATACATAAACTACAAAACAGTTGCAAAAAACAGCAGATTTGGAATTTTCTAAATTTTACAATTATGATAAAAAGAATAACAAAAAGTAAAAATGAACAGTTTAAATTAAGAAATCAAAGCTCGTTATTTTACCATGTGATTCATGCTATCTAAGGCAACAACAATTTTTTTTTAAATTATTAGACATAAAATTATATATATAAAAGGATTTAAATGAGAACAATAAGCTATTGTTAGAACGACAAATATTCTTAATCTTTCAACCATAAAGATTTATAGTAAAGGAATTATTTTGATGAATAAATAGAATGATAAATTTTGAATTTGAATATAGAAAGAGGTGATTTTTTATTTGTAGAGTGCAATATATTGTATGTCAATACACTAATTTTATAGGTAAATGCAGTTGTTTTCATGCACTGATGAAAATATAATTTTATAGTAATAATTAAAATATATATCCACCTATTATTTTTTGATATAAAGAAAAAAGAAGAAAAATCCTGGGAGCGAGAGGTCAGTCAATGGGGGTATAATATATGATTATTAAAAGGGATTAAGAAAAGAGAGGAAGAGAATATGGGGATTAAGGAGTCACGTGAGCACGTGACATGGCGCAGTGAGTCGGTGCATCGTTTCTCATAATTAAACGAGAAGCGCACGAATTGCGGGCCACTTGCCCCTTCTCTGCGGCATCTTCCCTTTTCACGCTCCCTCGCCTCACGCGCTCCCACGCGTCTCATCAACTCCACCGCTCCATTTTCGAACAACGACGCATCTAATTCCACTACACGTAACACGACTCATCTGTTGCACTTTGTTTTTTGAGTAGCAAAGTAGTTTTTTTTTTATCGGTCAAAGTCATGTTAGATGTTAGTAGTTAGTTCCCCATCCACTCCAAGAACCACCTTATCTCTCCATTCACCAAACTCCATTTTATATCTCCAATCACCAATTCGTTCCCAAGAGGGATCGAACCCGGGTCACTTCACTTAAGTGAGGACCCGGTGGCCAGTAGCAAAGTATTCAAACAACTATTCCCTCCATCCCGTATATTTGAAAGTATTTTTTTTAATTGTCCAATGAAATTTGAGCATTTTTTTATTAATAATTTTTTTTATATTTAATTTTTTATTTTTTCATCTACTATAATTAATACATAAAATATATATTTTTTAAAATTTGTGTCAAAAAGAAATTATTTAAACTTCATGAGATAGAGAGAGTAGTATATAATTATTACTTACTCCGTCCCAACTAATTTTATCACTTTAGTTTCGATACAAATTTAAAAGTTAGTGTTTAATGTGTTAAGTATGATATGTGAAAAAGTGAAAAGATGAGTAAAGAGAAAAACTTTTGCCATAGGCGAATGAGTTCGACCTCAACAAGAACAAACCAGTTGGATCAGAAGAAGACGCTCCATCAGGATCAAAGGGAGCTGCACTGAAGGCTTCATCAAAGGAAAGCAAGAAGCAGTCGAAGGAATCGACTGAACTAAAGCCAGAGGATTACTTCAGTCAATATGCTTTGTTGACTGAAAGATTCAACAGAATGGAATCCAAGTTTCGAAGGTACAAGAAGAAGTTCCACAAGGGGAACTACAAGGGAAAGGAGAGAGAGCACAAATCCAGACACTCCACCGACAAAAGCAGAGAGAAGAAATCATCCGCTACCGATCTAAGAGATGTGGAATGTTTTGGATGCTTGAAGAAAAGGCACTACCGAACAGACTGCCCTGAATTATCACACGAGGAACGCAAAGAGCTGCAAGCAAAAAGAGATCGCAAGTACGCGAAAAGGAAAGCGATGGTGGCTGGAGATGCTGAAGATTCTGATTCAGCAACTGTATCATCTATCAGCAACTCCACCAACTCGAACGATGAGAGCTAAGCCCTCATGGCCAAAGATGCCAAAAGCGTGGCTGATAACTCCTGCAACAGCTACGAAAATGGAATGAATGAGCCTGAGGTAAATTCTCAATCTAGAACCCTTAATACTGATAACACCTTTATGATTACAGGAGATTACTCAGAATCTAGAGGCACCTCAACCAATGAAGTTGATGAGTATGATTAGCTCATGACCGATCATCAACTACTGAGATCATTATTCGAGAAAACTCCTGCTATAAAATCGGAAACTAGAAAAGGGGGTCAGTGAAGATCAGTCAAGGAAAGAGACAATCACGGTCTACTATCCAGATGAGAGCTTTATATGAAATCAAGAGGTTCAAATACAAACAGGAGCAAACAGTCAAGAACTGCATGAAGGAATCTCCACTGATGGATAACTTTCCATCAAAAGCTTTAGTGGAAAGCATTGGAGGAAAGATAACCACTACTGATAAAGGAAAAATAATCATGATCCAGGATGTGACTGAAGCATCCGACGACGACACACCAGAAAAACCCAAGGATTATGATAAATAGGAAACTCAAAAGAGAAACATGATGGTGAACAGGAATGTCCCTCATCCACAAAACTTTAGATGAGCAAAGGAGGTACCTAATCAGTTCATCCTCCTGAAGAAACTTCCTGACTGAAACAACATCAACGCAATGGAGCTAAGAGTCAGAATCTCCCTCATCAGTCCAGGGGGAAAAACAAGAGCAACTAGAAACTGAAACCAGTTTAGTTCAGAAAAGAGCAACAACCGTGGAGACAAGACCATGACAAGTCCAGTCAAGCTCAACATCAACCAAGACATCACATAACTGGACCTTATCAGTCTCGGTTCAACCAAAATCAGTTCAATGCTCCACACTTTCAGTCAATACACCATCAGTCGAGATCAACTCCAGTATCTCAAGGGAGATACAATACTGATCAAAGGAGACCTCCAGTCTACACAAGACCTTACAACTACAAGAAAGAGGTTCCAAAAGTGAAGAAGACTCGACTAAGAAAAGCACATGTGCCAACTAAAGTACCTTCGACTCCAGTCAAACGACCAGTCAACCGCAAAGGAGCAGTAGCATGACCAGTGCTGAAGCAGATCTGGGTTCCCAAGGGAATAATAAGTAACGCTCAAGGACCCAAACATTGACTGGGTACCTAAAATACTTCTTCCTTGCAGGGCAAAACCAGGAAACTCAAGAAGAAGGAAGAAGGCCAAGGCTCCAATCAAAACATGGTATCTGGATAGTGGCTGTTCGAAGCACATGACGGGCTACAAGGAGTATCTAACTCAATATGTTGAGAAAGCTGGATCAAAAGTTGCATTCGGAGTCAAATCATTAGGAAAAACGAAAGGCTATGGTGTACTCAACATGGTTAACGCCAGTATCAATAATGTTAGCTATGTTTCTGGACTAAAACATAATTTGTTGTCTGTGAGTCAATTTTGTGACAGCGGATTCGCAGTGAAGATCAAGAAGGATGAATTCACTGTGAAGAACAACAAGAAGAAGGTGGTGCTGAGAGGAATCAGGAAATGAAATCTCTACGTCGTATTATGGGAAGATAGCCCTCCTGAAACATGCCTCATCAGCAAGAGCAACACAGAGCTCAACTGGCTATGGTACAGAAGGTTCAACCACCCCAACTTCAAAACAATTATCAAACTTGCAAAGCACAAACTGGTAGATGGTTTACCTTCTATTGTGTTTCAGAAGATGCAAGAATGTGAAGCATGCCAAAGAGGAAAGTAGACCAGAGCTTCATTCAAGTCAAAATCAGGCCACTCCTCTGAAAGAATTCTCCAACTGCTTCACATGGATCTGTTTGGTCCAGTGTCTCCCAGAAGCTATAGCAGTAGAAAATACACCCTAGTAGTTGTAGATAATTATCCACGATACACTTGGGTTGTTTTTTTTTCTATACAGAGAAAACGAGAAATTGAAGGAGCTACCAAAGCTGATGAAGAGACTAAGTGTTGAAAAGGACATGAACATCATCAGCATCAGGTCAGACAGATAGACTGAATTCCTCAATTCAGTGATTCAGAATTACTGCAAAGAAAGGGGGATCAGTCATCAGACTTCTGCAGCAAGAACTCCGCAGCAAAATGGAGTAGCTGAAAGAAGAAACAGGTCTTTGAAGGAAGCAACAAGGACGATGCTAGCTAAATCAAAACTTCCACTGAAGTTTTGGGCTGAAGCCATCAACAATGCCTGCTACACTCAGAACCGTTCATTCCTCACTCATAGACATGGAAAAACTCCATACGAGCTATGAAAGAACAGGAAGCCAACAATTTCTTACTTTCATGCTTTCGGTTCTAGGTGTTATATCCATAACAATGACAAAACAAAGTTAAACACCTTTGATAGCAAGGCTGATCCAGGAATTTTTCTTGGATATTCTGGTACTGAAGATTCCAGCAAAGATTATCGAGTGCTTAACTCTCAAACTCTAGTTGTGGAAGAAACACCTATTGTTATTTTTGACGAGTTCAGGAAACAAGAAACTGAAGATAATGCTAAGAATAAAGGAGTTTCCAGTACAGAAAAGAAAAGCATCGAACCAATTGAAGTATTGGTGTGGGGACCAGGAAATGATGAAGATACTGAAGAGCTTCAGTATCAGAAGATCAGTCAAGTAGCTGAAGGTCCAACTGAAGTTACAATAGAAGACATCAGTCAAGGGGGAACTCCACTCACTAGAGGGCCCAAAGAAGCTGCAATTGAAGAACGCGTGGAACCAAACTCACCACCTGTTCAACACTCCCCTGCTCGAGGAGCAACTGAAGCCATCACAAAACTATGATCGACTAAATACCACGACCCATCCTAACTGAAGAACCTTCACCTTCACCAGAAGAAATCAAGAAGTACAAAAGATAGTTCGAGCTACATTCCAAGGACAACATCATTGGAGAACCATCAGAAGGTGTAAAGACTTGAAGATCAATGTGCAACCTCATCTATGACATCAACTATAACTGCATCAACAAATATGAGAATTTCAGTTGCTTTTTATCAGAAATTGAACCCAAAGATATAGAAGAAACACTGAAATTCACTCAATGGATAATAGCTATGCAAGAAGAACTAAATGAATTCAACAGGAATTCAGTTTGAGAGCTAGTGGATCGCCCAGATGATGCAAAGATTATTGGACCGAAATGAATTTATAAGAATAAGAAGGACGGGAAAGGAAATGTTGTCAGAAACAATGCAAGGCTAGTGGCCAAATGATACAGTCAAGAAAAAAGGATCGATTACGATGAAACCTTTGCCCCAGTTGCTAGACTGGAAGCAGTCAGACTTTTTCTAGCTTATGCAGCATACATGAAATTCAAAGTACACCAGATGGACGTGAAGTGTGCATTTCTCAATGGAATACTCACCGATGAAGTCTACGTGGAACAACCTCTAAGTTTTGAGGTTGCTGGACCAGATAAGGTGTACAAACTCAAGAAGGCGCTCTATGAATTGAAGCAAGCACCAAGAACGTGGTATGACACTCTCTCTGAGTATCTGATCGAACAAGGATTCAAGAAGGGATCAATGTATAGAACATTGTTCACACTAAAAGAAGGAGAAGATCTCCTACTTGTTCACATTTATGTTGATGATATCATCTTTGGATCTAGATCCGAACGAATATGCAAGAAGTTTGCTGAGATTATGACGAATAAATTCCAAATGTCAAAGATGGGATAAATGAATTTCTTTCTGGGATTACAAGTAAAGCAAACCAAGGAAGGCATACTGATTAATCAGTCAAAATATGCTAAAGAACTGATCAACAAGTTCGGGGTTCAACACATGAAGATTGTGAAGACAGTAATAGATTCCTCCAGATTGCTAAATCCGACAACCAATAATATACTATTTGTCACTACAAAATAAGGAAAACTGCATGATAATAAAAGAATACGATCAATTTTTCACCAAAATAATCAGAGCACCAAAATTTGCACAAATATACCTGGAACAAAATACACCTATAACAAAATCTTCAAGAAAAAACGTTAACTTCAACTCCTTCCATATCTTCACATATCCAATTGACTTCTTCAATGTCATTTTGAACTGTAGGACTACAGAAATTGCTTTGCAGATAGGTTTTTTAACATCTGCCAGTGGCTCCATATTGTAAACACCTCTAGCTCTTGTAGATATAACAACATGCCAATCAGTATCAACTGGATCTCCTACATGAAACACTTGTGTAGCTTGGGAAGATAGAATGAAAGGCTCTTCGTGTCGTATAATATTTGTGAAGTTAGCAATTGTAAACCCATTAATATTTTGTTTTAACCGTTTTCCTTTTGAAACCCAGTCACATCCAAATAACACAACTTGACGGTTAACATAACGTAGTTCAATGATCTCAGTTAAAACTCCATAATAATCCAACTCACTTAGTATAGGATTTTCATCTCGTGTGCTAGAATAGCTTGATGTCGCTACTTTCACAGATATTCCGCTGTTTTGTGTTTTTCTTTTGTGCTCCAATTCGCTAGTATGAAATCGAAAACCATTTACAACATATCTTTCGTAGGAAACTCCAATGATGTCTGGTCCATCGGCAAACAATTTCAAATCCCGAGATATTGGGTCCTCCTCAAGCATGTCAACATGTTTAACCTAACAAATAATTAAAGATATATAATTATACATAAAAAAACAAAAATATAATTTAAAATGACATTCTAATAGAAGCTTACATGATTAGAAAACCATTTAGCAAATTGTTCACTATGAATGCGTTCAACCTGATGTCTTGCAACACGGGGATGATTTTTTTCTACTATTGCACGATGATGCCTACAACCACAATTTTAATTATACATCTAAGTATATGTATAAAATTAATCTTAAGATAAATGCAAGAATAGGTATGTGAAATACTTACTCAATGTAAGGTTTAACTGCCTCACAATTAAATAAAATGTACTGGTGTGCTTGGCTAAGTGTGTCATCATCAAGCTTTTTAGTTGTTCCTTTCCCAACACCATGACCAGTCAATGTGAATACATCCAACACAAGTGCATTGGTGTTATTACTATTAGTATGTAACGATTCATTCTCATTTTGACTCTTTTTGTTGAATTTGGATTCAACATAATCTGCCAGGTACAGAGAGCAGAATGTTAAACATTCTTCAGCCATATATCCTTGTGCAATTGAGCCTTCCGGTCTACTCCTATTGCGAACATATGACTTTAGTGTTCCTAAATATTTTCATTTCACATGAAACAAATCAAATTAATTCATATGTTAACAAATATATGAAAACAAATACTATAGCAATTTAGTAATTATCTCTCAACTGGATACATCCAACGATAATGAACAGGGCCGCCAAGTTTGACTTTAGTAGCTAAATGAATGGTTAAGTGCACCATAACATCAAAAAACGAAGGTGGAAAAATCTTTTCCAAATCACAAAGAGTTACAACAATTTCTTTTTCAAACCGAACAACATTAGGATGGTAAATTACCTTAGAGTATAATTCTCTAAAGTATTGACTTATTCGAATCAAACGAAATCGAACAGATTTTGGTAAAACTCTCCTCAAGGCTACTGGTAATAATTGTTGCATCAGAATGTGATAGTCGTGACTTTTTAGACCGATGAGCTTTGGTGGTTTCAACAGAACACAACGTGATATGTTAGATGCATAACCATCAGGTACCTTTACCCGTTTCAAGACATTGCAGAACATGCTCTTTTCTTGCTTATTCATTGTAAAGCATGTTGGAGGCAAGTATACCTTGTCAGAACCCTTCGAAATCGGATAAAGCTGAGTTCTAATCCCCATATCTTCCAAGTCAAGTCTTGACTTTAGATTATCTTTTGTTTTTCCATTCGTCTGTAGAAAAGTCGAACAAATGCTCTCACAAATATTTTTCTCAATATGCATAAAGTCAAGATTGTGACGTATTACATTATCTTTCCAATAGGGTAACTCAAAGAAAATACTTCTCTTTTCCAGTTATGTGGCAATTCTGAATTAGTTTTGACATCTTTACCAAAAGTAAAACTTATGTCTTTTAGTTCTTCCAACAACTTATCCCTCGATGGTCTGCGTGGAGGCCCTTCATACTCTTCTGTACCATCAAACAAGCGAGCATTTATTCTAAATGCATGATCTATTTCCAAAAATCTACGATGACCCGTATAACAATATTTTCCTCCATATTTTAACCAACGCGATTGCGTGAATTTGTGACATACAGGACATGCAAGTTTACCTTTTGTGCTCCATCCTGATAAATTTGCATACCCTGGAAAGTCACTAATTGTCCACAATAAGCTTGCACGCAACTGAAAGTTTTGTTTAGTTGAGGCATCGTATGTTTCTATTCCAGCTTCCCATAGATCTTTCATGTCAGAAACAAGAGGTTGCAAATAAATATCAATATTATTTCCTGGCTCTGATGGGCTAGGAATTAATAAGATAACAAGAAATATGATTGTTTCATACACATCCACGGAGGAAGATTATATGGTATTAGAACAACTGGCCATGTACTTTGTGTCACGCTCATATTACTAAATGGATTAAATCCATCTGAAGATAATCCAAACCTCACATTTCGTGGATCCTTGGCGAACTCAGGATATTTGCTATTAAATGTTTGCCAAATGGGAGAATCAACCGGATGTTTCATATGCCCATCATTTGTATGACTTTTAGCATGCCATTGCACGTGGCATGCAGTTTTTGATGACATGAACAAGCATCACAATCTAGGTTTAATTGGAAAATACCACAAAACCTTCTGTGCAATCTTTCTTTTCTCACCAGTTGGATCATTTTCTGAAGTACGCCATCTTACCACATTACATGTCACACATGATTTTTGCTCCTTGTTCACTCCCCAATATAACATGCAATCATTAGGACAAACATCTATCTTCTCATAACCAAGGCCCAAGTCTTTTATTAATTTTTCAAATTCGTAATATGACTTTGGTAAGTCGGCCATTGCCTCAGGAAAAGCTTCTCGTAATAATTCTAACAACATTTCAAAGTGTTTGTTACTCCATTTACCAAGGCATTTAATGTGCAACAAACGTATGATGAATGACAATTTTGTGAAATTCTCACATCCATCATACAAACTCTTTTGGGAATCATCAATCAACTTATAAAATTTTCCAACAACCCCAGTGGCAATTTCTGCATCCTCAGGAAATCCTACCGGACTATGTACATCACTTCTATATTGTGGAGTTCCAAAAGCATCATGCAATAATCCATACATGTCATCAGCATCATGTGAAGTCCTATAATCAAACGAAGAAGAAGAAGAACCATTTGGATTATGTGATGAAAACTCTCCATGAGCTACCCAATCATTATACCCTTTAATAAACCCCTTAACTATCAAATGTTCTCGTGCATCACTTCTTCCAACACATCTACCAAGTTTGCATTCTACGCATGGACATAAAATCATTCCATTCTTGATTGATTACGAAATACAAACTGTAAAAACTTCTCAACTCCAAGCATATACGGTTCACTATGTCTTGGTTTATTCATCCAACTTTTATCCAATTTCTTGAAAGAGAAACAATGATTTGGCACAACCCTTCATGCAAAAAATAAAGCACAAAAGAAAAAGGTTAAAATAGAACCCAATACAAACCACATACCAAGATTATTCTGAAATCAAGTAAAAAAAAAAAAGATTATTCTGAAATCACTTAATTCAACCGCTAAACTCCAAAGATCAATTTCTAAACCAAGGGATAAAGCAAATACATATTTAATAACTATATTGATCAAGGTTGTGCTGAAAAACTCAGCCCACAACTCACATTTAATTACATTGTTTTATTTTATTTTTAAGAAGGAATTACATAATTTAATTTAATTTACTAGCTAGGAATCTGAAATTCTAACAATTTGAATTTGAAATACAAAAAATTTGATATTTTTTTTCAAGAAATAGATCATGATTTAATTTTGCTTGCGAACACCAGCAAATTCGATAGGGTCGAACACGCACATGCATGTACAAATATTCTATATATAAAATTAAAATTAAAAAATCAGAACTATTAACTATCTATCATACATCAACCAAAAAACGTAAATCAAAATCAACTCCTCATATCATTGATCACCACATCCACTAAACTTCCACAAACAAGCCCCAACTCACACAAACTATAAGTCTTATTACAAGCTAAAATCAAGATTGGGATCAATTTGACGAACAAGGGATTCATAAACATTTTTATTCCTTACAAAACCATAGTGCACTACATTCAATCTTTACGCTCTATATGGACATCTGATTTGCATAAAAAAAAAACATAACATGTACGAAATTGGATTGGATATGCCTCATAAAAATGAAAAAGAGACTGAATGGATTCAGAAATTCATAATTAAAGAGAGCAAGCAATTGCATTAATAGGAACCTACCTCTGTTCAGGTGAGAAATCAGAGGGCCAAAAGCGGCGCTGGAAAGGCGAGAAGGGAGTGCCGGAGGAGCCGCCGAAAACTATGGCGCAGGGCGCGACTATCAGTGGGGGCGCGGCGTCTGCACTCGTGCTGCTTGCGAGGCTGTGGCTGGGGGTGCGGCACCAGGGAGATAAAGGGCGGCGGCGCTGCGGTGTTGGGGTAGGGGTGAGTTGCAGCGAGAAGGCCAGCGAGAGGAGGGATGGGAGGGGGCGGCTGGAACGTGGGAATTGGTATGAAAGATAGGATTTAGTTAGGGAGGGGAATTGGTATGAAATGGGAATTAGTTAGGTAATTTCAGGTTTTAGATTAAAAGAAAAAAATACTAGTTATTAATTAATTTATTAAGTATTATGTATATGTCATACATTAAACTATACACATTTATTATATAAAAATGTGTATCTCATTGAAATCATCTAATGTATACACGAATTAAGCAATACTATTTTTAAAAATAAAATATTAAATTATTCTCTTTCAAAATTAATTTTGCTAACACATTGAAATGTCGTAATTATATAGGTATAACGATATATAATATGTTGTGTTGTAATAGCATATAGTAGATGTTTAGCAACATTCTATAATGTCGTAATAAGATTAGTATTATGACATATAGGATTCAGTGTTGCAATAATAATCAATAAATATTTAATAATCAATAATAAAATAGTTGATCGATGTCACAATAAAGATCTTATTATGACATGTAATATTTTATGTCACTATAACTATGTAGTAATAGCTACTTTTTTTATAGTGTTTGTAATTTTATTCAATTTGTTGAAGCATGTATCAGACGAGCTTAAATGAGCTCGAGCTCAAACTCGATTAAAACTCCACAATCGAGTCGAACCAAGTTGAGTAGTCGAGCTTGAGCTAAAAAATATCAAGCTCGACTGAGCTCGAGCTTCATG
The DNA here is from genome assembly GCF_028751815.1 of Salvia miltiorrhiza. NCBI lineage: Eukaryota > Viridiplantae > Streptophyta > Magnoliopsida > Lamiales > Lamiaceae > Salvia > Salvia miltiorrhiza. Next base: position 32,023,103 of record NC_080388.1, read on the forward strand.
CATATAGCTGAGTTTGAGTCTGAGCATAGCAATACTCGACTGGACTCAGCTCATTTACACCCCTACGTGTGATCAGTCTAACAGAACTGACTGGCCAAGTTGACTTGTAGCTATAAACAAAGAAATCCAAGGTTAAGGGTTTCCTCTGTATATCAAGGTAATGAATGTAATAGAGTTGCTCCTAACTATGTAAAACTGCTTGTGTGCTGTAATTTATGTATTTACTTCAATTTGTCGCATTTGCTTAAACTACCTTTCAAACTAACAATAAGCAAATCAAGTAAAACTGATTATGTTTTTACTATCACCACTTTGGCTTAGTATTGTTTTATATGTTAAACCTTCCAGCATTCTGACCACAAGCATTGCATGCATCATAAGCTTAAAACTGAATTCAAGTTTTATCAGATTAACTTAAGTCATTGATCTTTAAAATGCACTTTGCCTTAACTGAAAAGACAACTTAAAAGATTTTCTAAGCGAGTTAAAACTTTCATCACATTCCGTACACGTTTCAGTTACTAGTTCAACTAATCTGTTGACGAACAGTCGGTAGAGTAGTTAACTAATCACTTTGTTATGCAGGGTTTATCTGGACATCAGTCAGCTAACTTCAGTTTGTTGATCTGTATCATCCAACTGTCTCATTATCAGTTAGCCCCCCTTAGAACACTCAAATTGAAAAATGAGTAAAATTGCTAGCTAGTGTATCCCCCCATACACCTGTATATACTCGCCTTGGGACCAACAACTGAGTTGGAGACTCAAAAGAATTCTGCCTCCTCATACCAACAATTGGTATCATAACAAATGTTTTCTTGACCACTACTTTTAGATATTAGGTTTCTCAGAACTGATCACATTTTTTTTACAATATAAGGATTTAAAATTTTTTCACAATAAAATTATCTTAGTGCATTTTTTCCATAGAGCACTCTACTTTCTGATATCAACACTTGATATCCAAAATCCGAATAGAAGTTCAAAAGATCTTTGTATTTTGTAAAAGATTTTTCATTCATCCAATAGTTTATAAAATGTCATTATGGAATATCTCTTATCGTGTAGAGACCGAGTCCTCTCTTAGGTGTATAAAGTTCAGAATCTTTCACTCAAAATCTCACCTATTGAAGAGGAAACTCAGAGGTCATCTGACAGAACAACTCATATGAAAATTTAAAGCTTCATGGAAATGTTGTCGTCCAAGGAGCCTGCTGAGTCATCGACAGAGATATACGATCTCATGGTCAATCGGTTTGAAAATATGAAATTAAAGCTCAAAAAGCACAAAATAGTCCATCAAGAATATCACATCTAACCCTTGAGGATCAACAAGTCATCAAAGGAATCATCAAGCTCAGATGATGAAGGCAACAACCACTTTGCCGACAAAGCCAAAGACATTCTACTCAGTAATCAAGATAGTAGCTTCACTGGCTAAATGAGCCAAAGGTAATATCCAAGCATCTATTTAAGTCCATATCTAAAATTGTTGTTATCTCTGAACATGAAGCAGACTTTAGGGAAAATCTCCCCTACAAAAGAGAAGATTGAGACAATCAAAATAGAACATGAGAATCTGCTCAATCAAGCCCAACATGAGATTGACTATTTAAAGGAGAAGCTTGGTGGACGTCGTATACCACCAAATAATTCCTGTAGAATTATCAAAACCAATTAGTATAATGATAAGCAGGGTCGATCCCACAGAGAGCGGGTAAAATCATTCAATTCCCTATAATCTATAAATTTGGTGTAGCCACCACGCCTTAATTTTGAGAAGAATTATTAATTAAACTAAGAAAAAATAATTAATCAAATAAAATGATCTAGAAAAATATCAATAGAAAGGTAATTCGGCTCAAATAAATCCACACTAATTCAAAGCTCTGATCATCGACGAAAAGATTAATTAATCCCTATCAACCAACTAGTTATAGGATACCATGATACGCACTGACATACCCCAATTCCTACTTACTGTGTCGATAGACGGCTGGATACGCCAGTCCTGCCTATTTCCCTTATTAAAATATAACCTAGCTGGATACGCCAGTCATAGATTTAATATTCTAATAGCATTAAGAAGAAGGAACCCAGTTTAGATCAATTATCCTAGATACGCTAGTAATAATTAATCTACCAATTTATTCCTACTACAAACACGGTAGCTTTATCACTAATCAGCCATATTCCAACAATTACGGATTGGAGGTGCTAATTGACTGTAATCTAATTTAATCTAAGTTGATCAGGCTTAAAATAAATCAGAATTATCTTTAAACCCTAGGAATAAATCGAAATCAATAGGATTCAATTTTATGCTCAATTAGGTCTCACAGATTAATAAATTAGTGCTTCATTATTCTCGCCGAATTAAAAGTTTAGCTACTCATAATTAAACTAAGAAAAAGCAAATAAATTAAAGCAAACATAGAACAAAAGAATTGAAATTGCAATTAAATAAAATCACCACCAAACCAAAAGAAAGTGAAAAAATCATCTGCCACAAATTGAATCCAAGGTCCAGCTGCCACTTTTAATTCTCCCAAACTAAAGAACAATTAAAACCTAACTAAAACTCTCTGTAAAAGAAACGTGCAGATCAATAATTAAAGGAATAAAAAGTTAGGGAAAAAAAGGTGTAAACTAAAAGTCAACCTAATTCCTCTTATATGGTGCTAAAAGTGGCGGTTACACCCTATCATAAATAAGGGAATTAATCCCTAATTTCCTTAACTAAGCAGCCGCCCATCACTAAGAATATGGGCTGATCGGCCAATTCAAAATAGGCCCAACAAAATATAATTAAAAAACAAGAATTTTGGGCTAAATTAAATCTAGACAATTAATTCCAAGCCCAATCTCTAAACATCTTCAAAATCAACGCTAATTTTCATCAAAAGCTCGATTTCCACCAACTTCTTCCATCCACGAGATCCATCTCCAATCCATCTAATTCCTGCGCCAAATGTCAACAGCTTGGGTAATATCAAGGAAAAATCAACGGCAAAACGACACGAAAATAGATAACTAAATCACACACATCAAAGCTGCAACAAACTGAAGCCATCCATGCTGAAGAAATCAAAGAGCTCAAGGAAGAGAACTTCGAACTACAGTACAAAATTGAGCTAGGTGACAAAATCAACAACGACAAGGAAAAGAGTCTGAAGAAGCTTGTGGACAAATACTACGCCATCTATCACAAAACAAAAAACTTCCAAAGCTCAACTTAAAGATTCACTTGCCAGAGAAAATGCTCGACAAAGACACAATTGCTTGTAGAATGCGAAGGATGAAAATGGCATCAAGACCATGCAAAGAACAACTACAAACAGATCAAGGTCTTTGATCCATCAATACAAATGTACAATAGCTATGTACAATAGCTGCTGAGCACTCCTAAGGTTAGGTCTTAAAAATCTCATATACTGATTCCATCAGTTGACCTCAAGAGACTTAGTTGAGAATCAATCAACATGTGCCCCTTCCAATGATTGATATCATATACTGAAATAATCTCAAGCCATAACATTGTGTGTTACATTCTTTTATCTGTAGCAATGTTTTACCTCAATGTGTATGTTGGGAACTTAATGAAATATCCTAATCCTAGTTTTGATGATACCAAAATCAATAGGTTTCTCGTGTAATAGACTAGAACTGTTCGAACTCAAGTGTTAGAGTTCTTTTTCTAGTTTAGTTCTGTTATGAAGACTGAAGACTGAAGATCGAAAGACTGAAGACTGAAGACTGACGTAGCCGACTGTTGTAACAATGAAAAGTAGAGTCAAATACTGATATTTGACTGACCAGTCCAAAAATCAGTTACGACTGATTACTTAATGCGAGCCACGTGGACTCAACTAATTGATACTAAAGTCAAGTATCAGTTAGACATTCTTCCTCGCACTGAACCTCTAAAGTTTAAAGGAAGCCACGCACTCCAGAAGTACAGCCACAATAAATGCAGAATCTCAGGATCGTCCTTTCTCTGCAGAGGCCCTTCCTTTTTGGTGGTTACCTTTTTCAGAGATGTCCTATCTCCTGCTCCTCAATAGCCGTTCTTACCAAACAAGGATCCTCAAAGATTGAAGCCTCAGCCCAAGTTCAAATTACTCTCTAACGGAAGAATTCTTGAAGACCATTTCAGCCAACAAATCTATTCAAGACGTCTCTTATAAATAGAGCTCGAGGATCACTTCAATCTTCACCGATTCAACTACATAAGCTGAAACGCTGCCGAATTCGTCACTCAGCATTCAAAGCCATTCCAAAGTTTGAATTGAAGAAGAGAATCACAAAGTCAAAATTAGTCACTGCTGATTACATACATTCTCTTAGAACTTAGGCAAATATTGTATATCCAAAGCCAAGGTATAACTGATTGCAGAGAACTTGTTCTTTGTAATCTAGTTGGCAAGTTTTCGAACCTCTATTCAACTGACCGAATTGAGAGTTTGAGTTGTAAAGGAGTTCAGACCAGTGCTCTGTCTCCGAAGAGATCTTAGTGCCCAGTGTGCGCTAAGAGTGAGAAATCCAATCAGGTGTGTTGGCACTGAAGATAGGATCTTCAGTTGTCTAGGTTTGCTGTGCACCCGTAAGCACATGCCCAATGAAGTTTGTCAGTGTGATCGACTGACCGTGGATGTAGGAAGTGTTTTTCGAAACACGCAAAAATCTCTGTGTTGTTTATAGCTTTCAGTTTTTACCTTCTTACTTGTGTTCAAACCTTCTCCAACTGAAACTGATTAACTGCAAAGAAAAACTTAATCTCTGACAACGTGATTAATCCCACAGGCAATTTCGAATTAAAAATTTTCCGCTACGTGTGTTATTAGTCTAATTGATTAATCTTCAGATAGTCAGTAAGATTCATAACATCTCTCTATTCAACAAACTTGACTGAAGCTTTACGTGTATCAGTTAAAGTCTTAGACTTAACTGATAACTCCTTACTGAAGAGTATTCAGTATCAGTCATCAACCTAAACTTTAATAAACTCCTTTAACTAAAAAGGTTGTGTCAGTTTGTGTTTCAAGTTTCGTTTTGAAAAATAGCCCATAGGTGTATTCTCCTCCCTCATACACCTATTCGAGACCCTCCGGACCTAACAGTGTATTCCCTTACACATTTACATAAGCATGTACCTCACTCAGTGCACTTAATGTTTACCCTGCTATCAATCTGTTAGTTTCCTTGTCTACTATCAATTGGCGTTAGATTGCTCATATCCTATTACATATGAAAGACAAGGTCTTGCAAGTTCAAATCAAAAACCAACAATTGGTATCACTGATCGAACAAGACCTAAATTTCACGAAGGGAAAGCTAACCCCTCCAAACCCTATCTAAAATGGGGTACCAGAAAAACATTTGAAATTGGGGGAGAAACTTATTGGTGTGCAATCTGGTGCTAACAAAGGAAGCTGAGAGAAATATCTGGAATCTCAGATTCCAGATGATCAGAGCATCTTGAACATCCTCAACGGCTATCTCTTAAATCATGTTAGAGGATCTCAGTCCAAGAAGTATCTCTTGACTAAGATCATCAGATGTCATATTCAACACTTGGTTAAGATACTTCATCAAGAGGAATCATTTGAAGGAAGAAATAATCAGCTGAAGCGAGGCTCAATTCTATTCAGTCAGAAACCACAATGCTCAACCATTCATCCTTGAAGACTCATTTGTTCAACCAGCTAGCCAGCTCAAGTCAAGGAGCACAAGAAGATTAAGCTAGAAGAGCAGAAAACCAGAAAGATGATGTTGTTATCAAAAGAAAAAAATGGATCAAGCTGCTACAACACCAATAATTGGTAGACCCAGGACAATGGAACCAATTATTGGTATCAACTACAGATATTCAACAATTTATATCAACAAACTGGTGTCATAGCTCCGTGCTAATACTCCAAGCTGATCCAGTCAACATCACATCATCAAGAAAGACAAAGCATCATGAATCGTCATGCAAAATGAATTCAACAATTGGTATATTCAAGAATTCAACTTAGTGCCGTCAACATCCAACAATTGATATCAATGATGTCCAACAAGTGATCTTCAATATTATCGGTTGGTATCAGACATCAAAACAATACGCAACTACGAAGACTTCATATTGAATAATGATGCTCAAGGAAGATCAGCACGAATCTCACATGGGAAAAAAGTTGAATCATAGAAATCAGCTTCACAAAATCGTGCTGAATCAAAGTACGAATCTCACATATATATAGGCTCAGCCGAACACCCTCTTAATACATTTTTCTAAAATGACCCAATCATAAAAAAAATCAATTTATATAATCTTTATAGCTTTTTTTTATATCAAACATTGGATCAACATCCGGTAACCTAAAAATTAACGCGGAGTGTTGGATCCTACGTCGAAAATCATGCGTGGAACAATACTCCTAACTCCTAAGTTAGGCCGTTAATGCCGAAAATGGCGTACTTTGAATTTAGGTTGGTTGCATATAAATTACCGAATTTATATAAAATGAAAATAATATAAGTCAGTATAAATGTACGAATAATTCAAATTTTCTCTCTCCTCTCAATTTTTTCCATCAAAGTTTCTCTATCTTTTTTTCTATTTTAATTCTTTTCAAAAAACCGTTAACTTCGATTCATGAAAAAAATATTTAACATGAATAATAAATTAAAGATTACGAGAAGATTTTTCATTCGATGCAAAATTATAAAAATATGAATTTAAAATAAATAAGTTATGATCGCTTTACAATATATAAATTTCATTATTATTATACATATTTAATTATTATTATACTATACTCATTATGTTTAATATTATACTCATTAAGTTGATAGCATTGTTATTATACACTAATTAAAATCAAATACTAATTATTTAAATTAACATAATTTTTGTAGTTACCTATTAATCTAAATCATATGTAATGATATTTTGACATTTTTTAAAAATAAATAAATATATCGTTATCCCGTACATCACACGAGAGGGCATTCTAGTTACCATAATAGCACACTAAACGATAACACATAGATTGCTCTTGATGCATTGATTAAGTCAATTCAAATGATAAAGTTGAGGCAAATAAATTTTTTTTAGTAATTTTTTTTTGTTCGAATATCATCGACAAGTTGGTTATATTTCGATATAATCCTATTTATACTAGTCGATCATTATAGTATTATTATAACTTGTTAAACTATCTAATCAATTTATGATAATAAATATGTTGTACTATCTTGTATTATGAAAAAAATGCTATTAATACTACTGGTTATGGATTTGGAGGTTTATCTAGAGCACAATGAGAAGAATGATTCTAAATTCTCATGACATAAAAGAAAATTCTCTTAAAAAGATCATGGGCCTTACAGCCACATAAAGCTGTATTTTTAAAAAGCGAAAGAGAGAAATTTGTAATCCATGAAAACAACATTTATGTTATTTTTCGTATTTGGCAACTCGGCCCATTTAAAAAGAGCCCGGCCCAAAACCCGCAATACATTGTGTATGCTGTTAATGACGATAGACAGCAATTTCTACTCCCATTTTCGCAGCATCCCAAAACAAACAACAGTTGAATTTCTCTTTATCGATCGCCTCTAACTCCGCAAAAATCACAAGCCAAAGAGCAGGCAAAAAGGGATTACATGCATGTATCTGCATACACCAACAAATCTAACGATCTATAATTTCAGTTTAGTCCCCTTATTTGTCAAATTTCCCTGTTTACAGTTGTGAATCTCGAAATCGTTTCTCCAATCCGCATTTGCGAGGTTAGATTTTCATTCGTTTGTTTATTTATTTGATTCTTTTATGGGAAGGAAAAATTATGCCTCGCGTTGAAGTCATTGCTGGAGTATTTGTTTGGCAATCATTCTGTAAATTTGGGGTTGGAGAATATTAATTATGTGAATGAAAAATTGAAACAAATCTGTTGGGCAGTCACTTTAGCATCCCCACTTCACCTAACTGTGATATCTGTACATATGTAGGAGTCCCATTGCATTCCTGTGTTAGTTTTGAATTTCTCGTTTTTATATATTTGTTGGATCTCACTCAATGATTCAGTCTTAATGATTTGAGTTTCAATTGCTTCTTTGTTCTCTTTTCAGTATTGAGTTCGCGATTACAAGAAAGAGTGGAATTTAGATGGTGTATTTGCGGTGTTTGGCTATGGGTGTTTGCTTTGACTATTCGTTATTTTTACTGAGAATGTGGTAAAGGAAGTGTCTCTTACTCAAACATTTGCATAATGGCGGATGCGGAAGCTCTATTAGAGGCCTCAGGATCCAGATTTAGTGATCTGGAGCTCATCGGAAGAGGTTCCTTTGGAGATGTTTATAAAGGGTAAATTTATGGAAATGTAGTTGATGTAGTTATAAGTTTTGGTTTGTACTTTATGAAACTATGAGGTTTGAGGATTTTTCCCCCCATTCAAATGCATTTAGCCATTGACAGTGCTGATGCTATGAACTTTTTTGCCCATATTGCTATGGAAACTTGACTATTCTTCACTCTTGGTAGTTGCATAGTTTCTTGCTTGTCTGTCATGCTAACATAATCAAGTCCGAAAGATATAATTTTCCTGAATGATAGGGTTGCCCTTTGTAATGTGTGTTCTTTAGATGCATGTCAATCTGTAAGTTTCCACCATTTATTTGGATCACTATTCTGCATGTGGTTGAAATTTTTGGACTTCGCATAATCGAAGATATAGTAAGATTTGTAGCTTTAATTCATTAGTAATTCCCATGCACATGGGAAGTATCTATTATGGTGTGTGGAGATGCAGTATTACTTAATCTAAATATTGCTGCTAGTGGTGAAATTAGACCATTTCTGGCAGATACACTGATGGAATAACCCTCATATACTGAAAAATTTAATGTAATTGAGACCTGAATTTCTGGTAAGCACTGGATCGATGATCTTTTGTAAGACCCGGCAGTTCATTTAGCTTAATGGAAGTGGCTTGAAACAACAAACAACTCTAAATTTAGGAGTCTTGCAACTAAGTTGCAGAATTTCAAATTTTCCCTGGCAGTCTAGAGTTTCATTGCATTTAGAGAATATCTTCGTGCTTAATGTGACATGTCAGTAAAGTACATTATAATTTCAATGTATGACTGAATAGGCTTGGAGAGACGTTAATTTGATTGCTGAAGCTTGCTTGTAAATGTTGTCGGTCGATGTTCCATTGATTAGAGCTCCACATTTATATGTTTCTGATTATCTATGGCGTAAATCACCAAACCAGGAAACAGATAGGCTCAGTTTTAATCACTCTTAGCTAAATATTGAGTTTGAATGACTACTACCGGTTAATGTTAGGTAAGGCTTGATTTGCTAGCTACTATGGCTTGAGAAGATTCTGTAATACTTGCATATGTTAATATGGAAAACCAGCTAATGCTATTATGGAAATCAATGAGAACCTTTCTCTTCTAGAGAGTATGGTATTATGTAGTTGAAATATGCGCCATTGTATGCGTTCCTACATGAACAAAGTTTCTTTTACTTGAAGAAGAGATTTTGCTGGCAATGGCTTTCATGATACATTACAAGGAACTTGTAGAGTTCTTCCCTGGAGATGATGTTAAATTAGTGTTTGCAGTAAAAGCCTATTTGTGGCTAGAAATCCTTCTGTTCTAACCAAAACTTGTCTGATCTCTTATTTATTAAATTTCTGATTTGTTTGTGTGGAAGTTTTGAACCTCACCTGAAGGGTCACTTTTTTTAAGTCGTATTGGCTTGTAAGTGTAAATAGTTTATTACAAAACTAATCAAATTGTTTTTCCTATTTTGCTTTTGCAGGTATGATAAGGAACTCAAAAAGGACGTTGCCATCAAAGTCATTGATTTGGAAGAATCGTGAGTGTATTTTCTCACATTAGTTTTACTTTGATAAAATATTTCATGTACCTTTCACCAATAATGTGGAACAAAAACTTTTTGCACGAGACGTTTTGTAAATAGTTGTGTAAAGCATCTTACTATCTTTTCTAACTTATTCTTTTCCCCAATCAATTTAGTCAAATTACATAACCATGTTATATGGGAGGAAATAACTGTCATGTACCGTACGTTTCACCATGATTACTGTGGAAAAACAACTTTTTGCATGAGACATTGTTTTCTAAATTGTTGCATAAAGCATCGCACTATCTTTTCCCTCGTCAATTTAGTCAATTTACATAACCATGTTATATGGGAGGAAATAACTTTTTTATGTGTGCTGGAAGTACGAAACTAGGTTTGATGAAGCTTAGGATACATCTACATGGGTTATTACATGAAATAGGTATATTATCTATTAAGAATATATTGGTTCAGCTTCCTACTAGGAAAGGGTTGTGCGTTGCTGTCTCTAAATAGAAATCAGTTTTCTTAGCTAATATGCACAACATAGCATGAGGCAAATATCTTGAATTCAGTGCTGATTGGTATGTTTGGGAGGTGTGGGGAAATAATACTTGTTAGACGCACCGTGGTATAATTTTTAGGGTATATATCACTTTTTGTCCCAACCTAAAGGTAATTACAAAAAAATATCCATCTTTTTCCTAAAATCCTGTTTGTGTCCCAAAAAAGTTTTTGGGGCCTGAAGTTTGATGTGTATCGCTGGGGCTTCGACGTGACATGCTGATGTAGATACACAAAATGAAGAGGATTTTCATTCATAATTAAGAAAAAACTGAAATACCACATAAGCATGAACGATGCCGTTTCTTTTAACACAAAAAGACCCACATAAGTGAAAACGTTCACGATTAACATGAAAAAACTCACTTCATTCGTGGTGGAATTTGCAATACTTCAATTCCATTTCACAATTCATCATCAAAAGTGGAAAGTGAGGTTTTCATCCCCTACAGCTGCAGCCATAGCCATGCCTACAATCTACACCCGTTTCCATTTCCATCTTTTTCCTCACCTTCATCCCTGCAACATTCCCACTTTCCTTCGATCAGACAAACAGCGACCACTTCAACCTCACCTGCGATGCCTACGTCAACAGCGACAGTATTCAAGTCACAACCAACAATCGCAGCCAAGCTCTCGATCAGAGAGCCGGCTGAACCACCTACAATGAGTTTCTGCATTTGTGGGAGAAAGCTTTACAAATTCCGGCTGATCTCTCCACTCAGTTCTCCTTTGTGATAGACTCATCTGGCAACAATAAGATCTCGAGGGACTCGCCTTTTCTTGGCTCTAAACAGTTTAGACTGCTGCTGTCCGGCTGAGGTGAGAAAGGGGAAGGCTGAGCCTCGACGGCAGGCGGCAGCGGCTTTTTCTTTGTTGTGGCCATCCGGTCAAGTAAAGGAGCTGACAGAGGCGGCGGCTTCGATAGCCGCTGGTGCCGCGATGAGAATGGAGAATGGGACTATAACAGTTGGACAGGGTGACTGGATCTTGTGGTGGTTATTGCTGTTGCCAAATATTGTAGAAGGTGAACGACAATGCCTTTTTTGCCTAGAAAGGGAGTGACGGCAGCAATTGCTGTTGTCTTTACTACCCAGGTGAGGAAGATGGCAGACATGGCGGCATCTGTTTGTGGTGACGTTTATGTTGTCGCTTAATTTGAGGAAGAAGAAAGGAACAAAGGATTATAGGATTTCAAATTGGCGTTTCCTGAGTTCCTGCAATTGAGGGATGGAAGTGACATTGGTTTCCAGTGGCTGATTCCGCCAGAATTTGAGAGAATGATGGGGAGGTGGAGGGGGTGAATAGGATTTTTTTATATAATTTTTTCATTTTTTTAAATAAATTTTGGTGGCCATGTCATTTTGTTTTTCCACTTGGATATGCCACATCCAAGCCCCAGTGATACACATCATATTTCAGGCACCACAGTTTTTTTGGGGAGACAATTTTTGGGAAACAATGGGTATTTTTTTGTAATTAGCTTTAGGTTGGGACGTTTTTTAAAAAAGTAAAAAATGATGGGACAAAAAAGCGTTATTTACCCTTATTTTTAAGTGTCCACATTTTGTTTAGAGGTTTGCTAGAGCACTTCATGATCTATACAATTGAAGTGCATTGTTGACTGTTTTCCGAATTTAGGTTGTGATGAGACCAATTTCCTCCAGACAGAATCCGTAAAGTTTCTTAGGGTTAGGCAGCAATGCAGCATAGATTGTCTGACAAAATTTAGTTTATCTCTGTCAAATCTTGTTGGCAATTCTGTAGTGTCATTAAGAGATTGGAGTTTATAAGTGGGTGAAGATCAAAGATAAATATTTTGTTCACAGAAAGAGTAAATACTGAGGAATCCTTAGTTGGTTATACATATTGGATATGCTGCAGTGTGCCTCTAGTTCTATGTCAGTGCAACTACCTGTGGTTGATACCTCGTTTTGTCCTTTTGTTTTTTCTGCTGCTGCTGCTGATTTGTGTGGTGTTGAGGGTTAGTCAATACTATACACCCTCTTATATGTGGGGCTATAGTCAGTTCTGAAGTAATGCAATGCCTCAGCCTTGGTTTTAAATTATTATTTATTCTTCGGATCTCAAAGATAGGCCCTTCATCTTGTGCCTTATACTTGCTTGTTCTTTCACAGGGAAGATGAGATAGAGGACATCCAGAAGGTACATTTGAGATTTCTGTAACTCAATTTATTGAAGTTATACAGTCACATTTTTTTCATTTCATTTTATTTGTTCATAGGAAATTGCGGTTCTTTCAGAATGTCGATCTCTATATATTACCGAGTATTATTGTTCTTATTTGCACCAAACTAAGCTGTGGATAGTAATGGAATACATGGCCGGTGGTTCTGTTGCTGATCTGGTAGGTTACTTCGACATCCTTCTATTTTACTTTTATGTCATTATTTCAATCTTTTGAAACTTACTCGCCCTAGATTTGATATTCCATATTGTATTAAACCTCACATATAAGCTTGTTAAAGTAGTTAATCTGTCACATTTCTTGTAGCAGCTGCATCAGGTTCTCCAAATTATCAATTATGGTCCTAGTAATTACTCCTTGGATAAATATTATGGTTCTTCAAAATTTTATGTCTCAAGTCATGCCCATAAAAGTAATGAGATTAAGCATCTGTATACCTTCTATGGACATTAAAAAGTTTGCTTCCCATGGCATCTTGTGCGAGAAGCATTGTTTTATCTGGATAAACTCTTTCAATGTACAGAGGCATCCAAGAGGACCATGAATGTAAGCTAATGTTGAGATGAAATAGTAGTCACTGTTGCTGTAGCTACTTGGTTACTTATTGACCTTCAGAGATCACGTATAGATAAGGTTCTATTCCTTTGCAGATTCAACCAAACCAGCCACTTGATGAAGTTTCGATAGCTTGGATTTTACGCGACTTGCTCCATGCAATTGAGTATCTTCACAGCGAGGGAAAAATTCATCGCGATATTAAAGGTACATTATCAGGCAATATCACTTCTTTTTACTTAATCTCGTCGTCACTGCTTTCTGAACTCGGTGACAATTTATGTATCATGCTTTCATATAATTTGAAAGAATAAATCTTTAACAATGTGTTTCTGTACCTCCTCAATTCAATGTTATCTTCAATATTCTTATGAAGTCAGAATACAACCATTTCCATGTATTGACTGTATCTAATCTTCTGTGTCCATTTTCCTTTTCCCTTAATTTGTCTATAAAATAACTTTTGCATTACGATTTGGCAGCGGCAAACATTCTGTTGACAGAGAGTGGAGATGTTAAGGTATAATTTTCTTGGTTACAGCAATCTAATGATTGCTTGAAGATCTTTGGATGGAAATTGTTTTTGTATACTGCTTTAGTTTATTTGGATCTGGTACAGGTAGCAGATTTTGGCGTTTCTGCTCAATTGACAAGGACAATTTCAAGAAGAAAGGTATATTTTCTTAATTTTGTGGCTTTTGCTCGAGCATTACATTTGAACTTCTTTCTTTTCTTTGCTCTAGTTTTATTTTATAATGTGCTACTCTATATGATCTCTACAAGATTGGGAATTATTTGTTTAAGAGAAAAGACCTTGACATGGTCACTGTGGTGAATGATTTCTTTCCTGATTGCTTTTCCAACTTTCTTCATTCAGTTACCTTATTCTTCATTTTCTAAATCCTTAGTTTGTACAAATAGAATGTACAGGGTGTGATATATTATTTTCTCCTATAATGAGGTTGAATGCAAAATAATCCAACTCATGCTCTTTGTTACGCTGAGGTGGAACTGTCCAAAGAGTCATCACATCTCAATCTAATGCAATTAAAAGTTACAGACTTTTGTAGGAACGCCATTTTGGATGGCTCCAGAAGTTATTCAAAACTCTGAAGGATACAATGAGAAGGTATGTCCTCTGTCAGCCACTTCCTCGCCTTTTTATGTATCTGAGGTTTTAATGATCTGGCAATATTACGTGACAGTTCTACCCCACTCCATTTGATAACATTGGGAACTTTGTCTGAAACAGGCAGATATATGGTCTCTGGGGATAACTGCAATTGAGATGGCAAAGGGTGAACCTCCACTTGCTGACCTCCATCCTATGAGAGTGCTTTTCATCATTCCTCGAGAAAATCCACCACAGGTGTACTATCATAATCTTCCCGATAATCCAGATTGTTAGCTAATTTCATGTTCTTTCTCAAACCTGTAGAATTGATAATGTTCTTTGTTATTCAGCTAGATGAACATTTCTCTCGTCCCCTGAAAGAATTTGTTTCTCTCTGCCTGAAGAAGAACCCTGCAGAGGTAGCTTTTATGAACTTCTATCCATCTTCCACTTGTCCGTTATGTTGGTGAACTAGTCACATAGAAGTAAAACATTCCTTGAGAGGGCATTTAGTTAGGGTGATAGCATGGATCAATGATACATAAGATTAAATTGAAGGATTGCATGATCCAACAAGCTCAAAGTTGTTCAATACATCAAAGTATGTGGTGGATTTGCCTTACTTCTTTATATGTTCTACCTAGCACCCATACCAAAAGCCTCCTAAGGGGTATTTAACAGTTAGTGGGATGTTTTTTTCATATGTCCAACCTAACAGTACACTTCTCTCTTGTTCTTTGCTTTCTAAGGTATAATAATATTGTCTAGTCTCTCAATCTTCTGTATCGTGCTATCTGGTTCTTTGGTAGACTGTTTCAGCTTTCTCACTACTATTGATTTATTTTATTTTTTGACTTAAGAATTTTAGTGTCCAATGTCGTAAACATGTCATTTTTTATTCTACTATTTTATTTTTATCCTAGTCTTATACTTCTGCTTTTCTTTCAATATTCGATCTTAGAGGCCCAGTGCAAAGGAACTGCTTAAGCATCGCTTTATCAGAACTGCTAGAAAGAGTCCAAGGCTTTTAGAGAGAATCAGGTGTGTTCTTATCTCTTAATTGTACTGAATTTCTTTGAAAATTGTTTCAGATACCCTATAACTAACATATGCTAATTGCCAGGTATACTAAAATGTCTAATACTTAATTGATGGATTTGTTTGAATAAGCTATTAGTTTTCCTAAGACAATCACATGTGGGGGTGTTTTCTCTCTAAAGATCAGTGTTGTCAAATTTCCGCCATGGCGGCGCCATGGCGGATGGCGGTGGCGGTTTAGGGGTAGGACGCCATAAAATTGTTATGGCATGGCAGTTTTGCCATGGCGGGTTATGGCGGCCGCCATATCCATGGCGCCATGGCGGCCATGGCGGGATATGGCGGAAATTTGGCCCATACCCGCTTTACGGGCGGGTCGACCCGTTGACCCGACCCTTTGACCCTTTGACTTAGTTATATTAGGTTTAAAAATTAGGGTTTTAACATTATAGTAGCCTTCAATGTTCAAACTTCAAACATGAAACTGCTCTGCGGCGCCTCCTCTGATTCTCGGACCGGCGACCACTGCTCCGGCGACGCACCGGCGACCCACTGCTCCGGCGAGCTCCGGCGATCTCCGGCGACCTCAGGTAGGTCCATTTTTTTGGGTTTTTTTAGTTATTTTTCGTTTTTTAGTTGTTTTTTTAATTTTTATAGCAGTTTATTTCATTTAAACACTAGATTATTTTGATTATTTCATATTTTCTGAAATTTTTCAGTTTAAGATTATGATTACAAATTTAGTTGTCATTTTTTCTTATTTGTAATCTGCCAATTTTTAATTTTTAACAGTAGATTATTTCTTTTTTCTTTTCTAACATTTTTCAGTTTATTAACAAAGAAAAATATTTCATACTTCATGTAAAATTATGATTTAGTTGGCGATTTTTTTATTTGCAATCTGTCATTGTTTCGTTTTTAGGTTGAAGAGGAAGAAGGGTTTGCTCCTTTGGATGATGATGAAGATGATGACTACGTGGATGTTGATGAGGAGGACTAGCATTATTATCTATCTATCTATTTCTTATGTCTTATGCTTGAAGTTGAAGACTTGAACTTATTATTGCATTTTGTTATGTTTAAACTTTGAACTTAGGAATATGTCATGTTTAAACTTAGGATATCAAGTTTTCTATGATTTTTCATGGATTTTGCATGTTTTAATTTCATAATTTGCATATATATAAGTATATATATTATTATTTTATTAATCCGCCATGCGTCCGCCATAACCCGCCATGGCACCCGCCATATCCTTATGGCGGTTTTCAGGCCGGACCGCCATGGACCGCCATCCGCCATCGATAACATTGCTAAAGATTTAACATTAAGTCTGGGGTTTTGATGCATGGCATATGTCAAGATCTTTTCTCTCAACCTCCGAAACCTTACACCATCTTTAATGCACGGATGAATAACTTGCAATAACTTTCTACTTCTCCAGAGAGCGCCCCAAGTTTCAAATAGATGGTGAGACTGAGAATGGCCCAACACCCTTGGGAGAAGCTTCTGGCACTGTCAAAGTGAATAGAGAATCTGTAAATGAAGATACAGTTCGAGTCAGGTTAGTCAAATTTGTTGATACACTATGGAGCCTTACTTATTCTTACAGGATGATGGACTGAACGTTCTTAAGTCTTAACACAGTAGTCAGGCAACGGGTCTGAGAAATGCTGGATGGGACTTCAGTATTGGTGGGTCAGGTAGCACGGGAACTGTTCGAAGTGTTGTAAGACCACCTCAGGTGAGAGAAAGAAAGCCAGAAGTCCCATTAAATCAGTCTGCTCCTAGAAAAACATTAGATTCTAGTAACCAGCGGTCTTCTGCTTCTGGAACCACGCTTCATACAACATCAGAATTCTCCACGAGGAAAGATACCAACGATGCGGTCAAGCAAGAAAATTATCTTGAAGATGTATGTCATGCTTTCCCCTTTTATATACTTTCAGTTTCAGGCTCAACATGTTTTTACTTTACATCTTGAGCACATTGTATTTGCTACTCATAAGCCCAGAGGCTAGATGTTTTCCAAACAATTGAGTTCAGTCTGAGTTGATGAGAAGTAGGTTTGAGGAGTTGGAATGAATGTCGATACTGAGCATGCGAAGCAGAAACTTGCGACTTTACTACAAATAATAGGTTTTGTCTCCAGAAGTATAAAAGTCTCTCTGATCCTTACACTTGACTTGAACTGGCCTCTATTATGGTTTTAAGCTTTGAATAATTTATTAAAGTTGGTCAATGCAATTTAATTCTAATTTCATTTATTATTTGCCTCAAACTTCATACTTACCAGTAGAGATCCCCCATCCATTTCCCCCCTTAATCCATGTTCTGATCAGTGCTTCAGAACCAGTTGGTTAGTCATACATGCTTGCTATTGAACTTTTATAAATTGGAGCTTTATTTTCTATTATTTCTAGCTCCATTTCTCCATTTAACTTAATAGTTTATCTATCACTTAGCACTCGCCAGTTTATCTGATCCAGAAAGTAATTCCTTGTGCAAGCTCTCATTCCATCTTTTTTCCTATTCTCCATCGGGAGTTCTTGAAAATCTGACCTCTTAAATTAAATTCATGATAGATGTCTTGGATTGAAATCATAGTTTCTGAAAGAAACTTTTTGAGAATATATTACCATATATCATACCACAATGCCTATAATTTCTTATATCTGTTCTAACTTTCAGGAAGATGCGAGTGGGACAGGAACTGTCATTGTTCGATCACCAAGAGGAGTTCCACGGTCCTCTCAGTTCAGCAGCCAAAGCTCAATAGTATGTATATTAATTGTTTGAGCAAAAAAAAAATAGTGTTATGCCTGCTGCATTGCAGTGATACCAATTAAGGGTTCGGTTTATTGGTGTTCTAGTCTAGCAGCAAATATACCTCGGCTGAAGACGCTTCCATCAGTGGCACTGTTGTTTATCGTGGACAACATGATGATTCAGATTCTCCAAGAACTCCAAAGTCTAGGCTTGGGCTTCAAGAGAGAACTTTTAGTGCAGCTCTTGAAGACAGTGAAACAAATCTTGCCGAGGTTGACATGCTTCTTTTCTGTGCTTGTTTACTAATAAAATGAATCACTCTATAAGACTGATATTCACTTTAGTTAACTGAATTATTGAAGCTCCATCTTAGATATTTATCATTTATTCCAGCTTGCTGGCCGACTTTCCTGACTGATTAATTAGCCCTTTTTCTCTTTTCCCGTAAAAGCTACATTACAGTAAAGTTAATACATGTAGTCATGTTATATGATTGTTTTTTAAGCCTATGTTTGATATTTATTTAGGCTAAGGCTGCAATTCACGGAGGCAGAAAAGGAAGGGAAAGGTCTGCACTGAGCAAGGGGAACCGGGATTTGCAAGAGAGCAGAAGGATAGAGCATGACCAAACAACGACAAGTTCTGACTCGTCAAGGTACGTGATGCTCCTTATTTAGCACAGCTCTTGCACATAAGTAGCACAAAAATCCCTCCTTTGCAAATTGCCCAAAATTGTAATTAACCTTTTTAATGTCTTCCGTTATGTCATGAATCATGAAACAGTCAATCCAGATATTCTCGTGATTATTTTGATGCTCAAAAGGCATTTTCAAGATCCCCGCATTCAACTGAGGATGTGGACAATGCACGAAGTTCCGTAGCAGCTTTATCTGCCCCTTTATCAGTGCTTCTGATCCCATCACTTAAAGATGTATGGTTTCATTTCAGTTTTCTGAATTTTCCCAGCTCAACTGATGCATGTTCCATATTAATATGATGTTCAGTTGCATAATATAGCTGGTAGAATAAGGTATTAAGGTGTTTAAGATTGAATAGAAAGAGAAGATTTAAGCAATTAACAGATATTTCTCATAACCTGATAGTATAGAAGCTTTATAGTATCAGACAATTAAAAACTTGGGAAGTTAAAATATTATCCCAAAACACATGGGCCTTTTGGAAATTTTGGTACCACATGCAGGTTTTGAAGTCCCATGAATCCAATACCTCAAGGTTAACTTTTACTCAACTTTCTTTGAGAAATATTTATGTTTATCTTTTACCTATTCTTTATTTATAGTTTGACTATCAAAGTTATAAAATACAGATATTTCTTTGTATAAAATTTGTAAAGTTGATCCAAAACTTCACTAAATCTCAATAACCTATAAATTTTTTTAAAAACTAAATATACATAAAAAGAACAACATATCAAGAAAATTATGAAACATAGTATTACAAAAAATCTTTAGTTTTTGGAGTTCTAGATTGTCTGAAAAGATTAACCAACACACTCATAATTTATAAAAAAGTATAATATAAAACTTATAGATCATAAAAGTGTTCAAATGCTTGAAAATATACCATGAAATAAATTTTCCAGTTAGGGACCAATTTAAGAATGGAAATGTTTAGGGGACTGAAGTGGCAATTTTCCGTAAAAAACTGTCAATTTTTTAAGTCAACCTTACATATATCTTGCATCATAAAATAGCAACTTCATTCCATGCACGTCTGAAGTTGCATGGAATTGATGGTTTATGCAAAGAAAATTTCTCCTGGCATTGATTAGATGTATACCGCCCTGTTGGAAAAGTAAACAAGAGCTAGAGCTCTGAACTAAGATTATCCAATTTGGATTAGGCAACATTTTTATGGAGAAGATTTGGTGTTCCTAACTAAACTATTTTCATGTGTTGGTTTTTTTGCAGGCAATTGTCGATGATCCAGGAGGTTCAGTCTTTCAGAGAGTGACCAATGCTTTAATAGATATGGAGCATGCTAAGCCTGGGTCATCTGAACTTTTTGTCACCAAGTTGCTTCAGCAATTGGCAAGGTCTATTTGCACTACACATTTCCATTTCTCTTCCATTTTTGGACCCTTTTGTTGAACATATAAGATGTGCGAAATGATTTTCATCATGGTCTCCAACTTGAGCAAAATGTGCAGTTCAAAGGAAGGTTCTATGAAAGACCTCCAGGAGCTTGCAGCTCGGATCTTTGTAAAGGGAAAGATAGAAACACAGGCAACAAATGCAGAAGCTGATAGCAAAAAGAAGCAACCAAACAAGGAGCTTCATTCAAATGCCAATATGAGCCCACTCGCAAGGTTCTTGCTGTCTAGGTTAGTCGAAAAGCTGCTCATCTCTTTTTCTTCCCTTCCCGCTTAATATGGCAGTAAGTTGTGACCTATGATGCCATACTTGTACAGAAGAACGGTGCCTTCTCCCAATCTCACTTCACTCAAAATCGAGCAAGTGAAAGCTCTTTGTATATAGAAAATTTCCCATTTTCGTAGTGAAGCAATCTTGTTGTTCGTGACATACTCTATTTCTACTAACTCGAAGTGTTATGTCTACTAATACAGATGGCAAGGCTTTGCTTCCCGGGATTTAAATTCTTGACAATTGAGGTCAGATATCTTTTTTTGGTGAATGTCTTTTGGTTGCTAGCTAATGAGTGAATACCTTATTTATAGCTTTTCCTGTTGACCTAAAATTTTCATGATTATCAAGTTTTTTTTTTTTTTTCCTTCTGTTGTGCGAAAGGTTTCCAGTTCGCTTGTTGTAAAGAGTGATGGGCATATTGTATTTGGCAAGGTTAACATTAGTCACATGATTATATATGATCTACTCTAACTATGTACAATCTCTAAGATTATAAGTTTGCTTAAATGAAGCAACTTGGTTATTTTTCATCTTGCATCATTCTATTAATACTTAACAGATTTTATCTGATAAATAGATTGATGATAATTTCTATCTGGCTCCAAATTTGTACTACAGAAACAGATCTTGAAACAGAAGATCATATCATATCATACAATCATGATACTATAGCCGTAGAACTCCCAGCAATATCAAAGAGAATGCCCTTTCTCCTCAGAGGTCAAAAGATTCAAACTACTCATCCCTGAATGATTTGCAGGTCGGAATTCGAGTTGTTTCAGCGAACTTTTATTACTATCATCATCTACAAATACAAATAAACCACAACCAAATCTTCATCTTCACTCTCTCATAGAAAGGCGATGCAGAATTCGGAATCCTCTCCGTCTGTGATTCCATCTCTGCTCCACATGTTAGAAAACGATGTGACACCAAAAATACTAGGAAATAAAAACATGGTGAGAGAAGATGGATAAATATATGTACCTCTCAAGAGCAAATTTCCCTTGTTTATATTTCTGGCTCTCCTCGTGGGCGGTCTCCTGGGGAATAACAAGAGATGATCAAAAATTGAAACCCAAGTGAGAATATAAGCAAATTTATGCAAGATAACACATACATATTTCCAGCCTAGTAACTGCCCACAAGAGCAGCAAAATACATCTGATACAGTATGCATCCCAGAAATCATCATCCTTTCCTCATGAGGTCCAACTGTCACATTCACTCTGACATCAACAAATTCATCAACACTTCAACTATGATTCATGGTCTAAATCATATCATCACAACAAGGAAAACAATTCATTCTCTTGTTAACTAGGACTAGCAGCTTGTTATAATACTAGGATAATTCTTCCCCAATTAATAATAATACATTTAGTAATTGAAGCAAGCAAATACTCCTATTAGATATAATGAGTTGCTTACACATTATTAAAAAGGTACGCCTTCCCCCTTCGGCAGTGAAACGCCTGAAAATACGAGCACCCGTTAACTTAATTATTTACATTTCTCAACTAAAATTCTAAAGAAATGCGATAAAATCAGCCAATTGAGTGTTAGAAGATAGAGTTGGTTGAGAAAGGAATAAATTTTGAATAATAGTATCTTCCAACCAATCAATAGAAAAGATTAAATTTTGGGGCGACAATAATTTAGAGAAAGAAGAAGAAGATAGTAAAGGTTTATTATACCCGGGAAATAAGTTCATCAGCAAGTGCTAGCTGGGTTTTGCAGAATTTGCATCTGTAGGATCTTCCTTCCAAATCAACCACGAATATCCTTCCCATCTCTCTCTCTCTCTCTCTCTCTCTCTCTCTCCTCTGCGACGATATAGGATATGGATGGGACAATTAATGAATTTGGACAACCCCATGCCCCGACCCGACCCACCAATCAGTATGACACTGACACGTGGTTTCTTTTTCTATTGGGCCTCTCGCCCCATCTTACCACCCTTTTCTCTTTCAATTTATTTTAGAGGGGTTATACCTCAAAATTGTTACTCATTAGACCATAAGGCTTGAACATAAATCTTAATAAACTAATAATTTATAATAAAATAAAAGAAAGAAAATACTCCCTCCGTCCGCCAAAAGTATGGCACAATTACTATATTTGGCGTCCGCAAAAAGTATTCCACTTTCCTTTTAAAGCCATGGTCCCACCATCCACCTTTATATTTTATCCTTACAAACACTCATTATTTACAAAAAACTCACCCCAAATTCAATCTCAACCACACATCTCAAAAAGTTGTGGGACCCTTTCTCCACTACATCAACATCATCACCAATTTTATTAAATCCCGTGCCCAACCAAAGTGCCATACTTTTGGCGGACGGAGGGAGTAATAATTTTTGTAAGTACTCCCTCCGTCCCACGAATTTTGACACATTTTTCTTTTTGGATCGTTTCACGAATCTTGACACATTTCCAAATAAGATAATAATTACTCATTCTCTCTCTTACATCACTTTTATTACCTTCTCTCTTCTACCTTATCACTTTTATACTTTATTAACTACACACTTAAAATAGTAATCTACAACTCCTTAATTCTCGTGTCGAAACCAAACGTGTCAAAATTCGTGGGACGGAGGGAGTAATATTTATCCAAAAAATAAAGTAGAAATAAATAAGATATAATTATGTGTGTGGCGCAATAACATTTAGTGTAAATAAAAAAATATATATAAACCTATTAGTGTAAATATTCTTTATATTTTTATATATTGACTTTTCGGCCTATTAAAATAAGACGTCAAAATAAAAAAAATATGACCTATTAATTTAGAGCCGCGGAGTAAATGATTGCAAGTCTTTTAGTTTTAGGCGCTTCTTATAAACATGTTCTACACTAACCTAAACGTTTAAACCTATTAGTACAAACTTTTATTTGTGATACTTAGACCCTCCGTATTTTAAGAAAAATTATAAAAAGTGATAGATTCAATTGTAATGTACTGTAAAAGTGAATATTTACGAACAGTCATTTTCTATAGTAAGGCTTTTATACAGCCTACAACATAAAAATGGAAGTTTTATAGGCAAAAAGATGTAAAAATCTAATATAACCTTCATGGTCACCACCAAATAATTTAAATAAATAATACAATCACTTTTTTTTAGAAACTCTCTCTCTCTCTCTCTCTCAATTGTGTATTCTATATCAATTGGGTACTTCAATTTAATTTAATTTCAACGATCAATAAATTTCATGAAAGCACAAATCACATGCCTTGCAAATTATTCATGAAGGAAACTGAGGAGCAAGAAAATGAGGAGTAAATTCTCAGCCTGAACCTGAGCCCAAGCCCTCTCGACAGAGCTCTCTACTACCACTGTCGTATTCGCCTATCAACAACATTACTAAACTATAGCCAACCTATATCCACAACTCAAAACAACAACAACAATATCCTCATCATCGACTCACTTCACAGTCACAACAAACCCATACTTGGGGAATTATTATTATTATTATTATTATTATTATTATTATTATTATTATTATTAGAGTTATTTTAACTCTAATAATTTATTAATTCATTTTATGAATTAATACCTTTTGTTTTATTTTCTTCATTAATTATCAAATAAGAGAATTAATATAATAACTTATATTTTCGGCCACAAGTATTTTGAGGGAATTTAATTTTGATTAAAATTTGTTGCAAAACAATTTCGATTTACCATATTTGAAGTGCCGAAAAATTACTCCAGGACATGACTACAAATATGAAACATTTGTGGAGTGAAAGATCAATTCAAAACTTGTAGAAGTGTGAAAAATTGGATTACACATGAAGTGAAGAGAAGAAGAAGACTAGGTCTTCCATCTAACGGATGATTAATATGCTTAACCAATCCCTAAACTTGGGGAGCAACAACAAAAACCTAGCACGTTCGAAACCCTAAAGTATCAGCCATGTTTTCTTGCCTATCAAGCTTATATCTCATCTATAAATAGGGGCAGAGCTCATTGCATTCGGCACCGGTCTAAGCTAAAAGAAACACAAGTGCAGGAGCTCAAAAGCTAATATTCGAACATCATTCACGACATCTAGGTCACAACACACCTTGAGTGGGAGACTCGTGTGTCTAACAAACCTTGAGTGGGAGCCTCGTTTGTTAGTTCTAGTCCGTAGGTTTGATTGTTTGAGATTATAAATTAGCTTTGTTCAAAGTCTAGTTGTTGCTAGCATTAGTTTATAGGATTAGAAGAGATTTTTTTTTTCTTTTCAACTTCACTCAATAAGAGGGATTTTATTAAAATAAAGAGGCCAAAATTATAAATACTAAAAAAACAATAAATCATAAATGATTTAGATATTTTATATTTGAGATAATAAATCATAAATAGTTTCATTATAGGTGCTCCCAACAATATAATATAATGAGTAATCTTAATTGTTTCTAACACGATCTACCTATAAATAATTATTTATTCATATTATATGATATTATGTGATACATATTATATTTGAATTATTAAATGCAAAAACTAAATTACTTTATTTCACTATCATTCATATTTAATTACTATTATTTCAAAGATTTTTATCGTACAAAAATGTTTTATCACAATTCATTTTTATTATTTTTATCTCCTTTAAGTATATAATAGTAAAATAATAAAATAATAATAATTTTATTTAATTTGGATTAGTTGGGAAGCTCATTTATTAAGGTAGGAAACCTTTTTGTAAAATGTTGATAAGATAAAATAACTATTGCAAAAATTAGAATAATTTTGAGAGGAATATTTTTTATTAATTTATCAATAAATAATGGTGCGACGAGGCGTTGGTACGCCGCGGCGGACCTAGAGAGAGAGAGAGAGGTGTGACGCAGCAGATCTGGGAAGCGAGGCAAGGCGCGGCGTGACGAGGTGCAACGAAGCGGAGGCGCACAACAGAGAGGCTGAGGGAGGAAGCGGTGGAGAGAGAGAGAGAGAAGAGTAGGGGTGTAAACAAACCAAGCCGCTCGCGAACTATTCGGAGCTCGGCTCGAAAAAAGCTCGTTCAAGTTCGTTTAGAGAAGCTCGATAAATAAACAAATCAAACTTGAGCTTAATAGTATTCGGCTCGTTAGCTCGTGAACATGTTCGTCAAGTGATTCAGCTTGAAAAATATAAATTATTAGTATATACAACTTATATTTATCCACTAAAATTAATAATAATTGTATTAAATCTCTAATTAATTTTATTTGTCATAAGAAAATAATCAATATTTTGAATATAAATATAAATTTAGAAAGTTCGTATAGGCTCGATTAGGCTCGCGAGCCTCAAAGTATTCGGTAAGTAAAGTTCGGGATTCGATTCGATACTAAACAAATCAAACTTGAGCACACCACTATTCGATTCTGCTCGGTTCGATTACACCCCTAGAGAAGAGGGCGGTGCGACTTGGCAATTAGGGAGAGAGGCTAAGGGACGAGATAGAGGCTGGGCGACTGGGCAGAGGAGAGGCTGAGGCGGGAGGCAGTGAAGCTTGGCGTAGGCGCATTGCAGCTGGACAGAAGGGGGAAGCGGTGGTGGAGAAAGAGAGAGAGAAGAGGGGACTTGCTTGGGAATTCTTCTTTTATTTTAAGGGTATAAATATCAAGTGTAACAAAAATGAGTATTATTTATATATTTTAGTTTGTGTGGGTATTTTGTTGTTTTTAACTTTGAGAATGGGTAAAACCTACAATTAACCCAAGTAATAATTAGCCTTGTTATTTTAAAACCCGGCAATTCTTTTTATTTTACATTTATACAAAGTTAGTTCGTTTGAGATGAAGTTACTCTTATTGGTACAGCTAAAATCTGTCGGCCGTTGCGACAGCTGGTTGAGCTTCCATGCGCTTCCTCGCACCATAAGGGCCTTTTCTGATTGCTTCCTGTAGCTGCAAATTTTTTTTAACAAACATCTTATTAGCAAAACGATATGAATCATAAAAAATTAAATGTCATGCATGTTATGACATCAACCAGAACCACATCTTGATGCTATTCGGAGTGCATTTCATATAACCATGAATTCTCGAACCTTCAAATTTCAATGTAATTATTTAGGGCATTCCTCTTCAAAGTAAATAGCGTCTTTTACCATCCCTACATAAGTTGGTTTTACAGTATGCCTTGTAAAAGTAATGACCATCTACTACTAAAAACATCGACTATATATATATATACAAGGGTTGATTATCGTGAGAAACTACATTTTTCATGAGAACGTAAGAACAATGCACTTTCCTATAAATTTAATGCATACACCGTTAAATTTAACGCATTCGAATGTGTGTGTGAGTATATATATATATATATATATATATATATATATATACATATAGGGTTAGGTTCCATAGAAAACTGCAAATAAGTAGAAAAGGGAGAACAACGAATAAATCTATAAATTTAACGAATATATCAGCATAATTAATGAATATGTGTATTCGGTAAAAATACGGTAAAAATATATAAAATCTCGCCCCTCTCAAGATTCGAACCCAATACATTGATTTATTCATCGAAATTATATACTTATTTGTAACTTTTTAGATTTGTTCTCCGTTCTCTACTTATTTGCAGTTCTCTACGGAACTATATATATATAGTTGCACCTCATGGGATTTGAACCCGGGTGATGCATTCGTCCAGCAAGATGATGCATCCACAGTGGATTTTTATGATCGAAGGGCTGAAATAGTTCTCCGTTCTCACAATAACTAAGGGTTCTCATTTGAACCATTTTCTATATATATACATAGAAGTGTTAAAGCAAGCAGTGACATTAGGATCTAACCTTTGATGCCAAGCCAGAATAGGCAGGATCATCAAGAAGTTTACTGGATGATGCAAAGGCCCTGAAGACTGTTTCACAACACTTATGTCTAGCTTCCATTCCTGCAAAGTTCCAAGTATATTTCGCATAAAGATCTTGGAATTAAAGATTCTAAAGGCTTGTGTATGAAGGGAAAGTGAGATTGATACAAACCTATCTTGTTGGTTTCTGTAAGGGTGTCAGTAACTATATCAATTATCTCCAATCTAGAGATAATCTCAGTTAGAAACCAAGGTCGAGCAACCAATCCACTAATCAATCTATATCCCTGTATTGGGAGAACAAAACCAGAAGTTATCGGGATTAGGACCTTCAAACATTTCACTAATATTGTAGACTTGTAGTGTGGGCTAGAGAGTCTAGAGACTCCCAACTGGAGTGGACATTGGACCTATCTTGACATGCTTCTATTTCAAATCCAATGATTAAATTTCCTCCACTAATCTGAGTTCCATCTCAAAGTTTTCCAAGACTTCTTTTGAAAAACAAAAACAAAAACGATAACATGATGTAAAATAGTTTTAAAAGTGCGTTTTTTACAGTATGCCTTGTTAAGCAGCACAAGACTATTTGTTAAACTAGAACAGACTGCTTGAACTATTGAAGGCTGTGTAACTTGTAAGTGCAAAACTACAGATTTCCCAATATGGCTTACCTAGGATTAATTATACTTCATAAACTGGCAAAAATGCAAACTAACTATTCAAAACCATTGGAATCTAAATGCATATGAAGACATAATATATTGTGAATATAAGCCTATAGTGACGTGAAACATCTCACCGCAATACGAATTTCAGAACCCTGCTGAAGAACTGATAGGAGGAGGCCCTGCAGCCATTAGCAGCATATGATAAGTAAAGTGAGAATCAACAGAAATTTCGCACTGGCAAAGGATAATATTAGCAAGTAAATTTGCATTGTTGGTGCTCTTTAAACAAATTTTATATTTGTACTATTCCTCGTCATTGGCTGCTCAACAATTGCCAATGACTTAACCAAAGAACAAGGTGAAGAAAGGGGTACAGGAACCAAAAGAGTTGAGACTTGTGTAACCTCAAAGAAGGCTTTGAATTGACTTACTGAGGGGATCAGCTTGGGTGTTTTGGACGCTTTATCATAAATTAGGCTCTTAAGGTTTTCTTCAGCCACACTCGTCAGGAACACATTATTTCCCATTCGTGTTTCACCAGCAATGTTCGCAAGAGAATGCAAGGCAGCCTGAATTTCCACGAGGAACCAATCTTATTAGACACAGAATCAGATCAAAGCATGTAAGATGTTTCAGACGAATGATGCATGAAATTAATAACCCTTCTCATAATCTTTTAATAGTGCAATAATATTTCTCTTATCTCCATCCCCTCCACTAGCAGAACAGAGAAAACCTTAGTCGTAGGGAAGATGAAACCAAATCAAGAAAATTTGTCTATAGTCTCAAACAAGGCAATCTTCACAGTACTAACAGTTACTTCTTCCAAGATGATTCGCTCATTCAACACTGCTTGATATGAGATTTAGGCTGTGATATCATGCAGCTTATATCTCATATGTGAAGTCACAGTCATGAAATAAATTTCAGATTAACTAAAAAAATTTGGCATCAATCAGGTTTATGTTCACATATTTCCAACCACCTAACAATTAAGACCTCAAAAAACTGAAAGGCATCTGATGCAGAAGAGACGCAAGGTGTCACTTACCAGCTGTTTACCATGCTGTTGTCGGTCAAAAGCAGCATCAACAACATGTCTCGCAGTAGGAGGTGTATTTGATAGAATCATTGTTGCTCCTTGGAATGCTTAAGCATTATTATGTAGAATAAGATCATATCAGTTATCTGCTAAAAGCTTGACAGAATCTAGGATCAAATGTAGGATGCAACTAGTGCAGGCTTGAAGAGGAAAAAGAAAAGCAGTTCTGAGAAAGGAAAGCATAAGAAAATTTCTGGCTTTGAAATAGCTGCTGTATCTAATATATAAGACATTATGTGAATGAAATTATTAGTTTATTGATGGAAGTTAAACACAGAACTCTTAGTTTCAGCCGTTTCAGATAACAAGCAAGATACAATTATTTGTTTTCCGAGGACTCTATACAAGTTGATAGGACTCAGAGGAAGGCAACAAGACCAAAGAATATCAGCTTAAATACTTAGGATACATAATTTACACGATACAAATTGATTCACTGCTTCCAAAATAAGAACCAAGAGTAAAAGATAAAGTTAGTTGATTTCAACATAATCGTTTAGATGATAACTTACAAGATCCAATTTGACCCAGTGCTTCAACTGCACATTCGCATTCATCTGCATCTTGACTTTCAAGAAACCCAAACCTCTTATCAATGGCAGACAGAACGCTTTTAAAACCTGTAGTGAAGAAAGGTTAGCAACATATATAAACAATTCTCAATAGGATAATATTAATTAATTTTCAGGTGCACAACATACTCTTTAAGAAAAGGAAGATCCAAGTTCGTATATCTCAGCTAACTTAAGTTTTTCCTCAAACTATAGAATATCAAGAAATTTGATTCACTGTTCATTAATCATTGTTCGTATTACACATCAAGCATAGAAGTTTATATGCAAAAATTATTGGCTATGTCAAGTATTGCATGTCAAAAAGGCTATCCAAAATTTGCTCAATGTTCTTCTTGCTTGCAATATAAAAAGCATAAGAAGTTTCCCATCCAAAACAAGAAAGTGAATTGCTTGACCTAAACTTGTGTTTGTAACCCCCGTCTACCTCTCCATTGTGTTTATAAGCTTTAGAGAAAGTAGGGAATCAAAATAAAGTTTTGCATTAAGCCACCACCAAAGGGAATGGTTCATAGTTTCATAAGCACCACATGGAAAAAAAAAAAAAAAAGGAATTTGAAACAACCTCATGTTACTCCCAAGTTTTTGATGTAATAAAAGCTCATTCCAAATAACATAGTTTGCTCTTGAAAAAAGTTCACATGAAACTAACAACTTCCACACATTTGCTAAAATCATGGATGCCAAGAAACACCTATACATTAACTTAAGATAGTAGCTTACTAGATTCGTCAATGAATGCAAAAGCATTTTCCTTAGACAGAAGCCTTCCAGTTATCATCATTGCCCTCGACCTTAAAATGGACTCTGCAGCTCCATTGCTAAGGAAAGCCGGGATGTTTCTGATTGAGCATTATGTTGAAGCAAAATATATTGATAATGGAAATTTCTTCACTAACCTGATAATGGAACTAAGAAGTTCGAGCAGGACTGTTTTTGACAAAAATTCAGCACTGTGTTGAACTTCCACCAACTTCATTATAAAGTAAAATGAACAGAGGATAAAACTCTAGAACTTAACTAAAAGGAGTGAATATACAAATCATAAATAGAACAGGTTAAAGTTTACTGAGAGAAATTGTTCTAAGGCAACATATACACAAAGTTTATGTACCAAAAAAGAAATCATGTTGTGAATAATGTATGAAGAATTATATGTTCTGATGCAATTACACAACCAAAGCCACCACAAGATGAATTCATATTATAATTGGACAAAATGTACAGCTACGATGAGGATCAACTCAGAAGCTCTTTTGGCCAAAGTGAGGTGCTGATTGTTTGTGGCTTCCAAGCCTACACATATAAACACGCACAAGGCTATGGTCATCCCAATAGGCTCTGGGTGACAACACAACTAGACTAATCATGTAGTATCAATCACCCTTCCAATACCCTAAAGGTTTGGCAGAAAAGAGAATGACAATTTTAGGCATCTATACGGAAAATTATTATGGATCGCATCATGGTGAGAATAATGGAGCAGCAGACCACTATGCACCTAACTGGTTCACAGAGATTATGCCAGGGGAGGAAGGCTGAGACCAGAGTGCATACATGAGGACCAACTAAATGAACCTGGCAACTGGTTGACCAGGAAATCCGTGAGGTGGCCAACGATTGTTGACATTGTGTAATCAAAATGAAAGAAGGTAGCTGGCTATTGATCAATAAACTTGCTTTACAGTTTTTTCCCAGCAACGTTATGTCTATAGTATCTGACGTACCCACAAAGGCTCATTTACTTTGTTGACCTGATGTTGAGAAACTTTAAGGATACTCTCTTTATGCTTACTTACAAGTGACAATTGGTGGAGCAGGGTATGAGAACCCAATGACAGCTAATTTTCTCCACATGAGTCAACAAGTCACTTGTAACATATTGGCCAATATTGGCAGGCAGAAAAACTCTAGAGAAAGGAAAAAAAAAAAAACCAAACTTGTTTGCTGGTATAGAGGCCAAATTTTCATGGAGAACCATATTACTGCAGAAATACAGAGGTATGCATAGTATACATATCCAACCTAGTGATATGACCAAACAAAACATTCTGATAAAAGTTAACAATAGGCTTAAAAGTCATTCAGGAATTGGGAGATTGAAATTCGCACATGATAGGGAACAACCTCATAAATAAGTTCGAGCACACTCAAAGTAACTAGTGTGTCATTTGTATCTCTGACTTCTGCCTCCAGTAGACTTAGAAGATTTGATTTTGAGACTTCTGATGCCACTGAGCTTGAAATAGAGAAGAGCTTCACTATCAAAGCTAGAATACGAACCCTTCCCTTCAGATGTCCCAAACAGAAAAGTCAGAGAAGAAGAATGCAAAATCATATTCAAGCACAGGAACTATGACAGCAGTATAGCACCTGAGAATATAATACATTAAAAAATGAAACAATGTAGTCAAATGGCCATAATGAAGATTGAAAATCAATTTTTGGCCCCTAATCTTAAAACATCAAAATATGGCCATTAATTAGGTGGTATGCCTAATTTGCCCTTTTTACTCGGCCGCTGGGGTGATTGCACGGCCGCTGGAAGCTTACCCGACTCGGCACGCGACCCGCGTGCCTGATCCTACCCGGTCCGCCTCATTAAGGGTAAAAACGTCCAAATCAATAAAAATGGCCAAATTTTATGTTTTTTCAATGTGTGGCCATAAATTGTGTTTTATGCTTCATTTTGGCTACTTCAAAATTTTACTCTTAAAAAATAATCAAGTGAAACATTTAATATATCAGGCCTGCCGCAACAATCACCCCCCCCCCCCCCAAAAGAAAAAGAAAAAAGAAAAAAAGAAAGAGTGATCAGATTGCAAAAGGAACATCTGGTTGTAAAGAAACAATTATGGGCCCATATGGCTGAATTACTATTGATTGCTTATCTTAATCATATACCAGTGATGAGCATTTTGCTGCTACATATCCAAGATGTGTAGCTTCATTAACATTTGCTGGAAAGACTATTCCCTGGAGAAAGGTTGCATAATTCTTAGCAGTAGAATAAGTGGTGAATGTCACTGTAAGATTAGCTAAGATCATTAAGCAAGGGCAGCAAGCAGGTACATACCGTGCCTTCAGGATAGCTAGCCAAACTTTCAATGGCATCTGTTGATGCAGCAGCCACTTGTTCATCACTATAGAAAAAAAATAATTTAGTTTTGTGTGCTTCAAATGTAAGAAAACACTACGCCCAAGAACATCATTCAGCTAGCATAAAGCATAAGTCACAACATACACATTAATGTCCTATACACAAGGTTTTTTGGGAGCTAACAGGATAATTTGAATGGAAATCACTTTTTAGTTTTCTCGTGTAAAATTGTAAGCAAATTAAGAATTCCACATTCCAACATAAATTTAGAGAACAGTTTTTCCCCTCACAACCTGATTAAATATGATTACAAAGTTTCCATTCCTCACCAGAAGAAAGTGGTAGAATAATCCAGTTTTTTACTTATTTAAGTTTTTCTTTTTTTGGAGGAAAACCCAACTTGTGTAAAACAGGTTCTTTATCTTGTTTCTTGCAAAGGCCATAATACAAGCATAGAACACAATCAGCAACTGCAGCAATGCAGCCCTTCTTGGTTAAACTAGTAGTGCACAAAGCCTAAAAAGATGGAATCTAAGTCAGATAACATAGTGACTACACATTGTCTCTCAAAAAAGAATTTGCAGATTTTAAAATTGTTAACAGTTAAATAACAGAAGAATTTATCAAAACCAACCAATGCAGCCGACATGATCAACATAGTAGACAATATCATGAAACCAGATTGAATTAATGATCTAGAAACTTCTATGCCACAATATAAAATAAAAAGTTCAATACCCATCAATCAAGCAACCAAGCAAAAGGGGATAAACACTGTGTTGAACAACTAGTTGGATAGAAACCCTTTTATCAGTATGCTCCAGTAGACATGAAATCTGAAAAAACGATTAGCGTGTCAGAATGAAATTCAGATTTTTCAGTAATGCACCCAAGCGAGATAGGGAAAAACGATTACAGAAGAAAAAAAAAACGCACTTGGTTAATTGTGTATAAACTAAAAAAATGACAGATCATGGACTTACAACTATACACGCCAGTCGTTTCACTTTCTGAGAATCTGCCCCAAGGCCAACCATAACGAAGGGCTGAAGCGTACGAAAAACAAGCTTCAAACTACAAAGTAATACTATACTCACAAAGGCATAACCTCCAAAACATACTAAGTAAGCTGATACTAAACAATCAAGCATCTGAATGTCAACAAAATGCATTGTCAAGATTAAAATAACATCTCAACCTTAAAGACTGAATGCATACTATGCAAAGATAGATGCAACAACAGAATTAGAAAAGCACTCGAGTCCGCCTTTATTATTTCACTTTATAAAACTCAAGTGTCAAATCTGGAGTCAAAATACCAAACGCATACATCTCTCGTAACTTCAGAGGATGTATGCTAACAAATACAGAATGTACAGCAAATAAACTTATAATTGAACCAATCAGCTCTGTTTCAAAATTGTACAGTTAACAAAATGATCAATAAAAGCAACACCAATATAGATAGGAAAAAATACCAATAAAATTGCCAGAAATCCAAATTAAATAACGCACCATGTAGTGCGGGATAAGCGATGCTCCATACTTAGTTCTGAATACTCTCTCCAAACATTCGACTAAAGCACTCTCCAGACCAGGGTAACTCGCATCAGTTTGCAGTGCACTATTAAAATCTCAAACTCATTAATAAATACAAAAACACCATAAACCTCAAACGCATAACCTAATAAAATTTACAAAACAAAACGCGCGCACTCATTCCTGCTGAAGGAATCAAAGACATTGTAACTACGAGAATACATAAAACCACATGCGTCTACAAAGAGGTGAGTTAAGAGTTTTACCCGAAAATAGCAGGAAGAGGAAAGCGGCTGAGGAACTCCTGAGCTGAAATGTCGGAGATGGCACCTGAAATGGCGGAGTCATACTAAATATAGAGTTTGATACGCTTATAATACACGATGTACAGATACATATAGCCATACGTAGAGGTTCAAATTGAGAACGAACCTGGTTGTTGAGCGAAATCGGAAGCCGCTACGAGCAGCTGAGCGGGATCGACGGCGAATTCCTCCTTCATTTCTTGCTGCAGAAGTTTACACGAGTTGAGTGAAGACGAAATTGAGTAACGGTGGAAAGCGGTAGCTACTGTGAGAGCATCTCCAAGGGTTCCTCTATTTTAGAGGGCCTTCATCTCCAACAATCAATTCTACATTACCCTCTATAATAGAATATTCCCTTTTTATGCTCTTTATTATTAAATTATTTTATCAATTTAATTATTATATATCATATATATTTATAAATAATTATAATTATATTCAATTAAATGTAATTAAAATATAAATTAATTTAAATATTTTTTAGAAAAATTAATTAATAAAGTCCTATATTTAAATATTGTAGAACGATTAATTTATTTCAACAACATAAAAACTGAAATTACATAATACTCTTAGAATTAAACATTACACAATACTTAACAAAGCATCAATTACATGATAAAACCAACTAATTTTCTAAATTAGAAAACTCATCCCATATATGATCGACTAATGCATCACGAAGCGCAAAGTGAGTCACTTTATCTTTGATTTTTTTATAGCGTCCAAGAAATTCTTGGAAATGGCTTGTTTCATTTGGCATTGTTTCAACATCTGAAATTGGCACTTCTCTTGCAATTTCAATTGGTGCAGACAGGTCACGTTCATCCTCAACAATCATATTATGCATAATAATGCACACTTTCATTATATTATCCAAATGTTTCTTTTGCCAGTAGCGAGCTGGATTTGCAACAATTGCAAATCGACTTTGAAGAACTCCGGATGCACGCTCCACATATTTCCTACACGATTCATGTCTCATTGCAAAAAACTTTTTTTTGACAGAGCGTGGTTCATGAAAAGTTTGTACAAGTGTGGACCACTTGGGATTAGGGGTGTCTAAACGGGATGCGGGTATCGGGTTACCCGTCCCGAACCCGGTACCCGACCGGGTACCGGGTACCCAATACCCGCCTAAGACGGGATACGGGACGAGACCGGGTAGCAGTATTTAAAATTCCGCGGGTATCGGGTATACCCGTCGGGTAACGGGTATACCCGAATACCCGCACCTATTATTAATATAATATAAATTTTATATTTTTATTAATTTTTAATAATAGTAAATACTAAATAGTAAATTAGTAGTAATTAGTAAAAAAACTAAACTTTCTACCCTAATTCCTAAATCACTGTAGCGTGAAAATTGAAACCTCCCCCAAGTCCCATCGACCCGTCGCGGGCCCTCTGCCTCCCACCCACCCGCCGTCTGAGCCGCGCCGCCGTCCGCCGTCCGCCGTCCGAGCCGCGCCCCTCTGCTCAGTGCTCACCCGCGTCCTCGATGCCTTCTCATCCGGGCCGCGCGGTTTCTGTCTCAGGCGGAGCTCTATCTCCGGCGTCGAAACCAGCCTTAGCCTGCCTCGTTTCCGGCGTCCGACGGCCTGAATCTAACAGCATCCGGCGGTCAGAAGGTAAGTGTTTTATTTTTCCAGATTTCTTCCAGATTTTTACCACCTCCGCTGCACTTACTTTTCCCTTTTGCTTTAGTTATTTTCTTTCTGCTTTTGTTTCATCGTTTGTTTGATTTTGGTGTGGATAACATGTAATGTGGAATGCCTATAGAACTAGTGTGAGGATTAGTGTGTTATGGAGCTGTAGAACTCGATAAATGTGTGGATACTTCTTGCAATGTGTGGATGCAGAGAATGTGTGGATGTCACGACCGGCCTTAATTAAGGATAATTAAGACGGGGAAACCGTGACTAATGGAGGGAGATTAGAAGCGGTGTAGAAAGGGGAATAATCAAACAAGAAAGGATCGCATTTCATCATTCTTAACAAAAGGGATATCTATAATATAACGGAGGTTTAGTCGTATAGACTCAAATAACTAGTAAGTTCAGATAACTCCGACTTAGCCAAAATAACATAAAACTTCTGAGTACGCAGCGGAATAAGGTTCTGATTACATGTATGAAGACATGTATCCCTAGAGTTCATTAATACATAATAAGATAAAAGAGTCCCGCTCGTCACTTCATCACCATCGGCAGCTACTCAATCTGCACATTTAGAAATATATGCAGGGCTGAGTACAAAAGTACTCAGTGGGCACGTATGCCTAAGTATAAAAATACATGCTTCAAAACTGTAAATTGTCATGCCATCATAAACAGTACAGCAAGGGAGTTTTTTTCGCTAAAAAGGCCCAAGCTTACTAAGTTCATTTGTGATTCTTAAAGTTTGACTGATCAGTCTAAGTTCTCTTGTATTTTATCATATATGAAGCTTGTGTGCCGGAGAGGTGGCCACCTCTCACGGTCACTTGACCGGCCAACCCGCTAGATGACTCACGGTCACTGGTGTACACTAGCCCTGGCAGGATAGCTATCAACTGCTCAAGACCCGAATTCGATTACATAACTGGCAAAGCCACATCAGATAGATATCATACTAAAATTTAAACATTTTATGGCAAGACAATATTTGAAATAATTTCAATTAATTTAGTCATGAAATAACTTGCTTGAACGTAACATTTAAACTCATTTGATATATATGAAAGTAATGCCCACCTGATAGCAAAGCTTTGCTACAGATTAGTGACTCCTTGATGAGCTCTTATTCTTGCGCTCGACCTTTAATCCGGAAAAATAACGTAAGACTTTAAATCGAGAAAAATTCTCAATTAAATGAGAATGCGTAATTTAACTATGCATGAATCTCGTATGCATGAACTATTATTCTGAGATAATAATCAGAGAATTTCTATTGTTAATCCAAGCTATCGGATTTAAACAAAAGCTAAGTCTCGTTTCATGAAGCCGGATAATTAACAAAAATTAATTCGTTCTCTTCGGGGTGTTCTAATCCGTCAATTAAATAAACCCCGCTCCTCGTAGTCAATAGAAAATAAATAAATACTTCAGCTTATTCGCTTTATAACCGCATAATTAATCGGGCTTAATAAATAGGAACAAGTAATGTTATAAGATTAAATAATTAAAAGGCTCAACATAAGGCAGCCTAATAATTAATTAAGTAGAAGTGGGCTTGAATAATTAACATGAGAGGCCCAATTGAAAATATTCATCGGCTCAAGTAATTAAATAAATCTTGGCCCAATAAATAAATAATTAACAGTTGGGCTAAGTTTACATCAAGTATGCAAGGCCCAACTGCAATTAAATAAATAAGGTCCAACTGAAATAATCGTTCAACCCATTCTACTCTATTAAAATCAGCCCAAATGAAACAATAACCGTCCCAACAATATACATATGGAATTTGGAAATAGAAGTCTATTAATAATAATATCTCAGCCCAATTCTTATAGAATAATTAAAGCCCAACCTTTTAAAATAATTCAGCCCCAAAACAATTATATAGGAGCCCAAAATTAAACAAAACAGGAGCCCAATTCATATAAAAATGCAGTTGGGTTTTAAATAAAAGAATCGGCCCAGAGAGTTATATAATTCGGCCCAAAGTAAAATAAATCAAGGCCCAATTTTCGGCCCAAAGTAAATAAATAGGAGGCCCAATCGGAATAAAATAACAAAGGCCCAATTACAATTAAAAGGGAAAAGCCCAAATTAAATAAATAACAAAGGCCCATTAAACTAAAGCCCAAGGAGCCCAACTCTCATCCCCCAAAATCGATCTCTCTCTCTATACTCTCAAAATCGGCTCCCTCTCTCTTTTCTCTCTCTCGTTCTCAGCCTCCAGCCGGCTCCGGCGCCTTCTCGTCGCCGGCACGAGCCCCTGCTCTCCCAAATCGGAAATCACCGCCGTCTCCCTGAACTTTCGATGAGCGGCGGTCGTTCCTTCTCCCAAATCGGCTCAACAGTCAACACAGCTCTCTTCTTTCTTTCCTCAAAATCGGAACATCTCTCTCTCGATCTGTTTTCGGCGAGGGGTCCGCCACCGCCGCCGTAATCCGACGAGCCAGCCGCCGCCTTCACCTTCTCACATCTCTATTCTCCCTCTCGATTCACGGACGAAAGCAAAACGAAAGGGAGCCCTGATTTCCTCCCCAAATCAGAGAGCGCCGCCGCCTGGAGCCATCGCCGCTATCCGGAGCTGCTGCTACTGGAATCTTCGGCGACGTTGTCGCCTCAAGCTGGCGTTGCTCCGATTTCTGGAGTCGGTCAGCCTCTTCCCCTCTAGCTTGTTAACGCCGTAGCTGTCGCCTTCAAATCTCGCTAGCACCTTGCCGCCGCCGCCGGGTTCTAGAATCGGCGAGGTCTCCGTGCTCCCCTCCCTGTGTTCGTCCGGCAGGTAGCAATCCAGAGGCTGCCACCGCCAAGGGGCAGTCGCCCTTCTCTTTCTCCGACCGGCGTCGTGGTTACTCTGATGCAGGCTGGACAACGAGAGTTCGCCGCCTTCTCACTCCGTTCCGTCAGTTGGGGCTCGGCAGTTGCTTGGGCAGTCGGCCCATTTTTCCCAAAGCTAAGTAACTCATCTCCATTCGAATAAAAGTCCTAGTTTTTGTGGTCGTGAGTTCTCGTAAATGCTATTCTGGAGTGCAGTGAAAGTGAAGCATATAATTCCTTCTTTGCTAAGAAGTTAAGAAATCTCATTGTGTTTATAAAGTATAGTGAAGTATGCCTACAATTCGTTCCATCTCCTTAAGCACTTCATAGATGATCGATTATGCTATGATATGATGACAGTATATGTGGCTTGAATGAGTTGAGAAAATGAACTGAAACAGTAGTATATACCTAGAAAATGATTAGAGGTTTGTTGTTGTTGCTGAGTTAAATAAGCTGATTGGATCTTGTTGAAGTTTGGCAAAATTTGAACTGCTCTATCTCTCCCTCTTTCAAGTGTTAACTGGTATCAAATGATTGAATCTGAAAATGGTAGTATTTGTTGTTGTTTAATGAATACAGGTAAAATCATGGAAGAAGATGGAGAGTTTAAGCCAAAGCTTACCTTGAAGTTGGCAGGACACTGGATGAGGATTTCTCCTCCTCCAAAAGCTTCCAAGTGCAGAATGAGGAGGATAGTGAATTGGAGGCTGATTAGCATTGATTTACGTTGCATAATTGAGTGTAGTGGTGGGGATAGTTGGTGGAGTGGAAAGCAAAGTGTAGTGGTGGTAGTGGTGGTAGAAATGGGGAGCAAAGGTTGGTGGAAAGAAAAAGAAAGAAAAAAAAATGTAGAGAAGGATTAATGATGTATTATCTAAGTCTCAGTGATTCTGTAACTGTAATAAAATACTGGCTTCGATTCTGCTTGATACTGTATATTTACATAAATCTCGTATTTCGTCATGTGATTTCTTGCTAAAATCGATAAGTTATAAAATGAATCTAAATTAAATCCGTAGATTTAATTCGTTTGTTGTTCTAATATTTAAATTAAATCCGCAGATTTAATTAACTCACGAGTCGAAAATAATCCACGACTTAAGTGAAAAAAAAATCTAGTTCCATCTCGTTAAATAAATAACGTGACTTTGCTAAGTCAGTTATAACTCTGAAATAATATCATTGACTGTTTTAACAATATAAATTCAGGATCATCAGCTGAATTCATATCAGGATAATAACTGGTTTCATTCACTGATGAACAATAATAAACACGCATTACTGGATTTAAAAATATATAAAAGAGCGGGTCACTACATACTACCCCTCTTAACAAAAATTTCGTCCCGAAATTTGCATATTTCTTCTAAAACAGTTCGGGATATTTCTCCTTCATTTTGTCTTCAAGCTCCCACGTGGCTTCCTCTTGTCCGTGGTGTCTCCATAAAACTTTCACTGATGTGATTGCCTTATTCCTGAGTTGCTGTACTTTTCGATCTAGAATGACCTCTGGTCTCTCTTCATAGCTCAAGTCTGGGCAAATGATCATCTCTTCTTGGTGGATTACGTGCTTTGGATCGAAAACGTATTTTCTGAGTTGTGATACGTGGAAAACATTGTGAACGTTTCCAAAACTTGGCGGTAATGCCAACCTATAGGCTACTGGGCCTATTCTCTCCAAAATCTCATAAGGTCCTACAAACCGAGGTTTGAACTTTCCCTTGACACCAAACCTAATTATCCCCTTGGAGGGAGATACTTTCAGGAATACCTTGTCTCCTAATTCAAATTGTAATTCAGTTCGGCGTGCATCATCGTAAGATTTCTGTCTATCTTGCGTCTCCTTTATTCAACCTCGGATCTGGCGAACTATCTCAATCATCTCACTGACCGCATCCGGTCCTAAAATTTTCCTTTCACCCACTTCATCCCAATAAAGTGGTGATCTACATTTTCTTCCATACAATGCCTCATATGGTGCCATATCGATAGTCGCCTGGTAACTGTTATTATAGGCAAATTCAATCAACGGCAGCACTGCTTCCCAACTTCCACCCCTGTCTAACACCACTGTTCTCAACATATCTTCGAGGGTCTGAATTGTCCTTTCAGACTGCCTGTCTGTCTATGGGTGGAAGGCGGTGCTGAAATTTAGCCTCGTGCCTAACTCCTTTTGTAAGCTCATCCAAAATCTAGAAGTAAATTTTGAGTCTCGGTCTGAAGTGATTGACACGGGTACACCGTGTAAGCGTACAATCTCTCGAACATACAACTGAGCTAGCTTGTCTGACCCGTGTGTGATCGGTATTGGTATAAAATGAGCACATTTTGTGAGTCGATCCACTATTACCCAAATGGCAGTGTTTCCTCTCTTTGTTTTGGGCAAACTGGTCACAAAATCCATTGCTATGTGCTCCCACTTCCATTCTGGGATTTCCAATGGTTGTAGCTTTCCATATGGCCTTTGGTGTAGGGCCTTCACTTA
This sequence comes from Salvia miltiorrhiza, assembly GCF_028751815.1. Lineage (NCBI taxonomy): Eukaryota > Viridiplantae > Streptophyta > Magnoliopsida > Lamiales > Lamiaceae > Salvia > Salvia miltiorrhiza. The sequence goes on from NC_080388.1 coordinate 32,064,679, forward strand.
TTGGCAAGCTAGGCATCTCTCTACAAAGGATGCTATGTCTCTTTTCATGCCTTCCCACCAAAAATGCTTCTTTAGATCTTGATACATCTTAGTACTCCCGGGGTGGGCAGTATAAGGGGTATCGTGAGCCTTACTCATGATTTTATCCTTAAGCTCATCATCGTGGGGGATGCATATCATTCCCTCAAAGAGGATAGCATTATCTGATGTTTCTTGATAATTCTTGACTCCTCCTTTCCTTACTGCTTCCCGTAGTTCTCCATTTTCTCATCTTTTCTTTGTGCTTCTACAATCATCTTTCTCAAGCTAGGTATCGTTGCAACAACGCTTGCTATCGTCCCTGGTGGTTTAACCACTTCTATGCTCATTTTTCCAAACTCTTTGATGAGCTCATTCTTTTGGGTGACGAGGCATCCCAACCTAGATTGAGTTTTACGGCTCAATGCATCAGCTACTACATTTGCCTTACCCGGGTGGTAGTTAATACCGCAGTCATAATCCTTCACTAGTTCAAGCCATCTCCTCTGTCTCATGTTGAGGTCCTTTTGCTCGAAAAAATATTTCAAGCTTTTGTGGTCTGTGAATATCTCGCACCTAACTCCATATAGGTGGTGTCTCCAAATCTTTAGTGCGTGCACCACTGCAGCTAACTCCAGATCATGAGTCGGGTAATTCAGTTCATGTGGCCTAAGCTGTCGTGACGCATATGCTATCACTCTTCCTTCTTGCATCAACACGCAGCCAAGTCCATTTTTGGACGCGTCTGTGTAAATCACGTATTCCTTATCAGCTGTTGGGACGGCTAACACTGGTGCCGTAGTCAACTTTTCCTTGAGTTCTTGGAAGCTCTTTTCGCACTCCTCTGTCCAAGAAAATTTTATTCCCTTCCTGAGTAGTTGCGTCATTGGTCTTGCAATTTTGGAAAATCCTTCCATAAACCTCCGATAGTAACCTGCCAATCCTAAGAAACTTCTTATCTCATTAGGGTTAGTAGGCGATCTCCATTTGCGCACCGCTTGCACTTTCTCAGGGTCCACTTTAATCCCCTCTGATGACACAATATGTCCTAAAAAGTGACTTCGCTGAGCCAAAACTCGCACTTGCTGAATTTGGCATAAAGGCGCTCCGTCCTCAACGTTTCTAGGACAATTCTCAGATGTTCCTCATGGTCTTTCTCGTTCTTTGAGTAGATCAGGATGTCATCTATGAATACCAAGACAAATTTGTCTAAGTACGGATGGAACACTCGATTCATGAGGTCCATGAATACGGCTGGCGCGTTGGTTAGCCCGAATGGCACAACTACAAATTCGTAGTGGCCATACCTAGTTCTAAACGTCGTCTTAGGTACGTCTTCTGGTCGAATCTTCAGCTGATGATAACCAGATCGCAAATCAATCTTCGAGAACACGCTGGCTCCCTTGAGCTGATCGAAGAGGTCATCTATCCTTGGTAAAGGATATTTGTTCTTGAGTGTCACTTTGTTCAGTTCTCTATAGTCTATGCACATTCGCAATGTGCCGTCCTTTTTCTTCACAAAAAGTACGGGTGCACCCCAAGGTGATACACTTGGCCTAATGAATCCAAGTTCCAAAAGTTTTTGCAGTTGTATCTTGAGTTCTTCCAACTCTTTAGGAGCCATCCGGTATGGTGCCTTCGAAATGGGAGCTGCCCCGGGCTCCAAATCAATGGTAAACTCAATTGGTCTGTCCGGTGGTGGCCCTGGCAGAATCTCTGGAAATACATCTGAAAAATCCCGTACAATTGCTACATCTTCTATGCTCCTTTCAGTTCCCGGTTCTCCGTGCAAGTATACGAGGTAAGCTGGGTATCCCTTCTTCATCATTCTCGTTGCTTGTAGAGCGGAGATAATCATCTTTCTTCTTCCCATGCTAATTCCGTGGAAATGTGACGGCTCCCTTCCTGGGGGTCGAAATGATATCCGTCTTTCATTACATAGGATGGTGGCGTAATTTTCAGCCAGCCAGTCCATTCCTAGAATTATGTCCACGTCTCTCATCGGTATAACATATGAGTTGTGCACCACCATCTTGAGTGATCCTATGTTCAATTCTAAGTTCAAGCACACATGTTTGACTATCGTCATCCCTCCTATAGGTGATGATATACTCAACTCCTGGTCAGCTCTTTCCATTTTAAGTTTTAAGGTGTCGACACATGTACTTGAAATGAAAGTATGCGATGCGCCCGTATCAAACAGAAGTACGACATGGGTATTAAGTAGCATGCCCATACCTGCCAGGTTTCCCTGGTTGTTCTCGGGCTGCTTCTGCCTCATAGCATAGGCTTTAGCACGACGAGGCTTTTCATGTTGTTTCTGTTGTCGCTGCTGTTGTTGGCGGGCCTGTTGCTGATACGGTTGTTGAGGTTGTGGTTGGTACGGTAGCTGTTGGTGCTGCTGTGGCTGCTGATACTGTGGTTGCTGCCTTGGGTATGGTTGGGGCAGAGCTTGGATTGCTCGCAGATGCGGAGCCTGGATAGATGGGTTCGGCCTTGAACTCGTCCCATGTTGCTTATTCGGGCACCGGTTTGCATAGTGCCCCTTCTGGTTGCAGATATAGCAACTATCACTGCCATGGCCTCTTCTCGCCTTGGTTCGGGTTACTGTTGTCCCATCTCCTCTTTCCTTTGAAATTCTGATTATAACTTTGATCATGTGGAGGTGCTGGCGCAGGTACAGTTGCAGGTCTTTCTCCTGGCATAGCTGCCTCAATGTCTAACGCTCGGCTGAGCGACTCAGTGTAAGACAATCCTCCGTGGCTTGCCAAAGCCATCTTAATTTCGTGCCTCAGACCGGCACAAAACTTTTCAGCCATCTTTTCATATGTGTCAACTTGTTCCGGTGCATATCTAGACATATCGCAGAACATCCTGTCGTATTGAGTTACCGACATCTTTCCTTGCTTTAGATTGTAAAATTCAACTTCCTTCTTCTTGCGGTAGCTCTTGGGTATATACTTGTCATATATACCGACTTTGAATTGTTCTCAAGTCAGGTTTTCTATCTGCTATGCTGTCATCGTTTTCATCCTTGCTTCCCACCAGAAATCAGCTGACCCAGTCAACTGAAAGGACATACAAGTCAGACGCTCCTGATCAGTGCAGCGCAGGAAGTTGAAAATGCGCTCAATAGCGCGAACCCAAGTCTCAGCTTCTGTCGGGTCTCCTGTCCCGTTGAAGGTGGGTGGGTTCTGTCGCAAGAATAATTCCTCAATCCGCCGTTCTGGCTGAACAGGTGGTTGAACTAATTCAGGTTCTGGCCCTGCTTCTGGGCCTCTCTCATCATTCCGGGGAATCTTTCCCCCTCCTCTCGGACGCCCTCGTCTTGGTGGCATTCTAATGAGTAAAAACACAAGTTATCAGCGCATTAAAATGCAATAAGGACATACTATCATTTCTATAGTTACTCCTTAACTCATCGAGTTCTGCTCCTGCTAAAACTTAAGCGAACATATAAATAAAACATAGCGGTTCGACTTGTCGCGAAAGACTGATAGGGTCGCTACATAGACATGGGAAATTAGTATCAATGAGAACTATTTCATCAACATTTGAATATAGATATGGTGATCTATCCAAGCATTATACATGATGAACTGGCTATCTTGCAAATTCATCATGAAAGAGCTCAGTTCCAAAATGCCCTATTAACCAGCGTTTCCGTACTAATACTAGTCAAAATAACTAAGCCAACATAGGGGCATACAAAAGTATCGAAATGATCATCGTTTTCGAAATACACAAATAAGGTCCTACTAAATGCACAAGAGATTGTCTGTATGCATTACGTGCTTGACCCTTGGGTTGAAGCATACGTGTTTGACTGATTTAATCTGATGAGTATCTGTTTGTCCTTGGGTCACAGAAAATCTACCAACAGCTAGTAGATCGCAATGATTCAAATCACAAATGGCAATTAGGCAAAGTGTTTCAATAATTTGCCAAACAATTGAAAATGAATAACCATAGGATAGAAATGAATTGACTGAAAGGTCGAAACGAAATGACCTAATAGTCTGAACCCGTTTGGCTTTTCAGATGAAGGTTTAAAATATATAGGTTTAAAGACCCATATATGACGACTACTGAGATTTTGGCCATGTGGACTGGCCAGGTCCGACACAACTACTTCTCAGTCACTCGGAAATACTTTTCCGAACTTGGTAATTCTTGATCACTAGCTGCAAAAGGTACTTCTGTTATAAAATCTCCACTTTTTTTTTAATATCTAAAATCTATCATTGAGAATGTTCTAGAGATTCTCAAGATTGAAGTCTATTTTCTATAATCAACATCATTTCCTAAAATCTTCTATGAGCGAAGTAAGACCTTTCAACAGTATTCAAACTTACTCAACAATCTAAACGATCTTAATATGTTACTTCTAGCATTGAGCGTTCATTCTCATAACGCTTGAAATGTGACCATGTAAATTGAAACACTAACGTGCCCTTGCGAAGGACCTTCTGAATCATGACATCTTTCATAATGAAATAGATTTTGCTTCTCTGAGCATCTTATTTAGTATGGATCGCTACACATAATACTAAGTCATGGAACGACTTTAGTCAACGCCTTCATTCTGGTCACTATGTTGATCGTCTAACCCGAGATGTTGTAATTGGGGCGATGTCTTTGATAGAGTAAGGTATGTATACTTAACTTGAGTATACTCTTAGGGTCTCGTTAGAATCTCAATCCTTTAACCCCATCGTCGAACCGTTGCCGACATTTCAAGCTCTTATTAAACTTGCAACCATCCTTGGGAATTTATCCCATTTTATGCATTTGCATAGATTTTTCTTTTGTCAATCATAATGGTTGGTAACTGCTAGTATCCATGTCACATCTCGTCTTTTGGATTCGTAGCACGTGATCATAATCAATAAGGGTTCTCAACCATGTCCCGTGTAATGTAATAGGTAATGTAAAAGGTTCCGTATATCAGGAATTGCAAGCTGAAAGTTCTAGTCGCAATACTATATCATCATTAAACAAAGCGTTATGACCCGATGCGAGTCTAACTCTAAAGGTTGAACATAAATCATAAAGGTTCTCTTCATGCCATAACTAGTGATAATCGAGGCTAGAAGTGAGTCTCAACTTATTAGGGATTAGCTAACTGATTACATAAGTCACACTCATCGCTATAAGCAATATCATACTTAAACTATCATTGAATAAGGCAATAGTCGATTAGGTGTTCCGTCTCGCGTGAACAACCTGAATGAAGAACTATGCCTGCTTCAGTGATTCGTGCGTGGCACTCTGCTTGCACTGCTTTCATTGGATTCTCTTCCTTTTTCTCAGCTCTTCACCATGGCTATAGTGAAATATAACTGAGTTTCTAGCTTCTATTGTTCTTCTCGTAACAGTGATCATGCATTCTTAACGCATCTAAGTTCATTGAGATATCTAATCAATCAATAATGCATAAACTTGAATGTAAGCATCAGTACATTCATATAAAACGTGAACTTCTCAATGTTTTAAAATCATTACCACATTCTTTCTTGCTGAGCATGACGATGTGATGAAGTGCTGAGCTTTTGTCGACTGACTATTTCATACTAGTTATCATACTAGAAAAATTGGTTAACTCTAGGGTTCAGAGCAAATGAACTGCTCTGATACCACTCTGTCACGACCGGCCTTAATTAAGAATAATTAAGCCGGGGAAACCGTGACTAATGGAGGGAGATTAGAAGCGGTGTAGAAAGGGGAATAATCAAACAAGAAAGGATCGCATTTCATCATTCTTAACAAAAGGGATATCTATAATATAACGGAGGTTTAGTCGTATAGACTCAAATAACTAGTAAGTTCAGATAACTCCGACTTAGCCAAAATAACATAAAACTTCTGAGTACGCAGCGGAATAAGGTTCTGATTACATGTATGAAGACATGTATCCCTAGAGTTCATTAATACATAATAAGATAAAAGAGTCCCGCTCGTCACTTCATCACCATCGGCAGCTACTCAATCTGCACATTTAGAAATATATGCAGGGCTGAGTACAAAAGTACTCAGTGGGCACGTATGCCTAAGTATAAAAATACATGCTTCAAAACTGTAAATTGTCATGCCATCATAAACAGTACAGCAAGGGAGTTTTTTTCGCTAAAAAGGCCCAAGCTTACTAAGTTCATTTGTGATTCTTAAAGTTTGACTGATCAGTCTAAGTTCTCTTGTATTTTATCATATCTGAAGCTTGTGTGCCGGAGAGGTGGCCACCTCTCACGGTCACTTGACCGGCCAACCCGCTAGATGACTCACGGTCACTGGTGTACACTAGCCCTGGCAGGATAGCTATCAACTGCTCAAGACCCGAATTCGATTACATAACTGGCAAAGCCACATCAGATAGATATCATACTAAAATTTAAACATTTTATGGCAAGACAATATTTGAAATAATTTCAATTAATTTAGTCATGAAATAACTTGCTTGAACGTAACATTTAAACTCATTTGATATATATGAAAGTAATGCCCACCTGATAGCAAAGCTTTGCTACAGATTAGTGACTCCTTGATGAGCTCTTATTCTTGCGCTCGACCTTTAATCCGGAAAAATAACGTAAGACTTTAAATCGAGAAAAATTCTCAATTAAATGAGAATGCGTAATTTAACTATGCATGAATCTCGTATGCATGAACTATTATTCTGAGATAATAATCAGAGAATTTCTATTGTTAATCCAAGCTATCGGATTTAAACAAAAGCTAAGTCTCGTTTCATGAAGCCGGATAATTAACAAAAATTAATTCGTTCTCTTCGGGGTGTTCTAATCCGTCAATTAAATAAACCCCGCTCCTCGTAGTCAATAGAAAATAAATAAATACTTCAGCTTATTCGCTTTATAACCGCATAATTAATCCGGCTTAATAAATAGGAACAAGTAATGTTATAAGATTAAATAATTAAAAGGCTCAACATAAGGCAGCCTAATAATTAATTAAGTAGAAGTGGGCTTGAATAATTAACATGAGAGGCCCAATTGAAAATATTCATCGGCTCAAGTAATTAAATAAATCTTGGCCCAATAAATAAATAATTAACAGTTGGGCTAAGTTTAAATCAAGTATGCAAGGCCCAACTGCAATTAAATAAATAAGGTCCAACTGAAATAATCGTTCAACCCATTCTACTCTATTAAAATCAGCCCAAATGAAACAATAACCGTCCCAACAATATACATATGGAATTTGGAAATAGAAGTCTATTAATAATAATATCTCAGCCCAATTCTTATAGAATAATTAAAGCCCAACCTTTTAAAATAATTCAGCCCCAAAACAATTATATAGGAGCCCAAAATTAAACAAAACAGGAGCCCAATTCATATAAAAATGCAGTTGGGTTTTAAATAAAAGAATCGGCCCAGAGAGTTATATAATTCGGCCCAAAGTAAAATAAATCAAGGCCCAATTTTCGGCCCAAAGTAAATAAATAGGAGGCCCAATCGGAATAAAATAACAAAGGCCCAATTACAATTAAAAGGGAAAAGCCCAAATTAAATAAATAACAAAGGCCCATTAAACTAAAGCACAAGGAGCCCAACTCTCATCCCCCAAAATCGATCTCTCTCTCTATACTCTCAAAATCGGCTCCCTCTCTCTTTTCTCTCTCTCGTTCTCAGCCTCCAGCCGGCTCCGGCGCCTTCTCGTCGCCGGCACGAGCCCCTGCTCTCCCAAATCGGAAATCACCGCCGTCTCCCTGAACTTTCGATGAGCGGCGGTCGTTCCTTCTCCCAAATCGGCTCAACAGTCAACACAGCTCTCTTCTTTCTTTCCTCAAAATCGGAACATCTCTCTCTCGATCTGTTTCCGGCGAGGGGTCCGCCACCGCCGCCGTAATCCGACGAGCCAGCCGCCGCCTTCACCTTCTCACATCTCTATTCTCCCTCTCGATTCACGGACGAAAGCAAAACGAAAGGGAGCCCTGATTTCCTCCCCAAATCAGAGAGCGCCGCCGCCTGGAGCCATCGCCGCTGTCCGGAGCTGCTGCTACTGGAATCTTCGGCGACGTTGTCGCCTCAAGCTGGCGTTGCTCCGATTTCTGGAGTCGGTCAGCCTCTTCCCCTCTAGCTTGTTAACGCCGTAGCTGTCGCCTTCAAATCTCGCTAGCACCTTGCCGCCGCCGCCGGGTTCTAGAATCGGCGAGGTCTCCGTGCTCCCCTCCCTGTGTTCGTCCGGCAGGTAGCAATCCAGAGGCTGCCACCGCCAAGGGGCAGTCGCCCTTCTCTTTCTCCGGCCGGCGTCGTGGTTACTCTGATGCAGGCTGGACAACGAGAGTTCGCCGCCTTCTCACTCCGTTCCGGCAGTTGGGGCTCGGCAGTTGCTTGGGCAGTCGGCCCATTTTTCCCAAAGCTAAGTAACTCATCTCCATTCGAATAAAAGTCCTAGTTTTTGTGGTCGTGAGTTCTCGTAAATGCTATTCTGGAGTGCAGTGAAAGTGAAGCATATAATTCCTTCTTTGCTAAGAAGTTAAGAAATCTCATTGTGTTTATAAAGTATAGTGAAGTATGCCTACAATTCGTTCCATCTCCTTAAGCACTTCATAGATGATCGATTATGCTATGATATGATGACAGTATATGTGGCTTGAATGAGTTGAGAAAATGAACTGAAACAGTAGTATATACCTAGAAAATGATTAGAGGTTTGTTGTTGTTGCTGAGTTAAATAAGCTGATTGGATCTTGTTGAAGTTTGGCAAAATTTGAACTGCTCTATCTCTCCCTCTTTCAAGTGTTAACTGGTATCAAATGATTGAATCTGAAAATGGTAGTATTTGTTGTTGTTTAATGAATACAGGTAAAATCATGGAAGAAGATGGAGAGTTTAAGCCAAAGCTTACCTTGAAGTTGGCAGGACACTGGATGAGGATTTCTCCTCCTCCAAAAGCTTCCAAGTGCAGAATGAGGAGGATAGTGAATTGGAGGCTGATTAGCATTGATTTACGTTGCATAATTGAGTGTAGTGGTGGGGATAGTTGGTGGAGTGGAAAGCAAAGTGTAGTGGTGGTAGTGGTGGTAGAAATGGGGAGCAAAGGTTGGTGGAAAGAAAAAGAAAGAAAAAAAAATGTAGAGAAGGATTAATGATGTATTATCTAAGTCTCGGTGATTCTGTAACTGTAATAAAATACTGGCTTCGATTCTGCTTGATACTGTATATTTACATAAATCTCGTATTTCGTCATGTGATTTCTTGCTAAAATCGATAAGTTATAAAATGAATCTAAATTAAATCCGTAGATTTAATTCGTTTGTTGTTCTAATATTTAAATTAAATCCGCAGATTTAATTAACTCACGAGTCGAAAATAATCCACGACTTAAGTGAAAAAAAAATCTAGTTCCATCTCGTTAAATAAATAACGTGACTTTGCTAAGTCAGTTATAACTCTGAAATAATATCATTGACTGTTTTAACAATATAAATTCAGGATCATCAGCTGAATTCATATCAGGATAATAACTGGTTTCATTCACTGATGAACAATAATAAACACGCATTACTGGATTTAAAAATATATAAAAGAGCGGGTCACTACAGTGGAATATGCTGTTTCTTAGAACAGTAGAACTAGATAAATGGAGGTTGAATTTTGTGGTGCTAAAATGTGATTGATAATTTTGTGGGCATTGATCGAAAAAAAAAAATGAAAAATCGCAAAAACAGGCGGGTATGCGGGTACCCTAATACCCGCGTCAGGTATTAGGGTACCCGACGGTGCTGGCGGGACGGGTATCGGGTGGGGGTTTTGGCGAAATGTCGGGGTCGGGTACCCGCAATTTTCAGGTAGGGTACCCGACCCGACCCGATTAGACACCCCTACTTGGGATATATACCATCTGCTAAATAATAGCCCACATTATACTCTTTTCCTTGTATGACATAATGTGCGGGTGGAGTGATACCTCTAGCAAGGTCACTGAAAAGATGAGATATTTCCAACACATTAATATCATTATTGAATCCTGGCATACCAAAGAATGCATGCCATATCCAAAGGTCATAATCAGCAACGATTTCAAGAATAATTGTTGGAGAGCCACTACGTCCGGCATACGAGCCTGCCCAACCTGTTGGACAATTTTTCCACTTCCAATGCATACAATCAAGACTACCTAGCATTCCTGGAAATCCACGTTGTTTACCAATATAAAATAGTCTAGCAACATCACTAGCATTAGGAGATCTTAGATATTGATCAGAAAATATTTCCACAATTGCACGACAGAATTTCTTGACACATTTAATTGCAGTTGACTCACCAATATTTATATACTCGTCAGTAGCATCTGCTGGTACTCCGTATGCCAATATTCGAAAGGCAGCTGTTATTTTTTGAAGTGTGGACAAGCCCCATCTTCCTGTGCAATCTATGCGTTGCTCGAAAAAATCATTATGATTTTTGACAGCATCAACAATACGGAGGAATAGACTTTGAGACATTCGAAAGCGTCTATGAAACATTCCTTCGTTGAATGTTGGATTTTCAGAAAAATAGTCGTTGAAGAGACAATGAGCTGCTGCTTCTCGGTCACGATGGATTACCTTGTGACCAAGAACTGAACCTCCATGAATTTTTGTAGCATTTTGATATTCAGCCAGTTGAGCTACAATAAGATTGTTATTCAAAATATGTTAGCCCATCAATTGATGTTCAACATCACACTCATTGATTAATTGTTCAAGCTCATCATCAGATGAGCTTGAACTTGAATGAGAAAGTAGTGAAGAAGAACCAATATTATGATGATTCATATTTTTTAATTTTCTATTTTATGAGTGAAAGAGAAGAAATAGGTGTGGTGGTTATTGAAATCGTGTATGTCTTAAATAATAAAAAATCTCCAAGACTATCTTATCTGAAAATCTTAAATATTGAATCGCCACCGTCCATTCAGATTTCATTAAATCTTCATCATCCACCTTATCACTCCCCTACTATACAATAGGATTGATTTGACAACGCCAATCTACACATGTGATAAAGATAAAGTGCAGACACATCTGATAATGCATTTGAAAATTTCATGCAGAAAAAGATAAAGCATCGATTCAATCAATCTCATGCAGAAAAAGATAAAGCATTTGGTCATACATATCAAATAATGCAACTTCGATTCAATCACCACCGTCCAACCAGATTTCATTAAATCTACACCATTTATTATTTATACCTTATCAATAAATCATCCTCTATATATATGAGCTATTTTTTCATATTTTAACACACAATAACCCTCTTCCTTTTTTTACCAACTTGTCTTTCTTTAGCTGTTATTTCATTTTCCATGGCTTCTTCCCGACAGCCTAATTACACAATTGATGAAGATAAACATCTTTGTCGTGTGTATATGGAGATATCTCAAGATTCAGAAATGGGAATACACCAAAGAAAAGAAATTTTTTGGGATCGTGTTAGGGAAGTTTACAACGAGGAGAAACCCAGTCCAAATATGTATACTCGAAGTTCAAGATCACTTGAAACTCGCATGCAGGTTATTTTGAGTTCAGTTTCAAAACTCAAAGGGTGTATACAACAAGTGGAATATCTAAATCCAAGTGGTTGTTCTGAAAATGATATTGTAAGGAGTAGTTATCTATACATTTTTTGTAATCATTATTTGTCTTACTCATTATAACATTTTTATTCATTATGCAGTTCACTCGTGCAAAAGAATTGATGGTGCTAGACACAAAATATAAGAAAGGCTTCAAGTTCGAGCATGTGTGGTCTATTATGAAAGATTTTCAAAAGTTTGATTGTCCTTCACAAAACTCTCGACAACAAATGTCTGCATCTTAGCCAGATTCACTACCACAATCTCCTATCTCACCTGATGGATTGTCTAATTTTTCTATCAATTTAAGCGATGGTAGCGGCAGTGGTTCTGGATCGTCACACCGTCCAGATGGTGTGAAAAATACCAAAAACAAAAGAAAAAAAAGGTGAAGATATGTCTAATTTTTTGAAAGTAATTGAACAAGGAAATAAACGAATTGGAGATTTAATGGAAAACTCATCAACCACAAAAGAGCAAATTTTGCAACTACAAATGCAGAAGATTGAAGCAAAAAACAAAGCTACTGAAGCAAAAAAACAAGCTATTGCATTCCAAATGTGGGAATCAGATAATAAAATTCTAATGATGGACACCGACAATATTTTTGATCCTATTCGACGAGATTATTTCAAAAGTGAACAAGGAAAAATCATTTATAAAAGACAACAACATTCAAGTCCATATGATACTTTCAATATGTTTGGAGAAAATTTTCAAGATTTTGGAGGATCAGGAAGCGACATTGGAGGATCTGGAAGCGACGTTGGAGGATCTGGAAGTGATCTTGGACCTTACTAGCATTTATTGTATTATTAGTTTAATGTTCTTGTATTTTTATGTGGTTGTAATTTTATGCTATTGTGTTTTTATATTGTAATTTATGTGTAATTTATGTTGTCGTAATTTTATGTTAATGTGCTTTTATATTATATTTCATGTTATTGTATTTTTAAATTTTATATAATATATTTTAAATATTGTATATATTTGTGTTAATTTAAAAATATAAATAATATAGAGACTATTAAATTATATTTTACAAATTAAATCAAGCAAAGATAAGTATTTTTTAAAGATAAAACAAAAAAGAAATATAATAAAACAACAAAAAAAAATGAAAAAAAAAAAAGATTTACCGGGTGAACAGTGCCCGCCACATGAAGCGGTGCACTGTTCAAACCCGTTATTTTGAAGTAGCGTACAGGGAATGGTTGGAGATTGATTCCACTCCAAAATAGCGGCCACCGTCACTTTATAGTGACCTTTGGAGATGCTCTAAGTCTGGAACGTAATGAATTATTGCATTTCGGTCCTTTAAATTGCTATTATTAGCACTAAGCTCCTGCTTGGAGAAATGCACGCAACACAACACATTTGGGCCTTCGGGGTTTGATATCCGTATTTATGTTTGTGAAACTCATGGTTATACTCCGGAGTATTTATTTTTTATGTTAATAGGATAAAATGCCCTATTTCTTATGTTGTAAATAAAAAATGCCTTATTTTATAAATTTAAGTATTTTATGCCCAAATTATGTGAAATGCCTATTTTAACTTTTGATGTTGATGGGTTTGTTTGGTTTTTTGTGAAAGTCTTACATATTTGACCGATTTGACAGCTATCAGTCATAAAAGTCAATGATTTCACCTGTGGGTGCCTAGATCATGTGACCGGCCGGGCGGACACATGATTTCACCGGATGGACACATGATTTTATCGGCGGGACACATGACCAGATCATGTGTCCGGCAGGTAAAATCATGTGTCCGCGCGGTGAAATCATGTGTCCGCCCGGCCAGCCACATGACCTAGTCACTCATCGGTCATATGTGCTCTTGACTGATAGCTGTCAAATCGTTGATTTTTATAACTAATAACTGTCAAATCGGTCAAATGTGTAAGACTTTCACAAAAAACCAAACAAACCCATCAAATTAAAGGGTATTTAAAAGGGTTAAAGTACATATCGGTCCCTGAACTCCACACCCCTAGAGCGTTTCGCTCCCCACGCTCGGCCTTAGGGCTGGGAATCGGGTCGGGATCGGGTACCCTACCCGAAAAAATTGGGTACCCGATCCCGAATAAGGCCAGAAACCAATACCCGACCCCGAACCCGATTTCTTAATCGGGTACCCTAATACCCGACTCGGGTACCCGAATCGGGTATTCGGGTACCCTAAATAACCCGATCAAAATCTCAATTTCTAAAGTCAAACTGTGAATTCGATTAAATCGGGTATTAGGGTACCCGATTTACCCTAATACCCTATTTTTTAAAAAAATTTGGAAAATATGGCCCATATGCAAATATCACCGATCAATCATAACATTCAAATGTCAATTGCTCAAAACACAACCAAAATTGTGTATACCAATTACCAAATAACATTCAATTGTCAATTGAATTTGTATATACCAAATATGTTTGTGCTCAAAACTGAGAAATTAGAAATCTGTAAAAAAAAAAAAAAGAAGAAGAAGAATACATGCGCAGTGGCCGGTGGAGGCATGGATTGCTGCTGGCTTCTGCGCGGTGCAATTTGACGGAAAACGGCGACGGGAAGTGGGAGGCGAGCGGAGGGACAGCCGAACAGGGGGCAGGCCGCTGGCGCGCCGCTGGGTGGACGGTGGACGGGCGGGCTGGGTGGTGGACGGGCGAGGCGAGGGTGGACGGGCGAGGGGCGCTGGCGCGCCGCTGGGTGGTAGGCCGCCGAGAGGTTAGGGCCGGCGGGCTGGGAAAAAAGTTTGGGAATTGGATTTGGGAGGGAATTGATTTGGGAACAGGAGGCGGGAGGGAGGATCCGAGGGTGTAGGGCTGGGAGTTTTACTTAGAATTCATATTTAATTTAATAAAATAGATTAAAATTTATTAATTAAAAAATCGGGTATTTCGGGTATACCCGATACCCAATTTTTTAACACCCTAACTACCCGAACCCGAACCCGACCCCTAATTTTTCGGGTATAGGGTACCCGATACCCGATTTTTTCGGGTCGGGTATCGGGTACCCGATCACCCGATCCCGAAATTCCCACCCCTACTCGGCCTAGGCCCAAATAACTCCCCATAGCCCATAAAAATATACACTTAAGCCCACCCGTTTGACGGCCCACAGACGTCGTTTTCTTAAATATAAAATTAAAATTTTAATTTTTGCGTGGGGAGCCCACCTTCCAAAGGCGTTGGAAGGTGAGTGATTGATTTGCAGGACTTGTTTCAGAGGCTCACGTTCGACACTAGCTGTGTATTGATCACCGGCTACGTTCCCGGGTGCGTGTCTCCGGATCTCCTCACGTTCCTTTCGCGAAAGCCATGGATGCCGCCGAAGAGTCCATCTTCATGCGGCATGTTCTACCGGAGAGGGTCTGGAAACTTCAGAGGTGGTTCGGAGTCGGATCGGAGAGGAAGCTGATGCGAGCTCGGAAGATCCTCGACGGCGTAATAGGGAATCTCATCGCCTCGAAACGGAATAACGAAGGTGAAGATTTGTTGTCGTCTTATATGAATATGAACCAAGATTCGAGATTCTTAAGAGACACTGTGCTGAATCTAATGATAGCGGGGCGTGACACCACGAGCTCTGCGCTGACATGACTCATGTGGCTCGTCTCTACGCATCTGGAGGTGGAAGAAAATATGAGGGACGAGGTGATCAGCTCGACGGGGGGCGAGTTTTCGGTGTTGATGAGGTGAAGAAGATGGTGTACATTCACGGTGCGATGTTGGAAGCGTTGAGGTTATATCCGCCCGTTCCGTTCCAACACAAGGAGGCGTTGGAATCGGATATTCTTCCGAGCGAGCATTTGGTGGGGCTGGATGTGAAGGTGATGTTTTCATTGTTTGCGATGGGGAGGATGGAATCGATATAGGGGGAGGACTGTTTGGAGTTCAGGCCGGAGAGGTGGATCTCCGCCTCCGGCACCATCAGGCACATGGGTGGGCCCCCCAAGCAAAAAAAATTAATTTTTTTTTAAGAAAACGGCGTATGTGGGCCATCAAACGGGTGGGCTTAAGTGTATATTTTTTATGGGCTATGAAGAGTTATTTGGGCCTGGGGTGAGTGTGGGAAGCGGAACGCTCTAGGGGTTATTGAGAATGAAATTGAATCTTGCTTTTTGCTGCACCATGAGATACATGTAGGTCCACAAAAGAAAGCATAACCTGATGTAGACCTTTAATCATCCAAATCTCATCCCAAGTCAGCATTGACATAGCCAAACAAACATGTGTATGTTCATCTTTAATAAAATAGCCCGAGATTTGCAGTAATATTAACATACTTCAGAATTCTCTTGGCCGCGTGAAGCTGCGGTTTTCCCGGAGATTGCATAAACCCACTCGCAAGACTAACAACGAAAGCAATAGTTAATCCTAAAATGGTTAAATGAATAAGACATCCAACCAAATTAAGCACGATATGAACTAGGATCTTCTAAGAATAAACCTTCTCTCTTTTGTAGCTTTAGTTTCGTCTCAAGTGGAGTAGAACACTTCTTGTTGCAATTTGGAAGAAATTTTCCAATTATCTTCTTCGTATAAATTTTTTGGTTGACAAAACTCCATTCTTCAAGTTCTCCACATCCAGTCCAAGAAAATGATTTAACTCTCTCAATTTTTTCATACCGAAGCGTATCTTCAATTGCTCACGTAACTTTGTAACTTCATGTTCATCATTTCCTGTTACAATCATATTGTCTATGTGGTCCTTGATTCTACTCCACTAGTGACTCTTCTTGTTCTTCATCATCTTGATTAGAGTTTGAGTTGTTCCCTGAAAAGTGTTGCTTCGTTTGGACAGATGTTATGCACAGTGTTGTAGAGATACACTCGTGGATGTAGAGTAAAAACAATGGAATAATAAAAACTCGACATATATTTTTTTACATGTTATAATGCATAACCAGCAGAGGCCCTATGCAAAACCTTTACTAAGGGGGTGTATTGGCTGTAGAGTATGTAGAATTTTTTTGGACTTTGAAAGTCTGGGGGTATTCAATCCAGATTTTTAAAAGTCTTTAAAAATCTAGAGATATTCAATATGAATTTTAAAAGGTCTTAAAAAATATTTAGGTATTCAAAAGTATGTGGATTTTAAAACTATATGGATTTTGATGGATTCTCCTTTAAAAATACAATGAGAGAAATCTCACCTCATCACATGAGATTTCTGTGGATTCTTTCACCTCTAGTCTTTGACCACCGATATTGTGCTATCTGGATTGGGTGTAGTGCCCCAAATTTTTCTTATTAGTTGTAGCGCTTAATTTCTGTAGAAAAATAAAAATGACAATTGGATGCTGCAAGAGAATGGAACGTATTTGTGGCTTGATTGCTTTAATTGAGTCTCTTATTTAGATTGAAGAGAGTCGGATTTTTTGTTTATCAAGTAAGTCTAAGAATGACTATTGTTCTATTAATGCCAAGGCTTGCAGTTATCTGATTGAAACTTTGCTTTTTTCTTTTTTAAATAAAGATTAATTTGCAGCAACTATATATTATTAAAACCTATGAAACAATCACCTTTATCATTCTCTTGTTTATATTTCAAATATAATCATTTTATCTACGATAAATGTGGTGCATATGGATGGTACATATTTTAATATTTGATTGATAGATGTATTTTGAGTGAAGACCTATTAAAAATTGAATATTTTTTCCATGAGAGCTATTATATATGGATTCATTTATAATATTCAGATTTCAAAATATTTTCTAAAATTTTAGCTATCAAAAATAATTTATTGTTAACCAAATAGTTAATATCATAATTTATTTTAGTTTTTGGTATACCAATAATTAGTTCGGAAATATCCCTAGAAAAATTCACAAAAGATTAATAAGTGAGCATCAAGCTCGAAAATATTCAATTTTTAATTCCAGAGGTCGCTGGGCACCGGCCGACGCTAGGTTGCTCCGGTTCCAGCTGTAGCTGGGCTGCAGCTGGCGCTGAATTGCTGCCTTCCTAATTCCTATCAAATCTATGAAAATCCATGAAAATCAATAAAAAAAAAATGTTAGCCGAACTCTGCACAGAGTCTATGGATTTCCTGAACTCACAAAAATCCATGGATTCTTTAAAGTCCAAAAAAATCCAACAGAATCCCAAATCAATACAACCCCTAAAAGAGACTGTGTTAGGTCCCAGAAGGTCTGGAATATGTGTATGGGGGGAGGGGGGAATACACCTATAGGTTATTTTTATAAAAACAAACCAACAACAACCTTTTGACAGTAAAAGAGTTAAGGAAAACTTTGATTCCAAAGGTTGATGACTAATACTGAATCTCTCTTTAGTAAAGAGATATCAGTTAAGTCCAAGACTGTAACTGATATGCGATAGGCTTAAGTCAAGTTTGTAAAACAGAGGAGTGTTATAAATCCTCCTGACTATCCAAGGATAAATCAGTCAGACAAATAACACTAGCAGCGGAAAACTTTTCTTTTGAAATAGCCTTTGTGATTAAACACGTTGTCAAGATTTAGTTTCACTTTGCAGTTAATCAGTTTCAGTTAACAAAGAGATTTGTGCACAGATAAAAAAGTAAAAACTGAAAGCGATAAATGACAAATGGATTTTTACGTAGTTCGGAATTCAATTTCTACGTCCACGTCAGTTGATCACACCGACAAACACTCTGAGCTTGTGCTTACGGGTGCACAGCAAACCTTAACAACCGAAAATTAAATTTCCAGTACCAACACACTGGGTTGGATTTCTCGCTCACTCTTAGCTCGCTAAGACAAAACTATGTCTACTCTGCGACTGCTAAGATCTCACGGAGTCAGAACACTGGTCTGAACTCCTCTCGGCTCAAACACTCTTTTCGAACAGTTAAAAGGAGGTTCGAAAACTTGCCAACTAGATCACAGAGAACAAAATCTCTATAATTAGTTACTTATGCTTTGGATATACGATATTTGCATAAGGTTCTAAGATAATATATGTAATCAGTAGTGAACTAATTTTGGCTTTCGGATTCTCTTATTCGGTTCAAACTTTGGGAGTCTTTGATTTGCTGAGTAACGAATTTGGCAGCGTTTCAGCTTGTGTATTTGAATCGGTGAAGATTGAAGTGTTCCTCGAGCTCTATTTATAGGAGAGGTCTTGAATAGATCCGTTGGCGGAGATGGTCTCCAAGAATTCATCTGTTGGAGAGAAATTCGAACTTGGCTGGTACTTCAATCTTCGAGGTTCCTTGTTTGGTGAGAAACGGCTACTCAGGTACAGGAGATACGACGTCTCTGATAAACATGCATTTTTACCTCTTGGTGTTTCATTTTTAATGTTTAGTTATGAGGATTTTGTGTGTTTGATGGTTTATTTGAGCTTATATTGGTTTATGGTCAAGAACTTGTCACTTGCTTATTGTTTGAACGAATTTTCAAAAATAACAAAGTAGAATTTGGAAGAATTGGCAGAAATACAAGTTGTAGTTCGTCTTGAGAGGAGTTCGTGAGCGCAAACGGATCGTAAGTCAGAGTTCGAAAAAGAGAGAACAAGCAAAAAAACAATCACTGCGCAAAGCTGTCAAGAGTCCGACGAATTTTCTATTTCGCCATGCGGGCTGGGCGCGCGGCCACGCCTTGGGCCGCGTGCCAACTCAGATTTTGCGCGATTTTGGAGTTATTTCAGCTATTTTTCGATCCTACACGGTTTTGACCTATATTTTGGGACCTAGGGCATATAAATACTCCACAAGAACTTATTCTCTGGACCTTTTATCATATTTTACTTTTGCTGAGAGCTGTGAGAGACGGAGGATGGAGCCAGAGCAAGAACTGAAGAATATCGATTTTACTACGATTTTATTGTTGAATGTTTTTCTATTTTATTGAGACTTTGATTCTAGTTTATATGTTTATGTGTGGCTAAGATCCCTTTTCCTAGGATTTAGAGAGTAAACATGATTTGAATTTCTAACTGTTTGATTCAATCAATCGAGATTGTTATTTCTTTTTATGTTCTTGTTTTTATTGTTTGCTTTATTGCTTGATCACCAATTTAGCATAATCATAGGTTTTAATTTGATATCGAGAGATGATAATTATTACCTGAACTAAGAACATAGAACACATTTATTTTAATTCTAAAGGGAATTGATATTTGTGAGGGCGTTAATCCTAGGAGCTTTTAGGAGTTGCATGTTAGAAGTGCGATCCGAAGACGGTAGCCTTGCATGTAATCAACGGTTTGTATGCCATGAGAGTGGGTATAGACTAGCTTTGAGATTGCCTTAGGAATCATCTTGATGATTGAATTGAACTTGTTAGTTATGAGAATCTGTTGAAACCTTTGCCTTGGAAAATTCTTCTCATATCTGTTTCTCCATATTTCGCAGCTTGATTTATTTATTTCATGTTGTTTATTTATTTAGTTTTAAAAACAAAACTCTTAATTTCGATTATCCAAATAGAGAATAGGATCTAGGATAGGAATTGATATTAATTAGTCTCTGTGGAATACGACCTTGCTTGCTACTGTACACAATTGTACTCATACACTTGTGGCGTGTTAATTAAATTAACGAACAAGTTTTTGGCGCCATTTCTGGGGACTTATTATTTATCACTACTATTTGTTGATTATTTGATAATACTCTGGATTTTTATTTCTATTTATTTAATTTCTGTTCTTTATCTTTCCTGTAGTCCTGATTTTTGGCTCTGAAGTTTGCCAGGTAGTTCTATGGCTACCGCAGAAGATGTTCGTGCTCTAAAGGAGCAATTGCAACGTTTGATTGAGGCACAGGAAAACTACGAGGTTCAGAAGCAACCTTCGATCAATGAGGCGCTCACTCCACAGTATCAGTATCACGAGCCTCCAAAAGTCAACGCGAGTAACTTCGAGCTTAAGACTCGTTTGATCACGACGGTGCAGCAAAACCAGTATAGAGGAAAAGCCGTGGAGGACCCTAATGCGCACCTGGTGCAATTCCTGGAGCTCTGCAGCAGTGTTAAGATAAATGGAGTCCCTGATGACATTATATGGCTCCGCCTTTTTCCATTCTCACTCCGGGATAAGACAAAGTCATGGTATCAAACTCTACAGCTAGGAGCCAATCCAGTATGGGGGGATTTGGCGGATCTTTTCCTGTGAAAGTTTCATCTTCTCGGGCTTACATTGAAGTTAAAGATGGATATTCTCCAGTTGGGAGTGCGTTGCTTCCTTTGAACTCTGGAGGTTCAGTCCGGGAAGAAGTTTAACTGATACTTGACTTTAGTATCAGTCCGCTAAATCTACGTGACCTGTATTAGTGAATCAGTCATAACTGATCCTTCAGTTGAGAAACGCGTTTAGTCAAACATCAGTATTTGACTTTCCCTTTAAATGCGTCATCAGTTGAGTTCTTCAGTCTTCAGTCCTCCGGTCTTCAGTCTTCAGTCTTCAGAACACAAATTAAACTAGAAAAAGAAATCCAACTCTTGAGTTCAAAAGGTTCTAATCTATTACAAAGAAAACTTAACGATTTTGGTATCATCAAAAGTAGGGCAAGGATATTTCACTAAGTTCCCAACAGACTGACTCACCAAAACCATACTCACTACCTTTACAAGATCAAGGTAATGAATAACAGAAACTCTCTAACCACATTTTGGATGCTTGGAGAACAAGCTGGAAGAATGATATAAAAGTGCATTTTGTGTATTTGTTCCATGATTGTAGGAACCACCATCCATTTTCTCCTCTATCTTCTAGTTCCACCTTCAAATGAGTAGCCTAAACAATCTTTGACTCCACCTTTCAAACCCCACAAAACACGTAAAGAAAGTGCAAAACCAAAAATCAATAAATCCCATTAAAATAGGAAAGTTTTATGGAGTTAAAATAACTCCAACACTCCCCCTTTCATTTTGTTCTCTAGGCAAGTTTGGAGAATTTTGAATGGAATATAGAGTATCCTGTACCAAAGGGTGCATATTTGTTGGACTAAGCGGCACACGATTAATGACGTACGCAACACACTTCATTGCTTCAGCCCATTGAGCTCTTGGCAGATTTTTGGCGTGCGACCAACTTTTAGGTCTCAACGAAGTCCGAATCTTTCATTCAGCAACTCTGTTCAGCTGTGGAGTTTTGGCACATGAGAGTTCTCTTTTAATACCGTCTACTGCAGAAAGATAATAATTCATTTGATGTAAATTCTCCCTTATTGTTCTCTTGCAACAACTTGATTTTTACACCCAATTCTCCTTCCACAATTTCTTTAAATTCAAAAAATCTTTTACCGGTGTGGATGACATCAACCTTGGGCTCTTGATATTGCGAAGAAATTTCATGTCTTGATGTCTAAATAAGATGTAGTTGCCAGAATCCACCAAATTAGCAACCAATAAAAGATTATTCTTCACTCTGAGGACATGAAACACACTATCAACTGTGATGGAGTTGTCTTTTTCATTGATGACAATAGCTCCTCAATCTTTACGGGGTGCACTGTGTTGTCGGCTGTAAGAATGACTTCATTATCATTGTATTGATTAAAGATGAAGAATTTAGAGTCATCTTCCGTCACATGATGACCGCAAGCCGAATCCACAATCCAATCATCCAAAAAATTTATTGAGGACAAGGCATTGAGGTCTTCTTTTCAGAAACAAAACATCTCGTCCAATGTTCTTCATTGTTGTCTTGATTATTCTTGTTTTCATGTTTAGCTAAGTTACTTTTGACTTAACTTGGTGCAATAAAATTTCTTATTGTGCCTCGATTTGCAGCATCAAGAACATTTGAAGGAACTCTTGTGCTTTCCCGAAGATGCTTATTCTTTATTTTGATAATGATGGTGCTCGTTTTTCTTTTATTTTGCTTGAAAGTTCTTGTTATGGGTAAACAAAGCTGCTTATTCTCCTTCTTTTATCGTCATACTAGACATTTGCCTTGCGAACGTCTTTTGCGAGGACATGAGATTTTCGAATTCCTCCAAGGTTGGTTGTTGATTCCATCCTTGTATTGATGTTATATATGTAATTTATTCTAGACGCAATTCCCTAATTACGTAACATCTTTGTCTCGCTTTAGATATTGCTTTCTTCGGATTAAAAAGCGATATTTCAGAGCATAACTTCTTAATTATAAGAAAGTATTCGGAAATTGAAAGGTTACCTTATGTGGTATTTGCTAGCTCATTCTCCAATATTTGCAGTCAAGCCTCATCCTTTTTTTTGAATAATCTGTCGAAGGTCTCCCATATCTCTTTTGTCGATTTACAACCTATTATATGGTCAAATAGGCTAAGGTAGATCAATCTTTTCAAGATAAATTCTACCTTGGCGTTTGCTTAATTACCTCAATTTCCTTACCTCGTCGACGTTTTCATAAGTATTTGCTGGAGCATTTGTGTTGTTTCCATTGATAACATCCCGTAGATCTTATCCGACGAGATATTACTCAAACATGTCCGACATACCTTGTAGTTGGACTGATTGAGTAACTCCAACCCGAGTCCTCTGATGCGTCCACTCACTTTCATTCTTAAACGCTGCATGTGAACCATTCACCCGAGGATCTTGAAAGAATCACCCAGAGCCCTTATGGCTTCGATACCATGTGAAATAATATATGTAGTGAAGTTTATTCACTAGCCCAAGATCAAAATCAGAATGAAGACGTCAAGGATGATCTTTAACGAATGAAAATAAATAAAATATAATAGCAATGTTGGAGGCAAAAAAAAAATGGATACCTTATTCACTTTCTGTTGTGTATTGTAGACATACGAAAGGAATTTAAAAAGGCCTATAGAATATTCTAGACTACATCACAAAGACCAAAATAAAGATTTAGAGAAATCAGGCAACAATGAGATAAATGAACAACAACATTAATTAAGAGTTGGGTGCTCTAGAAAAATAAACTTTAACTTTCAACAGATTGTATTTTGAGAGGAGAAATTGTTTCACTTATAGTATATTATTAATAATTGAAATTGTCACCTATCCAAACACACATATATTCTCGCAACAGATAACGTAAGTATGCACGATGATACTATAACACAGAATGTAACAAAAACAGTAAAAAACAGTACCCCAAGAATGGTTACCTAGTTCGGTGATAAAACACCTACGTTTATGGGCCTCGCCCGGGGAAAATGATCCACTGTATGAAGTTAAGATACATATGAACTTATAATAAGACTCGATCTTATTTAGTCACTATATCTTCCCAAAACCTCACCAATGGTGGATAATTGAAAGATAGACTAAGACTAACTTCCTAGGTGTGAACACAGGTTGTTCACCACGATACAATTGCTCAATAACATGAAAGAGCAATTACACAAGATCACACGCAACACACAAAGTATGATCTAATCAAAACTTGTGAAATATTCTAAGACTCAAGAGAATAAAAAATGGCAGATGTCTCGTTCTTCTATTCTCTCTATATAGATGAAGCATATAGAAGTCCAACTTGATAAGAACTCATCTAGGATAATGTCGTTTGAATAATCTGATAATTATCATCCAAGAATATAGAGTCCAAACGCATGCTGCTGGTCAAATTCGTGTCATAATATAATCTGTAGAAGTATATCTGCTGAGTAATTTCACTTGAATAGGGAGTTTTGTGCTGGTCCATTGAAGGAACCATATTTTGACATATGATTCACGTGCCTGTGATCCATTTCGGATATCAAACGAATACATACAAAAACCATGTGCCTATAGCAAGAGGATAGAATCTTACTTGCAAATCCGGCAATGATCGACTCCAGTGTTGATCTTCCAACTTGTTCCCACGGCAAGACTTGACGTTGGGTGGCAACGATCTTCAAGTCCTCTCCTTTTCCTAGGGAAACGCGCCGCCTCAGTTTCTGTGTTCTCACAGATTTCTCTCTATTTTACCTCACGTAATGTCACAAGTGAATTAGAATTAGGGCTGTACCTATTATTTATACTGGGTATTAAAACCCTAAATAATAAGCCCATAATCTAATTAAACTAAAACAAAGCCCAAAGGCTTAAGTGAGAAATAGATGGACGGACGCCCCATATGGAGTTAAGCCTTTATTGGGCCAAGCGGGGATCTACTAGCTTGAATAAAGTTTGGCCTCCCAGTGCTCGATTTTCCTATTCAGCCCAGAATAAAATCGAGACACAAGTATTAATTTATTCCACTAGAAAATTAATACTGAATTACCTCTTTATTCTTTAGGTGAGTCGGGGCTAGTATTAGACTTAATTAATCCCCGTGTTTAAGATATCCAATATCCATTAATTAATTAATTCCTCTGACGATCAATTAATTAATTAATTAGTCGTTTAATTATAAACGACATCTCGAGTGCTACCACTTAAACTTATTATCGTATCGGAACTAATTCCACCTGCAGGGTTTAATATGATAAACTTATTAAGTTCCTCGAGAGGATATTATCATCCTGTTATTAGCAGGACACGGTTCCTTATTGCAATATAATCGCATGTCGAATAATAATTGCTATCACCCAAAATATCGAGTATATTGAGCTTCAAGAGAACTCTCACCCATGATAAATCAAAGCAATAGTCAATATATTATTTACACCGATTAATCCAACTAAGGTTAAGATTATTTAAGTCGCCGAGATCTTGATTCTTAATTAGTCAGAATATAAGAATTCATCTCACTGTGATCCTGTTCAATACACGAAGGTACTAGCATAAATAAATAGCCAAGACAAACTATTTATCCATTTATGCTACAATCTAAACCAGCAACTCGTCCATAGTTGCCTCGATTGTGAACTCAATTTATATCTCAACTTTTTCCGATTATATGATCTTCTGTGATCTACAACACACCATATAATCTATAGTATGAGATAAATTGGACTATAATAGGATTATGCAATAACAATATTTCAGATAGAAGAATCACAGTGAACTAAGGAATCAATGTATACAAGCATAAAGTCTTGCTTTCAGTATACAACCCTTCAATTCTCCCACTTATACTAAAGCAAACTTTTAGTATACAATGTGACTGAAAAACTGATAATATCCTCTAGCTATTACAAAATCTCCCACTTATACTAAAGTTTAATTTAGTATAGGGAGGCCACGAACTCCAAGGCCTTCAACATGCTTGTTGAACACCGCACCAGGAAGACTCTTCGTGAAGGGATCAGCCAGATTATCAACTCCCGCAATATGCATCAAAGCTACATCACCATGCTTGACCACAGACCGAATGTAATGATACTTGCCATCAATGTGTTTCATGGATTGATGACATCTTGAATCCTTGCTATTCGCAATAGCCGCCTCGTTATCACAATAAATTGTGATGCACTTCGGCAAACTAGGAATCACATCAATCTCAGTTAGGAAGTTCCTGAGCCATACAGCCTCTTTAGCAGCTTCACAAGCAGCTACATACTCGGCTTCCATGGTAGATAGTGAATTGCATTTCTGCTTTACACTTCTCCACACAATGGCTCCACCCCCAAACTTAAACACATAGCCAGTAGTAGACCGCCTCTTATCCTTATCACCTTGATAATCGGCGTCTACATACCCTACCGGTGTCAGATCATCAGACTGGTAAACTAGCGCATACTCCTTAGTCCGTTTAAGGTACTTGAGTATGTGCTTTACAGCAGTCCAATGAGCTTGACCTGGATTCGCCTGATATCTTGCTGCAATGCCTACGGCAAAACAAATATCAGGCCTGGTACACTGCATCGCATACATGAGACTTCCCACAGCCGAGGCATAGGGAATTATCTTCATGCTCGCTATCTCCTCAGGCGTTGTGGGACACATTGCCTTAGATAGTGGAACACCATGTCTGAAAGGTAGAAAACCTTTCTTGGCATTCTGCATGCTGAACCGCGCCAAAACAGTGTCAATGTAGGATGTTTGAGACAAACTCAACATTCTCTTAGATCGGTCACGACCAATCTTTATTCCGAGAATATATGCTGCCTCTCCCAAATCCTTCATTTGAAACTGTTGGGATAACCACTCCTTAATGCCAGACAATACATTCACATTATCGCTAATGAGAAGTATGTCGTCCACATAGAGTATAAGGAATACCAGACTCCCATCGATACAGACCCTATAAACGCAACTATCGTTGACACACTGCTCAAAACCATAAGTTTTGACCACGTCATCGAAACGTTTGTTCCAGGATCGTGAAGCTTGGTTAAGTCCATAAATGGACTTCTTGAGCTTCCACACTAGATGCTCCTCACCTTCCTTGATGAACCCCTCTGGTTGTAGCATATAGATGTCTCTATCTTCCTCAAGATACCCATTCAAGAATGCGGTCTTGACATCCATTTGCCACACCTCTAGGTTCATATGGGCAGCCATGGCCAAGAGAGCTCGAATAGACTTAAGCATGGCTACTGGCGAAAAAGTTTCCTCATAATCGATACCAGGTCGTTGAGTATAACCCTTCGCCACTAGTCTCGCTTTGAAGGCCGTAACCTTCCCGTCTGGTCCTCTCTTGCGTTTGTATACCCATTTGCAGCCAATGGCCTCACGACCAACAGGTAGCAAACATTTCTCGTATACATCCATGGCAGTTATGGATTCATATTCAGAAACCATACATGCTTCCCATTCAAGAGCATCTGGATCTGCTAGTGCTTCTGAGTAAGTCCAGGGATCTTCTTCGACAAGCCCATCATCAACTGAATCCGTAGATTCATTGACAAACGCATATCGATTGGGCAGTTTGCCCTTTGATGCCCTCTCACTGCGACGTGGCACTATTGCAGATTCAGTATCGACAGCTTGTGCATTTTCTGATGAGACTTGAGGTACTACATCTTGCACAATTGGCTGAGTTGGTTGACTTGTCGTGCCAATGTCTTTGACCTCACCGAGGATGATTTCGCTCCTACTTTTGTGGTTATTTACATAGTCCTCTTCCAAGAATCTTGCGTTAGTGCTAATAACGACTTTCTGATCCTTAGGACAATAAAAATAACCACCTTTCGTTCCTCTAGGATATCCTATGAACAGCTTTACTTCAGTTCTAGGGCTCAACTTATCGGCATCCTTGTTCAGCACGTGTGCTGGACTGCCCCAAACCCGGATGTGGTTAAGAGAAGGCTTGCGCCCTGACCACAGCTCGGACGGGGTCTTTGCAACCGACTTAGAAGGCACTAAGTTTAGAATGTAACCAGCTGTTTCTAAGGCATATCCCCAGAACGAAACAGGTAAAGTAGCGAAACTCATCATCGAACGAACCATTTCTAGAAGAGTCCTATTTCTTCTCTCTGCTACACCATTCTGTTGGGGTGTACCCGGTGTAGTCAACTGAGATGTAATCCCAGATTCTAACAAGTATGCTCTAAACTCGTTACTGAGGTATTCGCCACCGCGGTCAGATCGCAATGACTTGATACTTTTACCATGCCGCTTCTCTACTTCCGCCTTGAATGTTTGAAACTTGTCAAAACATTCAGACTTGTAGCGCAACAAGTAAATGTATCCGTACCTTGAGTAATCGTCAATGAAAGTGACAAAATACTCGTACCCTCCACGAGCTTGAGTGGACATAGGTCCGCACAAGTCAGAATGAACCAGTTCCAACACTTCTTTGGCCCTATACCCCTTTGCCTTGAAAGGCCGAGTCGTCATCTTTCCCTCTATGCAGGATTCGCAGACTGGGATTGGTTCTACTTGGAGAGACTCCAAGATACCATCGGAAACCAGTCTTTGGATCCTCCTTAGATTGATGTGACCCAATCTTAGGTGCCAAAGAAGAGTTTGGTTCTCCAGAGAAGAAGCCTTTCTCTTCTTTTGGTTTGTAGTCAAAGTATAAGCAGATGAAGAATAATCGAATGGACATGAAAAAGTATAAAGAGAATCAGCCGCACTTCTAAATAAAACTTGACCATCTTTGATGAATACTGCACTGTCTTCTAAAAGAACAGAATATCCATACTTTCGTAATTGAATGGTAGAAATCAAGTTTTTCCGAAAACCCGGAACATAGAGTACATCTCTCAAAACTAAAACATGTCCATCAATAAATAAATTCACATCTCCAATTGAAACAACAGGTAAGCTTGCTTCATTTCCCATGGAGAGTGCCAGCTCGCCTCCACTAAGCTCCCTTGTCCGCAGGAACCCCTGCAAGGTGTAACAAACATGGTCAGTTGCACCCGAGTCAACAACCCATTGATGGGAAGATCTCGAAACTGAATATGTTTCTGTTACAAGAGCAGTAGAAATACCTTGAGCTTTCTTCATCATGGGACAGTCAGACTTCCAATGTCCTACTTGTTGACACTTGAAGCATTTCCCTTTCCCCTTTGGCTTGCCAACGCCTCCGGTCGGGCCTAGCTTCTTCTTGCTCCCACCTTTTGCTTGGCCTTTCTTGCCATTGGGCCCTTTCTTCTTCCTACCTTTCGGTGGAAAACTGGGTCCTGTGGCAGTGGCCAAAGCCTGTGGACTCTTTCCCATGACCCCCTCGGCCGCAACCAACTCATTAAGCAGTTCATTTAGAGTGAACTTTTTCTTGCCCATTACGGCATTGAGTCGGAAGTTTTCGTAGGATTTGGGCAGAGTGTGGAGAACCATGTCTACCTTAGTAGCATCCTCGATTCCTCCACCGAGCACGTCCAGCTCATTGAAATGATTAATCATTCCAAGCACGTGCTCGCGCACAGACGATCCTTCCGTCATCTTTGAAGACATGAGTTTCCTCATGAGTTCAAAACGGACTGATCGGTCCGATTCCCCAAAGAGCTCCTCGAGGTTCCTCATAATTGCAGTTGCAGTCTCCAACGACTGATGTTGCAGCTGCAACGCAGAAGACATAGTGGTCATAATATAAGCTTTCGCCATATTATTCGCCCTATGCCACCGCTTATGGGCCTCCCTTTGCTCTTCGGAAGACCGAGTATGAAGGTTCGCGGGAGCGGGAGTAGTAAGCACAAACTTATACTCCTCCGCGTCTAGGACAAATCCCAGATTGCGCTTCCATTCCGAAAAATTCGGACCAGTAAGCGGCTTAGCAGATAAAACATTCAAAAGCGGGGTAACAGTCATATCTGAAATATAAACAAACAAGCGCACATTAGAAAAACACGTTATTGCATAAAGATTCGTAGCAATAATATTGTAACCTTTTGATAAAACAATATTATTGAAACCTCCGTTAGCCCAATCGAATTACACGCAAGCCACGTTCGTGTGGACGTTTACGTGCTCTTCGTTTGACCAGACACCCAGTCTTTAGTCTCATTCCATTGCCAACTTATCCTTATGACAAAATGGGACCAATAAACGGACCTTGACTAGACCACGCAATTTCAAGAAGGGACTCCGTTGGGGAGTTGTACTTGAAATAAACGCCTAAGCTATGACCACAGTTTAGTCAACTTTATGACTATCTTTTATTTTAACCCCTCCTAGAATAATCCATGAAAAACTAACCCGTGCAAGCCACGTTCGTGTGGACGTTTACACGAGAAGCTCCCACTATTCTCAAGGTTAAAATAATTAATTTTAATCCTTTCCAGAATAACACGCAGAAATTAATACATGCAAGTCACGATAGTGTGAACGTTTACATGCAAAACTCCCACTTATTCACAAGATTAAAATATTTTTAATTTAGAAGTTTAACCGACAAAAGCTGCAAATTAATAACGAGTGCAAGCCACGTTCGTGTGGACGTTTACACCAATTATTAATTTACTTTGTCTTAAACCAACTGTGGAGGTCTATATCAATTTTATTTAAAAAAATTGAATTTTCCGCTTAGTCTTTTACTTCAAAAGGTTTACAGGTTAAATCACGTTGACACGGAAAACCTAAGCATGCATTTCTAGAACACATGTAATAAAACATGCTCGCTTGAAAATAAAACGTGCTTAGTGAAAACGTGATAGAACCTAGCATGATATTCTATGCGCATTTATATTCACATAAAGCAAATAAAATCATGCTCAAAACACTTTAACGGTGATAAAATCCCACGACATGCTAAGAACAATAAAGAAAAATCTTCGCGGCCCATTCGTGGAATCCCATTCTAATCTATTACACTGAATAATAGAAAAGAAGAAAAAAAAACATAAAGAGCCCAAGACTGAGCAAAGGACGCCCAAGCTGAATAGAGGCGTGGATTAGGAACCAAAACAGGCTGAAAAAAAACGCCCAGGCCTAGATCTGGCACGGCCCAAAACAAAAAATGAAGCGCGGCCCAGTATCTGCCGCAGGCCCAAATCCGCAGGCCCAAACGGTCAACAGCACTTCACCAGCGGTCAAAGCCCAGCCGCGGCCCAGGCGCTCAGGCCCGCACATCAGCCCAGATCCGCAAGCACTGTTCATCTGCTAGGGTTTCGCGCCGCAGAGCGGCGCTGCACAGCTTCCACCGCCCGCGCGCAGTCGGCTCCTGACCACCAGCAACCTCCAGCTCTCAGCCGCCTGCGATTTCCGGCCGTCAAACGCCGCCAGAGCCCTGCTGCGCTAGACACGGCTGTCGAGCAGGCAGAGGTTGCCGGAGCAACTCCAGCCCTCGACGCCATCGAGCGCAGGCTGGCGTCCATCTCTCCGTCTGACCAGATCCGCCACAATCCACGCCAACCACCTCCACACGTCGCACAGACGTTGAGCAGACGGTAGTCGCCGGAGCGACCGCCGCCCTCGATGCTGATGTGTGGGGTTGCAGCGGTCGGCTGTGCTCACCAGATGCGATGTCCCTCTGTGTGTTCCAGGCCTCTGTACTCCAGTTGCAGCAGAGCCCGCCGAAGGCGCGGCGGCGCCCGACGGTTGCCGGTGCCGGGCTCCCGCTGGTCGCCCGGAGGACAGTCAACATATGCAAACAGCCCCATTCTTCATCGTCGATCCGTTTTGCATTTTTCCAGATTACAGATTACATCCGAACAACAACAATTACAATTGAAATTCTAATCTATCCACGGATTTTCTCGTGGTGGAAAAACAATTACAACGTCAAACCGACGTATCCCACGAATCAACAAGCCACGAAGAACAACAGCAGGAAAAACAAAAAAAACTTAATGGTTTTACTATTCATTTATCCGATAGAGCCGAAATTCTGGAACCACGGCTCTGATACCAATTGAAGGAACCATATTTTGACATATGATTCACGTGCCTGTGATCCATTTCGGATATCAAACGAATACATACAAAAACCATGTGCCTATAGCAAGAGGATAGAATCTTACTTGCAAATCCGGCAATGATCGACTCCAGTGTTGATCTTCCAACTTGTTCCCACGGCAAGACTTGACGTTGGGTGGCAACGATCTTCAAGTCCTCTCCTTTTCCTAGGGAAACGCGCCGCCTCAGTTTCTGTGTTCTCACAGATTTCTCTCTATTTTACCTCACGTAATGTCACAAGTGAATTAGAATTAGGGCTGTACCTATTATTTATACTGGGTATTAAAACCCTAAATAATAAGCCCATAATCTAATTAAACTAAAACAAAGCCCAAAGGCTTAAGTGAGAAATAGATGGACGGACGCCCCATATGGAGTTAAGCCTTTATTGGGCCAAGCGGGGATCTACTAGCTTGAATAAAGTTTGGCCTCCCAGTGCTCGATTTTCCTATTCAGCCCAGAATAAAATCGAGACACAAGTATTAATTTATTCCACTAGAAAATTAATACTGAATTACCTCTTTATTCTTTAGGTGAGTCGGGGCTAGTATTAGACTTAATTAATCCCCGTGTTTAAGATATCCAATATCCATTAATTAATTAATTCCTCTGACGATCAATTAATTAATTAATTAGTCGTTTAATTATAAACGACATCTCGAGTGCTACCACTTAAACTTATTATCGTATCGGAACTAATTCCACCTGCAGGGTTTAATACGATAAACTTATTAAGTTCCTCGAGAGGATATTATCATCCTGTTATTAGCAGGACACGGTTCCTTATTGCAATATAATCGCATGTCGAATAATAATTGCTATCACCCAAAATATCGAGTATATTGAGCTTCAAGAGAACTCTCACCCATGATAAATCAAAGCAATAGTCAATATATTATTTACACCGATTAATCCAACTAAGGTTAAGATTATTTAAGTCGCCGAGATCTTGATTCTTAATTAGTCAGAATATAAGAATTCATCTCACTGTGATCCTGTTCAATACACGAAGGTACTAGCATAAATAAATAGCCAAGACAAACTATTTATCCATTTATGCTACAATCTAAACCAGCAACTCGTCCATAGTTGCCTCGATTGTGAACTCAATTTATATCTCAACTTTTTCCGATTATATGATCTTCTGTGATCTACAACACACCATATAATCTATAGTATGAGATAAATTGGACTATAATAGGATTATGCAATAACAATATTTCAGATAGAAGAATCACAGTGAACTAAGGAATCAATGTATACAAGCATAAAGTCTTGCTTTCATCCATAAGATTATCACCTCTGTAGGACATGTATCACCTCATGTACCAAACACCGCAGGTACAATCTATATAATGACAAAACAATAAATAGTATTTATACTCTAACAATCTCCCACTTTGTCATTTATGTAGACAAAATAAAATAATGCTCAACTTATGAATAACCAGAGTAAAAATTCAAAATAAATAAGTAAGCACAAAAGCAATGACTCTCTCTTAATGTAAACAACTCCCCCTAAATCAGAGAAACAAGCAGCAGAGCATATATCCATGTACAAACCAGAGCTAGGGAGTTCAACAAAATACAGCAGCAACAGCAAAATAACAAAACTAATGAGCTAAAACAGCTAAGGTAAAAAAATTAACCACCAGCAAAAGAAAAATATCTAAGCTAAACAGCTAAAAGATCTATCCAACTTGTTTAATCCTATTTTGTGATGAGTTTATGGATGATTAGGTGTTCTATTGGATTTTATTTTGGTCCCGTTCACTCAAGAGCTTATTGATCTAAGCTTATTTGCAAATTTTATTGTCTCAAAATTTTATGCTCGAATTGATTAATAAGTGGTCAAAATAAATGACAAAGAAATCAGACAAACGGAAAAAAGAATCATCACCAACATCCGAACCCATAGCAGCCTCGACATCATGATCAATAGCATCTTCATCATCAACATCCTCTTCGGGACCTGCATCAGCAACTGTACCAGTTTGGACAGTGTCAGAATGACGCAAATCATATAAAAGTGATTTTAAAGCAGCCCAACGTTTGATGTATTGAGCCATAATAGTAGTGACCATCTTCAGAGTGGGCTGAACACATAGGAGCCCAATAAATTCACCTTTTTGGTGAAGCCTGATAAAGAATAGAAGATGTATCACATTACGTACCAATCTTCCAAGAGATACCAGAAGTGGTGCAAAACCCAATAATATAGTACCAGACGAACAAAGCGCAAGAGCAGATACAAATATAGAGATCATCATAATACCAGAAGGAATATGTCAACTTCATGCTACTGTGCGTGGGAGAGTAGATCCAAACATGATGGTAATCGAATTTCAAACGCCTAGGCGGGATGGCTAGTCATACGATGCATAACTCGAGTTCTCTCAATTTCTCGAATCGATCAGTATATAAAAGTTTCATGAATATATTAGCAATTTGCTTCTCAGTTTGACATGCGTCACATACTTCCTTGGTATTAATGGCATGGTTTGGCAGTCCTTCAATAGCCTCTGTTTGAATGATTTTCTTCAAGTTTTTTAGACTGGTGTGACCAAGTGTTTGGTTCTAGAATTCAATCATGTTGGTCTGCACCTTCAGACACGTATTATCAGGGGTAATGGCATAGCAATTATCACTCGAGCGCTTTCCCATAATAAAACCATTTTCTCCATCCTCAACCAAGCATTGATTCTTATCAAATCTGACATCGATCTTATTGTCACAAAGCTGGTTGATACTAATGAGATTCGCCTTGAGACCACCAGCAAGTATAATATTTTCTAGTTTAGAAAGACCTGGTACATCCAACATGCCATTACCAACGACTTTAGCTTGTACTCCATCTCTGAATGTAACTCTTTTATTTGTGACGATCTGAATATTCTTTAGAAGCTTCATATTTCCTATCACATTCTTCGCACACCCACTATCAAGACACTACTTATCTTGAACGCCTAACCAAGGAGAAGTATGAATAACATAACTTTCTCTGATTTTGTAGGAGGGCTTTCGAATGTTTCTTAAATTGATCTTTCTGTCAGAATAAGAAATCTACATCGTAGTCTAATGTGGCTAAAATTTCCTCTGACCATTCTTTATAGATGGAAGACTTTTGTAAGCAACAAGATCAAAATGTTTTGGAGCAACCTTAGTTTTTTGTTCCTTTACATGGACGACGTTGACTTAAAAACCATATCTTTAGCAATCCACTTCTTTTTTGGATACCTTATTCCAGCTTTGCTCTTTATATTCTGACCACTTCCAAAGATTTCTTCAACCTTATCAGTACCAGCGTTCATCATCTTCACAAGTTTTTTTATGATGTTCAAGTTCTCGCATCTTTAGTTTCATAGCTTGTTGATGAACAACAATATCCTTTTAGAGATAATCAACAAGTTGTTTTAGTTCATCTCTCTCTCTGGTAACCTTGGATAATTGAGTAGATAATGACCTATTCACTTCAAGCATGGCAGTGCATTTTTTATGCAATAATTCACAATTCTCAGCAAGATAATCAGCATCTAGCTCCTTTGTATCACTTTTTGTATCTTTGTTCACTGGGTCAGTGTCTGAGACATGTTTCAGAACGTCATTTTTCCTTGCTGTGAGAGCTACTGTATTAACTTTTGTATCACTTTTTGTACCCTTCTTCAAATAGTCATCTGTAGATACGAGTTTCTTCACAAGGCTTTCTTGTTGAACATTGAGAGATACATGTTCATCTTCATATTCACTTCCACTGTTGTCTATCTCATCATCACTATGAGAAACATTCAAAGGTCTATTATGTTTCTGTGATTTCTTCAGCGTGTTGGCGCATTCAGATTGAATGTGTCCGAATACATGATAAATGAAATCATACGCATCTTCAAGTAAGTAAAGTTGGTGCCATCAAGTAATGGTGGTCTAATAACATATCCACCTTCTCTCCGGGTAGCCATTAGGAACACACGAACAGACCGCATGACAGGAGACGGAAACACGGGATCATCACCTATAAAGCAGGTAACCTGCTCTAGTACCAATTGAAATAATCACTTGTCCGAACAAACATATATATATTCTCGCAACAGGCAACACAGTATGCACGATGATACTATAACACAGAATGTAACAAAAATAGTAAAGAACAGTACCCCAAGAATGGTTACCCAATTCGATGATAAAAACACCTACGTCTGGGGAGCCTCGCCCAGGAAAAACGATCCACTACACGAAGTTAAGATATAAATGGACTTACAATAAGACTCGATCTTACTTAGCAGTATATCTTCCCAAAACCTCACCAACGATGGACAATTGAAAGCTAGACTATGCCTAACTTCTTAGGCGTGAACACAGGTTGTTCACCACCTAATCCATCACATAGAGATGCCCAAAAAAACTGGAACCGGGAACCGAACCGTCAAACCCAACCGTGGTCAACGGTTTTGGAATCGGAACCATGGTCAATAGTTTCGAACCTAAACCGAAACCGTGGCTCCATGGTTTGGTTTCGGTTCCAATTTTCCCGAACCGGCGGTTCACGGTTTCGAACCGTGGAACCGTTAATTTTTTTTATTTTTATATTTATATTTTTTAAAAATTTATACTATATTTTGAAATGTTGTATGAAATATAAATAATGCTGAACCATTTATTTAGGTTATAAATGGTTGACATTTAGTATGAATTAGATGCGAGGATGAGAAATGAAGATTAACCATGTTGGGAACTTAATGGAATATCCTAATCCTTGTTTTGATGATACCAAAATCCATAAGCTTTATTTGTAATAGACTAGAACTGTTCGAACTCAAGTGTTAGAGTTCTTTTCTAGTTTAGTTGCTGTTCTAAAGACTGAAGACTGAAGACTGAAGAACGGAGGACTGAAGACTGAAGACTGAAGTTGCCAACTGAAGTATCAGTTGAAGAATCAGTCTTAAACTGATTACTTAATGCGTGCCACGTGGAATCAGCGGACTGATACTAAAGTCAAGTATCAGTTAGACATTCTTCCTCAGACTGAATCTCCAACGTTCAAAGGAAGCCACGTACTCCAAAAGTACAGCCGCATTAAATGCAGAGATCTCAGGATCATCCTTTCTCTACAGAGGTCATTCCTATTTGGTGACTACTTTATCAGAGACGTCGCATCTCATGCTC
Source organism: Salvia miltiorrhiza (assembly GCF_028751815.1). Taxonomy (NCBI): domain Eukaryota; kingdom Viridiplantae; phylum Streptophyta; class Magnoliopsida; order Lamiales; family Lamiaceae; genus Salvia; species Salvia miltiorrhiza. The sequence continues at coordinate 32,101,533 of NC_080388.1, forward strand.
TTCAACATAGCCGTTCTCACCAAACAAAGAACCTCGAAGATTGAAGCCTCAGCCCAAATTCAAAATGCTATCCAACGGAAGAAAACTTGAAGACCTTCTTCGCCAACTGATCTATTCAAGACCCTCCAATAAATAGCGCTCGGTGATCACTTCAATCTTCACCGATTCAACAACTCAAGCTGAAGCTCAGCCAAAATTGCGTCTCAGCCCAAAGCTCAAATTCCCAAAGCTTGAATCGAAGAAGAGAATTCCGAAGCCTAAAATTAGTCACTGCTGATTACATATATTCTCTTAGACCTTAGGCAAACCTCTGTTTACCCAGAGCCTTGGTCAAAACTAGCTCCAAAGAACTTGTTCTTTGAAGTTTAGTTGGCAAGATTTCAAACCTCCCTTCGACTGATAGAATCGAGTGTTTGAGTTGAAAAGGAGTTCAGGAAGGTACTCTGACTCCGTGAGATCCTAGTGCCAGTTCGTGCTAGGAGTGAGAAATCCAACAAGGTGTATTGGTACTGAAGATTGGATCTTCAGTTGATTCGGTTGTGTGCACCCGGCAAGCACACGGATTCGGTTTGCTGTGCACCCGTAAGCACAAGCATCAGTTTGCAGTGCACCCGTAAGCACTTGCAGAGTGAAGTTGTTGGTCTGATCAACCGACCGTAGATGTAGGAAGTGTTTTCCGAACCACGTAAAAATCTCTGTGTTATTTACAGCTTTCAGTTTTACTTTCCTACTTGTGTTCTTACTTTGATAAACTGAATACTGATTAATTGCAAAGAGAAACTTAAGACTAACAACGTGCTCAACAAAGACTATTGCGAAACAAAAGTATTTCCGCTGCGTATGTTATCAGTCTGACTGATCTATCATCTGATAGTCAGGAAGATTTATAACATCTCTGTTTTCATCAAACTCGACTGAAGCCTGTGCATCAGTTAAGTTCTTGTGACTTAACTGATAACTCCGTACTGAAGAGTCTTTCAGTATCAGTCGTCAACCCCGTTTTAGTCAAAACTCTTTTCAATAAACAGGTGTCAGAGTTTGTGTGTAAAGTTTCGCCTTGATCTCTATCTTGAGATCCATCTGATTTAGAAAAATAGTCTATAGGTGTATTCCCCCCCATACACCTATTCGAGACCCTCCGGACCTAACAATTGGTATCAGAGCAGGTTGTTCGCAAGAACAATTCTGTTTCTGATTAAATTCTAACTGAACTAGATCCTACTGAGGGTAATTTTCTTTGATCAAAATCTTCTCAAGATTTTTCTTGAGATTGCATGTTCTGTGTTTCTTTCTTGCTCCTTGTGTGTTTTCTTTTCTCTCTATCATGAACAGGATCAAGAAAGACTCCTCCAGCGACTATATCAATACATACTTTCGAGGAGTCAACGGACTTGAGATTGGGCCATTGGATTCTGACCTCAACGATAGATTCATCTTTCCAGAGTCCAACCCACTCACAGTCAGAAGGAACTTGCAGATATGATCAAGTTCGTCAAGAGTATCAAGACCTAAGAATGAGATTTGAACATCTTCTTAGAGAGCACCAACAGATCATCAGAGAGATCATATATGTGCAGGATGCTCGAAGAATTGTCATGCGCTATGTCTCAGACGAAGACGAAGCAGATCGAAGAAATGTTCAAGAGCGGAGACTGATCAACAGACTGAAACTCCTCCAGTCTCAGAAACAAGAACTTCTGCTACGTCTTGAAGAAATAGAAATCAACTTCAAAAGGACGTCATAAATTCTTGAAGAAGTGATTCATGAAGAAACACTTCAGACCAGAAGAAAGATGAAGCAAGAGAAGAAAGTGCAGTAACAGTCGACACCAGAATAGTCAAAGAAGAACCAGTCATCCATTTAAGGGGGAACTTCCACTGCAGTCAACATCTTATTCAGTACTGGTCAATGTGTAAGTTTCTCTCAACAAGTTCTTATGTTTTAATGACTAAGTTCCTTTGCTTCTCTCGACTAAAAACTGTTTCAAGGCTGATGTGTCATGATTTTTATATCTCTTCATTTTTCTCAAAAGACAGTAGAAATTACGTCTAAATTTAGTTGTCACACGTTCGCACGATCCCGCCCTTTTTACTAACAAGCGGATTGATCCACGTGTCACGTCTCTATTTGCACGGATTTTAAAAGTTCATTGAAACCGCCGTGTGCACGATCTTCCACATTCTCTTCAAAATTGTTTCATCTTCTGAAAAAGATTTACTCAATCTTGGAGAAATCATTTGTCTCAATTCAAACAAGTGTGTTTTCTCTCCACGACTCACCGTGATCCACAGTTCAATCTCTGTGAGAACATTTTCGAGAATTTTGCAGAAACCTCTCATTTCAAAATCTACACATGGCAAGATCCATGAAATCCGTCTCTCAACAAGCAGTATGTTACGAGCCCATCATCACATCCGAGGCACTTTAGAGTCTCACTGAACACGATAAGATTAATGAGATCTTGGAACGCCATGGATGGATAAGGTTTCTTCACAACTCGCCAGAATTTCTTCTCAACGAACAGATCATCAGAGAATTCTATGACAACATTCAGACTGATGAGACGACTGGTGACTTCACAGCAGACATCAACATCTTCACCAGCGAAGATTTTTCAGAATTAACGAAGTTCACTGTCAACATATCTCGAGCAGCAAGAGAACTGTTCAATCTTCCAGCTGAAGGACCAGCCCCAATCTTCTCTGATGAAGAAGCCACCAATCTCATGAGAGACACACTGATGGATGATACCTCATCTGATCTCAACATCACAGACGTCTTGAGCATGTCAAGACTACATCCCCATCTCAGACCAATTGCCAAAATGATCAAGAAATATTGGTTTGGCATTCTTGGATAGCCTGGTCATCTCTCAAGACCACACAAATTGGTACTGATCGCATTGCTTCAAGAGGTTCAACTGGGAAATGGCCTATCTTCAAATCCTGGCTGAAGAAAAGAATGAGACTCATTCCTCTCGACATCTACGTCAAGGAACAAGAGTTTCATCTTTGATCCTTCACATCACGAAAGGAATTCAATGTTTCTGGAAGAACACCACTCAAGTGTCTTCAACAATCCATCTCTTTGAAGGGCAGAAGAGCTCAACCAAAGGGATTTCCAGCCTACTTAGTGAAACTCCTGGTTCTACAACAGAGGCTCACTACAGAACTCGAGGTTCAGTCAAAAGGAACCTTGACAGTTCCTCAACTCCAGTCAAGATCTCGCTTGACTCACCTCAACAACCGCTCAAGGAGAATTCTGAAGAAGCTGCACGACGGACTCCAGAGGAAGTGCGAATTCCAGACACAGAAGCTTCTCATCAACTACCACCATCCTCTGCTGATCTTTCACAACGTCAAGAAGAACGACAACCGAGAGAGTCACAAGCAGCTGATAAAGAGAGAGATCACACAGAAGAGCCCTATATTCCTCTAAAAGAATTCTTTCACTTCTGCCTTGACAGCTTCAACAAGAAGGTCAAGTTTGCAGAGCTTGCAGATCTCAATGCGGCATCCTCATCTTCAGTGACTCCGCTTGCTCTTCTCAAGAATTATGTGACACTTCTTGCTCAACACTGTGTCACTACCACTTTTCCCTTAATCATGGCAACTGAGCATGCTGATGAGTTTCAAGACCTCGTCAGCTACTTCTTCTTCATCTTTGTCAGGACAATGCCCAGATCCCAATTTCAGGGAATTGACGAAGTTCTCACTGATGCTGAAATGGATGCTCTAGAGAGCAGTGTCTTTGAAAAATTCAAAGTCCCAAATCTCTGGGATGCAATTCATGACTGGTCTCCCAACTTCAGACAGTATCTCGTCTCCAAAGGTCTTCTCACGGAAGATGACAACATTGATGAGGAAACTCAGCCGGAGCCTCCAATTTGTCAAAATATTCCTTCCCACACAAGGAATGAAGACTCGACTGATGAAGCTCCAAAGTTAGCAAGACCTCTCACTGATGAAGAAATTCAGATGCTGGATGAAAGGTTGATCATTCAAGAAGAGGAGACTTACGATCTCAAAGTCAAACTTGCCTTTCTTGAATCTACTGTCATGAATCTACAACAACAACTGGGAACTCAGACCAAAATCAGCAGCGTGCCTGAATCCCAAGACAACAAGAAACAAGAAGAAGACAAGAAGGAAAAAGAGAAGATAGCTGAGAAATCAACTAAAAATCTACAAGAGAAACCAAGCAAGAAGCTCCGCATCAACTGAGGACAAAAGAAGGTCAAGAATGTCAACTGTCTTTAAAATTCACATTTGTAAATGACGTTCTAGAATTGATTTGTCAACTTCTTTCTGTTCAGTCTCACATTGCTATTCTCGACTGTTGATGAATTTAAAACTGCTTTTTCCTTACTTACGCTTGTTTCTGTTATCTCCAATCACATCAGTCAATCTTTATGATAATAACTGGTTATCAAACTCAAGGGGAACGCAGTTTAGTATAAATCAGTTATTGATATATCTCCTGACTGATTGTTGGGAACTTGATTGAATTTGCATTGTCTCTAACTGAAGAGAGAATGAGATGATTTTTGACTTATTGTTGACTGGTGACCATGTTTTATTGATAAACGAGAAATATTTCAAAATGCCTTGAACTTATCTTTTCTAATCATTGCATAAATTGTTCGCCACCTATTTTCATGAGTAAGAGATTGCGTCAAATATTCGTCATCATTTTAGTCTCTTATTTTAACGTATTTCTCTGACAGGACATTGATTGGGCGTATTTATACGCATTTATTTGGGGGGTTTTGATATGATTTTTGTGCTTAATTCGTGTTAAATATCATCTTTAAGATATGATTATGATCTTATATGAATTTTGATGGTATTTGATAGGTTTTGAAGAAAATACTTGGTTTTGAAAAGAATTTTGAAGCATGAAGTAGTGAAGATTGGAAGCTGCCTGTGCTGGACGGTGTGCCCAATCCATTTGACGTGATCTGAACTGCATGGATTGATGGATTGTCGTGAAGTTTAGAACTGAAGCTTTGATTTTATTTGAGGACGTTGACTTTTTGTGGGCCATATTTTGTTATGCTAGTTAGACTTTATTAGTTTGGGCCTTTTATTAGTTATGGCCCATGCGCCAACTTTAGTTATTAGTAGGAGATTAGGTTAGTTTTATTTATTTCCTTAGTTATATATATTAGGAGTTAGCATTTAGCAAAATCATCACCATATCAGACGGCACTTTGGAGAGATTGGACGCAAGTTTTGGAGCAATTCAAGTTCTTTTTATTTTCTTTCATCATTCTTTGCAATTTATTTTATTTATTTCTTGTGTTATTTAATTATGTTTTCTAGCTAAATTCGTTTATTCCGGCAACGATTAGGGAAGCACTAGCAAAATTATTCTATGAGATCTAATTGTTCTTATACTTTATTTTATGCTTGCATCTGCGATTCTCCATGTTTAATGATATTAATTATTTTAATCCATTAGATAGTTGCAAATATTTATTGGGTTAGAATTAATTATATAGCCAATTGAACCGGCCATCCGTAATTGTGGTTTAGGTTTGATTAGTGGTAAATTGACACATCAGGGTCAAGGGAAAAACAGTCTTAATTCAATAATCCAGCGTCAGAGTTTATTGGTTTTGAATCGGGTTTCTCTAGATATTAATGCTGTCGGCTCATTAAACCTATAGAACGTCTCTTACAGTTGTCAGTCGATTATGGTAGTAATTAGTGAAGCGTCTTCCTGGTTACCGAATAATTAAGGAGAAATAAGATCACGTCAGAAGCGTCTTCGGTGGTTATAACTGGTTTGCTTGCATGATTTAAAGTTATTTTTGCATCGATGATCGGAATAATTGAGCTAGGGTGGACTTAATTGATTGCTGGAATTCTTTTATTAATTGTTGGAATTTTTATTCATCTTTTGGTTAATTGGAAAAATTGGTTTATTCAGATTTTATTAATTTAATTTTAAATTTAGTATTTTATCAATTTTAATTCTCAAATTTCGCGGTTACTTTGCAGGCTTTAATTGGAGAAATTCTCGCCAGCCCCTTGGGAGACGATCTTGCTTACTACTGTCTACGCAGTGTGGGCATACCGGTTGACTGCCGGATATTTTTGGTGTAAAACGACGCACCAAATTTTGGCACCGTTGCCGGGGATTGGTTTTAAGCAGGATTTTACTGATTTCAGTCTGTCTTTTATTTTTTAGTTATTTTATTTTTAATTTATGCCCCGTTCTTCTCGTACAGGCATATTAGTTTTTGATCCAGAAATCGAGAGGACCGCACGAAAGTTGAAGAAGCAAGCTAAGGAGTGGAAAAAGATAAACAATTCTGCTCCACCAAGTCTTGAGGATCAATCAGAAATTGAAGTTCCAATGGATGACCATGATGAGGAGAACGATAGAGAGATCTTGGATCATCGACAGGAAAGACCTCAACTGATCAGAGAGTTAGGCCGTCATAGAAACAATCGCCCTTTGTGCATTGTCCTTCCTGCCATTAATGGCAACGCTGAAATAAGACCTGGTTTCATTCAAGTGCTATCCAAGTTCGGCGATTTACTTGGAGAGAGTGCACACAAGCATCTGATTGAATTTGATCTAGTTTGCTCAACTCTACGCCCTCATGGTTTTACTGGAAAATAATTTGAGGCTATTGACTTTTTCTCATACTTTGCAGGGTAGAGCGAGAGATTGGCTTTTTGATCTTCCTCCTGGTTCGATTAGAACTTAGGGAGATTTAGAAGAACAATTCTTGCGAAAATTCTTTCCTGAATCCAGAGCTGCGAATTTGAGAATGGCCATTAGCAGCATTAAACAGAAGAAGGCGGAGAGTCTAGCCGATTATTGGGAGAGATTCCAACAGCTGTGTCGCAAGTGTCCTGATCATGGATTTTCTGACTACCAATTGCTTACTAACTATTTTTATCGTGGTATGTCTTCTTTCGATAGGAAAATTGTTGACGCTGCTTGTGGTGGAAGCTTGACCAATAAAACTTTGGACGAAGCAAAACAACTCATCATTGACATGGTTTCAAATGGCCAACAATATGAGGATGATGATGATGATCGATACAGACCAGTGCAGAAAGTAGAAGATTCCAACATGAACGAGAAAATTGATGCTCTCACCTCTTTAGTTAGAGGACTTGGTGTCTCTGAAACTCAACACGTTCAATGTGGAATTTGCTTTGAAAATAATCATCATACTGATGCATGTCCATCTTTGCAGGATAATAATACTGAGCAAGCGTGCATGGGATCCGCCGATGAGCAAGAGATGAACGCACAAAGGCCAAGGCGAAACGACCCCTTTTCCAACACCTACAATCCAGGGTGGAGAAACCACCCTAATTTTAGGTGGAGACAACAGGAATCAGGGATGTACGCGCTGAATCTGCCGCAGGCTGGACAGTATGCCCATACCGCACGACCTGCACCGAGTTCTGCACCCAATATGAACGATATCATGCAAAGCCTCGCCCAGAGCAGTGAAATTGTGAAGAATTTGGTGCAAAGTCAGCAGGCATTCCAAGCATGAAACTCAGGCAGCGTTGAGTAATATGGGCACACAGATCACGCAGTTAGCCACTCAGGTGAACAAGCTGCAGGATTATCAAGGCCGACTTCCTTCTGTCACGGAGATGAACCCTAAGGAAAATGCAAGTGCAGTAACTGCAAGAAGTGGGAGAATTCTAGTTGAGCCACAACCTAAGCAGCAGGATAAAGAAAAAAAGCCCGATGAAGCTAAGGATGATGCAATTAGTGAGGAGTCACCAGAATCCACCGAGCCTAGTTCTTCTAAGGTAAGTGGAAAACCTAAGGTTTCAATTCCTCAATCACTGATTGCACCACCTTTTTCTTCTAGGCTGGCTCAGAACAAGAGAATTAAAGAAGAGAAGGATATTCTGGAAATTTTCAAGAAGGTAGAAATAAACTTGCCCTTGCTTGATGAAATTAAGCAAGTTCCCAGGTACGCAAAGTTTTTGAAAGAGTTATGCTCTAAGAAAATGAAGTTTGGGAATGATGCAAGAATTCGAGTGAGTGAGAATGTTTCTGCTGTTCTTCAAAGAAAATTACCCCAAAAATGTTGAGATCCTGGTATATTCACCATTCCATGCATTATAGGTAATAAGACTGTTGAGAGAGCCATGTTAGATTTAGGAGCGTCCATAAATGTCATGCCTTATTCTGTGTATAAGGATTTGCAGTTAGGACCATTGAAAGACACTCGTGTTATCATTCAGCTAGCTAATAGGTCTACTGCATATCCCAAAGGTGTTGTTGAGGATGTCCTTGTCAAGGTCAATGATTTGGTTTTTCCTGTGGATTTTTATATTGTTGATATGGATGATTCTGCCTCTGCTAAGCAATCTTTGATTCTTTTAGGGAGACCATTCATGAAAACTGCTAAGACAAAAATTGATGTGGATAGTGGAATGCTTAGCCTTGAATTTGATGGAGATGTTGTCACATTTAATATTTTTTAGGCTATGAAGCATGTTGAGGATCCTGAATCTGTGTTCATGATTGATGTTATTGACCCTTTGGTTGAGGAATTTGTTGAGAATTTCAGGGAGGATGAGCTTGAGCAGGTTATTTTCAGTTCCCTAACTGAAGAGAACACCAAAACTGAGGAGAATGAAGACATTAGAGAGATTATCATGCAGCTGTACTCAACGGAGGAAAATTCTAGTTCGGCACCTGTCGAGCAGGATGCCCATACCGACCAGCACATAACCGATTTTGCCCTCTGTTGTGAAGCCACCGAAGCTGGACTTGAAGGTACTAGCCCCAGCATCTGAAATATGTGTTTTTGGGAGAGAATGACACGCTGCCAGTGATCATCAGCAATGAACTCAGTGCAGAATAAGAGGTAAGGTTGGTAAGTCTTCTTAAGATGCATAAATCTGTCATTGGATGGACTATAGCCGATATCAAAGGTATTAGTCCCTCAACTTGCATGCATAGAATCTTACTTGAGCCTAATAGTAAGCCGTCTAGGGATCCTCAAAGAAAATTGAACCCTGTCATGAAAGAAGTTGTGCTTAAAGAAATTCTTAAATTGCGTGATTTAGGGATTATTTATCCGGTTTCTGATAGTGCATGGGTCAGTCCTGTTCATGTGGTTCCTAAGAAGTCTGGTTTTCAATTGGTCAAGAATAAGAATAATGAGTTGATTCCCATGAGGTTTCAAACTGGCTGGCGTATGTGCATTGATTTTAGGAAGTTGAATGATGCCACTAGGAAGGATCATTTTCCATTACCTTTCATTGATGAGATGCTTGAGCGATTGACTGGTAAGGAATTCTTTTATTTTCTTGATGGCTACTCTGGATATTTTCAAATTTTTGTAGCTCATGAAGATCAAGAGAAAACCACTTTTACTTGTCCTTTTGGCACTTTTGCATGGCGTCGTATGCCGTTTGGATTATGTAACGCTCCTGGTACTTTTCAGCGTTGTATGATGAGCCTATTTTCTGACATGATTGAGAGTTGCATTGAAATTTTCATGGATGATTTTACTGTGCATGGAGACTCTTTTGACCATTGTTTGACTAATCTTGAGCAAGTTTTGCAGAGATGTGTCGACACTAATTTGGTGTTGAACTTTGAGAAATGTCATTTTATGGTGAGAGAGGGGATCGTTCTTGGGCATGTGATTTCTGCAAGAGAGTAGAAGTTGATAAGGCGAAAATTGATTTGATTGTTAAGTTACCTTATCCTTCTAATGTGAAAGAGATTCGTGCTTTCTTAGGCCATGCAGGTTTTTATAGGCGCTTCATAAAAGACTTCGCAAAGACTGCTCAACCTCTCACTAGGTTGCTTCATCAAGATGTGTCTTTTGTGTTCGATGACAAGTGCAAGGAGGCATTTGATTTGTTGAAGAGTAGACTCACTTCTGCCCCCATCATTCAGCCACCAATTTGGGGAGAACCTTTTGAAATCATGTGCGATGCAAACGACTACGCCGTTGGAGTAGTGCTAGGGCAGAAAGTTGGGAAAGAGAGCCATGTGATTTACTATGCTTCCAAAACTCTCAACCCGGCTCAATGCAATTACACAACCACTGAGAAGGAGCTTTTAGCCATCGTTTTTGCTTGTGAAAAATTTAGATCCTATTTGATTGGTTCTAAAGTTGTTGTGTACTTTGACCATGCAGCTCTTAAGTATTTGCTCTCTAAGAAAGAATCTAAGCCTCGCTTGATCCGTTGGATTATGCTTTTGCAGGAATTTGACTTGGAGATTAAAGATAAAAAGGGAGCCAAGAACTTGGTAGCTGACCATTTGAGCAGACTGCAGACTGTGTCGGACGGTATGCCCATACCAGACGACTTTCCAGATAAACAGCTGCTGCACATCGACGGTAACACTCCTTGGTATGCTGATTTGGTTAATTTTCTAACTGCTGGAGTTTTTCCTAAGGGAATGGAGACAGCCCGTAAGAATAAGTTGAGGAGCCAAGCAAAATACTTCATATGGGATGATCCTTATTTGTGGAAGACGTGCGGATCAAGTGATACGACATTGCATCCCTGATGAGGAGATTCATTCCATTTTGAATTTTTGCCATGCTCATGCTTGTGGAGGTCACTTTGGTCCCAAAAGAACGGCAAGTAAGATTCTTGATTGTGGTTTTTATTGGGAAACTATTTTTAAGGATTCTTACAATTTCTGCAAAAATTGTGACAAGTGCCAAAGAACAGGTAATATTTCTTCTCGCAATGAAATGCCTCAAGTCCCTATTTTGGTTTGTGAAATCTTTGACGTTTGGGGATGGATTTTATGGGGCCGTTTCCTAGTTCTTTTGGAAATTCTTACATTCTTTTGGCCGTTGATTATGTTTCGAAGTGGGTGAAAGTGAAGGCCACCCGCACTAATGACTCTAAAGTTGTTGCAGGGTTCCTTAAAGCTAATATTTTAACAGATTTAGACTGTCCCGTGCCATCATTAGCGATCAAGGAACTCATTTTTGCAACCGCACTTTGGAAGCACTTTTCAAGAAATATGGAGTCTACCATCGAGTTGCCACAGCATATCATCCACAATCCAACGGTCAAGCTGAAGTTTCTAACCAAGAAATCAAGAGCATCCTTGAGAAAACAGTCGACCCGAGACGAAAGGATTGGAGTTTGAGACTAGACGATGCGGTATGGGCATACCGCACTACATTCAAGTCACCGATTGGTATGTCTCCGTACCGGCTGATTTTTCGGAAGCAATGTCTTCTACCGGTTGAGATGGAGCATAAAGCTTTTTGGGCTGTGAAGGAATTCTGTTTAGATGAGAAAGTCGTTGGCAAAGAGCGGAAATTTCAACTGCAATAATTAAAGGAGATTCAATTGGAGGTGTATGACCATGCAAGTCGTTACAAGGAACGAACCAAATTTCTACATGACAAATACATTCGAAGGAAATCCTTTGAAGTTGGGCAGAAGGTTCTCTTGTTTAACGCACGCTTAAGGATTATGCCAGGAAAATCGAAATCTCGTTGGTTGGGCCCGTTTGAAGTTGTTAGTGTGAGTCCTCATGGAGCTGTGGAAATCCGAAGCCTCGAAACACGAAAGTGTTTTAAGGTTAATGCACAATTACTCAAGCCATATTATGCTGGAGTCGAGATGGAGTCGTTCAATGCACTCAGCCTGACGTCTCCAACCATCGTCTAAGGATTTTGAATTTCTTTTCTGTCCAGCCAAGGACGTTAAATAAAGGCGCTCATCGGGAGGCAACCCAATTTTTCTTGCCCTTGTTTTTGTTTATTTTCATTTTTCTCTAAAAAAAAAGGCTGATTTGGGTGTGATTTGATAATTTTCGTAGGTTTGGGGGCCATTCTGAAAAATATGTGAAGCTGGGGGCCGCATTGAAGTTACTTAAGAGTTGGGGGACCAATGTGCAAAATCTGGAACTAGGGTTTTATTTTGACTTTAGTCAAAATTCCTCCCCAAATTTTCCCCATGTTTCCCCCTCCGATTTCCGTCGTTGCCTCCCCTATTCCCGCTGCTCCGGCCGACCACCACTCTTCCGACCACAGCAGCGCCACCGTGACCGACGTTGCGCTCCCATTCCCGTGCTGGGATCCCATTCGCGCACAAAACCAACATGCCCACCACCACCTACTGCTGTTCCGAACGCCCAACACCTCCACGCACAGAACCGCCACTAACCTCCACTGCCGCGCCGCATCATCCATTCCCATCGCCTTCCTTCACTCTTTCCGACCACCGCCGCGGTCAACTCCAGTACCGCCGCCTCCTGCCGCCCACCTCTGCAAATTCAGGCCACCATGGCCCCTAAGAAGAAGAAGCGCCCATCCCGCAAGCCGAGGCCACCATCTCCCTCTCCCATCCAACACACCGAGGGAGCGTCGTCTGCCGGCGCGAGTCCGGCCCTTCTAAACACTGGAACCCTCCTTTCCACCACTGAGGTGCCTCCGGCCGATGCTTTATCCATCATTGTGTTCTCACCACCACCGACGTGTGAGACCGTACCATCTGCCGAGCCCTCAGCCTCAGCCACCATCTCCGACGTTCCGGTTTCTCCATCACCGTCTACCTCAAGGAAGAGACGTCGGAAGGTGGCCATTCCTAAGCCAAAGAAGCTACGTAAATCTACCAGCGGGAAAGCCAAGCTTCCCACGTCTAGTAAGGCGAAGGCAGGAGCTACGACCTCCACCCCTTTGAGGCGGAGCAACCGCCAGCATGCCCGACCTGTCACGACTGACACTCGCGTGCATGAAATTGCATCTACCTCTGATTCTGAAGATGAAGAGTACGAGCAGGGAGCTGAGGATGAACAAGCAGAACAAGACGAAGAGTACGAGCAGGAAGAGGAGGAGCAAGCTGAGACGGGGCCGCGCCAGAAACCCAAGCGCCGGAAACCCGCTGTCCCTCACAGCCGGTTCACCGTCAACAAAGTCAGCGCGAGGTATGAATGCAATGTAAAACGCCTGCTGACTGCTCCTCGTTTGTTTGATTGGAATAATCTGCATGTGTTGGGGGTAAATAAGGAAATAAAAAGGCACTTCGAAAGTATTGGGTGGTCCCCACTCTTGACTTGCGATGAGCCTCTTTATTTCGGTTGGTGCTTGATTTTATTTCTTCATTCCAGTTTCAGTTCGCATTTGCCTCTAGATCATCCTCAGGCTATTTCATTTTTACTGAATCAGAATTGGCATCATATGTCTGTGAATGAACTGAATGTATGGTTAGGATTTGAAACAGACGAATCTGTAGGTTAGTGATGAGTATGTATCTGCCCTCTGTGCTTTACCTGTTGATTTCTCTACATCCATTGATGCAACATGGGCTGCCCTTTCCACCGAGTTAGTTTATAGGAAGGGTTGTTCCTGTAGTGCGAACATCTCTGATCCCCGCTTTGCAGTCTGTGTCATCGCTTTCTTTCCTATAATCTGTTTGGGCGTGTGGATTCAATGCATATTGTTACTCATAGTGAAATCTTTCTGTTGGATTGCATGCGGAGACAAGTGAAAGTTAATTGTGGGTATTGGGTAGCTTTACAATGGCGCGCGTGCGCCAATAGGTTGGTAGGACACATTGCACTTGGGGGGTTAATCACACGGTTAGCTCGTGCCTTGCACCACACTTTTCGTTGGCCCATTCATATGCCTATCTCTACTTTCACTGTTTCTGATTTTCAGGCCATGGGTCTAGTATATTTGGCGAGCTCCGGCTCTTTTCAGTTGACTCAGCCAGGCATTGTAGGCCCGAGCACTGCCCCTTCATCTTCTTGTGCAAGTCCGTCCAGCCACACGACCAACTCCACTACTCCTCCACCCTGGTTCATGCCGCAGCTTCACACCCTGCGCACTGATTTGTGCACCCATTTTGACACTCATCCACCGGAATGGGCGGTAGATTTGAGCACACGATTGGCAGCGGTGGAGCAAGCTCTCGGACTGCGCCCTCCTCCATCTTCTTGATTACCGTTCAGGGAAGTGTTTTTCTTTTTTTGCTTTTCGTTTCTTTTTTCTGTTCTCTTTTAGTTGTCTGCTGTTGTTTACTTTTGGTCTGTCATACTCTCACACAATGAGGACAGTGTGTTGTCCAAGTGTGGGGGGGGGGTGTCTTTGTTCTTTGTTTTGTTTGTTTTTGCCTTGTTGCTCTGTTGGTTTTCGAGTCCTTTGGCAATTTTTATGATGGATGATATGAAGAGTTGAGATTAGGATATTGGATTTGGTATGATAGGTTGTTGCTCTTGTGATGGAATTGTGCATATGTTCGTAGGTATTCTTGTATGAGAAAAACGTGCAAACTTTGATCAAACTACTTGAAGCCTACTAAATTGTGAGGATTGAGCCTTAATGAGCACACATGACTAGCTCCAATTGTTTCTTTGATGAGTGATTGATTCGAACTTCTATGTTGAATTTCTGGTTTGCCGGTATGCCATAGTCAAGACTAAGTTTGAGAACTTAATGCATGAAAATGATTAAGGCATTTAGGAATAACCATTGTTTGGCCTGAACATATTATCCGAACCTTCACTCTTCCCTTAGTGAGCCCATTTGTGCCTAATTTGCTCCTGTTTTGTTTGATTAAAAGCCACATATATTGAGCCTTAGCCTATTTTAGCCTGCTTTTGTCCCTTGAAAACATGTGAATGCACTAGATTATGACGAGATGAGAAGATGAGTACTCCGATAATTTTAGTGTGTTGAGTGATTGTTCATTAATTCTATGGGTTATATATGCTGTTGAAAAAAAAAAGAACAGTAAAAGAACAGAAAACGGAAAAAGAGAAAGAAAGAAAAAGTGCAAAGAAAATAAAGGGCCTATTGTGTATAAATTCATTCATGTTTATGCCCTATATGTATATGTTAGAGTTGATGCATACTTTTTGAGGATTGTGGATATTTTGAGGAGCTACTCTAGTGTTTTATTGATGGAAGGTCTAGTGTGTTTGCATGTTTTCAGTCATATATTGAGCCTCTTTGATCCCTTTTTCTTGTTTTATCCCACCTGTACGTACCCTAGCCCCATTACAACCAAATTGCAAGACCTTTTGATTTGTGCATTGGTTACATATTTTGGTGGAGATAGTGACATAAGGGCAAGTTGTGTTTGAAGGCATAAAGTTGTGAATTGTGTGAATCTATTCTGTCCATATTTGTTTTTTGAGAGAAATTGAGTGAACTTGGTGAGGCAGGATTGAATTTGCACAATTTTGACTTGAATGAAGAACATGGCATGATTTTTTGAGCAAGAGCATGGTTAGTGGTTTGTGGATGATTGTATCTTGATCAAGACTTTGAATATTATCTATCATATTGTTTCCAAAGCTTTGTTTTTGCTGTTTTGAGTCTTGTTTTGTTACTTCCCTGTCGTTTTTTTCTTTTTTGTGCTTGAGGGCGAGCTTTGTTTAAGTGTGGGGGGATTTGATTGGGCGTATTTAAACGCATTTATTTGGGGGGTTTTGATATGATTTTTGTGCTTAATTCGTGTTAAATATCATCTTTAAGATATGATTATGATCTTATATGAATTTTGATGGTATTTGATAGGTTTTGAAGAAAATACTTGGTTTTGAAAAGAATTTTGAAGCATGAAGTAGTGAAGATTGGAAGCTGCCTGTGCTGGACGGTGTGCCCAATCCATTTGACGTGATCTGAACTGCATGGATTGATGGATTGTCGTGAAGTTTAGAACTGAAGCTTTGATTTTATTTGAGGACGTTGACTTTTTGTGGGCCATATTTTGTTATGCTAGTTAGACTTTATTAGTTTGGGCCTTTTATTAGTTATGGCCCATGCGCCAACTTTAGTTATTAGTAGGAGATTAGGTTAGTTTTATTTATTTCCTTAGTTATATATATTAGGAGTTAGCATTTAGCAAAATCATCACCATATCAGACGGCACTTTGGAGAGATTGGACGCAAGTTTTGGAGCAATTCAAGTTCTTTTTATTTTCTTTCATCATTCTTTGCAATTTATTTTATTTATTTCTTGTGTTATTTAATTATGTTTTCTAGCTAAATTCGTTTATTCCGGCAACGATTAGGGAAGCACTAGCAAAATTATTATGTGAGATCTAATTGTTCTTATACTTTATTTTATGCTTGCATCTACGATTCTCCATGTTTAATGATATTAATTATTTTAATCCATTCGATAGTTGCAAATATTTATTGGGTTAGATTTAATTGTATAGCCAATTGAACCGGCCATCCGTAATTGTGGTTTAGGTTTGATTAGTGGTAAATTGACACATCATGGTCAAGGGAAAAGCAGTCTTAATTCAATAATCCTGCGTCACAGTTTATTGGTTTTGAATCGGGTTTCTCTAGATATTAATGCTGTCGGCTCATTAAACCTATAGAGCGTCTCTTACGGTTGTCAGTCGATTAGGGTAGTAATTAGTGAAGCGTCTTCCTGGTTACCGAATAATTAAGGAGAAATAAGATCACGTCAGAAGCATCTTCGGTGGTTATAACTGGTTTGCTTGCATGATTTAAAGTTATTTTTGCATCGATGATCGGAATAATTGAGCTAGGGTGGACTTAATTGATTGCTGGAATTCTTTTATTAATTGTTGGAATTTTTATTCATCTTTTGGTTAATTGGAAAAATTGGTTTATTCAGATTTTATTAATTTAATTTTAAATTTAGTATTTTATCAATTTTAATTCTCAAATTTCGCGGTTACTTTGCAGGCTTTAATTGGAGAAATTCTCGCCAGTCCCTTGGGAGACGATCTTGCTTACTACTGTCTACGCAGTGTGGGCATACCGGCTGACTGCCGGATATTTTTGGTGTAAAACGACGCACCAGGCATTAATTACGGACTTTAAAATTCATTAAATATGATTTGGCGCACGAACTTCAAACCGCCGATGTCTTTTCAATTGCCCTAAGCAACAGTTCATCTTCCATGATCACACTTCATCACCACGTCTCACGTCTGCACCTTGTCTCCACTACTCACATCTCTCACTCCACTTCATCACTTTTTTACTTTCTCTCTCGCATTCCTACTAACCATCTTCCACAGCCATCTACTGTGAGAATTCTCCCTGTTCTAAAATTTTCTTTCTGCAGATTCACAGAATGACTAAATCCGATGGAAAGAAGTCTAGTGCCCAGAAGGTCGACTGCCTAACTAAAAGAGTCAGATACGACCAGTTAGTGGATTATCCATCACTTGAGAAGAAACCGGAGCATCCTAAAGTAGAAGAAATACTGATCCAACATCAGTGGAAAACCTTCGTGACCAAGGAAGCTGATTATCTTCTCATCGATGCAGTCAGACAATTTTATCAGAATTTAAAATTCAATGATTTCGGTGAACTCTTCTCCGAAATCATTGTTTTCACGACCCCAGATTTCTTGGACAAACGAGAAGAAACACTCAATATCACAGACATTGTCAGAAATCTGTTCAACCTTCCGAACAGTGGATCTTCACCCTCGTTTATTTCAGATGACGAAGCAAATGCCACCCTAAAAAAGGCAATGAAAAATCCAGACGAGTCAACTGAGGGACACTTGTTCTATCTCATCTCGAGCCTGAATACACTCTTTTAGGCAAAATCGTCCAGAAGTGCTGGATAGGCGCGATGGGAACGCCGGACAAGGCCTCTCAGCCCCAGAAAAACATTTTGGCCGCTCTCCTGAAGGAAAGACCCTTCAATTGGGAAGATGCGTATCTCAAGCTCCTCTTCAGCGAGCGCAAGAACTGCAAGCCGGCAAATCTACTTCGACAGGGAAACAGGGTTTCCCAAATTATCATTCAAGGGATGAAATCATTCACTACTGTTTATTGGCCGGAGATGATACCATTTTTGGATAACTATCGACTTCTCAAAGTTGCAAAAGGTGGACCCAAACCTTCCCCTAAAACGAAGGTAATAACTCTCTCCTCCCCTGAGTCAACTGAACCAGAAATCCCTGAACCCTCCATCTCTGAGCATCCCATTCCCATAAATGTACCCCGTCGATCTCGTTCATCCCTTCCGAAAACGACATCCAAACATATCCCCAAATCAAAGCCTAAAGCTGCCTCAAGGACGCCTATCTCTCCTAAATCCAAAGGCAAAGCTGTACTGCAAACTACCACTGAACCAACTTCCACTAGTTCATCTGCTAAAAACCAAACAGTCACAACACTGCAGTCCGAAGCTCAATAAGATGCAACAAATCATTTATGACATCTTCTTGGTGATTTTAATACATCTCTAGAAGTCTACCAGAATCTCCATAGACTTCTCGCCTACACATTCCTGAAGACGGCTCCCTGCCCTCAGGTCAATAGTCTTCAAAACACTGAAACTGAAGACTCGTTCGAGATTGAAGAAGCATCCTTGATCAGCCTCTTTCAAATCACAAGAGTCTGGGATGTAATCTATGGCTTCGATAAATTTGCCATGGATTATCTTGAATCCCTAGGCTATTCCACGCGCACAATGATTCTCAACCAGGATGCTGGCACATCCAAAAACTTTGAAGAGCCTACAGTCCCTGATTCTGTAGATAGATTGCCTCTTCCATCGCCTCCTCATCAAGATCCAGAACCTGATGTCACTCTCCGAGAAGCATCTGCATCTGAGACTGCTCCTCAAGCGGACTCTGCAGCTGATATCACTTCTCTAGAGCAGATGATGACTGATCCAATCAGTCAGTTACTGATTGAAACTTCAACTGCTATACCATCCTCTGAGGATATTCAGCCCAGCGACATTGATAAGGCTGCACCTCCTTGCTCCCCGCCAGCAGCAAAGAAGAAATCAGCTGACAACGCTGATCCCTCATCTCCGGAAGGACGTGTTGAGGATATCTCAGAAACTCCTCGACCTTCGTCACCACCCATCTTCACCACTGATGAGCTCACTCCAACAGACGACCTCAACATCAGTCAAAGTCGTATGTTTGCGGCCTCCTCTCCCACTGAAGAAGAAGTTCTCCCTTCTGCTCCAATTACAGCTGATGTTACCTCAGTCACTGATGCTACTTCAACCTCTCAAGAACCAGTACAGGCACCCCCTGCTTCCCCTGAGGAACCGGAGGAAATCATCGATGCTCCCCTTGAGCAACCAGAACAAATCATCAATGCTCCTCCTGAGCAACCAGATGAAATCATCGAAATCCCTCGCCGACCCGGTGTCATTCATTATGACTCGGATGTTGACACTGATGGATTCCTCATTGAGTGGAAAAAGAGAGAACCCGTCAAAACTCAATTCAAAATTCCAGAAAGAACTGAAAATCCGATTGATGCTCTGTTGGATGTTATCTCCGAACAACAATTCGCAATCGAGACACTCAGGCATGAAAGGGAACGACAGGACATCTATGGCGCAAAGTTCCTAAGGTACCTCAGAGCTATTGAAGCTCAGGCCCAAGACGACATGATCAATCATGATGCTCACATCATCGCTCTTCGAAGAAGAATTCATCGAGCCGAAATTGATCATCTCACTCTCCAAAGAGACCTTCTTCAAGATGAATTTCCAAAAATTCAGACGGAACTGAAAGAGCTTCATCAATACGTCTTGACAGTAAAAATACAATCCAAGCAGCAACTTCTTGACATTCAAGATAAACTTGGAAAAATGCGCATCGAGTTCATGACAAGCTTCATGACTTCTATAGACGTTCAACTGATGATCGCGCAAGAACTCCGACCAATCCTTGTTCGTCTAGAAAAAGTTGAAAGTGAACTGAATTCTGTTCGAGAGTCTTCCAACTCTTTGCTCATGTAATGGATGTTGAGCGACATCAAAGATCTTCAGAAGAAGGTTAGCTCTCTCCCTCATGATGATGCCAAAAAGGGGGAAGAGTATTTGGAACCTTCCTTACCCAAAGATCTGGCACAAAGCTTTGCCAGGGCCCAAGCCATCTTCTCTGGCGCTACCAACACCACTGCGCAAGCTCCTTCTGTCTCAAGAGACCTCAGCAGAAAGAGATCAAGAGAAGAAAGCTCATCTTCCAAGAACCCAGAATCGAAGGCAAAGAAAGCTCTCTCCATGGGCGAAGATATTCCACAACCCTTCCCACAGAAGCTTCAACAACAACAAAGAATATTGCAATATATCAGCAAAGGCCTCTTGGCATCCCACTTGGATAGATGTGAACGACAAGATCGATGGATACCGTCTGATATGAATGAATGGTGGGAAAAGCTGAAAGAAAGCTACACCAAATGGGTTGTTTTCGCAAATCTTGACAGGAGCAGAGAATTCCAAATTGAAGCCTGGAAATACTTTCTCGTCAATTGGCCTGAAAGAGTAATGGTTGAGAAGATGCAGGCTGCCCAGAAAGATGCTAGGATTCCGACTTCAAATTCTCTGAAGAAGACAGTTTGTCCTCCAAGAACCAGAAACGGCGTTAACAGAGATTCCATCAGAAGAGAAGTCGAAAGCATCTGCAAAATTTGGAAGGTGCCTACTAATGTCCATTCAGAGGCTCTTAACAATATCAAGAATGCAGTCTTTGGTTTGTATGGTCAGAAACCTTAGCTCTCTTTTCTGTACTCATAAGAAGTCTTTTACTGGTCCTGTAATTCAAACTGTTGTCTCAACAGTTATTTTCTTATAATGAAAAGAACTTCTTTTGATCTCAAGCTGAAGACAATGACTCTTTGTCCAGGCTCTGATTAATGTTTTTCTGTCTTCTCCTCGTTCTGTTTTAGAACTGTTGTGTTATTTCTCTAAGCACAAGTTTTTAGGTTCTATTGTTAAGGGGGAATAGTATTCACCCTGTTTAGAACTTGTACTCTGAGTTCAGTCTTTTTCTTGTCTAGAACTGTTGTGTGGTTTTGGCATCATCAAAAAGGGGGAAATTATTGAGAACTTAATGGAATATCCTAATCCTTGTTTTGATGATACCAAAATTCATAGGCTTTATTTGTAATAGACTAGAACTCTTCGAACTCAAGTAATAGAGTTCTTTTCTAGTTTAGTTGTTGTTCTGAAGGCTGAAGACTGAAGACTGAAGAACGGAGGACTGAAGACTGAAGTTGCCAACTGAAGTATCAGTTGAAGAATCAGTCTTGAACTGATTACTTAATGCGTGCCATGTGGAATCAGCGGATTGATACTAAAGTCAAGTATCAGTTAGACATTCTTCCTCAGACTGAATCTCCAATGTTCAAAGGAAGCCACGTACTCCAAAAGTACAGCCGCATTAAATGCAGAGATCTCAGGATCATCCTTTCTCTGCAGAGGTCATTCCTATTTGGTGATTACTTTATCAGAGACTTCGCATCTCCTGCTCTTCAACATAGTCGTTCTTACCAAATAAGGAACCTCGAAGATTGAAGCCTCAACCCAAATTCAAAATGCTCTCCAACGGAAGAAATCTTGAAGACCTTCTCCGGCAACGGATCTATTCAAGACCTCTCCAATAAATAGCGCTCGATGATCACTTCAATCTTCACCGATTCAACAACTCAAGCTAAAGCTCTGCCAAAATTGCGTCTCAGCCCAAAGCTCAAATTCCCAAAGCTTGAATCGAAGAAGAGAATTCCAAAGCCTAAAATCAGTCACTGCTGATTACATATATTCTCTTAGACCTTAGGCAAACCTATGTTTACCCAGAGCCTAGGTCAAAACTAGCTCCAAAGAACTTGTTCTTTGAAGTTTAGTTGGCAAGATTTCAAACCTCCCTTCGACCGATAGAATCGAGTGTTTGAGTTGAAAAAGAGTTCAGGAAGGTACTCTGACTCCGTGAGATCCTAGTGCCAGTTCGTGCTAGGAGTGAGAAATCCAACAAGGTGTGTTGGTACTGAAGATTGGATCTTCAGTTGATTCGATTGTGTGCACCCGGCAAGCACACGGATTCGGTTTGCTGTGCACCCGTAAGTACAAGCATCGGTTTGCAGTGCACCCGTAAGCACTTGCAGAGTGAAGTTGTTGGTCTGATCAACCGACCGTGGATGTAGGAAGTGTTTTCCGAACCACGTAAAAATCTCTGTGTTATTTACAGCTTTCAGTTTTACTTTCCTACTTGTGTTCTTACTTTGATAAACTGAATACTGATTAATTGCAAAGAGAAACTTAAGACTAACAACGTGCTCAACAAAGGCTATTGCGAAACAAAAATATTTCCGCTGCGTATGTTATCAGTCTGACTGATCTATCCTCTGATAGTCAGGAAGATTTATAACATCTCTGTTTTCATCAAACTCGACTGAAGCCTTTACGTGCATCAGTTAAGTTCTTGTGACTTAACTGATAACTCCTTACTGAAGAGTCTTTTAGTATCAGTCGTCAACCCTGTTTTAGTCAAAACTCTTTTCAATAAACAGGTGTCAGAGTTTGTGTGTAAAGTTTCGCCTTGATCTTTATCTTGAGATCCATCTGATTTCGAAAAATAGCCTATAGGTGTATCCCCCTCATACACCTATTCGAGACCCTCCGGACCTAACAAACCATTTTATTTAGGTTGTGAATGGTTGAAGTTTAGTAAAAATTCGATGTGGGAATCATGTGCCTTGAAAAATCATAAGTTCATGTGCTTCTTTTATATCCTTTACTTTTATCAATCTCAAATTCTTATTCCCACATCGAATTTATAGTAAACTCCAACCCTTTACCATCTAAATAAAATGGTCAACTCTCATTCTCACATCTAATTCATACTAAATCTCAATCATTTACAATCTAAATAAATAGTTTAACATTGTGTACATTTCTAAACTTTAAATCAAACACTTTAAAACATAAAATAAAAATTAAAAATTAAAAAAAAAATAAAAAACGGTTCCATTATTTTGGAACGTGAACCGTCGATTTGGAACTGGAACCGTCGCGTTCACGGCGAACTGAAAACCGTGAGGGGGCTTTCACGGTTCGGTTTCCGATTCGAACCGGGAACCGTGGCCACTCTACCCTCACACATTATTGTCAACACTTAGAGAAATTAAAACAAACCATGATCACAATTGCTCAAGAAGAAGAAGAAATTCATCTCTTTTGGCCAACTAATGTTATTAATTTGTGTCAAAAGTATCCAACAGAAAACAAAATAAAAACATACTAAGTAATTTGGTACTTTTGACACTAATGGTATAATTTATGTCAAAAGTATCAAATTACATAGAACAAATGAGAATATGAGTTCCAAAAGTACCAACAGAAAAAAAAATCATGTAATTTATTACTTTTGGCACAAATGACAATATTAGTGCCAAAGTACCAAATTACTTGGTCTTTTTTAATAACAATCCCCAACATGAGTGTATGAGTGCATATTCTCAAATTAAATAACAATCCAACTGAAAATAATGGATTAGAATTCATCTTTTTTTTTTATTTATTTATTTACAAAAACCTAATGATGCCCAAATAATGACAAAAACTTAAATGTAAATGGCTTTAATTTGTAAGCATTTATTGGTAGAATATAAATAGTTGGAGAGTGAGTGTATTTTCAAATATCAAAATTGAAATAGTAAAAATAAAAATGATTTATTAAATAAAAAATTTAAAATTTATCCACTAATTTTTTAGTTGTGAATTCGAGTTTTTAAACTTGATTGTGAATTATAGCTTTAAAATTCGAATTCACAACCAAGACTATTACTCCTTTCGTCCCGCGAAACTTGATCATTTTTTTTTCAGTACAGGTTTTAAGTATTTAGTGTGTTAAGTGTGGTAGGTGAAAAAATGAATAAAGGAAAAAACTTTTGCCATATAAGAAAAGTGATCAAGTTTCACGGGACAAACCCAAAAATGAATATCAAGCTTCGCGGGACGGAGGGAGTAATTTCGAATTGTGAATTCTAACTTTGAAACTTGAATTGACAACTAAAACAACTAGTTGTTGTGAATTCGAATTTTAAAATTTGAATTCTCAACCAACATTAGTGGTTCAATTGTGAATTCAAGAGCATTAACAATAGAGAAACAAAAACTTTATCGAACCACCTGTCACTACCACCACCTCTTCTCGCGGACGACGGTGCCGCATCGGCATCTTCAAATCGAGGGAGAAATTGATAGATTTTGCCGGTGGTGGGAAGCTACAACAGTTGCGACGGTAGAGGAAAATTTTGTAGCGGATTAGACAGAATATGCATTGATTAGATACAATTATTTAGTGTTTTTGAGGATACGGAGATAGAAGAATCACGATTTTTTTATGATAAAGAGAATCACGATAAGGAAGAACAATATGGAGAAGTCACGGTTGGAGATTAGGAGAATTTAAGTGTTTCTAATTTAATGATAGGGACATAATTATTTTCTTGAAATTGGTTAATTTTTTTTAATTTTTTTTAGGATATTTGCCGTAAAATACACGAACTTTCTGCAAATTCTGATTTTTTTCCATTTTTTATTAAAATCGAGTTTTTATTAAAAGAAAAAAGGAAAAAACCAAGAAACCCTTGAGAGCACAGAGAAGCTCACTAAGGACCGAGCCTCGTTAAAACCCCTTTAAAGAAAACCCAAAGGGAAAAACCTTAAAGGGGAAAAAGAGTACCCGTCTAAAGACAAACAAACGCGAAACCAGAGAACCAAAAAAGTCAAAAAGGAGGGAGAGACTTCGGAAACTCCGGCCTAACCATCGTCCCCAAGCCTCCCCGGACACCTTCCTGACCCTGAAGAGCATAGCCAACAGCGAACAAACAAAGAATAAAACCAGACGCCAGCAAGAGACCCGCTTCCAAGGGCGAACCCAGCAAGAAAGCACATCACCGATCCGCGAAAGCGAGAGCCGACCATATCCCATCAACAAGGGACATGACGTATCCAAAGGGATCCGACCTCCCTGACCCCAGCCTCTAGCGCACCAGAAAACTGAAAAAAGGGTCAGAGAGACACCCCTGCCCATCCACCACAGCACACCATAACCACCGCACCCAGCAGAACACGAAAAGAAAACTCTAACGAGCAAGTCTAACATGGCTATGAGTAGACATATCACGAGAAATACTCCACCTTTAAAATTTTTTTTCCATGACCTTTAAAATTTGAAAAAAAAAAAAAAATACTCCACCTTTCAATTTTTTTTCTAATTTTTCCCAAGGGTATAAAATACCCCCAAATAAAAGCTGATTTTAGGAATTTTGAGTTAGATTTTTTGATACCTAAGCGTGATGGATAATAAATGTGACATAATAAAACCAATGCATCGGCTTAGGTATCAACAAATCTAAGTCAAAAATTCTAAAATCAGCTTTTATTTGAGGGTATTTCATACTCATGGGAAAAATCAGAAAAAATCGAAAGATGATGTATTTTTTTTCAAATATTAAAGGTTATGAGAAAATTAGAATTTGCTGAAAATTCGTGTATTTTACTGCATATATCTTTTTTTTAAAATCTTATTAGACAATTTTAATTTTTATTATATAAAAATGAATAATTTTGTTTTTGACTCTATATTTTAATGAAGAAAAACCAAATTAGAAGCTCTAACTAGCTTTAACGCAATGACATGGATTTTTTTTTTCCAAATATTTGCAATATTTCATAATTAAAATGACGTCGTTTTGATTAGAATTGTGTCACATCAACATCATTTTAGATTCAACTTTGCTTGAAATTTGAATTATGGAAAATTTACAATAATACTTAAGTTCGTATTTTTTTTAACAATTCTCAAAAAAATTAAAAAAATAATATAAACAAAAGTGTTAGTCAAAAATTCGAATTGTGGGAGAATTACTGCAATATTTAAGTTTGTGTATTTTTTTTTTATAAATTGTAAAGTTCGTGTAAAAAATGTTCAAATAATTAGGAGCGAATAATTTTTTTTTCTTTTTTTTAATGGGTCATGGAGTATTAAATAATACTATAAAAATTAATACTAGTACTTTAATATATATACATAATATTACTAGAAAGACAAAAATTTTGGGAGTAAAGCTGTACAACTCTGCATCTGCCGCTGCAAACAACTCACCATCCCCAAGTCAAAAAAAAAAAAAATTCTAACAAGCTTTAAATAAAATAGAGAAGATAGGAAACAAATTGCATAATCGAACCAAATTCAACTTACATGCAGCAATGATATACTAATATATTGCATGCATGAATATTAAATAAAAGGCAAACCCTAGAGAAAGTTGAGAGTTTAGATTAAGCATAATTAACGGTAATTAAACTAAACGTAATAACGAAGTGAACTAACTAACTCCACATGCAGTCCAGCTCAGTGCCGCAAACCTTGTGCTCCTCCACCGGCGGCCACTGGGCAAAACTCCCGTCGACGAACATATGATGATCTCCATCCACGTGCGGCGGAGGCGGAGCTGCGGCGGGATAGACCAAAGGCAGATGGAGGTTTTCCTGCAGCGACTTCAGTGTGGGAAACGCAGCGAAGCTAGCGTTGTGCTTCGCGAATCGCGAACTCGACGACGATGGAGGCGACGCCGGATAATGCATCACCGCGTACGACGGCGGGAGCTCCGAGAGCGAGCTACGGCTGAAACTTGGCGGTGCGGCCATGGAGAAACAGGACACGTGCTCCTTGGAGCTGGAGTCGTAGGAACAGTAGTCGGCAGGCGGCGGCAGTGAAGCCGAACACGGCGAGCTGACCTCCGCCACGCCGTCAGAAGGCCTCTTCTTGCCGCCGACTGAGCTGCCGGCGCCGGTCTTTTCAAAAACTCGCGAGATCACCCACTCGTCCTGAGGCATACATCAATCAAAATCAAAATAGTAAACGGTTACGTAAAATATCACGAAATTGCAAGACATGTCCGATCAAATGTAACATCAGTATTCAGTATTGAGTGCAAGCAAAGACAAAACTGAATGACAGCAATTAATGCAAAAGTAATAATTACATCTACGCAAGCAAAAGAGAAATATCAAAACAAAATCGTTCTGGAACTGCGCACGCTGCAGCTCAGCTCAGAATTTGAGAGAGAAAGGTGTTAAACTAATCAGAATGATTTGGAATTGATTTGTACCTCGGAATTTCGAGAGAAATACTGATAAGCGAGCTTGCCTTCGAGGCGAAACTCGTGCATAACCCAGTTAGTTTTCTGCCCCTTGGGGGCCCTCCCGCGGTAAAAAACTAGGGTTTTCTTCATCCCTACCAGCGCGCATGTTTTGGAGCTGTAAATCTCGCGATCCTTGCCGGTCGCCTTCCAGTAACCCGCCTCCGTCGCCCGGTTCGTCCGTAAACCGGTCGGGTATTTCCGGTCGCGCAGGCTGAAAAAGTACCACTCCTTCTCCCCCATCTTCGCTTTCCCTACAAAATCAAAACCAAAAAAATGGTAAAAACATGGTAGAGTTGGAGCGAATTGACGAGGCGATCGTTCAACCTGGGAGGTGCCAGGGTTCGGACTTGTTGAGATCGGCCTCGGCGATGGCGCGGGTGGTGAAATTGGAGTCCAGAACCTTCTTGAGGAGGTAGAAGGTGATGAGTTCCTCGTCCGTGGGATGGAAGCGGAAGCCCGGCGGCAGATGCGTCTCGTCTCTGTCGTAGCAACACCGGTAATTAGCCATTGATGCAGAAGGTTAGAGGAATTTGGAAGTGGAAATTGCGAGAATCACGAGTTCATCTCAAAGTAAATAGAATATGGAAATTATCGAGGAAGAAATCTGCAGTGACTTTTTGGGGGTGTCGTGTTGTGTTGTGTTGTGAGTGCTGCAAAAATCTCTGCTGCTGCGTCGATTGTCAATTATGGCATCCATATGCTAGAGAGAGAGAGAGAGAGAAAGAGTAGGGAAGTGGGTGTCGGAGTCGTACAGGCTTACTAGGGATGGGATGGGATGGGATGGGATGCGATGGGATGGATGGATGGAAGGGAAAATTCATATTCTTCTATTTTTTATGTCAAAAACACACCAAACAACTTTTATTTTTCTTTTGCCTTTTATATTTTGTATCATGTTTTTGTGAACAACTATCATATGTATGATATGTCACAGCCTTTTAAATTGAACATCTTTCCATGATTAATTGATTATAAAATCACACTCACTTCATTTTAAGGTATGCTTTGGAGTGAGATAAATTTACGATTATATGTGTTTTTTTTGAGATTTTAATTATTCGATATTAAATTGGTCTATTATTATTTGAAATTAATTTTATCATAAGAGTAAGTGTACTAAAATGAAAATAGA
Organism: Salvia miltiorrhiza; assembly: GCF_028751815.1. Classification (NCBI taxonomy): domain Eukaryota; kingdom Viridiplantae; phylum Streptophyta; class Magnoliopsida; order Lamiales; family Lamiaceae; genus Salvia; species Salvia miltiorrhiza. The sequence continues at coordinate 32,129,558 of NC_080388.1, forward strand.
GATTAGTCATTCAACACATGATGCAAAGATTGTTTATGTACGATCGATGTAGTCATATGATATATGACACAGAGAAATATAAATACACATTTAAGTTGTTACAGACCAGTATTATGTTGCAAGTTAACTGCCGATGTTTTCAGGCTTTGTACGAAGTGAATGATTTGTGAGCGCTTCACCTTGTTGCGTCATTGTGCATTATAACGATAAGTAGAGTTTAGCTATTTGTTGAGCGCTAACATCCTTGAATCAGTTTTATATATCATATATATGATTGGTTTAATTACTCTCTTCGTCCCTAAAATATCATTTTAGAGAAAGACAACACGAGTTTTAATAGATTTAGTTGTATATTTGTTTAGTGGATAAGCGATCCCACAAATTAGAAAAAAAAAATGATGATAGAAAAACTAATGATAGTGAGTGGACTAGTTAAAATGAAAATAGGTGGGTCTTTTAGTAACGTGTGTAAATATGTGGAATTGTAAGGGTAATAGCTAGTGGAATTGTTTCCAAAAATAGTTAGGAATATGTTTTCGGGATGAATGAAAGAAGAAATAAAGGAAGAAGTTTTCAGGGACGGAAGGAGTATATTACAATGTGCTTAGTCCTGAATGTTCAACACACAAATAGTTGCTTTAGGACTTTTAATACTTTTTTGGAAAAAAAAGGATCGGTTCGCTTTGAATACCGATAGAAAATCGATCGATTTTCATTGATTCGGTTTTGGTTAATATGTTGCAAAGGTTAGTTCCGTTCCAATTATTGAGAAGGTGGTTGGCTCGGTTCGATTTTGAACAAATGCTCAACCCTATCACCATTTCTCACACCATTCTTATTTCTCTCTAGTGTCTAAGCTTCTAAATCTACTGCAACTTAAATTTCTCAAGTTCTTGTTGTAGTGCTACTTAAATTTATTCCATTCTTATTCTATTACCCTACCTTTTTTTTTCATAAATAGCTTCTTTCGATTCTCATCGTAATGACAAGGACAAGAACACCCCGTTGATCTCACTGTCACCATTGGAAATAGATCACGAGGCCCTCGTAGGAATCGTGGTGTTGTTATATGCAATGGGTGGAGATGACTTGATATTTAACCAAACATAGTGTATGCTTTAAAAAACTTAATTGTTGACAAACTACTGAAAATATTGCTCTTATTATCCTAAAAATGTTACAACAATCTAGGATAACTGAAAAAAAATATTGTCAATTTGCTTTGATAATGCTAGTGCTAATACTGCTACTATACCTTCTTTAATTGTTGCTTGTAATCCTACTTTATAGGGTAATATTTTCATACTCATTGCATTTGTCATATTTTTAACTTATGTGTCCAAGATGGTTTAAAGGAATTGGATAAATCCATTGTTCTAATTAGGAGAGTTGTTGAGTTATTGCATGATAAACAAAATTTGCACAGATCATGGTTAAAATTTTGCAAAGTAAAATCAGACGTAGTAAATGCTTCAACATATATGTATGCTCTAGGTGGAGCTCCACATATGATATGTTAAATTCTACTTAAAAATTTAAGGATTTGTTAGTTGAATTTGTTACAATTAAAGTTAATAGATGATTTTATTAACTTGTTAATGGGAAAAATGTTACTCTCTCCGTCCCGCTCTAAATGTCCCATTACTTTTGGGCATGGAGATTAAGAAATGAGTATAAAGTAGATAAAGTGGGTATAAAGTAGATAAAGTGGGTTGGTGGAAATTGTTTAAATATTAAGTATAGAGAGAGAGTGTATTGCCAAAAAAAGTATGAGACATTTGGAGTGGGACGGAGGGAGTATGATTTAGTGCAATTACTTAAAGTTTTTCAAGCTACTACTAAAGAATTATCAGGAGTTTATTATCATACGTGTTCACGTATTTTATATCATAGCACAAAGGTAATTTAATTAAGTCTGTAAATAAGATGGTCAAGAAATGGTTAAAATATTTTAAAGATATTTCAAATGTTTTTTATATTGCAAAATGTTTATGCCCTCTTTTAAATATGAAGGTGTTTGTAGAATTATATTATAGCTTTTTTCATCAAATGAAATTTTATGAAGGATATTCCCTTGAAAAATTATAATTACCTGATATTATGGAGACTAAATTCATTATTTATTGATCATTGAAAAATCTTTTCAAAGTTTTTTGGGTGATGGTTTGTCCGAAGCTTATTAGTTTTTGCTGCTTGAGTAGCGATTGTTGCTTGCGATGTGACTTTTTTTTTACAGGTTTTTGGAGTGCTAGAACTTGGTATCATATGTGCTAGGTTTTTCTCCTAGTTTACCTTTTCGAGATGAGGGTCTTTTTTGGGTGATGGTGTTGGGTCCCGTAGGGTTACTGAACTGGTGTATGGGAGGGAATACACCGATAAGCTATTTTTAAAACTTCTTTTGAAAGCTAAAGTTAGTATCGAAACTGATACTGAAGTGAGTTGACTGCAGTGTTCAGTAAAAAACAAGATCAGTTAAGAACATGCGTAGATTGATACTGATATTGGTTCAGTATTTTAACTTCAGTGCGAGGAACTTGTCGACACACTGATAGTTCACTTAGTGTTTCAGTCTAATCAGCTTTAAACAATTAGAGAAGTATTAGAAATCTTACTAACTACTCCCTTCGTCCCACGAATCTGGACACGTTTGGTTTGGCACAAGAATTAAAGAGTTGTATATTAGTGTTTTAAGTGTGTAGATAATAAAGTATAAAAGTGATAAAGTAGGAGAGAGAATGTAGTAAAAGTGATAAAGTAGGAGAGAGAATATAATAATTATTACCTTATTTGGAAATGTGTCAAGATTCGTGAGACGACCCAAAAAGGAATACGTGTCAAAATTCGTGGGACGGAGGGAGTATCCGAGTATTTCTTAGTTAGACTGATAACACTTGGAGAAGAAACGACTTTACGAAATAGCCTTTAAGCGAATCACTTTGTCGATCTTAGAGTTTCTCTTTTGACTTTATCAGTTTTCAGTATGGAGAAGAAATATTGCGCAAATAGATAAATATAAATACTGAAAGCAATAAGAACACATAGAGTTTTACGTGGTTCGAAAAATAATTTTCTACATCCACGGTCAGTCGATCACACTGACAAATTACTGGGCTTATGCTTGCGGGTGCACATCAAACCTTGCTTTTGAAACTCTAGTTTCAGAGCCAACACACTGGATTGGACTTTTCTCTTTCTTAACTCGAGTTGCTAAGACAACATACATCTAGCTTGCGGGGGTTACGATTATCTTAGTTCAGACAATCGTCTCGAACTCTCTCTATCTCAAACGCTCTTCTCACTCTGGTAGAAAAGGGTTCAGATCTCCAACTAAAGATTACTGAGAACATGCTCTCAAGTAATCGAAATATAAGCTAAGGATGAAGAATATTTGCCTAGAAGCTTCTCTTCTTGAATCGGTTAGGTCGAAGGTTGATTCTTGAGCTCTATTTATAGGCGAATGAGGAGGAATAGGTCTGTTGGAGAGGATCCTTCAATCCTATTTGCCGTTTGACTTGTCAATTCAAATATGGCTTTGGTCTTCGTCCTCTATCTCCTTCACGCCACAAAAGGTATGTTCTTTCTGGAATGGAGATGGTGTTACAGGGTAAAGTAATACGGAAAGGGAAACTCTGCAGGGTGATCAACGACGATTCACCATATCCTTGTTGGATTTGTATACTGAAAGCAAGAACGTTTTATGCTTGTATACAATGTTTCCTAAGTTGACTATCTAATCTCCTATCTGATTGTGTTCATGATTGCATATGTATGTTCTTTATCTCTATATAAGTAGATTATATGGTGTGTTGTAGATCACAGAAGACCATATAATTGGAATAACCTTAAGAGATATAATATGATCACAGCCGAAATAACTCTAGGACAAGTTATTGGTTTAGGCTGCAGTATAGATGGAAGTAGTTTGTCTTGGCTACTTGTCTATACTGGTACGTCATTACGTATTGATAGGACCAACAGTTGAGATGTATTCTTCTATCTGACTTAAGTGAAGAATCAAGATCTCGGTGACTCATAAATCTTAATACTAATAAGTATTCAGATATATATGTTAATTCGTATATCACTTTGACTTACTATGGGCGAGAGTTAAATGCTAACTCGAGTACTCTGTATCTTGGGTGATAGCGGTTAATATATGATATTTGATTATCTGTATTAGTACCCGTATCCGGTATAGGATAATGACATCCCCTTAAGGAGCTCAATAAGGTTTATTACGCTAAACCCTGCAGGTTGATTAAGTTCAGGCGTAATAATAAAGTTTGAGTGGTACTGCTTAAGGAATTATTAAGAGATTAATTAATTTAAGCTGTCAGAGCTCTAATTAATTAATGGATGTCGGATATTTTAAATACGGAGATTTAATAAGTCTAAATACAAGCCCCGACTCATCACCGGCAATAAAGGGGTAAGTCAGTATCGGTTCTCTAGTGGAATGAACTGATATTTATAAATTAATTATGGTCTGGGCTGACCATAGATAAATTAATTTATTTGAGGCCCATCTTTATTCCTTGTATCTGGTCCCTGGGCTGGCCCAATGTCTCCTAGCCCAAGTAGGGCAGAAATCGTCCCTCACAAGAAAAGGAGCGCCCCATACGTATTTAATTATCTATTAAATACAGCTGTCAGCTCTCAGGAAAATACACTGATAAAATTAGGGTTTTGAGAGCAGAGCGGGGCGCAGGAAATCGTGAGTGGTCATTCTGTCTTGGGAATTTCCATAGCTCGTTGTCCATCCAACGTTGGGAATTGAGCGGGATACAGTCGAGAAGATCAGAGCTGGAGTCAGATTTCCGCAGGAAACCAAGTTCTGGCAGCCTCCGTAAAACGGCCATAACTTCCTCCATAGAACTCCGATTCAGACGAATCAGGCGGCCACGGAAAGCTCTCTCGAAGACGAAGAAATCGTATTTCTGCACAAAATACGATTGGAGGACGTTTGAGGGGTCAAACGGAGCGTTGAAGTTGGCTGACCTGTTCAGCGACAGATTGACGAATTCTTAGGAATTCTTCAGGTATTTCTGAACTCCAACATGCAGCTGTTAAATTCATAGGAGCATGTTAGGATTAATCGTTGTATGATAAATTAATAATATTCCAAGAAACGATCATCGGGCAATCGGAGCATTAATTCAGTTTAATATTCCTTCAATCCTTGCATTATATGCATTGTCCTTTGCATTAAATGCGGCGTGTACTTGAAGTATTCAAGTTGTCATTCGTTAACACTGAGTGTTATTCATTACTTCAGTTTCAATCTGTATCTGCACCATCAGTCCAAGGTTTTTTATTCGAAGCATTTCTTTAGTTGCATTGAATACTTTGACTGATCATATGTACTTGAGTGTTTTCCTAACACTTGCAGATCCTGCATTGAATTCACCATTGAATTCAGATGGACTTCAGTCTTCAGTATGGTGAACAGTATAACTTTAGTCCTTCATTCTTCAGTCTTTAAGACTTCAGCTCTTCGAACTTCAGTTCTTTGAGTCTTCGGTCTTTAAGACTCTAGTGCTTTGGTCTTCAGTCCTTCGGTCTTTAGTCTATACTAGAAAGAAATGAACTCCAACAATTGAGTTCAAAATAAATTCTAGTCTAATAAAATCAAATTCTTAGGGTTTTGTGATCATCAAAACTAAGGGTTGGATGTTTCTTCTTATTTCCCAACAGATGGTTAGTTCGAAACTCGGGATTTGACCTTCATCTTGATTTAGTTTTTTCTCTTGTTGCTTTTATAGACATGCACTCTTTTCCCTCCTTCTGGTTTTTCCCTTTAGGTTTTCCTTAAAGAGATTTTAATGAAACTCGACCCTTAGTTTGCATGTTTATGTTTACATGCACTCTTTTAGCATTGGGGGATACATGCTCGTTGAAAGAAGATCTGTGATGGCGCCGCATAATCTTGAAGCCCAAATTTTGCTCGAAGATCAAAGTTTAGCCGAAGTAAGAGAACAAGATAATAAATGAGATTACATGTTCCAAGAGTACCCTAAAAGCACAATCAAAGCTGAGTCCACCGATTGCTCCGAATCATCTCAATGTAACAAAGCCGATGATTTTGATGATAATTTTGACTTCGATATGTGGACTAACCCTCCAAACCCAAAGGTAAGAAAACTACGTGGACTTTGATTCCTTCGAGATACATGAACAATTTTATTATAACTTAAATGTTATAATTAAGCTCAATCATTTTTTTCCCCAATTACAAGTTGTAATTTTCTTCCATTTCTTTATTTAGTTGTAATTTTTCATCTTTAAATTGTAAGCGCCGTAGGGAAATGAATGAATATCTTTGCCCTTGTTTTGATGATACCAAAACTCCTTAGATCTTTTCTATAGGTTTAGTATTTTTCGTTGAAGTGTTAGAGTTCAAAATGCTTAGAATAGGTTTCTGGCTTGCTGACTGATAGACAAAGACCGCGCAACTAAAGTCATTCTTACTGAAGCATCATGAGACATTCCCTGACTGAAGACTGAATACGAGTACCAGTCAGAAGCTACTCAAAGGATTCATGTCATCGTAGAACTGAAGAAAAATAAAAGTACTTACAACCTTTCTACTCTCGACTGAACCAAGAAGTACCAAACACGCAGCATTAAATGCCATGTGCGGAGCATTAAATGCAGAGGATTTGACGACCGTCCTTGCAAGGACCAAACTTCCTCTTTTCGTGTAAAGATGCAGAAGTAACAAGCTCCAAGACTACTCCGATTCAAATTCAAGTATGAATGAGCTTGCGAAGATTGCTACCTCAGCCCATGAAGTGACAACATCTCACAACGGCAGAAATTTCGAAGACCTTCTCTCCAACGGAACTATTCGGAACTCTACCTATAAATAGCACCGAGGATCAACAACAAATCTTCACTGATTCAATTTCATAGCCAAAGCTCTGCAGAAATTGCTACTCAAGCTCAACCTTCACAAAAGATTTAATCGAAGAAGAGAGTCATCAAAGCTTAAGTCATCAAAACTTCTGATCACCAAAACTCTCTTAGCTTTCTAGGCATATATCTCATAAATATCCTAAGCCTAGAATTTGATTACGCGAGAGCTTGTTCTCAGGTAATCCTAGTTGGAAGATAAGTTCAAACCCCTCTTTGTTTAGAGTTAAGCGTTTGAAGTTAGAGTGAGTTCAGACCAGTGTTCTGACTCAGAGTTCTTAGTTTGTGTTATCTCACTAAGAGGAGAAAGAGAAATCTAACCCAATGTGTTGGTGCTGGAACGATTGTTTCAGTTGTTCAGATTTGCTTTGCACCTGTAAGCATTGCGGTCAGGTTTGTTGTGCACCCGTAAGCACAAGCGAGTGATTGTCAGACTAATCATCTGGCCGTGGATGTAGGAACGTTGTTTTCCGAACCACGTAAAAATCCCTTGTGTTCTTACTTGCTTTTATATTCAGTACTTGCGCATATCTCTGTTTCTATAATATTGACTAACTGAAAAGAGTAACTAAGGGATTCTCTGTGAAGTAAATCTTTCAAGGCTATTTCACTAAGTTTAATATTCCGCTGCTAGAGTTATAGGTTTAACTGATCAATCTTTCGATAGTCAGTTAAATAAGTAACTTTACTCTGCTTTACTTACGACTGAAGCTTTACTTGGATTGAAGTAAATCGATCAGCTCAATTAACTGAAGTCACCCACTGAACCTTTGTTTCAGTATCAGTCGCCACCTCTTGTCAACTGAACCGCACACTTTCAAAGCACTAAAACTGTCTTTCAGTACAAAGGTGTTTGTTTTAAGTAAACATTTAAAAAATAGCCTACAGGTGTATTTCCCCCCATACAACAAGCGCATTTTGTAATAAATCATTGAGATGCAAATTGTAATAAAATCACTGCAAATTTGTTTGTGCTTAGCACTTTGTTTCTTTTATTTTGATGTATACTTCATCACATTCAAACAACATAGAGAAAAAAATAAGAAAACAAATTAAGATTCGGATGGTTCAAATCCTGAACCGTTGGTTCACGGTTCGAACCGAAACCGTGGAACCCTTCCCACGGTCTGGTTCCGATCACATTTTTTTGGAACCATGCATGAACCGGCAGTCCAGTTCCGATTCGAACCCAGAACTGTAATTGTGAACACCTCTACTCAAATAGCGGTGATTACTGTAGATTTTTCGCACAACCACATCAAAGGTCAAACGAGTCCGCGCCATTTTATTTCTCTACCACCCTTAAATAAATTGTAATGTAAGTTCATGTCAGATTTCAACATGTCGGGTGATATTTTTGGTGTCAAATTTCTATTGTATGACATGATTGTTAAATGTTGTTATCATATGATATTTTCATTTGAAATTATTATACATTAGACCTCTATAAATTAATATTATTGAGAATATGAAATTTTATTATTTTGTAGATGTATTAATTAATAAACAAATAAATAAATAATTAGTTAAAAGTGATATTCTATATTCAACGAAATTAAATTCAATTACATTGGAATTCATTAAACTTAACTTCAATAATTTAGGAATTTAACAAGCTCGAATTAATTACATAGAAATTTTTTCAACAATCTTAGATCATCTCCAACCATTTCTACCAAATGCAAAACCCATTTATTTTTTGTATATGTCACTTCGAATAGTAATTCTACTCCAACCTCCAACCATGTACACCAAACTCAAATACGAAAGAATATTCTTTTAATATTTTCTTTCCATTTACTTTTTATACTTCTTCAATCATATTTATATATTTTTTTTCCAAATTATGCATTCACACCAGAAAATTTTAGTTACTAATTTCTTATAAAAATAAATATTAAGCAAATTTAATTATTAATAAATAAAAATATTAAGTTTATTATATATTAAATAAGTGAAAAATTACACATCTTGAAATAAAATTCTTTAAAATTCATTAAAAATTACACAACTTAAAAAATAAAACACATCAAACAAACCAAAGTATACATAAATTTAAAGCAAATTAAAATAGCTAAAATTCAAGACTATAAATCGGTATATTCATCCCACTGTTCAATTAAGTCATTTTTAAATTCTCGATGAGCATTTCTATTTCTTGCTCTACACCGAGATACAAACTCTTGCAATTGAGCATTTTCATTTATTGTCATCTTAACCTCTGGTTATGGCGCCTCTCGGATGTGATAGCAAAAAACCCTAGTGACTTTTCTCACTGTTTTTTCTTCCGCTGCCTTCATGGATTCCGACGGCCATCCAACTGGAAAATCGGGCCTTTCCTTTCCTCCAGTTTCAGCTAACTTTGTTTCTGTTCATGCGTCCACTTTGAACAAGCCCCTGGGCTCTGACCCTAGCGGCCAAACGCTTGACGTCGACCATGCTTCAGGTGATCTGCTGACGACCCTAACCAGGAGGGTTCTGCTGAGGCTGCTTTAAAAGGAACGAATTCCGCTAACACAAGCGATGGAAAAGGAGAGAAGTTTAATGTCTCTTATGCTGATGTTACTACCAATCGTGTTCCGAAATGCCCGGACCTCACGGCACACAGATTTCTCTCGCTCAGACCCTCTAAGGAGGGTGATCACTTTTCCTTCAAAATCCCTAAAGAAATCTACACGAAGGAGGTTAATGAGTTTTCTCATGCTTCAACCGGAAGACTGTTTCTTAAGAAAGGAGAGAAACCGCGTCCTGCCATGGTTATCAAGAATGAGCTTCAACATCTTTGGGGAGCCAAAGCGACATGGCAATTGATACCGCTGGGAAAAGGATATTACACGATGATGTTTCAAAATGCAGAGGACAAACTTCGCGCCAAAAGCAAGCCGATATGGGAGATATCTGGCGGGCACGTTTGGTTGAGAGAATGTACTAAGAATTTTGATCCTTTTAAGGAGCATTCTTCTTTGGCCAACGTTTGGGTCCGGATTCATTACTTGCCTATTGAGTACTGGAACGTGGAGATTCTTGCCAGAATTGGTCATTTTGTGGATCACCCTCTCAAAATTGATGGGCTAGGAAGCACCGGTACGAATACGACATACGAATACGATACGAGACGAGTACAAAAATACGTCAATATCCCAAAAATCACAACACGAATACGTTAAAAATACGTTTTAGTTTTTTTAATTTTTTTTATAATAATATTAGTATATAAATAACAAAATTAAACTCTCTAGTCTCTACACAAAATTAGCCTAATTAGGCAATCTGCCACCCACCCCAATATCAATATACCCACCGCCAATATACCCCAATAGCAATAAACAATCAATTATTAATTAACCCACTCACCCTACCTCACACAAATCAAAGATTCAATCCCAAAAAATACCCACAAAAATTAGATAATCTTAGCAATTCTAAACGTCAACAGTTGCAGTCACGAGGGCAGTCCAGAAGGCGGCGGCGGTCCAGACCGGTGGCGGAGAACGGTGCTGCCTTGTCTTCTTGCGCAGGGTGGGTGAAGGTTTACGAGAGAAATGAGAGTGGGTCTGTCTAATTCGTAAGTGGCGCAGGGGTTAGGGTTTTCTCTTCTTTTATTTTTAAGTCAAAAATTGTCTCAGAAACGTATTAAATACGTATTTCCCAACCCTAAAAGTAAGTTTTAAAAAAAATACGAAAAAATGTATTAAATACGTCTTTTAGGCGTATATTTAACGTCTTGGTATTTTTTGGTATTAATACCAGGACGCTTCATCCAGAAACGTAACGGTGCTTCCTAGTTGATGGGGCATCTATTCGTAGAGATTTTGGGCAATACACTAGGCTCTTTATCGAGATTGATTTGGCTAAGCCCTTTCCTACTACTATTCTTATTGATGCTAATGATATTTCCTTTCACGTGGAATTTTCTTATGAATACATCCCTTTGTATTGCTCTAGTTGTAAAGTCACGGGACATTCCCTTGATAAATGTCGTAAGGGCAAGCACGCTGGCGCTGGCGACATGGAGAGTTTGGAAAATCAACAGGAGAAGCAAGTTGTTGCTAAAGGCCCTCAATGGAAACCAGTGATGCATGAGAATCGTTCTTTGGGTGAAAATTTGGCTTCGAAGGAGTGTTTGGCTGATGGCATGAAGGAGCAGCAGCAATATGCGCTGGTTCGTGGAAAGCAAGTGATAGAGGGTTCGGTTGCCGATAAATCTCCTTCCATCTTAAGTAATAGATTCAATGTGCTTAATGAGGATAACACTGAACATCAGGAGAAGGGTGTTGACGACAGAAAACAGATTACCGGTAGGGATGGTTCTCAAAACTCGGCTCTGAGGTTGAATTTCGCGGATTATTCCCCGACGTATAAAAGCGGTTCTATTTCTCTGAGATCGGGAGGATACTCGGGAAGGCAGAATCATGTTGTTGCTGCTTTACAGGAAGTTTCGGTGGAGTCGATTGTGGCCAGCATTAATTTGCGAGGAAGTTCTACGGGGACGGGAACCGGCATGGGCGCTCATGTGCGTGATCCCCCTCGGGCAAAGGAAATCAGTTTGACGTGTTGGCTGGTCTTGATTTAGAGGGTGGTGAGGCAGCGCATTCCATGTCGGGACCAGATTTAGTGAATGCGGGCAGTGTCTTGCAGAAGGAAGCTTTGGTGATTGAGAAAGAAGTGGCAGAGCAACAGTCAGGGGTTTGGGCAGAAAGTTTAGAGCAGGTTAATTCTCCGACTCAAAAGGAGGTTGTTGGTGATAAGCAGTCCAATTCGAAAGATATGGCTAGTCGTCTAAGTCGGTTAGAAGAGCAGGTCAGCCAGGGAATGCAATTGCTCTCAGAGCCGAAGCGAGGACGTAGCCGCCCAAAGGGCTCGGGAAAGGGCAGGGAGCCTGTGCTTGCAATTCCAAAAGGTTGCATTTAAAGTCGCCTTAGGAATGCGGAAGAAATGGGTTATAAGCTGAGAGATTTTGTGGTTGACCTTAGCAATAGTCCCAGCATGCGGGCAATGAATAATGTAATACATGGGCGTTGCTTGGATGAAATTGATGATTATCCTGATTTTTGATACTGAGTTGTTTTGTTTTACGATCTCCTTTCGAGTTCCGTGCCCTTAGTCTGCGTATTTGTGCTTTCAGGGGATTTTTTCTCTTTTCTTTTATAATAAACCTTAATTTAATGTTATGGCGCCTCTCTAGCAACTTGAATTGGAGCACTAAGGTCACATTCTTATTCAATTATTATGTTATGCACTATTATACATTCAGTCGTTTTATCATGTGTTGGAAAAATTCAATGTTTTGATTAATGCCAAAATCCAACGAAGTGAACTCTGATGATGTCTAAAACCAGCTGAAGGATCAGGAAATTCCTAGCTGAAATGTAGTTTGCTGAAACCTAAGTCTAAGAAGAAATGACTTAGAGAAATTTTATGAAGAAGTCAAAGGTTGCTAAAATTCCAGCTGAAGATCAAAGCTGTGAAGAAAACCCAATAGATCAGAGATCCAACTGATTAGGAGAACCAGATTGATGAATCAATAGACGACTAAGCTGATCAGGTTCGTGCCAAGCCACCAACACAAAGATTTCGTTGAGCATGATATATGAATTGATGAAAACATCAGTCTACTCAAGCTAACTGGCTGAAGGATCTGAAGTTGACACATGATCAGGCTCACTCATTCCACGTCAGTCCTGAAGGCAACAAGCTTAGAGAGAAGTCAACCTTTAAAGTGTATCAAGTCATTCCTGACATTTAATGCTACAAATATTACATTATATATCATATTTCTTCATAAGTAGGTACAAGGATGTCTGCCGAATGTCAACAACAAAGTATGGATGTGCAGATCCAGCTATCATAGCCATTCCTTGATACATCGAGAAGATTTCAATGGACAACAAACCAGATTTTGAAGTAAGCTTTCTCCAACAACTCTATTCAATTTCATGTCATTATATACGATTGTTCGCTAATATTTTTACTACGCCGCAAGTATACGGTGTAGTTGCAATATAGGGAAGCAAGGTCGTATTCCACAAGGATTGGTGAATTTAAACTTCTAAATATTATTAATAAGCTGTTTTCAATCTATTTAGACAACCAAAGTTCAAGAGGTGTTGATAACTAAAACAAAGCTAAATAAAGCAAGTAAATAAAATAACAACAAAATAAACTTAGTTAATAAATTGGGGAATGACTCGAAGGAAAGTTATCATAGGGACTAGATTTCGATGGATCGTAATGAACTTCAATCTAAGTCAATATAAATCTTGATATGGCCTACTTATCTAGGGCGATCTCCCCACTAGTTTTAGCCCCCTCCCGGACGACTAAAACAGTAGATTACGGGTCATAATTGCCGTCCCCGGTCAATTTCTAACCTATAACTCCCAAGAGCACAAAAGATCAACAAGCCCTCACCCACCTCTCAACCTCCCGGTTTATTGAGATGATATGTATCAAACTCCTAATCTATTGTAATTATCCTCTCCCGATTCAAATCACAAATTAGAAATGCACAAAAGGTGGCCAACCAATCATACAAGAGATAAATCTAGGACTTGAAAAGATAACAATAAGCACAATCAAGATATATATTGAACAAAGAAATCAATCCATTACAAATCCATCTAATCTAATCCCTAAGATAAGAGATTTTAGCCAAGCATATTCATAATAAAAGCAAATCTCAAGTCATAAGAAAACATAAATAAAGATATAGAGAGATAGAGATTCATAGACAAATCCTATAATCTTGATCTTCAATCATGTAGTCTTGATGAGCTCCTTTCCAAGTCTTCCCCTTCTTTATTTGATTTTGGTGTTGTTTTTGTGTGTGGAAGAGAGAAAAAATGGTAGAGAATGGAGGCTAGGGTTTGGGATTGGAGAGTTGGGGAAGATGAAGTGGGTGTGTGTGGTGAATGAATGGGGAAAAGAAGAGAAAAAATGGAGTTTTGAGGCTAAAATCGCGTTTGGGGTCCATTTGGGGGAGCCCCGTCCTTTTCCCGCGGTCACGGCCCGCGTCCGCGGCCTTCAAACATGGGGGATGCTCAGGGGACCCGCGGTCCCGCCCCGCGGCCACGGGTGGTGACCGCGGGTGTCTCCTGAGTCGGGAACAGCTGACCCGCGGTCTTACCCCGCGGCCGCGGGTGGTGACCGCGGGGTACTGGGCGTTTTGCACAGTCCGCTCGTTTTGCTCCGTTCTCCCTCGTCCGGACTCGGATTTGGTCGCCGTTTGCGCTCACGGATTCCTCTCGAGACGTACTTCGATCTCATGTCTTCAAAATCCTCCAATTAATTCTTGATTTTCCCTGAAATCACTCCAAAACTACACCAAGGAATTAAAACTCAACAAAACTCAAAATTGGGATACAAACACATATTAGCAATCAATTCATGGGGGAAAATGACAACAATTCATGCGATATTGAGGTACGAAAACCATGTTTGTCAACAATGGAAGATCAAAATACGCGAAGAGGTTTGCTGACAATTGTTGTGTTATATTTATTTCCAATCTTCTTGGTTAACATTAAAATACAGTATTGTCTTAATAAGAATTTGTTCTACATTGTAATAATATTCCAAGTTTGTACTTGTGAATCCTTATACAATTCCTATACTAGGTGTTCTTCATTGTAAACATCTTAAGCCTAAATCCGAACACACTAATCATACCTAATTGTTCTTAATTGTAACAATGTGTTCACTTAGTTGGAGAAACCCCCATTTTGAAACTCACACCCATTGTAAAAGATAGGTGAAGAAGTAAGGAAGAAGTTAGCTAGTAAGCTTTAAGTGAGAAGTTTGAAAGTTACCGAAGTAATGAATGCTACTAAAAAATAGCATAAGGTGACAATCCGCATAAATTGTCAATATGGTATTACAACTGCGCAACTTGCTCAACAGTCACGACCGCATAATCCGTGTGATCAGTCTAAGGGAACTAATTGGTCAAGCTGACTTACAACTATAAAACAAGGAATCCAAGGTTAAGGGATTCCTCTATTTATCAGGGTCGTGGTGTAGAAGAGTTACTCCGAACTACGATAAACTTCTTGTGTGTTGTATTTTCAGTCGTTATGTATTTACTTAAACTGCTTTCCAAACTGTTCAACAAACTAATTATCAGCGCACCAAGTAAAATTGATTATATTATACAATCAACATTTTAGCTCAATGTTGCTTTATCTGCTAATCCTTTGAGCTCACTGACCACTTGCATCGCATTCAAGATCATCATATAGACTCAATTCTTTGATCCTTCAAACTGCACTTCGTTCAAACAAAAAAAGATAACTTGAAAGATTTTTTAAGCGAGTCAAAACTTCCACTACATTTCACGCATGCTTCAGTTTATAGTTCAGCTAACTAACTGACGAGAATCAATAGAGTTACTAACTGATCACTCTGTTAGGCAAGATTTAACTTGACATTAGTCAACGTCTATTAGTTTGGTGATCTGTGTCAACTAGATGACTCATTACCAGCTAGGGATGGAAATCGGGTACGACGGGTACGGATAGTGACTATCCATACCCATACTCACGAACTAAATGGATAGTGGTTATTAACCCCGAAACTATCCATGGATATCAAATGGTATCCAAACCTGCCACCCGCGGATAATCGCTACCCGTCGGGTATCCACGAACCCGCTATCCGCCGGATACCCGCCACCCAGAATTTAAATATAAATTTAATACAGAAAAAATAAAAAATCAACACAAATAACATAGTTCAAATATATTTTAAATCTAAAATGTGGTGGCCTATATCTAATATGTAAATCTAAAGCTCAAATTTTAAATATATTTTGTGGGTATTTCACAAAAAATATGATGGATAATTGACGGGTAATTGACCGGTATTTTTTGCGGGTAATCGGGTTTTGCGGGTTTGGATAGTAAGTATCCAAACCTATACCCACGAACTAAATGGATAGTGAATTGCAACCACGAAACTATCCGCGGATATCAAATGCCTCTCAAACCCACCCTAATAGGTTCGGGTTTTCGTGGATATCTGTTACCCGCGGGTAGATTGCCATCCCTATTACTAGAACACTCAAATTGAAAAACGAGCGAAATTTCTAACTGGTGTGTATCCCCCATACACCAATACATATATACTCGCCCCGGGACCAACATCATGTAGCAGTTCTGTATTCCAATAATGCACTAATCCAACTACAATTGTGAAACGGACTTGGAGAACTCCAAATGTACGTTCTACGTCTTTGCTGCATGGTTCTTGTTTCATTATTCAATTTCGGAGTATGAACGAGACATCCAGAATCTTCTTCAAAACATAAATTTATTGTACGATAGATTATCTGAAAATAATCCTTGTACAATCTAACATGAGCAGCATCTTGATCACGATGATGACAATATGACTGGGAACAGAAGCACCATGTGCTATTTGGCGATTTTGCCGCTCAATAAGGTGTTGAATCATGACGTTGTTGTTAGCAATTCTACCGCGTATATTTTGTTGTTGCTGAACAAGATGGTTTACTATTTGTATATTTTCATCGTCTTATGAGGAAAATAATGAAACACAATACAGAAAGTTTTGATTCATTTTTAGGGGTAAAGAAAGTTTGCATAAGACAAGTATGAGGATTGGTGTGAAGAAAGCATGGGATCATATCTTTGATATAAATGGTGTGAAGAAAGTACAAATTCACGTTTTTTAATCTCAATTATTCATTAAAAAAAAACACAAATCGATTTCAACCATTTGTCTAAAAGCATAAAAGCACAATCTGTATGATTTTAATCTCAATCGTTCATCATAAAAATACAATTGGATCTCAACCATTCATCTAAATTAATAAAAGAACAAAAGCACAATCCATGTGATTTTAATCTAAGTCACTCATCACAAAAGCACGTATCGATCTCAATTGTTTATCTAAAAGCACAAAAGCATAATCTGTGTGATTTTAATCTCAGTCATTCATCATAAAAGCACAATTTGGATTTTAACCATTCATCTAAAAATAGAAAAGTATAAAAGCACAATTGCATGATTTTAATCTCAGCCGCTCATCACAAAAACACATATCGATCTCAACCGTTCATCTAAAAGCACAAAACTATTTTTGTGTGTATAAATATAGTCATGGTCTTGTATTTGAGCTCACAAATTCACATCTCTATTATCTAAGTCAAATACTCATCGTCCCTCTTCTTCTTTTCTTCACAAAATGATTACTCGTGTGTCTAGCTATGTAATGTCGAAGATATCCTATTATGTCGAGTTTATATACAAATTTCACAAGACCCATTGGTTGAGGTATATTAATCATCAGATCGATTCTGGGAGCGTGTAGAAGGGCTACAATGAACAAAAAGGAAAAATTGAGAGAATTGTACAGTAAGATTGTTGCAAGCCCGTGATCAAAGTATCTTAAAAGCAATAATGAAATTTCACGATTGCACAAGAGAAATTGAAACCAAACATCAAAGCAGTGCCTAAAATGTTGATATATTGAGCATCATGCATATGCTTTTTAATGGATTAATTACACTTTCTACATGAGATTAATTCATTATAACTACTTGCAGATGCAACAAGCTGAAGAATTGCTCAAAGAAGATTGAAACTACAAATCGGGTTGGAAATTCAATCATGCATGGGGCATTCTTATAGATTTTTAAAATTTTCAATATTGTGCTAAGAGCTTTAGACAACAACTACATGGAAATCATTCTTTTGAATCTGACTTATAATTCACTAGACTCATCAAGTTTGTCTCAATTTTTTATTAACTTAGATTATGACAATCGAACTATCTTTTGTCGTAGTTCTTCATCATCAAGATCCATTGGAGTAAAGAAAGCCAAAGTGAAGAAAAAATAGTCTGAATATACGACATTTATGATTGCCACAATGCAAAAATAGAATGAGCAACTCACAAAGGAAATGAAGACAACAATGCATTACTAGAACATCATTCGGCCCCTTGAGAATAAAAGTCATGCACTTAAGAAAATGAATGAAGAAAATAAAATTCTATATATGGACTTGAGCTTCATACAAGATCCACGTGTTTGTGCATTGACTAAAGCCGAAAGAAGACACATTTGACATAAAAGAGCTCTACGACAAGGTCAACCAAATTCTTTTGAAACTAGAACATATTCTTCATATTTCAATAATATTGGAGGATTGAGTTCCACTTTGCTAGACTGTTAGATTTGTTTCTTATTTCTCGTGGTAGTTTATTTATTTGCGTGTGTTAGATTTTTTGAAATATGTTGTCTACTTTTAATTATATTATTTTATGAAATGTACTGTTTATATTTGGATGAGAACTAAGACCAATCATAATCATCGATCCATTAAATCCAATGGTTAGGATTAAAAAACTGAATCCTGATTTTTCTCAAATTTCAAGTCTCTCATGCGAGAATTTCTCATAACTGGAAAATACCTTATTCATACAATTACTTAACTTATATGTGTATAATGTATTCATTTTCACACAAATGACTACCTGACGCAGAGATAATATATAACAAATTTCAAATTACTCATACGAGAATCTCGCATAACTGGGACATATCATATTCATACAATAATTTGACTTTTGCAAGTATAATGTGTTTACGCACACACAAATGACTACTTTATGCAAGGATAAGATATTGCACTTCAAAAAAAATTCTAAAATTAATTCTATAAATCTATCCAATTTAATCTAATTAATGATTATATATAATTCTTAAAATTTATTTAAAAAGGTGTTCTCACTATCACACCAACAGTGCTAGCCCTAGGGCATAGGTCAACATAGGTGATCTGTTGAGGGGCCATCATTTTATGGAGCCTCAAATTTTTTTACATAATCATATTTATATATGTTTTATTTGAGCACAAACTAACTATTATAATTAATGAGTATTTGGGGTCAAAAAGTTGTACCCGGATTAAAAAAAATAAAAAAAATATTTATATTAGGGATCAAACATGATTGAGGTGAGGCACTGAGGCGATTAAAAAAGAAAACACGATTCTTCATCTTATTTCTTCTATTTTTACTAAGCATGCGTCCAATCAAAAAAATCATTCCCAAAAAATTTAAACTTTAAACTATGACGGTAGTTACAAACCATGTTTCTACAATATTTTATTATTCTATCAATTTCTTGTAATCTACAGAGACTATATGCTATAGTTCTTTGATCCTGTTGGTGCTAAGAGAATGTGTACTAGTGTATGTGGGGGAATACACCAGTAGAAAATTTTTGTTTGCTCTTCAGAGAGTGTGTTTTGAATAGATTCAGCTGATAATGATTCAGCTGATTTGATGTAGATCAGTTTAATACAAGTTAAATTGACTGATATCTAGAGAAACATGTTCTAACTGTGAGTATTGCTTACAATCCCACTGACTGCTCGAAAATCTTATCAGTTGAACTACTAATTTGACGTGTGCGGAATGCATGTGGTGGTCGGTTATTCGCTTTTACAAAATATTTCTAAGTTAACTTTTTAGCTTAGTCAATATTCAGTTTATATCAGTATCCTAAAAATCAGTTTTTCGTGCAAATGTAGATTGCGATGTATGCAAGGTTAGTTTGCGGATAATATAAATAATATAAGTAAGACTGAATATTGTAGATGCAGAATATAAGTACACAATCATTTTAACGTGGTTCAGAGAACACTCATACATCTACAGCCCTGTCACACAAGGGAATCTACTAACAATTGGACTTCTTGTTTTAAGCTGCAAGTCAGCCTATCAACTAGCTTCATTAAGTTGACTTCTCACCTTTACACAGTCGTGACGTGCTGGAAATTTCTTTCGCTGCATCCGACTTCTTCTTATCATATTTCAAACTACTAACACATAGCTTACTTTGCTGAATATCCTTCTAACAATAACAACTAACTTTTGCAAAGGGTGAAGAGGTTACGAAGGTAGGGTTTCCAACTAACGAGTATACTGTTACAATAAGAACAGTGGTTATGGAATGTGCTCAAATCTAGGCTTAAGATTTAGACTGCTTAGAACAATGTGAATGTTAGTATATATGCACGAACTGGAAGAACTTATCTTGTAATTCAAGAATCAAACTTGATGAGATCCAAGATGATACTCAAAGTTTTTACATCAAAACATGGAAACATCTAAAAACCTAGGGATCGGGGGTCGGATTCGGGGGATCTTCCATTTGCAGAGACTCGTCCACACTGTTGCTGCTACGACCATCAGAGGGATCAGGCTGCGCAGACCCATGAGCCTGAGATGTCGGCGCCGCCTCAACCACAGGGGCTGGTTCGTAGAACACCCCGCTACCCCGAACTGATCGAATGCGGGAGCGAATAGCGTCGAGGTAGGGTGTCCTCACGAAGGGCTCTTTGGGCAGTGGGTCAGCGCTACATCCCATCACAAATAGGCGAATAGCCTTATCTATGACCGGGAACCACCACTCTGGAGTTCTCAGCGCATCCGCGTTGATACCCAGAATCCCCCCGAGGCCACCTGAGTCAATGGCATTCAGCACCGTGTCGTTCTCACACAAAGCCCGTTGCTCAGGAGAGGCTTGTGTCAAGTTGAGGGTAACTGGATCGATTCCCTGACAAGCCATTGCAGCGCCGGAGCCGCAGCATTTAGCAACTCGAGGGTACGGAGGAACTCATTGATGGTCTCCATCAGCATGATGCGCAAAAACTCATGACCCTCCGAAGAAAGAAAATAACGCAGTCGATATTGATTAGCTCCACGCCGAAAAGCCTGATTCTCCTTGGCCGCAATCTGCTTCTCAAGGGCGGACAATTTCTGCGAGCAATCCTGAGTAATTGCCGCGAGTTCTTTCCCCTTCTCGCGATTCGTGCGCGCTATCTCCTCCCACACCCGGGTCAGCTCTGCATCAACAGACAGTCTCTCGGCCTTCAATCTCTCGTTTTCTTCTCGCAGATGGCGAGATTCTTCTTCGGCGTGGGTACATCTAGCCAGCGCCGCCAGCAATTCTCTGTCTTTTTCCTGGATCTCGCCCTCCACGCGGAGAAGGCTCCGAGAGTAGGCCAGACACTCGACTCTAGCTTGCGCAGACAACGTATAAGAGAAATTAAGGGGACGCTCATAAAATTCAACATAAAGAGAATATATAACACCACTTTACCGCTTCAATCATGAGCACAAGGTTGTCGGCCATCTGCCGGCATCCCAAAGACTCCCGAGCCTAGAGGTCGGAGGGAGCAATTTGGGCAATCATTTGAGACCGACATTCTTCGCCAGTCAAGTCTGCAAGGGCACGACGGACAATGCCTGTCCCAGAGGTCATTCCACCCTCGAAAGGGCGGGGAAGAGAAGCAAGGATCCGGGCAGAGGAGTCGGCATCCTCCGAAGTCAGTTGCATTGGCTTTGGCTGCGTAGCCGGCGTCGCCGTCTTCTTCTTTTTCTTTTGCTAGGGCTATTTTTTGGTCGGAGCACCTCTTCATTTTCTCTGTATCAGGGGACTGCTATCCCCTGTATCTTCATCGCCCAGTTCCTCATCGCGAAGTTGAGGAGGACTGGGCTGGGGTCGACGAGACGCTGAAGACCCCGCCGCAATGGCCTGGGCAGCACTGCCAACCGTCTACGTAGCTGGAGCCGAAGGGCTAGCTCCTGTTTGGACAAAGTTAAAACTAGCAATGACGCCATGCGCGGGTGTCTTCCATGCATCCATACCTAGCACAGATTAACCCGCATGAAAAACACATCAGAAACATATTTCAAGAGACGATACGAGCACCAATGAGATAAAAAGCGCAGATATGGGCACAGAACAGAACAAACATCAATATAAAATACCAATAACACATTTAGTACCCGCAGCGGACAAGGGATTGCGGGAGAATAAGCCTGCACCGGCTAAAACAGAGGGCCTAGTTACTAGTTCTTTCACCTTCAGAACATTATCATTGCGGACCGCAACTAATTGTTTTAGAAGGCTATCTTCGAGATCATTAACACGTCCGGGATCGCAAGGGGTAAGATTTTTGGTGTGGTGCCATTGAATTTGGGCATCGGCACTGATAATGTCCGGCCAGGAGCCATGACGGGTTTGGACAAAGAAATATTTGTCGTAAAAATTTTTCTCTAAAGAGGTCAATTGATTCATAAAAGCCATATGGCCCCCGGATTTGGAGGTGAAATTATAGTGGGACCCGATCCTTTTCAAGATATGAGTCTTATGGAATAGGGCGGCGCTGTAAGGATAATTGTTAGCGGCGCAGACTATATGCAATAAATGGGCTCGACGAATAGAGGAAGGAGAAAGTTGGAAAAAAGGGATCCCATATCGATTACATACATCAAGCAAGAAAGGGGAGGGAGGGATTCACAATCCTGCATCAATTTGATGCACCCAGATCGGAATGACGTCAGGATTATTGCCCCGACGGGTGTCGGGCATATCGGAGTCAGGATCAGCCGGATTTTAAAGTCTGGATCGGCAATGTCGATGCGGAGGGCATCCCTCACCATTTTCATAACACGGACGTTAAGGGTAGACTGGGGAAGTTTGGATCCCATGGCAGCCATGGGTTATACAAAGCTTTGAAGAAGGGGTAAGACAAAGTGGGAAAGGGAGATGATGAAAAGATAGTCGGAAAAAAGAGTAAAGTATTATAAACCAAAGGGGGGAGAGAATGGGTACCTGGGTCAAACCTAGCGGCGGAGAAAGTAGGAAAAGGAAGGGGAGCGACCGGCGAAAGAGAGAGAGAGACTGAGGAAGGGAGGAAACATCAGAGAATGTAAGGGAAAAAGAAGAAGAAATAAAGAAGGGGCTGACAGGTATTTATAAAAGAGGGGAATTCAAAAGGACAAAAGATGGGGAAATCATTAGGGTTGATATGCGTTCAGAAAAGGAAGGGCCCAGATCACGTCGCGAAACGACGATTAAGAACGGAGGGCTTAGATTGGACCAGAGGCTGCGAAAAGGCACGTACGGGGAATAGTGAACATGTCAGTCATTAAATGAGGAGACGTCATAAAAAGGAAGAAATCCTGCGCTGATGGGAAGGCGTCAAAAGCCTTGTGGAGCTACGAAAATTCAAAAGACTTCTTTTCGTAGACTAGGGGGGAGTAGCTGATGAGGAGTAAGGATCTCATCAGCTATCCTATTCTAGAAGGCGTGATTTTGTTAACACAATCATCAAGAAATTACTAACCATGGGAAATATTGGATCGTCATAAGGACACGGAAATGAGAGTCAGCAGCGCTGACTTGGGCTTTAGGCACACTTGGTTCAAAGAACGTAGATGCATCACCTAGTAATCAGAGCGGGAGACCCAGCGGCGCAAACTAGAAAGGGCGGTTCGGCCTCAAGGTAATTCCTGAAGAAGACTTAGAAAAGGAAACATCCCTAGTTGGAGCAAGGACTAAAAGGATGGCCGCGCAGATAAGACCAAAGGGCAACACAGACGAAAGGTTCAATTACGTCCTGTATAAGTGTCGGCGCAGACGAAAGCTCGTCCAGGCAAAGTCAGCGCAGACGAAAGCTCATTCGGAGGAAGTCAGCGCAGACGAAGGACGGAAGCAACCAGTGTTGGCGGGAGGACCGCACGTTCATCATAAAGCTGCAAATTAGTTAGAAAAGCTTTTGATAGATAGAGATTCATGATCGTACACCGCATGTGGAGTACGTGAGTGACCTGTAAAGTCTCTTTTATCCTTCGTCCTAATGTAATTCTATAAATACTCTGTGTAATCCATTGTTAGAGACAAGCGAGAATATTTTAAGAAACCTACAAGTTCTTCGTCTGCAAGCTTATTTTCCATTCTCAATCACGCAGTCACATAGGTTAATCCGAACACCCTCTTTACTCATTTAGATCTAGGTTTGAATGTTAAGCTTTACCAAAACTTGTAAACACTTTGAGATTCGCTTCTTTGGAAAAAACGTTGAGCTCTTGAGAATGGAGAGTTTAATGCTTGATAGCTTGAATATTCAATTTTGTAGCATTTTCGGTAGTCTTTTCATTGAGATACCATGGGGTATTTATAGACCAGAGCTTGAATATCTTCATTGGAGATAACATCTTCAAATCTGCGGTGGTTGGCTTCAAAAATCTTCCCGTTTGATCCATGGAAAAGCTGTGTCAAATTTTGCAATTTCGTACTCTATCGATGATGACATTCCTCCGTAATCCTTGTACTAGATTGTACTTTCTTATAAAAAAGCGGGATCCTCATTTAATGCTAAAATATGCAGCGTTAAATATTTTCTATGGTTTATCACGCCTCATAGGTTGAGTCCACTTTTGTTTCCCTTTAACTTTAGGGCTTATGTGGCATTAATGAATATAATAGCTCACGCCTTCAGTTTTGATGGCATTACTAATCATCGATCAGATGGTCTTCTATTATGGAGACTGATCCTTCATGCTGATCAGATGGTCCGTTAGTTGGTTCTCAGACTGATCCTTTAAACATAAAGATGCACACTTTCTAACAGTTGACTAGCAGTCTACAAAATACAATCTTGGCATATACTCATGAGTTTAGACATTTTGGTATAAATCAAAACTTCATAATTTTTTCAACTAATCCTACAATCAATCTATTGTATTGTATTTAATTAGAAATTAAATTTAAATTCGAAGGCAGAGAGAGCTCATCAATTTTGATTTTCATATTAGTAAATTTAATACTCCCTCCATCCCAACGAAGATGCTACATATTTTTTTTTGGGTCGTCTCAACGAAGATGCTACATTTCTATATAAATATGAAAACAAAATTAGGGGTATTGCAGAATTACAACTAATTAATCACTCCCTTATTACATTCTATCTTCTACTTTATCACTTTATAACTTTATCTCTCATACTTTATCACTTTATTACCATCTCTATCCTACTTTATCACTTTTATACTACACACTTAAAATACTAATCTACAATTCCTTAAATTTCGTGCCGAAAAGAAATGTATCATCTTGGCTGGGACGGAGGGAGTATTTATTTGTTTGTTAGTATTAAACTATGATGCAATTAATTTTTAAAAATTATAATTGATTAATTTATTAGTTAAAGATATTGATAAGTATTATAGACGATAAATTAATGATGGTGAATCGATGAGAGGGTGATGATACAGTCAGAGTCTTTATTTGATTGATAAAAGAATAGAGACATTGAATCCTCATTTTGATAAAGTGAGTTATTTGATTTGATGATAGTCTTAGAGATATTGAAAATTTTCAATCGATCGATAAATTTAATTATTGGTATTTTGGTTGATGAAAAAAACCATGATGTATGATTTTGTACATTTTCGTTATCTACTCGTTTCGTCTACAAAAATTAGTCTCTTTTTGCCATTTTGGGATGTCCATAAAAATTAATCTTTTTCTATTTTTGGAAACTATATATCACATAGTGGGTCATATTCTCCACTCACAATACAATTAATTATTATTATGAACACTAATTTTTAAGTGAGACCTTTTCTTCACTCTCAATACAATAACTATTTTTATTAAAACATGTGACGTCCCTTACTATGACTACTTTTGGTTCACGGGGGGAGTATTATGCAAAATAAACAAAATACAAGTTTCATTATGTACTGCTCGATTTTGGATCAGCGTCGACTCCTATTTGCTATTTTAACTAGGATTTGCACCCCGTGCAACGCACGGGAAACAATTTTATAATTTTATATTTATATAAAATTGATATCAACTCAATTATCATATTTATAAATATAATAAAAAATTAATTTTAACTGAATATATTTGAATTGAATAATAAAAAAATAAAGAAGAATTTACAATTATAAAATTTAATTTTATGAAAATACAAAAAAAAAGTTAAAAAAAGAAAATGAAAATAAAAAATAATTAAAACATAGATTTATTAAAAAAAGATGAGAACGAAGAGAATTTTTTAGAATTTTAGTCTTTAAATAAATATAACTTTTAAATTTTAAAGTTTTTTTATTGTGATCTTTAATTTGATATGCATATTAAATATTTTATAATTAGTCAAATTTCACAATTTTAGAAATAAATACGTACAACAAAAAAAATAAGAAGATAAAGAAAAAAAGATTAAAAAAATATAGTTCATAAATAAACCTCCAATTTTATTAAAACTACAAAATTATTATTTAATTTTGAAATTAATTTAAAATCAATTAAAAATTAAAAATTGCTTTCTTAATAATAGTATAGATAGATAGGTCCGTAATAAATTAATCATAGCTCAAACGGCTCATCTTTTTTGGAATTCAACATTCCAATAAATTTGGTAAATTAATTTGCAATATTAATGATGTCGGACATTTCCGTTCGATCATTAATTTAAAAACTATTTTATATTTATATTAGATATTTACTCAATAATTATTTTAAATAATGAACGTGATGTTAAAATCAGTTTTTAAGTTGTATACACGTTTTTCTCCAGATTTTTTTTTTGCATATAACCTTCAATTATCTTTTATTTACAAAATTGCCATTGAAATTGATTTGAAATCAATTTCTAATTGAAAACTGTTGTTTTAATATAGTATAGATTTTGAAGCTTTCTTTTGCCTTTTAATGTAGCATTAACTTA
Organism: Salvia miltiorrhiza; assembly: GCF_028751815.1. Classification (NCBI taxonomy): domain Eukaryota; kingdom Viridiplantae; phylum Streptophyta; class Magnoliopsida; order Lamiales; family Lamiaceae; genus Salvia; species Salvia miltiorrhiza. Next base: position 32,156,027 of record NC_080388.1, read on the forward strand.
ACGAAATTTTTCGAAGTTAAAATTACTGAAAACACATCTATGATTATCAATGTTAGTAAGAATGATTCAATGGATTGATATTTTTGTGCAAAGAAAACATATTTTAGTTTTTTTTAAATAAGTGACATTATAAATGATTTTACAAACTAAAAAAATTAGAAAAAAATATTTTATATATGATTTAATAAATATATTATGTTTTATATCATATGTTATATTTATTACTCCCTCCGTCCACCAATTCATGTCATACTTTCCTTTTTGGTCAGTCTACCAATTCATGTCCTACCCATTTTTAGTAACGATTTATACATTTTTAATTGGTTCAATAAACAAGTAAATTTTTTCTCCACTCAACTAATAAACAATACACAAACAATATATTTTTTCTTAAAATCCATATTTCCTCCCCTAGGTCATGAATTAGTGGACGGATGGAGAATATAATAATGATAAAGGACTCATTTTTATATTTCTCCCTTAATCTTATTATTTTCATGAGGACCAATCCTGCACGCTAACCTACTTGCATGAACATTTGCCATTACAACTAGTCATTTGATTGTGGGCTACTTGCGATGACAAAAGTTCATTGTGCCTTCCAAAAATCCCATATACTCCATCCCATCCAAATTATAAGTCTTCTAATACTTTGGCATAAATATTAATAATTAAAAAATTTACTCAAATTACATCAGCTAACGATAATCAATGATAATTTAAAAATTAATTTACATTGAATAATTAATAAAGAGTTAAATAAATAGGGAAAAATTTGGTCTGGAAAGCAAAAACAACCTATAAAATGCAAACAATTGAAAAGGCTAAAATGACCAATAAAATGAATAGGATGTAGTATGAAGTTTGATCATCTCCACAATTATCTTACACTAACATTAAAACTATACCATTATATCCGTCCCCCCAAAAAAAAAAAAAACTATACCAATATATGATAATTTCTATTTTTGTTTTTGCATCATGTTATGCCATTTTATTTTATTTTGAGTTCTCTCGTGTCATTTCATTTAAGATCCACGAATTTCATTTAGTCACTAACACTAATATAAATCAGGATTTGAATACGAACATCAACTAATGAATCTTGACATGCATGATACAATTTTTTGTATTTTTCAATTGATGAAAAATTTGCAGAATCGTGAAAAATTGGCTAATCTGTGAAACATGTAGTGAGAAAAGTAATATATAATTAATGTAATTACTTTTGGCAAGAATATTTACACGAATATAAAGCAACAAAATAATACAACTTAATAATCTAATTCGGTGAACCACCTACATTGAGAGGCCTCGTCAAAGGTAAAGATTTAACTGCCTGAACATAAGTTACAAAAAGACTCCCTCCTATTATGCCTATGAAACTTCTCAAACCTCACCCACAATGCTAGAAAAGTATGCATCACATGTTACACTACAAAAAAAGAACCGGCAATTGCTGGCAGTAAACATAGGAAACCCGCCGGTATTACGATCACCGGCAGCGATACCAGCGGCGAGGTGCCACTGGTAAATCGCTCGTCGATGATTCGTATATCGGCGGCGACACCGCCGTTGGATGTCGCCATCGATCGGCAGAGCTTTGCCGGAGTAAAATCGGCGGCAAATGCCGCTGGTTGTTAGTGGCGGCACCACCACTGCCGGTAATGTTCACCGGACGGCGGTGACGCTATTGCCGGAGTAATACCGGCAGCAAAGGCCGCCGCGTTGCCGCCGATAATGCTTTTTAATTTTAACTTTTTATTTTCGTATTTACTTATTTATTTATACCCCACAAGATTTGCCGTATTTATATAGTATTGCATACGTTAGATGAACTTCCCAGTCGGTCACCCATCTTAGTTGTGCTCTAAGTCAAGCACGCTTAACCTTGAAGTTCCTTTCGAGTGGTCACAGTACAGAACACTCGTATTATTAATATATCTAGTACCTATCAATTCATTTTAAACTCTATTTCAATATATATACAATAGCATACATTCATAATTAATTAAAATTTCGTTTAAAATTAAAAAAGAAAAAGAAAAAAATCCAAGCAAACCCTTGAAAGCACAGAAAAGCAGACTAAGGGCCGAACCTCGTTAAAACCTTACTAAGGAAAACCCATAGGAAAACCACCCTTAACAAGGAAAAAGAGTACTCGTCAAGAAGACAAACAACGACAAAAATAGCGAAGAAGGGTGGAAAAACTTCAGGAGCTCCGGCCTAACCATTGCCCCTAAGAATTTCGGAACACCTTCACACTGCAAACCAACGACGAAAAACAACGAAGAACTAAGCTCCACCATCTAACAAAAAAGCAACGACAAAAGAGCAGCTGCCTTTCGAAGACCACGCCAAAAAACCCAAGCAAACCGGCCCAACAATGATAGTACCGCCGGATGCAATCATCCCTACCCGGCGATGAGCTTCGGGAAGAAACCACACCGCCGCGGGACCAACCACGGACAACACCAAGAGTCCCAGGCCCGAGCTCACCCGAGACCTGAAAAAAAGCTCAAAGATGTGCCCAAGAAACCTCCAAACAAAAACAACACAACCCCAACCACCAAGTGTTCGACGAAAGGACCAAACAAACTCAGAAACAACACCGAGCACCAACTGCTCGACGGAAAAACTGCACCAAGCAAACAACCACAAACCACTTGCTCTGAACCAGCCCCAACCCCATAAACACGCGGGAGAGCACATGCCTGCAAAAACACGCCACTCAATATTTAATACGAATGTGGCTATGCTTAGCCATACCCAAAACGACTGCCTGTTTAATCTCATTCAGCGCAAAAGGCCACCAGCCCTCAGAACAATCCTGATTCGCCATTAAATCCGCAACACAATTTCCTTCGCGAAAAATATGAGAGATTTGCAACCGAAAATCAGAAAGCAGACGCAACGTCCTCTTCCAAGCCGCCAAGAACCTCCACGGAAAGTCTAGAGAACGCGAATTCAAAAGACGAATAATATAGGCATAGTTAGCTTCAATCCAAAGCCAAAGCCAACCTGTATGGTGCACGATAGTCACCGCATAGATAACCGCCAAAAGTTCAGCTTCGAAGGTGAAGCCCATTCCACCTTTGAAATATCATACATTCGTAATCTTAGAATATGTCAAGATGATATCCAAGAGATGTCGTTAATTACTGATCGGTCTCATTTCCGTCCATATTTTTATGTTGAAAAAATATTTATTAATTATTTTATTATTATTATTATATATATTATTTTTTATCAATCTAGTTTATACACAATAAGTATTTTAATTTGGTAATTGTAATGTATTTTGAATTCAATTGCATACGTTGAATTCAATCTAGGTTACCTTTTTTTTAAGTACATATATTTTTCGAGTTAATTATACAATCACAATAAATAGGGGATGGAGAACGAGGTAAATGCAATGTTGTTTCAAAATATGAAATAAATAGTTCAAGAAAACATAAATGTAAAAACAAAGTGCAAGTGTAACGTTGTTCTAAAACATGAAATAAATAGTTCAACAAAATATAAATACATAAAAAGTCAGGACGATGGACTGGGGATCAGAGACCTAATCATCAGTAGGGGATCGAGGTAGCTGACCCGACCGCCTCATAAAGTCCTCAAACATATCCATCCGCTACTCAAGGGCCGCACGTGCTGCTCGGTCGGCTTCAAGTGCTACTCGTTCTGCGGCCTTGTCCTCGTCTGCCTTCTGCAAGCGCTCCTCCAGCATGGAGATCCATGTCTTATATATCCGCTGAGACATCCTGGAAGTGCCTATGCTGCTAGTAGACCCCCTACTAACCTCGCTCACACCGGCACTTCCAGTGTCGTAGAGCTGTGACCTGCCGGGCTGCACGACCTCCAAGTAGACCTCATCCAGCCGGTTCTCTCGTCCAGTCTCAAGAGCAATGCGATGAATCTCTATCTAATTCATACATAACAATGCACAATTGTTAGAAAATAAATACATTTCACTATGTATTACTAATATTTGATTAAACTTAAACACTTACATTAAGTCTGGCATCCCTCTCATTCACATAACTTCCATCCGGGCATGTGTGGAGGCGGAGGAAAGTCGTGCATCTGCTTGGCGGCCACACGTTTCTTTCGGTGGCTTCTAGATGCACGCAAGTTCTCCTTATATCGTGACTTACCACAGAAGTTACAGTTGTGCAATTCACTATCGTCACCCCAATACTACATGTAATTATTAACACAACAATCGATCTTCTCTACTGGCAAACCCAAACCGCGCATATTTCTCTTCGTACTACAGAAGTCGTCGGGACAGTTGTTATCCTTCGGTAAAGCCTTTTTAAACATCGAAGACAACTGATTGTAACATCTCTCTGATATGTGGTTTTCAACCTTTATGCTCATGAATTGTGTCATCCAGGACAATTGTGAGTAAGTGTCACAGGAAGGCTACAGTGGATTATCGGCTGCGTTCAACATGTCATAAATTTGTTGAGCGTCAGGATTGGGCGGCTCATCGAGATTTGGAGGATCTTGGTAATTACTAGGTCCAGCATGATCATGCACCATCCTTTGATAGTTACTGTATGACCCATCATCCTCATCCATTGTGGTATGTTCTGGCGGCATATGCACTGGTGCTTCCATGTGATAAATTCAGGTTGTGTAATTGTGAAGAAACCCACGCCTAGTAACATGTTCTCTGACTGTAGGTACAGATAAAAAAGCTACATTCTTACACTTCCAACATGGGCACCTAATGTTACCTACTCCATCTGTGTACGCCGTTGGATTTATCACATACTCAAGGAAACCCTCAAGTCCCTTTTCAAATACAAAACAATCATTGTATCTCATGTATATCCACATACGATTATCACTCATTCTTGTAAATTCTAATTGAAAAAAACAAATAAAATATCATAAATTACTTGAATCAAACGAAATTTCGACAGCATAATCCCACTATCCTAACTACCAAGTGCTCGACTCTACCAGCAGCTATGGTAACCATAGTGGTTCTAATATACTAAGCCTATACTAGGTCTACCCGGCCCCATTGTCGAAGCAATACAATAATTATTAAGCAATAAAAAATAGAGTAATTAAATTAAAACAATCATTTATTGGGAGAAGATCCTTAAGAAATAATCAATTTCTCTCCCAAAGGGAGAAGATCCTTAACAAATTGATTAAATCTATCCCACAATAAATAATAACATATCATTTCATCCTAAACACATACTAGCACACTTAAAATTTACTTAATCATACTTAATTTAACAAAATTATCTAACATAAATAAATTGATCTAATAAATTCATACTTAATCATACTTTATAAACTAACAAATTAATCTAACTAATTAAGTTATTCATACTTCATAATTAGTCATACTATAAATTAGTTAAAATTAATCTAATTAATATTAATTTTAATCTAACAAAATAATAGTAAATAAATTTAAAATTAATCTAACAAATTAAAATTAATCATAAAATTAATCATACTTCATAATGAATCATACTATAGATTAATTAAAATGAATCTAATTAACATTAATTTTAATCTAACAAAATAAGAGTAGTAAATATATAAATAAATAAAATGGCGAGAACGAGAGCATACGGTAGTGGTCGGCGGCGGAGCGGGGGTGGTGGCGGTGGTGGAAACAGTGGCGTGGCAGGGTCAGGCTGAAATTAGAGAGAGAGAGAGAGAGAAAGAGAAGGTGAGAGGGTGAGAGACAGAGAGAGACACAAAAGGAAGAATGGGGGCTTACCTTGACGGCGAAGGCTACGGCGGCGACGGCAAGCTGCAGCGGAGGCGAGAGAGCGGCGGAGGCGAGAGAAGGGTGCGTGGGTGTGGGCTGCTGCTGCTGCCCTAGCCCGATATGGGCTTTAAAAATTAGCGGCGGCCTACACTGCCGCTAATCGCCGACCCGTGTTTCATTTACCGGCGGCAGATAATCTCGCCACTAATCACCGGCGGCTATTGCCCTGGTATTATTAAAAAAAACTAATATATATTTGCAGCGGTGGTCTTGTTCGCCATCGGTAGTGCCGCCGGTATTTGCGCCTATATTTTAAAAAATGCGGGTCGCCTCCTCCGCCGTCGGTGGGCCGTCGGTATTTTTGGCCGGTGATCATGCATTTTTTTTAGTGTTACTTGGACGTGGGTACTAACGCTCATTACTCAATCTCCAATGAACAAACATTAGTCTACAACTATTTTACAATAAAAGTTCAATAATGTTTACCTCACAACACTATACTACTATAACTAGTATTAGAACTCGTACCAGAAATCATACCACTAATAGCATGTTCAGGGGAACATTTAACCAGAACAAATGACACTAGACACTACATTGTGCGAGATTAATCAATTCACCACAAATTCTTCCCCCGACCTTTCTGAACGAAGTGAATCTTATTATATGTCTCCAAGCCCGAGATATTCTTTTGCAGCCCAAGAAAGATATTTTTCTTATTAAAATAGATCTTTGACGTATACAAAAAGTTTATTTGTAGATAGACTTATCTTGTTGAGTAGATCATCATATTCTATGTGGTAATTCATATGTAAGCTCAACCTACATCAAGGATATTACAATATATTTCGTTGATTTTTTTTTCTTGTATGAATAAGAAAACTGTCATAAATAATAGTCACTATGTCTTAACACTCATGAAGACATCCATACCTTTAAAAGTACCACAAAGAGAAACTTTATCTAAATAATCGACAATATACATTACCAAGTAGTATACTAGTACATAAAAGATTGATTTTTATAAGATACTAAATAATCATGCAGATGTCTCTCTCTAAGCCAACCCTAGCCGCTGCCTTTCATACTTAGTGCCACCGCCTGTTTTCGCCGGATTATGGCCAGTTCTTCGCCGACTAGTGTTCGAGATAAGGGAGCGATTAATCTCTCACCTATCTCTACGAATTTTGACAACCTTAAAGCTCTCCTGACTGCGCATACTCCACCTAGGTCTTCTGCCATTGTTCAACATGGCCCTACTGCAACTTCTGGGGGTGTCAATGGCGCTGATTTTTCCACAACTATGGCATCTCCAACGCGTGCCGCCGCCAACCAGATTGCACCCCACATCTCTGTTATTTTGGGGCCAAGTAATGAAAACCCTAGCGTGCATGCTGGGGATACTTGACTTTCTTATGCTGCTGCATCTGTCAAGCGGCCGGTGAAACGGCCGGATCTCGCTGCCCCGCATTTTCCATGATTTGCATCATCCGAACGATGGAGATCAGTTTTCTCTCAAGATCCCGAAAGAGCTGTACTTGAAGGAGGTTCAGGCGTTTGAATATGCTTTCACAGGACGTCTTCTCTTGCGAAAAGGCGATAAGCCGAGGTCAACTTTGGAGTTGAAATCGGAACTTCAGGAGTTATGGGGAATAGCCTCGGCTTGGCAACTGATCCCTTTGGAGAAGGGCTTTTTTACGCTCCGCTTTAATACGGTTGCAAATAAATCAATAGCAAAAGGAAAGATTGTTTGGGAACTATCGAAGGGTCACCTTCGGCTCTGGGAGTGGTCTCGGAAAACTCTCATTTAGCTAACGTGTGGGTTCGCATCCATTATCTTCCGATATAATACTGGAATCCGCAGGTTATCTCTGGCATTGGTCGTTTCTTGGGTCATCCCTTGAAGATTGATGGAGCTTCAGCTGGAAGAGACTTCGGGCAATTTGGTAGAATTCTTGTTGAGATAGATATGTCGCTTCCTTTACCTAATATTTTACTTATTGATATAGAAGATTTTTCTTTTCGTGTTCATTTTTGAAAATCTTCCTCTTTATTGTGGTCATTGCAGGATCACGGGACACTCTCCCGACAAGTGATATAAGAGAAAAGCAAGGACGTAGGGTGAGGATAATGGTGAGGGCACGGTGCTGCCGAAGAAGTCACCGATTAATCAGACAAGTTATCCTAAGCAGACTGCGCTGCCGCCGAAGCCGACACACGAGTGGCACCAGGTTGTTCCTGGCAGTAAGGAGGCGGGCAAGGGCGCTGTTATAGCTGAACGACGGGAGTTGGAGGGCAATTTCTTTAGCCATTTAGCGGAGGGTAGCCCAGTGACAGATGGAAGGGAGGCAGTCTCTCATTCGGCTGGTCGGGTTTGCGAGATGTTGGAACATAGAGAGGAGGTAGATGGAATGGGGGATCCAGTCGCTGATCGCCTATCGGGACCGGACCTCTTGGCGGCTGTGTTCTCAAAGGATTATGTAACTAGCTTTGAGGACGATGAAGATGAGGAGGTGGATGAAGTCATTGAGGTGGAAACTCGAAAGGGCCGTCAGGTGGGCAGCCCTGTGCAGAGTATGGCCGCGTGGGACATGACTTCGAATTTGAGCAAAGATTCTAGTAACTCACAGAAGAAAACTTTAACTTTAGAAAATGCCAACGTCTGGAATAGATCATTGAGTTGGCGAAAGCCCCGATGTCTCTTGAAGCTCCTAAGGCCATCAAGCGTGGTAGGGACAGACTCACGAAGCAGGAGATGCTAGCCAGGTATACTAGCGCGGATGCTATGATCAAAAGTCACCTGAGAAAAACCGAGGACACTGGGCAGAAACCTCGTGATTATGTGATTGATAAGAGTGACAAGGCCAGCATCAGGGCCATGAATAATGTTGTTTATAAAAATTGGTCGGATGAAGTAGTGGCCGAGGGATCTGCTTCTGCTATTGCTCACTCTACTTGATGAATATTCTAGCTTGGAACGTCCGTGGGTTGACGGATGAATCTAAGCGCCTGCTTAAGGAACTGTTGGGAACCCCATGGAATATCGTGTCTTATTTTGATGATACCAAAATTCTTAGGTTTAATTTGTAATAGACTAGAACAGTTTGAACTCAAGTGTTAGAGTTCGTTTCTAGTTTAGTTTGCGGTTCTGAAGACTGAAGAACGAAGGACTGAAGACTGAAGACTGAAGTTACCAACTGAAGTATCAGCTGAAGAATCAGTTCTGAACTGATTACTTAATGCGTGCTCCGTGGACTCAGCGAACTGATACTAAAGTCAAGTATCAGTTAAACATTCTTCCTCGGACTGAACTTCCAACGTTCAAAGGAAGCCACATGCTCACATAGTACAACCGCATTAAATGCAGAGATCTCAGGATCATCCCTCTCTGCAGAGGTCATTCCTATTTGGTGGCTACTTTATCAGAGACGTCGCATCTCCTGCCCATCAAGATAGCCGTTTCCACCAAACAAGGAACCTCGAAGATTGAAGCCTCAACCCAAATTTAAAAAGCTCTCCAACGGAAGAAATCTTGAAGACGTTCTCCACCAACGGATCTATTCAGGATCTCTCCTATAAGTAGCGCTCGAGGATCACTTCAATATTCACCGATTCAACGACATAAGCTGAAGCTCTGCCAAAATTGCTACTCAACTCAAAGCTTAACCTCCCCAAAGCTTGAATCGAATAAGAGAATTCCAAAGCCAAAAATCAGTCACTGCTGATTACACACATTCTCTTAGACCTTAGGCAAACTTCTGTTTACCCAGAAGCCTAGGTCAAACTTGCTCCAAAGAACTTGTTCTTTGAAGTTTAGTCGGCAAGTTTTTCAAACCTCCTTTCGAGATAAAGAAATAGAGTGTTTGAGTGGTAAAGGAGTTCAGGAAGGTACTCTGACTCCGTGAGATCCTAGTGCAAGGTCGTGCTAAAGTGAGAAATCCGACACGAGTGAAGTGTGGGTACTGAAGAGTGGAATCTTCAGTGGAACGGTTGTGTGCACCCGGCAAGCACACGGTTCGGTTTGCAGTGCACCAGTTAAGCACTTGCGGAGTGGATTGTTGGTCTGATCAACTGACCGTGGATGTAGGAAAGTGTTTTCCGAACCACGTAAAAGTCTTTGTGTTATTTACAGCTTTCAGTTTTTACATACTTACTTGTGTTCTTACTTTTGATAAACTGAATACTGAATAACTGCAAAGACAAACCTAAGACTAACAATGTGCTCAACCGAGGCTATTACGAAACAAAGTTATTTCCGCTGCATATGATATCAGTCTGACTGTTCTATCCTCTGATAGTCAGGAAGATTTATATCATCTCTGTTTTAGCAAACTCGACTGAAGCTCTTACGTGCATCAGTTAAGTTTCAGTAACTTAACTGATAACTCCTTACTGAAGAGTTTTCAGTATCAGTCGTCAATCTTGTTGGTCAAAACTCATTTCAGTTAACATGTGTCATAGTTTGCGCGTAAAGTTTCGTTTCGATCTCTATCATGAGATCCCTCTGTTTTTAGAGGAAAGAAAAATAACCCATAGGTGTATTCTCCCCCCCCATACACCTATTCGGACCCTCCAGACCTAACAGGAATATTGTCGTTCCTTTGTTGGTATTATTGAGCCTAAGTCGGCTTTCCATCGTATTCTTCAGTTTTTCTGGAATTCTTTAAATTTGGTGCTTGTTTATCAGAATTGTGGTCGGCCGCGCTGCCCGAAAATTTGGTTGTTGGCTCATCCTAATGTGGTTACTTAGGTTATTTTTTCTTATTCTCGGGTGATCATTGTTGATTGTCTTTGGCAGAGTAAGCAGTTTCGAGTCGCTATTATTCATGGGGCTAATGAGCAAATTGAAAGACGTGAGCTCTGGAGGGACCTTTTGAGGCATGTGACCAATGGCATTGTCTTCATTGGGGATTTTAATGCTGTGATGGGTGATCATGAGAGGTTGAGCACGATTTTACCGCATCGTGCTTCTTGTCAGGAGTTTTGCACTTTTATTGAGGATTCGAATTTGATGGAAGTAGAGACCTTTGGTATGAGATTTACTTGGTCTGGTCGGCATTTTTTTACCACATCATGTGGAGTATATTCTTCATAGAGCTTTCATCTCGGATGATTTTGCGGTGCTATGGTTTGGAGTTAAGACTATGGCTCTTCCCCGTTGGACGTCCGATCATTCGCCTTTGGTGCTACAGTGTGAGTTATTGCTTGTTCCTCAGATTCGGTTCTTTCGGCTTTTAAATATGCGGTCTTTACTTCCTTTCTTTTCTGACATGTTTCGGGCTTCCTGGGTGGAAAATGTGGAGCATAGATGCCCAATTTTCTATGTGATGACTATGCTCAAGCGGCTTAGGTCTGTGATTCGCATCTGGAATAAGTAAGTTTTTGGAAATGTGGATGTCACGATTAGAGACCTCCAAAGTCGGTTGTTGGAGGTTCAAGGCAAGGTTTCGATGGTGGGCTATATGGATGACCTGTTTGATGAGGAAGTGTCCATTCAGGCCGAACTCAATATTACGCTGGCTAGGAAGAACAACCTTTTGCAGCAGAAAAGCAGAGTGACTTGGCTTCAAGATGGGGATAGAAACACGCCTTTCTTCCACAGGATGATGAAGTGCAGGAGTGGTTCCCGATCTATCTCTTATCTCAAAATTGGTGATACGGTGGTGTATGATCAGAGCATTATTGAGCAGCATATTGTGGGGTTCTGCTATTCCTTGTTTTCTGAGCCTGGGGAGGCCTGCCCTTAATTTGGTGGAAATTGAAGCTATTGTGGATCTGGTGATTTCGGATGAGCAGAATGCAGCCCTGGTGCGTATCCCTGAGGAGGTGGAGATTGCTACGATAATTTTTGCTATGGATGCTAACAGTTTCCCGGGGTCGGATGGTTTTTCTGGTGTTTTCTTTCAGAAATATTGGGATATCATTAAGGCGGATGTGATCTATGTGGTTCATACTTTGTTCTTAAGGGCTTATCTCCCCAGTGGCTGCAATTCTAGTACTATTGTATTAATCCCTAAGCAGGAGAATGTTACCTCTATGGCGAATCTTAGACCGATTGTTTTGTCCAATTTCTTCTTCAAAATTATCTCTAAGATCTTGGTATCGAGATTGAGTGATATTGCTTCGGGTCACGTGTCCCAGCTTCAGTTTGCCTTTATTAAGGGTCGTTCCATTCATAATTGTGTGGTGCTGGGTTCTGAAGGTTTTCAGTGTATGCGTCGGTCAAATCGGGGAGCCAATATGGCCTGCAAATCAACATTTGTAAAGCATTTGATACTATTAAATGGGAGTTTATCAAGATGGTCTTGCGCGCTAACAGATATCATGAGACTTTGATCAGATGGATTTTTGTTATTTTCAGGTCTGCGCGTATGTCGATTCTTTACAATGGTCGGTTGCACGTGTATTTTGGTTGCTCGAGGGGGGGTGCAATAAGGAGATCCTTTGTCGCCCATTCTGTTTGGCATTACCGAGGATGTTCTTAGCCATTTAATCATTAATTGTGTCCAGTCGCATCATTGGGCCCCGATGGGGTATTGTCGGGCTATGAATTTTCCTTCACATTTCTTGTATGCTGATGATATTATGATTTTTTGCAGAGTAACTGTCAGAAATGCGAGGAAGATTGAGGAGATTCTGGAGTATTATGGTGGTCTTTCGGGGCAGATTTGTAGCCAGGAAAAATCCAGCATTTATTTTGCCAATGGGGTCTCCATTCCCACACGTCGAGCCATCAATAGGATCCTGGGTTTTAATGCAGGGTGGATAGAGTATGACCTATTTGGGTGTACCAATTTTTATTGGCAGACCCATGGCTATACATTTTCGGCCTATTCATGATCGCATTGTTGCTAAATTTGATCGTTGGAAAGGTCGGCAACTCTATATGGCAGGGCCCATTTGTTTGGTGAGATCGGTGATCCAAAGCTCCATCATTCATTCCATGATGGTTTACAAGTGGCCGAAATCCCTCTTGCATAGTCTTGATAGATGCTGCCGCAACTTCATCTGGTCGGGAAGTATTGAGAAAAAGCCTACTTGTGTTGTTAAATGGGACAGGGTGTGTGCTAGTAGGGAGGAAGGTGGCTTGGGTGTTCGTCATTTTTGGCTTATGAACCGGTCGTATTTGATGAAGCTGGCTTGGCAGACGGTTAAAGGGAGAGTTTTACTTCGCAGGTGATCCTTTCGCGTTATCTTACTCAGTTTGGATATTCGAAGCCTAATATTGCTAATTCGTCGGTTCGGTTGGGAATTAAAGATAAGGTGGATGATTTGGTTCATAATTCCTATGCCTATATCAGCAATGGTGTGCACACTTACTTCTGGCGGGATGACTGGCTTGGATATAAGCTGGTCGATAAGCTCCAGGTTCCTGGTTTTATGCATGAATTTCTTCATCAGTCGGTTCAGGATTATTTCTATGATGTGAAGGGTTGTATACTGAAAGCAAGACTTTATGCTTGTATACATTGATTTCTTAGTTCACTATGATTCTTCTATCTGAAATATTGTTATTGCATAATCATATTATAGTCCAATTTATCTCATACTATAGATTATATGGTGTGTTGTAGATCATAGAAGATCATATAATTGGAAAAAGTTTAGATATAAATTGAGTTCACAATCGAGGTAACTATGGACGAGTTGCTGGTTTAGATTGTAGCATAAATGGATAAATAGTTTGTATTTGCTAGTTATTTATATGCTAGTACCTTCATTATTGAATGGGATCACAGTGAGATGAATTCTTATATTCTGACTAATTAAGAATCAAGATATCGGCGACTTAAATAGTCTTAACCTTAGTTGTATTAATTAGTGTGAATAATATATTGACTATTGCTTTGATTTATCCTGGGTGAGAGTTCTCTTGAAGCTCAATATACTCGATACTTTGGGTGATAGCAATTATTATTTGACATGCGATTATATTGAAATAAGGATCATTGTCCTGCTAATAACAGGATGATAATATCCTCTCGAGGAACTTAATAAGTTTATCGTATTAAACCCTGCACGTGGAATTAGTTTCGATACGATAATAAGTTTAAGTGGTAGCACTCGAGATGTCGTTTATAATTAAACGACTGATTAATTAATTAATTGATAGTCAGAGGAATTAATTAATTAATGGATATTAGATATCTTAAACACGGGGATTAATTAAGTCTAATGCTAGCCCCAACTCACCTAAATAATAAAGAGGTAATTCAGTATTAATTATCTAGTGGAATAAATTAATACTTGTGTATCGATTTTATTCTGGGCTGAATAAGAAAATCGAGCACCGGAAGGCCAAACTTTATTCGAGCTAGTAGATCCCCGCTTGGCCCAATAAAGGCGTAATTCCATAGGGGAGACGCCATTCCTAGAAGGTGGAAAGGGAGACGCCATTCCTAAAAGGTGGAAAGGACTTGAAGTTCGTAGCCACCCTACGTCAAGTCTTGCCGTGGGAAACAAGTCGGAAGATTCACTCTGGAGTCGCTCATTGCCTAATTTGCAAGTAAGATTCGTTCTATTGTAATAGGCACGTGCTTTTTGTATGTATTCGTTTGGTATCTGAAATTGGTCACGGGCACTTGAATCATATATCAAAATATGGTTCCTTCATGATGGTGTCTGGCATTTCTCGAAGGACTTTGTTATTGTTCCCGGAGATTGTGGCTGACATTTTACTTCTCCCCATTGACAATGAGACTGACACTAAATATTGGAAGCCTTCGATTAAGGGTGATGTTACGGCGGCTTTGGCTTACTCCAATATTTCTCACACTTTTCCGAAGGTGTCGTGGGGAACTTAGCTTTGGGAGAGATTCATCCCGGAGAGGCGCTCGTTGCTCTGTTGGCGTATTCTTCATAATCGGCTCCCTACTATGGATTACCTCATTCGTCAGGGGCTTATTGCTCTGAATTGCTGTCCGCTTTGCCTCCGCGATGCTGAAACTATTGCCCATATTTTTTGGAGTTTCGACGCGGTCTGTCCTCTTTGGTGTGATTTTCTATATTGGTTTGCCCAAGATCATCTCCTGGTTTCTATTGATATTCATAGCTTAATGGTGGCTGCGTAGAGTGTCACCTTGAGTTCTCAGGTGCGGAATTTTTGGAAAGCCGGTATCATCTTGCTGCTTTGGAAAATTTGGGAAAGCAGGAACAAGTTGGTTTTTGATGAGTGTCGCTGGAGTCCTAGGGTTGTCCTTGCTTTTGTTAAGGCAGTCTTCAAGGAAATGGATGTGGTTTTTGCTAGACTTGGCACGATTGCTAACTCGTGGTCGGATTATCTAATTACGCGTGGTATTGGGGTCTCTAATTTCGCTACTCCCCCGCCCACTTTTATCAATGCTCATTGGTGGCCGCCGATAAATGATTGGATTAAGGTTAATACTGATGGGTCTGCCTCGGGAGCGCTAAGGATGATTGGTGATTTATGCCTAATTGTTCTAATTTTAGGGGTTTGCATGTGCTTAGTTTAAGTTAAATCTTCTAGAAATTGGTGCGTTTTATGGTCTATTTTATGCTTTGCAGAAGATTTAGGTTTTCGAGATGAAGAGTGCAAATCTTGGAGAATTTGGGCTAAGAATCGTGTGTTTGTGCATACTCTAGCATGGAAGAGAGGCAAAGCCCCGTGCCAGAACCGAGAAGGCCGCGCCAGAGCTAAAACCCCGCGCGGAAGTCAGGCCAGAGGAATCGAAATGCCAGAGGAGTCACCAGCCAGAGGAGTCACCAGCCAGAGGAGTCACTAGTCAGAGAAGTCACCAGCCAGAGGAGTCATTAGTCAGAGAAGTCACTAGCCAGAGGAGTCACTAGTTAGAGAAGTCACTAGTCAGAGAAGCGCCAGCATCAGAGAAGTTAAGTCCAGCGCTCGATAGCAGAGAACTCACCGTTCCTCTGGCGAATGCCAGAGCGGAAGCCATTCCGCTGGCGAGAGCCCCGAATTCGGCCGGAGTAGGAGTGTTCCCAGAGCGCGCATTGCAGCTGGAAGTTGCCTTATTTTGCACGATTCTATTGCCTTTAGAATTCTTCTTTGCATGGCAACTTCCGTGGTGATCCTTAAGAATTTGAAGTCTATAAATAGGGCCATACTTTTCATTGTAATAATCAATCTTTTGCCCTAGTTTTAGACGCCACCTTGCGATTTGTTGGCATCAAAAGCTTAGGAATTTCATTGCTTTGTTAGTTCAAGGTTTTTAGTATTCTAAGTTAGATTTTAATTTCGTTTTTAGTTTAGTTCTTGGATTGTGATCGAGTGACACGATTATACGTTCAAGACAATTACGGTATTTCGTATTTAAATTCAATTTACTTTCGTTTAATCATGTTTATGCTTTTCGTTATTGTTTATGCTTTCTTTTCAATTATGCAATTTAAATTATGCACTTTAGTTTCATGCCTAGATTAGAAGTCTTTAAATTTACAAGTATTTAATTTCTTAAGTTAGGTTTAATTCGAGTTGTTTAAATTATTGCTTAGGTTAAGTTTAAGTTCAATTTACGTTTAAGTTTAAGATACGTTTTTAAATCAAAACCTTTACTGCTTTCTTTTATTACTTTTTCTTACGATATTACTAAAAGCCCTTAAAGACTTTCCTTGAGAGATGACACTGGGTCAACTTACCATCGCTAGGATGTCCTTGTTCTATTGCAAGTCAACTTAGAGGTGTTTCTAGTTGAGTCAAATTTTGGCGCCGTTGCCGGGGAGAGTTTTAGGCGTTTTAGTTGTGTCGTTTTTACTTGCTTTATTTAATTTCTGTTTTTAAGTTTCTTCCACTCGGTGCGTTTAATCCGTTTGTTCAGTGTTGTGCATGCAGGGACGCCGTAGTCTTAAAGGCAAATTGGTGTCTCCTTTGCATAGTACGAGCGAAGGGATTTTCAGGAAGAATAGCTGCAAGGGAGTGATCGGGAACGACAGAGCAGATGGTTCAAACTCCAGTTCTGACGGAGAAACACGTGACAAAACTGAAGATTTCTTCTCTGACTCTGAACCTGAAGTTCCAGAGCAGACTGTAGAAGAGGAAGAAGCCAGCTCTGCCAAGTCCTACTCTGATTCTGAACTACCCGAGCAGAGCGCAGGAGAGGAGGAACTAGATTCGCCAGCCAGCTCTGACTCGGAACCTTCAGAGCAGCCAACGAGAGAGGACGCCAGCTCTGCCGATACAGAGCACACGACAGCCACGGCAAAACACACTAAAGAGGAGGAGGCCAGCTCCGCCAATTTTTGCACCAAGCAGAATTTAAACAAGGAAAAGAAGGAGATGGCCCAGAACACGGAATATATGGGAGACTTCACCAGGCCGGTAATTGGAGATACCAACACATCGGCAATCGTGCTCCCCACTGCTGTGAGAAACTACAATCTCAAACCCAACGACTCGAATTTGCTGCCGGTGTTCCACGGGATGCCAAGCGCTGCAATTCATCCGAGACTTTTGCACACAAGTGCAAACGATTCCTCTGCTTAGCCTCACGGAGGACCAACTCAAGCTCAAGTGTTTCCCCTATGCACTTAAAGACCGGGCCAGGACGTGGATGCTCTCTCTGCCGCCCAACTCTATCACTACGTGGGGAGATGCTTGTGAAAAATTCATGCTGAAATACTACCCAAGCCACAAAACACAGGAGCTGAGAACAAAAATAATGGAGTTCACCCAAGGAGCGGATGAGCTTTTGCATGAAGCTTGGGAGAGATATGAAGAACTCCTCCGTCAATGCCCTCAACATCAATTCACGAATGTTATGTTGATGCAGTTCTTCTACGATGTGTTAGTGCAAACTGCCCAATTTATGGTGGACAGCACGGCAGGAGGAAACATAGCTCGGAAGACTGCGGCAGATCTGAAAGAGATTTTCAAGACCTTGGCCGAAAGCTCCCAACAGAAGTCAGTCCGTGGACGGAGAGTGGAGGCTAGTGCCGTGACAAATCAGTTCGAGATGCAGCAACAATTGGCTTCGATCATGTGAGAAGTTCAACAACTCAAGATGGAAAAGATGGAAAATTCTCCAGTTCAGAGCTCAGCGCCGCCGATGACAACTCAACCGAATCCAGCTCTGCCAATGTCAACTCCGCAGAACCCAGCCATATAGTATGTTGAGCCGTATGGTATCTGTGGAGATTTCAGCCATGGAGCTAATGAGTGCCATAGAATGGGAGAGTTTACCCCGGAAGGACAAGCTGAGGTCTATGCAGCACAAGGATTCCAAACCTACAATCAAGTGCAGAACAGACCATATGGCCAGAGCATGAATCAAGGTCCACAAAATATCGCTGGAGGATGGAGGAGTCAGCCGAATGAAGGATGGGGAAATCAAAATTTTGGGGGGAATCAATTCCGTCGACCACCCCAGATGGGCTATCAACAACAACAGTATTTCCCACCACCGCAGGGGCCTCCTCAACCATACAGACCACAATACCAACAACAGCAATCCATTCCGCAACAGAATGCGCCGTCTATTCCACCACAAAAATCCACGCTCGAAGAAACACTGCAAGCCTTTATGGAGATGAGCAAACAAAGTATAGAGTCTCAAGCTTCTACGATCAAAAGGCTCGAGACTACAGTTGGACAACTTTCCGGTGCCTTGAATCAAATCCAACAACAACAGCAACCCGGGAAGTTTCATGGTCAACCTGCTCAGACGCATCAAGCTCTTGCTGTAACTGGTCTTCGCAGTGGTAAGATGGTGGATAACAAAGTGGAGGTTCCTAATTTGACCAGTGCAGAGCAGCCGAACTCTACCTTGACCAGCGCAGAGCAGCCGAGATCTGCTTTCACCAGCGCAGAGCAGCCAAGCTCTACCGTGACCAGAGCAGAGCTGCCGAGTTCTGTCCAGCCTAGACCAGAGTTGCCGAGCTTAGCGCTGACCAGCCCGACTGATGAAGAGACGGCAGACAAGCAAAAGGAAGGAGAGAATGAGAAGGAGGTCAAGCTCCACAAAGCTACTGCACCATATCGACCACCGATTCCTTTTCTGAACAGATTGAGAAACGAGAAGCAGGACCGTCAGTTTGAAGAATTCTACAACATGTTGGCCAAGGTAAATGTGAATTTGCCTCTTCTTGATGTGATCCGAAATGTGCCTGCATATGTGAAATTCTTCAAGGAATTGGCATCCAACAAAAGAAGGTTCGGTGACAATGAGAAGGTGTTGGTCTCCGAAGTTGCAAACGCAATCATGCAGCAATCTTTGCCACCCAAGCAACGCGATCCAGGTAGTTTTGTGATTAATATTGCTTTGGGAAATGGTAAGGAAGCCACGGGTATGTTGGATCTGGGGGCTGGGATTAACTTGATGCCTTACTCTATTTATCAACAATTAGAGTTAGGTAATTTAAAATCTACTCGCATGTGCCTCCAACTTGCTGATAGGTCCGTCAGGTATCCCCGTGGTATAGTAGAAGATATCCTAGTTAGAGTCGGGGGTCTGATAGTGCCCGTTGATTTTGTCGTACTGGAGATTGGGGATGTGCACGAGAATGGTAGAGATCACACTTTGCTATTAGGAAGGCCCTTTATGGCGACCACTAACACGTTGATTGATGTAAAAAATGGAACTATTAAAATGTCAGTGTTGGGGGAGTCGGTGTCTTTCTCGGTGCATGAAAATCGGGCTATGCCTTCGGACAACCTTATGAATGAATGCTCATATATAGATGCTATTAATGGCTTGGTTGAGAAGGTATTTTTACAGGAGCAGGAATGCGAGGAAGTTTGCGCTGGATCAGCAGACATGGAAGAACTAGCGCGGGAAGCTGAAGAGTTCGGCGCTGCTTTGACTTCAGCCCTGGCAGCGCTGACCTGCCCAGCAATCCTGCACTGCCCAAACCTGCATTGCCCAGCTTAGAGGAGGAACAGGTGGGGGCAAAGAAACCAGCACTCGAATTGAAGGAACTCCCAACCAATCTCAAGTATGTCTTTTTAGAAGACGGAAATGAGAAGCCAGTCATCATCTCGTCTACTCTGACTCTAGAGCAAGAAGAGGCGCTGCTCGAGGTGTTGAAGAGAAACAAAGCAGCGCTGGGATGGAGCATAGGTGACATACGTGGCATTAGTCCAGCCACATGCATGCACAGGATCAACCTAGAAGAAGGAGCTACACCCAAGCGAGATGCCCAGCGACGCTTGAACCCTATGTTGATGGAGGTTGTGCGCAAGGAAATCCTTAAGCTTCTTGCCGAAGGGATTATCTATTCAGTTGCCGATAGTGAGTGGGTGAGCCCGGTGCATGTCGTGCCAAAGAAAGGAGGAATGACGGTTGTGCGCAATGACAAGATGGAGTTGGTACCGACGCGCCCTACCACGGGATGGCGGATGTGCGTCGACTACAGGAAACTCAATGCCGTCACCAAAAAGGATCAATTTCCTCTTCCTTTTGTTGATCAAATGTTAGACCGTTTAGCAGGACATGATTTTTATTGTTTTCTAGATGGTTTGTCAGGATACTACCAAATCGCAATCGCACCAGAAGATCAAGTCAAGACTGCATTCACCACGCCTTTTGGGACATTTGCATGGAAGAGGATGCCGTTCGGATTGTGCAATGCGCCCGGGACGTTTCAACGATGCATGATGTCCATATTCTCTGATATGATTGGTAAATGCGTGGAGGTTTTTATGGATGATTTTTTGGTTTTGGGGCAGTCTTTTCATGATTGTTTAACTAAGATTGATGTTGTGTTGAAAAGGTGTATTGAAAGTGGCCTAACTTTGAGTTGGGAAAAGAGTCATTTCATGGTTACTCGTGGGATTGTCTTGGATCATGTGGTGACTAAGCATGGACTAGAGGTCGACAGAGCTAAGGTGGAGGTAATCCAAAAGTTTCCACCCCCTATTGATGTCAAAGGGATTAGGAGTTTCTTAGGTCACGCCGGTTTTTATCAACGTTTCATTAAAGATTTCTCTAAAATTAGCCAACCTCTATGCAAACTACTAGCTCAGGACGTTCCTTTTAATTTTGATGACTCTTGCATGCATGCCTTTGAAACATTAAAACTTAAGTTGAGCTCTGCCCCGGTTGTGATTGCACCCGATTGGTCATTACCCTTTGAGATCATGTGTGATGCGTCTAACTCTGCTGTAGGAGCGGTGCTAGGTCAGCGTGTGGATAAGATGTTACGTGTGATTTACTATGCTAGTTTAACTCTGAATAGTGCACAAGTAAATTACACCACTACTGAAAAAGATATGCTTGTTGTGGTCTTTGCCTTAGATAAATTTCGAGCATACATCATTGGGTCTAAGGTCATTGTCCATAGTGACCATGCTGCACTTCGATACTTGATGACTAAACCTCAGGCTAAAGCTCGTCTCATCCGTTGGGTCTTACTGTTGCAAGAGTTTGATGTAGAGATCAGGGATAGGAAAGGGAGCGAGAATCACGTAGCTGACCACCTTTCCCGATTGGATAAAAATCTGATAGAATCGAGTCTCAATTGCATCCCTGAATCTTTTCCTTTTGAGCATACATATGCATTAACCCTTGATAAGAGCAGCACTGCCGAGATCCACTCTGCCCATGCCAGAGCAGAGGAGTCGAATACCAGAGCAGAGGAGTCGGTACCAGAGCAGAGGAGCCGACATCTCCAGCGCAGAATCGAAGCCAGCTCTACTCTGACCAGCTCTGCCGAACTCAGCGCTGTTCAGAGCAGCCCTGCGAGTTCCGAGCCCTGGTATGCAGATATTGTCAATTACTTAGTTTGTGGTATTCTACGGCCTGAGCTGACATCGCAGGAAAGAAAGAGATTTTTAGCTCAATGCAGACACTATTATTGGGAGATTCCTCACCTTTTCAAGCTTGGAAAGGATGATGTCATTCGACGGTGTGTGCCGACAGAGGAGCAACAACAAGTGTTAAAAATGTGCCATGAGGATCATTGTGGTGGACACTTTGGGGGGCAGAAAACAGCACATAAAATTCTTCAATCTGGTTTGTTTTGGCCTTCCATTTTCAAGGATGCACACACCTTCACTCTTGCTTGCGATCGGTGTCAGAGAGTAGGAAATATTGGCCGCAGGAATGAGATGCCCCTCCAAAGCATTTTAATTGTCGAAATTTTCGATGTGTGGGGCATTGATTTCATGGGGCCATTTCCTACTTCGCATGGGTTCCAATATATTTTACTTGCTGTAGATTACGTGTCCAAATGGGTTGAGGCTATCCCCACGCGGACATGTGATGCTAATGTGGTCCTTAAGTTTGTGCAAGAGAACATTCTTTCTAGATTCGGATTTCCTAGAGCTATCATTAGCGATGGAGGCAAGCACTTCTGCAATAAGTTGTTTGCAAAGCTCATGAAGAAGAATGGGATCACGCACAAGGTTGCAACACCATATCATCCACAAACCTCTGGACAAGCCGAGACGAGCAATCGGCAAATCAAGGGGATTTTGGAGAAAACGGTGCAGCCCTCGCGCAAGGACTGGTCCGCAAAGTTGAATGACGCTCTCTGGGCATACCGAACTGCCTTCAAGGGTGTGCTTGGGATGAGTCCATACCGTCTAGTATATGGCAAGGCTTGTCATCTGCCGGTGGAGATAGAGCACAAAGCTTATTGGGCGATCAAAGCTGCCAACTATGACCTGGACTCTGCTGTGAAGCAGCGCACGCTGCAAATGGAGGAGTTAGATGAGCTACGCAATGAGGCGTATGAGAATGCAAGAATTTACAAGGACAAAGTGAAGCGACTCCATGACCGCCGTATATGCCATAAGAAGCTTTGCCCTAGGATGAAGGTACTTTTGTTCAATTCTCGACTGAAGTTATTCCCGGGTAAGCTAACATCTAGGTGGAGCGGTCCGTTTTTACTTAAGGAGGTGTTTGAGCATGGTGCTGTTGAGTTACTCAATGAAAACACAAATGAGAGTTTCCGAGTGAATGGCCATCGAGTGAAACCATATTACGAGCACCAGAGTCAGACTATGGAAGTGGAGTCTCAAGCTCTGCACAACCCTTGCTGAAATTCAAATCTGAAGTCGGGCTGGAGACTCTAACTCTAGCGCTTGGTGGGAGGCAACCCACCGTTGGTTTGTTTTTAGTTTCTGTTTTTCTTTGTTTTTAGTTGTGTGTTTTGTGTCTTTCCTAAGTTTTGGGTGCTTCGCGGTTACTTTGATGCTTGGTGAGTATGTCTTGTTTTCAGCGCTGGACTTTTCCAGCGCGGTACTTCTCCCCGCTGCACTTATCCAGCGCGGTCCTATTCCGCGCTGCAACTCTCCGCTCTGCCACAGCCAGTGAATTCCCCTCTCACCACCTCGCACATGCTTCAGTGTCTCAATGCCGATAATCAGGGAAGTACTCTCAACTCTTTTTATTTCTTTTTGTGCCCTGAGGACATGGCTTGCTCTAAGTGTGGGGGGGGGGGTGTTTTATTGTGCTTATATTTTCAATTGGGCGAGATTAGTCTTTCTATGCTTAGTTTTTGGTCTCGAATCTTGCTAATTTTTATGAATTTGTGGAAGAGTAGATGGTTTTCGATGCGAATTTTGGGTTTGTGAATGAATGGTGGTTATCCTTGTTTTATTCTTGATATATGTTTCTTGTTTATGCAAAGAATTTGAGTTTTGTTGCAACATGATTGTAAGTTAGTAAAACGTGATTTGTCCGGTAGATGCTAGAAGGAGTGTTGTCATTGTGATTGCCTACGATCGTATCTTATCTGTGAAATGTGAAAAATGTTGGACGAATTGCCAACTTCAAAATTGCCAGCTCTGAAACATCTGGCCTGTTCTGAAATGTGATAGCTCTGAGTCTCTGTTCCTCTAGTCTAACTATGAGCATGGGAAACCACGTGAAAAGACTTTGGAGTACATCCAAATGTTTTTATTTCATGAATTATGGCTCAACTGTCGAAAATCTTAAGCACACAAAGTGTGAAAAATGGTGATATTGATTATAAAGGCGATCACATTAGGGAATTCACTTCTAGCGGAGAATTGGGTCTGATCGAATTACTTGCATTACTCTTTTGTTGCTCCTTAAACTTTGAGTTACTTGCATGATCGAGAGATGTGTATTGATTGTAAAATTTTGAATTGACTTTGAGAATGTTTGGATGGAAATTAGCATTGTTGAAATCAATCTCTTCCTAGGATTCATACGGATTTTGCTTGAGGACAAGCAAAAGGCTAAGTGTGGGGGGTTGATTTATGCCTAATAGTTCTAATTTTAGGGGTTTGCATGTGCTTAGTTTAAGTTAAATCTTCTGGAAATTGGTGCGTTTTATGGTCTATTTTATGCTTTGCAGAAGATTTAGGTTTTCGAGATGAAGAGTGCAAATCTTGGAGAATTTGGGCTAAGAATCGTGTGTTTGTGCACACTCTAGCATGGAAGAGAGGCAAAGCCCCGTGCCAGAACCGAGAAGGCCGCGCCAGAGCTAAAACCCCGCGCGGAAGTCAGGCCAGAGGAATCGAAATGCCAGAGGAGTCACCAGCCAGAGGAGTCACCAGCCAGAGGAGTCACTAGTCAGAGAAGTCACCAGCCAGAGGAGTCACTAGTCAGAGAAGTCACTAGCCAGAGGAGTCACTAGTTAGAGAAGTCACTAGTCAGAGAAGCGCCAGCATCAGAGAAGTTAAGTCCAGCGCTCGATAGCAGAGAACTCACCGTTCCTCTGGCGAATGCTAGAGCGGAAGCCATTCCGCTGGCAAGAGCCCCGAATTCGGCCGGAGTAGGAGTGTTCCCAGAGCGCGCATTGCAGCTGGAAGTTGCCTTATTTTGCACGATTCTATTGCCTTTAGAATTCTTCTTTGCATGGCAACTTCCGTGGTGATCCTTAAGAATTTGAAGTCTATAAATAGGGCCATACTTTTCATTGTAATAATCAATCTTTTGCCCTAGTTTTAGACGCCACCTTGCGATTTGTTGGCATCAAAAGCTTAGGAATTTCATTGCTTTCTTAGTTCAAGGTTTTTAGTATTCTAAGTTAGATTTTAATTTCGTTTTTAGTTTAGTTCTTGGATTGTGATCGAGTGACACGATTATACGTTCAAGACAATTACGGTATTTCGTATTTAAATTCAATTTACTTTCGTTTAATCATGTTTATGCTTTTCGTTATTGTTTATGCTTTCTTTTCAATTATGCAATTTAAATTATGCACTTTAGTTTCATGCCTAGATTAGAAGTCTTTAAATTTACAAGTATTTAATTTCTTAAGTTAGGTTTAATTCGAGTTGTTTAAATTATTGCTTAGGTTAAGTTTAAGTTCAATTTACGTTTAAGTTTAAGATACGTTTTTAAATCAAAACCTTTACTGCTTTCTTTTATTGCTTTTTCTTACGATATTACTAAAAGCCCTTAAAGACTTTCCTTGAGAGATGACACTAGGTCAACTTACCATCGCTAGGATGTCCTTGTTCTATTGCAAGTCAACTTAGAGGTGTTTCTAGTTGAGTCAATTGGTGCAAGAGCTGTCTTTCGAGACAAATGGTGTTGGGTTCGTGGCTGTTTTCATGTTAAAGGTAGGAAGGGGTTCACTTTTGAAGCAGAGCTCATTGCGGTGATTGTTGCCATTAATATTGCCCATGCTAGAGGGTAGAGTCGGTTGTGGATTGAAGCCGATTTGATGTATGTGGTTAAACTAGTGGATATTAGAACTTTGGAGGTTCCTTGGCGTCTTCTTGCTTATTGGAAGCGCACTCTTTTGCTTCTGAGGGACATGAGTGTGCAAGTCACGCATATTTATCGTGAGGGCAACCAGCCTGTTGATATTATGGAGAACTTTGCGCGAGAAGAAGGGTGGTGGCCATTTGCGATTGAGGTGATTAAGCCGGCTGCTACGAAGGATATGGCTACTCATAGCCACATACGCATGGTCACCTAATGGCTGTGTGTGCCGAGTTTGGGGTGGCTGCTTGGGGCTGCCAGATTGCTACCACGGTGAATAAGGTCGCTGGATGTTGGGGTGTTGGTGCTGTCGCGGTGTCACGTGCATGGGAGTGTTGTGGGCTGGACTATTGGCGGTCGCGGCTGGGAGCTTAGTCGCGGCTGCTGGCTATTTCAGCTGTCTTGGCTGGGGGGAGTGGTTGCGTTGGCTGTTCGAGGAGAATAAGGTTGGGCGTTGGAGGTTTGAGATAAGGTGTTTTTTGAGCTCTTTTTCAACGTTCGGGTGAGCTCGACGTTGGCCTTAGAAAGTCAGGCCTTGATGGAAGCTCCACAGTTGTCCCTTCTGTGGCAATCGGCATCGATAGTGGTTATCTGCCGTTTGTCGACTTCTCTCCAGCTAAGCTTCGGCTTAGTTTGATTTTTGTTTTAGTTTTTATTTTTCTGTGCTGGAGCTGTGTAAGGGCAATGGTTAGGCTGGAGCTCTTGAGACAATTCCTTCCGCTCTTGTTTTTGCTTTTGCTTTCTTCCTTTTAGACGAGTACTATTTTTTCTCTTGTCGGGTTTTCCCTCCCGGGTTTTCGGCAAGAGGTTTTAATGAGGCTCGGCCCTTAGTCTGTTATTTTGTGCTTTCAAGGTTTCTTAGGTTTTTTCCTTTTTCTTTTTAATAAAGCAATATTTAATTAATACTAGTACATAAAATATAGAGGAAAGTTATAAAAAAATACCAACTTTTAAAAGTGATATGTTTTTTAGTCCCTCTTTAAAACTAACTCTTTTGTATACCAAAATCTGCGAAAAGACTAAAATAGCCCTTACGGTCCCCACCACTTAAAGACAAAGTCAAACTCATGTCCACGATTGCGGACACGATGGCCACGGCTGTGGACACGACGACGCCATCGTGGGCCACGGTCGTGGCCACGGCGGCGCCATCGTGTCCATGATGGGAGCCCCCTATCGCATCCACGATGGGCGACGACAATGGCACGACCGAGGTGAAGGGAACATGACGATGGCACGACCGTCGCCCACGTCGTGCCCACGATCGCATGACGGGGAAGAGGGCGATGGGCGATGGCATAAGCCAGGAGGGGAGGGGGAGCGACCGGCGAAGGGCAAGGGGGTGGGATGGGGGCGAAGGCCACAATAGGGGAGAAGAGGGAGGACACGACGGGGGAAGGAGGCGAGGAGCGAGGGGATGGCAATGTCTCGGCCGATAAGACCGTTCCCCGACCGTCGTGTCCATCGTGGGCACGATGGGCAGGGGACCACGGTCGTAGCCACGACCGTCGATGTCCATCGTGGGCACGATCGTGGCCATCGATGGGCCGAGGGCACGACAGGCCGGGAGGGGGACGGGGGACATGACGGGGGAGGGAAGGGAACAGTGGACGGAGGACACGATGGGGCCGGGGGGGACAACATGGGGGGCGGGGGACGGAGAACACGACTATGGGAGGGCACGATCGTGGTTCACGATGGCCACGATCGTGACCACGATCACACCATCGTATCCTATTTTTGTTTTAGCAATTGATTTTTTGGCAGGATTTGTTATAAATAATGGATGTTTTTCTTATTGTTTGAAATTTTTGAAATTTATGATATTATATTCGATTTATTCCATGTTATTTGCCGAGATCACGATGGAAACCTCCCATCGTGATCACGATGGGAGGCACCCATTGTGCCCGCGATGGGTTCGGGCGGGTGAAACGGAGGGCACGATCGTGGTTCACGATGGCCATGATCGTGACCACGATCACACCATCGTGTCCACGACCGGGTACACGATCGTGTGTTATTATTATTTGAAATTTTTGAAATTTATGATGTTATATTCGACTAATTTAAGTTTGAACATGTTATATATCTTCTAAACAACATTTTAATACATAGTTAATCAAACCCTTTAGTCTTAAAACACATAATTTAAGTGTTTTGTGAAATGAGTCATGACAACTACATAGCATTCCATGAAATGTTATAAGTATTTTCCAAGTAGATATTCATAGATCTCGATATATATAACTCCAACTCGTTTAATTTTGACTACAAATCAAACTTGATTGCTAAATTATGGTTTTAAACATAATATAATACATTAAATAAGTCAATAATCATATTTAAATTCGAAATTAAATAATTTTAATAACCACATGATGATTCGTGAGAGCAATCGTGCCCATGGTCGTGAGTCTACCATCGTGGACACGACCGAAGGACACGATCGTGCCCACAATGGCACCTTACAATGGAGATCATCGTGGGCACGACCATGGGCACGATCGTGGCCTCGCATCATGTCTTTCCCGTCGTTACCCAACTTTGAAACTTATTGAGATTTATTCCATATTATTTACCGAGATCACGATGGAAACACGATGGGTTCAGGTGAGAGAAACGGAGGGCACGATTTTAGTTCACGATGGCAACGATCATGATCACGATCACACCATCGTGTCCACGATCGGGTGTTATTATTGTTTGAAATTTTTGAAATTTATGGTGTTATATTCGACTAATTTAAGTTTGAACATGTTATATATCTTCTAAACAACATTTTAATACATAGTTAATCAAACCATTTTGTCTTAAAACACATAATTTAAGTATTTTGTGAAATGAGTCATGACAACTATATAACATTCCATGAAATGTTATAAGTATTTTTCAAGTAGATATTCATAGACCTCGATGTATATAACTCCAACTCGTTTAATTTTGATTACAAATCAAGCTTGATTGCTAAATTATGATTTTAAACATAATATAATACATTAAACAAGTCAATAATCATATTTAGATTCGAAATTAAATGATTTTAATAATCACATGATGACTCGTGAGAGCCATCGTGTCCACCATCGTGGACACGACCGTATGACACGATCTTGCACGATCATGTCCTAACGTCGTGTCCACGATGGTAGGACATGATGGTGGACACGACGGGGCGAATGGCCGGCGTGGGCGAGGGCGGGGCACGATGGGGCGGGGCGAGGGCACGACCGTGGCCCACGATGGCGCCGTCGTGACCACGATCGTGGCCCATGATGGCTGCCATTGTGTCTACGATGGGAAGCCCCCATTGTGATCACGGCAGCAACCAACATTTTTTTTTTGTTTTGCTTTTGTTTCTCGAGACAATAATATACAAAAATCAACATAACAAATAGAATGAACAACATACCAAACTAAAAACAAATAACATGGAATATGTCTCAATAAGCCTCAAACTAAGTCTCAATATGTTTCAAAGTTGGGTAAGACAAAATATTCTAAATCCTACAAGCCACCTATACTTCTTGATAGGACCTTCAATATCAAGTAAAATATTCTTCACATCCTTGAATATTTCGGCCCTCGAATAAATATTAACCCCACGGGTCACATAAATCAATGTACGCCTTTTCCAATCACAATTAACCTACAAAATCAATGTATTAAAAGCAATTAGAAAGAAAATCATGCATTTGAAAGAAATAATACAACAATAAAAAAAAGATGGGGGAAGGGGGCTGTCATGATCACGATGGGGGCTCCCATCGTGGACACGATGGCAGCCATCGTGGGCCACGATCGTGGCCACGACGACGCCATCGTGTCCACGATGGTCGCCCCCCTTCCCCCCATCATCCCCAAACAACAAATCTCACCGGAAACCGCCGGAAATTTCGAAAAAAAAAACTTCATTCTCAATAAATTTTCAATAAATCTCAAGAAACTCAAGTTATCTACCAACTAAACATGATTCTCAAAATATTATAACACACATACATGCATTTAACAATGAATTTAAGCTCCAATTTTTTAAAAATTTGAAATGGGCGAAAATTAGGGCTCACCGGAGGAATAAGATGCGTCGTCGAAGCTTGTCGCCGACTCCTCGTCGTTTCTGTCGCGGTCACCCATCTCGATGTCGTCGTGAGGTGGTGCTCGGTCGTGAGATTTCTCCGATCGTGAGTGTGTCGTGAGAGTGAGAGGGACGAAAATTGAATTTGCGGGTGGAGGGGGGGAGGCGATTGACTTGGACGAAAATCTTGATTTCCTTTTTTTCAATGATATAATATGAGGGTGTTTTAGTCATTTAACTCATTTTGGTATACAAAAGAGTTGTTTTTAAGTTGGGGTTATAAAACATATCTCTTAAAATGTGGTATTTAAAATCTTGGACCCCTAAAATATATATTAGAAATAGAGAACCCAAACTATATAATAAATTAGTGAAATGCATTAGTAATATCTGCGGGACACTGAGATTAGTTGTTTCATTACCATATGTAGCGTACACTTGCAAACTTGTAAAGTGACGATTTGCTTTACGAAAATATATATTGGTGATTAAATGAAAAATGACCAATGAATTTTTGCAAAAAAAATAATAATTAGGCCATGAAGATTTTGTGTGGGAAGGTTTTTTGGGTTAGTTAAATTTTGTCATTACTTACAAATATATTTTGAGGTAATAATTTTCTTGATTGTCGGCTGATGAAATGATGTTTCGTTCAGATTAATTTATATATGACAATATAACATATATATGTTATTCGTGACCATAATTTATCTACGTAATTTGATTTTAAATATATAATCATTGTACTATTGTAACACCCCGTACTTTTCCTATGTTGTGAGATAGTGTCTTAACACTATTGAGAGTACTGAGATGTCGAATTACGAGACTACTTTTTTTTTATGAGCAGATAAGACAGATTGTCTTTTAAATAGAGATACGAGTGAATAAACCGATGATGGAATTAGAGTGATGAGATTTGAGAAATGAGTTGAGATAGAGATGCTGATTGAATTGAGCTGAGATTTTATTTTATTTCCAACTACCGGGAATAGAGTTACCGGATACCGAGTTATCAGAGATTGACTGTCCTATTAAGAAAATGGGAATAATGAGTTGGAAATAGAGTCGAGGAAGAAAGAGTGAGAAACCTTGATAAATAGAGTCGGTCTGAGAGACGTTTAGTCTGTTTGTGTTTGCCGACTACTTTGATGTGATGATATGTGAATTTACGTGACTGATTGATTATGTGATTTTGTTACGTGAGTTATTTTAACCAAGTTATTATGATTTTTATTTGAGACTTTAGCACTTGGAATTTTTATTAAGTTTGCAAAGCAAGTGCAGTTTATTTTTACCGGAAAATCGAACGATGCAGGTTTATGGAAATTTTTCCAAGCATAATTTTTTTTAAATTATTTTTTTTTTCCTATGATGAGGAATATTATAATTGAGTGAGTGCACTAATATTAGTGCTATAATTATTTTATTTTGGTCACATGAATAATTATACTATGGTACTTTATTAATGAGTAATATTTCCATAGTTTTTGTGATTATTATTTAATCACCTTACTCACACTATTATTTTAATTTTCCTAAGCATGTGACTAATTCAATAAATTGCTAAGTGTAGAGATTGAGAGAGTAGAGATTAGAGAGAGTGTAGAGATTAGAGAGAGAGAGATCAAGGCATTAATTGCCAAATATTTCATAAGATTCTCAAATCCTCTTTAAAGATTCACAAATCTTTTATAAGATTACCAAGATCATTTCATATCTTGCAAATTCCTCTCTCTCCTTCTCCCCTAACTTTCGACCACCACCTCTCTCCCCTTCATCTCTCTACTTTCCACCATTTTCCTCCATTGATGCACCTTCGAAGCTTCACCAAAATATGCCAAACACATAAATCACCAACAAAATCCCACCTTAAACACCTTCCATCTCCTTAGATTCAAGAAGATCCATGGAGATTCAATCTTGAAGTTAGTAAGAGAAAATTTGATATTTGGTGTAAACTTGGGTAAGTAATCTCCATATTCATAGATTAGACTTGTATGATGTTATATGTGAGTATATTTGAAGGATTGAAGCAAGAAATCACCCCCTCTCTTATTCTTCAAAATTTTCGAAAATATGGGTGTTCCACCCTTCAAAAATTTTTCTTCTTCTTTCCTTGAATTGGGGTGAGAAAGATGATCTATGTGATGTTCAATGATGATTGATGTGTGTTTTCAAAAGCTATGCTTTGAGATACAAACTTTGATAAAGTTTAGTTTACCCAAAATTGGGAACTTTTGAGTTGATGGTTTAAGTGATGATTGATGATGAATATGAGTCCATGAGATGTATATGATGATGATCGATGGAGTAAATTGAGTATATGATGTCAAATGATGATTTTGATATGAGTTAGTTTACTAAAATTAGGGCTATGTGTATCTATGCTCTAATTTGTAAATTGATGGTTTATATGTGAGTTAAATGGGTTAAGATTAATAGATATATGATGAGATTAAAGATCCATGTGAGTTCATAAAATGTCAAAGAGTTTAGTTTGGTAAAAATTGGGATTTTCTTGTCTATGTGTTTAATAAATGATTTGGCTTAAAATATAGGTAATTGAACATGATGTTAGTGTTTTAATATGTTTGATTAAGTCTTTTCTAAGCTAAGTAAAATTTTGACTTGAGTTAGTTTATGAGAATTTTTGAGTTTTCATATCTTGAGAAGTCGACGATTGATAACATGAGGTCTATTTTGCTTATGACCATTATGTGAAAGTTGTCATGATTTATGAAGAGTTTATATGGATATATGAGTTTTTATTAGAGTTTAGTTGGCATGATAAAAGGGGATTTATTTGTGTAAAATGAGTTATATGATGTATGAAGTCAATAATGAATGATTGAGTGTTTTTGAGCATGAGATTGAGAAGAGGATTAAATTGATACGTTGTAGAAATGTTTTCCTTGAGATTTGAGTTAAGATGTAAAAGAGGAGAGTTAATTTGAGTATGATGAGTATTTTAAATGTTTTTGAATGTTTTTGAGTGTTATATGTGTTTAAAATGAGCTTTGGTTGGTTTTCTTTGAAGGAATGTTGAATTGAGCATTTAAGAGTTTGAGATGAGTTTTTGGTGATTTTTCGTAGGCTACTGACCTACCGTGATCGACGGGTTTTCGATGTCTAATGGCTTTGAAAATTTTACAGCATGTCCCTACATGAGTCTTAAGCACACCGGTAAAATTTCAAGTCATTTGGACTTGCTTTACTATTTTTATAAAATGCAAAACCAAATCTGCACATTTCTACCGGGAATTTCAGAGAACAGGGGACACAGTCATTCATTTCAGTAGCTTCCTGTGTGATCTAGCTTTCCAAATTTTTATGGTAACAACCTTACTGTATGGGCTAGATATCCACCAAATTTGAGCTCAGTTTGACAACGTTTACTATTTTGCAAAAATCAATGTTTCCGATTGCTCAAAACTGCCGAATATGGTAGACTGTGGTAAAAACGCCATATCTCCCAAACCACTTGGAGTTTCTGACTCTACTTTTTTTTAAATGAAACTAGACTCAAATACCTTTCTTTTGGTATGAGTCTGGAGTCCAGGAGATGTCGGAGTCAGAACGTGTTAAATTTTGAAGTTGAGTCAGTGGGAAAAACAGAACATGATTTGTTGATGTTTGATTGTACTTTCTTATGTGCCTTATGTGTTTATGTTGCCTAAGTGTTTAATGAGATTAGACGAGTCTTATATGAGAGATAAATCGAGACTTAGAACCATGATTTTCTTGAAACCTATCCTTGGACTTAAGGATTTGAAATGAGTGAAGAAGTTATGTAGAGTCGATTAAGAGATAGAATATAAGATAGAACATGAGTTAAGGCATGAGTTTTTGTCGTTGAGTTCTAATCGAGATTCATTTTATGACATGAACCTTCGATGATGACGATGATCCCTGAAGACACGAGCAGAGCAGGGAAGTAAGTAACTCCGCTTTGACGGGAGTTTTTGAGTAAGGTCTTCAGGTGGGCAATATTTTGAGTATACATATATTATTCGAGCTTTCTTAAATGATATAATGATGTTATGAGCTTATCAAATAATTTGAGATAAATGATGTTTGAGAAATGTTTGACTTGCCAATTTTTGATGTTGAGCTTGTATGTTACCCTCTACTGATGAGATGAGACGAATTCGGGTCCTGGGCAGTTGATAGCTATCCTGCCAGGGCTAGTGTACACTGAGGTGACTGTGAGCCGTTGAGCGAATCGGCCGGTCACGGTGCTTGAGAAGGAGGCCTACTTCTCAGTACCTTTGATGATGATGAGTTGTAGATGCGGTACATACATGATGATTACTTTGTCTGCAGACACTTATTTATGATGTTGATTATGAAAACTGCATGCACAGATTCTTTTAATGCTAACTTATTTCTGTGTATTGCTGAGATGTGGCAAGCTTCAAACTTATAGCTCTAAGAGCACCTTTCTTGTTTTTCGGCGTTTGCCCACTGAGTATTATGTACTCACGCCCTGCATGTATTTCTAAATGTGCAGGCTAAGCGAGGAGCGAGATTGGTCTGGTGCTGGCGGGGAATTGTTAGAGGATGTATTTACTTTATCGTATTTCCATTTTGACGATAAAGTCTTGATAAAGGATATACTTTAACTTTTCTTTTGAAGTTAAGCAATGTACTCACGGTTATATGTCTTCATACATATAATCGATTCGCCTTTTGCTGCGATACTCTGCATATTATGATTCCTTACGAAAAATGAGCGATACCCGTTTTGTTTTTGATCTTGAAATTCCTGATAATTAAAAAGTTATAACGACGTTGACGATTTTACCTTTGGGGTCATTTATGATGATTTTCCTTAGTATGCTTTGATGCGAGCTTCCGCTTAATGTTCGACCTATTCTACTTATCATTTATTCTTTTAAAAATAGTCGTATCGATACTCATACCCCACTATCACTAGTGTCGGGAATCGGGCTGCGACAACTATCTATCTCGAACTCAATTTTTTTCAGCACGACTTTAAATTTTAAATTTTTTAATAATGAATCATTTTGATGCTTAATGGTGCTCTGTGCTGCTTAATTTTATTTTCACTTTCATTTTCTGTGATGAACTTTTCTTTTTCGATAAATTCAATTTCTTTTCAAATATGTTAAGTCAGTTAAAAACGTATTGTTAGACGAGGTCCATACTACAATTATCAATTAACAACTTACTCCTATTTCTCTCAAAACGTCAATAATATTTCTCGTCATCAAATATCTCTAAGTGTTAAATGGTTTTGATGATTGTATTGTATGTATATATTTCAATCGTAATATTATATATGTATAATTGTTAAGTTGTTGATTAATATAGGGAGGAATAGGGATGACAATTATATTCACCAGTGACTCTGTGAGTACCTGACCCTAATATTATATATGTATATTAGTTAAGTAGTTGATTAATATAGGGAGGAGAGGAAAATGAAATGGCATCATTGACGGTGGTCGATTCATGTTTTTTAAAGGGGCAAAATAATATACCCATTCTGAAAGATAAAACATAAAAAATACCTATTTTTAATAAAACATATAAATATATCCATTTAGGATATTTTTGCCTTAATGTCGAGCATTAGTGTATTTTGCAGTGATGCTCGACAACTGATGCTCGACTTGTAAATGATAAATGTCGAGCATTAGTGTATTTTTTAATTGTGCTCGACTACAAATGCCCGATTGCTCGACTCGCAATGGTCGAGCATGTCCAACATTGGAGTATTTATCATTATTGCTCCACTCGCAGAAGTCGAGCATGTCGACATTAATATATTTATCACACATACGCAATGCTCAACATGCTCGACTAATGCATATCGAGCATTAGTGTATTTACCATTGATGCTCGACATGCTCGACGTGCATTAGTCGAGCATGTCAAGCAAAGTTCGCGATTTTAGTATTTTTTATGAATTAAGTAAGGGTAGTTTTGTGCTTTCAAGTTTAAAATGGATAGTTTTTATAGTTTTCTTTTATAGTGGACATTTTTTATTTTTTATCTTTGAGAATGGGTAAAAAGAATCATTAACCCATTTTTAAATTGGAGATGTAAAAAATAATTACGTACAGATATTTAATGATAAAAATAATACATCTCAAACGTAAAAAGATATTTAATGCGATGAGATTAAAACAGATTGAAGAAAATATTATTTTACTAACTTAAGACTAATTCTCGAACTCTCTCTCAACTTAACTCTATGACCTTGTTTGCCTCAAAAAAAAAAAAAAACACTGTGACTTTGTTTTTGTGGAGTTTCGTCTTTTTTCTGTTGTTTTTTCTTTCTTTTGAAAAAAAAAATGTTCTGCTTTTTTAATTTCTTATCATCATTTCTCTTTTCTTTAATTTTTTTTAACACATCCCTTCTTTTGTATTTGAATTGAAGAAAGAAAAGTTTAGAGCCCAAAAATAAATGGGTTGAATGAGAAATGCATTTTTTTGGGGGGTTTTTATGGCGGCTAAATATATAAACTTAATTTGAGATCATTTTGATTTTTCCCACAAACTTTGTAAGTTACCAAAAAATACATAAATTTAAATATTAGGGTTAAGTATCAAATAAGCCCCTATCATAGTGGCCCTTATCACATTTTGCTCCCTATAGTTGAAGTTGGGCCAACTAAACCCTCATACTAATTACTAAAATCGAACAATCGGGCCCTCTGCCCTAACGGTCAGTTAACGTCGTCCGTGTTCAATTTTTTTATATTAAACAATGGGCCCCACAATTAATATAAGCGCGGGTTTTCTTAACAACTCATGCCATACCAATCGTCCCTTCATCCTCTTCCCATTTCTCCTTCACCAACAAACCAGTGGATTCCAGAGAAGACGAGCGAGAGAAAGACAATCCACTTGAATTTGGCCATCGAGTCTCGATCAAGGTTAGTGGTAAACTTTCGGAGCATTCACTTTTTGGTGGAAAAAATGTTAATTTGTTGCAGAGCATGCAATTTTTTTTGGTTTTGAGAAGTTTTGTATTCTTATTATTTTCGTACATGCAACATGAATGTGAATTGATTTTTTTCTTTTCTTCTTCTTTCTGTTGCAGCATGTCTCGTGTAACCTAAGTTTTTAATTTATGGGATTTATGGAAGAAGGAATATGAAATTGCACCATTGAATTATGACGGCTATAATTCAGTAGAAATCGAAGAAAACTATGATAACATGAGTTATGACCGTATACTAGATGAATTTACTAAGTGTTATGGTAGTAAACCTAATAACATATATACTTTAGATGAAGAATATACTATTGAAAAGGGCTTAGTGCTACTTAGGAATGATGAGCATTCTAAGAAGGTGTTTGATTATCTTGCGTTACTTGGAGCATAGGAAATTCTTTTGTTTGCTAACCATGAAAGAGATCCCATGCTCCATATTACACCTTCACCTTTGTTTGATGAGGAAAATGGAGGGAATGACTTAGAGGATGTACATGGGTTGGAGATTGCAAAGGATGGTGAGGGGGTTGATGCTTCAGAGATGGGAGAAGGGGTAGACTTAGGAGACAGTGGGCTAGATGGGCAAGAGGGGAGGGATGAGGAAGAGGATAATGCTATAGATGTAAATGAAATAGAAAGTGAGAATGACGATGATGATTATGATTACACATTCACTAATCCTTTAGGGGTTGGTTCTGATTCAGAGACAGACTCTAGTACTTATAGTGAGAACATGACAGAGAGTGATGATGATTTAGTGAATGATAAAGCCATGGTTGGGTCTGTTGAACAGGGAGATGAAAGAAACTTTGAATTAGGCATGACCTTTGCAGATTCAAAGGAGGTTAGAGATGCTATTAACACATATTCTGTAAGATTTGGGTATAAGATTAAGTTTTTAAAGAATGAACCTAAGAGAGTTAGAGTGGTATGCATTAGTGAAAAAGGTTGTCCATTTGTTCTACTTGCATCAAAAGATGGGGAAGGAGGGCTTGATAATTAAGACATTGGTGGCAGAGCACAATTGTTGTAGGCAAAGAGAAGAGCCTAGTGCTTCTCAGTCATATCTTGCAAATTATTTCAAGGATGCAGTCTATAGGAATCTAGGTTTATTGCCAAGGATGTGCAGGGACATGTGAAATAACACCTCAAACTACATGTTAGTTTGGGTAAATGTAATAATCACGAAGCTTCAGGACAGTTACAAACAAGAGTTCAATATGCTGGTGGGTTACATTGAGAAGGTTAAAGAGACTAATCCTGTTACAAAGATGGAGTTGCAGTTGTCTAAGGATGAATTGGCTAATGGTAGGAGGGTATTTAAAAGGATTTTTGTGATGTTAGATGCTTGCAGGAAGAACTGGAAGGGGGGTTGTAGGCCTCTGATATCATTGGATGGTTGTCACTTGAAAGGTGTTACCTTTGGTTGCCTTCTCACAGCAGTGTGCAAAGATGGAAATGATGGTGTTGTTCCTATTGCCTGGGTAGTAGTGAACAAAGAGAACAAACATAATTGGAGTTGGTTTGTCAGTTGGCTGAAACATGAGCTTGAGCTTGGTGATGGCTTAATAGTGACTATAATGTCTGATGTGCAGAAGGTATGCAGTCTTTATTATTCACAGATATTATACATACTTATTGTTTGACTTCATATTTCCACAGGGATTGATGGAGGTAATTAAAATGCAAATTCCAGAGGCTGAGCATAGGTGGTGTGCAATACACATCTATGCTAATTGGAGTAAGAAGTGGAGAGGAGAATAACTCAAAAATAGATTTTGGATAGCATCATGGAGCTCATTTCATGAAGAGTTCAAACTGAGCATGGCCATGATAAGCTCAATCAAAAAGAGTGCAGCAGAGGATATTCTACATTATCCTCCACAGAATTGGTGCAGGGCATATCAAAGCTCCAGGTGTTGTACTTAAATGGTGGATAATAACATATCTGAGTTATTTAATTCTAGCATTATAGATGCTAAGCATAAGCCCATAATCAGTATGCTTGAAGATATTAGAGTCTTAGCCATGACTATGATTAGAGATAGAAAGGGCAGTGTTAATTCTTGGAAAGCTGATTGGTCTCCTGCCAGCATGAAGTTATTTGACATAGCAAAAATTGAATCAATGACATGCAATGTGATATGGAACGGTGAGGATGGTTATGAGATAGCAGAAGGTGATGATAAACATGCTGTCTCTCTAGATAACAAAATGTGTACATGTAGGATTTGGGAACTAAATGGTGTTCCTTGTTGTCATGCACTTGCTGCCATGTACTATTCTTCGTTGGATCCATTGAGTGTTATGTCCAACTGGTACCATAAATTAATGTTCATAAAGAGTTATGAGCATTCCATCAAGCCTGTTCCAGGAGTTAAGTTTTGGAAGGTTAGAGAATCTGATGGCATAGAACCCCCTCCTGTGGAGAATAAAATTGGGAGGCCAAAGAATATGAGGGTGAGGGCTCCGAATGAGCCTAGGAAGAGCCACAAACTATCAAGAAGGGGTCAAAAACAACACTGCAACATATGCAAGAGTGATAGCCACAAAAAGGGGGACTATCCTAAAAGACCATCTCAGGTTTTATTTACTGGATTGAGTTATTGATTTGCTTGTCCATTTGTTCACTAAGTTATTGATTTGCTTCCATATTTATTAGGCTGCATAGGGAACACAATGTTCTACTTCAACTCTTCCTACCAAGAGGGCTGCTAAAGGCATTGGATTGTATATCAATCCTGTGAGTGGTAGGACAGTTCTAAATGTAAGATACTACAAGCTACTTGTTCATTTGATCCTACATTCATCTCTGAATACATATATGCTAACATTATGTTATTGTGAACCACAAAATAGCCCAGGATATCACAGTCAGTTGTGATAGAAGAGGGTACCCCCAGAGATCATGACTCTAACACAAGATTTACAATCCCAAATGAGCAAGAGCTGAGGAAAGAAAAGAGAAAGCAGACGGCAAGCAAAGGAGAGGGAGAGACATCCAAGGTCAGGAAGATGGCCTCCAAGCCATTCAAGGCTCCAAGAGGCAAGGGAAAACAACAGCATGAGCAAGCCATACTCAAGAGATCACCTTGTGGCAAAAATGTGAATTCAATTGTTGGATCAGCAAGTTGAATTGACATTTTAGTAGCTTGAAATACTTGTGTTTTGATTATCCTATGTTAGCTTTTGTCTAAGAACATGAAACACTGGTTTTTGATGGGGAAAGGTTGTTAGTTTTGAACATATTTTTGATACATTGGATTTCAGTTAATGTCATTGAATGAAAGACTGGTTTTTGATTTGCAGTTGATATGCATTTACCATCTCTTATTACTATGTCATTTAATCTTTTTCTTTCTTCATTGGATTTCAGTTTACAACAAACAAATAACCATGTATGTATACTTCAGTCATTTCAGTTTAGAGCAAACAAGAGCCATGTATATATGTAATCCAAACTGATAATGCAATTCAATACCATAATAGGGTGCATTTCATTACCAAAATATAGTACTTAGCCAAATTACAAAGAGAAATTATGCTAGTAAAACATATGCTAACATCAACCAAGAACCAAGCAAGATATATGTAAGTAATCTACTTTTCTTCCTAATTTTCCTTGAATCTTTTTTCATAGCTTGCAAAACATCCCAAAGCTTAGCAATTTCAGTCTCCACATCCATGGCTGCCGAGCTTGAGCTAATTTCCTTCATCTTTATGAGCTTGAAATTATCCTTATTCAACTCATTGATTACTTCTTTTGCTCTTTCAGTGAGTGGTTCGTCCAACCAATCAAAAAGACCACAATTCTTCATCTATAACAGGAAAAAAACAGGGAGTTCAAGCCAACAACTTCAACATAAACATAGGTAATCAAACTCACGAACATACCTTCCAATTTTAACATCCATAGAACCTCCTACCAGGGTTTTCGTCCGACAAAAATGTCATTATCGACGCCCTCAACCTTTTACCTTCAAATTTGCACTCACAAAACCTTGGGTAATCCGAACCCTCAAAATGACGTCGACCGCGAGAAGAATTCGACCCATACCCACCGGAATCTGAGTTAAAACTCATATCTCTCCTCGAAATGTAAGAACACAGAGAAACCCTATACTAATTTCACGTAACTACGCAAAATACTCTGGAATTCAACATCCTTCTAAGTAATTTAGGGTTCTGATGCTCGACCCAAAAATCCATAAATTAAAAGGGGGGTTTAAGTTAGTTAACAGTGGGGCCCACCGATTAAAATAATAAAAAAAATTAAAAACGGATGGCGTCATCTCGTTGTTAGGGCAGAGGGCCTGATTGTTCGATTTTAGGTAGTATAAGGGTTTAGTTGGCCCAACTTCGACTATAGGGAGTTAAACGTGACAAGGGCCACTATGATAGGGGCTTATTTGATACTTAACCCTAAATATTATAACAATTTTTTCACAATTCAAACTTCAGTTAAAATTGAATATGAGCTATTGACGCACAAATACATAAACTTTAGCTCATAGTGGAAAAATTGCTACAACTTGTATAGGTCATGAAGTACTGAATAATACGATCGTTCATTAAATAATTTTTTTAATTCTTTTTGGAACGTCCAAAAATAACTGCATAGTTATTTCTAGACAATACCCTCCACTTATAAATATTTTTTATATATAAATTAACAATATTAAATAAAGAAATTTAAAGGCCATGCCACATGGGACTCAAACGAGTCAAACCCAAGACCTTTGGCCATAGGCATTCACCCCTTACCACTTGGCCAACACACGCACACAAATAAATACTTTATTTATCCTTACTTTTTCGTCACTGCCAATATTAATTCTCATCACTCCCAATATACTTAACAGCTACAACCGATTCGACCATTGAAAGAACTCATTTTTTAATGCCCAATGTACTAAAAAATGTTTTTTTTTATTTTTTATCACTCCCTTCTAAGAAGTTCTTTAATGGTCGGAGAAAATAATACTCCATCTGTCCATCAATTTTTGACTCATTTTATCATTTTGACCCGTCTACCAATTCTTTACCATTTCATTTTTAATACTCCCTCCGTCCACAAACTTTGGTGTGGGCACGGAGACTAAGAAAACTGAAAAGGTGATGTGGATGAAATAAAAGGGTAATGGTTAATATATTAGATTACTTTTACTAATCTTAGATTAGGAGATCACTATTGCTTTGTTGATTTATTCTCTTTTTTCTCTCCTTGTCTCTATTCTCGTTGATCTCTCTCTCTCCATCCTACCGCCGTCTTCACATCTCAAGTGAAAATATTGAAGAAACCAAGTCAAACCAAACTGACCAAGATTTTGTCGGGATTAAGTTTTGGACAGCAGATCAAATCCCACAAATCAAATATTCCTACGCCCAAAACCCCCAAGTGAACAAATTTCATCAAAAAAAAAAAAAACCAACCGCGGACAAAACTAAGAACACCACATCCAAGATCAGTTGAGAAAGAGAGGTAAGAAAAAACTCATCCTTTGAAAATTCAGTGAATACCCACTTCACAAAACAACTCGAAGCAGCCAAACAACACATAAATTAAAACTCTAAACAAATGCAGAGCCCCCAAGGATATACCCTCAAGGACTTGAGCCCTAACTCCTTTCTTCGCGGATGGATTCCGGCCTTCAGTGGCAGTCTGGGCTCCGATTAAGAGATTTTGAAAGCCGCCACTTTGGTTCCAACAGGAACAACTCCGATTCAGAGAGATGGAAGTTCGCCGCATCGGATTCCGGCAGGAATGGCGCCGATTCAAAGAGATCGAAGCCGTCGCTTCGGATTTTGGTAGGAACGGCGCTGATTCAGAGAGATCGAAGCCGCCGCTTCGGATTGTGTCATCGTCGACTCCGATTCAGAGAGATCGAAGGTCGGGAATTTCGTCATCGTCTGACAGATTCAGAGAGAGGAAAGCCCTCAGCTTTGTATTCTGGCGATTCAGAGAGAGGGAGGCACGCTGCTTCGGATTCCGACAGCAACCATGGCGCCGCTTCGGTTTTCGGCTGCATCGCCTCTGATCCAGGGAGAGGGAGCAACCACGGCACTTCTGAGCGATCGAAAGCCACCGCTTCGTATTCCGGCGGCAACGGCTCCGATTCAAAGAGAGGGAAGCGCGCCGCTTCGGTTTCCGGCAGCAACCATGGCGTCGCTTCGATTTTCGGCACAATCGACTCCATTTCTGGTGGAGAATAAAACCAAGTGACATAGTGTAGCACAATACCCTCCATCAAAGATGAAGGGTAATTAGTCTCTGAGAGATTCATTGAGTAACAGAAAGAGGAGCACGAGACAGATGAAGATGAAGAGAGGCAGACGAAGAGAGAGAGACTATAGATCTAGGGTTTCTTCCAGAGAGAGCCGATACAGATCTAGAGTTTCTTCCAGAGAGACGAAGACAAAGAGAGAATGGCTGGTAGTTCTAGGGTTAATTCAAGCGAGAGAAAGATGAAGAGATCGGATGGAATTCTCTAGAATGGCATAAATGAGGTGCTCGATTTTTAACTTATTTAATTAGTTAGTGTTAGTGAATTAATTAAGGAAATAATTAAGTGGGTTAAAAAATGAGGAGGAATAATTAATGGCAAAGGGTAGTAATTTTAGATAGCAAGGAAGGGTAAAAGGGTATAAATAGCATAATGGGGCTTTAAATAGTGGACAAATTTTTAAGGGC
This sequence comes from Salvia miltiorrhiza, assembly GCF_028751815.1. Classification (NCBI taxonomy): domain Eukaryota; kingdom Viridiplantae; phylum Streptophyta; class Magnoliopsida; order Lamiales; family Lamiaceae; genus Salvia; species Salvia miltiorrhiza. Next base: position 32,199,110 of record NC_080388.1, read on the forward strand.
AAGTAGGGCTTTAAATTGTGGACGGAGGGAGTAGTAACTTTTTACACTCACAATAATCTCAACCATTTCTTAAAATCCGTGTCACTATGAAATGAGTCAAGAAATGGTGGACGGAGGGCGTAAAAATTAATATTTTAATATATAATACTCCCTTCTTCCGAATTATATATAATGTCACAATAGAAATGAATACAAAAATTAAGAATAAAGTGATAAAGAGTATAAAGTGGATAGAGATGGGTTATTTTTAAATTAAAAAAAAAATTATTACACTTCATACTATTCCTACAAAATTGTTATAAATAAAATAAATTAAAAAGGGAAAATGTTAATTATAAATAGGAGAAGAGAACACTATTAAAAAGACAAAAAAAATTGGGGGTCGAGCTGTACCCTCAATGCCCCACTCTGCATCGGCCATCATCGATCTCAACCAATGTAAAAGAGGCAAAGTGAATCTTCGAGGGGCTGGTAAGTTGAAAAATAGCAATATGATGGAATTTTTTACCCTGTCTCTGTCCACACGATTTTCGAAGTAATATTGTACTCTCCTCTCTCTCTCTCTCTCACACACGCACGCACGCACACACGCAAGTTCGGTGGAGGGGGGACCTCTCTAGCTCTCATTTTCTCGATGCCAAATGAATACCTGCAAATGAAATCCCTTACGCATGCATGCATATGGTGGCTTATTTGTTGTAGAACAAAGAGTCTTTGTATTAATTATGTGATTACATGTCCCCTTGGGATGGTCTAGTGGTTGGGGTGGTTACCTGTCCTCCAAGAGGTCACAGGTTCGAGTACTCTCGGCCACAATAATCACTAGGTGGGGTGTGTGTGTGATTTGTATTATTTACAATGTAATTTCATAAAAAAAAATTATGTGATTACATGCAAAATCTGCAGCTCGCATTGCTTTCCTTACAAATGAGTTTGGAATTAAGAAATGTGTCAAGGCCCTTGAATTAATGAGCTCGGGGTAGATTCAACTTGAATTGACCAAAGCTTGATTTTATAGAGTGGGTTCGCCTTGTAGTACAAGAAAGGAATAATTAATTAAAGCTTTATTTATCAATTTACACTTCGTTTTGTATTATATAAAATTCCATATAACACATTTTTCCTTGGACAAGCTACTCTCTCCGTCTATGAAAAATATAACACTTTTATTATTTTTTATGTCTACTAAAAGTACGACACTTTTCTTTTTAGAATATGAGTTCATATTTTTTCCTTATTTTTTATCCTTATAAACATCCCCTATTTACAAAAAATTCACTCTTAATTTAATCTCAACCACTCATTTTAAAAGTATCATACTTTTGATAGACGAAATGAGTATAATTTTATACTTAAAGGGTCTTTACTTTGAGATATAAGAAATGGATAAGCTCCATCTACCACCTTATACATCATTTACTTTTACGTAATAAAAAATTCGAGCAGCTAGTATAAATTTTCGGGTAACACTTTTTTCCTTGAGAAATGGATAATTTTATACCTAAAGAAAGATGGTATAATTTTATACCACTTTATAAAAAATGGATAAATATATTATCATTAAAACCAAATAAGATATAAAAACTATGATCATCACGTTAAGTGATAAATTGATACCTCATTGTATTATCCATCTATTTAGAGGGACAAAAAACAAACACACTCAAAGGTGAGTGTCATAATTTTTTATCACCTTATAAAAATTGAGATAAATATATTATTATTTAAAATAAATAAGATATAAAATATGATCCTCACTTTCAATGATAAATTCATAAAAAGAATAAAACACCAACACATCCATCAAGTAGCATCTTAACATTTAAGATAGGGTTAAGGTACAAATCCACCCATAAACTATACACCCCTAGAGCGTATACCCCCCATTCTTGACCTTGACCCAAATACACCCCCAGAGTCCATAAAAATGGTGCATTTAAATCCAGCAAGTTAGCGGCCGTTTCTTGCCGTTAACTTATTGGGTTTAAATGCACCATTTTTATGGACTCTTGGGATGCATTTGAGCCAAGGTCGAGAATGGGAGAGGGGGGTATACGCGTAAGTTAACTTAAATTTTTGTTGTTTTTTTTTTTTTTTCTAAGTGACGTCGACTTGATTTCGATCCCAATCGGCGGCGGAGAGGGGATCTCCTTCCCTTACTATCTCGATCCCATCGCAATCGGCGCATACGACGCCGTTTCGAGGGGAATTTTCGTCTCCTCCTTAGCTGGCAACGATAGCCCCAACAGTTGGCGCCGACACAATCGACCGTGATTTCCCGCCGACATCATCCTCAGTGATGGCAGAAAATTCTCCGGCTTGTCCCTCTATTTCGGGGTGCCTCTCAACAGCAAAATGCACAATTTAATTTACTCGGGAGACGGCGATGATGACACAACAAAGGGGGAAGCTGTTGGTGTCGGCACTGGGGGTGAGCTCATTGGCACTGGTGCCGGTGGAGCGGTCACGACGGGAGGTAAAGCCAGAGAAGTTGAGACCGGAGAGATAACGATGAAGGTCGGAGTTCTGGCGAAGGCTGGCTGGAAAAGTTTTAAAGGGTGAAATCCATAATTTAAATTAAAAAAAAAAAAAAAAAAAGTTAACGGAGAGATAACGGTGTTAACTCGCTGAGTTTAAATGCACCCTTTTTATGGACTCTAGGGGTGTATTTGGGTCAAGGTCGAGAATGGAGGGTTATACGCTCTAGGGGTGTCTAGTTTAGGGATGGATTTGTACCTTAACCCTTTAAGATATACATAAATTTAGAGGCACGAGCTTTGTAGCTTAATAACACATTTTATAATCTATAATCTATCTATACTATATTAAGAAGGGAGTTTTAATTTCAAATTGATTTCAAATCAATTTTAAAATTGAGTGGCAATTCAATTTCAAATTGATTTAAAAATTGAGTGGCAATTTTGTAGTTAGAATAAAATTGAAGGTTTATTTATAAGCTATACATCTTTTTATTTTTCTTTAACTTATTATTATTATTATTATTATTATTATTATTATTATTATTATTATTATTATTATTATTATTATTTTTAAATTGTGAAATTCGACTAATTATAAAATATTTGATATGCATATCAAATTAAAGATTATGACATCAGCTTTAATTTAATATATGTTATGTAAATATTATACTTAAAATATAAAAATTATATTTGTTTAAAAATTAAAATTTAAGAAAATTCTCTCTCCTCTCTCCTCTTTTTTCTTGAATAAATCTTTTTTTTCAATTATCTTTTAATTTATATTGTTTTCTTTTTTTACAATATCAATTTTTATTAATATGAATTATTCTTTATTATTTTTATATTAAACTAAAATATATTTATCTTAAATTATACTCTATTCCGCTTCAAATGACCCAAAAAAATTGGTTACAAAAATTAAGGAATGTGTGATTAATGTGTAAAGTGGTGGTGGGACCATCCAAAAAGTAGTGTTAAATATTTTTAAATTTGGGTTGGATTAGTTGAAGTAGGACAACCCAAAATAAAAATTAGGTCATTTAGTGGGACAGAGGGAGTGGTATTTTTAATTATATTTAGAATTTTTATATAATAATCAAATTAATATCAATTTTATATATAATAAAATATAAAAATATTTCTGTGCGTTGCACGAGTGCAAATGCCAGTAATATATTAAAAAGCAACTTTTAGTTTGAAATAAATTTCAAATAAATTTAAAAATTGAATGGTAATTTTGTTGTTACAATAAAATTGAAGATTTATTTATTTAATACTGTTAATTTATCAAAAAAATAATTGAAGATTTATTTGTAAATTATATTTTTTTATGTTTATTTTCTTTTTCTTTAACTTCGATTTTTTGTTTTATTTCTTTTCAAAATTATGAAATTCGATTAATTATAAAATATTTAATATGCATATCTGATGTGTATATTTTAGTTGTTCATATTTTTGAATTATTTTGTGCTTTAATGGAATTTAATATACACAATTAAGTGATTTTTGGTGCAGGAATTAAAGAGATTGATGTTGATGGAGTTGTATCAGGAGAAGTAGAAAAGAAGCAATTTTGATGAATTATTTATGAAGAACCAAAAAGATGCTAGAAATTTATTATCATAATATTTATACTTTATTTATTTATAATTAACTTTGTAAGCCCATTAGAATTGGTGGGCCATTAGGAAAATTCCTTTTTGTAATCTCTCGTGTGGAACTTTGCAGAGGCATGGGTATATATATACCTTTGACCTTGGCTTGGAAAAAATTAAGAAGTCAGGCGGCTAGGTAATTAGTTTAGGAAGGAGTTAGTTTTTTTACTTTGGCTATCTACTGGCGGCGGAGACGAAAGCAATTCAAGAGGAGTATTTTTGCATTATTTTCTTTCTTTCATAATTTATTTTTAATTTGCTCTTCGTGTTGTGGATCGATTCATTCTATAGAGTTTCTGGTGATAAAATTCTAATTCATATTTTAATTCTTTAAATTATTATTTATGTGTTCTTTATATTTCATTGTGTTTTATTTAATTAGTATGAGTAGCTAAATCTTTAATTCGACAAGAATAATGAAGTATTGATTTAATAATTTGTGACACCTAATTGGATTTAAAATTGGTTCCTGTTGATTTCGATTTATTCCTTGTGTTTAAAGATAATTCTGATTTTATTTAAGCATGATCAATTTAAGTTTAATTGGATTACAGTCAATTAGCACATCCAATCTGTAATTGTTGGAATGTTGGGAACTTAATGGAATATCCTAATCCTTATTTTGATGATACCAAAATCCATAGGCTTTGATTGTAATAGACTAGAACTGTTCGAACTCAAGTGTTAAAGTTCTTTTCTAGTTTAGTTGCGGTTCTGAAGACTGAAGGACTGAAGACTAAAGACTGAAGTTGCCAACTGAAGTATCAGTTGAAGAATTAGTCTTGAACTGATTACTTAATGCGTGCCACGTGGAATCAGTAGACTGATACTAAAGTCAAGTATCAGTTAAACATTCTTCCTCGTACTGAACCTCCAACGTTCAAAGGAAGTCACGTACTCCAGAAGTACAGCCGCATTAAATGCAGAGATCTCAGGATCATCCTTTCTCTGCAGAGGTCATTCCTATTTGGTGGCTACTTTATCAGAGACGTCGCATCTCCTGCTCCTCAACATAGCCGTTCTCACCAAACAAGGAACCTCGAAGATTGAAGCCTCAACCCAAATTCAAATTGCTCTCCAACGGAAGAATTCTTGAAGACCTTCTCCGCCAACGGATCTATTCAAGACCTCTCCAATAAATAGCGCTGGAGGATCACTTCAATCTTCACCGATTCAACAACATAAGCTGAAACTCTGCCAAAATTGTTTCTCAGCCAAAGCTTAACCTCTCCAAAGCTTAAATCGAAGAAGAGAATACCAAAGCAAAAAATAAGTCACTGCTGATTACATATATTCTCTTAGACCTTAGGCAAACCTCTGTTTACCCAGAGCCTAGGTCAAAACTAACTCCAAAGAACTTGTTCTTTGAAGTTTAGTTGGCAAGATTTCAAACCTCCCTTCGACCGATAGAATCGAGTGTTTGAGTTGAAAAGGAGTTCAGGAAGGTACTCTGACTCCGTGAGATCATAGTGTCAGTTCGTGCTAGGAGTGAGAAATCCAACACGAGTGAAGTCGTTGGTACTGACGATTGGATCTTCAGTTGTTTCGGTTGTGTGCACCCGGCAAAGCACACGGATATGTTTGCAGTGCACCCGTAAGCACTTGCGGAGTAAAGTTATTGGTCTAATCAACCGACCGTGGATGTAGGAAGTATTTTCCAAACCACGTAAAAATCTCTGTGTTATTTACAGCTTTCAGTTTTACTTTCCTACTTGTGTTCTTACATTTGATAAACTGAATACTGATTATTTGCAAAGAGAAATTAAAGACTAACAACGTGCTCAACGAAGGCTATTACGAAACAAAAGTATTTCCATTGCGTATGTTATCAGTCTGACTGATCTATCCTCTGATAGTCAGGAAGATTTATAACATCTATGTTTTAACAAACTCGACTGAAGCCTAACGTGCATCAGTTAAGTTCTTGTGACTTAACTGATAACTCATTACTGAAGAGACTTTCAGTATCAGTCGTCAACCCTGTTTTGGTCAAAACTCTTTTCAGTAAACAGATGTCTAAGTTTGTGTGTAAAGTTTCGTTTTGATCTCTATCTTGAGATCCATCTAATTTCATAAAAATAGCCTAAAGGTGTATTCCCCCCATACACCTATTCGAGACCCTCCGGACCTAACAGTAGCTGCTGCTCGCCGGAATCGGAGAAAAGGGATTTGGTGTTGGGGATTTAGGGCTGAGAAGAGAGGGAAGTCGGGGGAGATAAGCGGAGAGGCGGCGGTGGCTGGCTCTTCGCCGCTGCTACCGTCGACTGTGGAGTCGAGAGATATAAGGGCGAGGGAGATGACTGACCGGCAGTTCTTCACCGGAGGAGACAAGAGGTGAGTTTATTTTCCTTCAAGAACAAGGGAAAGATCCTGCTTCAATCTCTAAGAAATGAGGAGATGAGTTTTCACGACATAATGACATATCGGAGTTTGAAGAAAATTTTCTAGTTCGAAGAACAATGTCGCACTGTTAGAAAGCTAAGGTCGTGTATGTTTCAATGCCACTGAAGAGTCGAGTGGAGTGAAAGCCTAACATCCAAACTAGAATATCCAGATTTGCAATTTCGAGGACGAAATTTTTATAAGGAGTGAGGGACGTAATACCCCGCCCATTTATATTAAGTTTATAATGTATTTTTAATTTAGATTAGAATGATTTACGCCGGCAAAATAAAAAAAATAATTTATTTTTAATTCCAACAAAATCTATTTTTCAAAAGCTTCTTATAAAATTTAGTCTTTTGAATTTTGTGCATTGCAAAAACGAATTATATGAATATGAGATTATTTTATATGTTAGCATTGATTTATATATGATTTAAATTAAAGTTTATAATAGGCTTTAATTAATTGAATGTGTTGGGCTTGACAAATATTTATTTGGGCCTTCAGAAAAAAAAAATTGTTTATATATTTAGCATTCATCTTTAGCCCATGAGTCTTTTATTTTGGAGCCCAACCCACCTCAACCTTAAGCCATCAACTCAATTGCAAGTACGCATCTCACCCATGCCTTAGCTCCTCTTTTCACTCATTCACCCATGCTTGCTACTGCAGCAAGTACCTTAACCTGTTCATCCTACTCCCTTAAATATCTCCTTGTTCATCTATTTCCTCTCCCCAACAACGAAATTCAAACAGGTAAAGACCTCATTCTTTCATCATTTCTCTTGAATCAACAAAAACAAGTTCTTAACTATTTTCTGCAGAGACAAGATCACCATACATAATGACTCAACTAGAAACACCTCTAGATTGACTTGCAATAGGACAAGGACACTCTAGCAGTGGTAAGTTAACACAATATCGTCTCTCAAGGAAGATCTTTAAGGGCTTTTAGTTATGTCACAACGAAAGCAATAAACTTTGATTATTAAACTAAGACTTGTAAAGTAAACTTAACGTGAAAGTAAACTTGTAATTAAAAACTTAATGACAAACTGAACTTAGAATTAACTAGGCGAAATAAACTATTAAACCCTAGGCAAGATTAAACGATTAAAGCAACTTAATAATTTAAATGCGACTAAACTAAGAATTTAAGGACTTGTAAATTAAAGCTTCTAATATACTAGGGATGAAACTAAATTGCATAATTTAAAGAAAAGCATAAACATAATGAAATTGCATAATTTAAAGCAAGACATAAAACGAAAGTGCAGAATTTAAATAGCATAATTTAAAGGAAAGCATAAACATAACAAAACAAGTAAATAAACGTAAATACGAAATACCATAAACTTCTCGAAGGTGCAACCACTATCACTTGATCACAACTCGAAACAAAAACTAAAGTAAAACCAAACTTGAAAATAAACTAGAACAAAAACCTTAAGAACTTGAAGAACTAAGAAAACAGTAAAAAGCCTAAGGGGGGTGTATTCGTTGTGGATTTCCACAAACTTTAAAAAGTCCATGGAATTTAAATTCCATGGAATTCACATAGATTCCAGACGACTTTCAAAGAATTCGTGGTTGGATTTCACCCCGATTTTCACTGATTTTCGAAGACTTTACGGGATAATTTTGGAATTGAATTCCATGAAACCAGGGCCCGCGGAGAACCAGCGCCCGCTAGAAAAGACCCAGCGACCGCTGAGTTCCAGCGAGCGCTGGAAACCCAGCGACCGCTGGGATTTACACATAATTATTAGCAATTCCAGCGACCGCTGGGATTTACCCATAATTATTAGCAAAACAGAAAATTAAGAGAGGTCTATTGAATCTTCATTATGTTAGCTGGGATTTCGAAGTACGTTAGCTTCAGTTGCGTTAATATTCATTATGTTTGTCTCCAATCAACTTGTAGCTGAATCTTGGTGTCTTGGAGTTGGAAGACAAGTGACTACCCTTGATTTCTTCAGATTGGAGATTCCTGATTGGCTTCACCGAGCCACTATCAGAATAATTGCCATAATTCCTGCACTTTTCTGTGTTTGGAATTCAGGAGCTGAAGGTATATTTCAACTCCTGATCTTTACACAGGTTGTGGTTGCTCTTCTGTTTCCATCTTCTGTAATCCCTTTATTTCGAGTGGCTTCCTCCAGATCGATTATGGGAGTATACAAAAATCCTCTTCTGGTGGACTTCTTTGCTCTAGCCTCCTTTATTGGCATGCTGGGTTTAAAGATTGTGTTCGTTATTGAACTGGTATTTGGAAGTAGCGATTGGGTTGTTAGTTTAAGGTGGAACATTGGAAGTAGTGTGCCTATTTCATATATCATTCTTCTGAAAGTTGCTTTTGCCTCCTTATGTTTGACGCTTTGGCTGGCAATTACCCCATTGAAGTCTGCAAGTTCTAGTGTAGATACACAGGCATTGAAGTGGGATGGTAAAGTTGCTGTGATTGATCCATCTGTAGAGAGAGGCCCAACTGAAGTTAGTGAAGTCCAACATCAATTGGAAAAGTGTGTGGAAAAGCAGGAAGCTGCTTTATCATCTGAGAGATTCTCTGGGAACCATCAGAACTTACGGACTCCACCTCCAGATTTGAATTTGCCTGAACAAGCCGTCGATCTCAGGCAGCTCCAGGCCGCGACTCCAGCGAAGCAGTAGCGGTAGTCGGCGGCGATCTCTACTCCGGGCGAGCAGCAGCAGCTCCAGCGGCGCTCGTCGGCCCAAGCGGCGGCGACGACGTTGGACTTCGCCGGAGTCAGAGATGGAGGGAGAAAGAGCCGAACCGTGTGAGAGAGAAATATGAGTGTCAGTAGAAAGTGAGAGAGAGAGGCGAGAATTCTAAAAAAAAAGGGTGAGAAGGGACTTTAGAGGGTAGATGAACGAATTCTGTATCTCTTGTCAGCGCTCGCTGGCTTCTTGGCCGCGGGCGCTGGGACTCAGCGCTCGCTTAAAACTTCATGGATTTCAATTCTCGTGGTTCTTGGCCGGATTTCAACGTGTGTATTTTTTGGATGAAATCCATGAAAGTCATTCCGGATTTTAAGTCAATGGAATAATAAATACACCTAGATTTGTATGGATTTTAAAAAGTCTTGAACGAATACACCTAGATTTATATGAACTTTTAAAAGTCTTGAACGAATACACCCAAATTTCTGCAGACTTTTAAAAGTCTTGAACGAATACACCCAGACTTTTAACACCCGTAAGTCTTTGTTGCCTTGCGGAAGGATGATTCTTCAAGGTGGAACGAAAGATTAGGGCAAATGAGTGATTATTACAATGAATATTAAGACCCTATTTATAGACTTCATTCCAACCCTAATTACCATCAAAATCGGCCCAACAAACTTGGCTTAAGGAAATAGAATCGTAACAGGGAAGGAAAGTCCGACTGGAAACGTGCTCTGCAAGTATTGGCGGCTCTGGCGAAAAATCGCCTGCTCTGAAATTGTGTTAACTCTGGCGCGTCAAGTCAGAGCTGGAAGTACGCTCTGGAAAGATATGTTGATTCTGGTGAAATATGTTAACTCTGTAGAAATAAGTTGACTCTGACGCGTAAAGTCAGCTCTGAAAAATTGTACGCTCTGGATAAGATCGGCTCTGGAATGTTCAAATCTGGAACCTTAGCTCTGTATCGGCTCTGGAATGTTCAGATTTGGAACCTTAGCTCTGTCGAGTCTTAGCTCTGCTCTGACAAGTTTGTTATGATAGTGAAGTTCAGCTCTGTAGATGGTCAGCTCTGGCTGGCATTTTCGTTCTGCTCTGGCGCGAACTTTTCCGCTCTAGCGCGGGCTTTTGAGCTTTGGACACCAGTTTGTACCTAAGTACCCAATTCTAAACCAAAATCTCCAAAATATCACTTTTCCATCTTTTAAATCAAAATCTCATACAAAGCATAAAACAAACCCATAAACGCACCAATTTCAGAATATTTAACTACAAATAAATGTAAACCCCCAAATTAAGAACAAGCATAATCACATAACATACAATCAGCTGCATCTTCTTGCAGAAATCATTAAATCAAGGTTTTACCTTTAAACCCCTCTTTCAATCTCTTCCATTGACTAATCATGATTCAAACACCATTAGGACTTTGCAAATCAACTCACCCAGTCATACAAGAAAAACAAAGAAATCAAATTTTACATGTTGTATTGACTGAACAAGAGGAATAAAAGTAGATTGCAGCTGTAAAAATTCAAACTTGAGTCTTGGTTTTGGTTGTTGAATGTTGAGTGTTGTTGCTGACTGTTTGAAGTCGAGGGGCAGAAAACGGGCCGCGCGGTGGTGGCGGCTCCTCGCTGCTGTCGCCGGTAGTCGGAGCAAAGAAGAGTGGGAATCGGTGGTCTCGGGGCTAGGGCTCAGACGGCGCCTCCGTTCGAAAGCCGAGCGGTGGTAGCTGGCCGGTGGTGTGTAGGTGTGCCCTATTTTCAGTCGGAGAAAGAGAGTCGGGGAGGCGGCTATAGTCGTCGGGGATTGAAGAGAAATACAAGGGAGGTGTCTAGATCTAGTGCTCGGCGGCGGCGGCGGCGGCTCGGTCGTCGTTTCATCCGGAGCAAAGGAAAGGGAGGCTTTGAGGCGTGCGGCGGTGGCTGGCTTCACTAGCTGCTGCTGCTGCTGCTCGCCGGAATCGGAGAAAAGGGATTCGGTGTTGGGGATTTAGGGCTGAGAAGAGAGGGAAGTCGGGGGAGATAAGACGAGAGGCGGCGGTGGCCGGCTCTTCGCCGCTGCTACCGTCGACTGTGGAGTCGAGAGAAATGGGGGCGAGGGAGATGACTGACCGGCGGTTCTTCGCCGGAGGAGACAAGAGGTGAGGGGCGAGGGTGTGTTCCTGGTGACTAGTGTGTGTGAGGAGGAGAGGGACAAAAGGGGTGGGGGAGACGCAGGTGTGAGTGAGAGGGAGTGATAAGGGGTTAGGGCTTGGACCTTTGGGTATTTTGGGCTGCATTTTATTTTAATTGGGATGTGTTTATATTTTAACTTGGGCTGCTCATATTTTATTTTGGGCTGCGAATTTTTAAAACAAAAACATGGGCTTCCACTTAATTGTTAGACTTCTTTAATTGATTTATTAATTTGACTCTTTAATTTGAGTTTAATTAATTATTGTTAGAAAAAAAATTGCATAATAGTATTTTTCTTATTATGTGCATATGTTATATATTTATTTATTATACGTTTCAAGAACAAGGGAAATTTGCATCAAAATTTTGGCATAAAATCATTTATGATTAAATTGACTTTATTATTAATCCAATTATTAAGAAAATTGAGTAAAGATATTGTTGGTGTCCTTAGCTCACGAGTTAGTTTTCAATTATTATTTATTAAATTTTGAAAATCCGACTAAGTGAATCATAGGATGATAAGCACTTCACTATGACTTAAAATTAGATTCAGGAGACTTATTAAGATTATAGATTCCTTGTAGGCTTTGTGGATCGTGAGGACTAGCACTGCTATACTGTAACACCCCGCAGTTTTCCTTATTATTTATTTTAAGGATTCGCTATTAGAGTATCGAGATTCTAGCATTAGCTTATTAGGGATGAGAATGTTTTTTAAAAATGAGATTGAGATGTGGATATTTTAGAAGTTGATGATAGAACTAGTGGGTGAATCTTTAATAGAATGAATTTTTGATAGAAATGCTGATTAAATTGAGGAGATGATGTAGTTTATGTTTCCGATAAAGGAAGCTTAATTATTTTTGAGATGATTTATAGTGTTAAGTTAAGAGGATACCTGGCTAGATATAGAGCCGAGGTGAGTGAGTGAGACTTACTATAGAGATATAGTCGGATTTGGGAGATGAGTAAATTGACGTGAGATCTTGACTATTTTTTTTTTGTGACATTTGTGTGATTTGTGTGAGATTAATTGTTTGACTGTTATGTGACTTATTTGTTACGTGCGCTTGTATGACTGAGTGATTATGATGTTCTTGAGAATTATAGCATGTGAGATTTACTTTGAAATCTTTTACGAACGAGATTTATTTTAAACGGTGAATAATAATATCACTAGTGAAGATATAATTTTTTTTAATGAAATTTCTCGGGATTATTTTTTTGAGATAAATGTGAAGTGAATTATGTGTGTGCACTAATTATTAGTGTTATTTTATTTTGGCCACATGAGTGCATAAGAATAGTTTTTATTTTAATCAGTGAGTGATATTACATGATTTAATTTTACTACACATTCCTACACTCACACATACATTATTTTAATGAATTTAGCATGTGTTTTATTTAAACATGTGGCCAAGTGGGCAAGTGGCATTTAATTAAACATTTATCTAATTACTAACTTAGTGAGCAAGCATACTACACTAAACAAAATAATTTTTCTCTCCCATTTCCTCCGCCCCTCTCTCACTCTCTCTTCTCCCTCACTTCTTTCTCTCACTTCCACCATTGTTGAGCAATGTTCAAGCTTCCAAGATCACATTTCCACCATAGATCTTCACTAAATCAAATCAAAAACTTCTTTTCCTTTGAATCAAGAGCTAGGTTGATGGAGTTTCAAGCTTGAAGTTAGAGAGAAGAAATTGTCATTTCTCTCAAAATCTTTGAGTAAGTGTTTACATCTCATAGATCTAGACTCTATGGTGTTATATATGTATGCTTGAAGCAAGAAAACACCCCCTCTTCTCTTTCTTAGATTTTCAAAAATTTAGGAGTTATCCCCTTCAAAAAATTTTCTTATTCTTTTCTTAATTTGGCATGAGATCTATGCTTATTGAGGTGTTTTGAGATGATTTCTATGTGTATAGAAAGGTGTTAGAAAGAACTATGGATTTTGAGTTAGTTTAGTTTACCTAAAATTTGGATATTTTGATTCTAGGGGTTAATTGTTAAATTGATGGATGATAACTGCTATTGAGGGTATTATTATGATATTAGATGGATTGGATTGATGATTGAGATGGATGGATGGAACTTGATGTGAGTTAGTTTGTTGGAAATTAGGGATATTTGGTTATGAGCTTCATTATGTAAATTGATGATTTATATATGCTATTGAGATGTCTAATATGATGAATTATGAGTGAGATTGAAGATTGTAAGTGATTTGCAAATTTCGGTGAGAGTTAGTTTGATGTGATTTGGGTAAAACTTATTCTATGGTTTAATTGATTAATTGATTGGTTAATAATGCAATTAGATGATTCAATTTGATTAATCAAATATTGGATTAATGATTTATGCATGTTTGTAAAATTTCAAAAAGTTTAGTTTGATATAAATTAAGGCCTTTTGATTTATGTGTTAATTATGCAAATTGGCTAAGTTTAATTGTTATTAAGCATGATAGAAATGATAATTAGGGATCAATTTGGTTAATTGTTAAGAATAACTAAAATTGGTTAAGTTTAGTTTACTAATAATTGGGAACTTTTGATTAATGAGATAAATACTTGAATTGATGGTGTTTATGTGTTAGTTAGACTACTAGCAAGGAGAAAGCATGATTAAATTATTTATTTATAATGAGTTATGAAAATTTCTCGAGTTTAGTTTGCGTGCATACATGAGATCTTGTATATAAGATGAGTTATGAGTCAAGCATGTCTATATGTGGCTAATTGATGATAAGTTGAGCTTATATATGCGATATGAGACGAAATGAATCATCCCCTAAAAACCTATGTCTTGACGAATGGGAGCTAAAGAAGGGGAAGCCGAGTTTGAATTTTCTTGAGTTATATGATCATGTATTTATATTATTGTGAATTATGTGAGCTTAATTTGAATTTTTGAGAAATTTTCATCGAAGAAATCCGAAGTTTAGGTATAATTGCTTTTATGGTCAAGTTTGGAGTTATTTTGAGACCTTTTTAAAGGCCACTGACCTACTGTTTTTAACGAGTTTATAATACTCAAAAGTCTTGAAAATTTTATAGCAAGTATATATGAGAATCTCGAACACCCCGGTAAAATTTCAAGTCATTTGGACCTCGTTTACTATTTTTCTAAAATATAAAACCCCAACTGCAATATTCTACCGAAAATATCGAAGAGCAGCCAATAGAGTCACCTTTTTCAGTAGCTTCCCCTAACGTTTTGATTTCCAAATTTTTATGGTAAAGAGGTTATTGTGTTAGATAGCTACTCACAAAATTTCAAGCATTTTCGACAATGTTTACTATTTTTCAAAAATCCAAACTTTCAGTTGCACAAAACTGTCAGATATGGTAGACTGTAGGAGACCGGCCATATCTCTTCAACCACTTGGAGTTTTTCAATCTACTTTTTTTTAAATGAAACTAGACTCAAAGAGGTTTTCATTGATATGAGTCACGAACCCAGGAGATGTCCGAGGTGAAACGGATTAAGATTTTAGTTTGAGATAGTGCATAATGACGGTTGTATGTGATAACTAGGCCTGTGAATCGGGTCGGGATCGGGTACCCTACCCGAAAAAATTAGGTACCCGATCCCGAATAAGACCAAAATCCTATACCCGAACCCGAACCCGAAAAAAAATCGGGTACCCTAATACCCGAGTCGGGTATTCGGTACCCTAAATTACCCGGTCAAAATTGAATCTTTCCAGTCAAACAGTGAAAATCGGGTATTTCGGGTACCCGAATTACCCGATTTGGCTTAATCGGGTACCCTAATACCCGAAATACCCTATTTTTTTATAAAAAAATAAAAAATGTAGCCTTTATTTTCAGTCTTTCCCTATATAATTGCATATGTTTTTAATTCCATGTATTAACAAATAGGGTTAATTGCCGTTAAATTCAAAAGTTTTTTGAGATTTCGCGATATTCTCACCAACTTCAAAATCGACGTATAAATACACCAATTGAGAATTCGTTCTTAATGTTCCCAAAATTAAAAAATTCCCCCAATTTGAAATTGACATGGACTATCGTAATTACAGCGTGGCATAGTCGGCGGCGTAAGGAAACGACGTCGTTTTGATTTCCATCAACATTAAAAAAAAGAAAAAAAAAATTGCAGAAATCTCTCTCTCTCGCACACCACCGCCGCCACCGAGTTCTGGACTTCCAGCCACCACCATCGCCGAGCTCTGGACTTCCAGCCACCAGACCACCACCACCGCCCATTTCCGCCTGTTCTCAACTGTCAACAACAGCACACACTCACCTACAACCGCCGCCGGTCCATCTCTCTCTCGCCTTTCACCGCCGCTCCGCAAATCGTGGCCTCCCTTCCTTCAAATCGCCTCACCAAATTGCGGCCTCTCTTCCTTCAAATCTCTCTCTCTTGCAGACACCTTCTTCCTTTCTCTCTCCTCTTCTCTTCCTTTCTATTCTCCCAAATTGCGGTTTCCGAAATCGCGCCACCACCTCTCCGCCCTCCTCCACCTCCAAGACCACCGCAATTCCCTCCCACCACCCACCACCTCCAAGCGCCACCTCACCCTCCCCATCTCCTCCTCCTCCTGCCGCCACCACGCTCTTCCACAACACCCGCTATGCCGCCCTCCTCCTCCGCCACCTCTCCCCCCAAACCCCAGACGAAGAAACCACACTCTCCGCACCCATAACGCCCGCTCTGCCGCCCTCCTCCTCCGCCACCTCTTCCCCCAAACCCCAGACGAAGAAATTCACGAGATTTCGCCGCTGAGCAAGATGACTCCTCAATTTCCGGGATCAATCTACGAGATTTCAAAAAGGGGCAAATTTGGGGCAAATTCAAGGAATTGCCTGAGCTTTCGCGCTAGCTGCGTTTGCCTGGCCAGACGAACGACGGCGGCGCGATGGTCACGTTTGTCGCCTTGTTCCGGCAGATCAGGGAAAGGGATGAGAGAGGGGAGATGGGGGTAGGTGGTCGGGGGGGCTTGGGGATGGGGGTAGGTTTGGGGATGGAGGTAAGTTTTTTTTTTTTTTTTAATTAATTTATTAATAAATTATTAGATTTTATTAAAATGAGATTATTAAAAAAAATGAAAAATTGACATGTAGTAATACCTAATTGCCATGTATTTGACACATAATCAGTGATTGCCACCTCATCTCGCCGAAATTAATAATTTTGGGAACATTAAGAACGATTTCTCAATTCGTGTATTTATACGCTGATTTTGAAGTTGGTGAGAATATCGCGAAATCTCAAAAAGCTTTTGAATTTAGCGGCAATTAACACTAACAAATAATATATAACATCAAATCAAAAATCAACAAGCACAAATCTCAACTCCCAAGTCTAAAATTTTAAATTAAAATTGAATTTTAATTCAAAATTTTACAGATTTTTAAATTAAATTTAATTAAATAATTTAAAATTTATTAATTAAAAAATCGTGAATTTCGGGTATACCCGATACCCGAATTTTTAACACCCTAAGTACCCGAACCCGACCCCGACCCCTAATTTTTCGGGTATAGGGTACTCGATACCCGATTTTTTCGGGTCGGGTAATCGGGTACCCTATACCCGAACCCTATCTTCCCACCCCTAGTGATAACTTATGTATGTGTTTCTATGTGCCTTATGTGTCTATGTATGTCTATGTGCTTGATTATTACTAGTCTAGCCCTACTTGAGTGACAAGTCGAGAGTTGGATTTGTGATTTCTTAGGATATATGTATATACTGAGGAGATTGAGATAGTTGAAGTATATAGAAGATGAGTGATGGGATAACATTGAGATAGGAATGATATACATAGTAAGGGAGTTCCTGACTAGTTTTATTTATCTTATCTCATGAACCACTCTGACGTTGTGACATTGAAGATACGAACAGATGATGGAAGTAAGATCGCCCAAATACTACGAGAGTAAGCTAAGTTTGCCAGGTGGGCATTATTTTGAGTATACATATTATACGAACTTTCTTAAATGATATGATATTTATGATTATGATTTGAGTTAATGTTATGCTTGAAACTAATTGACTTGCCGAGTTTTGTTGATAATGACTTGTGTGTTACCCTCTACTGATGAGACGAATTCGGTCCTGCCACAAACGGGATTTTGTGCACAGAGGTGACTGTGAGCCGTCTATCGGGTCGGCCGGCCACGGTACTTGAGAGGGAGGCCTACTTCTCAGTACCTTTGATGATGAATGGTAGATATGGTACATGCATGATGAATGTTTAAACTGCGCAGTTACTTTATTGTGATGTTATGGTTTGCGAAATTGCTTGCACATGTTCGTTTATACTAAAATCCCTATGTGATGCTTATATTGTGGCAAGTTCAATTTATAGCTCTAAGAGCAAGCTTTCATTTGTTTTTCGGCATATGTCCACTGAGTACTTTGTACTCAGCTCTGCATGTATTTCTAAATGTGTAGGATAAGCGAGGAGGAGGAAGATCGGTCTGGTGCTGGCGGGGACTTATTTTGGACGACGTTATTTCTTTTACCGTATTTCTACTTCATACGGTAGCCTTTTGAGGTTGGATGTTTATATTTTGATCTTAGTCAGGAAATACACTCTCGACTATATGTCTTCATACATATAGTTTGATCACGTTTTGCTGCGAGACTCTGTAAATTATAAACCTTTGTAAATTTTTAACTATGTCCGCTTTGTAAACTTTGTCGAGAATCCCTGTACTTTTGAACTTATGAAGCCGATAATATTTGTGTCTTTGAGATGATGTTATTATTGTTCATCTTTGCATGTTTTGTTGTGAGCTTTCGCTTGTTGTTTGATTTAGTTCTTCCTTGTTTACTTCATTATTTTATTTAGTCGTATCGATACCCGGTCTACGCTATCACTGGCTAGACGTCGGGCTGCGACAGAGTGGTATCAGAACAGGTCATCTGCTCTGAGTCTATTTCTTGATCGAGTCGAAATCCTTGATTTCATCTATTCTTGGATTGAGTCTAGTCTAACTTGAATTCTTAGGCTAGTTTGAAAGCTAAGTTTGAGAGTGAGTTTGAACCCAGAACCCCAGCACCTCCATCTCCTCCGGCTTATCGAGGTAAGAGGTTATTGTTGTTCTTTATTGCTTTTATATGAGAGTGAGCATGCATTACTAATAAGTTATGTATTGTTCCGATGGGCGGATATGACCGAGACGATGGATCATGTTATGCGCAAGTGATATTTCTATATGAAGGAATATCAGTGACCGATGCCCCAATAGGGTACCAACAAGAATGAGCATGTTGTCGATGTGAGATATACTAAGTAAGTTTCGGTACCTTAGTTCATAACAATTGCTATTTCTTCCTTGTAGGAGAGAGAGCCCGACAATTGAGATAGTACGAAGAGAATTTAGACATTTCATTAGAGTTATAGGGATAACTTAGGGGAGTTTCTAGGATTCTATCACAGACGTTGACTTGAGGCTTTGCAGTTCGGAGTTGACAACGTCAAGGGTGCTCTACACTTGTTGCCACTACTACCGCTGGAGTAGCAGAAATAGAGAGCTATTCTAATATCGAAGCTTGTTGACAAGACACTGATAAGGTTAACGCACTATAGAGACCTTAGGGGATGCGTAGATACTCTTGCACACTAGTACTTTATAATAGAGGTATTTTTCCCGGGACCGCGTTTATTGTCGCTAGATTAGTTTATGAGCGTGGACTCACTGAGCCTTTACCCTATTATGATCATATTTTAATCTTTACTGCGCCCATTTGAGCCCATGCTAGAGCCCGAGCCGTTTGTACTCGAGTTGATTTTTGCCAGATCCCATTGTTTCGAGCCTGAGCCGTTTGTGTTGGAGATCTTTTCTTTGATGCTGGAGATTAATTCATTTTTCGTTTGGTCGATTGTCCCTTTTTCCAGTATTGATTTGCTTTCATTATATTATATCCCAATTTATGTTCTAGTTTCTATTCCAGCATCTGATTTTACACTGATTGTGACTTTTTCATCTATTCTTGAGACAACACCGGTTGTTATGGAATCCTTCCTCTACTTGAACTCGCTTTTATAAGGTTCAGGCATTTTTATTCATATCTGATTTTCTACCATACCCGACATGAGTTAGGGATGTTTAGGTAACTAGGACGGTATAGCGAGAATGATGATCCGTAGAAAGACGATTCACGAGAATAATTGGTAGGATACATATATTACGGGACGAGAGCAACTATCAGACCATGGATTCTCTCCCTTCAGCCACCCATGGAGAAGGCTAACCATTTCGAGGACGAGGATAAGTGATGCTGAGCCAGATCAGGCAATAGCAAATTCTGAGGAGGATCGAGTTGACGGTTTGGACGAGATGATGAGTTTCACGATAGGAAATTGAGATGATGATTAGTATAGAATTAGCATCACAGTAGTATTAGGGATGTTCCTTTTTGATATATAATACCCCCTCCATTTTATGAAGAGGTCCCCGCATGAGGAGAATTTCTATAGAGATATGTATATATGAGATGATGTTGAGATGGTCTTCAGATTTTCGATAAGCTTTCATTATACGCTCAATTATGTGATGTCTGGATATAGATAGTGTTTAATATGGATTATGATCACAGGAATATGATCTTAACAGTGAGAATAGGATTTTGCGAACCAATGGTGTATGAGGATTTATTCTATGTTAACTTGTGTGTCTATCTAGTATGCCACCGAGAAGAAGAAACCAAAATCAAGAAGAAGAGGACGAAGATCCTAGAAATCCTACACCGCCACCACTTCCATAAAAAATTCATAAAAAATAAATAAAGATTATTTTACTAAATCAGACACATACATTAAAAGAATAAAAATTAATTGTAAGCTAATAAACTTACCACCTAGATTTTGCATACCGGACGAAAAAGTTAATTTCCTCATCAACAGTTATACAAAAATTATATTTAATTGCATGTCGAAGAACAAATTACTATCTATACGACTCCTCCAATGTTGAATCAACATTTCCGTCAATATAATTGATTTCTTTAAAATTGTGTGGACAAAATGTGCATCTAATTTTTTGTTTTTTTTTAAAAAACATTAATGTATATTGTACCCAACTAAACGTCATTATTTTTTTTTGAATATGTATGTCAATTAATGCATCAGCTAGCATCTAAAACTTGCAAATACTCAATTCACATTAATTTTTTCAATATTTGTATTAAAAATGGATTAACAAACTCAAGTATGTATATATATATATATATATATATGTTAGGTCCGGAGGGTCTCAAATAGGTGTATGGGGGGAGGGGAAATACACCTATAGGCTATTTTTGACTTTTAAAAGAGTCAAAACGAAACTTCAAACACAAACTCACACAACCTATTTTACTGAAAAGAGTTTTGACCAAAACAGGGTTGACGACTGATACTGAATACTCTTCAGTAAGGAGTTATCAGTTAAGTCAAAGACCTTAACTGATACACGTAAGGCTTCAGTCGAGTTTGATAAAAAGAGATGTTATGAATCTTACTGACTATCATAAGATAGATCAGTTAGACTGATAACACATGCAGCGGAAAACTTTTGTTTCGTAATAGCCTGTGAGTTAAGCACGTTGTCAGCTCTGAGCTGAGTAATGATTTTGGCAGTGTTTCAGCTTATGTTGTTGAATCGGTGAAGATTGAAGTGATCCTCGAACGCTATTTATAGGAGAAGTCTTGAATAGATCCGTTGGCGGAGAAGGTCTTCCAGATTTCTTCCGTTACAGAGTAATTTGAACTTGGGCTGAGGCTTCAATCTTCGAGGTTCCTTGTTTGGTAAGAACGGATACTTTGAAGAGCAGGAGATGCGACATCTCTGAAAAGGTAATCACTAAAAGGAATGGCCTCTGCAGAGAAATGACGATTCTGAGATCTCTGCATTTAATACGACTGTACTCCTGGAGTGCGTGGCTTCCTTTGAACGTTGGAGGTTCAGTCTGAGGAAGAATGTTTAACTGATACTTGACTTTAGTTACAGTCCGCTGATTCCACGTGGCTCGCATTAAGTAATCAGTCAAAACTGATTCTTCGACTGATGCTCCAGTCAGCAACTTCAGTCTTCAGTCTTCAGTTCTTCAGCCTTCAGTCTTCAGAACAGCAACTAAACTAGAAAAAGAACTCTAACACTTGAGTTCAAGCAGTTCTAGTCTATTACAAAAGAAACCTATTGATTTTGGTATCATCAAAACAATGGTTAGGATATTTCACTAAGTTCCCAACAATTTTCCCCTTTTTGATGATGCCAAAACCACACAACAGTTCTAAGCAAGAAAAAGACTGAACTCAAAGCACAAGTTATTAAACAGGGTGAATAATATTCCTCCTTAACAATAGAACCTAAAACTTGTACTTCAAAGAAAGAACGCAACAGTTCAACAAAACTGAACGAAGACAAAACTGAAAAATATTAATCAGAGCCTGGACAAAAAGTCATTGTCTTCAGGTTAAGATCAAAGAGAAGTTCTTTTCATTTAAAAAGCAAGACTGATAAGGCATCATTTCTAATTACATGAAGAAGGAAGAAGCAATCAAAGAGGAGCCAAATCTAAAGATTATGGCTTCTGACCATACAAGTTGAACACAACCTTCCTAATTTTGTCAAAGTCATCTGAATTGGAGTTTGTAGGCACATTCCAAATTTTGCAGATGGTCTTGACTTCTCTTTTGATGGATTCTCTGTTGACGCCGTTTCTGATTCTCGGCGGGCAAACCGTCGTCTTCAGGGAATTGGAGATCGAAATTCCAGCTTCTTTTTTAGCAGATTACATTCTCTCAACCATTGCTCTTTCAGGCCAGTTCACAAGAAAGTATTTACATGCTTCTCTTTGGAAATCCCTATTCCTGTTGAGATTGGCGAAGACAACCCATTTGGTGTAGCTTTCTTTCAGCTTTTCCCACCATTCATTCATGTCAGTTGGTATCAACTGATCTTGTCGATCAAATCTATCCAAGTAGGATACCAAAAGTCCTTCACTAATATACTGCTTCAATCTTTGTTCTTCTTGAAGCATTTGTGGGAAGGGTTGTTGAGTATCTTCACCCATATGGAGAACCTTCTTGGCCTTGGGCTCTGGGTCTCTAGATGATGAAACCCAATGATGATCTATGATTGATTTCGACTTATGATTTTGATTTATATAATACTTGAAGCAGAGTTATTATTTTATTTCGCGTGAGAAACCGCGATAAGGGTTATTGAGCAGTCAATAATTTTTATTACAAGTTTATAACTGACTTAGCAAAGTCATGTTATTTAGTAGAAGTATTATTTATATTATTAGTCATTATTATTATTTTACTTGAGTCGTGGATTATTCCGGCTTGTGAGGAATATTAAATCTTCGGATTTAATTTAGATATTAGATGAGCAAACGAATTAAATCTACGGATTTAATTTAGAATTATTTTATAGTCTATTGACATTAGCATAATAGCAAGACAAGAAATAGAATATCGAGACACGAGATTTATTAGAATATTCATATACACAGATACGTGATTAAATAGCAAAATCAAAGTTAGCATTTTTGATACAGAATGACCAACGCTGAAAGATTCTATCGTGCACACCACATCTTTTACAACCTATCTATTACAATTATCACACAAGTCCCTAACCCACAATTCTAAAACACCATCTGTCAACAAAGAAATGGGAGAAGAAATAAAAAAGGATAGGAGGCGTGTATGAGCTGAAACTGCTCTGCTACAGCCGCACCCCCTCTCCAATCCCCTTCTCCCTACCTATGTACGTATTCCTTAGCATGCTCAAGCTACAGCCGCAATATCCTCCAATCCCCTTCACTCTACCCCTCTTACCTATTCTCTAGCACACTCAATGGCAATCAACATTCCTTCCTTTTAGCCTACAACTCCAGCCAAAACACGCCATTCTCTTTCATTCTTCACTAAGGAGTTCACTGAAGAGCAGGAAAGTCTCCATTAATTCCTTCTGCCAACTTCAAGGTAAACTTTGGCTTGAACTCATTCCACCTCCTGCCATAACCTCACCTGCATTTGTTGAAGAAACAACATGTGTTAAATTATTTCAGCCATTCCAGTGGAGTTAAGTAACCAAGATTGAAGGAGTAAGAAACTTCATTCATTCATTCTCTTGCCAAAAGTTTCAAGAGGTAAACCTTGGCTTTAATTCCTTAACTTTAATTCTTATTCACCTACATTATAAGGCAATAACACCTTCGTTCTATTTCAGTTCCCAGTCATCAATATCACAACAGCCAACCAACACGTTCTAAAGGTTTTTATGCGACCTCTGTTATTCAATCCAGTTTGCATTTATACCATCATACATGATCAGATTCAAATGATAGAAGATCTATATAGCGTAATGGACTTAGCAGCGAAGTACACTTTGTAATGTAGAGCACCAATTACTTTTCTTTTGTGCAAGTGTTAGTATGTATAAGAACTCGACCGAGCATAGTATGATTCTTAAGAAAAGCAAGGATGAGACTGCATCTTCTTTATATTTAGGTTAGGAATCGATAGATGAAGTAGAGTAAGATTTGGCTTAACTTTAAAGGGCTAGGGCCACTGCCGTGCTGCCCCATTGAACTCCGAGAACAGCAGTGTCGACGGCGTCGACCGGTGAAGGGCAGACGACTCCCGACCCCAGCGATGGCTCCTCGTCGATTCTGGAGTAGCAGCAACGGCTTGGTGCGCGGTAGGGGTAGAGGTTTAGGCGGAGACGGCCGCATTGAATCGGCATGAGAAGAGTTAGGGCTTTCTTTACTCCATTCGCCGGATTTTGAAAGTGGTGGCGGCGGATTCAGGCGAGAAGCTCGCCTTGATGCTCTGTGATTTGTTAAATCGAGAGAGCAGAGCAGAGAGCGAGAGAGCAGAGCATAGAGTATAGCATAGTAGAGCAGAGAGCGAGAGAGCAGAGCAGAGAGCAAGAGAGCAGAGCAGAGAGCGAGAGCGCAGAGCAGAGAGCAAGAGAGCAGAGCAGATAGCGAGAGAGCAGAGAGCGAGAGAGAGCAGCGCAGAGAGCAGAGAGCGAGAGAGCTGAGCAGAGAGAACAGAGCAGAGAGCAGAGAAGAGAGCGAGAGAGCAGAAAGAGAGGACCGGGGGACGAGTTTGAGGGAGAGGGTCTTGGGCCTTCCCCTTTATTTTTCTACTTTGTAATTGGGCCTTTGGGCCAAATTCATTTTAATTATATGAGTTGCCCTTAATTGGTTCATTATGGATTAATTATTATGGGATTATTGCTCGAGTAATCGGATTCAGCTATTCCCCTTTTCCGATTAAATAGGGCGAGATCTATTAGATTCTCATGTGAGTGAAAACACCCTAAGACGAAGGGGTTAGTCATAGTTATTTACCCGATCGTGCGAAACGAGTTTCAGTTAGTTTATTTTGCTTATTTAATCCGAGAGTTAGGATTAATAGTATAATTTCCCGAACTATTAAGTCGGAATAATGAATCATGCATAAGAGAGTCATGCATCATTAATTTCACATTCTCATTAATCGAGGATTCTCTTCGAACACATATCTTATATAATATTCTCGCAATTAAGGTCAAGCGCGAGAGTAATTACTAGACAAGAGCTACTGCACCACAACAAGAGTTGCCAGCAGGTGGGCATTACTTTCATATATATCAAATGAGTTTAAATGTTACGTTCAAGCAAGTTATTTCAAGACAAAATCTTTGAGTTGAAGTTATTTCAAGTATTGTCTTGCCATAAAATATTTCAATTTCAGTATGATATCTATCTGATGTGGCTTTGCCAGTTATCATGTAATCGAATTTGGGTCTTGAGCAGTTGATAGCTATCCTGCCTTGACAAGTGTACACCAGTGACCGTGAGTCATCTAGCGGGTTGGCCGGTCAAGTGACCGTGAGAGGTGGCCACCTCTCCGGCACGCAGCTTCAGATATGATAGATTATGAGATCTTAGACTGCCGTCGAACTTTAAGAATCACAAATAAATTTAGTAAGCTTGGGCTTTTTAGCGAAAACTTCCTTGTTGTACTGTTTATGATGGCATGACGATTTGCAATTTATTTAACATGTAATTTATACTTAGGCATACGTGCCCACTGAGTACTTTTGTACTCAACCCTGCGTATATTTCTAAATGTGCAGGTTGAGCAGCTGTCGGTGGTGACGAAGTGACGAGCGGAACCCTTTTGTCTCATCCTTATGTATTAATGAACTCTAGGGATACATGTCTTCATACATGTAATCAGAACCTTATTCCGATGTGTACTCAGAAGTTTTATGTTATTTTGGCTAAGTCGGAGTTATACGAACTTACTAGTTTATTTCAGTCTATATGACTAAACCTCCGTTATATTATAAATGTTCCTTTGGTTAACAATGATAGAATACGATCCTCCCTGTTTGATTATCCCTCTTTCTACGCCGCTTCTAATCTCCCTCCCTTAGTCACGGTTTTTCTGGCTTAATTATCCTTAATTAGGCACGGTCGTGACATATTTATGAGGTAAATATTCTTGAAGTTGGTGCGTTTATGGATTTGTTTAATGCTTTGTAGGAGCTTTTGATAAAACAGGAGGAAGAATGCTAAGTTGGAGTTTTTGGATCAGATTTGCTATTTTTGGCTCAAAGTGGTGCTCAGAGCTGACGGCGCATACTCTGCTGCCTCGCCAAAGCTGACTGAGCCGAAGTCCATTCGTCAGAGTGGATTTCCCGTGCCAGAGCCAGAGCCAGAGCTAACAACTCCAAGCCAGAGCTGAATTCCAGAGTCGACAGAGCTGAGTTCCAAAACTGACCAAACTCGACAGAGCTGACCATCTCCAGAGCTACCTATGCCAACACTGTTCCAGAGTTGGCAATCCCGTTATCCAGAGCTGACTTCTAGCTCTGCCATAACTCGCCAGAGATGCCATGACTTTCCAGCTCTGCCATGACTCGCCAGAGCTGCCAAGACTTGCCGAGCAAGTTATCTAGTGCAATCCCCTATGCGCGCACGCTGCCTTGATGTCTATCTCTTAGGCCCAGTTTGGCTGGGCCGTACTTGATGGTCATTAGGGTTGATGAAGGGTGGTCTATAAAAAGGGGTGAACGTTCATGATCAAGGACAATCTTCTGCCTCCGGCACTTTACTTCTTTTGCCTTTGGGAATTATTGAGCTTCCATTAGGCAACCAAAACACTTAGGATTTTTCTAGCTTTCATTGTTCTTCAAGTTTTCGAGATTTTTGTTCTAGTTAGATTTTAATTCCGTTTTACTTTACTTTTCTATTTCGAAGGTGTAATCCAGTGACAGTGATTTCATCCTCGCGACGTTTTATGGTATTTCGTATTTACTTTAATTTCTTTGCCTCGTTATGAATTATGTTTATGTCAATTAGATTAGAAGCTTTTAATTACAAGTATTTAAATTCTTAGCCTAGTAGCGTTTAAATTCAACTCGTCTTTACTTTGCCGTTTAATTCTGCCTAGGGTTTAATAGTTTATTTCTGCTTAAGTAATTGAGTTTCGCCTAGTTTATTTTAAGTTGAAGTTTTAATTACAAGCATTAGTTTTATTCTTTTCCGCCTAGTTAATTCTTAAGTTTAAGTTTCTAGTTAAGTTTAATTTACAAGCTTTAGTTTAATTTTATAGTTTTCAATCCTACT
This sequence comes from Salvia miltiorrhiza, assembly GCF_028751815.1. Classification (NCBI taxonomy): domain Eukaryota; kingdom Viridiplantae; phylum Streptophyta; class Magnoliopsida; order Lamiales; family Lamiaceae; genus Salvia; species Salvia miltiorrhiza. The sequence goes on from NC_080388.1 coordinate 32,226,107, forward strand.
TTACCGCTTTCTCGTGATACAATTAGAAGCCCTTTAAGATCTTTCTTGAGAGATGACTTTGGGTCAACTTACCATTACTAGAGTGTCCTTGTCCTATTGCAAGTCAATCTAGAGGTGTTTAGGTTGACTCAAATTTTGGCGCCGTTGCCGGGAAAGGTTTTAGGCTTTTTAATTGTGTTACTTTACTTTCTATTTTTACTTGCTTTGTTTATTTTGGTTTTTCTTGTTTTTATCTTCCGCCGGTGCGTTTGATCCGTTTGTTAGTGTTGTGCATGCAGGGACGCCGTAGTCTGAGAAGAAAACTGGTGTCTCCCTTGGACAGCGCGAGCGCGGGTATTTTTGGGAAGGCGCGTGACAGAGCAGACGATTCTGAGTTTGGCTCTGACAGAAAGGTGTGCGATAGAGCAAACGAGTTCTACTCTGGTTCTGGCTCTAGCTCTGACTCTGACTCTGATCGTTCAGAGCAGACCGTAGAAAGAAAGGAAGAAGCAAACTCTGACTCTGACCGTTCAGAGCAGACCTTAAAGGAGGAAGAAGAAGAGATGGCGCAAAATGATATGCAGTATATGGGAGACTTCACTCGGCCCTTCATAAGCCACACGAACACCTCGTCTATTGTGCTCCCTACCGCCGTCAGAAACTACAACTTGAAGCCAAATGATTCAAGTTTGCTACCTCTGTTCTACGGGATGCCGAATGAGGATGCCTTGCAGTTCATTCGTGACTTTTGCAATCAAGTGCAAACCATCCCACTGCTAAATCTTACTGAGGATCAATTAAAGCTTAAATGTTTCCCTTACGCACTAAAAGATCGGGCGAGGACGTGGCTGCTATCTCTACCGCCCAATTCCATCACCACTTGGGGAGAAGCTTGTGAGAAGTTCATGCTGAAATACTACCTGAATCACAAGACACAGGAGATCAGAGCTCAAATCATAGACTTCATCCAAGGAACGGACGAGCCTTTTCATGAGGCTTGGGAGAGATTTCAAGAACTCCTTCGCCAGTGCCCGCAACATCAACTGACCAATGTGATGTTGATGCAATTTTTCTACGATGGGCTAGCGCAAAGTGCCCAATTCATGGTGGACAACACCGCAGGAGGGAACATTGTTAAGAAAACTGCAGACAAGCTAAAGGGAATATTCAAAACTCTAGCTGAAAGCTCCCAGCAGAAATCAGTTCGTGGAAAGAAGGTTGAGGCCAGCGCAGTATCACAGACTGGCGATCTGCAGAAACAGTTGCCTACACTTATGAGAGAAGTACATCAGCTCAAGATGAGCAAGATGGAAACCCCTCCGGTCGCTACGCAGAACATCGAACCTTGTGAAATCTGTGGTGATCTTAGCCATGGAATCAATGAGTGTCACAGAATGGGCGAGTTTACTCCAGAGGGTGAAGTTGAAGTATATGCGGCACAAGGATTTCAGAGCAGACCACAATTCGGGCAGAGCTATAATCAAGGGCGGCAAAACTTCAATGGCGGCTGGAGAGGTCAGCAGAACGCTGGGTGGAAAATCAAGCTCCAGGAGGAAGTGAAGGAAATCAATTCCGTAGACCGCCTCAAATGGGATATCAAAATCAGCAACAATATTTCCCACCGAAGCAGAATTTTCCACAACAATATTCACAACAATACCAGCAGCACATGAATTTCCAGCCTGCTCAACAAGTTCAAAATGCTCCGCAGCATCAAAGGCAGAGTCCACAGCAGAAACAGTCTCTAGAGGAGACGATGCAATCATTTATGGAGATCAGCAAGCAGAACATGGAGTCTCAGTCAGCAACCATCAAACGCCTTGAGACTACTGTGGGGCAACTGTCGGGCACTTTGAATCAGCTGCAGCAACGGCAGCAGTCCGGGAAACTTCACGGTTGGTGAATCATGATTGAGTGGGTAGTATTTTAACTGGTGAATTATGATTAGATTATGAGTTTTACCTAGTGTTGAACATGAAAATCGAGAGAGTAGAGTTGAATTGCTGAGAAGAAAGGAATTTGATGTTGTATTGAGAGAAAGCACGTGAGAATACATGATACAAATGCATGGGTATTTATAGAGTACATGTTAGGGGCAAAATAGTAATTTCAGCCTGGGGGTCATGTTTCCCGCATGTTCAAGGGTACGATGGTAATTTCGTATTCCTTCGCTCATTCCTCTGCTCAGCGACCGAGAAACGTATATACCGGGGAGCTCTGGATTCCTCTGTGAGCGGATGATTCCTTTGCTCTGGCGCTTCCCGGGTAAAATGGTCATCTCTACTGTTGACTGTCTCGCGGGTAGAGCATTCCTCTGACTTCAGCAATTCTTCTGATCGAGCCCATTCCTCTGACCCAAACGATACCTCTGTCCAAGTCCATTCCTCTGCTCTGCATATATTACTCCTTATCAGCTACTCCCCCCTCTGGTCTGGCTAGTTGCTTTGAAACGAAGTAACTAGTCAGAGTGTTCGCCTGTATTACTGACGTAATCTGAATTAAATGCCCGCCCTCTTGCAGCATACTTTTCCGCATCCCGAGGCTACCTTTTCAGCCCTTCCGTCTTTTCATTTTCCCGTAGAAATTCTCAACCGTCGATCCTCCCCCCAATGCCACGTGTCATTCATCCCGCTACTTTGCTGTTACCTGCGTAGGTTAATTATGAGAGGATTCAAACTCAATTTTCACTTTTCATTTCCTTCGTTCTTGCTTCGTACGCTTCAACTACTCCCATTGTTTTCGGCGGCCTTCCTTCCCCGATTCTGGCGTATACCCTGCGACTTATCTTCTTTAGTTTCCACCGTAAACTTAGGTAAATCCTACATCCCATCTCCTGGTACTTGTGTTCGGCGTGGGTTAGTTGTATTGAGTCTGTTGGTGCTCTCTTTTAGAGCTTGTAAACCCAAAGTAATAATCTTCCATGGTGTCTTCATCCACCGACCGTCCTTTTTTTTCCCCTTCTCCTTCCCCTAGTCCTCCGGCTTCTCCACCCTCTTCTTCCGATCTTCCGAATTCTCAAAGCCCTCCAGTTTTTCCACCCTCTTCTTCCGCTCCCCGGGATCCTCAAGACCCTCCGGCCTCCGCTGAATCTTCCTCACCTCCTCCTAAAATGACTAAGCCCATTCCCCCATTCAAGCTAGATGTGGTGGACATGAATAAAATGGCCGAAATGTGTAGAAACCTCGCCGGCCTGAGGTTCGAACTTTAGACTAAATCTTTAGAGCCCTTCCGTAGGATAAAGATGAATATTATGGCCATATGGCAGGCCCAAATTGCTGCCGGATTGAGGCGTCCCCCTCCCCCACTCCTAGTGGATGTTTGTAGCTATTTCCAGATTCCTTTTTATCAAATAACACCCTCCGCCCTTCGGAGATTATTTTGTTTCCACATTTTGTGTAGATCCCATGGTGTCAAAGACACCACAAAGTTATTCCTTCAGACCCAATCCCTGAGATTACAGGGTTGTCTCTTATATAGCTTCGCCGCCCACAAAACGTACCCCACCACCTTCCTCAACTCCCTGAACTCCTATGATAAGGGCTTCCTGTCCTATTATTGTTATGTAGTAACTGCCACTAGTACTTGGCGCCAGTATGGTGCCCAAGAGCTAAAGTGGCATGACATCCGCACCAAATATAAGCCCGCTTCCCAATGAACTCTCAGTGACTTTGATTTGGGGGTGATAGCCAACCTTAACGCCCTTAATAAAGAAGAATCCTTCCCCTGCAAAACAACTTACTGAGAGCAACTCGGCTCTAGCAGCCAATGATTTGTTCCATCTGTATCCACGCACAGCTATAGGTAATATCACGTGTTAATAAATATATGTATTGCGATTACTCTGATTTTGATAATATAACATTGTTTGTCTGCAGGCATGTCGTGGAGACAGAAGTGTCGATCAATTCTTTCTGCCGACCGTCCCTCTGGTCCCGGGGGGTATGGCTCTGGAGATGCCAACTCCAGAGCGGACACGTCAGAGCAGCCCGCTGGCTCTGGGATGGACACCTCTCGAACAGTGTCTGATGTCGCCGGGGTGACCACCCCCACTCGAAGCATTCCTCAGGGCAAAGGGAAATCTATGGAAATCCTGGCAATGTTCAGCCCGGATAGTCAGAGGGCTGGTGGCTCGGGCTTTGGTTCTCACAGGGCAAAGGGAGGGTCTGCTATTTTCGGGGGTAGTATCCCCGTGGTGGATATCTCCGAGGATGCTCCCGCTCCGAAGAAGACCCAGGACATCCCTACCCCTGCATTCACAAGAAAAAGGAAGAAGGGTACCTTGATGTCCCTTGGGGAGAAGAGAATGAGGGAAGCGCTCCAGAAAGGGAGTGCGCTGGTGATGGAGGAGAAGCCGACAGATGAAGCGGAGATCGCTTCCACGGATGCTGAAGAGGGCAATCTTCCGGCCCCTACTGCAGAGGCATCAGAAGCCTCTGCTTCCAAGCCTGTCTCGTCCATGAAGGGACGAGACTTTGTTCGAAAGTTGCTTACCCAGATCCATCCCAAGGATCGGGAGGCGGCTTCCAAGATGAAGAGGGCAAAATTGGCTAGCAAAATCGGCCAACTGTGGACTTAGGTACCCTGCATTTATTCTTACCTTAATAAATTTTTATGTTTACTTTTTAGTTTCTCTGCTCTGACGTTTCCCTCTAATTCCCTGCAGCTGGAGTTCCACATAGGTGAGGCAATCCAGTGTATCGATGACAATGATACATTGGAGAAAGATTTGAAAAAGAAGAAGGAAGCGCAGGCGAAGCGTGATCAGGAGGTCACGGTCCTGATGGAGCGCTTCAGCAAGGCTGACACGGATACGGCTGCGCTGCGGGCCCAGATCGAGCAGCTGGAAGTGGAGAAGGCCTCCCTGGTCTCGGAGCTGGAGCGGACCAAAAAGGAGGGGTATGAGAACCTGGAACGCTTCTAGTTCCGATATCGGGCAGAATACAAGAAGGCCAAGCACCGATGGAGGGTGGCCTGTGAAGGCGCTCAGAAATGCGGCTATGTGCTGGGTGCTCGGGACCAGCGACTGGAGTTTTTTATCTCCCCTCGGGGCTAGCAATTTCTGGATATAATGCTGGAGGACACTCTGAAGGCGTTTCAGAGGACGCCAGATTATCTGGAGGGATTCTCCTCGCTCTTTGCCCATGTCATCAATGAGACAGCGCTGAAGACGGCATAGATGCTAGGGGCGTCAGCGGAGCAGGCCTCTGCTCTGAATCTGGAGGCTCTGATGGGCAATATCAGAAATGAGGACCTCAATACGCTGCTGGGCATAACTGCTGGCTCCCCGGAAAAGCCCCTATGGTGGTATCCGGTTCTGGAGAAGGTCCTTCCCCTATTTGCCTTTGGGGTTTGCTCTGATCCTGCACCGGCTACCCCCAAATATCAAGCCCCTTTTTGTGAGGCCCTGAAGTTCTTTGTGGGGCAGTTGAGGGGCTGGGCTAACGTTGGCTCCCAATTTAGCATGGAGCCCCTTTTGCCTTCCGCCTTTGATGCTTTCGCTTCCACCTCTGACGTTGTGGATCAGCTCTTAGCTTTGTACCGGAATGAAAATGAGTATACCGAAGAAGCTTTGAAGCTGCTGGACGTGGAGCAGAGACTACGTAAGGTGGATACCTTTGATACGTTGAAGGTGCTTGAGGAAGGGGTCCCCTCTGCCAAGGCCTCTGACGCTGCCGCTGAAGCTGTTGGCCCGAACCCTTCTACCGCTGCTCCTCCCTCCTGACTGCTCCTGTTATCCCCTATTTTTTTCTAAAATTTGTATATCTTGATTGTAAATGTGCTGATATATTTGGATGATACTCTTTTTTGTTTTGATATGATGTAAAGTTTAATCTCTTTGAACCGTTGACGAACTCTGATTGTGTTTTCTCCTTACCTTGGAATGATATGAGTTCACTTTTGTTCCTCTGGAATTCTGGTGTACTATTTTGCTTCTCGCCGTGTTGTCTTATATTTTCCTTGTTATGCTTTTGATCTGGTTCTGCATTTACTCCTGCTTCGCGTTGTCTTGTTGTTATTGTCCTGCTTTTGAGTTGATGTGAATTGCATTTTGGCGCTCCGCGATGTAGCTGTCATTTCCTCTGTAGAGAGTAGGGTTTTGATTTTTTGTTGGAGTGTTCGTGATTCCTCTTATCGGCTTTTACTTGTTTATGTTGTTAAGGTATGAGTGATTTCTCTGATCCTCGTGGCTCTAATTTCCTTTTAGCGTGCTTTATTTTGGCTTTTTTCTTTTGCTACACTGACTCTTCCTTCATATGCATTTCTCTGACTCCTCCCTCGTGTTTGTTTCTCTGACTCTTCCCTCGTGTGCATTTCTCTGACTCTTCCCTTGTTCGCATTTCTCTGACTCTTCCCTTGTTCACATTTCTCTGACTCTTTCCTCGTGCTGGCTGAAATACTCTGCGCAGAGCATAGCTGGTCATAGGGACCCGGCTAACTTTCACGGCTTACGATTAAGAAAGAACTCTCTGCGCGGAGCATGGATGATCCGAGGGATGCATCCAACTTTCGCGGCTTACGATTAAGAAAGAACCCTCTGCGCGGAGCATGGATGATCCGGGGGATGCATCCAACTTTCGCGGCTTACGATTAAGAAAGAACCCTATGCGCGGAGCGTGGATGATCCGGGGGATGCATCCAACTTTCGCAGCTTACGATTAAGAAAAAACCCTCTGCGCGGAGCATGGATGATCCGGGGGTTGCATCCAACTTTCGCGGCTTAAGATTAAGAAAGAACCCTCTGCGCGGAGCATGGATGATCCGGGGGATGCATCCGACTTTCCCGACTTATGATTAAGAAAGAACCCTCTGCGCGGAGCATGGATGATCCGGGGGATGCATCCAACTTTCGCGGCTTACGATTATGAAAGAACCCTCTGCGCGGAGCATGGATGACCTGGGGGATGCATCCAACTTTCGCTGCTTACGATTAAGAAAAAACCCTCTGCACGGAGCATGGATGATTCGGGGGATGAATCCAACTTTCGCGGCTTACGATTAAGAGAACACCCTGCACGGAGCATAGACGGTCAGAGGGACCCGCCTAACTTTCGTGGCTTACAGTTAAGACGAACCCTCTGCTTTTTCCTTTACGTGAATGTTGACCCTGGATGTTTGTCTTCCCCTTGACTTGCTAAGCAGCAATTTGGATTGAAATAGTGAATTATGGGTATATACCCTACTCCCCCCTCTGGTGACATGTGCAATGCTCTAGATAAACATGTTAAGTAAAATATGCAACGGAAAATGAGATAATTAAAGTGAACGAGACAACACCGCAGAATTCCGAAAACCACGCATCCGATTTTATTGATAACATGGCCCCGAACCTCGTTAAAACCCATGTAGGGAAAAAGAGTATCTGATATACAATTTGGTATTTTGTTTAACAAAATTACACATAGAACTTTTTCAAGGTGTTGATATTCCACGGTCTTGGGAGAGCTCTACCGTCTGGATCTGACAATATGTATGCTCCGCCACCCAAAACCTCTGTGACGATGAAAGGACCCTCCCAATTGGGCTCGAACTTGCCCACTGGTTTCAGAGCGTCGGCCCTCTTGAGAACTAGGTCGCCTTTGGACAGCTTTCGCGCTCTGACCCTCTTGTCATATCCGGCCTTGATAATGCTCTTGTATTTTGCTACTCTGACCTGGGCTTCATCCCTCTGCGCTTTCACTAGGTCTAGCTCTGCTCTGCGGAGTTCTGCATTTTGCTATGTGTTATATGTTGTTATCCGGTACGACTCCAGTCTGGCTTCCGCTGGTATCACCGCGTTGGATCCATACACCAGAGTGAATGGTGCCTCCTCGGTTGCTGTTTTTGGGCTGGTGCGATAGGCCCAAAGCACGGTATCTAGCTCCTCGACCCACTTCCCTCTGCTCTGATTTAGCTGCTTTTTGATCCATTCGCAAATTGTTCTATTTGCTAACTCCACCTGCCCATTTGCTTGCGGATGGGCTACGGAAATGAAGCGTTGCGTTATATCCATGTGATAAACATGCATTTTTACCTCATGGTGTGTCATTTTTGATGTTTAGTTATGAAGATTTTGTGTGTTTGTTGATTTATTTGAGCTTATATTGGTTTTTGGTCAAGAACTTGTCACTCGCTTGTGTTTGAACGTATTTGCAGAAATAAAGAAGCAGAATTTGGAAGATTTGGCTGAAATAGAAGTTGTAGTTCGTCTCGATAGGAGTTCGTGAGCGCAAACGGTTCGTAAATCGGAGTTCGGACGAGGGAGAACGAGCCAAAACAAAATCACTGCGCAAGGCCGCGCGAGGTCGCGCGGTCCAGGCGCGCGGCCGCGCGACGAAGACAGACCTGCTGGACAGCGCGCGCGGGCTCGGCGCGCGGGCGCGCGACCCGGCCGCGCGAGACGCCGTTTTTCCGCCCAAAATTCATTTTTTTTTGTGATTTTGGGTATTTTTGAGAGCTACAAGACCTAGGGCATATAAATACTCCCCAAGAACTTATTCTCTGAACCTTTTATCACCTTTCATCATATTTTACTTTCCCTGAGAGCTGAGAGAGACGGAGAACGGAGACAGAGCAAGATTGAAGATTCTCGATTTCACTACGGTTTTATTGTTGAATGTTTTTCTGTTTTATTGAGATATTGATTCTAGTTCATATGTCTATGTGTGGCTAGAATCCCTTTTTCCCAGGGTTTAGGGAGTAAACATGATTCGAATTTCTGACTGTTGATTTAATTAATTGAGATTTCTATTCCTTTTTATGTTCTTGTTATAATTGCTTGCTTTATTGCTTGATCACCAATTTAGCATTATCATAGGTTTTAATTTGAGATCGGGAGATGATAATTAATACCTGAACTAAGAACATAGAACACATTTATCTTAGTTCTAAAGGGAATTAATAATTGTGAAGGCTTTAATCCTAGGAACTTTTAGGAGTTACATGTTAGAAGTGTGATCCAGGGATGGTAACCTTGCATGTAATCAACGATTTGTATGCCACGGGAGTGGGTATGAATTAAATTTGAGATTGCCTTAGGAATTTTCTCGTTAATTGAACCAAACATGTTAGTTAGGAGAATCTGTTGAAACCTTTGCCTTGGGAAATTCTCTTTCTTCTGTTACTTCGCATTTTCACAGCTTGATTTCTTTTCAGTGTTTCTTTATTTTAATTTAAATTTTGTTTTCCAAAAATCAAACTTTTAAGATTCGTTTTTCCAGATAGAGTAAAGTAGTTAAGAATAGGCATTGATAACCATTAGTCCCTGTGGATTCGACCTTGTCACTGCTATATACAATTGCACCCGTACACTTGCGGCGTGTAAATAAAATAGCGAACAAATTTTTGGCGCCGTTGCCGGGGACTGATTTTTATCAGTACTATTCTGTTAATTGTTTGATACTACTCTGGATTTTTTTTATTTCTGTTATTTATTTTTCTGTTCTTTATTTTTCCTGCAGTTATGATTCTTGCGTTGGAGTTTTCTAGGTAGTGCATGAACACGCGATCTCAGAAGCTTCCTCTTGAAAATTTTGATCCTGAGATTGAAGCTACGCTCCGCCTCAAGAACAACCAAGCAAAGCAAGATAATTTGGATTCTATGGCCACTGCGGAAGAAGTCCGTGCGTTGAGAGAGCAGTTGCAGGCGGTGTTGGATGCTCAGAAAAATGCTGCTGAGCAGAAACAGCCGCCTATTGATGAGGCATTTACTCCACTGTACCAGTACCAAGAGCCGCCCAGAGTCAACGCGAATAACTTCGAGCTAAGGACTGGTCTGATTACCATGGTGCAGCAAAACCAATATGGAGGTAAAGCCGTGGAGGACCCAAATGCGCATCTGGCGCAATTCTTGGAGTTGTGCCGCACTGTCAAGATGAACGGAGTCCCAGATGACATCATACGACTCCGCCTTTTCCCATTCTCACTCCGGGATAAGGCAAAGTCATGGTATCATACTTTGCAACTGGGAGCTAATCCTGTATGGGGGGATTTGGCTGATCTTTTCCTGCGGAAGTTCCATCCTCCCGGGCTCACATTGAAGTTAAAGATGGAGATTCTCCAATTCCAACAGTTCGATGGAGAGACACTAGCAGAGACATGGGAGAGATACCAGGAGAAGTTGAGGAAGTGCCCGTCCCATGGCTTCGATGAGGGGACTCTGGTGGTCATGTTCTATAACGCTTGTGGAGAGCGCACCAGGATGTTCATGGATATAGCTGCAGGGGGCTCATTGCTCAAGAAGGGGAGTTCTGAAGCCATGGAGATCATTGAAAGCATGGCCACCACGAGCTATCAATGGCCATCCGAGAGAGTTCACTTGAAGAAAGTTGCTGCTACCTCCAGTTCAGATCCCGTGGCATTGATTTTGACTCAGCTGGCAGAGATGAACTCAAAAATCAATGCTATGACTGTTGGCAATTCTAAGCCAGCTGTAGAGATCCCGACAGGCGTAGAAGACGTCAACTACATCAATGGCAAAAGCTATGGGAACTTTCAGCATGGGCAACAGGGTGGATACAATAATGGACAGCAGTTTCATCATGGAGGGCGTCCACATCCCAATTTGGCTTATGGGAATCCCAACAATGCAATCCAACCTCCACCAGGCTTCTCTGTTACGAATGGAATCATTAATGAAGAGAAGAAGCCAAATATAGAGGAGCTGATGATGAAGTTCATCTCCAAGGCAGATGAGAGGATGGAAAAGCTAGAGTCCAATGCCGTTGCTGTGGGGACTCAAATGAAGATGTTCGAGACCCAATTGGGTCAAGTAGCCATCGCCGTCAACAAACTCCAACAGTCGGGTAACCTCTTAAACAATGCCAAGGTGAACCCAAAGGAGCAATGCATGGCCATTGGATTGAAGAATGAAGCCCCCTCAGAAGGCAACCATGGATCTCATAAGATGGAGAAAAAAGAGCTCTCGTGGAAAGTCTGGGAGGAAGACCGACGACTTCCACCTCATCTGCGTCCTCCTGGGTGGTTGCCGTTTCCCCAGCGTCACTTTAAGATGGTTGATCTGCCTAGCGGGACTACACAGGAAGGGGCCATGACGGCAAAAGAGGAGAGCGCACGGCTGATTGAGGAAAAAGCTGAGGAGGTCACTGTTGAGGTTTCTGGCAGAAAGAAGGATGAAAAGCAAAAAGCTACTTCGCCAGCAACTGTGGCCATTCCTCTCCCTAAGCGCCATAAGAAAGAGAGGGTGAAGGAGCAGTTCTCCAAGTTCTTAGAGATCTTCAGGAAAGTGCACATTAATATTCCATTGGTGGAAGCACTGCAGGAGATGCCGCAGTATGTTAGATTCCTGAAGGAGATTATCTCGAGGAAGAGGAGGCTGGAAGAGTTTAAGACGGTGAATCTCAATGAAGAATGCAGCGCAATCTTGCAGAGGAAGCTGCCGGCAAAGGTCAAAGATCCGGGCAGCTTCACACTTTCCTGCATTATTGGAGGCCAGCATTTCGGAAGGTCACTCTGCGACCTGGGGGCGAGCATAAATCTTATGCCTCTATCTGTTTTTCAGCAGCTGGAAATTGGAGAGTTGAAGCAGACATCAATGAGGCTGCAGATGGCGGACAGGTCGGTCACCTACCCTCGTGGAATTGTGGAGAACGTACTCGTGAAGGTGGGGGATTTTATTTTCCCTGCAGATTTTGTGGTTCTAGACATTGAGAATGAGAACAAAATTCCGCTGATTTTGGGGCGCCCGTTCCTGGCAACGGGAAGAGCTTTGATTGATGTGGAGAAAGGAGAGCTCACACTGCGAGTTCATGATGAGAGCCGAACTTTCCATGTCTATGAACCATGCCACATCCACAAAGATGAAGCGCCAAAGAAAGCAAAAGATCCGGGCAAGGTAAGTGTTGATGTTTTTAATACATTTGATGCGGATCCTTTTTCTTGGCAGGACCCAGGTGATCGAAAGTTTAAAGGAGGAGTGTTGGTTGAGAAGCATTAAGCAGGGAGAAGCTGTTCACAGCACTGCTTGTACCAGCCTCCTTGATGAGTTTGCTGTTCGGTCGAGCTAACGACGTTAAAAATAGCGCTTATTGGGAGGCAACCCAATTTCTGGTTAGTTTGTTCCTTTTCGTTTGTTTGTTTGTTTGTTTTCGTGCCCCACAAATCCTTTTCAAACTTATTCTCCTTGGTGGTGAATAAGTTTGGGGGGATGTGTCTTTGTGGGTGCACTTTTCTTTTTGGTTGTCTTTGTTTGTGTCGTCGTTGAGTTTTCTTAGTCTTGCTTTGGTGGTTTCTTCGTGATGTTACCTTGATGATGATGTGAGTAGTGTAGAGTTTTGTGGATAACTGGTTCATGATGATTTCTGTTTAAAACTTGTGAAATTGCATGCGTTTGTGTTGATATTGTTGTGATTGAGCATGAATGATGAATGATAAGCATGGTCTCTATGTGGTTGCAATCAATGAAATAAGCTGTGAGTTTTGAGCCTTGACTGTCATTATTTTTACAGTTTTATTTCTTATTCTTGAGTGATTGTTTGAGTATGCTTGTGTCTCACTAGAACTTGTCTTGGTTTCTCCCTCGAGGTCACGTAGTGTGCTTAATAACTTTGAGATGATAGAAGGCCATCTTTGCTAGCCTATTTATCCCTTATTTGTCCTATATCTTTATAGGGTTAATAGCCAAAAAATACACGAAGTTTGCCCGAATTTGCAAATTGCACATGACCTTCAAAATTGGCCTCAGAATACATGACCTTTTGATTTTATCGTGATTTGCACACGGCGAGAATTCCGGCTATAATTAAAGTTGACCGGCAATGACGTGGCAATACGCGTGGCATTTTTAATGCTGTGGCAATACGCGTGGCATAAAAATTAAAAACAATGTAATTTTTTTATACATGTGGCATAAGAGAGAGAGAGATACACAGAGAGAGAGAGAGATACAGAGAGATACAGAGAGAGAGAGAGATACAGAGAGAGAGAGAGAGAGAATCGCCGGTGACGAAGCTGATGAACTCCACGCGCATGGGGAGAAGGATTGTGGCTTCAGATGAACTCCACGGCGGCAGCGGCGGCGGGGGCTGCGGGGGTGAAGCAGCCGGTAAGCGGGGGCTTCAAAATCGATTTTCAAAATCGAGTTCAAAAATCCATCCTACTTTCCACCTCCATCCTCCCCTTTCCACCTACTTCAAAATCGATTTTCAAATCGATTTCAACCAGCTTCAAAATCGATTTCCACCACCCAACGCCAGCTTCAAAATCGATTTCCACCACCCAACGACATCTTCAAAATCGATTTCAAGATCGATTTCCAGATTTGCAGATCCAATTTCAAAATCGAATTCCAAATTTGCAGATTTCCAAATAATTAGATTTTTTTGGGGGAGGGGGTGGAGAGGGCGACGCTGATGTTGTGCGGTGGTGCGTCTGGAAAAGGTGGCGGTGGTGCTCGGCATCAACGCCGGTAAATGAAGAACGGGGCGGCATCTGCATAGAGAGAGAGATCCAGAGAGTCCACGTCTGAAACGACGTTTTCCTCTTTTTTTTGTTTTTTTGTTTATTTATTTATTTATTTATTTATACTCACTCAAAACGACGTCGTTTTGAATTCCGGTGAGTCCACGTCTGAAAATTCCGGTGCCACATCAACACCGATCAAGGTGATGGTCAACGCGTGTGCAAATCACGATAAAATCAAAAGGTCATGTATTCTGAGGCCAATTTTGAAGGTCATGTGCAATTTGCAAATTCGGGCAAACTTCGTGTATTTTTCGGCTATTAACCCATCTTTATATGATCCTAGTTCGCCCCCTTTGAGCCTTATTTTTCCATATTCTTTGATTTAGCTATGTGTGGGAGCTTGGAGATTATTTGATAGGAGATAATTGGGTTGTGGAGATAAATGACCATGAGTTATGTTTTGTGGTTTTAAATTGAAAATCCTAGTACCCTACAAGAGTTGTTGAAAGAAAAAAAAAAAAAAAGGAATGGTGGAGAAAAGAAAAAAAAACAAAGAAAAAAAAAAGATGAAAAGAATTGGAAAAAATGGGTACATAGGATGCATTAGAGAGACATAATGTTATGAGAAATAATTGTTGAGTTGTGATGATTTTCTCGCATTGAAAAATCTGGTTTTGTGAGAGGTGGAAGATGGTATGGTTTAAGAATGTTATAAGGTTGGTGATCGAGCTACATTGAGGAGTATCTTTTAGTCACTCAGCCAAATTTATCCTACCTTACCAAAGAGCCTACATTACAACCTTCAATAAAGACCTTTTTGATCTTGGTTATAGGAGCACACATTTAGTGGTGGAGAGGTGAGACGATTGACAAGCTTATGGATGAGTACTTGTTTAGCTTGAACTGAGCGTATACACGTCCTTTTTGAATTGATACACTTGAGAGTTGAGAGTTCTTATATTCTTTATCTTTTTGGTGAGGATTGCAATTCATTGAGACCATAATTTGAGTTTGTCATGATTGTGATATTGTGATGATAGGAGATACAAATGCATGTTGGTATTTTGTTGACAAATCTGAAGCCATAATGTTATCCACTTTTCTCGGCGCTCTTGTTGATTCATTCTTGGTTCATCTTTGTTTTGTCCGAGGACGGACAATAGTTCAAGTTTGGGGGGTTGATAAACATGCATTTTTACCTCATGGTGTGTCATTTTTGATGTTTAGTTATGAGGATTTTGTGTGTTTGTTGATTTATTTGAGCTTATATTGGTTTTTGGTCAAGAACTTGTCACTCGCTTGTGTTTGAACGTATTTTCAGAAATAAAGAAGCAGATTTGGAAGATTTGGCTGAAATAGAAGTTGTAGTTCGTCTCGATAGGAGTTCGTGAGCGCAAACGGTTCATAAATCGGAGTTCGGACGAGGGAGAACGAGCTAAAACAAAATCACTGCGCAAGGCCGCGCGAGGTCGCGCGGTCCAGGCGCGCGGCCGCGCGACCCAGCCGCGCGACGAAGACAGACCTGCTGGACAGCGCGCGCGGGCTCGGCGCGCGGGCGCGCGACCCGGCCGCGCGAGACGCCGTTTTTCCGCCCAAAATTCGTTTTTTTTGTGATTTTGGGTATTTTTGAGAGCTACAAGACCTAGGGCATATAAATACTCCCCAAGAACTTATTCTCTGAACCTTTTATCACCTTTCATCATATTTTCCTTTCCCTGAGAGCTGAGAGAGACGGAGAACGGAGACAGAGCAAGATTGAAGATTCTCGATTTCACTACGGTTTTATTGTTGAATATTTTTCTGTTTTATTGAGATATTGATTCTAGTTCATATGTCTATGTGTGGCTAGAATCCCTTTTTCCCAGGGTTTAGGGAGTAAACATGATTCGAATTTCTGACTGTTGATTTAATTAATTGAGATTTCTATTCCTTTTTATGTTCTTGTTATAATTGCTTGCTTTATTGCTTGATCACCAATTTAGCATTGTCATAGGTTTTAATTTGAGATCGGGAGATGATAATTAATACCTGAACTAAGAACATAGAACACATTTATCTTAGTTCTAAAGGGAATTAATAATTGTGAAGGCTTTAATCCTAGGAACTTTTAGGAGTTACATGTTAGAAGTGTGATCCAGGGATGGCAACCTTGCATGTAATCAACGATTTGTATGCCACGGGAGTGGGTATGAATTAACTTTGAGATTGCCTTAGGAATTATCTCGTTAATTGAACCAAACATGTTAGTTAGGAGAATCTGTTGAAACCTTTGCCTTGGGAAATTCTCTTTCTTCTGTTACTTCGCATTTTCACAGCTTGATTTCTTTTCAGTGTTTCTTTATTTTAATTTAAATTTTGTTTTCCAAAAATCAAACTTTTAAGATTCGTTTTTCCAGATAGAGTAAAGTAGTTAAGAATAGGCATTGATAACCATTAGTCCCTGTGGATTCGACCTTGTCACTGCTATATACAATTGCACCCGTACACTTGCGGCGTGTAAATAAAATAGCGAACACCATGCGATAACAGAAATCGGCAATCCTTTGTCCTGTGAATTGAGTTCCATTGTCCGATACAATGATTCTAGGGACTCCATATCGGCAACATATGTTTCACCAGATGAACCCCTCTACAGTTCCCTCGTCAATCTTTGACACGGCCTCGGCTTCTACCCATTTGGAGAAGTAATCTACTGCCACAATGAGAAAGCATTTGCCCCTGGTGCCGTAGGCAATTTCCCGATGATGTATATGCCCTATTTGTCAAATGGGCAAGCAACATACATTACTCCCATAATCTTCCCTGGAACATTAATCTTGCCAGTATGCCTCTGACAGGCCTCGCATTTGCGAACGAATTCTCTGGCGTCATTAGTAATGGTTGGCCAATAAAACCCTGCCCGGATGGTTTTTCGTATAAGATCCTTGAATCCTGTGTGCCCACCACAGCAACCTGCATGAATTTTTGTCAAAGCAAAGTTAGCCTCCTCAGGAGATAAACATTTCAGTAAGGGATGGGTGAAGCAGCGCTTGTAGAGTTGATCATTGATCAAACAATAGTTCTCGTATCGAGCCCTCTGATTGGACTCTTTGTTCAGTCGTTCCCCTGTTCTAAGAAAGTGTATAATTGGAGCCCGCCAATCATCCCGGATTTTCATCGCAAAAACTTGGGAAGTCCCCATTCCTCTGGTGTCGCAGAGCAGCGTGATCTCATCATTCCACGTCTGCTCCACTGCGCTGGCAACCCGTGCCAATAAGTCTGCCCGAGTATTCTCCTCTCGCGAGATCTGTTCTATTCTGAATTCCACAAATTTTTTCTTTAATTCAACAATTTCACTGTGATATGCTCGCATCCGATCCTCTTTTATGTGGTATCCTCCCGAGAGTTGCTGAGCTACCAATTGTGAGTCAGTTCTGATGGTGACATATTCCGTCCGCAGCTCTGACAAAATATGCGCTGCTCTGACCACGACCTCATACTCAGCTTCATTGTTGGATATCTTACAGGTGAATTTAATAGCGAATTGGTATACCTCTGATCGTGTAGAAATGATGTACACTCCAATTCCACATCCCTCTTTTGTAACCGATCCATCTACGAAAGCCACCCAAAACTCTTGCACAGGGCGACGAGTAGTTTCTTGAATAAAATCTGCAAGGGCTTGGGCCTTGATAGCTATCCTCGGCTCATAATCCACATCATATTCCCCTAACTCCACGGCCCATTTCACCATGCGTCCTGCAAGATCTGGCCTTCCCAGCACTTGTCTGAAGGGTAAGGCAGTTCGAACCACCACGCGATGTGATAAGAAGTGGGGTCTTAGCTTCCGAGTTGTGACCATGACTGCCAGAGCAGCCTTTTCAATCTCTGAATAGTTTAATTCGAGCCCTTGAATCACCCTGCTGACAAAGTAGACCGGCTTCTGATGACTCCCATCCTCTCTGATAAGGACAGAGCTAACTGATTCCTCGCCCACTGCTATGTACAAATATAATACTTCCCAAGGAATTGGTTTGGTCAGAGTCGGGAGCTCTCCAAGTATGCTTTGAGATCATCGAAAGCTGACTGACACTCCGCATCCCATTCAAACCTGGTCCATTTCCTTAAAATCTTGAAAAACGGCAAGCTTCGCTCTGCCGATCGTGAAATAAACCTACTCAGGGCAGTGATACGCCCGTTCAGAGTTTGTACCTCTTTGATGCCTCTGGGCGGTGTCATATCCATTATGGCCTTCACTTTGTCTGAGTTGACCTCGATCTCTGCCGGGGTGACCTTGTATCCCAAAAATTTCCCTGTGGTGACCCCAAAGGTGCACTTTGCTGGATTAAGCATGAGTCTATGATCCCTGATAACTGTAAAAATTTCTTCCAGGTCAGAGACGTGGTCCTCTGTTCTGATACTTCGCACAAGCATATCATCCACGTATACCGATATATTCTTCGAGAACTGTTCCTTGAATATTTTTTCCATCATTATTTGATACGTAGCCCCCGCGTTCTTAAGACCGAACGACATGCTCTTCCAACAAAATACCCCGCAGCAGACGGCAAAGGCCGTTTTGGCAATATCCTCTATATGCATTTTGACTTGGTGATACCCTTGATAGGCGTCCATCATGGATAGCAATGCACAACCCGAGGTAGAATCCACAAGTTGGTCAATCCTCGGCAGAGGATAAAGATCCTTAGGGCAAGCGGCATTCAAGTCCCTGTAGTCCACACACATGCGCCAAGTGTTTGTCTTTTTAGCCACCATCACGGCATTTGAGATCCATTCCGGGTACAGCACCTCTTCGATGTGACCCGCATCTAGTAAAATACCTTGTTCTTTGTTTTACTGGTTTTACATTGGGATCTACATTGAGGCGATGTTCCGCCAATCCTCTATCAACGCCCTTCAAGTCGGTTGTGCTGAAAGCAAACACATCCGCATTCCTCTGAAGACAGTTGATTAGCTCTGCTCTAGTTTGTTCATTCATGGATGACCCGATTTTTGTCTGAAAGCCCTCTTTTCCCGGAAATAGCTCAATCATTTTACACACGTCGTTGGTAGATATCAAGGCAGATTTCTCAGAGTTTTCCCGAGCATTTAACAGCTCTGACAATTCCCGTTGTTCCTCTGTCGGGCCAGCGACATCACCCGTCTTCCCCTTCTTTCTAGTGTCTGATCCATCTGTTGCCCTTTCTCTTATTTAACCTGAAGATTGCGTGAGCATTCGCACATGGCATTCTTTTAACAACTTTTGATCACCCTAGACTTCCCCCACTCTTCCGCCTCCGATTGGGAATTTCATTTTTAGGTGGAACATTGAAATGATTGCTCTGAACGCCGTCAGAGTATCACATTGTAAGATGGTTTGGGCATGTCTACCACCAAAAATCGTATCATCCTATTTTTGCAGGCATCTGCCCTGCCGAGAGTAACTGGTAACTCCACAAACCCCAGTGGCATGATGATTTCTCCGCCGAATCCATACAGAGGGGCATTCGTGGGTTTAATATTAGCCTCGATCCCCATAATTTGGAGACATTCTAAGTATAAAATATTCACCGCACTCCCAGAGTACACGAAGATGCGATGTACAATACAAGTTTCTATGTCGGCCGTGAAAACCAGCGCGTCGTCATGGGGGTACATGAATGTCCTCAGGTTATGGCTGGTTCCTCTGCTGCGCCCGTGATTTCCATTACTTGTTTAGGGTAATATCCTGACCTCACTGCCCGCACAATCTGTTTCTTGGCGCGGCCGGAGGTTGGTAGCCCATTCTCCCCAAAAATCATGTGCACCTCCCTTCTAGCCGGATGGGGAGGTATCCGAGCCTGTTCGATCCCTCTGCGCTGATCGCGGTTTTTCTTCGGGCGTCGGTTTCGGTTATTTCCCTGAGCTTGCCTCTGATCATTTCCCTGAGCCTGCTGACCCTGAACCTCATTTCCTCTGGCTGTGAATTGATCCAGGTTACCCTGGCGTACTAAGAGTTCTAGTTGGTGCTTGAGATGTCCACAGTATCTAGTATAGTGCCCATAGGCATTGTGGTATTCGCATAGTTTATTGTTAGGCCCCGGCTGTGGTTGCCCATCCATGTAAGTACCCGGCGCCCTGAAGAACCGCGGGTTTTTAATCAGGTGAAAGATTTCTTCCTGTGGCTTGTTAAGAGGAGTGTATTCATCGAAGCGGTTAACCTCGTTCACGGTACGTTGTTGGTGGGGCGGTGCCTCTGCATCTAGTACCCTAGGGGGTAATCCTCTGAAAGGTGCCCGATCCTGGTTCTTGTTGTTCTGTTCTGGTGCGACCTCGGCCCTTCTGGCTTTGTGCTTTTCATTTTCTGCCTTTCGTGCCGTTCGGGCATCTTCTAACTGCAAATATCCTAGTAATCTTGACATGATGTCATCAAAATCCCTGGCCGGCCTAATCTGTAAATCGTCAAAGAAAAGCCCAGGCTTCAATCCCCTAACGTATGCGCAATTTTTTATTTGTGACTCTGCCTCTGGGACCTCCAGAGCAGCGAGATTGAACCGGGCGGTGTACTCCCACAGCGTTTCATGTTGGTCCTATTTTATATCCATCAGAGAGATGGCTGACTTTCCTACCCTTCGCGAGCTCGCGAACTGTCTGAGAAAACGTGTTTGAAAGTCCTCAAAAGAGTGAATAGAGTTCGGAGCCAATGTTCTGAACCATAACTGGGCGGGTCCAGTCAAACTAGTAGAAAATATACGGCGCTTGATTCCCTCTGAATACATGTGTAACGTGACTAGCCCCTCGAACCGGCTGAGGTGCACCTCAGGGTCAGTAGTGCCATCGTAGTCGAGTGAAATGGGTTTGTAGCTCCGGCTAGTAGTGGTTTTGACCTTTGATGTTTTGGCCCGCTTTTCACCCCTTTATCTTCCCTGTTCCTTCATGTCCCTTGGTGAATCATGGATGTGGTGGCGTTTGTGGCTCTTGTGCCCCCGATTGCCAGAGGTGTACTCTTGTTCTCGTTCCTCTGACCTTTCAGTCTGACGGGACTTCTCTGACTGGTATGACTTCTCTGCTCTGCGAGATCTCTCTGACCTCTGTATTTTCTCAACCCTCTGAGACTTCTCCCTCAAAGTATCCTCCAGGTCTTTGAGTTGATTTTTTAGTTGTGACACCTGGTTTTTCAGCTTTACATTTTCCCTTGGTCTTTTCTCTTCAAAAATAGGAGTAATGGAACGACTATCAGACTCATCCACCACCTCCCTCCGGATAATGCTACGCAGCATAGTGCGACTCCCCTCCGGCCCCTTCTCTGGTTCTTTCTCAGCGGGGAATTTTTGTGCTTCTTTCGGTAGTGCGGGTTATTTGCTGACAAATTGTTCGTTCACCTCCCGAGCAGCGTGGGGTGGGAGCTCAGTGCCCTACTGGTTGAGCATTCCTAGCAGAGGAGTAGTAGGGGGGACAGTTGATACGAGCGGAGTTCCCAGTGCCTGACGCACGGCGGCGTAATTCAGCAGAGCCATCATCTGCTCTGCTAAAACGAAGTTCAGTGACCCACCACCAGATGTGGGGACCAGGCCCTGTAGCTCAGACCCAGCAGTAACTAGAGCAGATCTCTGGGAGGTGATGTTCTGGCCCGATAGTGGGGTAGCAGAGGTTTTGAGGAAGCCCCGCGGTGTAGAGAAGACAGTGCTGACTGGCAGACTGCTTAGCAGAGAAACGGGCATTTCAGTATGGGCGGCAGAGTTGAGCCCGGTGTTGTCAAAGTCCTTCTCGAGGGTGCGGCGAACATCAGAAGAGTCCATGGTACCTACACACAGAAAATGTGAGAAAAATCCCAATAAAAGACAGATCGATTCACCCCTTGTCACAGGAATCCTCGACATAAGAAATCCTGAATACTGGCGCAAAGGTCATTATGAACTCCCGATCAAAATACTTCCATGCGCCGGGAAATAAACCTAGGGCACAGATTCAAACACGGAGAACGAATAACAGAGATTTCCTCCCCGAATTCAGATTCAAATTCGGCGGAAAGAACAAATTATCAGAGGAACCACCCAAAAAACTCAAAAACAAATATGAACAGAGCAACAACCGAGAGATCGTTAGTCAAACACGTTAAATACGGTAGAAAATGAAGATCGTACGAGGAAACATGAAAATTACACACAATTAACATCATGTCATATAGAATAGACAGATACCAGCACCCGATTCTCGATTTTACCCATCCTCCAAACGTGCATATACGAGAAAGCAGCAAAACCCATGAATCTATAAGTTTTCAGACGGATCGAAGCGAAAAAAGTAGATCTACCGCCCTGAATCCACCTGAGCACTCGCATCATCGGACTAATTGGGACCTGCGCACGTAAATCCGCCCGTAATTGCAGATCTGCATGCGCAAGCCGAAACTCACGCCTTAAACTCATAGCATTCCCACAGACGGCGCCAACTAGTGAATCGTGATTGAGTGGGTAGTTTTTTAACCGATGAATTATGATTAGATTATGAGTTTTACATAGTGTTGAACGTGAAAATTGAGAGAGTAGAGTTGAATTGCTGAGAAGAAAGGAATTTGCTGTTGTATTGAGATAAAGCACGTGAGAATACATGATACAAATGCATGGGTATTTATAGAGTACATGTTAGGGGCAAAATAGTAATTTCAGCCTAGGGGTCATGTTCCCCGCGTGTTCAGGGGTACGATGGTAATTTTGCTTTCCTTCGCTCATTCCTCTGCTCAGCAACCGAGAAACGTATATACCGGGGAGCTCTGGATTCCTCTGTGAGCGGATGATTCCTCTGCTCTGGCGCTTCCCGGGTAAAGTGGTCATCTCTACCGTTGACTGTCTCACGGGTAGAGCATTCCTCTGATTTCAGCGATTCCTCTGACCGAGCCCATTCCTCTGACCCGAATGATACCTCTGTCCAAGTCCATTCCTCTGCTCTGCATATATTACTCCTCATCAACGGTCAGCCTTTGCAGGCTCATTAGGCGCAAGCTATTACTGTTCTCCGCAGTGGCAAGATAGTGGATAATAAAGTGGATAGAGCAAAGCAGACATGGATACCAGAGCAGACATGGACACCAGAGCAAACCAGGGTATCAGAGTACACAAGGGTACCAGAGCAGACATGGATACCAGAGCAGACCAGGGTACCAGAGCAAACATGGATACCAGAGCAGACATGGATACCAGAGCAGACCAGGGTACCAGAGTACACAAGGGTACCAGAGCAGACTAGGGTACCAGAGCAGATAAGGGTGCCAAAGCTGATCAGACCGCTAGCTCTGGCAATGTCATCATCTCCGCCAAGATCGCCAGCTCTGCCAAGACTGTCAGCTCTGGTAATGCCGCCAATGCGGCCAAGATCACCAGCTATGATCAGGTCGCCAGCTTTGGCGAGCACCTGCCAGGAAGAGAAAGCAGAGCAACAGATGCAGCAGAAGGAAGGAGAGAGGGAGAAAGAGAAGGAGGTGAAACTTCACAAGTCCACTGCACCATATCGACCACCGATTCCTTTCCCTAGCAGATTGAGAAATGAAAAGCAGGATAAGCAGTTTGCCGACTTCTACAATATGCTGGCCAAAGTGAATGTGAATCTACCCCTCCTTGACGTGATCAGAAATATCCCGGCGTATGTTAAGTTTTTCAAAGAGTTGGCTTCCAACAAGAGGAAGTTCGGGGACAATGAGAAGGTTCTGGTCTCAGAAGTTGCAAACTCTATCATACAGCAGCCCCTGCCACCAAAGCAGCGCGATCCAGGTAGCTTTGTGATTAATATTGCTTTAGGGAATGGTAAGGAAACCTCTGGTATGTTAGATTTGGGTGCTGGAATTAATTTGATGCCCTACTCTATTTTTAAACAATTAGAGTTAGGTAATTTGAAACCCACTCGCATGTGTTTGCAGCTAGCCGATAAGTCTATTAGATATCATCGTGGGATAGTAGATGATGTTTTGGTGAGTGTAAGGGGATTGATTGTTCCCGTTGACTTTGTGGTTCTTGAGATTGGATAGGTGCATGAAAATGGTATAGAGCACACACTGTTGTTAGGAAGACCGTTTATGGTAACCACTAACACTTTGCTTGATATTAAGGATGGAACCATTAAAATGACTGTGTTAGGGGAGTCTGTGTCTTTCTCTGTGCATGGTAGTAGTGCAATGGCTTCTGCAAGTTTTACTAATGAATGCTCATTTATAGATGTTATTGATGAGAATTTCGGGTTAGTGATTGAATGGTGGTTATTCTTGTTTTGCTTTTGATATATGTTTCTTGATTGTGCAAAGAATTATGAGTTTTATTGCAACACTGTGGTAAGCAAGTAAAACGTGATTTGTCCGGTAGATGCTAGAGGGAGTGTTGTCATTGTGATTGCCTACGATCGTATCCTTATCTGTGAAATATTTGAATTTAGAACATCTGGCCAACTCTGAAAATCTGGTCCAGCTCTGAAAATGACAGCTCTGAGTTTCTTCTCCGCTAGTTTAACTATGAGCATGGGAAACCACGTGAGAAGACTTTGGATTACATCCAAATGGTTTTATTTCACGAATTATGGCTCAACTATCGAAATTTAAGTGATTAAGCACACAAAGTGTGAAAAAGGCAAAGTTGTGAAATGGAGATACTTATTATAAAGGCGATCACATTAGGGAATTCACTTCTAGCGGAGAATTGGGTCTGATCGAATTAGTTGCATTACTGCTGTGTTGCTTAGTAAACTTTAAGTTACTTGCATGATCTTAGAGATATGTGTTGATTGGAAAATTGTGAATTGACTTGATGAATCTTTGGATGGAAATAATCATCGTGAAACGCTCTCTTCCTAGGATTCATACTGATTTTGCTTGAGGACAAGCAAAAGGCTAAGTGCGGGGGGGGGTTGATTTATGCTTAATTGTTCTTAATTTAGGGGTTTTATTGTGCTATTTATGAGTTAAATATTTTGGAAGTTGGTGCGTTTATGGGTTTGTTTAATGCTTTGTAGGAGCTTTTGATAAAACATGAGGAAGATTGCTAAGTTGGAGTTTTTGGATCAGAAATTGCTATTTTTGGCTCAAAGTGGTGCTCAGAGCTGACGGCGCATACTCTGCTGCCTCGCCAGAGTTGACAGAGCCGAAGTCCATTCATCAGAGTGGATTTCCCGTGCCAGAGCCAGAGCTAACAATTCCAAACCAGAGCTGAATTCCAAAGTCGACAGAGCTGAGTTACAGAACTGACCAAACTCGACAGAGCTGACCATCTCCAGAGCTGACAAACTCCAGAGCTACCTACGCCAACACTGTTCCAGAGCTGGCAATCCCCTAATCCAGAGCTGACTTCCAGCTCTGCCATAACTCGCCAAAGCTGCCATGACTTTCCAGCTCTGCCATGACTTTCCAACTCTGCCATGACTCACCAGAGCTGCCAAGTGTTAGGTCCGGAGGGTCTCAAATAAGTGTATGGGGGGGGAATACACCTATGGGCTATTTTTTGCTTTCTCCTCTAAGAACAGAGGGATCTCAAGAGTGAGATCAAAACGAAACTTTACACGCAAACTATGACGCCTGTTAACTGAAAACAATTTTGACCAAACAGGGTTGACGACTGATACTGAAAACTCTTCAATAAGGAGTTATCAGTTAAGTTACTGGAACTTAACTGATCCACGTAAAGGCTTCAGTCGAGTTTGCTAAAACAGAGATGATATAAGTCTTCCTGACTATCAGAGGATAGATCAGTTAGACTGATATCACACGCAGCGGAAATAAACTTGTTTCGTAATAGCCTCGGTTGAACACGTTGTTAGTCTTAGGTTTCTCTTTGCAGTTATTCAGTATTCAGTTTATCAACAGTAAGAACACAGATAAGAATGTAAAGACTGAAAGTTGTAAATAACACAGAGAGTTTTACGTGGTTCGGAAAACACTTTCCTACATCCACGGTCGGTTGATCAGACCAATAATTCACTCCGCAAGTGCTTAACTGGTGCACTGCAAACCAAACTGTGTGCTTGCCGGGTGCACACAACCGTTCCACTGAAGAGACCTTTCTTCAGTACCCTCGCTTCACTCGCGTCGGATTTCTCACTCCTAGCACGACCTTGCACTAGGATCTCACAGAGTCAGAGTACCTTCCTGAACTCCTTTTTCACTCAAACACTCTTTTTCTTTCTTACGAAAGGAGGTTTGAAAAACTTGCCTACTAGACTTCAAAGAACAAGTTCTTTGAAGCAAGTTTTGACCTGGGCTTCTAGGTAAACAGATATATGCCTAAGGTCTAAGAGAATGTGTGTGATCAGCAGTGACTGATTTTGGCTTTGGAATTCTCTTCTTCGATTCAAGCTTTGGGGAGATTAAGCTTTGGGCTGAGTAGCAATTTCGGCAGAGCTTCAGCTTAGGTCGTTGAATCGGTGAAGATTGAAGTTGATCCTCGAGCGCTATTTACTGGAGAGGTCTTGAATAGATCCGTTGGCGGAGAACGTCTTCAAGATTTCTTCCGTTGGAGAGCATTTCAAATTTGGGCTGAGGCTTCAATCTTCGAGGTTTCTTATTTGGTGGAAACGGCTCTCTTGAAAGACAGGAGACGTGACGTCTCTGATAAAGTAGCCACCAAATAGGAATGACCTCTGCAGAGAGGGATGATCCTGAGATCTCTGCATTTAATGCGGCTGTACTGTGTAAGCACGTGGCTTCCTTTGAACGTTGGAAGTTCAGTCCGAGGAAGAATGTTTAACTGATACTTGACTTTAGTATCAGTCTGTTGAGTCCACGGAGCACGCATTAACTAATCAGTTCTGAACTGATTCTTCAACTGATACTTCAGTTGGTATCTTCAGTCTTCAGTCCTTCGGTCCTTCAGTCTTCGGTCTTCAGAACTGCTAACTATACTAGAAACGAACTCTAACACTTGAGTTCTAAACAGTTCTAGTTTATTACAAATTAAACCTAAGGATTTTGGTATTATCAAAATAAAACCTGATATTCCATGGGGTTCCCAACACCAAGACTTGCCGAGTGACTCATCCAAAAACACCTAACGGATGGACTCGAATTTATACGAGGTCGTCCTAGGGTGGTAAGGTGACTCAAGTCGTCTCTCAAGGAAGGCTAAACAGGGCTTTGATCATGCTACGCACAGAAAACAGGAAATAAACCTAAACACTCTAATCAGAAGTTTGGGTCTGACACTTCCTCTCCGATTAACTAATGCGTAATTAAAATAAAGCATATAAAGTTAATTAGGCAAAAGATAGGAAGCCGATAAGAATGCAAGAAGGCAAACAAAGCTAGGGTTCTAAACTAGCAATCTAGAAAGCAGTCATCAATTCAACCATAAACAACGATTATCTAGGCGAAATAACATA
Source organism: Salvia miltiorrhiza (assembly GCF_028751815.1). Classification (NCBI taxonomy): domain Eukaryota; kingdom Viridiplantae; phylum Streptophyta; class Magnoliopsida; order Lamiales; family Lamiaceae; genus Salvia; species Salvia miltiorrhiza. The sequence goes on from NC_080388.1 coordinate 32,252,795, forward strand.
TTAACATTTAATCAAATGAATGTTAAGCAAACACACACAATCAAAGAGAATTCCGCAAGCAACTCAACGATGAACTAACTAAGCACTTAAATTATCAAGAAACATCAACTAATGCAAAAAACATATAAGGACTAGAACATGGCATTTGAACATTAATGAAATCAACTAGAGTTTCAAACTCAAACACTAAACCAAACGATCATAAACTCGTAAACATCTAAGATTAATAACTACCTAGGCAAGAAACTAAATCAAGCATAATATTCGAATGCAAAGAAAATCTTAATCTCCATAAAAAGAAATCTCTAAACTTTCACCAACAAGAAGGGAAAAACGTAAGCAATAGCAACGAACTACGAATCACGTAGATTATCTAAACTCAACGACAATAATCTCTAATCATCACATCCATCCAAAGCATAAAACAAAGATTCAATTAACCAAAGGATTCATAAAATCAAGAGAATATAGAATCAACAATAATAATCTTCAATCATCACATTCATCAAAGGCAAGAAACAAAGATTCAAATAACCAAGAGAATCGAAATGAGTTCTTACAAAACGTAGCAATCCAAGGAAATCCAATCCGATGAAATGTTAATTGACATCCAAAGCAATCCAATGAATCCAAGATGTTTATGATGTTTCTAACTACTCTAAAACTAAGAGAAAGCAAGGGAAAAATCGCCTGGGGGCTGCTGGGGACGAGAATGATAAAGTAAAACCCTAGAAAGGGGTTTTTAATCGAAAAATCGTACTTTCGGATCTGAACAGAGGCGGCGGCGCCGTGGGACGGTGGCCGCCGTGCACGGCGCGCGCCGTGCCACGGCGCCGCCGTGTATGCCTTTCGCAGACTGCAATGCGCAGCGTTTTTGTTTTGGTCCGTTCTCCCTCGTTTCAAGTCGGATTTTAGATCCGTTTTCGCCTACGAACTCGTATCGAGACGAACTTTGATTCTTCTTCAGACCATTCAACTAAATTCTGACTTTAATTTTGTTCACATATCAATCAATGTGAGCACAAAATCCTGAGACAACAAAATTAGCACAAAAGCTCAAATCATTCAACTCTTAAGTGAAAGAGACCAAAATAAAAGTCAATATAACACGTAAACACCCAGAGATTCATCACAAAATAGGGCTAAACACCGAGCAAGTTATCCAGTGCAATCCCCTGTGCGCGCACGCTGCCTTGATGTCTATCTCTTAGGCCCAGTTTGGCTGGGCCGTACTTGATGGTCATTAGGGTTGATGAAGGGTGGTCTATAAAAAGGGGTGAACGTTCATGATCAAGGACAATCTTCTGCCTCCGGCACTTTACTTCTTTTGCCTTTGGGAATTATTGAGCTTCCGTTAGGCAACCAAAACACTTAGAGTTTTTCTAGCTTTCATTGTTCTTCAAGTTTTCGAGATTTTTGTTCTAGTTAGATTTCAATTCCGTTTTACTTTACTTTTCTGTTTCGAAGGTGTAATCAAGTGACAGTGATTTCATCCTCGCGACGTTTTATGGTATTTCGTATTTACTTTAATTTGTTTGCCTCGTTATGAATTATGTTTACGCTTTCAATTTGCGATTTTGTTTATGTCAATTAGATTAGAAGCTTTTAATTACAAGTATTTAAATTCTTAGCCTAGTAGCGTTTAAATTCAACTCGCCTTTACTTTGCCGTTTAATTCTGCCTAGGGTTTAATAGTTTATTTCTGCTTAAGTATTTGAGTTTCGCCTAGTTAATTTTAAGTTTAAGTTTTAATTACAAGCATTAGTTTAATTCTTTTCCGCCTAGTTGATTCTTAAGTTTAAGTTTCTAGTTAAGTTTAATTTACAAGCTTTAGTTTAATTTTACAGTTTTCAATCCTACTTTACCGCTTTCTCGTGATACAATTAGAAGCCCTTTAAGATCTTCCTTGAGAGATGACTTTGGGTCAACTTACCATTAGTAGAGTGTCCTTGTCCTATTGCAAGTCAATCTAGAGGTGTTTAGGTTGAGTCAGTAGGGTCCTTCCATCAAGAGAGCGACCAGGATATTCTTCCGGGGCTGAGACGCCTTATCTGGAGTTCCTGTCGCGCCTATCCAACATTTCTGAATGATCTTGCCTAGCAGAGAGTATCTAGGCTGAAGAAGAGATAGAACAAGGGTCCCTTCAGTGGACTCATTTGGTTCCTTCATTGCTATTTGAGAGCGGCATTGGCTTCCTCATCTGAGAGGGATAAGAGTGACGGACCACTGTTCGGGAGTTTGAATAGATCTCAGACAATGTTTGTAACATTGAGAGTTTTCTCATGTTTATCCGAGAGGTCTGATGCCGTAAAAACTGTGATTGTGGAGAGGAGTTCGCCTGATTCGTTGAATTGCAGATTTTGATAGAATTGTTTGACAGCATCAGTGAGATGGTAATCCGCTTATCTGGTTACGAAAGTCATTCAACGATGTTGAGTCATGATCTCTTCTGCTTCTGCGTGTTTCGGTTTCATCTTAAACGATGGAGTGTCTACCGATAGTTCGTATCTGATACCTCTGGTGGTGCAATTGATTTTCTTGGTGCCGGACTTCTTTCCATCAGTTTTGGCCATTGTTGTTGTATCTGCAGAAGATAAATTTTGCACAAGACAATCTCACAGTAGGGTTCTGCAGATTAGTGGTTAGATTGCATGCAAGAGAGAGAGAGAGTGCAAAAGTGTTGATGAGATAAGAGAGGGAGACGTGGTGACTAAGTGTGATCGTGGAAGATGAACAGTTGCTAAGGGCAAATGAAAAGACATCAGCGGTTTGAAATCCGCACGCCAAGTCGAATTTAATAATTTTTTAAATCCGTAATAAATGTCCGTCAGAGTAATTCCTTAAAATAAGAGATTTTAAATGATGAAGAATATTTGACGTAATCTCTTAATCATGAAAAAGGGGCGGAGATCAAATCATGCGAAGATTAGAATAAAAAATGTTCAAAAAGTAATTTGAATAAATCTTGTTCAGTAAGAAAAACATGGTCACCAATTTCAAATAAAATAACATCTCAGTTCCTATCAGTTACAGTTAAGATCATTTCAGTCAAGTTCCCAACAATCAGTCAGGATAATGTGAGAGACTCAAAGAAGCGGTAACAGTAGAAATTTTAATATGCAAATAACCAAATAACAAGGTTCCCCCTCAGCGTGACAACGAGTTAGATAAAAGAAAGATTGACTGATAAGGCTGTCAACGATAGAAACAAACATAATAAAAGATCTAACAGTTTCAAAGCATCAAAAAGGTTCAAGAACATCAATTATAAGAGTATGAATTTAAAAGACAATTGACATCCTGGACCTTCCTTTGTCTTCAGTTGATGCGTAGTTTCTTGCTTGTTTTCTTCTCTGGACTTTCGGATGTCTCTGCAGCTTCCTTCCCTTTTCATTTCCTGTCTTCTTCTTGATTCTTGTGGTCGTGAGACTCAGGCATTATGCCGCATTCGGTCTGAATTCCCAATTGATGTTGAAGATTCATGACAGTTGATTCAAGGAAGGAAAATTTGACCTTGAGATCGTAAGTCTCATTTCTTGTGAAAGCAGCCTTTCCTTTAGCAGTTGAATTTCCTCGTCAGAAGAAGGTTTTGCCGACTTTGGAATTTCATCAGCTGAATCTTCATTCCTTGTGTTTTCATCTGAAGGATGAGCTTGACGATTTGAAGACTCAAGGTGAGTTTCATCATCACTGTTGAGATCTTCCTTGAGAAGACCTTTGGAAATCAGGTACTGTCTGAAGTTGGGAGACCAGTCATGGATTGCATCCCAGAGATTTGTGACTTTAAATTTATCAAAGACACTATCCTCGAGAGCTTCCATTTTAGTGTTTGAAAGAACATCGTCAATTCCATGAAATTTGGATCTGGGCATAGTCTTGACGAAGATAAAGAAGAAGTAGCTGACGAGGTCTTGAAATTCTTCAGCATGCTCGGTTGTCATGATTGAAGGAAAAGTGACAGAGACACAATGTTGAGCAAGGAGCATCAGATAGTTCTTGAGAAGTGCAAGTGGTGTCACGGTGGATGATGAGGCAGCATTGATATCAGTAGGCTCGGCATACTTGACCTTTTTGTTGAAGCTTTCGAGAAAAAATTGGAAGAATCCGGTGAGGGAAGATGAAGCTCTTCTGTTGAACTTTCTTCTTTATCAGCTGCTTGTGACCTATTTGGTAGTTGTTCTTCTTAGCATTGAGGAAGATCACCAGAGGATGATGGTGGTTGAAGAGAAGTTTCACCACCCGGAATCGGTGAATCCTCTGATGTCTTCTTTTCAATTTTCTCAAAGTGTTCTTTGGATTGTGGCGGAGGAGAATCCAGATAATTCTTGACTGAAGTTGCAAGACTGTCGAGGCTCCTTTTGACTGAGCCTCGAGTTCTGTAGTGAACCTCTGTAACTAAAACAGGGGTTTCACTGATCACACTGGGAATCACTCTGGTTGAGCTCTTTTGCCCTTCAAAAAGATGAATTGTTGAAGGAACTTTGGTGGTGTTCTTCCAGAAGCATTGAATCCAATTCGTGTTGTGCAGGATCAAAGATGACACTCTTGTCCCTTGTCGTAAGTGTCTGGAAGAGTGAGTTTCCCCCTTTTCTTCAGCAAGGATTTGAAGATATGCCCTTTACCAATTGAATGGGCCTTCTTGCAGAAGTGCGATCAGCACCAGTTTGTGCGGTCTCGACAGATGATCTGGTGATCCAATAATGCCAAACCAGCATCTCTTTATCATTTTAGCAATGGGTCTAAGATGGGGATGAAGTCTTGACAGGCTCAAGACGTTCTTGATGTTCGTGTTGGAAGAGGCATCATCCATCAGGGCATCTCTCATGAAATTGGTGGCTTCTTCATCTGAGAAGATTGGAGCAGGTCCTTCAGCAAGGAGATTGAACAGTTCTCTTGCTGCTCTAGAAATATTGACAGTTGTTTAGCCCTATTTTGTGATGAAGTTGTGGGTGTTTACGTCTTATATTGACTTTTATTTTGGTCTCTTTCACTCAAGAGTTGATTGATTTGAGCTTTTGTGCTAATTTTGTTGTCTCAGGATTTTATGCTCAAATCGATTGATATGTGGACAAAAATAAAGTCAAAATTTAGTTGAATCGTCTGAAGAAGAATCGAAGTTCGTTTCGATACGAGTTCTGTCGCAGCCCGATTCCCGACACTAATGATAGTGGGGTACGAGTATCGATACGACTATTTTTAAAAGAATAAAAGATAAGAAGAATAGGTCGAACATCAAGCGGAAGCTCGCATCAAAAGGTGTTAAAGAAATCATTATAAATGAACCCAAGGGTAAAATCGTCAATGTCGTTATAACTTTTTAATTATCAGGAATTTCACGAACAAAAACAAAACGGGTATCGCTCATTTTTCGTAAGGAATCATAATATGCAGAGTATCGCAGCAAAAGGCGAACCGATTATATGTATGAAGACATATAACCGTGAGTACATTGCTTAACTTCAAAAGAAAAAAAAATAAAGTATATCAATCATCAAGACTTTATCGTCAAAATGGAAATACGATAAAGTAAATACATCCTCCAACATTTCCCCGCCAGCACCAGACCAATCTCGCTCCTCGCTTAGTCTGCACATTTAGAAATACATGCAGGGCGTGAGTATATAATACTCAGTGGGCAAACGCCGAAAAACAAGAAAGGTGCTCATAGAGCTATAAGTTTGAAACTTGCCACATCTCAGCAATACACAGAAATAAAGTTAGCGTAAATGAATCTGTGCATGCAGTTTTCATAATTATGATATCATAAAGAAACGATAGCGCTATCAAAGTACTCATCATCATGCATGTACCACATCTACAACTCATCATTATTAAGGTACTGAGAAGTAGGCCTCCTTCTCAAGCACCGTGACCGGCCGACCCGAAGACGGCTCACGATCACCTCTGTGTACACAACCCCGCTTTTGGCAGGATCCGAATTCGTCTCATCAGTAGAGGGTAACATACAAGCTCAACATCAAAAATTGGCAAGTCAAACAGTTCTCAAACATCATTTATCTCAAAATATTTGTTAATCTCATAACATCATTAAACAATTTTAGAAAGCTCATATAATATTCGTATACTCAAAATATTGCCCACCTGAAGACCTTACTCAAAAACTCCCGTCAAAGCGGAGTTACTTACTTCCCTGCTCTGCTCGTGTCTTCTGGGATCATCGTCATCATCGTAGGTTCATGTCATAAAATGAATCTCGATTAGAAACTCAACGACAAAAACTCATGCCTCAACTCATGTTCTATCTTATATTCTATCTCTTAATCAACTCTACATAAACTCTTTACTCATTTCAAATCCTTAAGTCCAAGGATAGGGTTCAAGAAAATCATGGTTCTAGGTCTCGATTCATCTCTCATATAAGACTCGTCTAATCTCATTCAAACACTTGGGCAACATAAACACATAAGGCACATAAGAGAATACAATCAAACATCAACAAAACATGTTCTGTTTTTACACAGACTCGACTTCAAACTTTAACACGTTCTGACTCCGACATCCCCTGGATTCCAGACTCATACCAAAAGAAAGGTATTTGAGTCTAGTTTCATTTAAAAAAAAGTAGAGTCAGAAACTCCAAGTGGTTTGGGAGATATGGCGTTTTTACCACGGTCTACCATATTCGGCAGTTTTGAGCAATCGGAAACATTGATTTTTGAAAAATAGTAAAAGTTGTCAAACTGAGCTCAAATTTGGTGGATATCTATCCCATACAGTAAGGTTGATACAATAAAAATTTGGAAAGCTAGATCATACAGGAAGTCATTGAAATGAATGACTTTGTCCCCTGTTCTCTGAAATTCCCGGCAGAAATGTGCAGATTTGGTTTTGCATTTTATAAAAATAGCAAATCAAGTCCAAATGACTTGAAATTTTACAGAGGTGCTCAAGACTCATGTAGGGACATTCTTTAAAATTTTCAAAGCTTTTTGACATCGACAAACCGTCGATCACAGTAGGTCAGTAGCCTACGAAAAATCATCAAAAACTCATCTCAAACTCTTAAATGCTCAATTCAACATTCCTTCAAGGAAAACCAATCAAAGCTCAATTTAAACACATATAACACTCAAAAACATTCAAAAACATTAAAATACTCATCATACTCAAATTAACTCTCCTCTTTTACATCTTAACTCAAATCTCAAGGGAAACGTTTCAACAACGTATCAATCAATTCTCTTTCTCAATTTCATGCTCGAAATTTCTCAAATACTCAAATATGATCATTTACATCATATAACTCATTATTCTCATATTTACTCTCTTTTTATCATAAAAACTATATTTATTACATTTTTATGAAAATCCATGTATCAACATAAAACTCTTAGCAAAACATGGATAAAATTCTCATAATGATCATAGAGCAAATAAACCTCATTTTATAAAGCATCAAACTCACATCATATAAAAACTCAAAACTCATACAAACTAAACTTAGTCAAAATTTTATTTAGCCTACAATAGACTTAATCAAAATACAAAGACACTACTATCATGCTTAAAAACATATATCTCAAGCAAAAACACTTAAATAACACATAGACTAAAAAGTCCTAATTTTTACTAACTAACTCTTTGAAATTTTTACAACACATACAAATCTTTAATCTACTCATAGATCTTTCATTTTTAACCAATTAATCTCACATCAAAACCATCAATTCACAAATAGGGGCATATATACACATATCCCTAATTTTTAATAAACTAACCCACATCAAAAACTCCAATTGACATCATATACTTAAATTAATCCATCAATCATCATCATCTACACCTCATAGACTCATTTATATCATCAATTCATCATTTAACTCATTAACTCAAAAGTTACCATTTTTGGGGTAAACTAACTTCCATCAAAGTTTCACATCTCATGACACATATTTCACAACATATATCAAACATCAATACACATCACATAACTCTCATTTTTCACCCCCAAACAAGAAAAGAAAAAGAAAAATTTTGAAAGGGGTGAAGACCCATTTTTCGAAAATTTGGGAAAGAAAAGGGAGGGGTGATTTTCTTGCTCATCCTTCAAGAATACACTTACATAACATCTTTCAAAGAAGATTTTAGGAAAGACATGGTTACTTACCCAAGTTCTTACCAAAGTTTACACTTTCTCACTCTACTTTGGAGCTTCTTCTTCAAGGATTCTCTTGAATAAATGAGGATAGATAGTGTTTATGGAAAGTTTTAGAGTGGTTTGAGGTGTTTGGTAATTTTGTTGGAAGCTTCGAAGGTTTGCTCTAATGGTGGAAAATGGTGGTATAGAGAAATGGAGAAGATGAGTGTGTGTTGGGAGAAAATGTGTGTGAGGGAGAGAGATGATGTTGGCCGAAAATTGTAAGTGAGGGAGAGAGAAATTAGCTTTGCAAGATTGAGAATGATCTTGCAATCTTTAAAGGAGATTTGCAAATCTTATGAAATATTTGCTAATTAATGAATGATCTTTCTCTCTCTAATCTCTCTCTAATCTCTACACTCTCCCATCTCATACTCTCAATTCTTTACTCTCTCAATTCCATACTTAGCAAAATTGAGACATATAACATATGGTATGGGAAAATAAATAAAGTGTGAAGGGTGATTAAATAAAAATCACAAAACTATGGTAAAGTCACTCATTAATAAAATACCATAGTATAATTATTCATGTGACCAAAATAATGATCATAGCACTATTATTAGTGCACTCACTCAATTATAATATTCCTCTTCGTAGGAAAAATAATTTAAAAATATTATGCCCGGAAAAATTTTCATAAACCGGCATCATTCGATTTCTCGATAAAAATAACCCATACCTGCTTTGGAAACTCAATCAAAATTCCAAATGCTAAGGTCTCGAATAAAAATCATAATAACTCGGTCACAGTGACACACATCACGAAAATCACATAATCGATCAGTCACGTAATTTCACATAATGTCACATTAAAGCAGTCGGCAAACAAACAAACTAGACATCTCTCGGACCGACTCTTTTCATCAAGGTTCTCACTCTTTCTTCCTCGACTCTAGGTCGGACTCATTATACCTATTCTCTTTAATAGGTCAGTCAAACTCTGATAACTCAGTATCTGTAAAATTTATTCCCGGTAATCGGAAATAAAATCTCAACTCAATTCAATCAGCATCTCTATCTCAGCTCATTTCTCGAATCTCATCATTCTAACTCTATCCTCGGTTTAGTCACTCGTATCTCTATTTAAATGACAATCTGTCTTATCTAATCATAAAAAAAAATAGTCTCGTATTTCGACATCTCGGTACTCTTATTAGTGTTAAGACACTATCTCACAACATGAGGAAAAGTACGGGGTGCTACATCCTACCCCCCTTAAAAAAAATTTCGTCCCGAAATTTGAGTTATTCTTCTTCGGGAAAAAGCTCTGGGTGCTTCTCTTTCATCTTCTCTTCAACTTCCCATGTTGATTCTTCTTGACTATAATATCTCCATTGGATTTTCATCAAAGGAATTGATTTGTCCCTCAATTATTGGATCTTCCAGTCCAGTATAGCATCAGGTCTATCTCTTCGTAGCTCAAAACTGGTTCCAGGGACACCTCTTCTTGATAGATGACATGTTTTGGATTAAACACGAACTTTCTCAAATGAGAAAATATGGAAAACGTCATGGACGTTTGCGAAGCTCGGAGGCAACGCTAGTTTATAGGCTACATGGCCTACTTACTCTAATACATCATAAGGTCCTATGTATCTCGGTTTGAGTTCTTGTTAACTCGAAAATAACATGCTCCCCGAGATAGGGAAAAACTCACATAATCATCGTTTCTATCATCAACAGAATCTATTCACAATTACTCAATTGTTGAGTTTTCTTTTCTCGATTTTGCTAATCGATGCCATAATTCATGGCTAAGTGGTCTCACTTCTATTGTGGAAGTCTCTAATAGGTATAATTGTATAAGGTTGCCAAAGTGGCGCCTTCACGTGTTAACACGTTAAATATCCTTCTACGAAAGATGCCCTTTCTCGCTTCTTATTCTCCTATCAAAGCGTCGTTTCAGTCTTGGCATATTTTTATACTGCCCACATGTGTGGTGTAAGGGTGTCATGAGCTTCGCTCATAATCTCATTCCTCAACTCTTCTTTATCGGGTATACACACTCTCTTTTTAAACAAAAAGACATTATCTGACATCTCTCCATAATTCTCTACTTTTTCGGTTCGAAACTTTATTCGCAATCTTTCCATCTTCTCATCCACTCTCTATGCTGTGACCAGTCTCGATCGTAGGTCAGGGGTAACGTTCAGCGCAGAAATTATTATTTCTGTCGTTCGTGGTGGTATTACTACCTCCAAATTCATCTTCTCGAATTCCTCGATTAGGTTCTCTTCTCGAGTAAGGAGAAATCCTAACTCTCTCTGATTCTTTCTGCTCAACGCGTCGGTTACAACGTTAGCCTTCCCAGGGTGATAATTTATTCCACAATCGTAGTCCTTCATCAACTCTAGCCATCTTCTTCGTCGTATATTCGGATCTTTTTGCTCAAAGAAATATTTGAGACTTTTATGATCGGTGTACATCTCACACCGTGCTCCATAGGAATGGTGTCTCTAGATCTTCAAAGCATGCACTACGGCTGCTAATTCTAAATCATGCGTCGGATAACTCATCTCGTGTGATCTCAGTTGTTGCGAAGCATACGCTATAACTCTTCACTCTTGCATCAGTGCACATCTTGGACCATTTCTCGATGCATCAGTATAAACTGCATACTCTTGATCCCCTTCTGGAATAGCTAACACTGGGGCTATAGTGAGCCTCTTCTTTAACTCTGAAAACTTCGCTCGCATTTGTTCGTCCAAACGAACTTGACTTCTTTCTTCAGCAGGTGCGTCAATGGCTTAGCGATTTTCGAAAAGCCGTAAATAAAACGTCGATAATACCCTGCTAATCCCAGAAAACTGTGAATCTCGTGCGGTGTGGTTGGCGATCTCCGCTCCTGTACCGCTTGAACTTTTGCTGGGTCTACTTCAATTCCTCTCGCAGAAACAATATGGCCGAGAAAATTGACTTCTTCAGGCCCGAACTTTCATTTGCTAACCTTGCTTAAAGCTTTTCAGCTCGTAATCTTTCTAACATGATCATCATACGCTCTTTGCGTTCTCGTTTACTCTTTGAGTAAATCAGGATATCGTCAATAAAGACTATCACAGACTTGTCTAGGTATTCGCGAAAAACGCGGTTCATGTGATCCATGAATACTGTCGGGACGTTCGTCAAACCGAAAGACATATCTTCCAAACATCTTTGAGTTTATAGTAATGCCATAATGCATATGCGATGCCGTCTTCGGAAATATCTTCCGATCATATCTTCAGCTGATGGTATCCCGTTCTCATGTCAAACTTTGAAAAAGTGCTCGCTCCTTGTAGTTGATCGAATAGATTATCGATCCGGGGTAACGGATATTTATTCTTTAACGTCACTTTGTTCAGCTCTTGATAAACGAAACACAACCTCAAGCTTCCATCCTTCTTTTAGAAAGAACTGGTGCTCTTCCACGGAAAAACACTGGGTCGAAAAGAAAATCATATCTGGATATTCTTGGAGTTGCAGCTTTAACTCTTGCAACTCTGTGAGGGTCATTCTGTACGACGCTTTCGACGTCGGTACGGCGCTAGGTTCTAACTTGATCGTAAACTCAAGCTGTCGATCTGGGGAAAACCCGGTAAAGTTTTAGGGAAAACGTTTTTGTAATCTCACACGACTGGCGCGTCATCAACATTTGCCTTGGATTCGTCTCTCTGGTTCAGATATACAACATACGCGGTTGTATCTTTTCTTTGCAAGGGATTTCTTGTTTACAGTGCCGAGATAATCGGCGTCTTCTTCCATTTTCTCTCAATACCAATGAAGGAAATTGGTTCTCGGCCAAATGGCTGAAAATATATTCATCTCTCCGTGCATTGTATCTTCGCACGATTTTCTTCTAACCAGTCCATTCCTTACATTTATATCCAAGTACCACATATGCATCAGTCTCAGATTTCTAATCTCGAGCTTAATCGATTCTAACTTAAATTCTAAGTTAGGGCATACGGATGAAACCGTAGTAATTCTGTCTATGGGTATGGCTACTCTTTAGAGGTTGTGGAGCAAGCTCTATGTTCAGTGTCGAACAAACATACTATGGGCACATCTTTCAACTCGCCTATATCTAACGAATTTCCTCTATTCTTGTCCGGTGCTTCCTACTCAAGCGCGAACAGTTTCTGGCGATGCGGTTGATACGCCCACGACGATGCAGTCGATTCGCCTGCGGGGCTGGTAGTTGCCTTCCTGATTGACGCGGTCGATAGGCTGGCTGTTGTCGCTGTGGTGGAAATAGCGGTAGATTCCCTCCATTGCTTTGAGTTGCGGTCGAAACTGAATCGGTCGTCTTTCGCTTCCACTTTGCTGACGATTCGGACACTGGTTCGAGTAGTGCCCGATCCTTCCGCAGGTATAATTGCTATTCTTTCTCATCTTGCATTCTCTCAGACGTAATTTATTGCTCTTCGACAAGGCGATAACCCTCGCGGTCCTTGAAAAACTGCTGCTGGGGCAGCTGGGCCAATTTAAAGCCGTTCGTCTCGGTTCTGATATTGTGGTGGCGTATTTTGACTCCGCCACGGCTCCTTGGGAATCTTGACTTCGGTCGTCCTATTTTCTCTTTTCTTCTTGCTTGCATCCAGAAAAGGATGGATTGCACGTCTGAGTGCTCTAACTCGTTTGGGTGCTGAAGCTCAAATCACGTTCTCTGGCTGCATTGCCAGTTTTATATCAAATGCTCTATTTAATGCTTCAGTACACATAACCGCATTCTGACTCGTTAAATCGTCTCGTACTTCTTGTCTCAAGCCTGATCGAACATTTTCTCGTTCAACTCTTCTCGACAAGTGGCATACCGACCCAAGTCGCGAAACTGACGTTCGTATTCAGCTACGGTTTTATTGCCTTATCTCATATCATCAACTCTATTTCTTTCTTCGATCAGTTTTCTCTTTCTCGGTAAAAGTCTAAGGGAACATATATCAACCTTAGAACTAATTCTCATAACTCACGAATCATAAGACTCTTACTCAACATCATACTATTTTCTCAATTCTCATAACTCATCGTCAAAGACATATTTCATGTCTATCAATGCAACATCAGCTCAAAACTCTACTCAAGCATAGAGACTCTCTGGTCATCGTCATATAGACATATAAGAAAATTTTCTCTTTCGAGAACTCTTACTAATTGCGGGGCAAAACGAAAATAAAACATCCCCTATTATTACGACGATGCTACTTCTATACTAGTCATCATCCCAGTCTGCTATCGTCGAAAACGTTATCTGCTCTAATCTGTAATCTCGATCTCCTTGTATCTGCTGTTGCCTATTCTGGCTTAGCATCACTTCTTCTCATCCTCGAATTAGTTAGCTTTCGGCATACTTGGCTAATATAAGAAAATCCATAATCAAACAGTCATGCTCGTCCCGTAATAAAATATATTCTACGACTGCTCCCCTAAATCGGGTTTCTTCCATACACTCTTCTTGTTATACCATCCTAATTACCTAGACGATCCTAACTCTTGTCGGATGTGGTAGGGAATAGGATGTGATGAATAAAAATGTCTGATCTTGAACAAGACGAGCTCAAGTAATGGAATGATTCCATAATAGCCAGTACTATTTCAAGGATAATGAAGAAGTTACAATCAAGGTAAGATCAAAAGCTAGAACAGAATCTAGAATGAAACTGAGATACGATATGATAGGAATAAATCAATACTGGAGGTAGAAACAATCCACTAAGTGGAAAATGAATATATTGTCCACTGTTAAAGCAAGGGGTAAAAATTTCCAACACAAACGGGTCAGGCTCAAATACAGTGGATCTGGAAAAAAAATTTCTCAATAGTAAATAGTTCTTCTCCTGCGGGAGTTCAAATGGATGCAGAAAAATTTAAATACGACCAAGCGGGATAGGGACTCAATAAGTCTACTCTCATGACTACTCTAGCGATGATACGCGCGGTCCCGGTGAAAGTACCTCTATTGCGAAGTACAATTGGTCAATAGTATCTATGCATCCCATGAGTCTCCATTATACGTTCGTCCTATTAGGGTCGTGTCCCTAAATCGCGATGAAATCTCTAACTCTCGTCGTATTATCTCAACGGTTGGTTTCTCTGTTCCTCTTCTTCATCTTCTTCTCGATTTATGTTCCTTCTGTTCCCTCTTCTTCTCGGAGGTATACTATAAAGGAAAAAGAGTTATATAACTATCGGCTTCTAAACTAACCGTTCGTCGTTACAAAATACAAATCCTCGTTTCTCATTTCACTTCTATATCTTATTTGTGATCTCAAAGTTCTCAAAACTCTCATCCAGTCTATTTCTCGTCTATCATCGTTCGTAATTCTCATCAATCTTTATTTCTCATTTTTCATCAAGCATCAACATCATCATCATTCTCAAAGCTCTGATAAAGATAGTGAAACTCACTAATCAACTACATCTCTGTATATACATATATAAGGAAAATTGCCTCTCTCTCGAGGTCTTTTACAAAAGTAGAATCCTATGTACAAAGGTCCTAACACTATAATGATGCTCTAACTATACAAGCATCATAGGTACTAAGCACCTATAGATATATACTATATGCACATACACACTATACTATGCCTCTCTTCCTATATATATACATATACGTATATATCGACTATGCATCCATACGTATGTACGTGTCTACTAGATACACGTGATCGCTAGTCGTCGTCTTCTGAAATCCTGCTCATCGCATCGTCAACCTCCATATCCTCACTCGGCTCCGTCTCCTCGCTCGGCTCCGACTCCTGACTCTCGTACTCGTCGATCAGTCGGTAGACACTATCGTCGCTCGGCTCATCCTCGACATCGGTGTCCATCATCGGACCATAAATCGGCACCTCGGGAACAGGTACCCACGTCTCGACTCTGTCGGCAGTAATATGACGCTGTAATGGCTGGGTCCTTCCGTGGCCAACCGTCATCTCTGGAGTTTCCTCATCCGGGTCCTCCTCATCACTGTCCAGGTGTACTGGCCGAGACCTTCCCTCATGGGCGTCTCGGGACGGTGAATATAAAATCGAGTGTATATACGTCTGAAAAGCCAAAGTGCCCGGCTTAGGCAACGGGGCAACCCTCGGATAAGGATCAAAGGGCACATACTGTATCTGAGGCTCAACAGAAATAATCGGCTATGCCGACTCAACAGGTGGCAATGGCAAAGGTGCCGTTGCCAGAGTCAAATCCCAAGGCGGTAACTCAGCGCTGGGAAAAGGAATAAGGGATAGAAACGCAAACGGGTCATGCTCTACCACTGGAGAGTACGCCTCGAAGTCCATTGGCTCTGAAACATCAGGCTCAAAAGAAACTGGAATCGGATCAGCTGGGGGTAGAGGGGCAATCGGAAATGGCTCCTCGGGAAGTGGGGGCACAACAACAAGCTCCCTTCCCTGGGCTGGTCCCTCAGACTCTCCAT
This sequence comes from Salvia miltiorrhiza, assembly GCF_028751815.1. NCBI lineage: Eukaryota > Viridiplantae > Streptophyta > Magnoliopsida > Lamiales > Lamiaceae > Salvia > Salvia miltiorrhiza. The sequence continues at coordinate 32,268,361 of NC_080388.1, forward strand.
ACGGCGGTGAAGGTGGCTCGCCATAAGCAAGGTAGCGGTGGCTCAACGTTGCGATGAAACCACGAAAATCGGCGCTCACGAAACGCCTAAACTCAGTCCTCAAGATATGTTACGGCACCAGCGGAGCCGCCCAATCATGCCACTCGGGTGGCAGCTGTGGAATCAGGTGAGTGATGGCCTCAGACTCGTCAATCCTGTGGATACTAGCCTCTAACCAACGACGGTGGTAATGCGCTAGAAATTCTCCAAGAGTATCGCCCTCTCTCGGTCCATTAGTCCTGAACCAACGGCACATCGTCTCGCTATATCGTCTCTGTATCGCTGCCTCTTCTCGACTTCATCCTCGTTTGGTACTGTAGGGCATCGGCTATACTAGCCTCAACATCTCTCCTCGTATTCCACATCAACTGCCTCGTATCGGAATTCATCATCTCAAACAATTTCGTTATTAAAACAATACATGACTCATTAGTGAATCAAACTCAGCTCTCAACAAGAAAGCAACAAGAAACAACATCAACCTCTTACCTCGTTAAGCCGGAGGAGATGGGGTGCTGGGGTTTCGTTTCAAACTGACTCTCTCAAACTAGCCTAAGAATTCAAATTAGACTAGTACTCAATTTAAAAAGATATCATTAATCAAAGGTTCAACTCAGTCAAGCAATAGACTCAGAGCAGATGACCTGCTCTGATACCACCCTGTCGCAGCCCGATTCCCGACACTAATGATAGTGGGGTACGAGTATCGATACGACTATTTTTAAAAGAATAAAAGATAAGAAGAATAGGTCGAACATCAAGCGGAAGCTCGCATCAAAAGGTGTTAAAGAAATCATTATAAATGAACCCAAGGGTAAAATCGTCAATGTCGTTATAACTTTTTAATTATCAGGAATTTCACGAACAAAAACAAAACGGGTATCGCTCATTTTTCGTAAGGAATCATAATATGCAGAGTATCGCAGCAAAAGGCGAACCGATTATATGTATGAAGACATATAACCGTGAGTACATTGCTTAACTTCAAAAGAAAAAAAAATAAAGTATATCAATCATCAAGACTTTATCGTCAAAATGGAAATACGATAAAGTAAATACATCCTCCAACATTTCCCCGCCAGCACCAGACCAATCTCGCTCCTCGCTTAGTCTGCACATTTAGAAATACATGCAGGGCGTGAGTATATAATACTCAGTGGGCAAACGCCGAAAAACAAGAAAGGTGCTCATAGAGCTATAAGTTTGAAACTTGCCACATCTCAGCAATACACAGAAATAAAGTTAGCGTAAATGAATCTGTGCATGCAGTTTTCATAATTATGATATCATAAAGAAACGATAGCGCTATCAAAGTACTCATCATCATGCATGTACCACATCTACAACTCATCATTATTAAGGTACTGAGAAGTAGGCCTCCTTCTCAAGCACCGTGACCGGCCGACCCGAAGACGGCTCACGATCACCTCTGTGTACACAACCCCGCTTTTGGCAGGATCCGAATTCGTCTCATCAGTAGAGGGTAACATACAAGCTCAACATCAAAAATTGGCAAGTCAAACAGTTCTCAAACATCATTTATCTCAAAATATTTGTTAATCTCATAACATCATTAAACAATTTTAGAAAGCTCATATAATATTCGTATACTCAAAATATTGCCCACCTGAAGACCTTACTCAAAAACTCCCGTCAAAGCGGAGTTACTTACTTCCCTGCTCTGCTCGTGTCTTCAGGGATCATCGTCATCATCGTAGGTTCATGTCATAAAATGAATCTCGATTAGAAACTCAACGACAAAAACTCATGCCTCAACTCATGTTCTATCTTATATTCTATCTCTTAATCAACTCTACATAAACTCTTTACTCATTTCAAATCCTTAAGTCCAAGGATAGGGTTCAAGAAAATCATGGTTCTAGGTCTCGATTCATCTCTCATATAAGACTCGTCTAATCTCATTCAAACACTTGGGCAACATAAACACATAAGGCACATAAGAGAATACAATCAAACATCAACAAAACATGTTCTGTTTTTACACAGACTCGACTTCAAACTTTAACACGTTCTGACTCCGACATCCCCTGGATTCCAGACTCATACCAAAAGAAAGGTATTTGAGTCTAGTTTCATTTAAAAAAAAGTAGAGTCAGAAACTCCAAGTGGTTTGGGAGATATGGCGTTTTTACCACGGTCTACCATATTCGGCAGTTTTGAGCAATCGGAAACATTGATTTTTGAAAAATAGTAAAAGTTATCAAACTGAGCTCAAATTTGGTGGATATCTATCCCATACAGTAAGGTTGATACAATAAAAATTTGGAAAGCTAGATCATACAGGAAGTCATTGAAATGAATGACTTTGTCCCCTGTTCTCTGAAATTCCCGGCAGAAATGTGCAGATTTGGTTTTGCATTTTATAAAAATAGCAAATCAAGTCCAAATGACTTGAAATTTTACAGAGGTGCTCAAGACTCATGTAGGGACATTCTTTAAAATTTTCAAAGCTTTTTGACATCGACAAACCGTCGATCACAGTAGGTCAGTAGCCTACGAAAAATCATCAAAAACTCATCTCAAACTCTTAAATGCTCAATTCAACATTCCTTCAAGGAAAACCAATCAAAGCTCAATTTAAACACATATAACACTCAAAAACATTCAAAAACATTAAAATACTCATCATACTCAAATTAACTCTCCTCTTTTACATCTTAACTCAAATCTCAAGGGAAACGTTTCAACAACGTATCAATCAATTCTCTTTCTCAATTTCATGCTCGAAATTTCTCAAATACTCAAATATGATCATTTACATCATATAACTCATTATTCTCATATTTACTCTCTTTTTATCATAAAAACTATATTTATTACATTTTTATGAAAATCCATGTATCAACATAAAACTCTTAGCAAAACATGGATAAAATTCTCATAATGATCATAGAGCAAATAAACCTCATTTTATAAAGCATCAAACTCACATCATATAAAAACTCAAAACTCATACAAACTAAACTTAGTCAAAATTTTATTTAGCCTACAATAGACTTAATCAAAATACAAAGACACTACTATCATGCTTAAAAACATATATCTCAAGCAAAAACACTTAAATAACACATAGACTAAAAAGTCCTAATTTTTACTAACTAACTCTTTGAAATTTTTACAACACATACAAATCTTTAATCTACTCATAGATCTTTCATTTTTAACCAATTAATCTCACATCAAAACCATCAATTCACAAATAGGGGCATATATACACATATCCCTAATTTTTAATAAACTAACCCACATCAAAAACTCCAATTGACATCATATACTTAAATTAATCCATCAATCATCATCATCTACACCTCATAGACTCATTTATATCATCAATTCATCATTTAACTCATTAACTCAAAAGTTACCATTTTTGGGGTAAACTAACTTCCATCAAAGTTTCACATCTCATGACACATATTTCACAACATATATCAAACATCAATACACATCACATAACTCTCATTTTTCACCCCCAAACAAGAAAAGAAAAAGAAAAATTTTGAAAGGGGTGAAGACCCATTTTTCGAAAATTTGGGAAAGAAAAGGGAGGGGTGATTTTCTTGCTCATCCTTCAAGAATACACTTACATAACATCTTTCAAACAAGATTTTAGGAAAGACATGGTTACTTACCCAAGTTCTTACCAAAGTTTACACTTTCTCACTCTACTTTGGAGCTTCTTCTTCAAGGATTCTCTTGAATAAATGAGGATAGATAGTGTTTATGGAAAGTTTTAGAGTGGTTTGAGGTGTTTGGTAATTTTGTTGGAAGCTTCGAAGGTTTGCTCTAATGGTGGAAAATGGTGGTATAGAGAAATGGAGAAGATGAGTGTGTGTTGGGAGAAAATGTGTGTGAGGGAGAGAGATGATGTTGGCCGAAAATTGTAAGTGAGGGAGAGAGAAATTAGCTTTGCAAGATTGAGAATGATCTTGCAATCTTTAAAGGAGATTTGCAAATCTTATGAAATATTTGCTAATTAATGAATGATCTTTCTCTCTCTAATCTCTCTCTAATCTCTACACTCTCCCATCTCATACTCTCAATTCTTTACTCTCTCAATTCCATACTTAGCAAAATTGAGACATATAACATATGGTATGGGAAAATAAATAAAGTGTGAAGGGTGATTAAATAAAAATCACAAAACTATGGTAAAGTCACTCATTAATAAAATACCATAGTATAATTATTCATGTGACCAAAATAATGATCATAGCACTATTATTAGTGCACTCACTCAATTATAATATTCCTCTTCGTAGGAAAAATAATTTAAAAATATTATGCCCGGAAAAATTTTCATAAACCGGCATCATTCGATTTCTCGATAAAAATAACCCATACCTGCTTTGGAAACTCAATCAAAATTCCAAATGCTAAGGTCTCGAATAAAAATCATAATAACTCGGTCACAGTGACACACATCACGAAAATCACATAATCGATCAGTCACGTAATTTCACATAATGTCACATTAAAGCAGTCGGCAAACAAACAAACTAGACATCTCTCGGACCGACTCTTTTCATCAAGGTTCTCACTCTTTCTTCCTCGACTCTAGGTCGGACTCATTATACCTATTCTCTTTAATAGGTCAGTCAAACTCTGATAACTCAGTATCTGTAAAATTTATTCCCGGTAATCGGAAATAAAATCTCAACTCAATTCAATCAGCATCTCTATCTCAGCTCATTTCTCGAATCTCATCATTCTAACTCTATCCTCGGTTTAGTCACTCGTATCTCTATTTAAATGACAATCTGTCTTATCTAATCATAAAAAAAAATAGTCTCGTATTTCGACATCTCGGTACTCTTATTAGTGTTAAGACACTATCTCACAACATGAGGAAAAGTACGGGGTGCTACAAGTTCGTAGGCGAAAACGGATCTAAAATTCGATTTGAAATGAGGGAGAACGGACCAAAACAAAAATATTGCGCATTGCAGTGACCGGCGCCCGCCGTGCCCATTTTGCGAAAGGCATAGGCGGCGGCTGCCGCCCGGGCGGCCATGGCCGCCTGCGCGATTTGGCAGTTACATTTTTTAGGGTTTAAAACCCATTTTTTTAGGTTTTCTGGGGGGGATTCTCGACCCATCCAGCCTCCAACTCCATTTTTATTATATTTTCTTAGAGTTTTGGTAGGGAGAAACACATTAGAAACTCTCGGATTACGCTAGATCGTCATTTCCTTTAATCAATTGTAAGTTCTATCTATTGATTTATCGAATTCTACAAGCTTTCTTGGTTGTTTTTTTCCTAGATAATTGAACACGTTTTGATAATGATATTTAGCATTGATTTATGCTTTGTTAATCTTATTGCCTAGTTAGTATAGTTAGATCGTTGGTTGATTTGTTAGAGTAACACTCAGTTGAATTTGTGTCGCTTTTCATTTACATGTTCCTTAAGAAAAATCATGATTAGTGTTTGCCATAGATTTGAATGCTTGTTTATTTTCCTTGCCTAGATAATTGTTGCTTTATGATTTTGGATTTAATTATTAATTTTTAGATTGTTAGATTAGAACCCTAGTTCTTTATGTTGTCTTATTGCTTTCTTTACCTGCTTTCTATCTTTCGCCTAGATAAATTTATATGTTTTATTTTAATTACGAATTAGTTAACCGGAGAGAGAGTGTCAGACCCAACCTTCTGATTAGAGTGTTTAGGTTATTTCCTGTTTTCTGTGCATAGCATGATCAGAGCCCTGTTTAGCCTTCCTTGAGAGACGACTTGGGTTAGCTTATTACACTAGGACGACCTCGTACAATTGCAAGTCAATCCCTTAGGTGTTTTGGGTTGAGTCAAATTTTGAGGGTGTTTCCTGCGGGTGTCTTTTTGTTGTGTTTTTGGGCTTTCTTGTGTGGAGCAAATGGTCCCCTTTATCTTGGTTGTTGCTTGGGTTAAAGTAATACTACACACTTTGATGATTTGGTCACAAGTAAATTTCATGAATTGTGTTTGCTTGGTTGCTATCTTTGTCTCTCAGGCTATGCATATTCCTTACTTGATGTAAGTTGTTTAATATTTTGGATGCAACAACCTTATGAGCTATTCTTGACGTGATTTGTCCGATAGATGCTAGAGGGAGTGTTTTCATTGTGATTGCCTACGATCTTATCCCTTGAGTTTGAATGTTGGTTTCTTGTGAAGTTTTTTATAGCTCTGTGTCTCTGCTCCTCTGACGGTAGTGTTATGAGCATGAAAAATCACGTGAGAACATTTTGGATTACCTCCAAAAGTGTTGATCTCACGAAAGTTGGCCCATCTATTGAGAATAGAATAACATCACCTTGAAAAAAAAGATGTATAAAATTAGATTTGGTTTGATTGTTTATCATCTTCAAGGAAAAAGGGATTTGATTATAAAGGCAATCACATTAGGGAATTCACCTCTAGTGGAGAATCGGGCCTGATCGGATTGAATTGTATCATGTGGTTGTTGCTTCTTAAAATCTTAACAATGAACATCTCGTGAGGAATGTAAATGGCTAAGAGACTTAGATTGGTTGGAGATGTGAATGGTGAGGAAGTTTTCTTGTGAACTATCATTTGGTGTCGTGACTTTGCTAGAGGACAAGCAAAGGATCAAGTGTGGGGGGTTGTTTAGCCCTATTTTGTGATGAATTTGTGGGTGTTTACGTCTTATATTAACTTTTATTTTGGTCTCTGTCACTCGAGAGTTGATTGATTTGAGCTTTTGTGCTAATTTTGTTGTCTCGGGATTTTATGCTCAAATCGATTAATAAGTGGACAAAAATAAAGTCAGAATTTAGTTGAATGGTCTGAAGAAGAATCGAAGTTCGTTTCGATACGAGTTCGTAGGCGAAAACGGATCTAAAAACTGATTTGAAATGAGGGAGAACGGATCAAAACAAAAACGTTGCGCATTGCAGTGACCGGCGCCCGCCGTGCCCATTCTGCGAAAGGCATAGGCGGCGGCCGCCGCCCGGGCGGCCATGGCCGCCTGCGCAATCTGGCAGTTACGTTTTTTAGGGTTTAAAACCCATTTTTTTAGGTTTTCTGGGGGGGATTCTCGACCCATCCAGCCTCCAGCTCCATTTTTATTGTATTTTCTTAGAGTTTTGGTAGGGAGAAACACATTAGAAACTCTCGGATTACGCTAGATCGTCGTTTCCTTTAATCAATTGTAAGTTCTATCTATTGATTTATCGAACTCTACAAGCTTTCTTGGTTGTTTTTTTCCTAGATAATTGAACACGTTTTGATAATGATATTTAGCATTGATTTATGCTTTGTTAATCTTATTGCCTAGTTAGTATAGTTAGATCGTTGGTTGATTTGTTAGAGTAATACTCAGTTGAATTTGTGTCGCTTTTCATTTACATGTTCTTTAGAGCATTGGCAACGCTTACACGATAGCAGCTTACTCGTGTAAGCTTGCTATCGTGTAAGCGTTGCTGGCGAGAGTTACACGAGGGCTACACGTTCTACCGTGTAGCCCATTTGGAGGATAGTGTAAGGCGCGTGTGATGCGCGCGCCTATTAAAAAAATCGAATTTGACCGTTGCTGCCTCGTAAATCGTGAATTTTGACCGTTCAAATTTTTTTTTTTCTCTTTTTTTTCTTCTATTTATTCTTCTTCTTCTTCCTCATTTTTTCCCTACACCCTCACTTCTTCTTCTTCATCCTTACTTCCTCTCTCTACACCCCATGGATCCACACAACCCAAATTACTATGACCTAAATTGGTGCCTAGATCTATCCGACGAATATCATCCCGATTTATCGGGGTGTAACTTGGGGGATGCTCCTCAATCCGGCGAGGAGATGCCTTCGGCAGCCCATAGTGCCGCCAAACCGAAGAAAGGCAGCCGGAGGAAAGAAGTCGCCCACAAGATCCAGCATGACAGGCAGGCGCCGGTGGCGGAGGAGGTGGGGGCGGAGGATGACGGAAGAAAGACTGTTCGTCATACCTACACCCCTGAGGAGACGGACATCATCGTCCAAATTTGGATGGAGGAGACAAACGACGCCATCCGTGGGACAAATCAAAATGGGTACGATTATTGGAAGAGGATCGTCGCCCGTGTCAACCCCATCATCGGCGTCAACCTCAAGCACCGCCAGATTCAAGGGCACTGGACCCGAGTGGCCCAAGAGGTGCGGTTGTGGGAGAGTATTTGGGTTGAGGCGAAAAGCCGGTGGCCATCCGGCCATTCTGACGATATGCTCCGGGACAAGGCCCAAACTCTTTTCAAAACTCGGAGCGCAAATAACGCCTCCTTCAACTATTGGAATGCGTGGAGAATTCTCCGAAACAACCACAAGTTCAAGTCGATGTACCTCGAGCGAGACGTGCATTTCTCCAAGAGGACAAAGACGACAGAGGAGGGGGCCTTCACCACCTCGGCGTCGGGCGAGGAGATCTCGTCTGCCCGACCGATTGGGAACAAGGCGGCGAGGGCGGCGAAAGCGAAGGGGAAGGGGAAGGGGAAGGCGGCAGCAAGCTCCAAGCAGTCATCGGAGTACAAAGAGGCATTGGATCGGTCCGATCAGAACTTGAAAAAAATCACAGCCGAATATGCCAAAAAGAACGAGCTCAAGGAGAGGGAGCTCGACATGTGATCACTAATTTATTAGCAATAAAATGCCGCAACTAACACGGTGTAATTGTAGCACAGAAATAGTAATCGAATATCGTATCCACAGGGACTGACACAACGAAATAACTCTAGCTATCTCCTAAACAGACTAAAACAGTAGACAGGCAAACGAAAACAAAGAAAGTTTAATTAACTTAAACTAAAACGCAAATAACAATAAATCGAAACACGTAGGAAAAAAATCAAATATAAAAGACAACTGATCCTAGGGTAGTAAATTCGTTAACTAAATCTACGCAATAAACCTATTAATCCTATGTACCAGTTTAATCCAGTTATGATGAGAGATCACTTAATTAATCAATCACTCTCGCTAGAGCAGCAACGATCGTAGATTAGTAAATTGTCTATCTCCGTTAGGTCTCAAGAAAATCTACTAACTCCCAATAGCTCCTAAGAATAGCTCCCTATGATCCACCTATCTCCGTTAGGTCTCAAGGTTAAAATCATATCATACATTCCTGAATCCGCTAAACAGTTATCTCCGCTAGGTCTCAAACCGAATAGCTAAACATGCAAACTATTGGCCAAATAATTCACAAGAAATCAAGCACCAGGAATTATGAATCATAAACTGGAAGGCACAAAGGTATTAACAAATAAATCACATAAATTAAATAAACTATTTACAAACCCTAGAATCAGCTAAACGAAACTAGCCAAACATATTGAAATAAAACATAAACATAATTAAAAAGAATGCAATTATAAAAACTAAATTGTATAAAAATCGAATAAGAATGATTGTAGCGGCTTGAATCTTCAGTCTTGATCCAAGCCTTGAAAACTAGAAAGCAATAAAATTCTAAAAGCTAGAAAACTGAAATATTAAGTCTGGGAACCCTGAATAGGTACAAAGAAGACCTATATATAGTACCAGGGTAAACTACAGAGTTTTAACTCGAAAAGAACTTGAAAAACGCATAAAAACGTAAAAACATGGACTAGCGGCGACCCCACGTCGTCGAGCACTGCCCAATTTTCCTTCATCAGCCGGCGGTCACCGGCTGGGTCGCCGGATGATCGCCGGCAGCTCCGTTTCTTCCTTTTCTCGAGCTCTTCAAGCTCGTTTCGTCGATTTTCGCATCCGGAACACTTGTAACTTGATATTTGGATCTTCGACATCCATATGTAGCTTTCAAAACACTCAAACCTAAAGCAAAATAACCAAAACCATACCCAAAAGCAATATCACAAAAGAATATGAAACTTAAACCAAATGATATCACAACCAAGCATAATTCTAGCACTTTGAACACTTAACCACTCCTAAAAACAATGCAAAATGAGTGTTTATCAACATGCAACTCCTCAGTCTGGATACATCGCATATGAGCGATGCACAGAAGATGGCCCACGAGCACATGGTCCAAGAAATGCTCAAGCGTCGTGGTCTTATCTAGACTAGGAGTTTAATTTATGTAATTTAAATTATGTTTTTAATTTTTTTTAGGGATTATAGCAAAAAAATACATGAACTTTGATAAAAGTTGCAATTTTCACATGAACTTTCAAATTAGCCAAAATATACCTGAACTTATATTTTTTGTTGTAAATTTCACCTGAACTTGCAATGATTGAACTCCGTCGAGGTGAAATTTACAACAAAAAATATAAGTTCATGTATATTTTGGCCAATTTGAAAGTTCAGGTGAAAATTGCAACTTTTATCAAAGTTCGTGTATTTTTTGGCTATAATCCCTTTTTTTTATGTAATTTTTAGGTTTTTTATTTTAATGAAATTTTAATTATTAGTAAAATGTGTTATTTAAATTTGAGCAATTAAATTTAAGTAAAAAGCATAAAAATCAAAACTAATGCTATCATGTAAGCTATCATGTAACCCCACTGCAGCATCTTTACACCATGTGGTCCCCCCATCATAAAGTAGGCTATCATGTAAGCTATCATGTAACCCCATTGTGGATGCTCTTAGGAAAAATCATGATTAGTATTTGCCATAGATTTGAATGCTTATTTATTTTCCTTGCCTAGATAATTGTTGCTTTATGATTTTGGATTTAATTATTGATTTTTAGATTGTTAGATTAGAACCCTAGTTCTTTATGTTGTCTTATTGCTTTCTTTACCTGCTTCCTATCTTTCGCCTAGATAAATTTATATGCTTTATTTTAATTACGAATTAGTTAACCGGAGAGAGAGTGTCAGACCCAACCTTCTGATTAGAGTGTTTAGGTTATTTTCTATTTTTTGTGCATAACATTATTAGAGCCCTGTTTAGCCTTCCTTGAGAGACGACTTGGGTTAGCTTATTACACTAGGACGACCTCGTACGATTGCGAGTCAATCCCTTAGGTGTTTTGGGTTGAGTCAACAGTAAATTTTATCGACTTCGAGAAGTCTTCATTGGTGAAGATGTCGATTTCTGCTGTGTAATCACCAGTCAACTCGTCTAGTTGAATGGTGTCATAGAACTTTTTGATGGTTTGTTCGTTGAGTAAGAATTCTGGTGCACTGTGAAGAAACTTTATCCATCTATGTCGACTCAAGATTTCATTGATCTTGCATTGTTCAGGGAGTTTCTGAAGAGCCTCAGTTGTGACAATGGGTTCGTAGCAAACAACTTGTTGAGGAACGGATTTTGAAGATCTTGTCATGAGTAGATTTTGAGATGAAGGGTTTCTGCAAAAATCTTGAAAGTTTCTCACTGAGATTGAACTGTGGATTTCACGGTGTGTCAAGAAGAAAGAAGACACTGTTTGATTTGAGGCGAATGAGTTCTCAAAGATAGAGTAAATCTTTTGCAGAAAATGAAACGATTTTGAAGAGAATATGGAAGATCGTGCACAAGGCGGTTTCAATGATCTTTTGAAATCCGTGCAAATAGAGACGTGACACGTGTGGATCAGTCCGCTTGTTAGTAAAAAAGGGCGGGATCGTGTGAACGTGTTACGACCATATTTAGACAAAAATTCTAAACATCATAAAAAAAAGGATAAGATAACATCATTACAAAACAGCCTAGCAACAGTTTTCTATGGAAAGATAATAAAGAAGGGTAGTCATTAAACTTATAAACTCATCGAGAGAAACTTAAACGTCAATCAGTTTTGAATTGGACGTTAAAAGCAGTGGAAGTTCCCCCTTAATTGATGACTGATTCTTCTTTAGGCATTTTGGTTTTGACTGTTACTGCACTTGCTTCTCTTATTTCATCTTTCTTCTGATCTGTAGAGTTGCTTCATGAATCACTCCTTCAAACTTTTCTGACGTCTTCTTGAAGTTCATTTCAATTGCTTCAAGAAGAGTTAGAAGATCTTGCTTTTGAAACTGTAGAAGTTTCAGTCTGTTGATCAGTCTGTGCTCTTGAATGTTTCTTCTATCAACTTCGACTTGATCTGAGAGATAGTACATGACATTTTCCCGAATGTCTTGCACATAGAGAATTTCTCTGATGTTTTGCCTGTGCTCCCTAAGGAGATTTTCAAATCTCATTCTTAGGTCTTGATATTCCTGTCGAACTTGATCGTATTCGCAAATTTCTCCTGGAGGTGATTGGGTTGGACTCTTATTTTCTTCAGGAAAGATGAATCTATCGTTGAGATCTGAATCCAATGGCCCAATCTCAAGTCCGTTGACTCCTCGAAAGAATGATTTGACATAGTCGCTGGATGAGCCTTCCTTGGTCCTGTTCATGAGGCAAAGAAAAAGAACACACAGGAACAGAGAAAAAAAACACAGAGCATGCAGACCCAAGAAAAAACTTGAAAGGATTTTAAGAAGGTGAAAATAACCCTTTGAAGGATCTAGTTCAAAAGAACCTAATCAAAACAGAATTGTTCTTGCGAACAACCTGCTCTGATACCAATTGTTAGGTCCGGAGGGTCTCGAATATGTGTATGGGGGGAGGGGGAATACACCTATAGGCTATTTTTTACTTTTAAAAGAGTCAAAATGAAACTTCAAACACAAACTCACACAACCTGTTTTACTGAAAAGAGTTTTGACCAAAACAAGGTTGACGACTGATACTGAATACTCTTCAGTAAGGAGTTATCAGTTAAGTCAAAGACCTTAACTGATACACGTAAGGCTTCAGTCGAGTTTGATAAAAAGAGATGTTATGAATCTTACAGACTATCAGAAGATAGATCAGTTAGACTGATAACACACGCAGCGAAAAACTTTTGTTTCGTGATAGCCTGTGAGTTAAGCACGTTGTCAGTCTTTAGGTTTCTCTTTGCTATTAATCAGTTTTCAGTTTAAGAAGGGAAGAACACAAGCAAGAAAGTAAGTACTGAAAACTGTAAATAACACAGAGATTTTTACGTGGTTCGGAAAATACTTCCTACATCCACGGTCGGTTGATCAGACCAACAACTTCACTGGCAAGTGCTTACGGGTGCACTGCAAACCGATGCTCGTGCTTACGGGTGCACAGCAAACCTGAACGTGTGCTCGCGGGTGCACACAACCGAAACAACTGAAGATCCAATCTTCAGTACCAACACACCTTGTTGGATTTCTCACTCCTAGCACACACTGGGTACTAGGACCTCACGGAGACAGAACACTTTTCTGAACTCCTTTTTCACACAAACACTCAATTCGGTCGGTTGAAGAGAGGTTTGAAAACTTGCCAACTAAACTACAAAGAACAAGTTCTTTGCAGTCAGTTTGACCTAGGCTTTGGATAAACAAGGTTTGCCTAAGGTCTAAGAGAATATGTGTAATCAGCAGTGACGGATTTTTGGCTTTGAGATTCTCTTCTTCGATTCAAACTTTGGAGAGGTTAGGCTCTGAGCTGAGTAATGATTTTGGCAGTGTTTCAGCTTATGTTGTTGAATCGGTGAAGATTAAAGTGATCATCGAGCGCTATTTATAGGAGAAGTCTTGAATAGATCCGTTGGCGGAGAAGGTCTTCAAGATTTCTTCCGTTAGAGAGTAATTTGAACTTGGGCTGAGGCTTCAATCTTCGAGGTTCCTTGTTTGGTGAGAACGGCTACTTTGAAGAGCAGGAGATGCGACATCTCTAAAAAGGTAATCACCAAAAAGGAATGACCTCTGCAGAGAAAGGACGATCCTGAGATCTTTGCATTTAATGCGGTTGTACTCCTGGAGTACGTGGCTTCCTTTGAACGTTGGAGGTTCAGTCCGAGGAAGAATGTTTAACTGATACTTGACTTTAGTATCAGTCCGCTGATTCCGCGTGGCTCGCATTAAGTAATCAGTCAAAACTGATTCTTCGACAGATGCTTCAGTCGGCAACTTCAGTCTTCAGTCCTTCGTTCTTCAGTCTTTAGTCTTCAGAACAGCAACTAAACTAGAAAAAGAACTCTAGCACTTGAGTTCAAGTAGTTCTAGTCTATTACAAAAGAAACCTATTGATTTTGGTATAATTAAAACAAGGATTAGGATATTTCCCTAAGTTTCCAACACAATATATATATATAGGGGAGGGCTAGGATGAAAACTCCCCTTAGAGTATAAAATAGGAACATATATTGGCCATAGATCTACCTGTAATCAACGGTCTAGATTTGAAATTACCTAACCTTCACAATTCGTATGATTAAAGGAAATGATTCGTCGCAAATCTAGCTGTAAGGGTAAAAGAGTAATTGTGACTTACCATGTCTATATCTTTCATCCCCAAATCTGACGCCCAATTATATGGAAATTTATATTTTCCATATCTGAAATAATTAATTCATATCAATGCAATACTTTTAAAATACCTAATGATTCAGATCGTGTTAGGGTATAATTCGTTAAAAAAAAAAACTTACTATAATTCGTCCAGATATGAAACAAATGCATTTTAAGATTTGGTGCAGTGAGAAACTTATTTTCTAAACTTTATTTTTTTCGTGATACATGTAAACATAATACACAGTATTTAAATGAAAACTTCACAAGATAAATGAGAGTTTAGAGATCCATTACTTCATATTTCCCTTGTTACAAGAAATAATAGGATAAACAAATTATAATTGTTTAGCACCAAAATGAAATTGTGATATAAATATCATGTAATGAATAATCACATTCATATGTATCAATTATATGCCAAAAATTTATGAATGCTTAATTTTCATATTTTTCTTATGACAGAAAAACAACAGTACTATACACAAATTATAATATTTTGAGTACCAAAACAGAATTGTGATATAAATATATTGTAATGAATTGTCGCATTCATATATGAATTTTATGTCAATACTTTATTTACGTATGAATTATTTATTTTAGCCTCACCCTATATGTGTTGCATGAATTATTTTTGGTTTCTGTACGAATTATTTTTTATTTACGTACGAATTAATTTTGGTTTACGTATGAATTGTTTTGATTTTCGTACGAATTATTTTAGGCTCAACTCTGATTGTATGAATTGTTTTTAGTTTTCGTATGAATTATTTTTGTACGAATTATTTTTGTGTATGGAATGTTATGTATTTGCTAAAACGCAATTCTTTTTTATTTAAGGAAAAGATAACTGTTAAAATATTGAAATTACCATTCTAGACTAATAGTACATCTGGCATTAATTACATACTTTAAGATAATTAAGATCTGGCCGTTGAAATATCAAAATCTTAGGGTCTATAATGGTTCTTATTTTATAGCTTAAATTTGGTTTTTATTTTAGCCTCTCCCTATATATATATATATATATATATATATATATATATATATAGGGAGAAGTTCAAATAAGAACCACTAAATAAAATTAGAACGGAGAACCATTTTAAGCCATTCGATCATCAAGATCTACGGTGGATGCATCATCTTGGTGAATGAATGCAGATCCTGGGTTCGAATCCTGAAGGGAACAAAAATTTTATTATTTTCGGATGCATTAAATTTAATAGCGAATGCATTAATTTATATAGCAGATGCATTGATTTCAATGGTTCTTATGTTCTCACGATAAGTGTGGTTCTCATTATAACTGCACCCTATATATATATATATATATATATATATATATATAGGGGTGGGCTAGAATAAAAACATTCTTAAGTGTATAAAATATAAACGTTTCTTAATGTACGAATTTTATGTAGAACACGTATGAATTTATCCAACAGAGTTACGAATTGCAAAAAATAATTTTTTGTTACCTTTGGGATTCGAACTCAGGACCACAAATTCATCAAACAGGGTTACGAATCAACCGTAGATCTTGATGATCTAAGGGCTGAAAATCATTTATATTTTATACACTTAAGAGTGTTTTTATGCTAGCCCTCCCCTATATATATATATATGTATATATATATATATATATATATATATATGGGTGGGCTACCGTGAGAGCACATTTTAAAATAAGAAATAAGAGCAATTTTTAATGTATGAATTTTATGTAGAACACGTATGAATTCGCTGTATAAAGGTACGAATTGTGAATAATAAAATTTTGTTACCTTTGGGATTCGAACTCAGGACCATAAATTCATCCAACAGGGTTACGAATCAACCGTAGATCTTGATGATCTAATGACTGAAAATGATTCTTATTTTATATCCTAAGAAGTGCACTTATTTTAGCTCTCCCCTATATATATATATATATATATATATATATATATATATAAAAGAATTTTGTAATGTTTATGCAATACCTTTGTTATTTCAATATTTATATCAATATATAAGTCAATCATCTTTGAACGATTAACCATTTGTAGAAGAAAAGTTTTCATCCGCTTTGGCATTTGCTTAAATTAATATCAAATAATTGTGTTCATTTAAACTCATAAAGCAAATTATGATAATATTTGACAATAATTAATTAAAAAATATCATGACCAACAAACTTATGAATAAAATTATCATCTCAGCTACAATATAATAAATTTCACATGAAACAAATTGTATATAAAAATCAATAAATTAACATAAGAACTAAAGCGAATAAATTATTTTAAATTATTTATGTAATCACTTGCCAACTAAGAATAGTGTCCATTATCATTTCTTTGATCTAATTTATCATTCCATTCAAATTCATTTGATTTTTTTATTGGTAGAAAATATTTCAAATTTCACATAATACTCATTAAATTTATAATTATGGTAATGAAAAACAATGAAATACATTTGAATCGTCTTTTATGTATAAACTTATTATGAATGAGGTTATTCTGAGAAAAATGAAATGTTCTAAATTAGTTCGTCAAATTCTAATATGAATTATGTAATAGTTTTTACCATAAAAAATATTATATCTAAAGCATTTTCATTGAATATATATATATATATATATATATATATATATTAAACTTCAATATATAAGTTAATTACGTGTATACAAGTGCCCCATCCATTTTAAAGTAAAATACTTCTTCAAATATACAATCTAATTTCTCTACCTAATTGTCTATAGCATGTGCAACATTTACAGTATCAATTTGAATATATAATTTGCGAATATGGATATACATATAAAATCACATAAAAGACCATCCAATTTCAGTACATAAAAGACCATCCAATTTCAGTGTTTATATATAACTAGCATTTGCATTCGTGCAACGCACGAAAAATATTTTTAGATTTTATTATATGTAAAGTTGATTATTATATAAAAAATTTAAATATAATTAAAAATACTATAATTAAGATAAATATATTTTAGTTTAATATAAAAATAATAAAGAATAATTCATATTAATAAAAAATGATATTGTGAAAAAAAGAAAACAATATAAGTTAAAAGATAATTGAAAAAAATATATTTATTCAAAAAAAAAAGAGGAGAGATGAGAGAGAATTTTCTTAAGTTTTAATCTTTAAATAAATATAATTTTTAAATTTTAAATCCAATATTTACATAACATATATCAAATTAAGCTCTTGTCATGATCTTTAATTTGATATGCATATAAAATATTTTATAATTAGTCGAATTTCACAATTTTAAAAAAGAAATATAATTGAAAAATAAGAAGTTAAAGAAAAAGAAATGTATAGCTTATAAATAAACATTCAATTTTATTTTAACTACAAAATTGCTACTCAATTTTGAAAATTGATTTGAAATTGAAAACTCCCTTTTTAATATAGTATAGATTGCTTATTTGTTTTTATACTGTACTAGAGGACTTGTTTCAATGAGTTAATGTGTGAATGAGATAGTCGTGTGAGTGGGATATAA
Source organism: Salvia miltiorrhiza (assembly GCF_028751815.1). Taxonomy (NCBI): domain Eukaryota; kingdom Viridiplantae; phylum Streptophyta; class Magnoliopsida; order Lamiales; family Lamiaceae; genus Salvia; species Salvia miltiorrhiza. The sequence continues at coordinate 32,286,180 of NC_080388.1, forward strand.
TTTATTTGTAACCTTCATATTGAATATATTTTTAAAATTGTCATTTCAATCAATTTGAAATTGTCATTTCAATCAATTTGAGGACCATATATTTATTTTTTATATTTATATAAAAATTAATACTAATTCAATTATCATACTCATAAATATAATAAAATTAATTTTAACTAAATATATTTGAATTGAATATTAAAAATAAAAAAGAATTTACAATTATAAAATATGATATTATGAAAAAAGAAAAGTTAAAAATAAAAAAATACTAATAAAAAAGAAGATGAGAGAGGAGAGAGAAATTTATAAAATTTAATATTTAAACAAATTTAATTTGTATATTTTAAATCAAATATTTACATAAAATATATCAAATTAAAGCTCTTATCGTGATCTTTAATTTGATATGCATATTAAATATTTTATAATTAATCGAATTTCACAATTTTGGAAAGAAATAAAATAACAAATAAGAAGTTAAAGAAATAGAAAATAAAAAGAAAAATATAGTTTAAATATAAACCTTCAATTTTATTATAACTATAAAATTATCACTCAATTTTAAAATTAATTTGAAATTGATTTTAAATTGAAAACTCGTATAAATATAGTATAGATATAGATTTATAGAAGCCTCGTCATTGTTGATCGTGTCAGTAAATTCGACTCTATGTCACAATTGAGAAATCTACCGTGATAGAACAAAAGGTAAAATTAATTATGAGCATTGGTTGTAACACAATTTAGTACAAATTTGATGGTTATTTAAAAAAAATAATTGTCATCGTGGTTTTAGACAGACCCACGATGGCGATAACGAAATGAAACTTTTTAGGTAGTTGGAGAAGGGTAGTTGGGGAGAAGGGTCATTATTTTTGGTTCCTAAAAATTCTCAACTACCCATTGTCAAATTTATTTAATAATCATATCTTATTTACATCATTTACTTTTTCTTTCTTTTTTTGAAACAATTATTTACATCACTTTCATGCAATTTGTTCTAGAATGTATTTTCTCATAAAGGAATTGTTTCGAGTTCAAGTCATTCCATTTTACAAGAGGATGATTCAAATAAATATTTAGCGACAATTTTGATTTCCACATACTTATAACCTTGATTTTGAATTGTGTATACCGCCAAATATTAATTAAATAAAAGAAGATAAGCACTCGAAATGGTTGATTTGCTGAGAAGTTTTCATCAAAAAACATGCGTATTCTTCACCTAATTGTCTTTGTAAGTCTCTGCGTTGACCAGCAAATGCAGCACTTCCAGCACGTGCATCCGCTAAAGCAGCAATCATCTGTGGGTCGTCATATCATATAATATCAATAAATAATTAAATAAATTTGTCCAACCTAAATACATCTAATTATATAGGTTGGACAAATTTATTTAATTATTTATTAATATTATATGATATGACGACCCACAAATGATTGCTGCTTTAGCGGATGCACGTGCTGGAAGTGCTGTATTTGCTGGTCAACGCAGAGACTCACACAGACAATTAGGTAAAAAATACGCATGTTTTTTTATGGAAACTTCTCAGCAAATCAACCATTTCATTTCGAGTGCTTAACTTCTTTTATTTAATTAATAATTGACGGTATACACAATTCAAAGTCAAGGTTATAAGTCTGTGGAAATCAAAAAAAAATTTATTTTTAAAATTGGGATGGCGCAATAATTACGTTTATTTTTTGTATAAGTATTGAATATTTATAATGATGACAGTAATTGTACCAGTGCTTAAAAAATTTGCATCTTGCCGTGATTTTGATTGAAAATTGAGTGTCCTACTTTAATTTTTTTATTTACCTATTTCTTTTCCATTTTAAGATTCAAATTTGGACTAGTTTAAGTGACGAAATAAATAGTAAAATGATAATCCATTTTGGCCTTAGGTGATCTCATTGTCGAATATTTTGTACCTCAAAAAAAAAAGGTGAATGGTCCCTAGCTAGTATTTTCAGCGAATTAATCGATTTCTTTTATTTTTATTTTTTGTTATGAAATTTCGAACACAGCTATAGTTCCAGCTATCAGTCTTGTCTGATTTTAATTTGATAATTATAGACGTTATGTACGGGTGCTGATTATATACTGATAGGTGGTGGTAGGTGTCCGATTTCAGTTATTTACTTATAGGTAAAAAAAGACGAGATAATAATTTTTGTAATAAATTTATACAACGTTGAAATTAAGGATTACTTATATTACTGTGCGAACAATGGCATATAACAATTTCTGTAAAAAATTGTGATTACAGGTCAAAATTCGGTAAGATGAGTGAATGTCTGGGTCAGGATCATCTCCCGGTTGCATATTTCAATTTTATTTATGTTTGACTGTATTTGAATTTAATTTTTTATCTATCTTAATTGATCTTGATCTTTACATTATCTTTTGGTAAGCATGACATGCATAATGTAGGTTGATAATATGCGTATTATTCAATTCCTTGCATATATGATAATATAATAATGTTTATTTTGTTATAATTCTATATCATAATATATACTCCTATATATATAGGATTTGAAATCAAACGAGGAAGTCTATTCATGTGCTATTGATTTATTTATAAAAATTATTGACATATGCATTCTCAAATCTCAATATATTTATATAGCATTCTTTATCAATATAACGCACATGATATGATGATAAGTGACATCTCATTGTGCCCATATTTTACAACACTGGTTACATTTATAATACTAATAAACTCCTTATTTGAGTCTTTCGATGCCGAGTAGTCATCTCTGTTAGTTGATACTAGTAATTAGTTATGTCATTTTAAAAAATATTTAAATGTAGAAGGAGATCTGTAGATTTTCTTTCCGTGATTAACGTAATTTAATATTTTTTCTTATTATAGATTCACGAACTTGCATTTAGTTTTTCTTTTATCTTATTCCCTTTTTAAATATTTGTACTTCTATATATCCACCCACGCCTTTGGCATGTGAACTAATTAGTCGCATTCCACTAATTATAATTGATTCATGCAATATTCCAAGAGCATACTTTTCCGATTCATTTCGAAATATATTTTAAATATGCCTGCCGACGAAATATACTGAATATAATTCGTAAAATTGTAATTAGTAATTAATATAACCTTCACACGCATTAGTAAAATATTCTCGTAAATGAAAACATATGTTTCGTCAAGTAACAAGTGGATGAGTTTGGGGTGAAAGTAACGACCTGAAATTTACCTATAATTTTTCCTAATGCGTGTAATTTATAGATGATATATACCCTACACAATGAAATTTACCAGAAATAGTCATACATGCGACGGATTTATTTACCTATTACAACGTGTACAAACTTTCTAGTAAAACTAATAGTATTAGCAATTTGAAATAGAGATAAGCCAGCTGTCTCCTATGCCGCCAGCTGTGCGTAGCTTGTACAGTATAAGTTTTTATTAGACGACATTCTTGGGATTTATAGTGTGAATGTGCAAGTTAATGATCATAAATTTGAATTTATTTAGCTAAATCATGCTTATATATATAAATATAAACGTTTTTTAATGTACGAAGTCTAATGTACGTGCATGATCTTGACGATCTAAGGGCTACAGTGAAAACACTTCTTAAAATATAAATATAAACGTTTTTTAATGTACGAATTCTATCCAACAGGGTTACGAATTCATCCAACATGGTTACGAATTGTGAAAAATAAATTTTTGCTACCTTTGGGATTCGAACCCAGGACCACGAATTCATCCAACAGGGTTACGAATCAACCGTAGATCTTGATGATCTAAGGGTTGGAAATCATTTATATTTTATACACTTAAGAGTGTTTTTATTCTAGCCCTCCCCTATATATATATACTTAAATCTTTTGAAGTGCGTGCATGATCATTTTGTGGACTCTATTAACATGATGCTTAATATTTCACTTAAGCTTATTAGATAATACTACTACTTAGCATATTATAATATCACTCACAAACGTTAAGCTTAGGTTGGACCATTCATTAATTCATCTGATTTTATTTCTTCGCTAAGATCTTAGTTTTTTTTTTGATCAGTAAAGTAAAAATTTTATTAAAAGAAAAGGGATCAAGGCATCAGGAATGCCAATAAAAACCAATACCAAGTCATATTCTATATTCATGACTTGGGCTATTTGATTATAATTTCTTGTGCCTTAATACTTGCTTGAGGTGTACTTAATAATATGTCTACGATATAGTTATTTTTGTAAATTTCCATAACTATTTATATCCTAAAAGTGGTCCTAGTTACAATAACTTCTTGTGTTAATGGCCTGTAAAACCACGAATTTTGGGCATATATATATATATATATATATATATATATATATATATATATATATATATATATATATATTCCAATTTTAATCTCAAACAAAAAGTTCAGTGTATAAATATTTGAAATTTTAATTGTTTATGATTTTAATTATGGGAACAGTATTCAGCCACATACGTACACCATTTTAATTTTACATGACTTATAACTGGCTAATGTGGCTAATAAATGCTAAACAATGTTGTTTCATACTTAAAAAATGTTTAAATTAAATTTACACTGGTTACAGTCACACATAATGCATGTACTCTAATTAAATCTATGTGTGTAGTTGGATATTGTTCCCGTAATTAAAATCTAGACAATTAAAGTTAAAAATGTATACGCTAATTTCGCGTTTATCGTATATACATTATGTGATAATATACTACTCCCTCCGTCCCGTTAAAGTTGGCAACATTCGTTTCGGCACGGAGATTAAGAAATTGAGTGTTATATGTTTTAATAGAGTGTGGCCTACAATTGTTGACCAAATTAGTGAGTAATTGTTGACTTAATTAAAGTAATTTTGGCATTTTTAGAAAGTGGCCTACAATTGTTGACCAAATTAGTGAGTAATTGTTGACTTAATTAAAGTGAACTTTTGCCATTTTTAGAAAGTGGCCAACTTTAGTGGGACACCCAAAATAGAAATGTTGCCAACTTTAATGGGACGGAGGGAGTACTATCTTTTCTCTTTTTATATATAAAGTGATAATATACTATCTTAATTAGTAATTTAGTACGGAGCCGCCCCTAAAAAATCAAAATTTCCCAAACTTTACACACGCAAACTGCAGAGAGCTAGAGATATTTTATCCTATTACAATAAAATAATAATCACTTTATAAATTATGTTTGTTAATGAATGTAGTTTGTGTTCCCATTCCCTTTAATATATTCATGGCTGCCAAACGCGCTACTTAAAAATGTGCTCTTAATTTTTTTGTCGTATTAAATCTCTATTGATTAATATTTTCTCGACAAAAAAAATGTATAGGAAGTTTCTTGTTACGAACATTCATGATTACCCAAAAAGAAGTTATTGCATCGAAACAAATGAAGTAGTACTACTTTATTTTCATGTAGTTTCCTTTTCATTTTTATTGTCATGTTTAACCCTTAATTTAAATTTCAGCATGTATTCGCTAATAGGGCATTAGGTTTGAATTGTATGTAACTATGTAGTTGCGTGGGCATCACTTTTGTATTGATTTACGTATATTTCCATCGGCAATCGAATAATATACAAATAATTTTGTATTGGATCTGCTTGACCAAAATTTATTATGCGTTCAAATGAAAAGGCATATATTGCCACCTACCATTCTCTTGCGTACCTAATAGTTTCTTCAAAAAATAATATTCCACGTTCCAAGTAATAAATCTCCGCTATTGTTCACATTTTTATCTTGAAAGCTGTAAATAGCAACTGAATGTAAGTTACTTTAAAGTGACGTGTATCACGACTGCAGATTAAATATGTGGACGAGAACCATTTCAAAATTGAGTAATATATATATATACACCAAACATTTTAGTTTTTATATGACCTAAAACACGGCACTTCAATAAGACAACCATGCATATTGGATTTTCTAGGCTTTTAAATTTCATTTTAGCGGTGCGCGTATATCTATATATTTGAAAACGAGCGTGTAACAATACTATGTTTGTCAAATACTAGCAATGAGATTAAAGAGATAAAAAGTAGCAAAAGGGAATCAGAAATATAACTAATTCCGTGTGAATGCTCTATGTTTTGACTGAAATGTAAAACGAAATTTCGAGAAAAAATAAAAAATAATAATAAAAATAATACTATGAACGCGAAATATTTGGGTAAGCTTTTTATTCTAGAAAGAACACGTGTTTCGTATTACTATTTTGCAAGAATTTTCATGCAAATTGTTCAGAAGCAGAAGAACACCGTCTCTCCTTTAAATTGAGAACCCAAATGCTCAAACTACTACTCAAGTCTCAAACAAACAAAATATCTTCTCTCTAACCTCTCTCTCTCCTCTCCACTCATTGAAGCAGCTGAGATTCGGAGTTCGGAATTCGTGATTCAGATCTCTCGATTCAGTTGCGGCAATGGAGTTGCAGAATCCAGCGCAGGAGATCGACGCGCCGACTACCATCACCATTAAGGGGATTTTGGGGTTGTTGATGTCGAGTACGGATCCGAAGGAGAGCGGGAAGAGAGTAATTTCGCTGGGGATTGGGGATCCGACTGCGTATTCGTGCTTCCACGCTAGTAATGCTGCTCAGGAAGGTGTTGTGGAGGCTCTGCGCTCCACCAAATTCAACGGCTACGCTCCAACTGCTGGTCTTCCACAAACCAGAGAGTAAATTTCTTCCTACTACCTACCTGCTTTAGCTTGCTAGGTTGTTGACCTTGGAGCTTTTCTTCGAAAATCTCCATTATTCTATATTAATTTGCATTTGGAGTGAAGGATCTAGAGGATGAACTCGGAACTTTTCAAATATAGTCTGGCTAACTTCGTTTCCTTAGACTGATTTGATTTGGTGGCGCATTTAAACCTAATGCAACACCTCGATTTTGAAACAATATGTTAATCGGCAAGCAGTTTCGAGATAGGGAGCCTCGCCTCGCGATAGAATATTCATGTGCTCTTTCTCTGAAAGATGATTCTAGGTTCATCCTAGCTAGGTTATGACGTAGATGACTGCTTAAACCTCATCATCTTTAAGTAGTTTTAAATTTGCGCTCTACGTGTTTGCAAAAAATTCTCTCTCTAAACATCGCCTTGAAATGGACTAATCTGATGCACCGCGTCTCCAAACAGGGCAATCGCCGAGTATTTGTCACGAGATCTTCCCTACAAGCTACCGGCCGACTCTGTGTATGTCACAGCCGGCTGCACACAAGCCATTGAGATAGCATTGTCCGTTTTGGCTCGCCCCGGTGCTAATATCTTGCTGCCGAGACCGTGTTTCCCGATATACGGGCTTTGCGCCTCGTTTAGAAATATCGAAGTCCGCTACTTCGATCTTCACCCCGAGCAGGGATGGGAGGTTGATCTCGATGCAGTAGCAGATTTGGCAGACCACAATACAGTGGCAATGGTGATCATCAATCCTGGGAATCCATGTGGGAACGTCTACTCATATCAGCACCTAAAGAAGGTTCATATATATACGATTTGATCCATTGTAGTTCATCTGAGTTTAAATTTTGAGTTAATAGTTCTAACTTTGAGATTATGAACTTGAATCAGATTGCTGAGACAGCCAAGAGGCTTGGTATAGTGGTGATAGCCGATGAGGTCTACGGCCATCTGGCTTTCGGGGCGAACCCTTTTGTTCCGATGGGAATATTCGGGTCAATTGCCCCGGTGGTGACGCTTGGATCTTTGTCTAAGAGATGGTTGGTTCCTGGCTGGCGCCTTGGTTGGTTGGTCATCAATGACCCTGATGGCAGTTTGATGAGCCCAAAGGTTTTTTTCTTGTCATATCTCATATCTGCCATGTACCAAGAACCATATATTTACTTATCACACAGTCCACATATCATGTTTTCCTTTATGTATCCTAGATATTTAGACCAAAATCTGTCTTTGTGTATGTTGAATCTGCACTTATAGTTTTCCTTATAATTTGTAGTTTTGATGGTGATGGTGATGTATTTGATTTATGATGTAATATATACTATATAGATTTGAAAATTAAGCGTGATTTATGATATAGGGTTGCTTTAGAGATATGACATTGATATGTGGCCAGAAAAAATGTGGGTAGTCAAATATGATTTGGTCTTCTGCTCAGTAAATATTGAGTGATTTAATTATATGAAATTTTACCGAATTACTGATCAGTGAATTTCTCTCATTTTCTCAGTTTGTGGAACGCATCAAGAAATACTGTGACATCTGCGGAGGTCCTGCTACATTCATACAGGCTGCAGTTCCTGAAATTGTTGAGCAAACACAAGAAGTTTTCTTCAGGAAAACAATTAACATACTGAAGCAAACCTCTGATATCTGTTACCAAAAGATTGAAGACATCAATGGCATCACTTGTCCAACAAAACCTAAGGGAGCAATGGCTTTCATGGTGAGTATTGTAACTGCTGCAACTAGTACAAATCTGTGCGCACACGCGTGCCTGTATATATATTTATCGCGGTCATTTTTTCTGATTGCATTTTGAACATTGTAGGTGAAGCTGAATCTTTCCAGGATGAAAGATATTAGTGATGATATTGACTTCTGTTTCAAGCTGGCCAAAGAGGAATCTGTTATCATTCTTCCAGGTACAAACACTAAGAGCTACTTATGTAAAAATTCATAGCAATAGATGTAAGAGTTGAGTGAGCTCAAAGTGGCGTGTATCGTGTTTTGCAGGGCTCGCTGTGGGTCTGAAGAACTGGATCCGGATCACATTTGCAGTAGACGTACCTGCTCTTGAAGAAGCCATGGAGAGGCTCAAGTCTTTCTGTGAACGGCATTCCTACTAAGACGCGTAAAAGTGGTAGCCGTTGAAGGAGTTGGATGGCCAAGATGATGTATTGCTCTCCTCGAGTAAATATTGTATCATCGATCGCATTTTGGAACAATGTATTGCATTTAATTCGTTTATTTGAATAAGTCAGTTTGAGATTGTTAATTTATTATGTTCAATTTGTAATTTGCCCCGAAATGATTGTTGGCAGCCAGTAAATACTGAATACTATCGTCTTACTTTCATTGAAATTCCCTTAGCTTTGCTTGTAACTAAGGATAATTCACACGTTAGATTGTGTAGTCCAAATTGAATACGAAACACCATGATTTCAAAATGGTAATCAACTTGGATTACTATCCATTTACCAAAATAGTTATGATTGAAATCATGCTAGCTTTTGGAAATAAAAGTCAAATACATGGGTGAAAATGGAAAACAACATAGGACTATTTTTGAAACACTGCAACTCCTTATTTTCGAAAATGGAGCAATAATTGAACATAAACAAGACAATCACAAACACATGAGCAGTGTTTCCTACACATAAGGAACTGGAATCCTCTGTGTTTCAGGGCCAGCAACCATGTCGTCCCATAGCAAATCCAAAAGCGTCATTGTCAATTCTCCCACATTACCTGCAAAAAAAAAAAAAACAAAAAAAACACACAAGTCTTACAAATTTGTATTTCACACATCCAGTGTGTGTAAAACTAGCGCGTTTACCGTCTCCAATAGGCTTTCCATCCCACATGATGATGGGCAGTATAGGAAGTGTGCTCCCAACATACATCATCTCTGCAGCCCCCTTGCCCTCTTCCACACTCACACTGCCCACCCTCACACCCTTCAAGCTCCCCTGCTCCACCAGCTTAGGCGCGAGCTGCAGCAGCCTCATGGCCGAGCAGCCACTCAAGATCTTGTCAAAGGCTAGCAGCACAAGCTCCCCATCGCGGGTGATGAAGGCAACGTTCACATTGGGACCCTCTGCAATGCAGCCCTCCTCATCAATCCACACGGAGGCGTCTGCCCTCTCCTCCTCTGCCTCCATCTTTGCCAGCATGTTAGGGAGGTAGTTCACATTCTTCATCGTGGCAAAGAGAGGCGATTTCATTGGAATACTCGAGGTTATCACCTTCACACCCTCTCTGCACTGCAAGAACCCACCATCTATAACTACTGCATAGAAGGCAGACGACGTGAGGCCTGCAGGGGACAGCAAGAAGTTCCCCAAACCTGCACTCAGCCAGTACCTGAGGGTGCCGTTCCTGCACCCAGACGACGCTGCTAGCTGGATGAGAATGCTTCTGAGAGTGGTCTCAGGAAACGGAGACACAATCTTGGCGTTTGATGCTGATCTAAGGAAACGAGCTAGGTGCACATCCAACTCATACAGGTACCTGAAAACTTACAATCAACCTCCAAATCATTGTTAATTCTTCACAAATCTTCAACTTGAGTATCCATAGTATTGTATCAAGTACCCGTTGAGTATGATGGCCGTGTCAAAAACACCGTGGCCTCGATTAACCATCTGGTCGTCTATGGGGATGACCATCATGGCCGAATCAAGAAGGATCCCACCATACACACTCGAATACATTGCAGGATAAGGCTTTGGCTTCCCTGGCCATTTTTCTTGCAGCTTTGACAATAACTAACCACAAAAATAGGTGATCAGATCATACAGTTTTGCATACATGCATACATTGCAGGATAAGGCTTTGTACAAACGTTTCTAAATGGATCGGGATCATGAGAAATTTAGTAACTTTGATCAAGAAACGAGTCAAAAGGTTGCGACAATTTTCAATAAGGATGTAGGGGGGGCTCAAGCCCCCACCAAACAATTTTTCTTTTTATCTTTCTACTCTTTCAAAACCATAAATCTGTTGGCATGTCATGTGAATCATTGCACAAAAACCTTCCATCACCAAACCGAATTGTAGGAAACTAGCTTTTCGAAATTTCGAACTAAAAGTTTTGTAAATCCACCTTCTGCAAAGGAATTTTTCTACCTACGACCTTGCCTACAACTACAAGTATTTTTTTTTCTCAATAGTTCGACTTCAGTAATAACATCTCTTATTTGATTTGTTCGTAGGTAGTCAATTCATAACATTCTTCACTTTCTCTTTTTTTTGTCAAAATATAATACAACGAAGGCTGCATGCATTAGCATGTAATCCAAATATTCACAATTTATTTGAAAAGGACGGGTTTTGTTTCACCTTCGACGACGATGCAAAAACTTCAACCTTAAACTCTTCACCATTTGCTGCCTCCGGCGCGACCATTGCATATCATAGAAAACAAAAAAACCCAAAAGGGAATTCGTGATCAAGAAAATCCACGAGAAATAAGACAGAAAAAAAATCAGCAGATTTCTCACTAGAACAAGAATCGGATGCTGCCATCTAACCAAAAAGATCAGAAAATATATAGCCGAAAAAATATATATTTGGAAATAGAGTGTGCTACTGAAAGAATATGCAGAAAATACTGCAGTTTTATTGATGGAAAGATACTGCTTTACGACAGAATCTCTGTTTTAAATATATACTAGCATTTGCACTCGTGCGTTGCACGAAAAATATTTTTATATTTTATTATATATAAAATTGATTATCATTTGATTATTATATAAAAATTATAAATATAACTAAAAATACTATAATTTAAGATAAATATATTTTAGTTTAATATAAAATAATAAAGAATAATTCATATTAATAAAAAACGATATTGTGAAAAAAGAAAACAATATAAGTTAAAAGATAATTGAAAAAAATATATTTATTAAAAAAAAAAGAGGAGAGAGGAGAGAGAATTTTCTTAAGTTTTAATCTTTAAAAAAAATATAATTTTTATATTTTAAATCCAATATTTACATAACATATAGTATCAAATTAAAGCTCTTGTCATGATCTTTAATTTGATATGCATATCAAATATTTTATAATTAGTCGAATTTCACAATTTTAAAAATGAAATAAAATAGAAAAATAAGGAATTTAAAAAAAAAAAGAGAAAAAAAAAAGATGTATAACTTATAAATAAACCTTCAATTTTATTTCTAACTACAAAATTGCCACTCAATTTTGAAATTGATTTGAAATCAATTTGAAATTGAAAACTCTCTTTTTAATATATTATAGATAGATTATAGATTATAGATTCGCAAAGGCATCTAGACAAGCACAAAAAATGGACGAATTTTTCCCTTACCGTTTTTTGGCACAAAAATAATCTTAATGAAAAAATATTATTTTTAAAAAATATATTTTCATGAAAAATATATATATCATAATAAATTTTTTATCTTATTTTTGAAAATATCAAGAAAAATTACTAAGATTTTGAATTTTTATCCATTATATAATTATCAATAAATATAATAATTAAATTGTAATTAACATGTATAAAAAATTTCTCTAATAATTTTTCTAGTAACAACGATGTATATTATAAAATACCATATAACTCATAATTCTTAAATTAAATTAAGATTTTATAATAATAATAATAATAATAATAATAATAATAATAATAATAATAATAATAATAATAATAATAATAATAATAATAAATGTATAAGACACAATGTAAAATGCTACAAAACAAAAATTATAATTTGTATTTTAATAAAATGAAAAATACTCTCTGCGTCTCACTTCAAATGGCCCAAAACTATAGGATTGAGCCATTTGAAGTGGGACGAAGAGAGTATTAGGTAAGTAGTATTCTATTAGTAAAAATGCACCAAAAACATTTCATGTTCGAATTCCGTCAATGTTTTTATAGATCTTAACCTATCACATTTCATATAGGATTGTTAAATGGTTATCAAGTATTGGTTAATCCAATAACTGAATCGAATCGATTCGTGTTTGATTACCCGATAACCGATTTTTCGATTATCGGATCCATATTCAATTACTAGTATGTATATCTGTAAAAATTTCGATTATCGGTTAACCCGATAACCAAAAATAAATAAATAAATATATAAATTATATTTAATTATTTAATTAAAAAATTATAATTTTCTAATTCCTATAATTATCTAGTTAAAGTAAATTTATGTTTATTTAAAAAAAAATTCTTTTGGTGCAGTGGATAAGTTGAGTTGTAAATGAGTGTTTTAAATTTCCTTTAGGTGTCCGATTATCCAAATAACCGACTCTATTAAACGAATCGATTATCGAGTAATCGAACATCTTACTCATAATGGATACTGAAATATGGCGATTTTCGAATTTAAGTAACCAAACATTTCAATTCAAATGATCGAATTTGAACCATTGGACAGACCTAGCAAGTTCTAACTATTTTTTTTTTTACACAGAGCAGGTTCTTACTATTTATTTCATAACCAGGGGCTGTACCCATAAAAATAGTTTGAAAGGTAAAATTAAATCTAAAATTTCAAAAAAACTATGAATATAAATTTTTCCACCGCTGCGCATGAGTGTAATATAGTAGAAAATGAACGGAATTGTAAAATTGAGTATGGTACGTGTGCAGTTGGATTATTGGTGTGTTCCCATGGGAAAGTTCCAAATGAAAGTGGGCTTTAATTCCATGATATTTGTAAATTAATGAATATGTGAAAATAGATAAGGTGGGTATATTTGGTGCATCTTAATTTTTTGAGGGAGGTTGTTAAACCTACGTGATGAGGACTGTAATACCCATCAGCGCTGTGCTTAGCAATACAGGGACATTTTACACGATTATTGTTATTGTTATTTAATAAACTAACCAGCGCAGGTTTAACTAAAAGACTTGGGATTCCAGCACAATCGAAGATGCCTGAAGAACTCGCTCGCCAGAGCTACCCGCCCTGCCAGAGCAGAGCTACCCGCTCGCCCAGAGCTAGAGCTACCCGCTCGCCAGAGCAGAGCTACCCCTCGCCAGAGTCAGAGATACCCGCTCGCTAGAGCCAAAGCTACCCGCTTGCCCAGAGCCAGAGTTACCAGCCTTGCCAGAGTGCAGCGCTGGCAGACATAGCCTTTGATGAACAATGCAGTATATAGTGATGAATAACAAAATTTAAAATATTCTGCTCCCTTCAGGATTCGAACCCTGCGAAAAAAAATCACCCTCCAGATACAATATCAGCCATAGGATTGATGAAATAAACACACCAGATCGTGCCCTAGATCTCACTAAAATTAGAGGGTCTCATTGGAGCGGCCCCTTTTTATATATACTCCCTCCGTCCGCCAAGATTATGGCAATTTGCTTGGGCACGAGATTTAATAAAATTGGTGATGATTTTGATGTAGTGGAGAAATGGTCTCACCACTTTATGAGATGAGTGGTTGCGATTGAATTTTGAGTGGTTTTTTTTGTAAATAAAGAGTGTTAGTAAGGATAAAATATTAAAGAAGATGGTGGGACCATTGCCATAAAAGGAAAGTGACATAATCTTGACGGACGCCCAATATAGTAATTGTGACATAATCTTGGCGGACGGAGGGAGTATATATATATATATATATATATATATATATATATATATATATAGGAATGGGATCATATAGATCCCAATGCTTATAATAGATCCCTAGATCCAAATCTTGACCACACATTTATGACATGTGGCGCATCAAGATGGTGACACGTGGCAAGGATTCCAAGGCAAAATCTGGAGGGGTAAAATTGGAATGTAATTTTCGGATTTAATAATTAAAAAAAATATATATTTTTTTAGATTTTCTCAAAATAGATATATTTTAGATGCATATAGTTTCACACAAAGATGCATAAAGTTTTCACATGAAATGCATAACTTTGAACAGAAAAATGCATTTAATTTTTCCAGTTTTGGTATTTTCACCACCCCACCCCATACCACCCCCCAATCCAGCCCACACCACCCCCCAACCCTCCCCATTACCACCCCCCAAAAATAGGCATGTTTCACATGCATATAAAATCAAACAAAAATGCATAAAGTTTTCACATAAAATGCATTAAACTATACAAAAAATGCATTTCATTTTAATAAATCTGGTAGTTTCGCCACCCCACCCCAGCCCCTGCCCCCTGCCTCCCCACCCCACCCACCCCCCCACCCCCACCCCCCCCAAAAAAAATTTTTTTTTTTTCAAAAACTGATTTTCTAATTGCTGGCCCACCCCCACCCCCACACCCCCCCCCAAAAAAATTTTTTTTTTTTTTCAAAAACTGATTTTCTAATTGCTGGCCCACCCCCACCCCCCCCAAATTTTTTTTTATTTTTTTATTTTTTTAAAAACTGATTTTCAAAAAAAAAAAAAATTTTTTGGGGGGGTGGGGGGTGGGGGGTGGGTGGGTGGGGGGTCAGTGGTCAGAAAATCAGTTTTTGAGAAAATAAAAAAATTAAAAAAAAAAAATTTTTTTTGGGGGGGGGGGTGGGGGGGGGGGTGGGGGGTGGGGGTGGGGGTAGGGGTGGGTCAGTGGTCAGAAAATCAGTTTTTAAAAAAATAAAATTTTTTTTTTTTTTTTTGGGGGGGGGTGGGTGGGGGGGTGGGGGGGGGTAGGGGGTGGGTGGGGGTGGGGTGGGGTTCTGGGGTGTG
The DNA here is from genome assembly GCF_028751815.1 of Salvia miltiorrhiza. Lineage (NCBI taxonomy): Eukaryota > Viridiplantae > Streptophyta > Magnoliopsida > Lamiales > Lamiaceae > Salvia > Salvia miltiorrhiza. The sequence goes on from NC_080388.1 coordinate 32,301,545, forward strand.
GGGGGTGGTGGGGTGAAATCTTATGCATATTTATATGAAACTTTATGCATTTTTATATGAAAGTTCATGCATTCTCGTATGAAACTTTATGCGTCTAAAATATACCTATTTTGAGAAAATATAATTTTTTTTTTTTTTTTGAATTTCGAAAATTACATTCCAATTTTACCCCTCTCCAGATTTTGCCTTGAAATGCCTTGCCACGTGTCACCATCTTGATGCGCCACATGTCATAAATGTGTGGTCTAGATTTGGATCTACGGATCTATTATAAGCATAGGGATCCACCGGAACCCAATATATATATATAGATGAGTCATTTTTTTTTTGGGAAGTGGTTGACATTGAATTAAGGGGTAATTGCCTGTAAATCCCTAACGTTTACACGGAATTGGTTTTTGCACCTATTTTTATTTTTCTACTTTTAAATATCTAACCTTTAGTTTTTTGTCTGAAAATTATCCGGCGATCAATTTTTTCTTACGCCGGCACCGGAAATGCCACTGTGGCAGCCGAAATTGACACCTAAACATATTTTTTACATGTGGCAAAAAAATAAAAATAAAAAAATAAAAAAATTTCCAAATCATCATCATCTTCCTCAAACCCTTATCCCCCCTCCCCCTGCCAGCACCACAGGCGCCGCCCCTTCGCCGCCCCCTTCCCTCCCCCAACCCGCCGTCGCCGCGACACACAAAGAGATTCTCGGCACCTCCGTCTCCCTTAGAACTACGCCGCCACCTCCATCGCCGTGACACATAGAGAGCTTCTCGGCACCTTTGTCTCCCTCAAAACTACGCCGCCATCTCCGTCTCCCTCTGAAAACTCGACACACCCACCTCTCCTTCTACGGCGACTCAGGGCAGCGGCGACATTCTAGCCCCCATTCCCTCTGATTTTCGACGACAAAAACGACTCCCTTTCCTCTATTTCAACATCGGTCGATAGTAGCAACTCTCTCGATTTGGAGATGGGCCGGCGGAGATGGGCCTCTCGAATTGGAGAGGGGCCGACGGAGAGAGGCCAGCAGAGAAAGACATGAGAGGGGCCTCTCGATTTGGATGGGGGAAGGGAAAGGGGAGGGGTCGACGGAAGATAGGGAAGGGGAGGCGGCAGCGGTGGTGGCGTAGCCGATTTGCAGAGATCGGCGCCTGGTGGCAGATGGTGGGGGAAAGAGAGGAGGGAGGGCGGCGGGCGGCGGGTGGGAGAACGGGGGAGAGGGGGAAGAAGACGCGGGGGGGGGGGGGGGTTATTCCACATGTGAATTTTTTATTTTTTTTTTGTTTAATTTTATTCCACATGTCAAATATATACTTAGGTGTCAATTTCGACTGCCACAGTGGCATTTCCGGCGCCGACGTAAGAAAAAATCGATCGCCAGATAATTTTCAGACAAAAAACTAAAGGTTAGGTATTTAAAAGAAGAAAAATAAAAATAGGTGCAAAAACCAAATCTTGTGTAAACGTTAGGGATTTACAGGCAATTACCCCTTGAATTAAAAGTGATTTTTTCGTAAATGAATAATATTAATAAGAATAAAAAATAAAGAAAATATATAACATTATATCGTGAAATATGACAGTTGGTATGCAGAATGGAATGAAATGACTTTAGTAATGGAATCAGAATAGGAATGGAATGAACTAAGTAATAAAAATCCTATGGCTGGTATTCATAAGGAATGGAATGGTAAATCCTTAATTGATTCCATTCTTATGGATGGTAATGGTAATGAAATGCAATAATTTTTTTTTTCAAAAATCAAATTTACCCTTGCCACTCATCGTATTCACTCTCGATTTTGTCTTTTAATATATCATTCGTTGTGCAATAATAACCACAAATTTGAGAGACCAGTTCGGATCGAGGAACTTGCACACCTCTATAATCTGATTTGGGAGGTCAGTTTCTTCCGTCTTGCAATTTTTTTTGGCGAATAACTTAATCTTGCCATAGCTGCAAATTGTATTTACAAAATATAAATTAGAATAGTAAGACTAAGCCAATGAAATCATCCCATATTATTTATTTAGTTCTCTTGCCAATGAATAAGACTCTTCTAATTGTAACCTATGCAGAAGTAGGGAAACGATTAAAGAAGGTAATAAAACACATGTATATATATCATTCAAACGATTTTGTACAAACCACTAAACCATTGTAGCAGATAAATAAGAAAAATATTACTATATCAGATAAACTAGATATTCCTATAAACAATGCTAAGGTACTAACTTCATGTAAATTCAATATCGAAACTAATCACAAATTTCAACAAGTGAAAGACGCAAGTCAATCACTACAACAAAAATATTAATAAAGCAACCAATCAAAAAGAAAATAACAAAGGCTCATTCTCTAAATAAAAAATAAAAAAATCGCAAAGGCTAGACCAATTCAATATTCACGTGGAAACAATGATAAGTACAATATCCTACTTTAAATCTTCACCCAAAAATAAGAAACGAATATGTAAACCAAAAATCAAACTCGAATTTCACATATTCGATAAACGAAAGATGCAAGTCAAGAAATCGTACCAGGATTTTGCAATTATGAAGTTGAAAAAAATTGAGGCAGAATTTCGTTTGCGTATCAGTGCGTGTGGAAGATATTACTAGGTTTGATGTTTAATTTATCATAAGAATAAATAAATAGGAAGATTTTTATCCAAAATTAAAATAAAATCCATAGAATTAGGATTACGTAATGCCATACGAGAGAAGGGAATCAGTAATACCGTAAATAAGGGATTAGTAATTCCCATGGGAATAGCTATTCCTAACTGAATTAAATCACCACCCGTAGGTTTAGGAATTAATAAAGGAATGGGTATTTCATTCCCACCTCATTACTAGTTAGAGCATCTCCAGTGGGTTGTGTCTTAGGGGGTGTCTTAGATGGTGGTCCCCACCTAAGACACACCCCTCTCCAATGCATTGTGTCTTAAAGGGTGTATTAGATCTCCATTTCCACAAAATTCATATTTCTACACTTTTATTTTTAAATTCCCAATTTCATTAAAAATAAAATTAAACATTACAATAATTAAAATAAATTTAAAAACATAATTAAAATACGATAATAAAATAAAAAAATAACAATAATTTCCTAATTTAAATAAGCCCTCGACGCTTGAGCACTTCTTGGACTAGGTGGTTGTGCAAGGCCAATTGTGCCTCCGTCATACCCGTCGTGTCCCTATTCAAGAGCTTCATATCCATCTCCTCCCGTTTTTATCTCGGCTTGCATTTTTTTGACCTCGGCGATTTTCCCCGTTTTGAGAGCATGCTCCCTCATGCTTTCGGCCACCTTCTCGAGGGCGACGGAGAACGTCAAACCTCCTCCCGAAGACCCTTCTCCCTTCCTCATCTTGCCCTTGTCTCGCTTTGCCGCTTTTTGGCCTTGGGGTCTCGTCGTGACACTCGGCTCCGAAGAAGTGGTAGTTGCTCCACCATCAGAGCCCTTCCACTTTTTTGCGGAGTGGACATCCCCGGCTTGCGACATGAATCTTTCGCATTCGCGAAGCACTTTCCAAGCTTTGATGTAGGAGAATTGCTTCTTGAAATTCGCTTCGAACATCGTCTGGGCTTGTTGGGTGATTTGATCGTCGCTCATACCACTCCCCTAATTCTCCTTGCAAGTGTTGTAGAAGCCCTCGAAGAATTTCGTCTCCTTTTGGACACGGGCGAAGTGGGACTTGAGATGATCCGGCTTTCGCGGCGGCGCTCCCGACTTATTGAGCGCGTTGAACTTCTCCGCGATTGCTCCCCAATATTGGAGCAACTTTTGGGAGGTCCCCAAAATAGGATTGTGGGTTGCCTCCGCCCACAAGATTGCCACGAGCTCGGACTCCTCGCTAGAGTATAAAGCGCGGGGGCCCTTGGCTTTCGGCTTCACCGCCTCCGGCTCTTCTTGGACGTTGGCGTTCGCCGCCGGCGTGGGAAGATTTCCCGTAGCTAAGACATTGGAGGCTTGCGAAAATGGAGCAAATCCCATCATTGGAAGCCTCGAACCGCCTTGTTGCTCGAGGTATTCATCGAATTCACGATCCATTTAAAAATATAGAAGAGAGAATTGTTGTTGGGAAAAATTTTAAAGAGAGAATTGTAGTTGAGAATGTGGTGGATTTGATATTGTGGAAGAGTGGTATTTATAGAAGGGAAAAAAGAAAAAAAAAAGAAAAAACAAAAAATAGCCGTTTAAAGCAACAGTCAAAATTATATATATATATATATATATATATATATATATATATATATATAGGGTGTGGTTCTGGAGAGAACTACATTATTTGTGAGAACGAGAGAACCATCAAATCTAATGCATTCACTGTAAAAATTAATGCATTCGCTGTTAAAATTAATGCACTCAAAAAAATAAAAAAAAATTGCTCCCTTCAGGATTCGAACCCAGGATCTGCATTCATCCAACAAGATGATACATCCACCGTAGATCTTGATGATCGAATGGCTAAAAATGGTTCTCCGTTCTTTTTTTATTTATGGTTCTTTCCTGAACCTCTCCCTATATATATATATATATATATATATATATTTCAAAAGGTCATTTAAAAAAAAAAACGATTTTCGATTTTTTTTTTTAATTGGGCGCGTCCGAAGGACGCGCCATACATAAACGCCGCTCGCCCCGTGTCGCTGCTACGACATGGCCTCGCATCAGGCCGCGTCTCCAATGCGGCGCCCTCCTCCTCCACCCGGATCGATCCAGCGCTCGACACCAGCGCTGGAGTTGCTCTTACCAGCCGTCTGTTTGATAGAGAATTATAGAAATGAAGGTATTAATTATATAGAGATAACTAATCCATGTTTTGTGAGTTTAATTAAGTAAATTATTGTTTGATGGCCACCAAATAATGTATGTATAACTGGAATTAGATGTTTGATAGATTCTGCTAAAATAATTTAACAGACATATTAAATGCTGAAATTACCTGAATGCCCTCTACTATTACAACAAATGACAAAATTTATCCTAGCATAATTGGGGAAAAAAAAAGAAAAAAAGTACTGGTAGAACACGTAACACCCCACCCCTCACCCCTTTTGTTGTGCAGACACCTGCCCCCCACCCACACACACCACCCCTTTCTCCCTTTGTTGTGCAGACACCTCCCCCCTCTACCCCAACCCTTTCTTCCTCAGCCAATTTACGCCTCCCCCATCTTTGTCTGCAAAAAAAATATTCGCAGCCTTCCTCCCTCCAACGGCGCCATGCCCCACCCTCAAATTCATGTCTCCCGTCGCCCCCAACCCAAAATAAAATCGCGTCCCGTCTCCCTGTCGCCGTCGCGAGCAGCTCTTATCTCCTCCCGGTAAGCTTCCACCGCCCCTTTCAGATTTGTATCAAAAGCAAACAAATCTGGCGAAAGAGAAAGCATTGAGAACAAAATCTTTGCATGCCCAAAAACAATTTCGCAGATCTTACATTCAAGGGGATTCGACTGAAGAACTCATCTTCGCTGTGTACCGATTTTGAACTAACTTCAGGGAGAAAATTGGAAACACAAAACCTAATCTCAATCACTGTTCAAAGTGAGAAAACCGATCCGGTGGGGTGGGGCGGATGTATTTTCTAAATGCTACAGTGTTTTGGTGCGGGCTTCACCTCTTTTGCGGGCCTGGAAGATTATTGAGATAGCCTATCAAACACTTAGAAATGGTGAGAAATATTATCTATCTCACATAATAAACCCTATCAAACACACCCTAAAAGTATTAGTACTCCCTCTGTCCACGAAAAAGTGCCCTACTTACCCCTTTTCTTTCGTCCACGAAAAAGTGCCCTGTTTACCTTTTTGTACATTCATACCCTTTACTTTTCAATTTATTTACAACTTATGTCATTAATAAATCCACACTTTTATTTAATCTATGCAATTAACCCACACAATTAATCCCATTTATTTATTTATTTTCTTAATTTTCAGTTTATTTATTTATTTTCTTAATTTTCAGTTTATTTATTTATTTATTTTCTGAATTTCAAGTTTATTTATTTATTTATTTTTGAATTTTTAGTTTATTTATTTCCAGTTTATTTATTTATTTATTTCCAGTTTATTTATTTATTTTCTGAATTTTCAGTTTATTTATTTATTTCCAGTTTATTTATTTTCCATTTTATTTATATATTTATTTTTTGAATTTTCAGTTTATTTATTTATTTATTTTCTGAATTTCAAGTTTATTTATTTATTTATTTTTGAATTTTCAGTTTATTTATTTTCCAGTTTATTTATTTCCAGTTTATTTACTTATTTATTTATTTATTTCCAGTTTATTTATTTTCCAGTTTATTTATTTATTTATTTTCTGAATTTTCAGTTTATTTATTTATTTATTTTCTGAATTTCAAGTTTAGTTATTTATTTATTTTTGAATTTTCAGTTTATTTATTTTCCAGATTATTTACTTATTTATTTATTTATTTCCAATTTATTTATTTATTTTCTCAATTTTCAGTTTATTTATTTATTTATTTTCGAATTTTTAGTTTATTTATTTCCATTTTATTTATTTATTTATTTATTTCCAGTTTATTTATTTATTTTCTGAATTTTCAGTTTATTTATTTATTTCCAGTTTATTTATTTTCCATTTTTTTATATATTTATTTTCTGAATTTTCAGTTTATTTATTTATTTATTTTCTGAATTTCAAGTTTATTTATTTATTTATTTTTGAATTTTCAGTTTATTTATTTTCCAGTTTATTTATTTCCAGTTTATTTATTTATTTATTTATTTATTTATTTATTTATTTCCAGTTTATTTATTTTCTATTTTATTTATATATTTATTTTCTGAATTCACCTAATAAAATAATGCCAAATAGTTAGTGCAAGATTAGTAAAAGTAACCACAATACATTAACACTACCCTTTTAGTCTTTTACACCACCTTTACACCACATTTTTCAGCTTTCTTAAAACCCGTGTCAGCACCCAAATGGGGCACTTTTTCGTGGACGGATGGAGTAATACTTTTTGTACGTCCGACTTCACGTAACGTGTGGCAATTGAAAATGCGTAAATTAGTGGAAGATTAGGTTTAAATGAAATGGATTAATTAGAAAGGAGGGTATGGGTAGGGTGTTCATTCCCGAGGAAATTTAATGATGAGCGAAAGCCGAATGGACACGAGTCCACTGGTGAGCCCACCCCCACCTAATCGGAACCCAACACCCTTTCTCTTCTCTAAACTCACTCCCACTCCCACTCCCACACCACCATATTCTCCTACTAGGGCTTTTGATCGCACCACAAAAATGGCGGCAATCGGCGCTCGAGGTCTCAGGAAGCCTGTGTTCGTCAAAGTCGACAGCCTCAAGCCGGGCACCACCGGCCACACGCTCGTCGTCAAGGTCGTCGACTCCACCACCGTGCTGCACAAGGGCGCCGCCGCCTCCCCGCACCTCCGCAACACCCGCATTGCTGAGTGCCTCGTCGGTGACGACACTGCCTCCATTGTCTTCACCGCTCGTAACGATCAAGGTATTCCGCTTCTCTACGTACTGCTACTGCGTCGTAAACGTATGCCTGCGATTTTTTTCCCAATGTGCACCCAAAAACTTCCGTAAATTGTGGTTTTTGTTTGCTCTTGTTTTTTAGTTTTTTCTTTTTTAGTTTGCTCCTCATATTTTTATATTATTTTATTAGGTTGCAGGTATTACCTAGTTATCTGCTAGAATTTGTCAGTGGATGCTTAATTTATTTAGTACAGTATAAAATAATGAAGTATGAACTTGGGAATATTTTATCATCGTTGGCTGCTTTCTTGTGTTTGTTACTCCTGGTTTGATGATCGATTAAATCACCAATATTCATAGCAAAACATATCTAACAGTCATTCTAGTTTAAATATCGGCAAAAACATGTACGCCTAATTAAGGTTTATTTAATACCGAATTACAATTTATTAATCAAAATTAGGATTTAATTAGGGCAGATCCACGGTGCATCCAGATGTAGCTGACTGTGCCTCGTAAACTTTTTGAGAAAAGAATGTTGCGGAAAATGTCAGTGTAGTAGTATGAGGTTTTCTTGTTTAATTTAAATTTAAATTCACTAAATTGTTATACACAATGTTAGAGTGCAGGCTGTTTTTTTTTTCAGTTGATATACTTTCACAAAATGGTTATTCAGAAGTGGTTTCTTGCATTGGTTAAGATAGCTATGATGATGATATTTTTGCTGCTGATGATGGAGTTATTCATTGGGCAGAGCTACTAAAAAAACAAAAGGCAAGTAGTTCAAGAAGGCTATTTTGTGCATTCTTGATTCTTATCTTCTCTCATAAGACGAAACAGAGGAACGACGTGGACTTAAGCTAAGAATCCATGGTTTAGGGCATATTTAGGCTAGGATGTGGATGGTCTAATGATATCTCACCTGCGTTTTCAGTTAACTTGTCTTCTTCTTCTTCTTCATGGGTCCATATCATAAGCTTTTTGCATTTTAAAAGGCATAATTGTTGCTGGTCCCAAATCTGTGTCCAGTCTCTTGTCATTTTGTCTGATCTTAGCCTATCATCTTTTGTGCTTATAAGAGTTGTATCTCACAACTCAAACAGCATTGGAGTTTGCATAGCATCTATTTGTGTCATGTTTGATTCCTTTGCCATTTGGCTCTTGTTTACAGTTGACCTGATGAAACCTGGGACTAGTGTGATCCTACGCAATGCAAAGATCGACATGTTCAAGGGAACAATGAGGCTTGCTGTCGACAAATGGGGCCGGATTGAGGCGGCCGAACCAGCAACATTTGTGGTCAAGGAAGATAACAATCTGTCTCTCATTGAGTATGAACTGGTGAATGTTGTGGCTGAGTGACAAAGTGCCATCTTGACTTTTGCAAATATGTGGACATGAAATCTAGGATTTTTTGTAGTAATGGTTTTCACCTATTACCTATCTTAGGTGAAGTTAAGGATTTGGCGGGGAAAGCTTCTTTAGGCTTTTCGACATGGCATGTAAAAAAAGGAACCATGTTAATTACCTGCTTTGTACAATCCCTATCTGGAGAAGAACTATGGGCTATGATTTTGTATCTATGTTTAATTAACTGAAAACCTTTTGTCTTTTATCATGCATCTCTTTAATAGGGCTGTAATTTAAATTGAACAAAATGAAACAGTAAGGGTTGAGCTTTCATGATTACAAATTTATAATAATGATTAAAAGTTAAAACCATATCGGGCCTGTTTATCATGTTCTAAAGTCAATAAATTTAGGCCCACATTGTGACCCACAAACTAGCTTAATAGTTAACTTTTTAATTTAGTTTTTTAAATAAAATATGATTTGGTAATTTTATTGTATTTTCTACATTGTAGTACTTATTTTTTTTAATTTATTATTTAATAAAACTTAAAAAATTACAAAAAAATTATAAAAAAATTACTACAATATAGAAAATACAATAAAATGATTAAATTTTATTTTTATTTTAAAAAACAAGTTAAATATTTTTTCTTTTTTTTAAACTGATTTGTGGATGACCACGATGTGACTGTTTAACATCACTCTTTTAAAATTGGTGAGATTATATAAATATTATCTCTATTCTATTATTATTAGTAGTACATTTTCATATGCGTTGCACGATCAAAATAAATATAAATAATGAACATAAGAAATACATCTTTCGTCTGCCAAAAGTATATCATAATTGTCATTTTGAGCGTCTGCAAAGAGTATGTCCCTTTCTTTTTTAGGTTATGATTCCACCATCTATTCTTAAATTCTATCCTTACTATTAACATTATTTACAAAATAACCAAGGCTTACCCACCATTTTCTGGCAGCCCATTAACTCAAGGCATTCAACTAATCTTCATTTGACTTTGCTAATTAATCTAACCTTATCTAACCGTACTCTTCAATTTTTACTTTCTCTTCGATTTTTATCCCAAACCCTGCTCATTTCTTCTTGCACGCCATGGATAAAATGTGCAAACCCTAGCTATAATTTTATTTTTTCTAGCGCTGCACCTTATAAGAGTGAAACCATCTCACTCTCTCGCCCTAGATGTTACGCCTCCATCTCTCGCCCTAATTTAGCTGCTTAAAATGGTTGAATATCCCAATTCATTTCAGGCTCGCTTTTGAAAGAGATGGAATCTATACCAATTGCAACTCACACGGAATCCATCCCTTATCCCTCATGGTTATCAAACCCACTAGCCACTCGTTACTTTTATTTGAACCTACTAGCTACTGGTTACTTCGATATTCCTTCGATCTCATCGCTTGAGGCTGTCACCCTTGAAAACTCATACGACAACGCAACTCCGATGATCTCGGTTAAGGGCGTCCATGGCGTGGTTCCTATACCTTTTGAAATTCCGACTTACTCGCTTGAGGTCGTCCATCTCGATTCTCGAAAACTCAGCTAACAATGCAACTTCGATGAGCTTGGTTGATGGCGTCGATGGCGATGCTACTGAAACTAACGAAACTCCATCTTGCTCGGTGTGGGGCAATCATTCGAAAAGGGATGAAGGAGTTATTCCTCTGATCTGCTCGATTTTCATCGAGCAGAGGTGAGTTTACCTTCAAACCTAGTTCCCTACTGTTTTTTACCTTCCTCTGATTAGGTGTATACGTTCTCTGTTTGTCTATGCTCTTTTGCGTTGATGTGTTGAATGTAAATAATGTCAGTCTTACCAATATAAAATGCATAATTCATATAAATTTCATTGAATATAATAAAAGTGAATTATTTGATTTAATGCACAGAAGGAGTTACAAAAATATAATTTTCCGATCCAGAAATATTGATTAGGCTGAAAATGGAAGTTACTATTTATGGTAATCCAGCTTCGTTGCTATATATTATATAGATTAAGATGTCATTGTCTCTAACAAAGGAAATCACGCAATATTTTTTTATTTTGCCTTTTCTAGATTGAATTTATTGACATTGATGACACCAACCGTGGAAAATTAAATTCCTAACCTGATAAGCCGTTATTTGAAGGTACCGCCAAATTGGTGGGGTGGTAATATTATTATTACGTACATTTTTTGAATTTTAATATTATTCTTAAATCGAAATACTCTATATAGATTTATAGAACTTTGGCTTAAAACGAGAATTTATTCGGTACAAAAAATCATTAGATGAGATCAATTGTCATATTTTCTTGATTTTCATTTGTATAATTTTAGTAGGGTCTGTGATTTATTGTTTTTAATTACTGTTCAATGTTCATTATTGGAATTATTGTCATTATATTTTAACTAGTGGCACGTGCAAGCGTGACTTTATGAAATATAGAGTTCCGACCTAAATTTTGTTGTTGAGGTAGAATCCAAAGTTCCAATATTATTTTAAGGACATATGCTATAATAAAAAATACATGATGCATAAGTTCCATTTTCTTAGAAACAGAGAAAAATTAGCATCGAGTAAAAAACGAATAATTAAATACATCGGTCGTGTGCTAATGATCTTCGAATTCGAACATGTAGCATATAATGTCACGTTAGAGGTGTGCAGAATTCGAACCGCACCACAAAAATTGACCGAACTGCATGAAATTGGTGAGGTGCGGTTCAACATTTTCTGTTGCGGTTTTCGGTTCGGTTACCAAAAATTAAAAATCAAAATTTTTCGATTCGGTTTCGATTCTCCTAAGTTTTATCGGTCGGGCACCGAATCGAACCGATATACAAACACACACACACACACACATAGAGAGAGAGGGTCATGTGAGAATTGTATATTTTTGTGACACCTAAGAACTAATCATATCCATTGATTTTGTGAATCCAACGGCTATAAGATGAAAACCGTATTCAGCCTTTAAAATTGGCGTTAAAGGGCAATTTTGTATTTCATCTATTATCACAATACATTACTTTACTTATTTGATGCAAGATAATATCCATAATTATGGTATTTTAGATTTTGGTCAAACAAACATATCTCTAATTACCCACTAACTCACGTCTTTGTAGGAGTTTCATATCCTGGTTAATTACATATCTTTGATTGCTAAAAGTTGCGAAGGCATTTTACACACCATGACTCAATAACTCACGTTTTTTTTTTCTCCATAACAATCATCCGCAGAGATTCAATCCTCAATTCAACAATGTCTGACGAAGGTTAGTAATCGGTTGTTCATGTATTAATTCCATTGTAATTTTTTGCTTAATGCAATACGTCGATCTCAGTTTTCATTTTTATTCTGTAAATGATTTTGTATTAAAATCCTGAATTGAAATGGTTGGTTAAAATATAGACGAAACGTATATATTATGTGTTTTAAATTATCGATTTTTAGTAGTGTGGATACATAAGCTACAATTCTGTTTAGTTGAATAGTGATATTCCAGTCATAACCTTCACTGATTCATGAGTTTAATTCATAGGTTATGTTATTTTTTTTACTCATTGTTATTTTTGGCTTAAATAAGTACGAAGTTATTTCGTTTTATATTATGAATTAGTGAGTCAAGGCATGATTTCAATGTTTCGATTTAATACATAATTTATATATATGTTTATTCGAATGCGTATAGTCAAGGCATGATTTCAATGTTTCATGCTTTTGATTCGGATGTTAAGTAATTTTTAATCCACTTATGTTCATTCGAACATGTTTATTCATGCTTGAGTAATCAATTTTTCATGATTTTTGTTCATATTTTATGTTATTCTTAACATACTGTTATGTATTGTTACATAAATTATTTGGTTATTCAACTATGGTTATTCATCTTGGTATTTTGTTTAACAGATGTTCATAGATCTCGTGATGAACAATATATTATTGACTGATCACTATTTTTATAGCAACAATAACTGCCACTAAACAGTGTAATTATAGTACTAAAACAGCAAGCAGAGTATCGTATCCACAGAGACTGTAAAACGAAATTACTCTATCTACTTCCTAAACAGACTCTCACAGTATGCAGGTAAAACGAATTTGAAGGTGAATTACGAGCTAAGATTAACTAAATAAAAACTAAAGAGCATGTAAACTATGATAATTAACTCTAATATAAGGAAAGCTCTGACCCTAGGGATGTACTTTCACTAATCAACTACATGTATTCAACCTATTGATTCAATTACCAATTTTAATCCAACCCTGATGAAAGATCACTATATTATTCACAAGCGTCTCTAACGACCACCTATGAACGTAGATTAATTAATCCCTTTTCGCATTCAAGACTCCAAGGAATAAACTAACTTCAAATAGCACATAAAGAATAGCTTCCTGTAGCTTCACCTATCGCATTCAAGACTCAAGGCTAACACTATATCATGCATTCCTGAATCGGCTGAACAATTATCGCATTCAAGACTCAAACTGAACAGCTAAACATGTAAATCATTGATCAGATAATTCACAAGAGAACAAGCACCAGGAATCATGAATCACAAGTTGGAGGGCAAATTGATATCAATAAATCATACACCCATAATTAATCAGCTATGTACAAACCCTAGGTTCAGATTAAAGAACTAGCCAGACATACTAAAATAAAACAAAAGCATAATAAAGAAGAAAACAATAATAAAAACTGAATTAAATAAAACCCGGAATGAATGTTGAATGACAGCTGAAATCTTGCAGGAAAAATAAAGCTAATGTATGGAAGCAATAAAATTCTAAAGCTAGAAAACTGAAATATAAAAAAGTTGGGAACTGAAAGAGAACCCAAAATAGGTCAAAAGAAGACCTATTTATAGTGTCAGGGTAAAATACAGTGTTTGAAACCCAGAAGAACTCTAAAAATCGGAAAATCTCGCAAAACCGCCCATATCGGCGACCAAACTCGGCGATCGCCGAATTGGTCGCCGTTTTTGGTCTGAAAATCGGCCAAATTCGGCGCCCGCCGAATTTAACGCTCGTAGTGCAAATTTGAAACAGGAATTTCGGCGACCAACTCGGCGGTCGCCGTTTAGGTCGCCGAATTTTTACTGCTGCGCGCGACGTTTTTGTTTCGGCCATAACTTTCTCGTCCAAACTCCGATTTATGATCCGTTTGCGCTCACGAACTCGTATTGAGACGATCTACAACTTCTATTTCAGCATAGTTTTCCAAATGCGAACTCAATAAATCTGCAAATTCCTTCAAAGTTCGAGTAAGAATCATGTTTCACAAGATAAAGCAAATTAAGCACAAAACAATCATCCAACACTCAATTTCCTATAAAATTAACATCATAATAACATTAAAAACCATGGAAACATGAGTGTTATCAACTCCCCCAAACTTAATCCATTGTTCGTCCTCGAATAATGAGAAGAACACAAACAATAACACGAATGGGTAAGAACTCTAGCTCATAGATGCCTCCGAAAAATAAAAAATAATGGAATTCTCAAATCTTCAATAATCAAGCACAAAATTCACCAATAAACACAACCTATAGCAAAATCAACCTTGACATTTCAAACAATTGAATCTCACAAGGTATGTGTATCACTCAACTCTCAATTTGATGGAATATATAGGACGTGTATGCTCTCATCGAATTCAATGCAATGCAGATCTCTTACCATAGGCTTGCCAATCGTCTACAATCTCCATCGCTAAAAGTGTGCCAGCTTTAAGATCAAAAAGGTCTTTTTCTTCGGGTTATAATGTAGGGACATTGGTTAAGGTAGGGAAATATAGGCTAAGTGACTCAAATAAATCAAGAACACCAACCTTATGACTTCACTAATCAAGCATGGAATAAATCCCATCTTCCACCCAACTATATCACCATAAACAACACAACTCAAGGAATTTAATCATCACAATACAGAACTAAACACTCTTTTATGCTCTCAATTTATTTCCAACAGACAAAGTCGATTTTCTAACAAATATCTCAATATACATTCGACTTTATACTTTTTTCTCTTTTTTTTTTTTGAACAGTTTTTTTTTTTTCTTTCCATAACTTTTCTAGAGCTCATAAGAGTAAATAGTAACACAAAATCATCCCTTCTTCTTCACAACCCACTATGAATATTCACCACATAAAGATTCTCATATACTTCATCACCCCCTATCAGCAAATAAAAGCTAAATAGGCTCAAAGTGGATAACAAAGGATAATTTTTTCAAGGACAGTGTTTGGGATAATAATGTGGCTAGCAAAAGATGGCCTAAAATCATCTCCTAATCCTGGGCACAACAGCAACCTCGACACAGAAACCATGGCAAGTTCTAGAAGATCACCACATGCAATGACAAAACTCACAACAAAGAATAAACTGTGTATGATAAACAGATATAGCTCAAAAACTCACAGGTTTATTCAACGTCTAAAAGTCAAGGTCAAAATCACTCTAGAATTATGCAAATTAGTTTCAATATGCTCAAATCATCAAAGAAAATCAAATTCCAATTTTTTTTTTCACAGAAATCATCATTGGCATCTCACCAGAAATCTAAAGGAGCAATAATCATCTCAAAAACAATCACGCACCACCAACCAAGCAGGATAAAACAATAAAGCTAACAAAAAGATAAAAGTGATACACATATCTACTCTCACCCCCCTCCCCCAAATTTATTACAGAACATAAGTTCGAAAATAAGTTTGGAGGGATGATGATATGTGTGTCAATACTCACAGAAAAAACATGCTCCATGGTGGTGGTATGAACCAAGCGCGAGTTCCCGCATCTTCCAAGCTCAACGCTGCACTAAAAACCCCAAAACAAAGAAAACAAAGAAAACAAAGAAAACAAAGAAACAAAAAGAAACTAAACGAAAGGAAAACAAAACAAAGAAAACGGTTGGGTTACCTCCCAACAAGTGCTTAATTTAACGTCTAGAGCTTGACGACACCTCAAAAACTCATGGAGGTCGGAAACAGCACTCTAACCATTGGAAAGCTTTTCTACTCTTGGGTGCCCTCTCCACAAAAACACTTCTCTTGGCTCGGACATCCTCCACAAGCATTGCCCCCTTCTCATTCTTGTTCCGAAAAATCCGAAATTTCACTTTTTTCTTCTTGGGGGTATGGGTTTTCAAAGACCCCCCATCATGCTCCAAAAACAAACACATCTCAAAAGTCAGAACTTCTTTTGGCTTTGGAGTTTTTTTCTTGGCTTCATACTTGGGCAGCTCATTCTTCTCAACCTCTTCATCCTCCAAATTTGCTAGAAAACTGTCAGCCAAGTTAATCACTTCATTCTGGGGAACTTCCTTTGGTGGAGGTTTCTTGAAAATCACAGTTTCCCCATAGGCTCCCAATGTCATCGTCCCCCTTTGCATATCTAGCTTTGCTCCACAAGTGGCAAGGAAAGGTCTCCCTAACAGCAAAGGCATCTTTGGATCCTCCGGAATATCCAACACTACAAAGTCGACTGGGAAGAAAAAATCACTCACCTTCACAAGCACATCTTCTGCAACTCCTAGAGGTTTAGAGCAAGACTTATCAATAAACTGAATTGTCTTGTTGGTTGGCTTCAAATTCCCCAGCTGCAACTTCCTATAAACTTTGAGAGGCATGACATTTATGCTTGCTCCGGTGTCACACATCACTTTCTCAAACAATGACTTTCCAATCTTCACAGAAATATTGAAGCTGCTCGGATCTTCTCTCTTTGGAGGCAATTGATACTCCTTCACTGCGAGCACCTCCTCAAATTCATTGAATGCACTCTTCTTTTCCATCACAGCCTTCACAATTTGCACCTCATTTGGCTTGTTTCTCAAGATCTCCACGGAAGGAATATTCACAGCCAGCTTCTTAAATGTCTCCAAAAATTTGGAGCTTTGCTCATCTAATCTTGGCCTCGGGAATGAAAGAGGAGGAGAAACAGAAATACCTTCATCCTCAACTAAATTATCAACCACCCGGATGGAATGACATTGCTGATTTTGTTGAGGCTGTTGATGTTGGATCTTCGGATTGAACTGAGTGTTGCTAGGAAATTGGCCTGGCTTGTGCTGTGCAGCTGCTTGGTTGGCCATCTGACCAACTTGAGTCTCTAAAATCTGCACTTGCTTGGACAGTGCTGAAAAATTATTCCCAATATTTACCACCTGAGACTCCAAATTAGTCATCCTTGAACTAACAGTTGTCTCCATCCCAGTCATCTTCATTAACATCTGCTGCATCATATCCTCCATTGATACCTTCTTCGGCTCATTTATAACTCCTCCGCTAGACACAGAAAATCCAGGTGGAGGCTGCAAAGCATTGTTTGGATTACCGTAAGAAAAGTTAGGATGCGGGTGCGCTCCTAGTTGAAACTGCTGCTGACCCTGCTGAAATTGTTGATTTCTGCCATACATTCCTGGCTGTCCTCGCTGGAAATTCCCATAATTTCTGCCAGTCACATAATTGACATCTTCCATAACTGACGGATCTATCACAGCTTGCTCAGGACGTCCAACATTCAACTCACCAAGTTTTGTAGTCAACTCTGCCAGCTGTGTAGCCATTGCTGTCTGCTGCGTAGCTATCGCTGCTTGTTGAGTAACCATTGCTGCAATAGGATCAGAACTGGAAGCAGCTGCAACCTTCTTCAATTGTATTCGCTCAGATGACCATTGGTAGCTTGTAGAAGCCATACTATCAATAATGTTCCATGCATCAGAACTGCTCTTCTGAAGTAGAGAGCCACCTGCAGCTGTATCCATGTGCATCCTTGTACGCTCCCCGCAGGCATTGTAGAACATTATCACTAGCGTGCCTTCATCAAATCCATGGCTTGGGCACTTTCTGAGCTTCTCCTGATACCGTTCCCAAGTCTCCGCTAGCTTTTCTCCATCGTACTGCTGAAACTGCAAGATGTCCATCTTCAACTTCAATGTAAGGCCAGGCGGATGGAACTTGCGTAGGAATGCATGAGCCAAATTCTCCCACACGATATTCTCTCCCAGCTGCAGCGTATGATACCACGACTTCGCCTTATCTCGCAGTGAGAAGGGAAAAAGACGAAGACGGACAATGTCATCAAGGACACCATTCATCTTCACCGTGCTACACACTCCAGGAAATGCGCCAGGTGCGCATTAGGGTCCTCGATCGCCTGTCCACCATATTGGCTCTGTTGGACCATCGTGATCAAACCCATTTTCAGCTCAAAGTTGTTGACGTTCACTCGTGGGGGCTCCTGGTACACATACTGTGGAATGAACGCTTCATTGATGGCTGGTTGTTTATGAGCCTCTCTCATCTCCTGTGCATCAAGCAGCTTCTTCAACTGCTCTTGCAGAGCTCGAATTTGGATTTGCTCAGGAGTAGCCATCGTATCTATCTCAAATAAAAACAAAAATAAAAAAACAAAAAACTGCAACTAAAGAATAAAACCTATAGTACTGTGCTTATGATCTTCGAATTCGAACATGTAGCATATAATGTCACGTTAGAGGTGTGCAGAATTCGAACCGCACCACAAAAATCGACCGAACTGCATGAAATTGGTGAGGTGCGGTTCAACATTTTCTGTTGCGGTTTTCGGTTTGGTTACCAAAAATTAAAAATCAAAATTTTTCGATTCGGTTTCGATTCTCCTAAGTTTTATCGGTCGGGCACCGAATCGAACCGATATACAAACACACACACACACAAACACACACATAGAGAGAGAGGGTCATGTGAGAATTGTATATTTTTGTGACACCTAAGAACTAATCATATCCATTGATTTTGTGAATCCAACGGCTCTAAGATGAAAACCGTATTCAGCCATTAAAATTGGCGTTAAAGGGCAATTTTGTATTTCATCTATTATCACAATACATTACTTTACTTATTTGATGCAAGATAATATCCATAATTATGGTATTTTAGATTTTGGTCAAACAAACATATCTCTAATTACCCACTAACTCACGTCTTTGTAGGAGTTTCATATCCTGGTTAATTACATATCTTTGATTGCTAAAAGTTTCGAAGGCATTTTACACACCATGACTCAATAACTCACGGTTTTTTTTTCTCCATAACAATCCGCAGAGATTCAATCCTCAATTCAACAATGTCTGACGAAGGTTAGTAATCGGTTGTTCATGTATTAATTCCATTGTAATTTTTTGCTTAATGCAATACGTCGATCTCAGTTTTCATTTTTATTCTGTAAATGATTTTGTATTAAAATCCTGAATTGAAATGGTTGGTTAAAATATAGACGAAACGTATATATTATGTGTTTTAAATTATCGATTTTTAGTAGTGTGGATACATAAGCTACAATTCTGTTTAGTTGAATAGTGATATTCCAGTCATAACCTTCACTGATTCATGAGTTTAATTCATAGGTTATGTTATTTTTTTTACTCATTGTTATTTTTGGCTTAAATAAGTACGAAGTTATTTCGTTTTATGTTATGAATTAGTGAGTCAAGGCATGATTTCAATGTTTCGATTTAATACATAATTTATATATATGTTTATTCGAATGCGTATAGTCAAGGCATGATTTCAATGTTTCATGCTTTTGATTCGGATGTTAAGTAATTTTTAATCCACTTATGTTCATTCGAACATGTTTATTCATGCTTGAGTAATCAATTTTTCATGATTTTTGTTCATATTTTATGTTATTCTTAACATACTGTTATGTATTGTTACATAAATTATTTGGTTATTCAACTATGGTTATTCATCTTGGTAATATTTTGTTTAACAGATGTTCATAGATCTCGTGATGAACAATATATTATTGACTGATCACTATTTTTATAGCAACAATAACTGCCACTAAACAGTGTAATTGTAGTACTAAAACAGCAAGCAGAGTATCGTATCCACAGAGACTGTAAAACGAAATTACTCTATCTACTTCCTAAACAGACTCTCACAGTATGCAGGTAAAACGAATTTGAAGGTGAATTACGAACTAAGATTAACTAAATAAAAACTAAAGAGCATGTAAACTATGATAATTAACTCAAATATAAGGAAAGCTCTGACCCTAGGGATGTACTTTCACTAATCAACTACATGTATTCAACCTATTGATTCAATTATGTAATACCCCGTTCTTTTTTTTACTAAGTTTAGAATAATTTTTGAACTTAGATATTAAGTTGATTCACGCCGGATAAAAGAAAATGAATTTATTTTTAATTCCAACAAAAATGATTTACAAAAATATTTGTAAATTTAGTTATTGAATTTATATGCATTGCATATTTATTTAATTTACCTTTCAAGTATTTTCACGAGATATTTATTTAGCGAACACTGAACGAATATTACAGTTTTCATAGTACAACCCGGAAGATTTTTATTGTATTTTATTTTATTCTCCCATCAGCCACTTTAACACCTTTCCAACCACCCATCCACTCTTTCCACCTAAAGAATTTCCTTTCCAACCACACACGATACATTGTCTCCCCAAAATCACAACTTTAGCCATATTTTTTTTAAAGCAATCAGCCATACTTTTGTTAAATCAATCACATGCAAATCAATATTTTACAACAATCAATCCACTTGGAAATTTCCTCACAAGCTCTTCTTCATCCCTGAAGTGCGCAGCAACCATAGGTAAATTCCTCTCAACTTTGAGATTTCTCCATCTCATTCTTAGTTTCTCTGCATATATTGAAGAGAAGCAAAAATCTGAAATATTGTGCAGTGATTCCAGCAAACAAGCAAATTCAGAATCAGGCAGCAACCATTTCACATCCTAAATACCTAAAGGTTTCCTCTCGAGCCCTTACCTCATTTGCTCGACTGTTAAAGATCAATCGTGAATTCTAGTTGTCTGTTCGGTGGCAAACCGGGCAATTCTTCGGGAAAAACATCTTTGAATTCTTGCACAACTGAAACCTCTTCGATCGTTTTCTCCACTTCACGTTCTCCTGTCAAACTGACTAGGAAAGCATGACATTCTCCCTTCCTCATTATTTTTGTGGCCTTCATTGCTGAAATTACTGGTACTCTTCCTCCCATTCTTATGCCATGAAAACTTGCCTTCTTATTTCCAGCGGATTGGAAAGAGATCTTTCTCTCGCTACATAGTATCGTGGCACCAACTTGAGTATGCCAGTCCATTCCTAAGATGATATCGAATTCTATCGTAACGATGACATACAAATCTGCCCTAAACGTTTCAGCACCTATGTTTAGCTCTAAGTTCGAGATAATGTCCTTAGCAGCCAATCTTCCACCACCAGGGGTGCTAACCTCTAAAGTTGTCTCTACCAATTGCGGAGTCAGTTCTAATCTCTTACAGGCAGCATGTGAAATTTTCCCACCAGAAGTCGGCTTCGTCTACCATTTGGTGAGTCGCGCAAGTCACTTTGTCTTCGTCATCGCAACGAATGTAACTGAAGATTCGCTCTACTGCTTTAACCCATTTCTCGGCGTTCGTGGAATCGCCCAGGCCATCAAACGTTGGAGGCTTTTCCTTACGAAACTTTTCCTCAGCAGTATGCTCTGGTGCTACTTGAGGGATAGGCTGTTCAGGGATGAATCCCCTACTGCGTCCTCTTGGCGCATCTTCCATTCTGATTAACGGATGAAATCAACACAAATGTGAGACTCATTCCGCATGCATGCATACATGTATACATACATAGATATACCCAAGGTATATTTCTTCTATAGTGTAACCCTATGAAAGGCTAACTCTACGTGAAAACTGATCTATCTTGGTGGAATACTCAAGTGAATCCTTATTCTTATCTTATTTCTGCTACGTTATAACATATCTATGTTAAACGTTTCTATCTTACCAGTCCTTACTTAAATCGATCAAGCGGAGCTATCACGACTAACATTCCCAAGGCATTCTTGGGTGGTACTCAAACAGTTTGTAAGAGTTCCCATCATTCTGATCGTATAGGCAGTGAACCTAAAACGATAACATAACTTTCTCATTCGTTCATTCTCTTTGAAACCTGAAACATGTCGACATTAAATGCCACATGAAACTTTTCTAATGCCGAAAAGATTTAAAGAATCTAACTCGACCATACATCTGGTATTCGTGAAAGGCTCGATAGTCCTAAACACGACTTTAGCTTATCTTATCGTTAAGGGCTCGGGTTGTCCCAAACACGACTTTAGCTTATCTTATCGTTAAGGGCTCGGGTTGTCCCAAACACGATACTTACTCATCTTATCGTTAAGGGCTCGGGTTGTCCCAAACACGATACTGACTTATCTTATCGTTAAGGGCTCGGGTTGTCCCAAACACGATACTTAGCTGGTTATATGAGTCGGAGACTCAAAATAACAATATGAAAGCGATTAGCAATTCATAACTTATAGCATATGGAAAGCGGTAAGCAATTCACATAGCATCATTTACTGAAGCAAAGGATAACGCACTTATGGTTGGTGAAAGATTGTGTGTGCCACACAAAGAAGAATTAAAGAACGAGATTATGAGCGAGGCTCATGATACTCCTTACACTGCACATCCAGGCAGCACAAAGATGTACCAGGATTTGAAGAAAATTTTCTGGTGGAAAGGAATGAAAAGAGATGTAGCGTTGTTTGTAGAGCGATGTCTCGCTTGTCAACAAGTGAAGGCCGTGCATCAGAGGCCGTATGGAATGCTGCAACCACTACCTATCCCCGAGTGGAAGTGGGAGCACATGAACATGGACTTCGTAGTGAGTTTACCGAGGTCGGCACGTGGAAACACTGCTATTTGGGTCATAGTGGACCGATTATCAAAGTCAGCGCACTTTCTGCCAATTCAAATGACTTTTGGATTGGAGAAACTTGCAAAGTTATATGTCAAAGAGATAGTACGCCTCCACGGTGTACCTGTATCTATCACGTCAGATCGTGACACCAGATTCACCTCACGTTTCTGGAAAGTTTACAAGAAGCAATGGGCACTCAGCTGAACTTCAGCACAGCGTACCATCCTCAGACTGACGGACAGTCAGAAAGAACGATTCAGATTCTAAAATTTTTGTTGCGAACGATTGTCGCAGACAAAGGTGGAAGTTGGGAGGATTTGTTACCTCTTGTAGAATTTGCTTATAACAACAGTTATAAAGCAACAATTGGAATGGCTCCATATGAGGCTTTGTATGGCCGAAAATGTAGTTCACTACTTTACTAAGATGAAGTAGGTGAAAGAAAGCTGTTAGGTCCTAAACTGGTCCAACAGATGGTTGAGAAGGTCGACCACATCAAGCAAAGAATCAAAGAAGCTCAAGATAGACAAAAGTCTTACACCGATAAACGCCGATCGGAGTTAGAATTCAATGTTAGGGATCGAGTTTTTCTCAAAGTTTCTCCCTCAAAGGGAGTTATACGTTTCGGAAAGAGGGGCAAGTTACGACCCCGTTATATAGGACCTTTTGAGATCCTAGATAAGATAGGCCCTGTAGCCTATAGGTTGGCATTGCCACCCAGTATTGGAGACGTACACAATGTGTTTCATGTCTCTCAGTTAAGAAAGTATGTGTTTGATCCAAAACATGTGATTAAGCATGATGAAGTGGTCCTAGCCCAGGACTTAAGTTATGAAGAGAAACCAGTCCAGATACTTGATCGCAAGGTTCAAGTTTTACGTAACAAGAACATTGTTCTCGTTAAAGTGAAGTGGAACCATCACGGGATGGAAGAGGCCACATGGGAACTTGAAGATTCAATGAAAGTCAAGTATCCCCAGCTAGATTATCAAGGTATGTAATTTCGGGGACGAAATTTTTTTTTTAGGAGGGAGGGATGTAATACCCCGTTCTTTTTTTTACTAAGTTTAGAATAATTTTTGAACTTAGATATTAAGTTGATTCACGCTGGATAAAAGAAAATGAATTTATTTTTAATTCCAACAAAAATGATTTACAAAAATATTTGTAAATTTAGTTATTGAATTTATATGCATTGCATATTTATTTAATTTACCTTTCAAGTATTTTCACGAGATATTTATTTAGCGAACACTGAACGAATATTACAGTTTTCATAGTACAACCCGGAAGATTTTTATTGTATTTTATTTTATTCTCCCATCAGCCACTTTAACACCTTTCCAACCACCCATCCACTCTTTCCACCTAAAGAATTTCCTTTCCAACCACACACGATACATTGTCTCCCCAAAATCACAACTTTAGCCATATTTTTTTTAAAGCAATCAGCCATACTTTTGTTAAATCAATCACATGCAAATCAATATTTTACAACAATCAATCCACTTGGAAATTTCCTCACAAGCTCTTCTTCATCCCTGAAGTGCGCAGCAACCATAGGTAAATTCCTCTCAACTTTGAGATTTCTCCATCTCATTCTTAGTTTCTCTGCATATATTGAAGAGAAGCAAAAATCTGAAATATTGTGCAGTGATTCCATCAAACAAGCAAATTCAGAATCAGGCAGCAACCATTTCACATCCTAAATACCTAAAGGTTTCCTCTCGAGCCCTTACCTCATTTGCTCAACTGTTAAAAATCAAGCTCTTCATATGTGCCATTCCAGTAAACCAATATACACAACAAAACATTCAAGCATTTCAATAGTATGACTTTCATTATTACATATACATACATGATAGCATGATTCATTGAAAAGAAAAGATTTTATTTTGAAGCATATCTATTAATAAGAATAAAAAAAAAAGTCTTGAGTTTGATTTTGATTGCCGAGTTCCAATGTTGGAGTGTCTGGTTGGGTCTGCTGAGTCGGGGAGGATGAGAGTTGTATTTGTGTGAG
Organism: Salvia miltiorrhiza; assembly: GCF_028751815.1. Taxonomy (NCBI): domain Eukaryota; kingdom Viridiplantae; phylum Streptophyta; class Magnoliopsida; order Lamiales; family Lamiaceae; genus Salvia; species Salvia miltiorrhiza. The sequence continues at coordinate 32,326,179 of NC_080388.1, forward strand.
CTGAAGGAGAGGACGGCGGTGGCCTTCATGGTTGCTCGCCGGGAATGGTGTGCTGACGGTGGTGGCGCGGAGCCACTGACCGAGGCTGCCGGATCTGTGAACAGAGGGTGGGGAGAGAGGAGCGGCTGCTTCAATTGGGTTCAGCGGAGGGAGGCTAGGGCTCGGCGGCGGCTCCGCCGCTGTTGTCCGGCCGAGGATGGAGCATGGGAGATAGAGGGCGCCGGTGGCAGCCCGCCTCATCTGTTGCTGTTGTCGACGGTGGCGCGGCTTGTCGCTGCTGCTCCTCCGGCGAGCACCACGGTGGGCGGCTGTTACCAGCCGAAGAGGGAGAGGTCGAGAGAGAGATGACAGATTTAGTTGTATGCGTGTGTGTGTTATGCGGCTGGGGGGAAGAAGAAGGGGGGAGGGAGTGTGGGCTTTAGGTTTGGGTTTTGGGAATTGGGTTTGATTATTGGGCTTTGAATATTGGGCTTTTGTGTTAAATTTTCAATGGGCCGATTTTTATGAGTTTTTGGGCCGATATTTTTAATTAAATGGGCTGGGTTATTTCTTAATTTTGGGCCGAGTCAGTTGGGCCGATTTTCTTTTATTAAGCTGGGCCTTTGATTATTTTAAATCATGGGCTGCCCAAGTATTAATTTAATTGGATTTGTGCAGATTTTATTTAAAGGAGCTACACTATTATAATTAATTAGACTTATTAAGTTTAATTAATTATTTTCAAAGAGAAAATTTTTATAATAATATTTAATTATTATTATAAGCATATTTTAAGTAATTTCTTATTATATGCCAAGCATGACATGAATTTGCATTATATTTTTGCAATAAGAGTATTTAAGATTTAATTGGTTTTATTTATAATTCCAATTATTAAAGAAAGATGAGTAAGAATATTGTTGGTGTTCTTAACTCAAGAGAAATGTTTTCAATTATTTATTCATTAAATTTTGAAAACCCGGCTAAGTGAATCATAGAATATTAAGCACTTCACCATGACTTAAGATTAGAATTCAAGGAGACCTATTGAGAATAGATTTCTTGTAGGCTTTGAGCAACAGGAGGATTAGCACTGCTATTCCGATTCAGAGATAAGGTTAAACGACAGGCTTTGCCTAGACAGGTGGGCTTATTTTCCAAATGTATGATTGAGCTAATGAGCTTAAATGTTTCATGAAATAAAAACTGTTTATCCAATAAATATTTTTGTGCACTCTACCATGTTTAAGGCTCGCGCAGTTAATCAATTGAGGTTCTCTTATGACCTAATACGTTGTTTGAGAATTGTGTACACTTGTTAGTGACTCGGTGGGTTGATCTCCATCGGGCTCTAACCAGAGGCGTTATAAGGGTGCTCGGCTGGATGTGTTCCGGAGCATGAGAAATAAGAGGCCTGCCTGGGTAGCATCCCGAGGTCAAAGTATACTTGGCTGGGTTACGCCCTCAGTCCAAGCCAGCGGGAGACAGAGATCCGTCGGTGGCTAAAAGGTCCAGGATCACAGCGAGTAACAGAATAGAGTGTGACAACTGCGCGCAATCAAAGAAAAATATATATATGAAATGTTTTAACATGCATAGAAGTTATTTCTTTTTAAAACCTTCTATGTCATGTCAGTAAGATTGGATAAACTGCTCTTATAGATTGTGAAATGTTTTAAAAGTTGCAGCCCACTAAGTACATTAGTACTTAGCCCAAAAATACTTTCAAATGTTTTCAGGTTAATGGCGGGTGATGACGGGGCAGAGCTGAGGCTAGAGTTCAACTCCTTATTTTGATTTCCGCTGCAGAACTAGCCAGTATCTGTCTTTTGTTTCTTAACTTAAGACCTATCATGTTGTGATTCTAAACAATATCTTTTGTTGAGCCTAAACTATTGACTCTCAAAGTATTTCAATCAGTGAATGTTGGTTATCTGAAGCATGACACTAAACTTGTGATCCTGAAGTTGTTATGTTTGTTGATTGATTCGTATCACTTGAATACCTGTCTTTCTTCATCCAAAGGGGCTAAGCCCGATTGTTATCCCTTTTATTCGGATTTCACAAGGATTTTCCCTTGTTCATTTAGATGATTAGTCGTACCCCAGTTATAGTTATTGTTTCAAGAATTGGGGTGTGACAAATTACCAATTTTAATCCAACCCTGATGAAAGATCACTATATTATTCACAAGCGTCTCTAACGACCACCTATGAACGTAGATTAATTAATCCCTTTTCGCATTCAAGACTCCAAGGAATAAATTAACTCCAAATAGCACATAAAGAATAGCTTCCTGTAGCTTCACCTATCGCATTCAAGACTCAAGGCTAACACTATATCATGCATTCCTGAATCGGCTGAACAATTATCGCATTCAAGACTCAAACTGAACAGCTAAACATGTAAATCATTGATCAGATAATTCACAAGAGAACAAGCACCAGGAATCATGAATCACAAGTTGGAGGGCAAATTGATATCAATAAATCATACACCCATAATTAATCAGCTATGTACAAACCCTAGGTTCAGATTAAAGAACTAGCCAGACATACTAAAATAAAACAAAAGCATAATAAAGAAGAAAACAATAATAAAAACTGAATTAAATAAAACCCGGAATGAATGTTGAATGACAGCTGAAATCTTGCAGGAAAAATAAAGCTAATGTATGGAAGCAATAAAATTTTAAAGCTAGAAAACTGAAATATAAAAAAGTTGGGAACTGAAAGAGAACCCAAAATAGGTCAAAAGAAGACCTATTTATAGTGTCAGGGTAAAATACAGTGTTTGAAACCCAGAAGAACTCTAAAAATCGGAAAATCTCGCAAAACCGCCCATATCGGCGACCAAACTCGGCGATCGCCGAATTGGTCGCCGTTTTTGGTCTGAAAATCGGCCAAATTCGGCGCCCGCCGAATTTAACGCTCGTAGTGCAAATTTGAAACAGGAATTTCGGCGACCAACTCGGCGGTCGCCGTTTAGGTCGCCGAATGTTTACTGCTGCGCGCGACGTTTTTGTTTCGGCCATAACTTTCTCGTCCAAACTCCGATTTATGATCCTTTTGTGCTCACGAACTCGTATCGAGACGATCTACAACTTATATTTCAGCATAGTTTTCCAAATTCGAACTCAATAAATCTGCAAATTCCTTCAAAGTTCGAGTAAGAATCATGTTTCACAAGATAAAGCAAATTAAGCACAAAACAATCATCCAACACTCAATTTCCTATAAAATTAACATCATAATAACATTAAAAACCATGGAAACATGAGTGTTATCAACTCCCCCAAACTTAATCCATTGTTCGTCCTCGAATAATGAGAAGAACACAAACAATAACACGAATGGGTAAGAACTCTAGCTCATAGATGCCTCCGAAAAATAAAGAATAATGGAATTCTCAAATCTTCAATAATCAAGCACAAAATTCACCAATAAACACAACCTATAGCAAAATCAACCTTGACATTTCAAACAATTGAATCTCACAAGGTATGTGTATCACTCAACTCTCAATTTGATGGAATATATAGGACGTGTATGCTCTCATCGAATTCAATGCAATGCAGATCTCTTACCATAGGCTTGCCAATCGTCTACAATCTCCATCGCTAAAAGTGTGCCAGCTTTAAGATCAAAAAGGTCTTTTTCTTCGGGTTATAATGTAGGGACATTGGTTAAGGTAGGGAAATATAGGCTAAGTGACTCAAATAAATCAAGAACACCAACCTTATGACTTCACTAATCAAGCATGGAATAAATCCCATCTTCCACCCAACTATATCACCATAAACAACACAACTCAAGGGATTTAATCATCACAATACAGAACTAAACACTCTTTTATGCTCTCAATTTATTTCCAACAGACAAAGTCGATTTTCTAACAAATATCTCAATATACATTCGACTTTATACTTTTTTCTCTTTTTTTTTTTTTTGAACAGTTTTTTTTTTTTCTTTCCATAACTTTTCTAGAGCTCATAAGAGTAAATAGTAACACAAAATCATCCCTTCTTCTTCACAACCCACTATGAATATTCACCACATAAAGATTCTCATATACTTCATCACCCCCTATCATCCAGCTAAAGAATAAAAGCTAAATAGGCTCAAAGTGGATAACAAAGGATAATTTTTTCAAGGACAGTGTTTGGGATAATAATGTGGCTAGCAAAAGATGGCCTAAAATCATCTCCTAATCCTGGGCACAACAGCAACCTCGACACAGAAACCATGGCAAGTTCTAGAAGATCACCACATGCAATGACAAAACTCACAACAAAGAATAAACTGTGTATGATAAACAGATATAGCTCAAAAACTCACAGGTTTATTCAACGTCTAAAAGTCAAGGTCAAAATCACTCTAGAATTATGCAAATTAGTTTCAATATGCTCAAATCATCAAAGAAAATCAAATTCCAATTTTTTTTTTTTTCACATAAATCATCATTGGCATCTCACCAGAAATCTAAAGGAGCAATAATCATCTCAAAAACAATCACGCACCACCAACCAAGCAGGATAAAACAATAAAGCTAACAAAAAGATAAAAGTGATACACATATCTACTCTCACCCCCCTCCCCCAAATTTATTACAGAACATAAGTTCGAAAATAAGTTTGGAGGGATGATGATATGTGTGTCACTACTCACAGAAAAAACATGCTCCATGGTGGTGGTATGAACCAAGCGCGAGTTCCCGCATCTTCCAAGCTCAACGCTGCACTAAAAACCCCAAAACAAAGAAAACAAAGAAAACAAAGAAACAAAAAGAAACTAAACGAAAGGAAAACAAAACAAAGAAAACGGTTGGGTTACCTCCCAACAAGTGCTTAATTTAACGTCTAGAGCTTGACGATACCTCAAAAACTCATGGAGGTCGGAAACAGCACTCTAACCATTGGAAAGCTTTTCTACTCTTGGGTGCCCTCTCCACAAAAACACTTCTCTTGGCTCGGACATCCTCCACAAGCATTGCCCCCTTCTCATTCTTGTTCCGAAAAATCCGAAATTTTACTTTTTTCTTCTTGGGGGTATGGGTTTTCAAAGACCCCCCATCATGCTCCAAAAACAAACACATCTCAAAAGTCAGAACTTCTTTTGGCTTTGGAGTTTTTTTCTTGGCTTCATACTTGGGCAGCTCATTCTTCTCAACCTCTTCATCCTCCAAATTTGCTAGAAAACTGTCAGCCAAGTTAATCACTTCATTCTGGGGAACTTCCTTTGGTGGAGGTTTCTTGAAAATCACAGTTTCCCCATAGGCTCCCAATGTCATCGTCCCCCTTTGCATATCTAGCTTTGCTCCACAAGTGGCAAGGAAAGGTCTCCCTAACAGCAAAGGCATCTTTGGATCCTCCGGAATATCCAACACTACAAAGTCGACTGGGAAGAAAAAATCACTCACCTTCACAAGCACATCTTCCGCAACTCCTAGAGGTTTAGAGCAAGACTTATCAATAAACTGAATTGTCTTGTTGGTTGGCTTCAAATTCCCCAGCTCCAACTTCCTATAAACTTTGAGAGGCATGACATTTATGCTTGCTCCGGTGTCACACATCACTTTCTCAAACAATGACTTTCCAATCTTCACAGAAATATTGAAGCTGCCCGGATCTTCTCTCTTTGGAGGCAATTGATACTCCTTCACTGCGAGCACCTCCTCAAATTCATTGAATGCACTCTTCTTTTCCATCACAGCCTTCACAATTTGCACCTCATTTGGCTTGTTTCTCAAGATCTCCACGGAAGGAATATTCACACCCAGCTTCTTAAATGTCTCCAAAAATTTGGAGCTTTACTCATCTAATCTTGGCCTCGGGAATGGAAGAGGAGGAGAAACAGAAATACCTTCATCCTCAACTAAATTATCAACCACCCGGATGGAATGACGTTGCTGATTTTGTTGAGGCTGTTGATGTTGGATCTTCGGATTGAACTGAGTGTTGCTAGGAAATTGGCCTGGCTTGTGCTGTGTAGCTGCTTGGTTGGCCATCTGACCAACTTGAGTCTCCAAAATCTGCACTTGCTTGGACAGTGCTGAAAAATTACTCCCAATATTTACCACCTGAGACTCCAAATTAGTCATCCTTGAACTAACAGTTGTCTCCATCCCAGTCATCTTCATTAACATCTGCTGCATCATATCCTCCATTGATACCTTCTTCGGCTCATTTATAACTCCTCCGCTAGACACAGAAAATCCAGGTGGAGGCTGCAAAGCATTGTTTGGATTACCGTAAGAAAGGTTAGGATGCGGGCGCGCTCCTGGTTGAAACTGCTGCTGACCCTGCTGAAATTGTTGATTTCTGCCATACATTCCTGGCTGTCCTCGCTGGAAATTCCCATAATTTCTGCCAGTCACATAATTGACATCTTCCATAACTGACGGATCTATCACAGCTTGCTCAGGACGTCCAACATTCAACTCACCAAGTTTTGTAGTCAACTCTGCCAGCTGTGTAGCCATTGCTGTCTGCTGCGTAGCCATCGCTGCTTGTTGAGTAACCATTGCTGCAATAGGATCAGAACTGGAAACAGCTGCAACCTTCTTCAATTGTATTCGCTCAGATGGCCATTGGTAGCTTGTAGAAGCCATACTATCAATAATGTTCCATGCATCAGAACTGCTCTTCTGAAGTAGAGAGCCACCTGCAGCTGTATCCATGTGCATCCTTGTACGCTCCCCGCAGGCATTGTAGAACATTATCACTAGCGTGCCTTCATCAAATCCATGGCTTGGGCACTTTCTGAGCTTCTCCTGATACCGTTCCCAAGTCTCCGCTAGCTTTTCTCCATCGTACTGCTGAAACTGCAAGATGTCCATCTTCAACTTCAATGTAAGGCCAGGCGGATGGAACTTGCGTAGGAATGCATGAGCCAAATTCTCCCACACGATATTCTCTCCCAGCTGCAGCGTATGATACCACGACTTCGCCTTATCTCGCAGTGAGAAGGGAAAAAGACGAAGACGGATAATGTCATCAGGGACACCATTCATCTTCACCGTGCTACACACTCCAGGAAATGCGCCAGGTGCGCATTAGGGTCCTCGATCGCCTGTCCACCATATTGGCTCTGTTGGACCATCGTGATCAAACCCGTTTTCAGCTCAAAGTTGTTGACGTTCACTCGTGGGGGCTCCTGGTACACATACTGTGGAATGAACGCTTCATTGATGGCTAGTTGTTTCTGAGCCTCTCTCATCTCCTGTGCATCAAGCAGCTTCTTCAACTGCTCTTGCAGAGCTCGAATTTGGATTTGCTCAGGAGTAGCCATTGTATCTGTCTCAAATAAAAACAAAAATAAAAAAACAAAAAACTGCAACTAAAGAATAAAACCTATAGTACTGTGCTTATGATCTTCGAATTTGAACATGTAGCATATAATGTCACGTTAGAGGTGTGCAGAATTCGAACCGCACCACAAAAATCGACCGAACTGCATGAAATTGGTGAGGTGCGGTTCAACATTTTCTGTTGCGGTTTTCGGTTCGGTTACCAAAAATTAAAAATCAAAATTTTTCGATTCTGTTTCGATTCTCCTAAGTTTTATCGGTCGGGCACCGAATCGAACCGATATACAAACACACACACACACACACACACACACATAGAGAGAGAGGGTCATGTGAGAATTGTATATTTTTGTGACACCTAAGAACTAATCATATCCATTGATTTTGTGAATCCAACGGCTCTAAGATGAAAACCGTATTAAGCCTTTAAAATTGGCGTTAAAGGGCAATTTTGTATTTCATCTATTATCACAATACATTACTTTACTTATTTGATGCAAGATAATATCCATAATTATGGTATTTTAGATTTTGGTCAAACAAACATATCTCTAATTACCCACTAACTCACGTCTTTGTAGGAGTTTCATATCCTGGTTAACTCACTGTTATTTTTTTTACTCATTGTTATTTTTGGCTTAAATAAGTACGAAGTTATTTCGTTTTATGTTATGAATTAGTGAGTCAAGGCATGATTTCAATGTTTCGATTTAATACATAATTTATATATATGTTTATTCGAATGCGTATAGTCAAGGCATGATTTCAATGTTTCATGCTTTTGATTCGGATGTTAAGTAATTTTTAATCCACTTATGTTCATTCGAACATGTTTATTCATGCTTGTGTAATCAATTTTTCATGATTTTTGTTCATATTTTATGTTATTCTTAACATACTGTTATGTATTGTTACATAAATTATTTGGTTATTCAACTATGGTTATTCATCTTGGTAATATTTTGTTTAACAGATGTTCATAGATCTCGTGATGAACAATATATTATTGACTGATCACTATTTTTATAGCAACAATAACTGCCACTAAACAGTGTAATTGTAGTACTAAAACAGCAAGCAGAGTATCGTATCCACAGAGACTGTAAAACGAAATTACTCTATCTACTTCCTAAACAGACTCTCACAGTATGCAGGTAAAACGAATTTGAAGGTGAATTACGAACTAAGATTAACTAAATAAAAACTAAAGAGCATGTAAACTATGATAATTAACTCAAATATAAGGAAAGCTCTGACCCTAGGGATGTACTTTCACTAATCAACTACATGTATTCAACCTATTGATTCAATTACCAATTTCAATCCAACCCTGATGAAAGATCACTATATTATTCACAAGCGTCTCTAACGACCACCTATGAACGTAGATTAATTAATCCCTTTTCGCATTCAAGACTCCAAGGAATAAATTAACTCCAAATAGCACATAAAGAATAGCTTCCTGTAGCTTCACCTATCGCATTCAAGACTCAAGGCTAACACTATATCATGCATTCCTGAATCGGCTGAACAATTATCGCATTCAAGACTCAAACTGAACAGCTAAACATGTAAATCATTGATCAGATAATTCACAAGAGAACAAGCACCAGGAATCATGAATCACAAGTTGGAGGGCAAATTGATATCAATAAATCATACACCCATAATTAATCAGCTATGTACAAACCCTAGGTTCAGATTAAAGAACTAGCCAGACATACTAAAATAAAACAAAAGCATAATAAAGAAGAAAACAATAATAAAAACTGAATTAAATAAAACCCGGAATGAATGTTGAATGACAGCTGAAATCTTGCAGGAAAAATAAAGCTAATGTATGGAAGCAATAAAATTCTAAAGCTAGAAAACTGAAATATAAAAAAGTTGGGAACTGAAAGAGAACCCAAAATAGGTCAAAAGAAGACCTATTTATAGTGTCAGGGTAAAATACAGTGTTTGAAACCCAGAAGAACTCTAAAAATCGGAAAATCTCGCAAAACCGCCCATATCGGCGACCAAACTCGGCGATCGTCGAATTGGTCGCCGTTTTTGGTCTGAAAATTGGCCAAATTCGGCGCCCGCCGAATTTAACGCTCGTAGTGCAAATTTGAAACAGGAATTTCGGCGACCAACTCGGCGGTCGCCGTTTAGGTCGCCGAATTTTTACTGCTGCGCGCGACGTTTTTGTTTCGGCCATAACTTTCTCTTCCAAACTCCGATTTATGATCCGTTTGCGCTCACGAACTCTTATCGAGACGATCTACAACTTCTATTTAAGCATAGTTTTCCAAATTCGAACTCAATAAATCTGAAAATTCCTTCAAAGTTCGAGTAAGAATCATGTTTCACAAGATAAAGCAAATTAAGCACAAAACAATCATCCAACACTCAATTTCCTATAAAATTAACATCATAATAACATTAAAAACCATGGAAACATGAGTGTTATCATTGACTTAGTCACACCCACGTGTGATCCTCAATTGATTCTATTTGAGGGACAAATATTTCCTACATTGGAGTTGGGTGTCAAATTCTATGAGGAGTACGCGGATGCAGCTGGCTTTGAGACACGTCTAAGTACGCCCAAAAAGCAGAAGACGGTACCATGCTTTATAGGTATGTGTTATGTAACCGAGCTGGATTGAAGCCCAGGAAAAAAATTCCGTCGAATACTAAGAGAAAGGAACCTAAGAAGCAAAGGCAAACTATGTCTACGCATTGTCCTCCATCATGCTGGTAATCGTGGATACAGGGTCACCACCTTTGATGAGGAGCACACGCACAATATGGTCCCTGAAGATTAGCAACATCTTATGAATTCTAAGAAAAATGTCAATTATATTCAACGTCACTTATTATTTTAAAACAAACATGAACAACAACTTATTAAATAACAACGTCGCACTGAGGATGAACAGCGTCGCCGGATCCTGGAAAACTTCTTCTTCCTCGATAATGGCGGACGAATTCTATGAGGAAAAAGGGGTAAATCGGCGTCGAAGAATATGGCGGATGAATTCTATGAGGAAGAAAGGGTAAATCGGCGTTGAAGAAGGGATAAATCCCAAACAAGTTTTCACTTTAAGTCAACGCGGTAATTTAGGGATCTATAAAATCTTGCCTTTTTATTCACAATAAAAAATTACTTATTAGCCCTTTATTCACAAAATTCGTTTGCTACATTTTGGTAAGTGATTTAATTTTTAATTATCATCTATTAATTAGAACCATTGGATCAACATTAATCAAAGGTGTATGATTGTTCTTAGGTGTCACAAATTCCTAAATTCTCACTTGATACCAACCCTATATATACATATATATATATATATTACATAATATATATTATTTTTTGTTAGGTCCGGAGGGTCTCTAATAGGTATATGGGGGGAATACACCTATAGGCTATTTTTGAAATCTCAACACAAAGATCAAAATGAAACTTTTAACACAAACTCAGACACCTGTTTACAGAAAGGAGTTTTGACCAAAACAGGGTTGACGACTGATACTGAATACTTTTCAGTAAAGAGTTATCAGTTAAGTTAAAATATCTTAACTGATGCATGTAAAGCTTCAATTGAGTTTGATAAACAGAGATGTTATAAATCTTACTGACTATCAGAGGATAAATCAGTCAGACTGATAACACACGCAGCGGAAAACTTTTGTTTCACAATAGCCTTTTGGGTTGAGCACGTTGTTAGTCTTAAGTTTCTCTTTGCACTTAATCAGTTTTCAGTTGATGAAAGGAAGAGCATAAGTAAGAAAGTAAATACTGAAAACTGTAAATAACACAAAGATTTTTACGTGGTTCAGAAAACACTTCCTACGTCCACGGTCGGTTGATCAAACCAACAACTTCACTCTGCAAGTGCTTACGGGTGCACTGCAAACCGATGCTCGTGCTTACGGGTGCACAGAAAATCGAAACGTGTGCTTGCTGGTGCACACAACCGAAACAACTGAAGATCCAATCTTCAGTACCAACATATCTTGTTGGATTTCTCACTCCTAGCACGATCTGGTACTAGGATCTCACGAAGTCAGAGTACCTTTCTGAACTCCTTTACAACTCAAACACTCAATTCACTCGGTTGAAGGGAGGTTTGAAAACTTGCCAACTAAACTTCAAAGAACAAGTTCTTTGGAGTTAGTTTGACCTAGGCTTTGAATAAACAAGGTTTGCCTAAGGTCTAAGAGAATTTATGTAATCAGCAGTGACTGATTTTTGGCTTTAGGATTCTCTTATTCGATTCAAACTTTGGAGAGGCTGAGCTTTGGCTAAGAAATAATTTTGGCAGAGTTTCAGCTTATGTTGTTGAATAGGTGAAGATTGAAGTGATCCTCGAGCGCTATTTATAGGAGAAGTCTTGAATAGATCCGTTGGCGGTGAAGGTCTTCAAGATTTCTTCCGTTAGAGAGTAATTTGAACTTGGGCTGAGGCTTCAATCTTCGAGGTTCCTTGTTTGGTGAGAACGACTATCTTGAAGAGCAGGAGATGCGACATCTCTGAAAAGGTAATCACCAAAGAGGAGTGTCCTCTGCAGAGAAAGGACGATCCTGAGATCTCTGCATTTAATGCGGCTGTACTTCTGGAGTATGTGGCTTCCTTTGAACATTGGAGGTTCAGTCCGAGGAAGAATGTTTAACTGATACCTGACTTCAGTATTAGTCCGCTTATTCCACGTGGCACGCATTAAGTAATCAGTTCAAAACTGATTATTCGACTGTTGCTTCAGTCGGCAACTTCAGTCTTCAGTCCTTCGTTCTTCAGTCTTCAGAACAGCAAGCTAAACTAGAAAAAGAACTCTAGCACTTGAGTTCGAGCAGTTCTAGTCTATTACAAAAGAAACCTTTTGATTTTGGTATCATCAAAACAAGGAATAGGATATTTCATTAAGTTCCCAACATTTTTATTAGTGAAAACCTAGCTACACAGTATACAATACACAAGACACAACACACACAATCTGAAAATTTGAATCTTATGTCTCCTTTTAATCCAAAATCGAAACCTACCGCCGTCTTTCAATCTGCCGCCCCGCTGCAGCGCTGCCGGTGCCTGTCCACACGTCCTCCATTGGCGCGGCCTTCCCCCTTCCTCGGCGCAGCTTTCCTCCTTTTGGCATTTACAATCACTGGCGGCCCGACCCTCATCCCTTCTCCGCTCGGCGCCGCTCAGCAAGTAGCAGCAATCCCTCCCTTATCTTGTTCTCCACCACAGCACACATAAACAGCCAACAGGTTCCTCCTTCCCAATTTCCCCCTTCGGCCTTCACTTCTCAATTCCAATTCATGTTCTAAGTTCTCACTTCTCTCCTATGTGATTTGTTTTAAGTAGTTCTTTATTCTTCCTTGATTTTAAAGTTCTATGAGATGAAATTATTAATTGTAACCATATATGAATGACCATTCATCAATTTATTGATATACATATTAGATTCATATTATATCTTTCTGAAATCATCAAAGTAAGGTTCTTTCATTAGTGACATATTAATTCAGACCTATTACTATGTATACTAGCTAGTTCATTGCTTTAAGGATTACTATTGTAATAGATCTATTTGTATCATTTCTTCAATATTGTACAAAGAATTTAGCAAGAAAATATATAGCTAAAAAAGAATATATAATCGGTCGGTTCGGTTAAACCGACGATTTTCTCAGTTCGGTTATGGTTCGATTTTGGAGTGTGGCTGGTGCGGTGTGATTCTAGCAGTTAGGGATCAATTTGGTTTTTGATTTCAGAAAATTAGCGCATTGATGCACACCTATGTCACATGTATAATATTGACATGTAATAAGTAATAATGGAGCTATGAATTAGTTAGGCGATAAATTAAATTATAAAATGTACGTAATAGTTGTAATTTGAAGTGTTTCTTAATATGAAGGGCCATCAACTATTCTCCAAGAATGTTGGACATGCAAATTAATTTGCCGAATACATTTTGACGGGCATGCATATATATATATATATATATATATAGGGAGAGGTTCTAATAAAAACCTCTATTAAAATGAGAACTAAGAACCTAATCTTGGCCTTTTAAATTTTAAATCTAATGGTTAGCATTGTTTCATTTATTAAATAACGCCTAATTAGGTATTCAAAATAGGAGGTGCCGTTTTTTTTTTCTCTTTTTGTTAGTTTTAAGGTTAGTTTGGTAATTTGTATACAAATCATAATGAATTAATTAAGTAATTTCTCGTATATGCAATAATTCTTAACAACTAATAATTTATTAACCTATGCAACTCAACATACTTTTGTGCAATAGATTATTTACTATGCACTAATTCACTATTAAAATGCACTTGGACTAAACAATTAAAGCAAATGAACATCCCAATAGTCTTATTCAGGAATTTGTGTAACAATTCTTAACATCTATGTAACAACAAAATCTGTGTGTGCAATTCTTAACATCTATGCAACTGTGCATCTTAACATCTATGCATCTGTGCATCCCAATAGTCTTATTCAAGTATTTTCGCAGAGTTATATTTGTGTTTTTTTTGTTGTTAACAATATTTTTTAGTTGCATATAATAAGGATATAGTTGCACAATCTGGTATTTTGTTGCATACGAACCACCAAACATATCTGTGCAACAACCAATTCAGCTAACTGTGCAAATAGTAATTTTCAATGCATAAATTCACACTTAAAATCTCTTATAATTAATATAAAACGGATGAAAATCAACAACACACAGTATTATCGAGTAACACATATTATTTTATGTGCAAAACTTAATAATTTATAATTTTTAAGCTATGCAACTATGCAACATATTATTTACTAATCCACTAACACAATTAAAATGCACTTAAACTAAAAAATTAAAGCAAATGGACATCCCAATAGTCTTATTCACGAATTTATGTGTATTTATGCTATAACAATATAAGCAAGTACCTTGCGCATAAAAAAATAATGAAATCTTTTAATGTGTTGTTGCACGATTTATTTTCTAAAGATGATTAATTCACTAATATTGTTGTATCCTAATAGTTTGTATTAGTTTCCCCAAAAAAATATTATACAATAATTTATAAGAAATTATGTTTGTTATGATCCTTATATTTTTACGGTTGGCAGTTAAATGGTTATGCACATTTACAATTATAACCTTTTTATATTACATGCCTTTATTTTACAAATACCGTGTGCATTTAAAATTTCTAATCTCAACCGTTAGTTTTTAAGAAATAAATGGTTGATATTGGATTCTTATTTCCTATCTTAAGGAGGGTTTTTATGTTAACCCCACCATATATATATATATATATATATATATATATATATATATATATGGTTCACTTCTATAGATTAAACCCTCTAAGAGTAAGAAGCAATAAGCAATCTAATCCATTGATTTCAACAGATCCAACGCTTCAGATTTAATTTATGAAATCATTTTAGTAATTAATAATAGTTGTGGAAATTAATTTTATATTCGAAAGGGTTATATACATCAATTTCTTTCCATCGTGATTAAGGAAATTTAATCAGATCCTAATTTAAATCTAAATTAAAACATAAATTTAAGAGCTAAGGAGGTTAACTCACCAATGTGGGGTGTTGGCTCACAATTGGTGGGGACCACTTTTAAGAGCCAAGGTTGGCTCTCCACTGTGGATGCCCTTATGTTTCATTTATTTTTTACCAAACAAAATATTATGGTGTGATAGATATATTATACAAAAAAAGTAGAGTGGATTTTTAAAATGGCCACTTTCATATTGTAAAGATAAAAAATGTCCACTAAAATAAAAAACATAAAAAATGTCCACTGTTACCAAAATACCCTTCACATTAAAAATTAAAAAAAATGTCCACTTTACATCACCCCTTTAAAAAATCCCGCAATTCACAACCAGTGTGAATTCACAACCAAAAAATTTTGGTTGTGAATTCACACTGGTTGTGAATTCTCAATTCACAACCAGTCGAATTCACAATCAGAATTTTTTGTTTGTGAATTCACAACTAGTCGAATTCACAGCCAAAATTTAATTCACAACCAGTCGAATTCACAACCAAAATTTAATTCACAACTAGAATTTTTTGGTTGTGAATTCACAACAAACGAATTCATAACCAAAATTTAATTCACAACCAGATTTATGTTGGTTGTGAATTCACAATCAGTCGAATTCACAACCTGAATTTAATTCACAACTAGAATTTATTTTGGTTGTGAATTCAAGTAGTTGTGAGTTTGAGTTTTTAAAGTTTGAATTCACAATTAAAACTGTAATTTATTTTGATTGTGAATTTATAGATTTGGTTGTAAATTCAAGAATATTAAGTTGTGAATTCATCGAGCTAGTTGTGAATTCAAGAACATTAAGTTGTGAATTCATCGACCTGGTTGTGAATTCTTAAATCTAGTTGTGAATTCATAAATGTGGTCGTGAATTCAAGAACATTAAATTGTGAATTCATAAATTTGGTTGTGAATTTAAGAACATTAAAAAAATAATTATACAGCTCAATCAAATTGGTGTACAACACCAAAATACAACAACTCAATCTACCATCAATTGACTATACATCAGTGAAATAAATTTCCTCTGTTTTTTCACATCTATTTCTCATTCATCAAGCTAAACTAATTCACACATAATCTTCTTCCATAAATTCCCCAATTTCCTGCTCTTTCCCTAATTTCCAGTCCTTGCAATTAAACTAACTTGAAGAAAATAAAATTGAATTGAGGTTTAGATAAACAATCCATCCCAATTTTGAGTACAAGAGAAAGTAAAATTCTGAATCAAGATGAATACAATTGATTTCAAATCCATCATAAAACAAACTTGATAATCCAATTTTTTTTTGTAGAATTTGTTACCGGCAATTTTGGGCAGCAATCGCTACTCCCAATTACAGTATCTCACAAATCACAATCATCGCCTCTCTCTCGTCCCAACCTGCCTTTCCCTAGATCTCTCTAGCTATCTCATCTCCTTGTCGTAGTTGCCACACCATCGCCGGCGTCGCGCCATCGCCACCGCCATCGCCGCAAATCCCCAATCAATCCCCAATCAATCAGCAGACATGGTCTTTTTAGCATCAGTAAGCTTTGTCCCCAAATCTGCCAAATCAAACACAAATTAAATTCAACTCGCCGCAGATCGTGTGGAGGTAGAGAGCAGCGGCGCCGCGTTCGCGCTTCTTCTTTTTTTTGACCTGCGATTTTGCCTGGGAAGGAGGCTCGCCGAAAGTTGTTGTGGCTGGGGATGTATGCTGGCGCCGCATTGTTTGGCCGGAAGGTGAGCAGAGGCGGCGCCGCTCTAAGGGAATGAAACCCTAGGCGGCGCGACTTTCGTCGGCGGCGGCTTGCATCTGCGATGGAGAGGGATTCTGTGGTGGTGGTGAGGGGGCTGAGTTTTGGGGGTTTCCGTGGTGGTGGTTGTCATGGCTAGCCTCGGTGGTGGAGGGTTCTACGGTGGCTGTAGGGATTGGGTGGGGCGCTGTGGCGATGGAGGAAAGGGAGAGGGAGAGAGAGAGAGATGGCGGAGGCAACGAGGCCGGGAGCGGCGACGCTTCGCGGCGGGGGCGAAGCAGGAGATGGCGGAGGCGACGAGGCCGAGGCGGCGGCGCTTCGCCGGAGATGGTGCGGCAGACGACTGATTTCGGACGCTGAGAGAGAGAGATGGAGCAGATCTAGACTCGTCGATCCCTGAGCCGAGGAGCTTGTGGTGGCGCGGATTTCCGACGCCGAGAGAGATGGTAGAGGCGGCGGCGGAGGATGATGCTACGAGTGAGAGGTGGTGGCGGTAGTGAGATAGAGAGAGACTGACGTGAAGAGAGAGAGGAGAGAGGCAATGAGATAGAGAGGGAGTGACGTGAAGAGAGAGAGAGGAGAGAGGGATAGAAGTGAGTGGATAGTTTTTATTATTTTAAAGTGAGGGTTATTTCTGTCTTTTCAATCAAAAAATGGATAGTTTTTATCATTTTTATCTTAGTGAACAATTTTTATCTTTACAATATAAAAGTTGATAGTTTTATATATTAACTCAAAAAAGTATTCCGGTGTGCTATGTATATTATACAAGATATTAGGGTATCATATATATATATATACTCTAATTACTTATGCTAAACGAGTCCTATATTCTACGACGATGTTACTAAAATAAAGAAAAATTTCGTTTTTAAGGTAAATAATTTTAAACTTTTTTTTTGAGGAATAAATAACTTTCAAACTTGAAACCCCTTTCACTTGCGTTTATCTTTTCTTGTTTTTCTTTTGAAAGTTTGTTTGTACGGTGTAGCTATTCACGTAGACAGTCCAAAAACCAATTATATATTTTTCCACACCCAAATAAAATCATATATTCCCATTTTGGCGGTAACGTTTGGTGGGAAAAATCAACAAAAATTTGAGAAATTCACTTTACACAGCACGTATCCAATTCGCAGAGCTCAGCGCGTGGCTACAGACCAGAGCCACGTACCAATAAAAAGTAGGTGGGCCCGGAGTTCCGACTCTCTTACTGAATCGTGCACGAAACGAGCTGAAGACGCGAGTGCTCTAAACCCTCAGGTATCAGTATATAGTTTTTCCATTGTTGAATTCAGAACCCTTTTTTCTCAATACCTCCGCCCCAAAGTAGTCTTCTAAAACAGTAGACAAAAAGCCCTAAACCAATTAGCAGCGGAGGAGGAAAGAAAATCGGAATTAATTTGCAGGATTTTATTTTATTGCCGGAAAATCTCAGTATCAATTGCAGAAAATTATGTTTGCGCGATTAAAATCGGCTGAAATCTGGTATTTTTAGGGTTCCTTTTTCTTTTTGGTGTGTCTACTGTGCATGATCCGTTATCCAAGGTCAGTCTTTCGTCGGCCTCATTATCTCAGATTATCTTATTTTCAGATTCTCTGAAGCTCCTTTCTGAAGAAAAAAGGGGAATTAATTGTTGGATTTAACGTCTGATGTGTGGGGAGGATTTGTAGTTATTCAGGGATTTTGTATAGTTTTTTTTGTATTTGGTGTCGGAGGGTTTTTGCTATGCGATTATCGCGGTCGGACTCAGTTGTGAAGAGAAGGAAAGATCAGAAGCTCAGGAATAAGTTTAAGGGGAAGAAGAAGCACAAGAAATTAGATGCTATTTATGAAAAAGGTTACAATAAGAGCCATAGAGGGGTCCCAAAGGTTGAGTCAAGTGAGTTTAATAATGAACAGAATGAACTTGAACTCCGGAGGAGCAGTAGGGCTCGTAAAGCGCCTATGCTGCTCGATTCATCACCTCTTCCACCTAAAAAGCGAAGGAAGGTTGATAATTGTGTGGCTAGTAGTGTTGAGAAAGTTAAGAGAGTAGATAGGAGGCAATGTGAAACGCCATGCTCAAGTTCAAGTGATGGGGAAAGTGATGGTTGGAGGTCAAGGTTGAGATCTAGGCAAAAGAGTAGAGGTTTTTCTGGGAGGGTGAGGGAGGATTTGCCACTGAAGGGTAAAAGAAAGCTGTTTCAGGATCTTGATCGGTTACGGGATGAACAGGAACCTCAGTTTTATAAGAAGAAAGAGCACCTGATGGGTGAGAAATCAACGGTTGTTAAATCAAAGAGGCCGGGAAGAATTAAAGCATCGAATGTTTTGGAAAATGACAACCAGGAGGTTGATTTGGAAAGTGGGTCGGAGGATGGGAAACAAAAGAACAAAGACGAGATTTTAGAAGTGATAGATGAGGCAGAAGGGTCATCTTTGGAGAATAAGTTGGAGTGCACTAATGAAATTGAAGTAGATTGCAATATGGCTTCACAGTTAGCTGAGGGAGAGGAGACTGCAATTGAAAAGATGAGATTAGAAGAATGCAACAGTAATGGGAATGTTGAAACAAGGGAAGAGCAAGTGGAGCAGGAAAAATTAGCATGTGATATTGTACCCGACCTAGTAAATGTTGCTGAGTTTGATTGTGGCTCAGCTGACCAAACAAAAGATGAAGGGCATCCTGGAAAGCCTCTTGAAGATGACGAGACAATGGACGAGCAAGTGGAGCTGGAAGAATTAGCATGTGATATTGTACCTGACCGAGTAAATGCTGCCGGGTTTGATTGTGGCATAGCTGACCAAACAAAAGAGGATGGACATCCTGAAAAGCCACTTGAAGATGATATTGATATTAAACCACAAGGCCAATACAAACCTTCAGCTGTTACTGACAGAAAACCAAGAATAAAACTTGGAAGGCGTTGTGGTTTATGTGGGGGTGGTACGGATGGCAAGCCTCCAAAAATACTTCTACTGGAAGGTGGCGGCAGTGATAATGAGGCATATAGTGGATCATCTGCTTCAGAGGAACCTAATTATGATGTTTGTGATGGATTTGGTGATCAATCTGGATGGCTTGGACGACTCCTTGGTCCTATTAATGACAGATTTGGTATAGCTGGAATTTGGGTTCATCAGCAATGTGCTGTATGGAGTCCAGAGGTGTGTTTTACATTCTTAGTTTCATATCACTGCAGTTATATCTCGCTTCACTAGCAATGTCTTATTTGATCTCTTATTAGACTGTTAATTTATCTTATGCTTTCATGGGCAGCCTTTTACAACTTTATCATGATTTTGTATTCCTATTGTTTTAGTACTCGTGGAAAATCATTAAATACAGAAAGTTAATTAGGATGGAAATAATGTTTCTCCTTTTTTTACCTGGTTGAGCATATGAGAAGCTAGGTAGAGGCAGACAAAGGGCTAAAAAATAATGTTCTTTATATGGGGTAAGAGCAATAATTTATTTACTAAAACATCAATGGATGAAGAGAGAAGTGTGTATGGTTTAATGATTTTTCTTCAAAAACTTGGCCACCAAACCCACTCTAAGGAGCCTCAATTTGAATGGCCAAAAAGAGTTACTTAATTTATGTGGTTATTAGTTTTTTCAGTTTTCTTTTATCTCTAGTTTTATAATTACAGTTGGTATGATCGGAGTTTTGTGATTCTGGATGGGTTGGGGGTTCTAATTGTTTATTAGTTTTGTATCATTTCAGACAGTATGCCATTGCCAGGAAGATCGCCGAGGCATTGTCTTGCCTTTTATTTTTATGGGGGATATGTATTCTATTGGCTTGAATAAATTCTAGTAATAAGTTTGTGCTTTTGAATATTACATCATATTGGTTGCCCGACTTCTTAAGTTTTTCTCCATTTGTCTGGTTGATCGACTTACTGATAATATGCTTTCCTTGAGAATGTGCAAAATATATGTGGCATATTCTTTTAATGTTTTTTATTATTTGGTTAATACAAGCTTTGACCTGTGACTTGGGTTCTGAAATTTGAACTAAATCATTTTTTTGTTGAGGAACCTTTTGTTGAACAAAAACTGCAAAAAGTTTCAGGTGCTACATCATTGGTCTTCTGCAACTGCCAATGAGGATGCAACAGATTTTGCAAGTTTCAAATATATCTTCTTTCATTTCTTTTATCATATGTGCAATAATGTCGTCTGTCCGACTTTCTGGACTTCTTTCATACAGCACATGTTCCTGCTTTTTGGTTTCATTATGTCGAAACATCTAATGACATGTTATTTATTTATTTATTAATTGTTCTATACAATTTTCTATCTGTTAGTCTGATGATTTTTTCTTACAGGTTTATTTCGCTGGACTTGGATGCTTGAAAAATGTGAGGGCTGCACTTTACAGAGGAAAGGTACTCAAATGTAGCCGCTGTAGGAGACCTGGAGCAACCATAGGGTGTCGTGTTGATAGATGTCCCAAAACTTACCACCTAGTGAGTGGCTTGCGTATTTTGTTTTAGCATCTCTTTCGCCACTTCAGGCTTCATTTCTTGCACATGCTTTGCTGTACCCTTTTTCCCTTTTGGTATTGACGGTGTTAGGCTATTTGTTTGCTTTTTTGCAGCCATGTGCACGAGCCAAAAATTGCATCTTTGATCATCGTAAATTTCTCATAGCCTGCACTGATCATCGCCATCTATTTCAACCATATGGAATACATAATGCACAGAGAATGAAGAAACTGAAGGCCAAGAAGCTGAAGTTTGATATGCGGAAGATGGCCAATGATTCGTATCGTAAGGATATTGAAGCTGAAGAAAAATGGTTAGAGAACTGTGGGGAGGATGAAGAATTCCTAAAGCGTGAGAGCAAGAGGCTTCAAAGGGATTTGTGGAGAATAGCACCTACATATATTGGAGGTGCAAACTCTGAGCAAGGTAGACAATTTGCAGGCTGGGAATCTGTTGCTGGGTTGCAAGATGTGATTCAATGCATGAAAGAGGTTGTTATTTTACCGCTCTTGTACCCTGAATTTTTCAATAATCTAGGACTTACACCTCCTAGGGGAGTTCTGTTGCATGGATATCCTGGAACTGGTAAAACATTAGTTGTGCGTGCACTAGTTGGTTGTTGTGCTCGTGGTGACAGGAGGATAGCATACTTTGCACGCAAAGGGGCAGATTGTCTTGGAAAATATGTTGGTGATGCTGAGCGCCAGCTAAGACTTTTGTTTCAAGTGGCTGAGAAATCTCAACCTTCTATAATTTTCTTTGATGAGATAGATGGTTTAGCACCTTGTCGTACTAAGCAGCAAGATCAAACACATAATTCAGTTGTGTCCACATTGCTTGCTTTGATGGATGGCCTAAAATCTCGAGGTTCAGTTATTGTAATTGGAGCAACTAATCGTCCTGATTCAGTTGATCCAGCTTTAAGAAGGCCTGGGAGATTTGACCGGGAAATTTATTTTCCACTGCCTTCTTCCAAGGATAGAGAAGCAATTCTCTCATTGCACACTCAGAAGTGGCCCAAACCAATAGCTGGATCCTTGTTGAAGTGGGTGGCAAAGAAAACTGTAGGATTTGCAGGTGCTGATCTGCAGGCTCTCTGTACTCAAGCAGCTATATTTGGTCTAAGAAGGAGCTTCCCTTTGCAAAAAGTTCTAGCTGCAGCTGGAACTAATAGCCCTGGCAGAAGATGCCCTGCTATTCCCAATTTTGCTGTGGACGAGAGAGATTGGTTAAAGGCTCTTTCATGTGCACCGCCTCCATGTTCTCGAAGAGAAAGTGCAATTGCTTTGAATGATGTGGTTTCTTCACCTCTTAAATCTCATCTTCTTCCATGCCTTCTCCTGTCTCTGACAAGGCTTCTGGTTTGCCTGTGTCTGGATGAGCGTGTCTGGTTGCCATCTAACCTTAAAAAGGCTTGCAAATTGATTAAAAATGTAATTGTTTCTGTCTTAGATGACCGGCAAGTGCAGAGTGATAATTGGTGGTTACATGTTGATGGTTTGCTTCAGGATTTGGATGTTAGAAATGAGATTGAGAAGAACCTTTTGCTTGCAAACCTTGTTGTTGGAGAGAGTAACTTATGCAGTTCTGATGTGGCAGATGAAGATACTGATGAACATTCAGGAATATTCCCATCCAAATCTCTGCAAATGGGTGCTCGCACTACGTTGTCTCAAAATATGTCTTGTGTGCCCTCTAGTAATGCAGGATTTCAAGTTTTGATTTGTGGGAATCCTAGATCCGGCCAAAGGCATCTTGCTTCATGTCTTCTCCACTGTTTTGTTGGCAATGTTGATGTATGGAAACTTGATTTGGCTAGTATCTCCCATGAAGGACATGGAGACATGGTTCATGGGCTAACACGTATACTGAGTATGTCAATGACTTCCCATTTCAACTCATTGAAATTGATTCTTTCCGTTTCAGGAGAAAAAAAAAGTAGCACATTTGTGATTTATGCTAATTTTAAAGTTATTCTTGCCTTGATAGACTGCAAAATTCTTTGGGACACCTACATTTCTGTTTCATACCTATGGAAGTGGGAGCTCCTCTTCCATGACCTTATTATGTTTATCATTTTGGTCTTGGTTTATTAATGAGTGAAACATAAGTTATGTTGGACATGGGTTGCATGTTGTGCTAAGATATCTCGAGTCCAATCAGGATAATTGAAGTGACTTACTAATATTAAGGATTATTTCCGAGTTTTCAGCTAAATGTAGAGTCTGCTTTATGGATTTGAATTTGAAATCATGCTCAATTTGTATAATCTGCACAAGATTTCAAATTAAATTGATAATATTTTCATAAAAACTGCCTACAATTAAGTATGTCTCGGACGATCTTCATCAGTGATTGTTGAATATTATTGTTTAATAACTTTGTTGTTTTCTGCACATTTTTTTTTTCTTTTAATATTGTTGGTGATGCAAACTTGGTTTTCATCTGTAAATCTGTTTGACCATATATTTCTCATAAGTGTAAGAGAATATTTTCCATTTTATCTGTCAATGTATTTTTATCTGCATTAGTGTATGCATTTTACAAATGCAATAGGCCCATTTCAGTTCCTTTACAGTTAGAGTCCCTGTTTAATGTTAGCAAATACCTTATATTGTGTTAGGCATGGTGCCTTTGCTGTTTGTTTTATTATTTAATTCGTTCTGTTTATAGAAAGTATTTGGTTTAGTGTGTCTTGGGTCTCATTAAGATGGTTCTATTGCAATTTTAAAGAGGAAATATTATTTAGATGTCAGTTTGTCGCATTAGCTATACGTGTGCATTTGAATAGATGGAAAATGGTTTGGAATTGTATTTAGGATTTATATAAAATGTCAGGGAGGGATAGAATTAAGTGATTTATGAGAATGTGATATAATTGTTTGTTTTTCTGCCAAGGATTGTAGCCATATTTTAGCTAGTGAGACAGTTCAATTCATCTTAAGCTTTGTTTTCATCTTTAGCTTCCAAGTCTTTTCCAATTGATTAAATGCTTATAAAGCTGTTATGATTCTAATAAACCTTATCCTATATTTCCCTTTGTGCACTGGATGATGAATATTACATGTCGCAGTGAGATCTGCTGGGGGACATGTTAGCATGCTTTATATGCCAATGATCGATTTATGGGCTATTGAGACATATGATGAAGCCTCAGAAGATGATTGTGAAACATCTAAGGTTGCCATGGAATATGAGTTCTGCCCAAGTGCTCATGTAGAGGGTATCAAGTCTCAAACTTCTGTGAGGAAGGCCTCATACCTCTGGACCTCTTTCGTCGAGCAGGTGGAGTCTATACGTGTAAATAGCTCCTTGATAATACTTGTAAGTTGGCATCCTCTCATTATATTTGTAAAGTTGAGATGGTTTGTTAATCACAGAATGGTTGCTAGTTGCTTTTGATTATTTTAACACCGGACTATGGTCACTCAGTATATTCCTTTTACAATATCAAGGGTCTATATTTGTACGTCTAGTCCCACTGTCCCAGGAAGCTGATATTTGTATATGTATGTATATGTATATAGACACAATCACAAACTACTTTTACCTTGGGCCGTCCTGAATTTGATCAGCATTTGTAGAAAGTTCTGTATATTCCATTATTCTCATATTTGTTTTTGAGGGCATGGTAGAAAAGTGGGCCTGGACTGGACAATTTAGAAAGAATGAAATAAAGTTTGTCAAGATATAAGTTGCATTCTTGCCAAGATTTTGTATTAAAATGTGAGATTTAGTTACTGTGTACCTTAGTTCTGATATAAACTGGGCATATTTTTGTTAGGAAAAAGGTGCTGCTGCATTCATTTGTGAGGGAAATCAGCAATCATATTCATGGGTTACTTCTATAACATAAGATGCTTGTTTTCTTTTGGTCATATTTTAAACTAAATTATTGTTGTTTATTCTGATTTGCATTCCAAACTTGAAGACTCTTTTTTCTTTATATTGCTTTACCATTTGAGCTACACCCCCAAATGGTAAAGCAATATGAAGACTCTTTTGAGTTTTAAATTTAGTAGGCTTTCAGCACGAAAAATTCCCACCCTCCCCTTTAGATTACGTGACAAAGTTCAACCCATAAATGTGGCCATGTAGTTTTGTCCTTTTCTCCCTCATGATGTGTTGTATCCATTCACTTGTTGTCAGCATTCAGTCAATGTACTTGGATTTGTACCCAATTTATGCCTGGTCATTTTTTAAAACTCTAATTCTGGGAGTGCCTTTGACCTTGTATGCAGCAGTGATGAGGAAAATTGTCTTAAAACACTTTGGCATTGTCTACGAGTTTTTCCTTCATGATATTTTGAATTAGGGATGCCAGAATAACTAATCTCTGAAGTCAATGGAGTTTTAAATTAAGATGTTATAGAAATGATTAACGCACCACTTGGTTACTGCCATAATTTGGTTCCATAGTATCTTATGCAGTCTGTTGCAAAGATCCTTAAGTGATGGCTTAGAAAGCTTCAATTTGTATTTCCTTTTTGTGCCATTTCAGCGGTTCTGTATCGACTTTAACTTTAGGCCTATTATATTTGTAGGTCAAGGATGTCACCTGGCAATTAGCAATCTGCTGAAACCAACTCATTTAGCTATCATTGTTTTTTCTCCTGTGTTTATGTTGTAGCTTTTAAGTGTATGTAACAATACTCATCTCACGGTTATAAAGTATCCATTTTTCTCTGGCTGTATTTTACTTTATTATTCAACGCACCATGACTTGAGAAATGCTTATTTGCAATTTCTTATCAATAAAACAGGCTACAGCAGAAGTACCATTTTCTTTGCTTCCTGACAGAGTAAGGCTTTTCTTTGGGAATGAGATATTGAATTGCAGCCAATTGAGTCCATTGGGGCATAAGGTGCCACAGTTCTCTGTGCAGCTTGATGGGAAATTTGACCATGATAAGGTGATTAACTCTTTTGCTGCTGAGTTGACCAAGGATTTGGTGCAGTATTTTATTCAGTCACATCATGGTGAAAATCATGTACACATAAACCCAGTTGAGGTGACAGCTTATCCCACGGTCGATGGTGATAACAGTCGAGTTTGTCATAGTAAACCTTCCCATGTGAGTCCCTTCACTCCAGGTGGTTTGACAAATAAAACTTTGAAAGGAAAATCAAGCTTGCAGTTGGCAATATCTACATTTGGCTATCAGATTCTTTATTATCCTCATTTTGCTGAACTTTGTTGGTATACATCCAAGTTGAAAGAAGGTCCTTGTGCCAATGCCAGTGGACCCTGGAAAGGCTGGCCCTTCAACACTTGTATTGTTCGTCCTTTCAACTCAAAGGAGGATGTTACTGCTGCTTCTAGTTCCAGCAATGTCAAGAGCAAAGAGTATGGTTCCGTTAGAGGATTAGTTGCTGTAGGGTTATCAGCATATAGAGGTGAATACAATTCACTAAGGGAAGTTTGCTCTGGGGTTCGGAAGGTTTTGGAGGCTCTAGTTGGAATAATTGATGATAAAATTCAAGCTGGGAAAGACAGAACCCAGTTCATTCGTCTTCTATCACAAGTGGCTTATCTTGAGGACATGGTTAGCAGTTGGGCTCACGCGCTACATAGGTATTACCACTTCTTTTACTGCTTTTTGCAATTTTCCTAATGTCTCATTTCATTCTTTTCTTCTCACTAAAACAAGAACTACTTTCAGTCTAGAGGTGGATGCTCATATTCCGGAGGCAAAAGCCAATGTTTTTCTGGGACCATCTGAAGGTGATGGCTGCAAGATAGGTGATCCGAAAGCAAATGTACACGGTTCTGAAGACTCTGAGAAAGGCTCCCAGGAAGTTAGTCCCACAGACGTTGGACATTCTAATCCAACTGATTTTGGCAATGAATGTGCAGATGCAGGTGATGAAGTTGCTGTTACTGTTCAAGAGCCTTCCCATATGGTTGTCCCAGATGATACTTGCTCTCGTAAATGCATCTTAGAGCCAACCGAAGTTAACTTACAGTCTTCTAAGTCTGAAGTCTTAGCACCGAATGGAGTTAACTTAGAGTCTTCTAAGACAGAAATTGCTGGAGATCATGCAGAACTTGAACACGTTCCATCTATCAAACTTTCCAATGGTTTCATGGAGAGTAGTTTGAAATTTCATGCAGATGGTCCCTCCGGTTCAGTTGATAAGCAGCATTCTACTCTTGCAGGAATGGGCAACCAGCCGAATTGTCTCCCAACTGATAATTGCATCTTGTCCAAAGATACCAGTGAAAACTCAGGTCAAAGTAATATCAACGTTAACTATTCACTGGGGCCTAAAAGTTGTAGAAGTGGTTCGCTTGCTATATGCGTTTACCAGTGTTGTCTGGAGTGCTTTGTCACCCTAAATAACTTATTGCTGGGGGTTATCAACGTTGAATGGAAAAGTAAAGGAAGTCAATCAGCCGTAGAGGATGTTCATGATTTTGTTGCCTCTTTATCTGCAAATCTTCATTTATCACTAAGTAAATTGTGCCAAGGTGAAATCTCTTGTGGCATGAGTGGGGAAGAAGGTGGTCCATGTAGAATACACTGTATGTGTCGAAAATCTCAGACTGCAGACGTGCCAGATCTGAACAAGTCAGACGAATTCTCGATGAAGAATTGTGATGGTCACGCAACGGGCAGGGAGGAAACGATTTCACAGGCGCTCAATTGTAGATTTGTTTTCAAGGATGGAGTGCTGGCTAATTTAGACACAGGTACTGATGTTTCTTATCATTGTAAATATGAGAAATTATGCCTTTGTTTTCTTATAGAGTGGTTGGTAACAAGCAATGGTTCACATTGACATCATCATATTATAGCTTCAGCAGTTGTTGCTTCCGCAAATTTTGATGCACTTGCGGAATATATAATTGTGGTGGAAACTACACATCATGTAAACGCAACGCTCAAATTTTGTTTTCCGGCCCTATTGCTTCCATAGTTGAAATTATTGATTTATTTACTTGAAACTCTCGTTTCCTTCTCTCTGATATTGCTATTTTTTTTATTTATGTGGAACTGCTCTCAAATTTGCCTGTTTATACATATACTCCCGTCCCTTAAATATATGTAGGAAATTTTTTGGCACAATTTTAATAAAAAGTCGTTGAGTGTATTGATAATGGAGAAAATGTCTCACATTAAAGGTTATTGTAAGTAGATTATGGGTAAAATAAATGTAAGTTATAAAAGTACAATTGTTCAAATTATGGGGTAATGTCTAAAAATAAAAAATACATATATTTAGATGACATTCTATAAAAAGAAATTAATTCATAATCTTGAGGAGGGATGAAATATATATTACTCCTTCTGTCTACATAAAATGTATTCAGTTTACCACAATAAGGTGAGAATCTTTCTTTACTAACAATACACTCAAATATTTTATTAAAAATGATGTCATTTAAAAGTGGGTACATTTTATATAGATGGAGGTAGGGTTGTAATCGAATCGAATCGAAGCGAATATCAACATATTCGATTCGTATTCGTGAAATGAAACTATTATGCGATTCGTGATTCGATTCGAGTTCGAATATTAAATTTGATTCGTTATTCGAATCGTTGATATTTTCGAGTTATTCGATTCGATTCGAGTATTCGATTCGTTTTATAATAGTTCCTTAAATTGTCGAACCGAATACTCGATTCGAATATTCGATTCGAGTATTCGACTTGCATTCGATATTATTCGATTCAAAAATCTGAAGTGAAAAAAAATGTTAAATAATATATAAGCCACAAATTCAAAATATTGTAAAATAA
Organism: Salvia miltiorrhiza; assembly: GCF_028751815.1. Taxonomy (NCBI): domain Eukaryota; kingdom Viridiplantae; phylum Streptophyta; class Magnoliopsida; order Lamiales; family Lamiaceae; genus Salvia; species Salvia miltiorrhiza. The sequence continues at coordinate 32,354,999 of NC_080388.1, forward strand.
ACAATATCCATGTAGAAACATACATCATGAAAAGTTTCAAATACATCAAAATAACATGATACTAGAACAAATGTCAAGCATTCAATCTTCCTTCAAGCTTGTAACTTAACGTGAAGCTTCTTTTGCAAACACCTCTTCAATCCACAACTTCTTTCTCCACATCATTCACTTCCACCATAATTTCATCTACTTTGAGGAGTATTTTCTATTAGATTTGAATTGTCCATTAACTGCATTCTGCCAAAACAAACATAAAATCACAAGAAATTTATTACAACTCAAGCTACTCATCCTGTGCAGATATTCAGATGCTTAAATTCAGATGCAGATATTCAGATGCTTAAAATACACAAGAAATTCAGATGCTTAAATATAAAAAACGCCACTAATCTGCTTAAAGGATACTGCTGTAGTTAGCCCTAACCAGCTCAATCAACGCTCAAAACTAAAAAAAATACCCGATTCACTACGCCAATTTCTCACAGAAAATCAGAAAAAGTCCCAACAGAAAAGCAAAGATAGGTTCAACTAAAGTGCTCGATCAGATTCAGAAATCTAGCAACACCGGAACCCAGAATTGAAAATGCAGGAAAATAGAAGCAATACCTCGGCTGCGAGATACTCAAGCACGGCAGCAAGTAAACAGGCGCGGCGACACGGTGGAGGCTCTGGAGCAGGCGGCGAGCAGATCTGCGGCCGGAAGGGTGGGGCGGCTCGGACCGCGCGGCGATGCAGATGCAGGTGCGGAGACCGGTGCAGATGCAGGCGGCGATGCGGCGCGGTGCAATCTCTGGAGCAGGCGGCGATGCAGAGGCATGCGGCGACGCGGCGCGGTGCAGATGCAGGCGCGACGAGCGGACCGGTGCATGCGACGCGGTTCAGGTGCAGGCGGCGCGGTGCAGGCGCAGATCTGCGGCGGGGCTGGGGTGACGAGGTTTAGGTGCAGGCGGGAGCTGTGCGGCGCTGATTTGAGGAATGAGGTTGAGGAGGAGGCGCTGATTTGAGGAATAACTTTTAGTGAATTAGGTTTAGGTTTTACTTTTTAGTATATTCAATAATTTAAAATAAAAAATTATATATATATATATATATATTTCGAATCGAATATCAATATTTCATTTAAGTATTTGAATAATAATCGAATACGAATCAGGCAATTTCGAATCGAATCTCGAATCGAGCAAAATTATTCGATTCATTTACAACCCTAGATGGAGGGAGTATGTGTGTGTGTGAGTGCTGGAAGAAGCCCTAAACCATGTCGATGTTTAACCGTTGAATTGTCATTTTAGTCCTTGGACAGAGAAGATTGTTGTTTATTGGAATTTGGAATCTTATTTTAACTATATACTCCTTTTTTTTCTAATTTAATAAGTTATATTTCCTTATTAGGATGTTCTATTTCAATAAACACTTTCTAAAATAGAAAATCAATACATAACAAACACCACTACATAATTCGTTATTTATGATAAATGTCATTATGACTCACACATAATTATTTCTCCTTTAATTCACCTTAAAAATAATACTTTTATTTATTTCTCCTACTCTTTGAACAAATATACCTAAAAGAAATTACCTTTTCTCTTTTATTCTGTTATAAATATTTATTTCTTAGTATTCATGTCCAGATCCTATGGTCTATTGAATTGGAACGGAGGAAGTACCATTTATACATGTTTGCATTATTGTTTTACCTCTCCTTTGGCATTATTATTTTTTCTTGGGTAATTAGTGTATAAATACATGAACTTTACTCATTTTCTGGTATTAATATGAACTTTAAATTCTAGTTATAAATATATGAACTTTACTCACTTTTGGTATTTAACATGAAGTTTAAAACATAGTTATAAATACATCAACTTTAAACTTGTTCAATTTTTGACTCATTTTTCATTTTTTCCAAATTAAAACTGACATGGAATGCCTGAATCTTGACGTGGACAATTCGGCACTGAGATACGATGACGTCGCTTTTTGGTTGGAGGAAAATAATTCAAAAAGCCAAATTCTTCTTTAAGATTTTGAGATTTCAGAAAGTCAATTTCATCATCCAGAAAGCCAAATTTAGAAATTCAGAATATAAAAAAAGTGTAAGAAATTGAACGATGAAGATTAATTTTTATAGCGAGAAATTGTCCACGTCAAGACTCAGGCATTCCATGTCAACTTTAATTTGATAAAAAAAAAAATAAGTCAAAAAATTGAATAAGTTTAAAGTTCATATATTTATAACTATATTTTAAAGTTCATATTACCAAAATATGAGTAAAATTCATGTATTTATAATTAAAATTTAAAATTCATATTAAATATAAAAAATAAGTAAAATTTATTTATTTATAAACCAATTATCCTTTTTTTGTTTTATACAAGTATGGTCTTATTCCTTTTCTTTTAGTGTTTCTTGAGCATTTAAATTTCAGTTGGTAGATAAAATTAAAAGTTAATAATTGGAGACACATGGGGTGTTTCCACACACACACCAACCTTGCCAATCAACTTGTGTTATTGGTGAGAGTTGAGATAAGAATGATGCTTATATTGAAACTCCGTTTTATTTATTCAGACTCATTTTCTTGATTTTTATGTCTCTTCTAATTTCCAACATTCCACAGTTGAACATGATAGCATGATTCACATCACATTTGACATGCAACCTGCATTAATTACAAATAGGTAGAACACATATTTAAGTCTCTATATTATTACGACGTATTCTTTTTTTTATCTAGGAAGCACCGATGCGAATACGAAATACGAATACGATACAAGACGAGAACGAAATAGGTCAATATCTCAAAAATCACAATACGAATACGTTTTAAATACATATTTCCTAAATTTCAGTCAAACAAACGTATTTTGTAGTCAAAATAAATATTGGAAACGTATTAAATACGTATTTCCTAAACCCTAAAATAAAAAAATGAAAATAAAATAAAAAGACGAAAAAAACGTATTAAAGACGTATTTTAGGCATATTGGTATTTTTTGGTATTAATACTCGAGGCAAATAAACGTATCGGTGCTTCATAGTTTTTTATTATAAATTTATTATGAAAAAATACGGAATAATATTATCCCTTCATTTTTAGCGTGATAAATATTATTCCTTCTTGAAGTGAAAAGAAGAAATGAGAAAGAATGAATTTATATCTTTTTATAGAAAATAATAAAAAAGAAAAAAAAAGATTTAAAGGAAGATTTCCCCCCTCATTTTCTTATACTCCCTCCGTCCACGAAATGAGTACACATTTCCCTTTTTGGCAAGTGTACCCCACACATCTCTTTAATTAATACACTCAAAAAGTGGGACCCTTAAACTATTCACACTACACTCCATACATTTCTTAAAACCCGTGCCGTCCACAAATAGGTACTCATTTCGTGGACGGAGGGAGTAATAAATTTACAATTAAAGATATATCCCTAAAGTTTGTTTCAATAAGTGCATGCACTTTTTTTTTCCCGGTGAATTTCAATATATATATATATATATATATATATATAGAGAGAGAGAGAGAGAGAGAGAGAGCTAGAATAAAAACACTCTTAAGTGTATAAAATATAAATGATTTTAAGCCCTTAGATCATCAAGATCTACGGTTGATTCGTAATCCTGTTGGATGAATTCGTAGTCCTGAGTTCGAATCCCAAAGGTAACAAAAATTTATTTTTCACAATTCGTAACTCTGTTGGATAAATTCATACGTGTTCTACATAAAATTCGTACATTAAGAAACGTTTATATTTTATACACTTAAGAGTGTTTTTATTCTAGCCCACCCCTATATATATATATGGGTGGGCTACTGTGAGAACACATCTTAAAATAAGAAATAAGAGCAATTTTCAATGTATGAATTTTATGTAGAACACGTATGAATTCGTTGTATAAAGGTATGAATTGTGAAAAATAAATTTTTGCTACCTTTAGGATTCGAACTTAGGACCATAAATCCATCCACCAGGTTACGAATCAACCGTAGATTTTGATGATCTATAATTCTTATTTTATATCTTAAGAAATGCACTTATTTTATATATATATATATATATATATATATATATATATATATATAGGGTGCGATTATAGTGAGAACCACACTTATTGTGAGAACATAAGAACCATTAAAATCAATGCATCTACTATATAAATTAATGCATTCGCTATTAAATTTAATGCATCCGAAAATAATAAATTTTTTGCTCCCTTCAGGATTCGAACCCAGGATCTGCATTCATCCACCAAGATGATGCATCCACCGTAGATCTTGATGATCGAATGGCTTAAAATGGTTCTATGTTCTAATTTTATTTAGTGGTTCTTATTTGAACCTCTCCCTATATATATATATATATATATATATAGGAAGAGGTTCTAATAAAAACCCCTGTTAAAATGAGAACTAGGAACCTAATCTTGACCTTTTAAATATTAGATCTAATGGTTAGGATTTAGTCAACAAAAGAAACTGTGCATCTATTATATTTTACTGTGCACTTAAAAAATATGCAATTTATGCAATTGAAACCAACAATGCAAAATACTCAAGCAAATCGAAATTGTGCATCTATGCAATTGAAACTGTGCATCTATGCAATCGAAATTGTGCATCTGTAGTTTAATCTCAGCCCTCTATTTTATTTAAATCAATGGCTTTAAATTGATTCATAGTTATCATCTTAAGAGGGGTTTATATTAACCCTACCCTATATATATATATATAGGGGAGGGCTAAAATAATAACACTTCTTAAAATATAAAATATAAACAATTTTCAGCCCTTAGATCATCAAGATCTACGGTTGATTCGTAACCTTGTTGGATGAATTCGTGGTCCTGGGTTCGAATCCCAAAGGTAGCAAAAATTTATTTTTCATAATTCGTAATCATGTTGGATGAATTCGTAACCCTGTTGGATAAAATTCGTACATCAAAAAACGTTTATATTTATATTTTAAGAAGTGTTTTTACTGTAGCCCTCCCCTATATATATATATATATATATATATATATATATATAGGGAGAGGTTCAAGAAAGAACCATAAATAAAAGAAGACCGGAGAACCATTTTCAGCCATTCGATCATCAAGATCTACGGTGGATGCATCATCTTGTTGGATGAATGCAGATCCTGGGTTCGAATCCTGAAGGGAACATTTTTTTTTTAATTTTTTTAGTGCATTAATTTTAACAGCGAATGCATTAATTTTTACAGTGGATGCATTAGATTTGATGGTTCTCCCGTTCTCACAAATAATGTAGTTCTTTCTAGAACCACACCCTATATATATATATATATATATATATATATAGGGTTGAGTTCAACAGAGAATTATCTTTTACATGAACAAATCTATATATTTTACGAACAGATCAACATAACTAATGAACATACGTATTTAGTAAAAATATAGAAAAACTCGCCACCAGCAGGATTCGAACCCGTGGCAAATTGCTGTTCATGCGGTACATTGATCTGTTCAACAAAATTATAGATCTGTTCGTTTTTATTTTACGAATTCTCTATTCTCCACAATATTTAGCTTCTCTGTTGAACCCTTCTCTCTCTCTCTCTCTCTCTCTCTCTATATATATATATATATATATATATATATATATATATATATGAAGAATCCAAACCATCAATATTTCTGTTACCTTTAAACTATGAAATATTCAAACACAAACTAGCTGGAAGTAAAAGAACTTAGCAATTCATCCTGCAACTCATGAACTTCTCAAAATGTGTATCATGAAATTAGAGTAATGTTAATGACCCTTTTAGATAATAATGACATGAAACCATTAAACTAACGATTGGGAAAAAGAAGATATCGAATTTTTGTTATATGAACATAACCAAAATGAAAATACTCATTATAATTCTTAGACGAGTTCAGAGGAACCTAACAATCACATTCACCAATAGGAAATAACCAGTCTAAAAGTTTTAAAAATTTCACTATATTATACAAGTTCATTCACACACATTCATCATGTGTTTCCATTGTGGAGATTTCTTGCTCGAACGCCTAACTAAATTTAGACAAATTGATTTATATAAAGACACCTGCAAAAGAGTTTCCCAATTTGGTGAAAAATAGAGTTAGGCAATTAAAGCCTTTGTTCGTGTAACAAGAAGGCGCGCAATTCTTGAATAATTCTTTAAATAGCGGTAGTTTAAATATTTATATATGAGTTTTTAGCCCCAAATATAGAGAAATATCCCTCGAAAAGAAAATAATATAGAGAAAAAAATTTCCAGGGGTTTATTTCTTAGAATTAGCCTTATTAGATAAAAAATAATAAGTTAATCAATTGTTTACAAAGATAAATTGAAACTTTGAGATGTCCTAAAATCTTCGTTAAGTTCTAACTTGAGTTAATTTGTTTGATCCATATTCCATTGAAAATATATAAAAATAAAAATATTTAATTAATATTAAAAATAAATATTAGGAGTAATAAATTATTAAAGTTAATTCTTCATGGTAAACACAATACTCTCTCTATCCCAGAAGAGTATCCTCGCTACTTTTCTTTTCTATCCGTTCAACAAAAATATGCATAATTTATTTTTGAACATGAATCCACCACCAATCCCTTATTTTTTATCCTACTTGAAATTGATTATATTATCAGACATTAAATTTTGGTGGAGAAGACACACCAAGTGTAGGAAGCCTACATAACTTAGGGGCATGTGATTGTGAGAGTGGATGTAAATATGAAAATGATAACATTGAAATTAAGATGTGGCTCTTATCACTTTCATATACCAAACAACTCACATGTAACGCCGTATTATATCTTTTAAGGCTTGTTTGGCATGGATCCCATATTCAGATAAATCCAATTTATACTGGATTTAGCAATCCACCTGAACAAACAATTCATCTCATTTGTTATTTTCATTCTTTAATTTTCCTATGTTAAAAATGAAAAATTATTTAATTACTGTCAGACAAACATGGGATTGGATTGGATTGGATTTGTCCCAACTATAATCCAAACATATAGTATTTATATACATCGTATCTTGTAGCTGTGCTGTTACAAACTTGAACAATACATATATAGATATATATGAGAATTGAGAAGCACATGGCTATGCTGTCATATACTTCCAACCTATTATTTTCTTATTAATCTTCCCCATATTCCTTAGGTGTTCCAATTAAATTATGCACCCACACCTCTAACCAATAAGAATCTTTACTATACATTTTATTTTTTTGATTTTTTTATATTTTATGGGTTAAATGATTAATATACACAAACTTTGGGACAACTTTCATTTTGTACATAAAACTTTCATTTTTTCCTCATAAAATACATAAATCTACAAGATTTCAATTTTTCCAAGATTTTAAATTTTCCCAAACGCAAGAACAATGCGTTTTTGGGCGATTCAAATACTTTATACTCAACGAGAATTTGAAGTATGTGTGAGAAGACTAGTGAAAACCCCTTTTATCTCAAGCGTGAATGACTTTAATTTGGGAAAGAAAGGTTTTGACATTTAACTAAAATTAAAGATAAAACAAATCTCTATAAAATAAAGTCGTCCCACTTAATATTGCGTGGATACAAACGTGTGAAAATTAAGATGGGATCCTATGTCTAATCTAATGTGTACCACCATGTTCAATTCTTAATTTATTACTATAATTTTTAATTAATTTTTTTATCAATGTTAATTTATTATAATAAAAAGATAATTAGCAAGGGTTCATTCATTCCATTAAAGATTATAATTATTTTTTATATTTATTTGAATTAATAATGAATTATTTTGATTAATTAATTCAAAGTTCGGATACATAATTTTTGTAAATTTTTATTTTTAGTGATAAATATTAATTAGAGTTCATTATATAATAATATTTTTATTTTTATACTCCCTCCGTCCACCAATTAAAGGCCTATATGAAAAAACACGGGTTTTAAGAAAAAGTGTATTTTTATTAGTTGAGTGGAGAAAGGGTCCCACTTTTTAAGGAAAAGTGTATTTTTATTAGTTGAGTGGAGAAAGGGTCCCACTTTTTTGTAAAGAATCTTTGACTTTTTTGATTAAATAATGAATAAAAACTTACCAAAAATAGGTAGGCCTTGTTTTTGTGGACGGACCAAAAAGACAAGTAGGCCTTAAATTGGTGGACGGAGGGAGTAATAAATAATTATAAAATAAAAAAATTAAGAATATGATTCTATGATACACACTAAATTGTGGAACAGAGAATCACATCCAAAATTAAATTAGCCATTGTCAGTTCAATTTGGTCGGACTTGTATTTCCCGAAGAAATTGAAAGTCTATAGGCAGAATAAAAGTCACTCCAAAATTCATATACATATTTTTTGGGAATCAGAATTCATGTATTTAAATGCATTTTTTTTTTTTTTGGTCGGAGAAAAGAGATTTCATTAATAAACCTTCAGGTCGAACCACAAGGTACCAGAGGTACCAAGTGTACAAAATCGAAAAATAACAAACATCGGATTGGGCGGAAAAGAAAGACCCAATCCACATGAAAACAATTTAAAAGCACAAACCTCTAACAGCCGAGAACCAACCTCGAAACTCTTGTTCCTGCATTGTTTGGTTCGAATACGAACGCCAAGCCCACAATCTCGCCTTAATCTCTGCCATCATTCTATCTTTGTTCCAACTTCCTTGATTGAAGATACAATTGTTTCGAGTCTTCCAAATGCTCCAAATCACACACATCCAAACAGCAAGGAAGAAGTCCACATCCTTATTACTCCCCAAATTCACGAAAGCATTGAAATGTGCTTTTGTTTTGGAATGAAAGGCTGCTTGGTTCCCAGTCCAACTCAGGATTTCTTTCCAAATTTCATCAGTTTTTTGGCAAAGAAAGAAGAGATGCTCAATGGTTTCTTCTTTCACCTGACAAAGGACGCAAAAATCAGTCGCCGAATGTGTCACCACTTGTCTCCTCCGAAGGTTGTCAACCGTTGCGATTCTTCCTTTAAGGACCTTCCAAACTGTGGCGATAACCTTGGCTGGAACTTTGGCTTTCCAGATCATGGCTATCTCCTTTTGAACTCCCCACAAATTCGACATTCTCCTATTTTTAAAGAGAGTCTCATATGCTGTCTTGACAGAGAAAACACCGCTACTGGCTGCCTTCCATCTCCAAGCATCCAAAGTACCTGCATTTAGTCGAATTTTACTGACACAAGACCTTAAGGTTCGAATTTGCTCCAGTTCTCTCTCCCTCAAGTTCCTATCCCACTCGAGTTTCCACTCCCAAGTTCCTTCAATCCATTCCCCCATATTGCCCACCAAACCCTCTTTATTGGAACTGAGACGGTAAAGTCTTGGGACCTGATCAACCAAAGAATTCTCCCCCACCCATCTGTGTGTCCAAAACCTCACCGAGTTCCCATCTCCTAACACTCGCTCAAGATTTTCCCTCACCCCTTTACCATTCACACCCCTGCTCAGTCCAACCACTTTCCTCCACCAAGCCGACTTAATCACTGTGTTTCCCTCAGCCCGAAAACCTTCTCCATCCCACTCCAATATTTAAATGCATTTAAGCCTACATTGATACTACAATATTGTTCTACATACAAAGTGATGAGTTCTGATAGAAACCGTTAGCTATATAGCGTAGGAACTAGAAATCAATCTGGTTCAAAAAAATATTTAGCAAATAGATGCATTTTAATCATTAAAATATGAATATTATATAAAGAGAAGAAGTGGTCTTGGATATAATCGGGTGTTTCGGACAATCGGGTTGCATCCTCACTTAGACCCTGACCCGAACCATATAAATAACACTATTATGAGTGTAGGTCGATCCGGTTGTACGGTACACCTAATTGTACCCAAGTTTTTGTGTAAAGACAATGCTATAGATTTTTTGTGGTAAAATAAATACTTATATCTACTGCTTTTAAAAAACTGCTTGTATATACTGCTTTAATCTTTAAAAATTGGGAACTTGAAATTAAATATTTAAAAAGTTCGAAATTTGAACATTAAAGTATCCTAAATTAAGAAAGTTTAAAATTTGAACATGAATGAAAGGGCTTCTTGGGACAACCCTTTCACTGATATTATATTAATATAAAAAGTGACTACCGCATTTCTTATTTTGTGGATTTAATTATATATACTTGGCCACTTGAATTAATAAATATTTAAGAACTTAATCTCAAACAAATAAATAAAATAAATAAATGCTTAAGAATTTCGGTTATGAATAAGCGAGATGATGATGACTTCATTGGTTATAAGTCTTTTCAAATATTGCCTGTACCACTTGCTAACCATTACTGTTATTTTCGAGCAATGACTTGTATTACTCACTAACCACTACATATTTTTGCAATATAATGTAATAATTTATACGAATAATTACACGTAAATACATAAATTTAGTCAAAAAGTTCGTGTATTTTATTAATTTTTTTAAATACATATTAAAAATAAATTTTGATCAAAGTTAGTATATATTTACATGCAAACCCTAATTTGAATCCAGTAGTTAAAAATTATGTCCTTGAACATAAATATAAGTATAAGAAATTGATATAGGATAATCCTTTTGTACAATTGAAGTTCATGCATTTTTGTGTATATAATAATACATTATTATCTATATATAATCATGTACTCCCTCCATCCCATTATAAATGGCGGGTATACCACTTTGAGCCGTCCCATTATAAGTGGCGGGTTTCCAAAAAAGAAAGGAATTAGGCCTTTAATTAAATCCTAATTTAAGTCCAATTAAGAGCCCACTTTTTCTAACCCTAATTCTCGGCCTTTCATTTCTATCACAACTCTTCCTCTCTCTATTCGTCTCTCTCACTTCTCAGTCGACACCACCCTTCTACGAAGCCTAATTTTTTCTGATCCGTCGTGATGCCACCAATTGAAACTTCAAATCCTTCGAAGTTCTTGCTCAACGGTATTGAACCACCGCTTGAAACTTCAGATCCGTCAAGTTTCTTCGACCACAGTATAGAAATACCAATTGAAACCCCAAATCCTTCTCAGATCTTGCCCTATGGTCCTGATCCACCAATCGAAACTTCAGATCCTTCTAGGATCTTGCCCTACGGTCCTGATCCATCGCTTGAAACTTCAGATACTACCTTGGTCGGTGAATACGTCGAGGATTCAAAGGCCTTGGAGGAGACACAATATCTTAGCGAAAATGATGAATCAGTGACTCCTTTCGTTGAGGAGACAGAGGATGTGGAAGGGGCGGAGGTTTCATCGGCTGAGAAAGAGATTGAAGACTTCAGTGGAGGAGAGGAGGAAACGAGGTTGCTGAAGATGATTCGAATCTTGCTCCCTGCTTTTAAGAACAAACGGGGTGAGATCTTTCCTTAATTTTCTGAGTTGTAATTTTGCTTGGGTGCTCTAATTCATGCATGGAGACTTTGTTGGAGATTAGGGTTTTTTTGTCTTGAAATGATGAGACTATGCTCACTTGTTTAGTGTGGTCTGCTTTCATTGTTGATGCATTCGAAACTTGGGGAATTATGAACCCTTAAAGGGGATTGTAGTGATTTGTGGTATGCTGTTGTTTGTGCATTGTGAGATGAAGAAACATGTTTAGTGTGGTTGTAGTGTGTCTTTGACGGTGATTGTGTGTTCTAGTGCATTGTGTGTTATGTGATATGTGTTAGGTCCGGAGGGTCTCGAATAGGTGTATGGGGGGAAATACACCTATGAGCTATTTTTCTGAGTTAAAACGAAACTTTAAATACAAACTGACTCAACCTGTTTACTGAAAAGAGTTTTGTCAAAACAGGGTTGACGACTGATACTGAATACTCTTCAGTAAGAAGTTATCAGTTAAGTCACAAACTTTAACTGATACACGTAAGGCTTCAGTCGAGTTTGATAAACAGAGATATGTTATGAATCTTACTGACTATCAGAAGATAGATCAGTTCGACACAAACACTCAATTCGGTTGGTTGAAGAGAGGTTTGAAAACTTGCCAACTAAACCACAAAGAAGAAGTTCTTTGCAGTCAGTTTTACCTAGGCTTTGGATATACAATATTTGCCTAAGCTCTAAGAGAATGTATGTAATCAGCAGTGACTGATTTTTGACTTTGTGATTCTCTTTTTCAATTCAAACTTTGGGGAGGCTTGGTTTAGCTGAGTAACAAATTTGGCAGTGTTTCAGCTTATGTTGTTGAATCGGTGAAGATTTAAGCGATCCTCGAGCGCTATTTATTGGAGACGTCTTGAATAGATCCGTTGGCGGAGATGGACTTCAAGATTTCTTCCGTTAGAGAGTAATTTGAACTTGGGCTGAGGCTTCAATCTTCGAGGTTCCTTATTTGGTGAGAACGACTACTTTGAAGAGCAGGAGATGCGACATCTCTGGAAAAGTAATCACCGAAAATGAATAGCCTCTGCAGAGAAAGAAAGTTTCTGAGATCTCTGCATTTAATGCGGCTGTACTTCTGGAGTGTGTGGCTTCCATTGAACGTTGGAGGTTCAGTCCGATGAAGAATGTTTAACTGATACTTGACTTTAGCTAGTATCAGTCTGCTGAATCCATGTGGCACACATTAAGTAATCAGTCGAAACTGATCCTTCGACTGATAAGTCAAATATCAATGTTTGACTTTGCCTTACTCGTTACTTCAGTCGGCATCTTCAGTCTTCAGTCTTCAGTCCTTCGTTCTTCAGTCTTCAGTCTTCAAAACAACAACTAAACTAGAGAAAGAACTCTAACACTTGAGTTTGAAAAGTTCTAGTCTATTACAATTGAAACCTATTGATTTTGGTATCATCAAAATTAGGATTTGGATATTTCATTAAGTTCCCAACAATATGAACTATTTGTGAAATGGCATCTTTTTGTCTCTCCCATTCCAGTAATTGCATGTACAAATGTTATACAAAAAATCATTGCCCACACTATATCATCTACATTACAAAACACATGTTTCCAAAGCTTAAATGCATAAAAAAAGTGAATTTACGCGATCGTACTTCGGATTTTAATCGAAGCTGTCGTATTGGTCAACGTACAAATAAATTCATAACCTTGCCCAAGACAGGCGTAGTGCCTCCCAGAAATAGCTCCAACTGCCCAGGACGTAATAAAACTCCTAGTGGTACTACCTACTCGATCAACATCATGCCCAGAAGGTCAACAAATGTGACTCTCGATCTTTGGATTGCATCCAACCTACATGCTTCGTTAGACTTGATCATTGAGGTGCCTTCCATTTTCTCATCAGATTGGCTCCATTTTGCCCATTATAGCGTCCACGAGGCCCTGCCAAACAAGTGTCATCCCAGACATAAAAACAAGCAAAACATACACACAAAGACTCGATCTAGACCTAGACATAACAAAGAAAAAGAGCACAAAACTTGGGCTCGTCATTTATTCTTCTCAAATATGCAGAGAGATAACTGCATATTTACACAAAATGCATATAAAAAAAGGTCTTCTTCCTTCACTGCTGTAAAGATCCCTGATCTTCATCTCTTATGAATCATAGGGCATTCATAAGTGCTTGGATTTCAGTTGGTCTTCCATTTTCCATCATGTAAGTGAAGCAATCTTTCACCAAATTGAGAGGCACTTCCAAGTCTATTGGAAGTGTCTTCTGTCTTATTAAAGCTCCCTTGTGTATATGGGGATTTTGTAGCAATTATGCCTCCTTACCTTCATGATCTCCATGAAGCAGCCTTGTAGGCTAAGAAAAACCTTATTCAAGGTTATAGGTGATAGTTCTTCGAAAGAATTGATCACTGCATTCACAAGATCATCAACATTGCTGCATGCTTTCTCTATTTGTATGCTTTGTATACCTCTAAACCACCCCAAATCATTGGCATTAATTTCAGGTGAGTTGGGTGGTTGATGAACTAAATTGATATCGAACCCATCATTAGAGGCTGCAATTCTAAAATCTTGGTCAGAATCCTTAATGTGTGGACGTGCATTGTCCTGTTGAATAAATATCACTCTGTTCTGATTTTGTGGCCATTTTTGTTTAATGGCATGAAGAATCTGACATGAAATTAATAAATATTTTCAATACATACTTTAAAATCACAACTATGCAAATTCTGAAATTAAATGAATACATGTTCTACTCTAGGCAAACTAACTCAGCTGCATATATACATCTTATTTTTGCATTTCATGCACACAACATCAGCTATCCATACCTGATTGATCAAGAAATTTTTTATCACATCTTTTATGATTGACTTGATAGGCTTTGTTTCTAGAGTACATGCAATTCTATTCTTGGAATTCGTTTGCGTTGGTACTTGGTGTGTAAATGGAAATATACCAATTTTTTCATCAAATATGACTCTCCCATTCTCTTAAAAAAGTGGCCTGCACACTGCACACATGAACATGACCTTGGTTATGAATTTTTTGCTTTTACATGTGCTATGTGGCTCTGCCTCTCCAGGTGTGAGGTTGAATCTGTGAGATGTTTTTGTGATATAAACCACTTCTCATCTATGTTGACTGTGTTATTCATACTTTTGAACTTCAAAGTGTTCATGATTCTATCAAATTTGAGTGCCTCTAGTGTGAAAGTGAGCCTAAGTAGCTTGTTTGGTGCTGTGAGATTAGGCTTTATAGCTGATATGTGAGCTTTGATCAAGCCTTTATTCACCCATCTCCACACTGTGCTCTTACTGCATGAAATTCTATTTGCAAGCTTCCTGATTGTTGCTCTTTGAAGTAAATCCAAATTTGATATTACCTCCAAATCTATATGTACTCTCTTTCTCCTTGGGCAGTTTGGTTTCTGACTTTGTAGGTAGATAATCTCACCTTGTGATTGTTGTTTCTTTCTAGCTGCCCAAAACCTGGAAATTGTCATCTCACTGCTGCTGAATATGAAGAATGCCTCCTTCATTTTGCATTTCAATGAGTTTGCAAGAAGAATTTGAATGATACAAGCCATCATGATGTCCTTGAGATGCTCGACATACCAATTCCGGACTGGACTTTGATGATTCCCCATCGAGCTTGAAGTACTCCAAAGGCATGTTCGACATCCTTTCATACCGATTCTTGCATCTTCTTGAACCTCGCCTCCTTTGGATTGGTCGCCATCAGTGGACTCTTGATGAATCGTGGGATGCAACGACCTCCAAGATCCACAAATCGTGGGATACAACAGCCTCCATGATCACCGCGTGTAAATGCGCCAAGCCACGCCTTTGGGAAATTCTTTCATGCCCAATGCATACAATCAAGACTCCCGAGCATCACGGGAAATCCATGTCGCGCCTCGTGCATCTGAAGGTAGGATGTCGAAGATACTCGGCACCGTATTCCCGGATGACAGCTTTGCAGAATTTCTTTAGGCATAGACGCCCCGTCGTGTCAACAATTTTGAGATACTTGTCGAAAATATCCGCACTAACGCCAGTGGCTAATTGTCAGATATACACCGTGCATTTATGCAACGGCATGAGAGAGTCTCGGCCCGCAGCATCCACCCCATTCGGAAGTAACCATTAACACCTTGCACAGCATCGACGATGCACAAGAATAGCTGCTTGTGCATCCGAAAATGCCGCCAGAAAAATGTTGGCGCGTACGTCGGAATGTCGTTGAAGTAGTCTTGCATAAGACGTAGATGGGCCGCCTCATGATCACGATAAACGTACGACCTGTTACTAATAACACGTCGTGTCAGCTTCGATTGGGAGAAATATTGAGCAACCACTTTTTTATTCTCGACAATATCCATGATTTCTTGCGCAACCTTGTCGGATGAAGACGACGAAGTATCATCGAACCATTCGACCATTTTTTTGGAGGAGGTGAAAGAATTGAAGTAGAGAAAGAGAGAAAGATTGAAGGGGTAAATGAAATGGGAGAAATGGGAGGGGGGGTATTTACAAGAAGAAAAGGAAGGGAAAAAAAAATAGTCATGTGATCGTCTGAATAAAATCGGCTAAAAGTAGCCGTTATTTTTTAAAAAAAAATCAATTTTTTCTTTCCTTTTTTTAAAAAATATCCAGGCGTGCAATGCACGCGTATGGGGCAAGCATTCGGGCGATTTGGGTTGAAATCGAACCGTATTGAAAAAATTCGAACCCAAACCGCCCTTAAAAATTCAAACCAAACCAAACCGTTTTAGTTGCCAAAACTGAATCAAACCGAACCGCAAATTTTCGGTTCGATTTGGCATAAACCGTTTTATTTATTTTTTAAATCAAAAACCTATTAAGACAAAAATTGGCAGGGATAATTGAGAAGGAAAAATTTTCATCCATGCCATCTTGAAATTCCCTAGCCCAAGGAATTTCATCTATACCATCGTGAAATTGACAGTGACAAAAATTGGCAGTGATAATTGAGAAGGAAGGTTTAGGCAACACAAAGAAAGCAAATTCCCCAACCCTGAAATTCTTCCTTCTCAATTTTCACTTTCACCCAACTTTTGATTCTTGACCATGAAGATTTCGACGAGTTAACGAGTTAAGCAAATTCCCCAACCATGAAGGTTCAGGTGGCTGGGAGCCTGGGACATGGGGGCAACGTCGCGAGGCTCGGCACAGCGCAGCGGGCGGTGCCAGCAGGGGCCTCGGGCCGGCGGGCCGGCGAGTATAGGTGGGGAATGGCCGGATGAATGGCAGATGGGGTGGATGTGGCAGATAAGGGAATAAGAAACAGAAACCCCAAGTCTAAAATGCTGAAAATTGAAATTTGAATACAAAACTAAAACCCTAATGTTTAATAATTTAATAATTAATTATTTTTAAAATTTATAATTATTAAATTCGGGCTGGTTCGGTTTAACAACCGAGCCGTTTTTTTTCAAACCGAACCCAAACCAAAAATTGGCGGTTTAAAAATTTTTAAACTGAACCACACTGTTTTATCTATAAAAACCGAACCAAATCGCCTAATTTGGTTCGATTTGGTTCGGTTTGACGGTTTCGGTTTGGTTTTGCTCAGCCCTATGCACACGCCTTCCCATACGAAGAATGAGCCTTACTCGTTTAAACGAGTAAGGCTCGAGTCGCGGTGCCTCCATATCGGTCTTACTTGATGGGAAGCTTACTCGAGTAAGTCCCATCGATTACCGATGTAGGTGCTCTAAGAGATATACTTCATCCGTCCCATAAAAACATGCACAGTTTTTCTTTTTCGTCCGTCCCATAAAAATATGCATAGCCCATTTATAATAATAATTCTCACACTAAACATCACAATCAATATGGGACACTTTCTTCACTCACACGATATTTATTTTACAGGATTTCTTAAAACACATGCCGTCCCAAATTATGCATATTTTTAGGGGACGGAGTATATATATTCTCTTTCCTCCGAAAACCCCGTGTAAAATTAATTTGGTAAGTGACATTTTTTTTTGAAAAAATTGGTAGGTGACTTTAATTTGCATATATTCTCTCTCGTTAATTTGGGGTTTCTTGTGATATATGCTCAACCACTATTCCTAAATGTTCTTCAAATAAATCAGTAAAAATTAGCTCACATCAGATCGAAATGATTCATCAGATCACAAGCCTTATTCAGCAAAACTCATTGATTGGTATGACTTAATTGGTGTAAATAAAAATTGGAGTGCAGTAGTTCCTCATTCTTGCTTAGGGCTATGGCGGGAAACTTCAATCCCCTCTAACAACAAATTAAAATTAGATTTACATGATCTAAATCATAATATAATTAATATCTAAAGCTAAAGATCGATTTCATATATTAGTCTAGTGTGACTTAATTTTTAAAACTATCTATTCCTCCTAAAAACACCTTTGTAGAGTCAGCAGTAAAACTCCCAAGAATGGGCCTTGTTTTGTTATGATTATTATTATTATTAAAGAAAGCATGATGGTAAAGGGAGTGGTTTGTCTCTCATCCTCTCTACAGAGTAATTGATGCTTAATGATTGAAACACCTCACACAGTTGTATGTCCATAAACATAAACTGAATAATTAGCCAAAAACACCTCATAGTTTTGTGTCCACCAATTTAATAAGTGCATAGTAGCAACATGACATAGACACCCACATGCCCTCTCAATCAAAACACTGTGACAGCTTTCTAAATTAACCACTTTTTCTAAATTTCTTTTTGGCACCTCTCCTCTCACCATATATACATTTCCACCAGACCAAAATTCAAACAACATTTATCTCTCTCTATTTTTTGGGCAATAAATGGATGAAAATGAGGCCGCCGGCGAACTGCTGGAGGATTGCTGGTTCTTCGGCAACCTTCTTCAGACCAAATCCAATTCGAGAATGCTGAGAAGCTTCTCCGATCCCTGCTCCTCCTCCAATTTCCCGGCTAAATCGTACGAGGAGGCGTACGAGACCATCAACAAAGGAAAAACCAAGTCCCATAGAAAAACGGCGTCGTCCAAGAAGAGCAGCGGCGGCAGCTTAGTCCGTGCCCCCTCACTGCCCACAACCTTGGAGACTGATGATTTTCATGATGATGAAGAAGTGGAATTCTCCATGGGCAAATTGATCAGACAAGCTTCTCTCAACTACTCCGATACTCGCCCTCCAAGGCAAATTGCTTCTAAGGTATGTATATAGATGCATAGTTGAGATGAATTAAAATAAACTGTAATTCAGGATTTTCTTAATTGGAGTGAATTTGCAGAATTTGACGGCGAGCCCGAGCCTAACGCGGCAGAGATCGAGGTTGAAACCGGAGGCGGCGGAGGAGAGTTTGGAGATTGAAGAGTTGCAAGGTCGATTTAAGGATTTGGGATTGATCGATGTGGAGAAGAAAGATTTGATCGTGCAGGAGAGGAGGAGAATGGAGGAATACGAAGAGCGGAGGGCTCCGCCGCCGGTGCCGCGGTGGGGCGGGAAGAGAGCGCCGGAGGATATGAAGGCGCAGATCAAGTTCTGGGCCCGGGCGGTGGCGTCTAACGTGCGCCAGGAGTGTTGATGCGATCTGCAATAATAAGTCATCAAATCTTAACAACATACGTAGCCTTAGGATTCCAACTTTCCAATAATTTTGTCCTCCTCCTCACTTTGTTTCAAACAAATCATCATCATATTCATACTTCTCTCTCTAACATTGTGGCCAAAACACAACACAAGCATTCTTTTCAAGATTTTGTAAACCAAATACATTTTACATTTTTCTGTTTGTCGTTGAGATACACATGAATTTCTCGTAAATATGGATTTTATTGATTTCTAGATTACCAAGACTCATTTGGTTTGCTAATCTTCCAAAAATGAACCATTTTTAAAATTTGCTATTTAGAGTGGGGTGCATAATTGTCTTTGTAATCCACATTCCTACATTATTTGTCAAAATTGCAGCCACATGTCCGGTCATAAATGGATAATTTCTTACTAGAGTAAACAAAATAGGTTTACAATAAACTTAATTTTACACTTACTTGGCAAACAACTAATGTTTTCTAGTCAATATAAATCATGTTGCCTCAACTTGAGCAGTGAGGACAACACAATTCCTACAAATTATATAAAGGGGTCAACCATATTTTGTGTTTTTAACTTTAAGTGTTTTTTCAGAAAATTCTTAATTTTTTATTTTTATTCAAATCCCTATAATTTTAAGTGATTTTCAAAGAATGTCTCGTTATAAAAAATATGATGACGTTAAATGAGTCTCGTCGTTGGATTCTTAGGTGGAATATTTTTTCCACCTTATCTAATAGAACGGCATTGTTCCACTTAAGAATTCAATGAAGTAACTTATCATTTTGTTATCGAATTTTGTATAGCTAGATATTTTAAAAAAAATGCTGAAATTGAGGGTCTTTGAATACTATAAAATAGAAATCAATTTTTTTTTCTTGAAAAACACTAAAAGTTGAGATGCAAATCATGATTAACCCTCTTAAGAATACATGGTGGATTGTTGGCTTCACATATGATAGCGCAGCTATAATTAAAATACCGAAATTGGGCTTGTCAAATAAATTCAGGGCCCTGAGTTCAGTAGGATTTATTGGAGGAGTAGTGCTGAGATATTATAAGCCCAAAAATGTTGAACCCCTATCTCACTTGGAATGAAATTTTCTAGTTCATCAGAATTGATATTTCAATTTTATTGTATACTCCCTCCGTCCCAATAAAAGTGGCCACATTTTCTTTTTGGGTGTCCTATTAAAAGTGGCTACTTTTCTAAAAATGGCAAAAGTTTACTTTAATTAAGTCAACAATTACTCACTAATTTGGTCAACAATTGTAGGCCACTTTCTAAAAATTACTCACTAATTACTCACTAATTTGGTCAACAATTGTAGGCCACTTTCTAAAAATTACTCACTAATTTTGGTGGGTCACACTCAATTAAAACATAACAATCTCATTCTTAATTTCCGTGCCAAAAAAAAATGGCCACTTTTATTGGGACGGAGGGAGTAGATGACAAAATAATTACTTAGGAGATAGTATATAGTAAAGGAAAAATTGCACCTAAATACACAAACTTTGCCAAAAATTCATATTTGACGCGAAGTTAGGATTTTACATTTTAATACACTAACTTTCGTTGTTGTCCAAATTTGACACGACTTAATTCTTAAAAATTCAAAAAACAACCAATTTTTGTAAATAATTATACAAAGACCCACTTATGTTATAATTTGGGACATTTAAACCAAAACAAGATATTTTCTTATGATGTTTTCTTTTAAACCATTTTAGGCGCGGATCAAAGATTAAAAGAAAACATCATAGAAAATATCTTGTTTTGGTTTAAATGTCCCAAATTATAACATAAGTGGGTCTTTGTATAATTATTTACAAAAAGAGGTTATTTTTTGAATTTTTAAGAATTAAGTTGTGTCAAATTTGGACAACAACGAAAGTTAGTGTATTAAAATGTAAAATCCTAACTTCGCGTCAAATATGGATTTTTTGCAATGTTTGTGTATTTTCACGCAATTATCCCTATAATAAAATAAATAGTCTAGAAAAAACAAACGCCATATAGCCAAAACATATTTTGGCCAAGAAATTAATGTTGTCTTCTCTTTTGATATTTTCAAGCTTGTCTCAATTCTTTCAAAAAAATAAAAAAATCTTGACTGGATATGTTGCAGTAGTAGTGGTGACTGGTGTGCAACACCCAAAAATGATGCAATCTCAACAACGGCATCTCCTCCGCCTCTCCTCCGCCAACTTTCTCTTTCCCTCACCTCCACCACCGTTTACCCACCACCTCTATTTTCCCGGCAGACCTACCAACCCTTATCCTCTCTGCTCTGCCCACAACGCATGGGTTGCCCAACTCATCTCCTCCCAGCCACCGCCGGAGCTCCCCATCCAACTCCCTCCCTCCGTTTCTTCTCTTCTCTCCGCCTCCAATGACTCGTCTTTCCAAACCGCCGCCAGTTTTCTCATCACCGGAGCTTTCACTCTCTTTCTCTTCCGCACTCTCCGCCGCGGCGCCAAGCGCGCCAAAGAAAGAGTATATATTCGTTACTGCCACACTAGTCTTTCAATTGCGCTTTGATTGAATTTGAATTTGAACTCGCAATCTGCAATTGTGTATTTTTCATTGCGTGTTAGTGTAGATGTAAATAGATATTTGTAAATTGATGTGGCATCAGAGATTGAGATCGTCAGCGTTAGAGACATCGGCACTGAAAGTGAAAGGCAAGAAGAGGAAGCGGCCGCCATCGGCAGATGAGACGCTTCTTGGCGCCTTAATAGCCGCTGCATTTGGAATATTACTTTACAAATTCACCACCTCCGTTGAGTACACTCTCAACAACCAACCCCTCTCCCCCAATTACTCGGTACCCCTCTCTCCCTCTCTAAATCCTCTCACTATAAATATTCAATCGGTGGAGAGATTCTGTTTTTGAAATTTTGAATTTTTTTTCCCACGTAATTTGGTTTGATTTACGCACCATAATGCATATATAAAATATCAGAAAATTGATGATTTCACAATCATCATGTACACTAGAACTATAGATATATTTGAGCTTTCATTTGTATTGAGTTGTTATGTTTTGGTTTTTCAGGTGCGGCAGATCACCATTACCATTAGGTATATATTTTGCATATTTGGTTTTGGATATGTATATGTAGTGTATCCAAAATTGAGTATTTTGATGCAGGACAATAATAAACGGAATGTGCTACCTGGCTACGTTTGTTTTCGGGTTCAACTCTCTGGGGTTGTTCCTCTACTCAGGCCAGCTGGCCATGAACTCATTCGTTCGTGTGAGTGAGGACAATGCACATTTGAACTCCAAGGTGGAGTCGACTGAGGATCAAAGTTCAGACAACACACTACAAAAGTGATGGATTAAAGGAGGAGCTCCTGCTTCTCTGTTGTATATATTGTATACTTAAATATACCAAAACTTAATTACCACTCAGCATCTACTAGATACATAAAAAGTAAATTCAATTCATGAGTTTTGACAGCGTTAAGTGTCTCTGTTCTTGGTTTTCCTCGCATTTTTGTTGTGGATGTTGTGTTGAGGTTCGTGTATTTGATGAAAGAGATTGAACTCGATTTAATTCCTGAGTTGAGTTAGCTCATGTGCCACTTGATTTCTTTATATATATATAGAGTATATATATATATATAGAGTTTGATTTCTCTATTATTATTATTATCAATAATTTGTTATGCTATCCAATACAATGATAGATATATATATATATATATAACTTATATAAGCATGCAATTAAGCACGTATCATTCATTTGGGATAGTTAAAATATGAAATGTAATATGAAATTATTTGTCTTTTTGAGTTCCTCTGAAACCCTAGACGGCTAAGGTTTTAGGAGTGTAGTCTTCTCCTCTTTGGGAAGTCATCGTCCTCTTTTGATTCGGGAGCGGAGTTCTTGCCAGTTTTCAATTGGTGGGATGTAATATATTGTGATATCTCTCGATTTGGAGTCAAATAGGAATCGCATCCTATCAGATGAACCGTGGTATTATTTCCATAAAATCATGATTTTGACACAGATGGATATGACGAATATTGCATCCAACACAGTGTTTAACAAGATCACTCTATGGGCACAACTTATGGAGTTAATTTTGTATATTGTCAGACATGTGGGACTATAAATAGGACATGTGGTTGAGGTTGACAACGGTAGCGGCAGATTGTGCTTGGGACGATATGCCAGGGTTAAAGTAACACGATCTATCTATGATCCGCTTGTTCGTTGTGTGCCGATCTCAGCTGAAGGCCAAGAGGAGGCAAACATGGTTTTGGTTCTCTATGAATGATTGTCGGATCACTTTTGCTTCGCATGTGGGAAGCTTGGTCATTATATAAGAAACTGCGATTTAGATGAGGAGGCAAAAAAATACCTGGCGCTTGGAACATGGCTAAAGGCAAGACCGGGTGTGGACTATAGAAGACCACCACAACAACGACATTAGGCACAAGTCCCACGCCCGAGTTCCCATTTGGCACCAAGGGCAAACCCTAAAGGCCCAGAGATTTCTATTGACGATAGCTTGGCTCTAATCCCACGTGGATCATGGGAAGAAGTCACGGCGGATCCTAATGACGTTAATATTAGCAGAGAAGTTGGGGAGACTATAGATAGAGGGTTGGAGAATATGATTGAAGATATTTTGGGTAGTAAGGAGGATTTGGGGGGGGTGTTCGGAGATAAAAAGACCGGGGGCGAGGATTGTATTTGTGGGATTGTCCCCCAAAAAAAAAAAAAAATCACATCCGGAACCGACGAGGCATTACCATCTCTCCTGCAAAGTCTAATCTGAATCCGAAAGGCAAAGGGCGACTCATGAGCTAGCTAGTTTTGCTTTATATAGTTTCTCAGTTATAATGATATGGAAGTCGGATTTCTCGTCTTAGCTTTTCAATTTTGTACATTCAAATTTTCAGTAATATAGTTTTTCTTTAATTGGTTTTCAAAAAAAAAAAAATGTAATACGAAAATGTAACATAAAATCCCATATCCAATATATATAGGAGAGGGTTAAAATAAGTATAATTCTCAAGATATAAAATAAGAATCACATTGAGCCCTTAGATCATCAAGATCTACGGTTGATTCGTAACCTTGTTGGATGGATTTATGGTCCTGAATTCGAATCCCAAAGGTAGCAAAAATTTATTTTTTATAATTCAAACCTTTATACAGCGAATTATACATGTTTTATATAAAATTCATACATTGAAAATTGCTCTTATTTCTTATTTTAAGATGTATTCTCAAGGTAGCCCACCACTATATAGGGGAGGGTTATACAGAAAATTCCCCTTAGACTATAAAATAAGACTAATTTATGGCCATAGATCTACTGCTAATTAACGGTCTTGATTAAATTGTGGGAGATTGCATTAATTCGTAGTCTTCCCTCTTAAAATGTTGACTGATCTTCAATCAAAGGGCATAACCGAAATTGAAATTATGACTTTCCATATCTTCAACAATAGAGTTCCAATATATACGCCCATTTATTAAGGAAATAAATATATGTCATGATTTGACTATATTTTTTGCATTTTATTGTAATACATAAACCATTTCCCAAAAAATACACAAACAAATGAATGATTTATTTCTTCCCACGACTATTATTTTCTAAACAAAAAGGTTTAAAATTTATCAAATTTTGAAATTTATAAAATCAGTAAACATGATTTGTCACGGTCTATTTATTTTCATGTTCCTCCCAAGATTATTATATAATTCATACATTGTTAATGTAAAATTCATACAATATTGCATATTAGTTAATTCATAATCCAACCATTCATACATTGATAATGCAAAATTCGTACTGAGTTGCATTTTAGTTAATTCATAATCCAATAATTCATACATTGTTAATGCAAAATTCGTACGTAAGCTGAAGAACTGACTTTTTATTTTGGATAAATGTTCTTCAAAACTGTAGAAAGAATAAAAGAAATTTGATTAAATGTAATAAAATAAAATGCTACTAATAATTCATACATTGTAAATGCAAAATTCGTATCAAGTTGCAAACAAAAATCGTACAGAGTTGTTAGAAAATCTATTTAGTAATAATTCATACATCGTTAATGCAAAATTCGTACAAAGTTTCATTTTAGTTAATTCATAATCCAATAATTCATACAGTACTACTGTAAAATTCGTACAGAGTTGCATATTAGTTAATAAATATATTCATTTACTTTGCAATAATTCGTGCAAATGAGACACATCATTCATTTAAGGGGAATATAATTATGGAATGTTGAATATTTACTTAAACGTAATCCCTTCATTTAAGGGAAGATAATTATTAAAATTATGAAATGACTTTTCTGCCCTATAAGCTAATCTGGCGTTAATTAGATGATGTAATTACATTAAAATCTGTCCGTCCTTATTTGAAGATCTAATGGCCTGTAATTGTTCCTATTTTATAGACTAAAATTGGTTATTATTTTAGCCTATGTGTGTGTGTATATGTATGTATGGAGAAAAGTTCAACAAAGAATACTAAATATTTGGAGAATAGAGAATTTGTGAAACAAAAATGAACAGATCTATAGTTTTGATGAACAAATCAATGTACCGCATGAACAACATTTTGCCCTGGGTTCGAATCCTATTGGTGGCGAGTTTTTCTCCATTTTTACTAAATACGTCTATTCATTAGTTATGTTGATCTGTTTGTAAAATATATAGATTTGCTCATTTTCTCGAAAAAGATAATTCTATGTTGAACCCAAACTCTATATATATATATATAGGGAAGAGTTCAACAAGAACATAAATATTTGCAAAGTCTAGAGTCATAATCTCGTTCGTTAGATCGATCTTAATCAATGGCTGAGATTTAAAACTAATATAATTAATATAATAATTTTTGAAAATAAAATTGGTAAGATTATAGTATCCCTTAAATTACTCACTTCCCTCTCTCCTCTCTCCTCTCTCCTCTCTCATCTCTCTCTCTTCCGTCACTTTTTCCCACTTCCCTCTCTCCTCTCTCATCTCTCATCTCTCTCTCTCCCGTCCCTTTTTCCCTCTCTCTCTCGTCTCTCACACAGAACACACACACACACCGGCAGAACACACACACACACACAGAACACACACAAAAGGTGGCGCTGCCTCCTTCCTCGGCGCCGCCCAAGTTCAGCCCACAAGTTCAGAGCCACCGCCGCCCTCAAGTTCAGCCACCACCGCCGCCTTCGAACGCCCCAAGTTCAGCCACCACCGCCGCCTTCGAACGCCCCAAGTTCAGCCCACAAGTTCAGAGCCACCGCCGCCCTCTAGTTCAGAGCCACCGCCGCCTTCGAACGCCCTCAAGTTCAGCCACCACCGCCGCCTTCGAACGCCCCAAGTTCAGCCACCACCGCCGCCTTCTGAACTCCGGCCGCCGCCCCCTTCTCCGTGCATTGAACATTTGCCGGAGAAGAGGAAGGGGGCGACAGATTTTGTAAATAATTTTATTGAACTTATACGTATAATTCTGTGAACTTTTGAATTTGTGGTATTGAACTTCTGAACTTGTGTTGAACTTGTCTTGAATGGTGTTGAAGTTTTCTGGTGTTTAATGGGGGAAAATCGTGAGAGAGAAAGAGGTAGATGGGAGAGTAGGATTGAACTTGCAGATATAGTTTTATGAACTTGCAAATACAGTTTTACGAACTTTCAGATATAGTTTCATGAACTTAATTATGTATTTTGATTTTAAGAGAGAGAGAGGAGAGAGGGGACGAGAGAGAGAGAGAGAGAGAGAGAGAGAGGAGAGAGGTGAGGGGTGACGGGAGATAGAGAGAGAAGAGAGGAGAGAGGAGAGAGAAGGGAGTAAATTAAGGGATATTATGAATCTTACCAATTTTAATTATATTAACTTCTAATCTTAGCCTTTGATCAAGATTGATCTGACGAACCAGATTGCGACTCCATTCTTCATCTAATATTGTGTTTCCATAGAATGCAACCCTATATATATATATATATGGTGCGGTTATAGTGAGAACCACAATTATCGTGAGAACATAAGAACCAATAAAATTAATGCATCTGCTATACAAATTAATGCATCCGCTATTAAATTTAATGCATCCGAAAAAAGTAATTTTTTTGCTCCCTTCAGGATTCGAACCCAGCACCTGCATCCATCCACCAAGATGATGCATCCACCGTAGATCTTGATGATCGAATGGCTTAAAATGGTTCTCCGTTCTTATTTTATTAGTGGTTCTTATTTGAACCTCTCCCTATATATATATATATATATATATATATATATATATATATATATAAATAGGGTTTCGTTCAATGAAGAGCACGAACACGCCCATGTTCATCAAATTATATTGAACATATAAGTCATTTCGTTAAACATTCATCAAATTATACTTAATTTTTGGGGGTTCTGGGGTTTGACCCCCCTATATGTTCAACAAAAAAATCCGTTGAATATGGCTTGAATAAATGTTGACCGTTAGATTAGATAAGATCAACGGTTGAGATTTATTCTCTGTTCTTTGAATATTTAGTGTTCTCCATTGAGCGTCCACCTATATATATACATATAGGGGGCCGCTCCAATGAGACCCCCTAATTTTAGTGAGATCTAGGGCACGATCTGGTGCGTTTATTTTATCAATCCTATGGCTGATATTGTATCTGGAGGGTGATTTTTTTTTTTTGCAGGGTTCGAATCCTGGAGGGAGCAAAATATTTTTAATTTTGTTATTCATCAGTATATACTGCATTGTTCGTCAGTATATACGGCCATGTTCATCAGTATATACATTTTGTTCATTAGATATATGTTTTGTTCATTAGTATTATATGTCTTATTCATTGTACTTATGTTACACGAAAAATAGGGGGTCTCACTGGAGCGCGTCCCTATATATATATATATATATATATATATATATATATATATATATAGAAGGACTACCGTGAAAACACTTCTTAAAATAAAAATAAAAACGTTTTTCAATGTACGAATTTTATGTAGAACACGAACGAATTCATCCAACAGGGTTACGAATTGTGAAAAATAAATTTTTGCTACCTTTGGGATTCGAACTCAGGACCACGAATTCATCCAACTGGGTTACGAATCAACCGTAGATCTTGATGATCTAAGGGCTGAAAATTGTTTATAATTTATAATTTATATTTTATATTTTATATTTTAAGAAGTGTTTTTATTTTAGCCCTCCCTTATATATATATATGTATATATATATATATGTGTGTGTGTGTGTGTATGTGTGTGTGTGTGTGTGTGTGTGGATGAGATCTTGTAGTATTCAATCCCCAACAAAATCAATTTCTCGCAAACTCGCGAGATTCCACGCGGATCCAGGCGTGTCGACCCAATTAAATATATACTCTCTTCGTCCACGATAAGCGTGGTGTGGATGTGAGGGCACAAGATTTAAGAAAATATTGGAGGATAAAAAATATTGGGGGATGTGTATAAAGTGGAGAAAATGTCCCATCAAAGTTGATTTATTAGGTAATTAATAAATGGTTTGTGAAATGAGATTTTTGTAAATATTTTGTGTGAATGAGATAAAAATATAAATGTATATGTTCGAAAATGGAAATACCACATTTATTATGGACGAAAGAAAATGAAAAAAAAATCACACTTATCGTGGACGGACGAAAATGAGAAAAAGATACACGAAAAGAATATAATTTTTAGATACAAAAAAAGCATAATTGTAAAAGAACAAATCAATCATTAAACCCCACGCCAACACGTCACCACAATAAATAAATAAAAAATATAAAAATTACAGCAACTGTTCACCCTCTCTCGTCTATCTCCCTCGCGTTTTTTGAGAGATTCCTCATTCAATGTTTCTTCTCCGACATTTCTTCTTCAATTCTTCAAATATTATCGCCATTTTCTTCTTCTTTTTTTAACAGTTTCTTCTTAGCTAAAAGATGCAACCTAAAGTATCCGTGAGAAATAACTCGAGTCGTCGTAATTAAGTTTTTAATTGACGTTCAATTTTTTTTATTTTTTATTTATTCATGCATATAAATTTTTATTTATTATAATAACATGAAATCGCTTTAAGAAAAAACATCAAATCAACTTATTTATCACATTGAAAAACCCTAATTTTATTAGTAGATTTCAAGCTTTTGCGATGCAATTGTTACTTTTTATTAACTACAAGAAAAAGTAGTTTTAGTGACGGTAAAAACCGTGGTTAAAAGTGCAAATACTCTCACTAATAATTATTAGTGACGGAAATTTGCCCGTCATGGCCTCTCGTTACTGCCTCTCTAGTTAGAGGTCAATAATGACGAGATATCATCCCGTCACTAATAAGTATTTAGTGAGAGTAATTTCACCGTCACTAATAAGTATTTAGTGAGAGTAAATTTACCGTCACTAAAACATTTATACTGTCATTAATATATTATCGTACAAGTTTCAAGACTACACTTTCATGCTCTTTTTTTCTTGCATCGTGTCTGTATATATGCGAATTTATAACAAACATGATGTTGGATATACAAAACATAAATTTTATTATTCAATTTGATTTTGCAGCTTGCAATTAGCTGAAATGTACAAAACTGGATGTTGGATATACAAAAGTGAACTTGAAAGATATCACTTGTCAAGAATATAAATAGATTCCAATCAACTACACATTTATTAAGCCTACATATTAGCCAGCAGAATGAAGATCTCTATCTCAACTTCGTTTTTTCTTTTCCTGTTTCCCAAACTTCGATCAAGGTTTCAACGACATAAATGGATAGCAGAAAAGTAAAACCTGCAAAACAGAGTTAAGTTTTCTAAGAGTCTATTCGAATGTATAAGACAATTGCTTCTCAGTTTTCTAATATCATACAAAGAGAAGTTAACCAAAATTGAAAACAAATATGATCTAATTAAAGAGAAAATGCAATAGAAAGAAAGAAAGAAACCTGTCTAAGAGTTACTCTGTTACACTTGGATGGCAAATGAAGAAATTTATTCTGCGAAAAGAGAATTTAAGTTAATAATTAACTAGACAAAAGCAAAGAACTGAGAGAACTATTGGCTTTCACAAGAATATATTAAGAATCAACAAGTTATACCAGCAAAAATGTGGGCTTTATTCTGATGGTAAACCACTTCTCTCCCATTGATCGAACCTTTCTTCAAGTCTATCCACTCGTTTCCTAAGCAGACGATTTTCTTCATCTTTTGCAGAAAGTTTTTCCTCGAGTTCCTTGGTGTAAGAAGATTTCCAGTCGTGAAATGTTTTCCGTTTCACACCACCTCCATAACCATAAACAATTCCATGCTGTTGTGGCCCGAAACATTTTTCAGCAAGTTCAAGGTTACTGAGAGATGGATTAGATTGAATTGTTTCAACAATTTCATCCTGATAAAGTTATAAAATTTGAAGTTAGTGTGATGAAGAATGTGCCCTGTTTCTGTTGATTTATTCACACAATAATAAAATCAAAATACAAGAAAATGATACTCACATATTTGTCCTTCTCCTTTGTCCCCTTAAATTTTCCATTTTTGCTCCGAGTCTCGAAGAAAATTACTCCCAAATCAGGCATTTCAGAATTTTTACCTCCCTATATTTTGTTCAAGAAAAGAACAACAAAAAATTATGTCAAGTTGTGATGTAAAAGAAAAATACGTATGCAACTTTACTACCTTGTCATAAATGATATCTCTATGTGGTCTGCTCCCAGTAAGATGAGGCATAAACAAATCAGATTTTGATCGATTCTTAGAATTTCGCTCACTGATATCCTACATATGCAAACTTACAATTAAAAATAAAAATTGACATAGTTTGCATATATTTAAAATACATTATACCTGAAACTCTTTAGTTAGAAACTTGTTAGTTACGAGCCATTCCCAATCTTTATCATTCATCCCACGTGGAACCTTTTTTAAAGCATTGATCTTGTTTTTGTAAGGTTTCACGTGATCTGCATACAACTTTGATCTCCAAGCTCCCCACAAAACACTCATATGCTCCAACGTATGCTCACGATATAACTCAATATTTGGATTTGAGAAACATTCCTGCATTTGTTTTCAATCAAATGTATTCCAAAGCATAAGATATAAAATAAGATGAAGCTTCACTTTCACATGTCTTGCCATCAGAAAATTAAGAAAATACCTTAACAGCCTCCCACATATGTTGTTTTTCTGCATTTCCGATCTCCTTCCATGATTGCACTCTCACGGGGCAAATGTTGCTGTCACGCACAATTTTCCCAAGATGTCTTGACCAAGCCTCATGATTTTTATTGACTGGACGATTATTAAAGAATATAACTTCTAGCTTTTCACCACTTCTCAAAGATGCAACTTTTCTATTCTTGTTCCCTCCTCTAACTTTTTTTTCCTTTTGAGGGGATGGATCTATATATTAAATTAAAAGATTTGATTAATATTCAAAATTACTCATGAGTTTTAATTATAATTACTTACTCTCAACAGTTCTGTCTGACACAACAAACACTGGTTCACCATATTTGCCATCTTCATTCATAGGAGAATATTTCGCGACCACATAATGACCAACTGCTTTTGAGGGCAATTGAAACTCCTACAGAAATAAATGTAAGAGTTAACATCGAATAAAACAAATATCATGATACAAGAATTAACAAGACTTATTCTACATAAACACATGATGCACTTACCTTATTGTTCCTAGAATGACCAATAAGCTCAAGATCTTTCTGTGCATCAAAGCTTTTAGAAATGGTAATGAACAAGTCCACCATGCTTTCATCTTCAATCCCTCCAACAATAGTCCCAGTTACCTTGACCTTTTTATTTGCCTTGAGATCACCCACTATTTTAACATTTGTTACTCTAAGATTTGACGAGACTTGCGAACCTATAAAAGAATAAGATCACCAAATGAATATAATCAAATCCAACAAGAACTAATACACAATGGAAGACAAAAGGCAATAAATATACCAAGCATTGGATTGTCTTGTGGCAGCTTGAAACTTAATGGCGCAACAGTAGGATCCTCATATATATGAACATTGATGCAAGGAACATCCTCATGTCGTATCAGCATAGCCAAAACATCTCTATCACTCTTTAAGGGTCTAGCATCTCCATCACTGATTTTGATACCAACAGAATATATATCAATGAACTTCTTACAGATGCTCAAGATATCCAAGAATGAACTATCTTCATTGAAACCATTTTCATGGAATTCACAATCTTTATAATGCACAATCAGAGAGTGTGATGTGTTGTCTCCTTTCAAGAACAAAAAGGAATAAAGTTAGGCCAACAAAAACACACTGCACAATCAGCACTTTTAAGCTCAAATAATTTCAGAAAAATCATTCTCCAAAATATAAACACATAATTATCTTACTGTTCATTGAATAATTGAATGTGGCCTCAGGTTCTTGCTCTGTTCTGCCTTGAGAAATTGATGGAGTTGTTAACTTGTTATTTCCTAAAAGAGCAAACAAATATCATATTTACTTTCGGCAACTCAGAAACATTATTGAAGAAACTAATGTACCCTTACCAGCATATTTTTTTCCATGTTCATGCAATTTCTTTGACAAACGAGGTGTTGTAAATCTTCTATTTTTGTGGCTCATTCCTTTGTTAAATGGTGCATTCATAGCTTGACCTGACAATTCGTGTTAAAAAACAATCATGTAAGATAATTAGCAACATCAGAATAATGTTCAAAAGAAAATCATCACTAGCAAGGCCAAATGCTATATGATCTTTGGGAGTGACTAAACGGTTGGAAACCATCACTAGCAAGGCCAAGTCTTACGTTGCGAGGCTCTGAAGAAAATTCCTTGTGAGTTTCATCGAAAGATTTCCATGCTAATGAATCTGCCGGATGTCTCAATACTCCATCATCCACCCTTGATTCATGATGCCATCTCATATCTGAAGCAGTCTTTCTAGACATGAATAACCTTTGAAGTCTGGGCTTTAAAGGAAAGTACCGCATTGTCTTTGTTGATACTTTTTTTCCATTCTTTTGAATTTTAGTTTCCCCACTACGACAATCTTCTTTCCATCTTGAAACACCACAAATGCTGCACACATCAAACTGTTTTGCATCTTTCCAGTACAACATACAATTATTAACACAAACATCTATTTTTTCATAACTAAGCCCTAGATCTCTAATTATCTTCTTTGAATCATAATAGGTTTCGGGCAAAGTTGAACCAGTTGGGAGTATTTCTTTCAACATTTTCAGCAACATATCAAATGATTCATTACTCCATCGACCAATGCTCTTGATATGTAACAACTTCACAAGGGCTGACAATTTCGATGTCTCACAGCCTGGATAAGTTGGTTGATTAACATCTTTTAATAACCGATAAAATGCATCCGCGTCCTCATTTGGTTTATCCTCCTGCTCAGTTCGACTTGAAGAACCAGTTTCCTTTCCACTCTCATCAAAACCATAATAATGAGGGTAAAAATCTTGTAATACTTCATTAATCTCCTCTTCAGATTCATTCTCATCTACTTCTTCATCACTAGATTCAGTTTCACCACGTCTTTCACCATGATGATACCAGAATATATAATTTGGCATGATCCCATACACGTTCAGATGCATTGCAACCACTTCTCTAGATCCTTTATCAGTATTATTACATTTCACACATGGACACCGTATTTCACACACTTCACCCATCTTTGAAAAAGCATAGTCCAAAAATTCGACCACGCCAGCTTTATATTTTTCATTCAATCGATCATTCACAAAATTCATCCATTTCTTGCTAGGTGCCATCTAAACGATTATTAAAATAAGGAAATCGATTAGAATTTCTTGCTAGGTGTCAATTTCTATGCATCCTAATAATAGAGATAGAACTACCAACATCACCAACCAAATGGAAGACTACAATCACATAAAGTACGAGGAAATATATATTCACATAAAGTACGAGCAATGATGGAGAAGCATACCTGTCTCAAGAGGAAATTATTGCAGCTTTTTTCCCGAAACTTTAAATGCTTCTACCTTTGGTATCTTTGAATCCTTAAGCTACAAATATAAAGGAGAAAAAAAAACAGTTTTAAGATAAACACCGTGAATTCAGAAAAAGAGAATTGCATTAGAGCGAATCTAATGCACTATTGCTTATAAAATAGCACTCAAATGTAAGAACTTCAAGATAAACAAAAACTGCATCTACAGAAAATATGCAGAGCAATGTCGGATTTTACACACTTGTATCATTATGATGAGATTTATCTATGCTTGGGGCTGGACTGCGACGAAATTTATCTATGCTTCTTCTTCCGTTAAACAGTGCTTCAAAGTCAAAAACAATTGCAGAAAAAATGAATAGCAGTTGGAGAAATCTATATATTTAAGAGAAATAGTCATTGTTCCAAATATATTGTGACAGAACCGTGAGAGAACAGTGAGATAAATACAGGGCAAAACTAAGTGCTGACTCCTAAAATGGAAGAATACGGTAACACCTACTGAGCAGAACACGGAAGGCCATTAATAAACAGATATTTCACAGGTGTATGAGTTGAACTATACCGGTGACAAAGAGCTTCTTTGTTCTAATATTGGTAGCCGGAATTGAAGCTGAAGAATCCTCAGAGGCTCCGGGATTCTCACCTGTAAAAGCACACAGTTATTTCCTTCACCTAGAAATTACTGCACTGGTTTAAGTAGATGCTCGATATCAAGAACTATGCTCCACAATAAAAAAAATAGCCAAGGTGTTCAAATTATCAGGTCCTTAGACACTACCCAGTTAACATTAAGCATAACAATTCATAAAGAGTTTTTTTAGGATATAAAAGTCTTTAATTAGTTGTGCATGAACATGTCAAAGTAAAGCAACTATTCTGCAAACTATAGATATATCTCTCCTCATATACATTCCAATAAAATCATATCAGCAGCAATGGACAAAAATATAGCAACAAGTAGCTTAATTCTAAATTTACATCTACTTCATATATTCCTTCATAGGGATGAGCTTAATCTCAGCTGCAACAAGAAGTCCTAGAGTACCCTGAGACCATGGGATAGCATAGAAAAGGGCAGAGTATTTACTACTCAAACACAAAATCCAGGATCACAAACCATCAATTTCGAATAATATCACAGAAAAGCAGGAACAATAGATCGGACTATAAACAAACAAGCAAATGCAGCAATTTCATATTGCTCCATCCCCTATTTTGCAACACGTAGAAAATTGGAAAGAAGAAGAAGAAGAAGAAGAAGAAGAAGAAGAAGAAGAAGAAGAAGAAGAAGAAGAATTCAATGCATAACTAAAAGTTACCTTGTTAGACAGCTCAACGACTAAAAGCCCAAGCTCTCAACTGATGTCTGAATCAATTTCAAATGAAATTGAACCTCAAGCCAAATCCTCGTATGAAATAGGTGAAATTGAAAATGGAGTGATAGAGGAAGGAACATAATCGAAGTAACTTCGGCTGATTTTGACATAAGAACTGAGAATTACCAGCCGGCGGAAGGTGGAGAAGCTGCATTTGCAGACATCGCAGCGAGAGGCTTCCTAGAAGGGAGGCGGTGAAGGAACCATATTTTGATATATGATTCACGTGCCCGTGACCCATTTCGGATATCAAACGAATACATACAAAAACCATGTGCCTAAAGCAAGAGGATGAAATCTTACTTGCAAATCCGGCAATGATCGACTCCAG
This sequence comes from Salvia miltiorrhiza, assembly GCF_028751815.1. Taxonomy (NCBI): domain Eukaryota; kingdom Viridiplantae; phylum Streptophyta; class Magnoliopsida; order Lamiales; family Lamiaceae; genus Salvia; species Salvia miltiorrhiza. The sequence goes on from NC_080388.1 coordinate 32,390,669, forward strand.
TGTTGATCTTCCAACTTGTTCCCACGGCAAGACTTGACGTTGGGTGGCAACGATCTTCAAGTCCTCTCCTTTTCCTGGGGAAACGGGCCGCCTCAGTTTCTGTGTTCTCATAGATTTCTCTCTATTTTACCTCACGTAATGTCACAAGTAAATTAGAATTAGGGCTGTACCTATTATTTATACTGGGCATTAAAACCCTAAATAATAAGCCCATCATCCAATTAAACTAAAACAAAGCCCAAAGGCTTAAGTGAGAAATAGATGGACGAACGCCCCATATGGAGTGAAGCCTTTATTGGGCCAAGCGGGGATCTACTAGCTTGAATAAAGTTTGGCCTCCCAGTGCTCGATTTTCCTATTCAGCCCAGAATAAAATCGAGACACAAGTATTAATTTATTCCACTAGAAAATTAATACTGAATTACCTCTTTATTCTTTAGGTGAGTCGGGGCTAGTATTAGACTTAATTAATCCCCGTGTTTAAGATATCCAATATCCATTAATTAATTAATTCCTCTGACGATCAATTAATTAATTAATTAGTCGTTTAATTATAAACGACATCTCGAGTGCTACCACTTAAACTTATTATCGTATCGGAACTAATTCCACCTGCAGGGTTTAATACGATAAACTTATTAAGTTCCTCGAGAGGATATTATCATCCTGTTATTAGCAGGACACGGATCCTTATTGCAATATAATCGCATGTCAAATAATAATTGCTATCACCCAAAGTATCGAGTATATTGAGCTTCAAGAGAACTCTCACCCATGATAAATCAAAGCAATAGTCAATATATTATTCACACCGATTAATCCAACTAAGGTTAAGACTATTTAAGTCGCCGAGATCTTGATTCTTAATTAGTCAGAATATAAGAATTCATCTCACTGTGATCCTGTTCAATACACGAAGGTACTAGCATAAATAAATAGCCAAGACAAACTATTTATCCATTTATGCTACAATCTAAACCAACAACTCGTCCATAGTTGCCTCGATTGTGAACTCAATTTATATCTCAACTTTTTCCAATTATATGATCTTCTGTGATCTACAACACACCATATAATCTATAGTATGAGATAAATTGGACTATAATAGGATTATGCAATAACAATATTTCAGATAGAAGAATCACAGTGAACTAAGGAATCAATGTATACAAGCATAAAGTCTTGCTTTCAGTATACAACCCTTCAATTCTCCCACTTATACTAAAGCAAACTTTTAGTATACAATGTGACTGAACTGATAATATCCTCTAGCTATTACAAAATCTCCCACTTATACTAAAGTTTAATTTAGTATAGGGAGGCCACGAACTCCAAGGCCTTCAACATGCTTGTTGAACACCGCACCAGGAAGACTCTTCGTGAAGGGATCAGCCAGATTATCAACTCCCGCAATATGCATCAAAGCTACATCACCATGCTTGACCAGAGACCGAATGTAATGATACTTGCCATCAATGTGTTTCATGGATTGATGACATCTTGAATCCTTGCTATTCGCAATAGCAGCCTCGTTATCACAATAAATTGTGATGCACTTCGGCAAACTAGGAATCACATCAATCTCAGTTAGGAAGTTCCTGAGCCATACAGCCTCTTTAGCAGCTTCACAAGCAGCTACATACTCGGCTTCCATGGTGGATAGTGAATTGCATTTCTGCTTTACACTTCTCCACACAATGGCTCCACCCCCAAACTTAAACACATAGCCAGTAGTAGACCGCCTCTTGTCCTTATCACCTTGATAATCGGCGTCCACATACCCTACCGGTGTCAGATCATCAGACTGGTAAACTAGCGCATACTCCTTAGTCCGTTTAAGGTACTTGAGTATGTGCTTTACAGCAGTCCAATGAGCTTGACCTGGATTCGCCTGATATCTTGCTGCAATGCCAACGGCAAAACAAATATCAGGCCTGGTACACTGCATTGCATACATGAGACTTCCCACAGCCGAGGCATAGGGAATTATCTTCATGCTCGCTATCTCCTCAGGCGTTGTGGGACACATTGCCTTAGATAGCGGAACGCCATGTCTGAAAGGTAGAAAACCTTTCTTGGCATTCTGCATGCTGAACCGCGCCAAAACAGTGTCAATGTAAGATGTTTGAGACAAACTCAACATTCTCTTAGATCGGTCACGACCAATCTTTATTCCGAGAATATATGCTGCCTCTCCCAAATCCTTCATTTGAAACTGTTGGGATAACCACTCCTTAATGCCAGACAATACATTCACATTATCGCTAATGAGAAGTATGTCGTCCGCATAGAGTATAAGGAATACCAGACTCCCATCGATACAGACCCTATAAACGCAACTATCGTTGACACACTGCTCAAAACCATAAGTTTTGACCACGTCATCGAAACGTTTGTTCCAGGATCGTGAAGCTTGTTTAAGCCCATAAATGGACTTCTTGAGCTTCCACACTAGATGCTCCTCACCTTCCTTGATGAACCCTTCTGGTTGTAGCATATAGATGTCTCTATCTTCCTCAAGATACCCATTCAAGAATGCGGTCTTGACATCCATTTGCCACACCTCTAGGTTCATATGGGCAGCCATGGCCAAGAGAGCTCGAATAGACTTAAGCATGGCTACTGGCGAAAAAGTTTCCTCATAATCGATACCAGGTCGTTGAGTATAACCCTTCGCCACTAGTCTCGCTTTGAAGGCCGTAACCTTCCCGTCTGGTCCTCTCTTGCGTTTGTATACCCATTTGCAGCCAATGGCCTCACGACCAACAGGTAGCAAACATTTCTCGTATACATCCATGGCAGTTATGGATTCATATTCAGAAACCATACATGCTTCCCATTCAAGAGCATCTGGATCTGCTAGTGCTTCTGAGTAAGTCCAGGGATCTTCTTCGACAAGCCCATCATCAACTGAATCCGTAGATTCATTGACAAACGCATATCGATTGGGCAGTTTGCCCTTTGATGCCCTCTCACTACGACGTGGCACTATTGCAGATTCAGTATCGACAGCTTGTGCGTTTTCTGATGAGACTTGGGGTACTACATCTTGCACAATTGGCTGAGTTGGTTGACTTGTCGTGCCAATGTCTTTGACCTCACCGAGGATGATTTCGCTCCTACTTTTGTGGTTATTTACATAGTCCTCTTCCAAGAATCTTGCGTTAGTGCTAATAACGACTTTTTGATCCTTAGGACAATAAAAATAACCACCTTTCGTTCCTCTAGGATATCCTATGAACAGCTTTACTTCAGTTCTAGGGCTCAACTTATCGGCATCCTTGTTCAGCACGTGTGCTGGACTGCCCCAAACCCGGATGTGGTTAAGAGAAGGCTTGCGCCCTGACCACAGCTCGGACGGGGTCTTTGCAACCGACTTAGAAGGCACTAAGTTTAGAATGTAACCAGCTGTTTCTAAGGCATATCCCCAGAATGAAATAGGTAAAGTAGCGAAACTCATCATCGAACGAACCATTTCTAGAAGAGTCCTATTTCTTCTCTCTGCTACACCATTCTGTTGGGGTGTACCCGGTGTAGTCAACTGAGATGTAATCCCAGATTCTAACAAGTATGCTCTAAACTCGTTACTGAGGTATTCGCCACCGCGGTCAGATCGCAATGACTTGATACTTTTACCATGTCGCTTTTCTACTTCCGCCTTAAATGTTTGAAACTTGTCAAAACATTCAGACTTGTAGCGCAACAAGTAAATGTATCCGTACCTTGAGTAATCGTCAATGAAAGTGACAAAATACTCGTACCCTCCACGAGCTTGAGTGGACATAGGTCCACATAAGTCAGAATGAACCAGTTCCAACACTTCTTTGGCCCTATACCCCTTGGCCTTGAAAGGCCGAGTCGTCATCTTTCCCTCTATGCAGGATTCGCAGACTGGGATTGGTTCTACTTGGAGAGACTCCAAGATACCATCGGAAACCAGTCTTTGGATCCTCCTTAGATTGATGTGACCCAATCTTAGGTGCCAAAGAAGAGTTTGGTTCTCCAGAGAAGAAGCCTTTCTCTTCTTTTGGTTTGTAGTCAAAGTATAAGCAGATGAAGAATAATCGAATGGACATGAAAAAGTATAAAGAGAATCAGCCGCACTTCTAAATAAAACTTGACCATCTTTGATGAATACTGCACTGTCTTCTAAAAGAACAGAATATCCATACTTTCGTAATTGAATAGTCGAAATCAAGTTTTTCCGAAAACCCGGAACATAGAGTACATCTCTCAAAACTAAAACATGTCCATCAATCAATAAATTCACATCTCCAATTGAAACAACAGGTAAGCTTGCTTCATTTCCCATGGAGAGTGCCAGCTCGCCTCCACTAAGCTCCCTTGTCCGCAGGAACCCCTGCAAGGTGTAACAAACATGGTCAGTTGCACCCGAGTCAACAACCCATTGATGGGAAGATCTCGAAACTGAATATGTTTCTGTTACAAGAGCAGTAGAAATACCTTGAGCTTTCTTCATCATGGGACAGTCAGACTTCCAATGTCCTACTTGTTGACACTTGAAGCATTTCCCTTTCCCCTTTGGCTTGCCAACGCCTCCGGTCGGGCCTAGCTTCTTCTTGCTCCCACCTTTTGCTTGGCCTTTCTTGCCATTGGGCCCTTTCTTCTTCCTACCTTTCGGTGGAAAACTGGGTCCTGTGGCAGTGGCCAAAGCCTGTGGACTCTTTCCCATGACCCCCTCGGCCGCAACCAACTCATTAAGCAGTTCATTTAGAGTGAACTTTTTCTTGCCCATTACGGCATTGAGTCGGAAGTTTTCGTAGGATTTGGGCAGAGTGTGGAGAACCATGTCTACTTTAGTAGCATCCTCGATTCCTCCACCGAGCACGTCCAGCTCATTGAAATGATTAATCATTCCAAGCACGTGCTCGCGCACAGACGATCCTTCCGTCATCTTTGAAGACATGAGTTTCCTCATGAGTTCAAAACGGACTGATCGGTCCGATTCCCCAAAGAGCTCCTCGAGGTTCCTCATAATTGCAGCCGCAGTCTCCAACGACTGATGTTGCAGCTGCAACGCAGAAGACATAGTGGTCATAATATAAGCTTTCGCCATATTATTCGCCCTATGCCACCGCTTATGGGCCTCCCTTTGCTCTTCGGAAGACCGAGTATGAAGGTTTGCGGGAGCGGGAGTAGTAAGCACAAACTTATACTCCTCCGCGTCTAGGACAAATCCCAGATTACGCTTCCATTCCGAAAAATTCGGACCGGTAAGCGGCTTAGCAGATAAAACATTCAAAAGCGGGGTAACAGTCATATCTGAAATATAAACAAACAAGCGCACATTAGAAAAACACGTTATTGCATAAAGATTCGTAGCAATAATATTGTAACCTTTTGATAAAACAATATTATTGAAACCTCCGTTAGCCCAATCGAATTACACGCAAGCCACGTTCGTGTGGACGTTTACGCGCTCTTCGTTTGACCAGACACCCAGTCTTTGGTCTCATTCCATTGTCAACTTATCCTTATGACAAAATGGGACCAATTAACGGACCTTAACTAGACCACGCAATTTCAAGAAGGGACTCCGTTGGGGAGTTGTACTTGAAATTAACGTCTAAGCAATGACCACAATTTAGTCAACTTTATGACTATCTTTTATTTTAACCCCTCCTAGAATAATCCATGAAAACTAACCCGTGCAAGCCACGTTCGTGTGGACGTTTACACAAGAAGCTCCCACTATTCTCAAGGTTAAAATAATTAATTTTTAATCCTTTCCAGAATAACTCGTAGAAATTAGTACATGCAAGTCACGATAGTGTGAACGTTTACATGCAAAACTCCCACTTATTCACAAGATTAAAATATTTTTAATTTAGAAGTTTAACCGACAAAAGCTGCAAATTAATAACGAGTGCAAGCCACGTTCGTGTGGACGTTTACACCAATTATTAATTTACTTTGTCTTAAACCAACTGTGGAGGTCTATATCAATTTTATTTAAAAAATTGAATTTTCCGCTTAGTCTTTTACTTCAAAAGGTTTACAGGTTAAATCACGTTGACACGGAAAACCTAAGCATGCATTTCTAGAACACATGTAATAAAACATGCTCGCTTGAAATTAAAACGTGCTTAGTGAAAACGTGATAGAACCTAGCATGATATTCTATGCGCATTTAAATTCACATAAAGCAAATAAAATCATGCTTAAAACACCTTAACGGTGATAAAAAAAACCACGGCATGCTAAGAACAATTAAGGAATTAAAATTCTTCGTGGCCCATCCGTGGAATCCCATTTCTAATCTATTACAATAAAACAATAGAAAAGAAATAAAAAAAAAAACTAAGCTGAATCGGGCCCAAAACGGACCCAAAACCGGGCCCAAAACTGATCCAGCAACAGCCTCGCGCAGGCCCTTCTTCTCGCAGCAAAGCAGCCCAGAAACGCAAGGCTTGGGCCCAAAACCACAGCCCAAAATGCGGTCAAAAACCCATCCGCCCATTTCAGCCAATCAGCGGCCCAAGCTAATGCCAGGCCCACATGTCTCCAGCCCTAGAACCTAGGGTTTCGCGCCGCCAAGAGTGACGCTGCACAGCTTCTCTGATCACCCACAAGCAATGACGCCGCCGCACGCCGCCTACGCCCTGGGAAGCCGCCGCCAGCGAGATCGGGGTGGAGATGGAGCGCGATTAAATCGCAGCTGCTCTCCCCTTACAACCGCGTCTGGACCAACTGCTCTCCTGCCGGCGACGTCGTCAGCCATCGCTACTGCTCCGGTGAGCCTCCACCCGACACCAGCGTTGCAGCGCCGCAACTTCCCTCTGTCGCCGCACCCTCCGTCTGCACGCTCTGGCAGTCGAGCCAGTAAGGAACGCCGGAGCGCCCCCAACCGCAGACGCCGTTGAGCAGATCTGGCAGCGGCTGAGATGCGATTCCAGACGGTATAGTGCGCGTCAGAAATGGCGATCCCCGCCAGAGGCGCGGCAGCGACAGCCTGAATCCGGTGCCGGGCTCCCGCTGGTCGCCCGGAAAGTTTGGATCGGCATCCGTTCTCCTTCGGGCAGAGGCTCGCCGGAATCTGGACAGATAGCTCCAGCAATCTTCGTTCTTCGTGCACAGTACCATTGTCCGTGTTGAATTTCCAGATTACAGATTACAACAGAAAACGAATACAATTCGAAAAACTAATCTAACCACGGATTTTCTCGTGGTGGAAAAAAAAATACAACGTCAAACCGACGTATCCCACGAATCAACAAGCCACGAAGAACATCAGCAGGAAAAACAAAAAAAACTTAATGGTTTTACTATTCGTTTATCCGACAGAGCCGAAATTCTGGAACCACGGCTCTGATACCAATTGAAGGAACCATATTTTGATATATGATTCACGTGCCCGTGACCCATTTCGGATATCAAACGAATACATACAAAAACCATGTGCCTAAAGCAAGAGGATGAAATCTTACTTGCAAATCCGGCAATGATCGACTCCAGTGTTGATCTTCCAACTTGTTCCCACGGCAAGACTTGACGTTGGGTGGCAACGATCTTCAAGTCCTCTCCTTTTCCTGGGGAAACGGGCCGCCTCAGTTTCTGTGTTCTCACAGATTTCTCTCTATTTTACCTCACGTAATGTCACAAGTAAATTAGAATTAGGGCTGTACCTATTATTTATACTGGGCATTAAAACCCTAAATAATAAGCCCATCATCCAATTAAACTAAAACAAAGCCCAAAGGCTTAAGTGAGAAATAGATGGACGAACGCCCCATATGGAGTGAAGCCTTTATTGGGCCAAGCGGGGATCTACTAGCTTGAATAAAGTTTGGCCTCCCAGTGCTCGATTTTCCTATTCAGCCCAGAATAAAATCGAGACACAAGTATTAATTTATTCCACTAGAAAATTAATACTGAATTACCTCTTTATTCTTTAGGTGAGTCGGGGCTAGTATTAGACTTAATTAATCCCCGTGTTTAAGATATCCAATATCCATTAATTAATTAATTCCTCTGACGATCAATTAATTAATTAATTAGTCGTTTAATTATAAACGACATCTCGAGTGCTACCACTTAAACTTATTATCGTATCGGAACTAATTCCACCTGCAGGGTTTAATACGATAAACTTATTAAGTTCCTCGAGAGGATATTATCATCCTGTTATTAGCAGGACACGGATCCTTATTGCAATATAATCGCATGTCAAATAATAATTGCTATCACCCAAAGTATCGAGTATATTGAGCTTCAAGAGAACTCTCACCCATGATAAATCAAAGCAATAGTCAATATATTATTCACACCGATTAATCCAACTAAGGTTAAGACTATTTAAGTCGCCGAGATCTTGATTCTTAATTAGTCAGAATATAAGAATTCATCTCACTGTGATCCTGTTCAATACACGAAGGTACTAGCATAAATAAATAGCCAAGACAAACTATTTATCCATTTATGCTACAATCTAAACCAACAACTCGTCCATAGTTGCCTCGATTGTGAACTCAATTTATATCTCAACTTTTTCCAATTATATGATCTTCTGTGATCTACAACACACCATATAATCTATAGTATGAGATAAATTGGACTATAATAGGATTATGCAATAACAATATTTCAGATAGAAGAATCACAGTGAACTAAGGAATCAATGTATACAAGCATAAAGTCTTGCTTTCAGTATACAACCCTTCAGGCGGCTCCACGGACATCTTCACCGCTGCAGCAACACTCTCCCTCTCTGCTCACTGGCGACTTCAAATTTGGATTTTATCAAATGGAATTTCACCCAAGTTTTCGTTTGATTGTAGTAGGGAGGGAGCAATAATTTCCGAGGCAGAGTAGAGATCTCGCACAATAATCTATTTGAGTACAATCTACTTGTTGGATTGAAATTCAATTGGTTGATCGTATGTGGAGAATTGAATTGGGGATGAAAAATTATGGAAAATTGGAGAATTCACTAGCTAGAGAGAGAGAGAGAGAGAGAAAAAAGAAGAGAAGAGAGAGAGAGAGAAAGTGACGCATGAGTGAGTTTGAGAGAATTTTTATTATTAATTAATCAATTCATATCTATTAATTAGAAATATGATTTTTCTCCCCCAAAAATAAAAAAGAAATATTAGTTTCCACTTTTAATGACGGTGGACTTGTTCCTTAGAAATAATTCTGACCTTTAATTAGAGAACTATTATTACTCTCACTAATAATTCTGACCTTTAATTAGAGAACTATAACTACTTTGTAGAGTTCTTTTTTTCTTTTATTTTGTAGAAGCAGATCACACAATTATGGATATGGGGTCCCCAAAATAGATAAAAGTGTAATGTCTTTCTCAAAATACTCGACAAGCATAAAATGGGGTAAATAATAAAGTAACTATTACTTTAATATACAAATTTGTGTTGGCACGAGGATGATTAATATAGCTTTCAAAATAAATTTTCTTTAAAAACGATACAGACAAAAAAACAAGAGATAATAGAGTCAAATGGCCCTATTCAACACACAACATCAAATTTTGTCCACCATTTAAAAAAACATAAATTTTGGCCATTTTTTATATATCATGACTATTCTACCCTTCTCTCTCTCCTCTCTCTTTCTCATCTTGGTTGCCGCTCTCTCCTCTCTCTTTCTCATCTCCCCCTCTTTCTCTCCAGCGGCGCCGAGCTTGAAGAATTCGTCGGAGCTCTCGCGGCTTGGGCAGACTTCGTCGGAGTAGAGGATGAGGCGGCGGCGGCGGTGGAGGAGATCCGGTCCTCTAAAATCGACGGCGTGGAGGAGGTCGGTCAGGTGGCGGAGGATGAGGCGGCGGCGAAGGCAGATCTGAACTGATAAGGCGGCGGTGGTGATAAGAAATATGGAAAAAGCATAATGTAAAGTGGAAGCCATTGAAGCTCAAGAAGGAAGGAACAGTGTATTTTCTCATAATTCAATAAAGGCCCAGATACAAAATATATATCACTCCTCGGAAGCTACTAGAACACTATAGCCTACTAACCCTAAAAGCACAAAAGTAATTGTACCATGCAAACAAACAAAACTAATAAAGTAAAGCTGAAAGTAACAACTAGACTTGAACTTTATCTAACAATTTTAGGTGCTCTCTCTTCTGCATAGGACTGCAGACTTTAACATCTTCATGTGGAGACTTACGTAGCTGAGTTGGCAAACAATCTGACGTGGAAATGAGATTGGTTGATGAGCAATCTTTAACACGCTCCCTCAATTCGATCGCAGCTAAAGAGCAGACGCCCAAGGCATTCTTTAAGCGCGAGAAGAATTGCAAACTAAGAGCCTTCGTGAGAATATCTGCACATTGATCTTGAGATGGAACATGCCGAAGATCAATTAAACCAGCTGCCACTTTATCTCTGACGAAGTGAATATCCAATTCTATGTGCTTACTCCGAGCATGCATAACAGGATTTGAAGCCAAAGAGATTGTACTCATGTTATCTACCCAAACCACAGGAGTTTTAACATTAATGGAAAGCTCACCAAGAAGAGAGCGTACCCAAGAAATTTCAGACACCACATGAGCTAAGCTCCTATACTCCGCCTCTGTACTTGATCTAGAAACCACAGCTTGTTTCTTAGAACTCCAAGAAATTATGTTTTTCCCAAGGTAAACACAATATCCTGTAGTAGATCTCCTATCATCAATATCAGCAGCCCAATCCGAATCACTAAATCCAGTGATAGCAAGAGAGGATCTGATGTCAAGAGAAGATCTTTGCAAATGTATTCCATGATCTTTTGAACCAGCTAGGTATCTAAGGATCCTCTTGACAGCTTTCCAATGAGAATCAAGAGGAGCAGACATGTATTGGCTAACCTTATTCACACAATAAGCAATCTCCGGTCTTGTAATGGTTGCATATTGAAGTGCGCCAACAGTACTCCTATATAGTTTGCCATCAACAGTGCTTCTGCCATCCCCCTTGGAAAGTTGACAAGAGGAAACCATTGGGGTAGGACAACCCTTAGCCTCGGACATCTGCAATTTCTGTAATAAAGCTTGAATATAACCTGCTTGACTCAAGTGCATACCCTGGGCAGTGTGTGTTATTTCAATGCCCAAAAAATGATGGACTTCTCCCAAATCTTTAAGAGAAAAGTGAGTGTGAAGCTGCTGGATAACATGATGAATATCAGAAGGCATAGAACCAGTGATAAGCATGTCGTCAACATAAATAAGAAGATATATAGTAGAAGAACCATGAGTCCTATAGAACAAGGAATTATCAGCTCTTGATTGAGAAAAACCAAGCTTGACAAGGACAGATTTGATGGTGATAAACCAAGATCGAGATGCTTGTTTTAAGCCATAAAGCGCCTTGTTTAACTTGCAAACCATAGGAACAGGACCAGTATTTGGAGGTTCAAAACCAGGAGGTGGCCGCATATATATCTCTTCTTGCAAGTCACCATTGAGAAAAGCATTATCAACATCCATATGGGTAACTGTCCAACCGAAATGAACAGCCAAAGAGAGAATGATTCTAATGGTAGCAGGCTTTACAACAGGACTGAATGTCTCGTTGAAATCAAAGCCAGGTTCTTGAGAAAAACCTTGAGCAACAAGACGAGCTTTGTAGTGAGAGATAGACCTGTCAGCATTCCTTTTGATCTTGAATACCTATTTACAACCGATGGCATGTTTGCCAGGAGGAAGAGGGCAGAAAAACCATGTACCTTTCTTAATTAAGGCATATATCTCAAGATTCATCGCCTTCATCCAAACAGCAACTTTCATAGCATCTGTGTGAGTTTTTGGCTCAACAAATAAATAATCAAAATCATCAGTAGCCTGAGAAGAGTAAACCTTAGGCTTATATATGCCAGCTTTAGAACGTGTAACCATAGGATGAGAAGCAGTAACAATAGGAGAAGGTTCATTATTAATAGTGTCACTCATATTAGATGGTACAGATGCAGGGGAGACAGGTGGTGTAGAACCAGAAGAAGAGGATGAAGATTGTGATTGTGGAGAAGGAGGTGGATGTGGAGATGGTGGTGGAGAGGGCTGTGGTGGTGGAAAATGTGGAGTAAGAACATGAGCAATGGTAGTAAAATGAGGAGTAGGAACAGGAGAAGATGAAGATTGAGTGGAGGAAGAAGTTTGATAAGGAAAGATATTCTCTTGAAAGAGAACATCTCGACTAATGACAAGTTTCCCAGATTGAAGAAGAACCTTATAGCCTTTGTGGTGAGTGCTATACCCTATAAAGGTGCCTGGGGAAGACCTGAACTGGAGTTTATGAGAGTTTGTTGGTCTGAGGTAAGGATAGCACAGGCAACCAAAAACTTTAAGAAGGGAATAGTCAGGTGGTTTTTGGAAAAGAAGCTGATATGGGGAAGAGAATTGGAGGAGAGGAGTCGGGGTTCGATTTATGAGAAAAACTGAGGAAGTGAAGGCATCATCCCAGAACTTTGTAGGCAAATTGGCTTGAGCTAAAAGGGATAAACCCATTTCAACAATATGTCTATGTTTCCTTTCGGCCAAGCCATTTTGTTGAGGTGTATAAGGACATGAGATGCGATGTAGAATCCCGGTATTTTGAAGGAAAGATGTTAATCCCTGATACTCACCACCCCAATCGGTTTGAATCATTTTTATTTTGGCAGAAAACTGAGTCTCAACCATGGTTTTGAAGCTTTGAAAAACAGGAAGGACATCAGATTTGTGTTTGAGCAGATAGAGCCAGGTGAACCTACTGTAATGATCTATGAAAGACACATAGTAGCTGAAACCATTTCTAGAATTAACAGGAGCAGGGCCCCATAGATCACTATGAATGAGTTCAAGTGGTTTAGTGTGTGAGCTGAGGGAATGAGTGTAGGGCAGTCTATGAATTTTAGAGACACAGCAAGGATGACAAAAAGTAGGTGATTTCATTGATGTGTAAGGAATATTACAACTGTTTAACACCTTCTTTACAATGTCAAAGGAGCAATGTCCTAACCTCCTATGCCAAACATCTAGACATGAATCAGAAGAAACATTACTATGACTAGAGACAGAAAGAACAGCAGGAACAGAAGCTTGGGGCTGAGCATCTGTGCTCTTGATTGAAAAGAAAACTTGATGAGGAAGAGTCTTATGAAGAGTGAACTGGTACAGACCATCTTTAAGTATGCCCTTGAGAAGAATGGCCTTGGTTACCTGATCCTTGACAAGACAATAAGTGGGATGAAATTCAAAAAAGGCATTATTATCATGAGCAAATTGAGAAATACTGAGGAGATTCTTAGTAATATGTGGAACATGCAGGAGATCTTTAAGAATAAAATGCTTAGGGAAAAGAGCAGATTTAAGAATGGAATTTCCAGTATGAGCAATATTAACAAACGAACCATCTCCCATTTGTAAATGCTTACCACCATGATATTCAGAAGCAGAATGCAAAGTATTATAGTCATGAGAGACATGATTTGTAGCTCCAGAGTCAGGGTACCAGGTCGAAGCACTTGCACTGTCAAAGTTAAAGTCTGAAACAGAAGATGAAGGGGGAAGTTGAGCCATATTTAAACCTGGTTGCTGAGGAAAATTTTGCTGAAAGTTGGGAGGAGGATAGATCTACTGTTGAGTGGATGGAGGCCTCATATTGTTGTTCCTTGAAGTTGGAACAAAATTTGGTTCAAAACGGTGCCAACATTTATCAGCAGTGTGGCCTGGAATTCCACAAACTTGGCATATAGGCTTGTTTCCACCATATCTGCCCCCAGATCTGCCTCCTCCTCTGTTATTTCCTCGGCCTCTACCACCAAAACCACCTCTGCTTGGATAAGAACTCCCTTGATATCCCTTTCCTCTGCCGTGATTTCCATTAGAATGACCATGTCCTTGAGATCCAGAAGAAGCAAAATGAGCAGAAGGTTGTGATCCTTCAGTGTTAACGACTTGAGGCTTTGCTGATTCAACGCGGCTCTCAAAACTAAGAAGAAGAGAGCTAACTTCACCAAGAGACCATGCCTCAGGTTTTGAGGTTATGGTGACCATAACAGAATCATAATCTGAACCAAGACCAGAGAGGATGTGCATAATTTGATCATCTTCGCTCACAAGATAACCAGCAGCTCCGAGTAGATCACAGCATGTCTTCACTTTGCTAAGATAATCTCTCATGGCCAAATTCTCCTTTTTGAGTGTTTGCAGCTGCAATTTGTACTGCATAACTTTGGCTTTGGACTGATTTGAAAAATTTTGGAGAAGAGAAAGCCAGATCTCTTTGCTAGTGCTTAAGCCAACGACCATAATCATGGTACTTTCACTGAGTGTGGACTGTAGCCAGGCTGAAAGGAGTTGATCCTGCCGGTTCCAAGCTTGATACTCGGGTAAAGTGGAGGAAAGTGGATCATCAGTAAGATATTTTTCAAGTCCAAGACCACGCACATTTGCCAAGACTTGCTGCTTCCAAATAAGAAAGTTAGAATCATTCAATTTGACTGAAATTTGGTTGTTTTGAGGAATAATGGGGATCTGTGTTTGTGTTGTTTCAGCCATGATGTAGACGTATCAGAAGGAACAAAACAAAGAGAGATAAAAAGGTGAGTATCAAGAGACAGGCCCTAATCGACCTGCTCTGATACCATGATAAGAAATATGGAAAAAGCATAATGTAAAGTGGAAGCCATTGAAGCTCAAGAAGGAAGGAACAGTGTATTTTCTCATAATTCAATAAAGGCCCAGATACAAAATATATATCACTCCTCGGAAGCTACTAGAACACTATAGCTTACTAACCCTAAAAGCACAAAAGTAATTGTACCATGCAAACAAACAAAACTAATAAAGTAAAGCTGAAAGTAACAACTAGACTTGAACTTTATCTAACAATTTTAGGTGCTCTCTCTTCTGCATAGGACTGCAGACTTTAACATCTTCATGTGGAGACTTACGTAGCTGAGTTGGCAAACAATCTGACGTGGAAATGAGATTGGTTGATGAGCAATCTTTAACAGGTGGATCTGATCTGATGAGGCGGCGACGGTGGATCTGATCTGATCGTTGCGCCGCCTCCTCCATCGACAGATCTGATCTTCGCCTCCTTCGATTTCAGCCATCGACAGATCTGATCTGATCAGATCTGATCTGTGCTGCACGTATGGCACTTATGGCACTAATAGTGCCATAAGTGCCATAAGTACTGCACACTTTCTCCTAGGATTTAGATATTCCATTTAGGGTTTAGATTATCCATTTGAGGTTTAGATGTTCCATTTAGGGTTTAAATTATCCATTTTGGATTTAGATGTTCCATTTAAGGTTTAAATGATGTTGTTTTTGTATTTGTGCATGCTGCACGTATGGCACTTATGGCACTATTAGTGCCATAAGTGCCATCGAAAATCCAAAATAAAATCAAGTAAAATAGTCATCTTGGCACTTATGCCACTATTAGTGCCATAAGTGCCAACGGAAATTCAAAATAAAATCAAAGTAAAATCTTAGCACTTATGGCACTATTAGTGCCATAAGTGCCTAACCCAACCCGGCACGCGACCCGCGTGCCTGATTCTACCCGGTCCGCCTCATTAAGGGTAAAAACGTCCAAATCAATAAAAATGACCAAAATTTGTATTTTTTCAATGTGTGGCCATAAATTGTGTTTTATGCTTCATTTTGGCTACTTCAAAATTTTACTCAAAAAACAATACATAATTTTTCTCGAATAAACATTACATTTACTTGGCAAACAACTAATGTTTTCTAGTCAATATTAATCTTGCTGGCTCAACTTGAGCAGTGAACACAACACAATTATATTACTACAAATGATAAGATGATTAACGAAATTTTTTGTGTCTCCAATTTTAGTGCTTTTGAAAACATTCTTAATTTTTGTTTTTCATTCAAAACCTCTTAATTTTAAGCGTTTTCAAATAATATCTCACTATACAAAATTTGACAACGAAACAAAGAGTCTCATTGTCGATTTCTTAGGTGGAACATATTTTCTTTCACCTCATTCAATTAAATGACACCGTTTCAACTAAGAATTCGATATGAAGTGACTCATTATTATAGCTAGATATTTTTCGAGAAATGCTGAAAATTGAGTGCTTTTTGATATAAAAAATTTAAAATATTTTCTGAAAAATGATAAAAGTTAGAGACGCAAATCATGAGCAATCCTCGTAAGAATATATGGCGCATTAATGGGCTCACATGATAGCGCAGTTACATCTAAAATATCAGATTTGGGCTTGTCAATGAAATTCAGGCCCATGAGTTCAGTAGGGTTTATAGACATATTGGAGAAGTAGCGCTAAGATTTTATAAGCCCTTAAAACGTTGAACCCTTATCTCAATTGGAATCAATTTTTGTAGTTGATGAGGAAATATTGATATTTCAATCTTATTGTATAGATGACAAAAATATTCTTCTATTTTGACGGTCCTAATAAAATACTCCCTCCGTCCCGCGAGTCTTGACACGTTTTCCTTTTTGGGCCGTCCCACGAATCTTGACACGTTTCCTTTTTGGGCAATAATTATTACATTCTCTCTCCTACTTTATCACATTTATTATATTCTCTCTCCTACTTTATCACTTTTATTAACTTCTCTCTCCTACTTTATCAATTTTATACTTTATTAATTACACACTTAAAACACTAATCTACAACTCCTTAATTCCCGTGCCGAACCCAAACGTGTCAAGACTCGCGGGACGGAGGGAGTAAATCTTATAGAAACAACCAACGACATATAACCAAATAATCGGCCACGTCATACGCGTCAATGACTATACAAATTCTTGGCGCCTTAAATAACAGCCGTTGCATTTAGAATATCACTTTACAAATTCACCACCTCCGTAGACTACACTCTTGACAACCAACCTCTCTCCCCCCAATATCTCTCTCCTTAGACTACTCTAAAATATGATTTTAAAAAATAATTCATATTTTCTCTATTATGCTTAAAATTATTATGGACAATATAAGAATAAAAATAAACTAAAATAAAAAATATTTAGGTCATGTGAGCGTTACTAATGGCCTAATGGGAGTAGAAATGAGATAAAGGTTGAGTTGCGTATTTGAATAAGAAAGAAATTAATATTTTAATTGAGGGGTGGACCGGGCGTAGCTAGGGGGGCTGAAGCCCCCTCCCAAATTTTAAGTTTTTTTTTTTAAATATATATAGATATATGTTTATATTATAAAAGAAATTTGTTTTACAAAAGTTGATTAACTTGTTATATTCTTCCATTTATAATTAATTTAAGGATAATTGTGTTATTTAAAACTATATAATCTATAAAAATATTATACATTATTATAACTATTATGCTTGTCTTTTAATAGAAAATGCCTAAAATGGATGGAATGCCCCAAAAAAATTTGTTTGCTATTATTATTATGCTTGTCTTTTATTATTATTGATTCTAGCTTGTAATTTATTGAAAATATATAATTTATGAAAATATTGTTCGTTATTATTGCTATGATGCTTGTCTATAAATAAAAAATGCCTAAAATGTATGAAATGACAAAAAAAAAAGTTTGTAATGTATTGAAATTAATTTGTAATATATTGAAAGTATATAGTATATGAAAATATTGTTCTTTATAATTACTATTATGCTCGTCTTTTAATAAAAAATGCGTTAAAAATACAGAATGTCCCAAATTTTTTTGTGATGTATTGAAACTAATTTGTTATATATTTAAATTATATAATCTATGAAAATGTTGTTCTTTATTATTACTATTATGCTCGTCTATTAATAAAATAATGCCTTAAATATACGGAATGTCCAAAAAAAATTTCTCGGGGACCCCCTCCCAGATTAATTCCTGGCTCCGCCGGGATTGGAAAAAGTCATTCATGTGATAGTTTTAAATTCTCTCACTATACACTAGAGCATAACTAGAAATATTCACACTCTTTCGAGTGTTTTGAGTGAAGAATGAAATTGTGTGCACACTCAAGAGATACGCGTCTCTAACCAATAATATAATTACTAATTATCCAAACATAGTTAAATTTATAAATATAAGATAAATGATCGAAATTAATTATGTACTCATATCAAATCCGATTAATTATCTGATCCCTTTTAAATTTATAATACAAGTTATTGCAATATCTCGTTTAAAATACTTGGATTCATTCAAAATGAAATGCTCAATTTAGATATTTCATTTATACAATGCTTTGAAATGTCTTATTCGTCTAGAATGAAATACCCGTATTTATCTAAAATGAAATTCGGTCTGAAATTTGACATATAGATAGATTTAATATTTATGTATAACTAAATGAATATTTGAGGATAAAATTTACAATTCTTTTTATTTTAATTTGAATAAAATTATAATAATCCGTTCGTCATTCTAACTGTCAGTCTGTTAGTACTCACCCCTTCCAAAAAATAAAAAATAAATAAATAAAAACTGTTAGTATTTACCGTTGAAATGCGTCAGCGTGAGTCATAAATAGGCACCTTTTCTCAAGTAATGCTCACAATTGCAGCGCGCGGGAATTCAGTTAGAGAGAGCAGAATCAAAATAGTGAAGAATCGAGTGAGGATAGATAGGGCTCTGCATTTCTCGGAAGATCGATCACCCATCTTTGATTTTCCAAATGTCTGATCCAGATGATACAATCACTACCGGAATCAGCGCCCTCAGTATCGCTGATGACGGCGCTGCTTCCAGCGACGGCGGCGGAGAAGAGACGAGGCTGTACATCCGCGCGCCGCACGGCTTGAGATTCCACGTCCACGCCAACTTGAATTCAACTGTTAGGGATTTCAAGAAAATCATTGGTGAGAAATGCGATATTCCACCCCGGCGGCAGCGTCTCATCCACAAAGGCCGCTTATTGAAAGACGATCAAACCCTAACGAACTACGGTACTCAATCATCTTCTTTCCTCTCTCTCTGTGTTTTCATGAAAATTGTATATTAATTTAGTTCTTGGACATAATTTTATATAAATCAGAAATCTATGTATGTATTGCGGATTTTTAGTGGTCCTTTCCCTGGCTTGAATGCATGGCGATTGTTTTGACTTCGTTTTACTTTTCTAAAGTGGATGGTGGTGTTATGGCGATAAAGAATTGTAGAGAGACTATTTTGAGAAATGGATTGATTGATCTGCTCTACTTGATACTCGGCTTTACATTTCTTGATCTGTACAAGCCTCTTAGTTTATTTTATGGTTTGTTGATATGAACAAAAGCTGATGGTGAAAATTATGAAGAATAATAGATTTTGAATGGATTTCTTGATCAGTAGGCCTCTTATTTTATGGTTTCTTGATCATTCCTCTCTATTAACCTATAATTAAGTTATTAGTTTCTTGAATATAGGAAATAGATTTTTGATCGTCTCTGTAGATGTATCAAGATATATCAGATTGTTTTCACCTCAGATGTGAAATTTCCAGTAGTCAAGTCCTTGGATAGAGAGGTGGAATCATTATAGCATTTCGTTTTGGAAGTCATTTGAAGTTGATTGCCTATGCATGTGAATATTTCTATGTGCATATCATAGCTTGCTCCAAATTTGTATAACCAGACCATTTCTATTGATAGGTGTTAAAGGCGATCATACTATCTACTTGATTCGATCTTCTGCAATTGCGACTGATGCATCAACATCAACAGATGATGGCTCCAATAGACCTCCATTTGGACCTTCATTCTTTCCTGAACTTGCAGAAATGCGCGACACAATCCTCAATAATCCCCTAATGCGTGCTTTGCTTAATCGTTACCTACCGCTGAGGCTCAGACTTAATGATCCTGCAACCCTCTATTGGTTAATGAACGGTGTACACTACCCTGAAATAGTGCCTGAGATGGTGCGCATGTGTGACCAGGTTTACTATTCACTGACACAAAATATGACCAATTCCCCTGCTCCAAACCCCTCGCCCTCTACTGCTACCCCTGCTCCAAACCTCTCGGCCTCTACTGCTAGTAAGTCTCAATTATCACACTTTCCTTTTTAAATCTTTTAATGTTCAAAATTCTTATCATCTTTTGTCAGATTTGTGTTTGTTGCTGGATTCTTTTAATTGTAATTTTGTGAGTGTTATATAGCTTGTTAAAATTCAATTTGCAGCTGGAAGCACGCGAAGGCTAGATTCTGTCGCATTTGGTGACCTTAATTTCGTTGAGCTTGAGCGGATGATGTACTATCTTACAGATCCTGAAACGTCTAATGAGATGATGGAAGTGCCAGAAATAGCCATAACTATAAGCAATATGTTATCCAATCCTCAATACCTGATTCGGGTTTGTCTGTTGTATTTTCCTTACTACTTTTGATACATGTTTCCTCAAAATATTATCAAACTTATCTGCCTCCTCCTATATGGTGCTTAGATGCTTGCCTTCAACCCAGAGCTAGAGGCTGTGCTTAATTCCAACCCTGAGATTAGAGATATGATGCAAAGTCCTGAGTTTATCGGTCGCTTCGCTACCCCTGCGATTGTGAATGTAAGATGTTAGACTTGGCTCACATTCTTTGCTTATCTATCTAATGCCTACTTTGATCCCATCTCAGGAACTGCTGGAATGTCACAGAAAGCTACTAGCTCTGGCGGCTGATGGAGGGACAGGTGACCACACTGCCCCTAGGGCATTGGAGACGCTGATGGATATGTGTCGTAGATTTAATGAATATCACACTAATAAAGCTGCAAGAGGAGATCATGGTTGCATCTCTATCTCATCATCATGATTTTGTCCATTATATTTAATTCAGTGCTTAATTGATACTTGATACTCATGCATCTACGCAGCTGAGCAGTATCTTCTTCAACTCTCCCAGTTAGAGGAAATGGGCTTCAACGATCGCCAACAAAACATCCAAGCACTGACTGCCACTGGAGGGATTCTTCAATCTGCAATCGAGCGCCTTCTAGCAAATGCTAATCCACCTTCATAGATTTAGTCTTACTACTCTGTTCACCATCCTTGCCTTGTACAAAATCTGATACTACAATGTTTCTACGCTACACTCATTCTGCATTTTGCATATAAATAGCGACCACTATTGCAATTCAATATCGACTTCAAATATTTACTGTGCAGCCTTGTTTTTTTTTTTTTTTTTGAGCAATGTGCAGCCTTGTTTTGATATCACCAAGGTTAGTTGCTTTCCTTGGAGGGAAAAAGCTTTTCGTAATAAATAAAAGGTAGGAGTACGATTTTTCTATCATACTCTATAAAACTATAAGTTTTGTAACCATTTTGTTGTAATTTGACATCAATATTCGTAATGGTCTCACATACTTTTTAACTTATTTAAAAGATTCTTATATGATGAAAATAAATATAAAAACTATCCCCCTATTTCACAAAGATATCCAAGTTTCAAAAAATTGATCAAATATAGAAATCTTCATCTCCATCAACTTTATTCCCTTTTGTCTTATCTTGTCTCTCTCTTTCACTTGTGCAACCTACCAAAACCATACTCACCATGCACAAATAATCAAAGTACACGGTTCTTCCCCTTTGAAACTTCTATCAAAATTGTGCTCACCATACACAAATACTCAAAGGTCCACGGTTCTTCGCCTTTCAAGAACAACCACCGGCAGCAAGTTCAAACATCCACAATGAATAGTGAAATTGAATCGGAGTGCGAGAAAGAGGGGGAACAACTACGACATCAGCCAATTCGTGAAATAATTCGAGAAGAAATGAACAATATCCGCCGTTGCCTCCGGTGAGAACAATGATATTTAATTTGGTACATGACCTAATCATGAATTGAAAATTAAGGTTTAGAATTCCACTAAATATTACTCTTATAATCCCCATATATTTATACACATTGCCATTAATGGAACCACCACTTTTTATTTTAATTGGTCCACCAATTACTGTTATCATTTTGTCTATCATTATTCTTTTTAATTTGTATAATAATATATTCAAATACATAATTAATTTTTATTAAAATTCTTGACGTCACCCCTTGAAAGATATTTGACGGCGTAGGACGAAATATTTTAGACTGTTAAGCATCGTGATGATATATAAAAGGGATTTGAAAAATGATAACAAACTACCCAGAGCGGTTTAAGTATGAAAAGACAATAATTGGTGTTGTCCTTATTTAAAGAAAAATATATATTTATATATTAGTGTAGGTGTTTTGGATAGGACAAAGATTGAGCCACTACATACAATCCTTTTGAAAATGATATCTCCAAGTCTCCCAAGTCCTCTCTCATGGGCCCACGTGGCCACTGGCCACCCTCACTTCTCCATTGCATTTTACGTGTGCATTATTATGAGGAAGTACGTAGCTTAGTTAGGCCGCGTTTGGTAGCTTGGTTTAAGGCGTATTAGTATAGGTATACTGGATTAAACGTGTGTTTGGTATCTGGGACACGCATCACGCCGAGCCCGGAAATGAGGCACGGCCCGGTCCAAAATCACTGTTTAATCACGCTTACACAACCGGCGCCCCCCCTCAGTTACCGTTTCCAAGGTTGAACAGTACTCTGGTTTTATTTTGGACTTGACTTAATTGCCCCTCTTGAAAATTAATTCAAAGCTCGAAATAAGGTCATTGCCCCTCCCATTTTCTTTTCCTTCTGTCTGCTGCGCGTCGTCTCTGCGATGAAGAAAGTCTTAGGTAATGTTCGAATTGGGAGGAATAAAATGATATCCCCATTGATTTGCCACTCTGATGCGTAAATTTTGTTTTTTTCGAAAATTTTCATCTGAATCCAGCTTGTGTGTAATTTCATCTGATATCCCCATAGATCTAGGGTTTCGCATATATGTTGGTTTTTAATTTCGATTTCGCAGTTTCCATCGAATTTGTTCTTCAATCGGCTTCCTGGGGTTTCAAATATCTATCTGTTTTCAAAAAGATATTCTTAGCGCAGAAGCGTGTTTTCGGACATCAATCTCTCAGCTGGGTTATATTCTTGAAACCTAGAAAACAAAAAGGGTATCTTTTTGTTGAATGTGAAAGGAAGATGAAGTGGAGGCCAAATGCAAGTTGTGGTAATTTTGTTGAATCTGGGAGGTTTTTTAGGACAGTTCTTGTGCCTCGTTCAGTCCACATAAGTAGCGCAATGGTGATGGGGTAGTTTTTTATTCCTACTGTGCTGAATGTTTGTGTGTTAAAATTGGAATTGGGAGGTGCCTTACGATCTTCTACCAAGAGCAACCATTCAGGCATTAAAACAAACAGTTGGTGGGTTAAGAAACATTGAAACCGAAGCTGTAGACTAATGAAAATGATGAGGGTATTTCTGTCATTACAAAATTATTTCGAGGATATAATGGGTAAGATATATTGTTATCTAATTTTAACATTGAGTACCAAACAGAAAACTGGTTAAACGCGGTAATTAATTTTACGAGTCAAACACACAATCAATACTAATTAATCTTTGTTTAACTAGCTTATCTAACTGGATCTAATCAATATTGCTATATCTAACCCAAGACACCAAACACTTCCTTAGAGTGTAACAATCAAGTTAAACCACACCTCAAAATTACGAGTATGGGATTCACACCTGTCACTAATAATTTAATTTAGGCTAAAATCTCACCTACGTAACCGTTAACTCTGCCCACTCATATAATTTAACAAATTCTATGTGCGAGTAAAATATTATTTCAGATCAAATTACTGCATTCCACAATATTTATAAAACCCTAGTAGAAAGAATAGATACCGTATCCAAAGTTTGATATCACATGGTTTTTGAATATATATATGTGGGTGGGCTACCGTGAGAACACATTTTAAAATAAGAAATAAGAGCAATTTTCAATATATGAATTTTATTTAGAACACGTATGAATTCACTGTATAAAGGTATGACTTGTGAAAAAAAAAAATGAGATTCGAACTCAGGACCATAAATCCATCCAACAGGGTTACGAATCAACCGTAAATTTTAATGATCTAAGGGCTGAAAATGATTCTTATTTTATATCTTAAGAAGTGTACTTATTTTAACCCTCCCATATATATATATATATATATATATATATATATATATATATATATATAGAAACAATGTAGTCAAATGGCCATAATGAAGATTGAAAATCAATTTTTGGCCCCTAATCTTAAAACATCAAAATATGACCATTAATTAGGTGGTATGCCTAATTTGCCCTTTTTACTCGGCCGCTGGGGTGGTTGGTTGGCCGCTGGAAGCTTATGGGTGAGTTGCGCGCTCGCGGGGAAAAGCCAGCGCCCGCTGCGCGTATGGCACTTAAGGCACTAATAGTGCCATAAGTGCCATACGCATCATTTTATTTCTTGGTTTTATTTTGGATTTCCGTTGGCACTTATGGCACTATTAGTGCCATAAGTGCCAAAAGGACCATTTTAAACACCTCCCCGTAGGATTTGTATGTTCCATTTAGGGTTTAGATGTTCGATTTAGGGTTTAGATTATCGATTTAGGGTTTAGATGATCTATTTATGATTTCTTGATTTTATTACTGTTGTTTCTGTTGCACGTATGACACTTATGGCACTATTAGTGCCATAAGTGCCAAAAGGACCATTTTACTTGCTTTTATTTTGGATTTCCGTTGGCACTTATGGCACTATTCCAACGGAAATCCAAAATAAAACCAAAGTAAAATCTTGGCACTTATGGCACTAATAGTGCCATAAGTGCCTAACCCGACCCGGCACGCGACCCGCGTGCCTGATCCTACCTGGTCCGCTTCATTAAGGGTAAAAATGTCCAAATCAATAAAAATGACCAAATTTTATGTTTTTTCAATGTGTGGCCATAAATTATATTTTATGCTTTATTTTGGCTACTTCAAAATTTTACTATATATATATATATATATATATATATATATATCTTTTAACAGCTTCTGTATGTTTATCAGTCCAAGGTAAAGGATTTTTCTTTAACCGTTGGAATAATAACTTACAGTCTTTTGCAAGATCTTGATAAAAATCACCTATATAATTTAGGCAACCAAGAAATCTTTGAAGTTGATTTAGATCTGTAATTTTATCGGGAAATTTATTCGCAAATAAAATTACTCTTTCTATTGGAACAATTATTTTGTTCTCAATATAATGTCCAAGAAATTTTATTTTTGTTTGAAAAAGTTTAACTTTCTTAATATTAATAGCTAAACCAGCCTTTTTGGTATATATATATATATATATATATATATATATATATATATATATATATATATATATATGAATTTTGATAGATAAAAATAATAAGACTAATCTCTTATTTACTTTGAGGAATTAGAATTTTAAAATATTTCAAAACTATGAATAATTTCTATCATTTAAATAAACTTTATTTAATTCATATTTCATTAAAAAAATAAAATAAAATTATTTTTAATATTATGAATAAAAATATTCAATCATATATATTACTATCAATTATATAAAATAATCGTCCCATAATATTATTATACACCAGGCTGTATATATGTTGAGCTGTACCAACGCCCATTTAAATTCAATTTGCAACTCTGTAAACTTTACCACGTGCTTCTCTGGTTTTGCAGCACGATATCAGGTAATACCTTACTTCACTTGTAATTTTTTTAAAGTTATATGGAGACCGTAAATTATATCGGGACATTATTGTCGTTTAATTGGTCCTTGTTTTTTCCAATCATTTCATCCCAAACTATAATCTCAAACCACTTTCCATTTTAACAATAAAGTGATTATAATGTCCCCTTGGGATGACCTAGTGGTTGGGGTGATTGCCTGTTGTCCAAGAGGTCACAGGTTCGAATACTCTCGGCCACAATAACCACTAGGTGGGGTGTGTGTGTGGTTTGTATTATTTATAATGTAATTTCATCAAAAAAATAAATAAAGTGATTATAATACTTAGACATTCATGCAACGGTTTCTCAAAATATTACTATAATATTCACTACCAATACATAACATGCCGCAGATCAACTATAATATGAACATATAAATAAAGGTGAATGTACGAGGCTTTAGAAAAGGAGTAACTTACATACTATTTGGGACAATATCCTCAAAAGTTGATTCTAGGTAAATTTTCGATAAATGTATACAGGTTAAAGTAATGTTTGGAGAAAATTCACAAATAAATTGCCGAGGTTTGATGATCAATTTGTAAATTCTATATCATCTGTAAGTATACTTCGGATTTTTCAGGTTTATGATTTTTATTTTTATTTTACATTTCAATTTTTTGGTTCAAATCGGATTTGATCCGGGATTTTTTGGATTTTCAAATAATAAAGTTCAATTCATATTTCATTTTCTTCAAAATTCAAATTTTTAAATTGAATAGAATTAGCCAAAAGTTCAATCTGAAATCTGAAATATTCACTCATAAAAAAAGAGAGTTTAAGAGACCTTTGGGAAGCTTTTAACCATGCTGGAGAAGACGATGAAGCGCAGTCTGTTAGTAAGACGTTTCTCCTTCAACCAAGAGGTCAGGGGTTCGAGTCACCTAGAGGGTTAGTGTGTGAGTGTGTTTTTCCTTTTTTTGAGTAATAACAATTTTTGAAAAAATAAAAATAAAAACTATGCACGAGAACACGTGGTGTTCGAGTTCTTTCATACTTGTTGTGAAGTTAATAGAACAGTTCATGAGCTTGCTCGTTTTTCTCTTTCTGTTAATGCTGTAATGACCTGGAAGCCGAGTTTCTCTATTTGGCTTTTGGATATTGATGTCTTTGATTATTCTTAATGAAATTTACCCTAAAAATAATAATAAAAAAAAGAGTTTAAGATAAAAGAACTATTTATCATAGAGTTTAGAGAAGAGAAAATTATCAAATAGATTTTGAAAAGAAGAGAATTAAAATATTTATAGATACGTTATACAGTTCATGTTATGCAACTATACGTTGATGTGATTTAATGAGTTATTTTTTGGGAAAGATAAAAAATTTAAATTTGTGTTGAAAAATATTTGAATCATAGACCTTCGAACAATAAAGAAAAGGCCTTACAATAGCATCATTTCAAATTATTATTTAAATAAACAAATATATATATAGGGAAGGGATAAAAAAAGAATGCTAAATGTAGAGAAAATAGAGAATAAATAGGGAGCATTGATTTTCCAAATCTAATTGTTCATGATGTATTTCAATCCATCCATTCGATTATATGCATAAGGACATATTAGTAATATTCTATTTTTTTTATAACCGATCACTTCTATAATTAAGGCAACTAGAATCAAATTATTTTGGAAACTTATCATGTACATGTATCCTCATGGTTTCAGTATTTCTTTTATACATTATTTTGTACCTTTTTTTCGTTGACTTTTTTTTTTAGTGTCCAATTTGTATATGAAATTTCATTTTCCTTTATTATGTTTGAGCATTGTAATTAATCCATAAAATATCACACCATCCCTATTCCTATTCTCAATATGTTTTACGTTATTTATGATTTTTTTTTTCACAATTCTCTATCATATCAATGTTCAGACTTCATTACTAGAATACTCATAACTTTATAATATTTATTCGAAAAGATTTAGTTTAATCATTTTTCTGTAAATTATACTATTATTTCAGTTTAGTTCACGTTTTGAAACATATTCAGTAGATTGTTCACATTATTCGCATAACTTGAAAGTTTATTTAGTTTATAAATGCAATATGTTATTATCCGGAATGAGCTCGGACATTCACTCGTTCCTAGTGGCTTCGTGGAATGTGGATTTTAGCCCTCTGGTGTCGACCTTTTGGAAAGCCGCTATTATTAACATGATTTGGAAAGTTTGGGA
This sequence comes from Salvia miltiorrhiza, assembly GCF_028751815.1. NCBI lineage: Eukaryota > Viridiplantae > Streptophyta > Magnoliopsida > Lamiales > Lamiaceae > Salvia > Salvia miltiorrhiza. The sequence continues at coordinate 32,418,408 of NC_080388.1, forward strand.
CTGTCGTAATCAAGTCACCTTTGAAGAGAAGACGTTCCACCAAAGATGATTTTGAGCTTCCTGAAAGTCGCTTTTAAGGAGATGGACTCCCAATTTTCGAGACTTGGCCATTCGAACAACTCCTGGAGTGATTATATTATTCTTCGGCGCATTGGGGTGGCGACTCGAGCTAGGCCTCCTCCGATGATGACGGAGGTTCATTGGTGGCCTCCGGTGGGAAGTTGGATTAAAGTAAACACGGATGGCTCGGCCACGGGTGCTCCTGGCCTCATCGCTGCAGGTGGGGTGTTCAGGGATAATTGGGGATGGGTACGTGGTTGCTTCCATTTTAAAGGAGGAAAGGGTTTTGCTTTTGAAGTTGAGCTCCTGGCGGTTATGCATGCGATCCGCATTGCCCATCAGAGGGATTGGAAGCAACTTTGGCTGGAAGCGGACTCCACGTATGTGGTCCGCCTTCTTCAAACTCGTTCGACGAATGTCCCTTGGCGCTTCCTGGCTGAATGGAAAAATGTCTTAACGCTTATCTCTCAAACCAACTTTCAGGTTTCTCACATCTTTCGGGAAGGAAACAAGCCGGCGGATTTGATGGCGAATCCGGATCGTATTGAAGGTTGGTGGCCTTATGCCTTGGATGAAATTAAAAAGGTGGCTGCTCTTGACATGTCAACACATAGCGCCGTGCGCGTGAAATTCTGATGGGTGCTGCTGGTCTTTTCTTGTGCGGGTTTGGTGTCAAGCAGGATAGGGTTCATTGGTCTTATGGCCAGCATTCCCCGGTTGTGCAAAGCTGCGTTGGAATGTGGGGTAGGGCTGGGCGCGAGGACTTGCTCGTTCATAATCCCGTTGATCGTAAAGGGCGCAAGGTTACATAGTTGGCTGCGTTGAATACAAATGCACACTGTAGAGCTAATCCGAGAGGATGTCTTTCCTACCGTGATAAGGAGAGGGAGGGTCATGAGAGGAAGGTCGGGCCATAGCTGGTGGAGTCTCATTCGACGAGCTTTGAGCTGCTGATCGCGGGGGTACAGCAGTGGACCCTGACTCATGGCTGGCTCGTTCTGATGAGGGCGGGCTACATGCAGGGAAGCAACCATAGTCTGAACTGGAAGTTCAGCAATGAGCATGTTTTGGTAGTCATTTGCAGGGATGGGCGCTGGAGCACTTGGGTGTCCCCGATCCAGAGCAGTGGTGAGAAGGGCAGCTTTTCGGTGGTCAGAGCCCCCTCGAGTTCGATGTCTTATTTATTTTGGCGGAGCTCCTCGTGTGACGAACATAAGGGAGATTTGCGGCGACGACATATAACCGGCCGTGGAATCACTGTTTTTGCCTGTTGGGAGCTCCTCTCGCTGTTAAGATGCTGCAGAAAGATGGAAGGTTGGCGGTGACGGAGCATTACCGGCCGGGTAATCTTCCAACATACCTGCTGGACGTGGGCCTTTCGGTCGACTCGGTGTAGGCGACGGCGTCTTACCGGCCTACACTGAATCTTTTTCTTCTTTACCGAGGCCTCTCAGTTCTTCTTTTCTGTCCAGGGTTCGTGGGAAAGCTTATGGCGACGGAGCTTAACCGGCCATAATCTTCACGCTATTTCTCTTTTACTGGGGCACTGGGCGACGGCGTCTCACCGGCCTTTTGCTCTTTCGGTTCGTTTTTATTTGGAGGCAGTTGGCGACGGCGTATCACTGGCCTTCTGCCCTCTTCTGTTTTTTTGCCTTCGCTTTTCTTGTCTGAGCCGGGTTGGTTTGGGGACGATGGTTAGGCCGGAGTTCCCAAAACCTTCCCTTCCGCTCTTCGTTCTTTTCCCTTTTCTAGACGGGTACTCTTTTTCCTTCTTACGGTTTTTCCCATGGGATTTTTCATAGGAAGGTTTTAATGAGGTTCGGCCCTTAGTCTACTCTCCTGTGCTTGCAAGGGTTTAGGTTTTTGTTTTCGTTTTCTCTTTTTATAAAATCGCATTTAATAAAAAAAATATCAGTTAAATGTCCATTCAGCAGAGTTTGTATTTCATATTTTGTAACATATTTAGTAGTATATTTTTCACTTTATTCTCAAACATTAAAAGTTTATTCAGTTTATAAATGTCATATGTTAATACAGATCCATTCAGTACGATTAATATTTTAAAATGAAATAATATCCTGATAAATATATATATATTTTAGGTGCAAAATGATTTATAATAAATTTTGCAAATACAATTATAAATTATACTGAATAAATATATAAATTTAACAAATAAACTACAATATATACTGAATAACACATAAGCTAATTGTATTATTCACTAAAATTATAGTGAATAATATTGAAAATTCATCAAATACCACTGTGTTATTAATTGAATAAGTAAAACAAGAAACTGAATAAATTAACTAATACAATGAATACAGTATAGCTATGTACATTATAGTGAACATGTCACTATAAGATGTCGAATAAAAATACAAATTTTCTTAATAAAAAATAAATATTATACAAATCCAATACTTCATATTAACATAACACAATTCTAGCACAAGCATCGAGCTCAGAGACATCGCATATTGTAATGCAAGTATCCGGTATAGGATCCTTGGCGAAGGCTCCTAGTTTCTTCAACATGCATCATCTTCGGTGTGCAAACTCTCGCCAAATCCTACTCATGTGTAGAATCGAAAACTATATTCAATAGAACCTAATCTAAAATCACAAACCCATAAACTAAGTCAAAATCATAGTAGTATAACATAATCAAAATCGAAATCTGACACCCATATTAACGACCTGGATTTCAAAAACCCAACCAAAAAATCATATTACATATACCAAAAATTTCGAACATGATTCCAAAAACCCAATCAAAATTTCGATTTAGTTTTGGAAACCCAGCAAAAAAATTCGATTCGAAAGCCCTAAAACCCAAACAAAAAAAATTGAACAAAAAACTAAAAAAGAAATCTCATGATTCGGTTCAAATTTCGAACATATATTAGAACTGGTAACCATGGTGCTCCTCCGCCGGTCCTATCTGGCCTCGCGACGAAGTACGCAGCATGGGCGTTGCTGTCTCTTTGCTCGACGTTGGAGAAGGCGCAGTGCGGTGCAGTGGCTGCCGGCGTGCTTTTGCAGGGAGATGGCGTGACCTAAATCACAAAACTAGCAATAATTATTAGTATGAATATTGATTCTCACAATCACTGCTTGATATTAGAAATCCCGTAAATGATGGGTGTGGTGGTAGGAAAGAGAGTAATTTCAACAAATATGTTACAAATTTACCCCTCCACAAATGGTTATTCAATAAAAATCTATTAAAAATATGAATGATTAGATGAGATCTGTCCGTTAATATTCATGGAATGAATGTTTCAGATTATTTCTTTATTCTTTATACATAGGAGATTCTTTATTGATCTCAACCCTATATATATATATATATATATATATATATACACACACACACACACGAGGGAGTTAAAATAAAAATACATCTTAAAATATAAAACTTGAACCATTCTAAGCCCTTAGATCATGAAGATGTACATTTGATTCATCACCATGTTGGATGAATTCATGGTCCTAAGTTTGAGTCTCATAGATAGCGAAAAATTTATTTTTCACAATTCAGACATTTACACAGCGAATTTATACGCGTTATACATATAATTCACACATTTACATATGATTTCTCTAAGATAAATTTCAATCGCTAGATTATGAGTAGATAAACAATGTAAATTTATTCCTATTTTATATCTAAGAGCTATATATATATGATTGATTTCGCTGGAAAATAGAAATTTGAAATTGGAACCACACCTTATATATATGCACTCGAAAAAAAATAAAAAATTTGTTTCTTTCAGGATTCGGTTCATCCACCAAAATGATACATTCATCGTAGATCTTAATGATTGAAGGGTTGAAAATGATTCTTCATTCTTATTTTATTCAGTGATTTTTAGTTGAACTCCTTTCTATATATAGGCATATTTCTATAAATTTCTTATTTCCGTCGTAGTCTGAGGCACGCTTCGATTGTCTCACTAGCAGACTGATCATGCTATTATATCAAAACCTTTTAATTACTAAGAAATTAATTTACTAAAATGACCGTTACAAATAAAAATGTGATGAATTTATTAAAATTTTCTGAAAATTAGTATATGATTATATGAATTTGCAAACTTGATTGAAAATTTTATTTATTTGACAATTCAGAGACCCACAAGAATACTTGAGAATGTAAAAGGTTATACTATGTCCAAATGCTATTTTAGAGGTTAGACCTTAACATATGAATTCAGACCCACAAATATAATTTTGACCTACACATGCAGAAATGTACTCCAAATGCTATTTTGGAGTTTAAATCATGCTCCAATATTGTGCTATTATGTCGCGTCATTTTGGTACAATAGATAATATTGCATTGTATATTGAACGGCACTGTTCATAATAATAATAATAATATTATTATTATTATTATTAGTAGTAGTAGTAGTAGTATTCATTTTGCATTAGTCACAATAATTTAACTTATTAATTAAGAATAGAAAAGTATTTTTTGTACTCCCTCCGTCCCATAATAAGTGGCCACATTTCCTTTTTCGTCTGTCCCACTATAAATGGCTGCTTTCTAAAAATGGCAAAAGTTTACTTTAATTAAGTCAACAATTACTCATTAATTTGGTCAACAATTGTAGGCCACTTTCTAAAAATGCCAAAATTACTTTAATTAAGTCAACAATTACTCACTAATTTGGTCAACAATTGTAGGCCACACTCTATTAAAACATATAACACTCAATTTCTTAATCTCCGTGCCGAAAAGAATGTGGCCACTTATTATGGGACGGAGGGAGTAATATTTTTTTTGTTGTATAATAGTAGAACATACTAATGGAGATAAAATTGAAATTCTGCACTATTTTAGTGTTTAAGTTGTTGTACAATAGAGTTGCCCATTGAAGATGTCCTTATTGAATAGTAGTTGCTCAACAATCCCTCTATGTTTTATATCTGAAAAAAAATGCTTATATATTGTATATACTTGTTAGGATTTGACCACCAAGAAACTCTAAGTCTCTATCGACAAAGAAAAACACTCAAAAAATAAAAATGACACACAAGATTTACGTGATTTGGTTATAAAATCTACGCCTATGAGAATAGATGAGAATTACAATAACACTTTTTTCTCCTGAACAGATGAGAACTCGTAACTCACAAGTCAAAACACTAACTACCACTTTCTTTATTTTAATTTCTATCTGCTTCTCTTGTAATCTTAACTGAATACAAAAATCCTCACGTAATGAATGCATTGAACGTACTGCACTTTACTCATATTTATAATTGGAGAACATCGACAGAACTAGTCGTTAAGAGACTAATAAAATAATCATTGCACAAATTTCAACAACCAATTAACTTATCAGTTGACTAACTTATGTCACTAAACTAATACCTAGTTAACCCATTAGCTTATCACTTACTCTGCCGATAAACTCAACTCAATTGACACGTCCAATTGATCCCATCAACTGGCATCCTTCCCTTAGCTATTAATCAGTTGGTCTCTCAATTGACTTATCAGCTGACAATCCAATGCAAACATCTATGACGCAGACGCCGTTTTCTCAATAATCTCCACCTTGACTGCTTCCTCATCTATACTTACATTTTCCCTTTCATTTCTAAACCACAGTAAAATTACAATATTTCACTAAGAGAGGTACCACTATCAATTTAAGATCATACTTAAACTTAACAACATGAAGCGCCTTGGTCAACATGTCTAATGCATTCTCTTGTTGAGACTTTTACCACTTGAACTATTTCTATTTCAACGATGTCTCTAACAAAATGCAATCTGACATATTTATGTTTTAATCTTTCATGAAATAATTCATGTTTTATCAAATGAATCACATTTTGATTATCACAAAGTATAATAATAGTTTCTGCGAAAGATCAAACTCTTGTAGAATATACTTTAACCAAATTCCTTCCTAAACACCATTGTTGTCATCCATGTATTCAATCTCTGTAGCTGAAAGAACCAATACGGATTTCAATACTGACCTCTAGCTCACCCAAACAAAATAAACACATAGCTAGTTTGGGATTTCCTTGTATCAGTATATTAAGCATAATTTGAATTAACATAACAACGTAAAGTCTCTCCTTCAATCATATATTTCTTTCAAACATTATACCATGATATATCTCAAGATATACTTCAGTGCTTCCCAATGAACTTTTCATTGACTTGCCATAAATCTACTAGCTACAGTTATAGAATGTGTTAAATCAGGTCTTGTGAAGATCATAGTGTACATAATGCTTTCCACCACATTTGCATATGGAATTCTACACATATTTTTCCTTTCTTTTTTAGTATTAGGCTTATGAGCTTATTTCATCTTGATATCTTGTGCTAGTGGAACACTAACTCCTTTTACTTCATTCATATTGAACTTTCTTAAAACTTTACTAGTGTAATAATCTTGAAAGAGCATTAGCTTTCCATCTTTCCTATTTCTCTGAATATCAATATCCAATATTCTTCTAGCATTGCTTAGATTTTCCATACCAAATTCATAATTTAAAGCTAGTTTTATTTTATCCACTTTTGTTTTGGACTTACTAGCAACTTACATATCATCTACGTGTAACAATAGATATATTAGGCTGGAAGTAGCAGCCATCTTCGGATAAACACGTATGTCGTAGACACATAATATGAAAATAACACTAAGCATGAAATCATTAAACCATTTATTCCATCGCTTAGGACTTTGTTTATATTGACTTTTTAAGCAAACACACCTTAAATTAATAAATTCACACCCAAGTATCACCAAACTTTTTGGTTGATTCATGTAGATAGTTCCTTTTAGATCTCTAATCAGTCGTTTTAACATCCAGGCGATGAGGTTCGAAATCAAATTGAGCAACAATAGCGAGTAGCAACCTGATGGAACAATGTTTGACCATTGGTGAAAAGATTTCATTAAAATCAAAACCTTCATTTTGTGTAAATCATCTAGCCACCAAATTGGCTTTGTATCTAACACTTTCATTCTCACCAACCTCAATTTTCTTTTTATAAATCCACTTGCAACTAACACACCTTTGATCAGTAGGTTTATCAAGTTTTATTCTTCATCAAAGACTCAATTTATTCTTCCATAGCCCTTTTTCAGTACTTGCTTTTAGAGCAGCTTATAACTTCATTGTAGTTTCTTAGCTCATGGTAACTGATGTCTTCAGCAACCGTAAGAGCATAAGATAAGCCCAACATGCCATAATCTACATTCATCTTTAAATGCAATCTCATATTCTCCAACTATAGCCCTGACTACTAGGTAATATAGGCTTTCTTTTTTATTCCTTTCAGAACAATATTGAAATTCTTAAAGAGATGCATGTTTGATTCTACTGACTTAAATTCATAGCCTTTGGACTTTAGTAATCCAATAGAAATTAAATTTCCTTTTTAAATTCATAGCCTTTAATTTAGACTTTAGTAATCCAAGAGAAATTAAATTTCTTTTCAAGCCTGGGATATACCCGACTTTAGATAAGATTTTGACAAATCCATCATATATTTCCACTCTGATGGATCTCATTCCTTTGATTGAGCAAACTTGATTATTTTCTAGAATAACTGAACCAAGATCCTTTAATTGTAGATCAAAGAACCAAGATTTGTTAGGACATATATGAAATAACAACCAAAATCAAGAATCTACCCATCTCCTAGATTTGAATCTTGAACTTTCAACACTTCTACCCTATCACAATGTTCCATGATCGGGATTGAAATTCTTTTGGGCTTGTTTCTTTATCCACTCATAGCAGTCCTTCTGATGCCCTAGCTTCTTGCAATGATGACATTTTCTTGCTTTCATTTTATCATCTTTATGCTCGAACTGTCCTAGTTTTCTTAAATTTTCAGCCTTCTTATTCTTTCATTCTCCTTATTTTGCCTTTACATTCAGACTTTCATTTGAACTTTTCATCTTTGACTCAAACAGTTTTTGTAATTTTTTGGATAGGAGTGCATTCTGAACTTCCTCAAGAGTGATAGTGTTTTTCTTGCCATAAAGCATGACGTCATTCAGATGGTCATAAGATTTAGGTAAAGGCATTCAATAATAGAATAACCTTATCTTCATCTTTCGAAGTAACTTCAATATTCTCAAGATCATCAACTACTTCGTTGAAGTCATCTAATTAATCCAAGATGTTCTTCTCATCAGTGATCTTGTGCGGATATAACTTTTGCTTCAAGTACAGGCAATTATCAAGAGCTTTGTCATGTACAAGTTATCCAACTTTCGCCACACTACAGCCGTAATATTTTCTCTTGATACCTCCAAGACTTTATCTCCAAGGCAGAGAATGATCACTGTGTTCTTATCCATCATTATTATCTTTTCTTCATTCGAATACCTTAAGCCTCTCCTCCGCCATCGCTTCATAGTGCATCGTACATACCTTATTGAATTAGGAGAACTTTCATCTTGATTTTTCACAATGATAAATCATTCTTCCCAATAAACTTTTCCACTTATATAGCGCCACTTGTAGGATTTGACCACCAAAAAACTCCAATTCTCTATCAAGAAAGAATAACACTCAAGAAAATAGTAACAACAAACAATATTCATATGGTTCGGCTATAAAGCCCATGTCTATGTGGAGGGAAACGATAGATGTATTAACTCGACGAAAATTACAATAACACAGTTTTCTCCTAAATAGGAAAGAACTCGTAGCTCTCAAGCCAAGAACGTTGACTACTATTTTTTCTTCTTTCTCTATTCTAATTGCTCATCTCGATCGTAATCTAAACTGAATAAAAGAATTCTCACGTAAGGAATGCATTGAAAGTACTGGACTTAAGTAATATTTTTAACCGGAGAATGTCATCGAAACTAGCCGTTAAGAGAGTAAGTGGGTAACAGAATGACCGTTGTGCAAACTCCATCAGCCAACTAACCTGTAAACTGACTAGCCTTTGTCAATAGATCAACATACTCAGCTGACCCATCAGTTGACATCTTTCTCATAGCTATTCATCTGTTGACCTCTCAAATGACTTATCAACTAACAATCCAATATAAACATGTAGAATGCATAGACGCTTTTCTCAACAAAAATAAATTGAAATGAAAAATATTGAAATGAGAAAAGTCGATTTGATATTGTTGATGATGGTTATTGACATGTAAATTAAACGAACTTTTAGTCAATTTAAGAACTGTACATGAACTTTAATTTTGGTATGACAATATATTTCAATTTCGGAATGTTATGTCATGAAAATCATAATAAATTAAAAATCTATACATTATCATAGTCAAATTAAATTTATGTGTAATTTATAAATTGACTACAAATTTATATATTTATGGGGAAGCATCCCTATCAGTGAAACATAATCTAAAGAAAAGGGTTAAGGGACACATCTCTTAGTGATATTACTAAAACTCGGAAAGAAGTAACGAGGAGTATCATTTAAAACATTGAAACAAACATAAGAAATTTAACAAAAATGATTTACAAATTACAGATAGAAACTATGACTTGGAAGTAGTAGCACTAAATACTATACACTAAACTGTAACAAAATAATAATCTCGAATTTTATTTATTTTCCTCACATCTGAGCTCAGAAGCCGACTCCCGCCGCGCCGACTCCGATCGGCGCTTGCCTGTGCGGCTCCATCTCAACATTCTCCTTCCAACAACCCGCCTCCGGCATCAGCTTAGCCGCCGCCGTACTCATCGGCTCCGACTTACACCTTGTCAGCTCGCACGCGCCCACCCGCTTCCGCTCGCTTCCGGCAGCCGCGGACGCCGCCGGCAGCGAGCAGGACGACCGCGCCGGCTGCGTGTCGTTCTTCTTGGGCGGCGGCGGAACTCGGGGCTTAGGCTTCTCCGCGGCGGCCCTCCTCTTCACCACCGGCGGCTCGGCGGATTTGGCGGCGGCCCTCCGCGGGCGCTCGGGATGGAGGCGGATGAAGTCGGTGGCGCAAACCCATGTTTCTTTAGAGACCTCCATTGACAGCTTGGGCTCGCGCATCATCAACAGCAAGCATTCAGGCAATGCCGGCGCCGGCACCGCCGCCTCCTTTTCCTGCTTCTCGTCGTCTTCTTCTTCAACGGCGGTGGGATCCCCATTTTCATCATTTTCCTCTGCTTTTGCTTCCACTTGTTTAATCTCGCAATCTTCACAATTCTCTGTTTCTAAAAGAGCTTCGAATGAGGACATATTAGATTCAACCTCTTCATCTTCTTCTTCTTCTTGATGAAATTCTTGCTTGATTTCCTCTACTTTATCTTGATTGCAAACGAATGATAATTTGTCTTGATTGAGCATCACTTTCTCTTCTTGCTCCAAAACTCGAACTTCGTACACTTCATCGGAGCTGGTGGTTTGATCATCATCATTGTTGTCATCGACTTCAATGGCGACAGTTTCGTACCTAGCTGCATCGGAGCTAATCCGGTTAGCGATGGCGGCCATTTTGATTGGATCGGATCTGCACCTCATTAGCAGAAGCGCATTTTTGGGAGGTATGGAAATGGCGAATCCATCTTCTCCATCGAAGAAGCTCCGCCCCTTCACCTCAATCCTGTCGCCGTTAACCTCAATATCATCGAATACATGCCTTCTCGAATTCCCGCCGGACATCACCACCTCCTCCTCATCTCCGCCGCTGCTGGCCGCCTCAATCTCCCTCCTCCTCTCTCCGCCGCCGCACCACCAGCTCCCGCATCCTTTCCATGTGTGTCTCCTCTCAAAGCAGGAGCAGTTGCAGGAGCAGGTGCAGCAGCGGAACAAGCAGCACAAGTCGCGCAAGACCGCGGAGCAGCTGGGCAAATGCACCCAGCGCTGATCCCGGCGCGAGCGGCGCTGCTGGTGCTGGAACGAGGGCTCGGCGGCGCTGCGGAAACTGGCCTCGCCGTTGATGCGGCGGCGGTACTGCTTGACCTTCTTCTGCGACTTGACTCGGACCTGGCCAATGCAGGTGACCTTGGGCGACGAGGGCTCGGGGTTATCGGCGGCGGCGGCGCCTCTCTTCCTGCCGATGGTGATGAAGAAGGGGGAGGCCCGGGAGCGGGGGCGGCGGCGGCGGAAGAAGTAGGAGGAGCGGAGGAGCGATCTGGTGAGCCTCATGGCGCAGTTGCAGTTGCAGTTGCAGTGCAGAAATGGGAGCATTCAATGTGCATATTTTTTGTTTATTGTAATTGGGTTTTTTTAGGTGCAGTTTTTTACTGCTCGAGGTTGGTTGCCATGGGCGATTGATTGATAGTGAATCAGTGATGCAGTAATAGTAAAAACTTGAAGAATGAATACTACTGCAATATATACCAGACTATCATTCAGACATGTACTAGTACTACTATTCGTCTCTTTTCTCTCCTTTCTCTAATTTTTTATTTATTTACAATAAAAATAGATTTTGTTCTTATATAAGACTCTCTTCTTCCTATTATTAATGTCTCAATTACTATTATATTAAAAATTGGAATATTCGACTACTAATTTCTCATACTCCTTTTTAATAAAAAGCTAACAATTTAAAATATTACTCCCTCCGTCCCATTACAAATGTCTCATTACTTTTTTGGACACGAAGATTAAGAAATGTGTAGAAAGTAGGTAAAGTGGATTTGTGGAAATTATTTAAATATTAAGTATAGATAGAGAATATATTGCCAAAAAATGAATGAAACATTTGTAATGAAAGGGAGGGAGTATTAATGATGCATCCAACTCATTTTAAAATAACCCTTAAATATCTTTCATCAACTTACTCTATAAACTAACTACACTTTTCTTAATCTTTAATCTTTAATGCCCAAAAGTGTCAATGAGAGCCTAGCTCAAGTGACAAAGTTGAAGCATCAAAATACTCTCCATTGCGAGAGATCTTGGTTTCAATCACGCTTGCGTGCTGATAGTGTTCTCACCTTTGTGTGGATAGTATTTCCGCCTGCATGCAGTTATTTTTTTGCATCTTTGTGTGCCTGCGTGCAGATTGTTTATCTGATTATATACATACATCTTATAATTCTAAAAAAAATGATTGATGAATAATTTGTAAAGTAGTGAGAAACTGATCATATTGGCCTTGTTTTTTTTTTTTTTTTTTATAATTTATACCCAAAAGTAATAAGATATTGCTAATGGGATGGAGGAAGTAATTAATTTTGATAAATATATTTATTATTATAACTGTACAATTTTAAAAAGTTGTAGATTCTTATTATGAATTAATCAACCACAATAATCAATGACCACTAATTTAAAAATTAAATATAAATAACAATACATCTTTATTAAGTAGTTTTGAAGATTCTATCTAATTAATAACAAGACTTTTGCACGTTTATGGTTGGCGACATGACTTTAAATTGAGCACAAAATTAACTTTTATAACTTGTGGAACTTGTAACTTTCTGATGGGTCAAATTGGCGTGACAGAAATAAGTATCAGTATCTATACTTTCTTTTCTCAAATTTTGCCTATTGCACAAATTTTGTGCCACGTCAGTTGGGCTCGACCAAAAATTGGATCATTGCTGCATAAATTATAAAAAGTTACTTATGTTAAAGACCCCAAAATGTGTGAAAGAAAGTTCATAATACAATTAACCCTTATAATTCTATACGGTAATTTAAAACTATTTTACAGAAATTAGAATGTGTTCCTAATCGTACCATCAATCTTGTAGTTGCTTAACCCTTGGATAGATCAATTTGTAACAATTACTACTACATATTAGCAACTAAATTAATTTACTGTCAATTAATTGTTCCATAAATCAAATCGTATTAAAATTGTGATTAACTTTTGAGCTGATTGAATCGATTCGACATTCAAATAAATGAGCCCCTATAATAAATCTATTGAAAAGTCGATAATCATAAATCATCCAGAGTGTTACACTAGAGTAGATATTTTCTAGTGTCTCTACCCCTAGATTTAATAGAACTATGAGTTCCCCAAAAATGGAGCTAATTAGACATTATTTTCGACTATTGCTAGATTTAATGGAACTATGAGTTTTCCCAAATAGAGCTTACACATTATTTATATCATTATATGGACTATTCTCTTACGTCAAAGGCTATGTCGTTGTTGTCTTCTAAAGGAAAGGGAGGTTGGGGGTGGGGTGGACATGATTCTACAAAGTAAAAAAAAAAAAATATTGAGCTTAAATGAAATATTAAAGAATAAATAGTAAAATCAATTTAATTAGTATCTGGCTATCCCTTCAAATGATCGAAGTTCTCGTCTTTTTTTTTTCAAGTATTTCAAATAGGTTCCATATTAATTTATAGTACATAGAAGTAGTCTAAAAAAAAAAACTTTGGAAAAGCACATGCATGAGTATAACTGAAATTTGCAATCCAAACACTTACATTATATCGAACTAACTCCTCATAATGTACAGATGAGGTGTGCAATGAAATTAAAATTGATAAGCTAGCAGAAGTGTAAAGATGAAGTAGCTGCATAGGTGGAGCCATAAATATAGCTTCGAGTGAGTTAAAGTTACAAAATTTGAACTACTATAGTGCTAAAATCAAATATTTACAAAAAAAAAAAAAAAAAGCAATAAGTAATCGAATTTACATAATTGAAAAACTAAAAAGAAAATGCCGAGCGACTCAGCGACATGCGGGTGGGGTGCTCAAATGTGCTCGATTAAATCTTCTTAGTGGCGGTTGTAGATTACAATAATTAATGCAAATTTGAAAATTATGATGATTAAAAAAACAATAATTAAAAAAATTAAAAAATAAAAATTACAATTAAAATTATTTGGAAGTTATATTAAGTTGATTTTGCATTGAATCTCACACCGAAAAGTGTATATATTTCTCTGCAATGTTTAGTGCACTATAAAAAGTAAAACTATATTAAATTGTTTTGTATTGAATCTCATATCCAAAAGTATGTGTCTCTACAATGTGCAATGGACTATGAAGATAGAAGTTACATTAAGTTAATTTTGTATTAAATCACGCATTGAAGAGTACAGATTTCTCTACAATGTGTAGCACACTATAAAAAGTGAAGCTACATTTAGTTAAAATTAAAACTAAAATTCTAAAATTTTAATATATTTAAGGGCCAGTGCATAACACACGCCCTACACAAATCCTCCGAGCTCGACATAGAATCGCTAGCAGCCTCTTAAGTCCCATAGATCTGCAGCGAGGCGGGCTTAAATCCAATACGAATAAAGTATTCCATATAAATTCATATTGAATAATATGAATGAAGAAGTATTCCATATAAATCCATATTGAATAAAAACTAAGAGCTACCCTTCACTTCGTACATTCACAAAAACTTGAGTACAACCGGGTTGATCCACATCCTGACCCTGACTGGCATCATGATCCGAACCCGCATCCTGATCTGAATCTGCATCTTGACCCAAATAGTGTAAATGACATTATTCAGTTATACAGATAACAATGCCTATAATTGACACTATTTGGTTATATAAATGACACTGTAATATTTTAAAATGTTATAGTGTCATTTACATCTCACCGGCCAAAACTTTTTGCCTCTGGTTTTTTTCCTTCGGGGTGTTCTCGGCAGTAGGGTGCTTACGACGACGACGTATAACCGGCCGGGTAGCTACCCTTTCTGCTTTCTTCGTGAGGTCAGTTGGGTTGTGGGTTGTGGGGTGCTTACGGCGACGACATATAACCGGTCGTGTAGCTTCCCTTCTTTGGGTCTGGGCTCGTTTGAGGTTGGCAGTTTTTTGGTGACGGCGTCTCACCGGCCTTTCTGCCTTCCGAGCTTTTTGGGTTTTGGTTTTCGTTGGGTTAGAGCTGAGATTGTTTGGGGACGATGCTTAGGTCGGAGTTCCGGAAACTTTCTCTTCCGCTCTTTCCTTCTTGCTTTTCGTCTTGTAGACGAGTACTCTTTTTTCTTTTTACGGTTTTTCCCTTTGAGTTTTCCGTAAAAAGGTTTTAATGAGGCTCGGCCCTTAGTCTGCTTTTCTTGTGCTTTCAAGGGTTTTTTTTAGGTTTTTTCTTTTTTAATAAAATCGCAGTTTAATGTTAATAGTATCAATTACATGAAGTGTCATTTATACTTCTGATAGTGTTAATTATACACAGTGTCATTTACAATATTATAGTGTCATTTATACTTAATGTCATTTGTATAATAGAATAGTGTCAATTACATGCAGTGTCATTTGTATAACCGAATTGTGTCATTTACACGATTCGGATCAGGATGCAGGTTCGGATCAGGATGTGTCAATAACCAAGACCACATCTTATACATGTGCTCTAAATCAAGCATGCATATTAATACACATTTTTTAAAATATGAATTTGGAAATGAAAAAATAAGACCTATTGATACTATATAGTCGCATATACCACATTTTTTTTGTTTGCGACAAAACATGCAATGTTGGGAATTAGGTTCTGTTTCGAACAAGACATTGGCCTGATGGTCACATTCATCGATTCGTTGTCGACAATACATGTGTTGGGACACAAAAAGATTATCCAACTTCTTGGTTTTGATGATACCAAAACTATCAGAAAGCTTCTCTTTCTTATATTCCTTTATGGACTCAAGTGTTTTAGTCCTCACTAGTTTTGACTGAAGCGACAAAGACTGAAGATCAATTGATTGAAGACCGAAGGCTGAAGGCAGTTTTACTGAAGCATTTTGAACGAACCACCAAAGGACGCAGACTGACTGAATGTCCTCAGTCACCAGTAGTCACCAGTCAGAGATACTCAAGCAACTCATGTCATCATCAAACCGGAGCTTAAATCAAGTACTAGTCGATATTCTGCATCGGACTGAAGTGAAGAGTATTAGATACGCCACATTAAATGCTCAAGTACAACAGCATTAAATGCCGAAGATTTGAAGATCGTCCTTGCAAGTACCAAAGTTTCCCGTTGCGTATAAAGATGCATAAGCAACATACTCCAAGGATAAGACAATTCAAATACTTGCTACATGGAGTATCTGAAGATTGCCACCTCAGCCCAATAAGTGTCATCCTCTCACAACGGCAGAAATCCTGAAGATCATCTCTTCAACAGATCTATTCAAGACTTCGCCTATAAATAGAGCTTGAGGAACGCCAGCAATCGGGGACCGATTCGAAGACATACGCTGAAGCTCTGTCAAATTCACGAGCCAACATTTCCATCGATAGAATTTCAAATCGAATAAGTGAGTATCAATTGTTGTAAAATCAGTCTAGCTGATTATCTAAACTCTCTTAGTGATCTAGGCATTTCTTGTTTTATCTTTATCCTATAATAGATTACTTGAGAATCTGTTCTCAGTAGTCTTAGTTGGAAGAGTCCAAATCCCTTTTCAACCGAGAGAAAAAAGTGTTTGAGTGGTTGTTTAGTACCAGGTAAACTAAACAGTTAGGTTCCTTGGCACCCGGTAAGCCAAGAGTGGTTGTTTAGTACCAGGAAAACTAAACAGATCAGTTCATTGGTACCTGGTAAGCCAAGAAAGAAATCCAACTCAGAGTAGGTTGGTAGGTTTGCTGTGCACCTATATGCATTAGCCCAGAGTGTTTGTCAGACTAATCATCTGGCCGTGGAGTAGGAATGTTGTTTCCGAACCACGTAAAAATCCTTGTATTTTTTACTTGCTTTCAGTTATTTCTTATTTGTGTTAAATATGTTTTCAACTTAACTGGATTAACTGAAAAGTGTAACTAAGGATTTTACAAGTGACAAACTTTTTCTAAAGGCTATTCGCACTAAGTTTAAATTCCGCTGCCGAGTTAATAGTCTAATTGACGATTCAACTGATAGTCAATGAGATTAATAACTCTACTCTGTTTTACAAACTCTAGACTGAAGCTTTACGTGGATATCAGTTAAGCTTTACGCTCGACTAATGTCAAAATTACTGAAGTCCTTCAGTATCAGTCTACAACCTATTTCCAATTGAAATTTGGTTAAGTTTGTTTTATTTTGCGAAAAATAGCCTACAAGTGTATTCCTCCCTCCCCCCATACACCTGTCCAGTCAACCCTCCGGGACCCAACAACATGTCTTACACGATGCTTACTAGGTTCAAAATCTTTAAGTGATGATTTGTTGGAGGTTTTTGAATATGCTCGCAAGCATGTGGTGCTCCACTTTTATGCTCGGAAAGATGCAAATAAAATGACTCACAAATTAGCTTGTTATGCTATTATTATTCGGGTTGTAATGATTTAGAAGATTGATTTCCCCTCTTGGTTTCTTGATATTGTACATGCAGATACCTCATATTTAAGACTTATATTATTTTCGTTCATATCTTTGTTTGAAAATAGAAAAGAAATATTTTTTCTTTGGTGTCTCAATATATATATATATGTGTGTGTGTGTGTATGTGTGTGTGTGTGTGTGTGTGTTCTTTCTTTGTATCTTTCATTTTCCAATGACAATCAATGCTCTTTCTTTTCATCTGTAAATGATATGTAAGATCATCCACATCGGCTGACTCTATCGGGTGGCTCGAGTCAGCCGATACAAGCGAGGGAGACTCGAGTCTTGACTCATCTCAATGAGCTAGGCTTGTTCAGCCGAAATGGGGGGAAACGTGTATGACACGTGCCAAATTTGAAAAAAAAAAAATCATGCCTGGTTCTAGGAATTGCGGTTGCCATTGAAGAGATAAAGAAGAAGGTATAAAGAAGATGAAGCGGAATGAAGAAAAAAAAATACTAGGGATAATAAAATGATCCATCTAATTAAATTTTAAAATGATAGTTGGGAGTGTGTGTGTTAGCGTAGCGGTATGAGGTTAATGTCCAAGATCTGAGGTTCTTGATTCCAGTAATTCGCCGCGCGATCTTTGAATTTCTTTATTTACTTATGTAATTTATAAAAATAAAATAAAAAACATGATAATTGGGCTATAGTTGGGCTTCTATTAAGAAGAAGACAGAAAGAAGAATGGGCTATAGTTGGACTTTTGTTAAATTTTAAAATGATTCATCTTATTTTTATTTTTATTGATTAATTTTTTTTATTATTTTAATTTGCTGTAAGTTTTTTTAATTATTGTAATTTTCATTTTTCAAAATTATTGTAATTTTTCAATTTTTTTAGTTTTTAATTGCTATAGTTTGGGCTCTATTACTAATTTAAATTTAAGTAATCTAAATTTATGTAAATTTTAGTAATTTAAATTAATTAATACTCCCTCCGTCCACAAACGAACTTCCTATCTTTCCTTTTTGGGATGTCCACAAAAGAACTTCCTACCTATTTTTGGACTATACCCCACCACTTATAATCCTCTTACTTTACACTTTTCACAACTCTCAATATTAATTATATCACCTTTTCACCACTCCCAACACACTCAACTACCTTTTATCCACTTTCAATACACTCAACAATATTTTTTCTTAAAACCCGTGCCACTCCCTCCTAGAAAGTTCTTTCATGGACGGAGGGAGTATAATTTTTTTATTTAATGAATTATCTTATTTAAATTGGTGTTATTCAAATAATCAAAAATCAAAACTAATTCATATAAGTCAACAATATGAGTCAAGCCAACGCAACACATAACTCATTGATGCGCCTTTGATTTTTGGGCCATTTGACCCTATTTTTTCTCTTCTTTTATGTATGTATGAGTCGTCTAGGGGTGAAAACATGTATTTAGGAGGAGGAAGCCTAGAAAATGGCATATGGTCAGAATGAGCATTACTGGAACATAACTATCTAAGTTGCCAGACTGGAACTCCCAAATCAATTGGAGATCCATTATCAATCGGATCAATCAAGGATCAAACTAAATATGAAAGAAAATCATCTGCCAGATATGGTCTTCCGACTAGGGTTTGACTGCTACCGAACTACTATTTAAAGTCCAGCATGTGTGGCTGCCAAAAGACGGACCTATGCAGTTTTTTGCACTTACACAACAATTTTTAGCGCTCTTCTAGACTTAGACTTTGGTAGTTCACCCAAGAAAACAATTTACTTTAGTTTGTTTACATTTCCTCAAGAATATTTTATCTACTTCTCGCATTTTCAATTCCGTTGTGAAGAACAAAACCAAGGCGGTTGCCTTAGGTATTTTTTATATCTAGTATTTTATATTTTGTTTCATTCATGTGTTCATTATATTTCGAAATTATGTTTTTCATTATCTATGAGTAATCCCCCTTGGTGGGGTTTGAGAGGGGGAAATGATTATTTATTGATATGTAAGATATTCGA
Organism: Salvia miltiorrhiza; assembly: GCF_028751815.1. Classification (NCBI taxonomy): domain Eukaryota; kingdom Viridiplantae; phylum Streptophyta; class Magnoliopsida; order Lamiales; family Lamiaceae; genus Salvia; species Salvia miltiorrhiza. The sequence continues at coordinate 32,437,663 of NC_080388.1, forward strand.
GAGGCTATTGTGTCTTCAGTTGAGTCTAGTGGTTCCGAAAAGATCTGTGTCAAATCGTGGACAGTAGGGGCCTGATGGGTGATCTCTGTTCAGTAAAAGGCTGACCACGTCAAGCAAAGGCAAGGGCATACCAAGCAATAACGTCCAGTATGCCTATGACCAAGTAGCTGAGCAACATCAACAAAAGGTATTGTAGATCCAGAAGGCGAGGAAAGGACTTTGGGATTCAACGTCCTTCCTTGGTTTTGGGCTTATCTAGCAACAACCCATCAACTGTGACGAGGCATAAAGCCATGGTTATCGATCAAGAAAAGTGCCTACTGTACCGTAAGCATATCAATGACCGGTCGGTTAATAGCCGAAAATGGATATCCCAGGAGATATGTTTGCCGAAGGTGCAGAACCGGGGACCTTGGGAGAGAAGGTTGGTGAGGGGCATATTTGGAGAGATTGGGTATGTCTACCATCTAAGGGAGTGAAGCACGAGCTTGTGACCGGGGTAACTCGTGACCTTCAGACCAAGTGACTACAAAGGACTCAACCATCCCAAGTGTGGAGTATAACCTCTTGAAACGCCCCAATGTCTTTGGACCACGCCTTGAGTTTATACGAAGTGTGGACGAATCTTTAGTATGCTTATGACCGAATGCAATATCAACAATAATCATGACCTTATTCACACCTTACCCCCCTTTTATATTTGATCTTCGTTTAAGTTTACTTGTGCAGATAAACAGGTTGAGACCGTGACAACTCAATTTGTGCACCCGAAGAGTAAAGTAGTTCTTCACTCTCCGTGGGATCGACCATAGCTTACCGCTAAGACTAACCAGTCCGGTTATGGGCATAGGAGCGTGTATTGTCCGTCTGGGGCATACGCAAGTATTTTACGCGCACCACACGACGGGTGCGTCGTCACTCATATATGGTCCCAAAACATGCTTGTGTCAAGGCTTGACTCAACCAATGTGGATGCTCTGAGGATCTTGCATAGATAATTTTTTAATTTAAAATTACTTTTAAATTGATTTCAAATTAAATCAATTACAATTTTATAAATAAAGACAACTTAAGTTATAATTATATATTTTAAAAAAGTTATAATTTATAATTGATGAGCTGGACGAAGAATTTCCCGACCTGGCTACAAGACATTGTTGGAGGAGATTTTTCTTGAATAAATTCTTGTTTTTTCGTTTTCTTTCTTTAAAAAAAGGTTACAACTCCATGGTTGAAGTGAAAATTTACGGTTAGTGTGAAAATTCAACGAGTAATTAGAGGAGTAATTCGAAGGTGTGGTTGACGGTGTGTGAGAATTCCACAGGTAATTAAAGATATTTCGATAAAAATGACCCAATGGCTTTTTCGTCAAACTAAGTATTAATTCAACATTTCAACACCTACAATTTATTGTTATAGATTTTATGAAATTGTAGTTTGTTGAATTTGAGCATAATTTATTTGTTTTAAGCATATTTTACTCGAATTAATTGTGTTAGATATGCAAAAAAGTTAGGGATATATGTATTTTGGTAGAAATAGCGAGACATGCCAGAAAAAGGCATTAGCCGTTGATAATTAGGCGTTTTACGTAATATGCCTAATTTCCAGCGACTAATTGTATTGTGTGGCTTCCCCCACTATTTAAATGGGACAAGTATTCATATGTTACTTTATTGTTAAAATTGAATATTTTATTTATGTTTTCTGAATTTATAAAATTGATTAATTCCGTTTAAAGGCACTAGTTGCGTAAAAAAAAATTAGGAATATATATGTAGTTTTGGAGGAAATAGGGAGGGAAGCCTGAAAATGGCATTGCCTTCGAAAATTTGGTGTTTTACGTCATTAGCCGTCAATGAACCATCGTCAACTGGTGTAAAACACCTAATTATCAGCGGCTAATAGCATTTTCAGGCTTCCCCTACTATATAGATAGTATGTGTATTAATATGTTAATTGATTGTTAAATATATAATGTTGTATTACTCCGTTCGTCCCAACGAAGTTGAGTCGTATTTCTTTTCGGACCGTCCCAACGAAATTGAGTCATTTTCCTTTTTGGAATAAATTAAAGCTACTTTTTCATTCACTCTTTCTTTCATTTTACTTTTATATTCACTTTTTCATTTCACTTTTTCACTAAACACTAACTCCTTAAATCTCGTGCCCAAAAGAAACGCATCACCTTCGTTGGGACGGAGGGAGTACTATTTTGTGAAATTATAAATTTGATTAATTAGGTTAAAGGTATTAGCCACTAATAAAATTTAGGAGTGTTCACGTTTAGTTTAAAAATAGCGAGAGAATTCGGAAAACGTCATTAGCCGTGGAAAATTAAGCATTTCACGCCATTAGCCGCTGACGAAGCACCATAGACGGTTAATGGCGTGAGAAGCTTGATTTTCCGCGGCTAATGACGTTTTCCAATTTCCCCTACTATTTAAATGCTACTTGTATTCATATATTAATTAATTATTAAATATTTGATATGCTATTTGTGTTTTATTGATTAAATTCAACTATTGTTGTTATAAAATAGAAAATTATCCATTATTGGAGGCCCGAACTTATCAATGTGAGGTCCCAAATCAGCATATACTAATTTAATCTAAAACACCTATTGAATTGACTCGTAATCTACACGAGGTCATCCTAGTGCAGTAAGTTAACCCAAATCGTATCTCACAAGGAAGGCTAAGCAGAACGACTGATCATGCTATGCACAGAAAGCAATAAAACCTAACACTCTAAACAATAGTTGGGTCTGACGATGCACTCACTCTCCCTTGGCATAAAATAAAGCTAACGTAAACAAACTAGACTTCAAAGACACCAAGATCAAGCAACAAAATAAGAACTAGACTCCGACAGATTCAATAACACAATGAGATCATAACGAAGCGTAAACAACCATCATAGAAATCAAAACATGGAGAACAAGTATCAATAAAGCATTGTAATACCAACTAACTTCGCGCACTAAGACCAAATTAACAAAGAAAATAAGAGCATTCAAGGATCCAAAAGAAAGACTCACAACTCTTGATCCACAATAAACACTTAAGCAATACAATCTAGTTAACAAAAGGTAACGGAGAATTCAACTAGATGAATCAAGCCATGAGCTCAATATCAAAACTAATCAGTAAAGAACATCAATCGCATAAAAAACCATCAAAATAAATAAGCAATAACGACCAATCAATAGAACAATCAAAGAGAACACGTAAATTACTAATCAAAATAATGAGTTCTTACAATCAATAAAAGCAAACTTCAATCCAATGCAATCCAATAGTATCTAAAGGTTTAAAACATCTCAAAACTCAAGGAAAAACTATAAAATCGCAGCTGGAGGCTGTGGAAAACGAGTGTCTTGAAAACCCTAAAAATGGGTATAAATATGCCTTTTTTTGAAATTGCCGAAATAACGTGGGCGACGACCGCAGTGAGGCGACGGTGGCCGTGAAATCCTTCAAAAGTCGTTCGGAAATCCATAATTCCGCCAAATAACGTCACAGTACCCTTCAAGATAGAAAAACGTGTACAAAGCCATTGAGCAAGTATAATATATAAACAATATGCGTAGAGCATGCTAAAAAATGTATCTCAAAACCTGCAAATCACAACCAAAAGTGAGCTAAACATATACCATAAGCCCTCATATTTGATTCAAGTAACAAATAAGTTGAATGTGATTGGAGGGGGGGAGACACATTGGTGAACACATTCAGGTAAGGTTGCTTTAGTCACCTATTAGATTGAGATCCGGGTCAGAAGTGCAACATAGCATTGCACCATGTTGTTTCTCGTCATACTAAGATGAGAGGCGATGATGAGGAGGATATATGGTTCTTTATCAATGAGAGGCGAATTTTTATTTTTTATTTTTTTTTTACCGATGGAATTTGCTCTCATTACTGGATTGATGTTCGAGACATCGTCTTTTGATCCCACTACACATCACGATGTGAGGCACATCCTAGCATTCAGACGATTTTATGGTGGACAACATACATCCATCGCAGGTTTAAGGGACATATTCTTTGACGGGGCATTTCGGTTATGGACCCTGATGGCGCGCTCTACCTTCGAGTGGCCCACTTGTTAGTGCCACACGCTTTTGTATTAATGATCGACTTGCCACGACCCATAGAGCCATGGACATGGGCTTTAGTGGATGACATGTACGCATTTTCTAGATTTTCATATGTGTACAACGCTCTCAATCACTGGATGAAACAAATGAGTTTAGTTTAGAAGTGCCACTTTTACGGCCCTTCTTATGCACTATTTGTCTGGGTACTTGAGGTGATTCCTTGAATGGGTCTAGTTGTGGGCATTTACGTTAATGGGGGCTTCATACCCTAGATGTGTGGTGGCATTTCAAGAAGTTCACCTAAGTTGATTTACAACCCTTGTTTGATCCTCGGCATCGGGGTCGGGTTTTCCTTTTTTCGGATCCAACCTTCTTGCTCAAGCGCCGTAAAATCTATAGCATCATCGTCTGATAAATTTTCAGAGACATCAAGACCAGTTTGAGGCTCATTCGTATGATCATATTCTTCATAATCTCCATCAGAATCATCTTCAACTTCTACGGCATCCGACGCTTCTGCTTTTTCATCGGGCATTTCATCTGTCTGCACCTAATTCATTCTCCCACACATTTCATTAAGGGTTTCCGGTCGAATCCATACAAATTTATCCAAAGTTTCGCCATCCCATGAAAAGTATTTATGTGGAGATGAATTCTGACCACCATGATGTGGACTCTAACCACCATGATATAGTGTGTCAACAAAAGAATCCGATGAAGCATATTTCTAAATTAGTTTCAACAAATTTTCATATTGATTGAATTGTGCTTCATATACGTATCGTGAAGGCTGGGCAAAATCAATATTATATTATAGGGGTAATTGCCTGTAAATCCATAACGTTTACCCGGAATTGGTTTTTGCTCCTAATTTAAAAACTCTACTTTTAAATACATAACCTTTCATTTTTGTCTCGAATTTGTCCGGTGACCGGTTTTTTCTTACGCTGACGTTAGAAATGACACAGTGGCAACCGGAATTGATATGGTGGCAGCCAGAATTGGCAGCTAGACATATTTTTGACATGTGGAAAAAAAATTTAAAAAGAAAAAGAAAATAAAACCCACATCATCATCTTCCCCAACCTTCCCCACTCCCAAACCCTAATTTCAATTCCCCCCACCAGCCGCCCGCCACCATACGCCGGTGCCGCCTGCCCCTACAACCGTCGGCCCTCCCTCGACCCCGCCTCAAAAATCACAGCCGCTATTCTGCAAATTCTGGCGGGCTCATCTTCTCGCGAACAGAGATCGTCCTTCCATCTTCTCCTCGTAGATTTCTGCCGTCAGTGACTTCGGCGAGGCCAACTATCAACTCTAACATTGAGTTTTGGAAATTCGCACTAATCACTGATACTCCACTACAAAGAAGATTGAGAAATCCGATTACGAACGCGACCGAGTGTTTCGATCTCTACGCCCGCCGTTATCCTTCCCACCAACCCCAACCTCTCCTTCAAATCTATGGTTTCCAGAGTCGCCCATAGCTTGCACTCCAGCTCAGATTTTGCCGGAATGCGCTCCAACCTCTCCTTCACACACTGTGTTATTGAATTATGAATTTGCCTGAATCGGCCAAGCTGCTGCTGGTGACCAACGGCGGTGACACCGTCAAGCTCTTTGACATGTTGGTAGAGCCTCAAAACCCCTGTGTTCTCACCCACTCTCCATCGCCAGGCTCACGCTTGAGAGTCGTCAGATGGAACCACAAAAGTTAGTGCATTCTCACTTCATCTTTTCGTGGATCAATTCTATTTTCCTAGTTTAGTTTAATGAAATTTCTTTGCCTACTTTTGCTTGCTAGTTGACTAGTTGTTACTTGCATTTTTTCGGTGGTGGTGGCGACGACAGGGGCCGGCGTCGACGGTGGTGGCTGTAGATGGTGGCAGGCGGGTGAGGGGTGGGGAATTAGGGTTTTTTTATTCCACATGTATAAAATAAAATTTAAGTGTCATTTCCGACGTCCACATAGGCAACTGACCAATCACCCGACAAATTTGACCAGTCACCGGACAAATTTGAGACAAAAACAAAAGGTTATTGATAGGAAGTCAATTGTTCAAATTGGGAGCAAAAATCAATTTCGGGTAAACGTTATTAATTTACATGCAATTACCCTTATATTATATATTTATATGTGACCTTGTGATTGGTTAATTGTATTAAAACAATAATGGATCAATAATTTTGATAAATTCATATTTAGTCTTAACATAAATTAATAGATTCTTCGTTTATTACATATTAAAAAATTATCTATGTCTATATAATATATAAAAGCAACTATGACTTTTTGAAAATAGTAATTATTTTATTCAACTAATTTGTAATTTTTTTTATGAAATATCAAAACTTTTATTTTGTTAATGTACTATTCTATTATTTTGTATTAGAGTTGTGAAAGTCGTATAGAATTAAATATTTTAAAATTTCTAAAATTACTGACATGCAACACATGAAGGGCAAATCTAGTTATATACTCCATTCGACTCATTATTCATGGCCCGTGCCTTTTCGACATGGAGATTAAGGAGAGTAGTATTAAGGGAAATTACATGTTAATGTTATTTTAATTAACACACACAAAGACAACAACACACACACAGACAACAACGCGCTAAACTCATCTCTGACGGCCTGCACTTTCATCCATTGCCAAACTCATCTTCGGCGGCCGCTGACTTTCCTTCATCTCCGGCGCCGCTGACTTCCTTTCATCTCCGCCGGCTTCCTTTAATCTCACACTAAACTCAACACACACACACACACACACAACAACAAACAAAAAAAAATCCCTAGATCCCCAAATCCACGAACCAAAAAATAAAATATGGTGTAGGATGGTGTCCTACGAGCCCGACAAAACTGCTACAAGCCCCACGAAAATCAAATCAAAGTCGCCACGCTGCTGCTACGAGCCCGACAAAATTAGGGTTTCACTCAGAGACAACCCTATGAGGGAGTCGGTGTAGGCGACGCAAAGGTGTTAGGATGGTGGTGGAGGCGGTGGAGTCTGTGAAGGAGAAGCAGAGTTTTTGCAGCAGGAGAGAATCGACCGAGGAAAGTGGAGGAGGCATCTACATATTCCTTCTCTCTCTTAATGTTTTAAGATCCCTTCAATATTTTTTCTCAATTTTTTCAGCTGCAGAATGAAGCACAGTGAAGAGGGGTGACAAGATCACGAATTTTGCACAAAGATGAAATGTGTGTGAGCGAGAGTAAGGGTTTGATTAAGGATTTTAATTAAGCTCTAAATATTACCCAAATGAACAAATCATATTATATGAGATGGTTCAAAAAGGAATACATACCATAAATAATGAGATGGGGTGAGTAGTATAATATTGTTCAAATTTTTAAAAACTGTGTTTAGTTTATTTTTACTTATCGAGCTCGAGTAGCTTATATTTGTATACATATCCATTTTCACTAATTCTCAAACCAAATCTTTCCACCGAAATATCACACACATTTTAAAAAAAAATTAATCTAATTCAACTTTCTACCCTAATTAATTATCCGTACACATACCCTTTTAGCCTATGATTTAAAAATTGAAGAATCTCCCCAAAAGAATATCCAACTATGTATGATTCTGGTTTCTCAAATCCGATGAAACATGATTAAGAATGAGGGACAGCAATGGAGACATGTACATAATTGTTGCATTTCTTGTCTTCATTTCAAAAGGTATCCACTTCAAATGATGCTCAGACAAATTAATAATATGTATATATATGTTTGCACAGAAATATATAATTGGATGATAAAGAGTCCCGCCCACTATATCTTCTTCCCTTTTAACAATTCTTCTTAATTTTTTATTTCATATTTCTAATTATATAAACATATTATCTTTTTTTTTTTTTCAGAGATAAGTTTATTGTGGGAAAGTTTGGAAGGGGAGCCCCAATCTTGATATAGTAAATGCGGAAAATGTTAAAAATAAAATATGAACACAATTATTTACAAGCAAAAATTCTGACTGCCTGGCTGTCTTGGGACTTTCAATTGCCCCCACACCAGTGTGACGATATTTTTCATGCTCAATTAATTGTAGGTCAATTCATTTATATGTGAAAATGATAGCAAATGAATTGTAAAATAAAGTATTTACTTATAAAATTACATTGTTTCGTCATCCATTATCATTTCAATATGATTGAATTTAGCTATAAAGTTGGGAGATTATAAAATAAAAGATTTGAATATTATTTATTTATTTTAATGTGACACAACGGCTCATTGGCATGTTTGAAATATTATAGAAAAATAGGGAGTTTGTTGAATGATAGTATCACATGGAAGCAGAAAGAATCAAAGAGTGCACGTGACAAGCGCAGGGTACCATGCATTGCAGCAGACTTTGGTTTATTAAAATTTGAAATTCCACGCAATCTACCCCACTGCGTCCACTCAGTTTTTTTAAAAGTAAAAATATATATTTATCTCAAACTATATTACTCCCTTCCTTCGCTACACGAAAATGTGTCTTATCTTTTTTTACAAAAAAATAAATAAAAAATTATTCACCAAAAAAAAAAAAAAAAAATCATCGCATCATACTCCCTCCGTCTCAAATCTATAAATTAAAGCAAAATAAACCATATCCTACATGGTATCATACAATCACTCCATTCTAATTTTTCTCAATTCTCATTCATTCTTATTTTTTAAAAAAAATTTAATCAATTTCTATGTCTAAAAACCATTAAAAATCTAAAAATCATGATATATTTAAAAAACTAGATATCTAAATAATTATTACAACAAAATAAATTATATCCTATGTGGCGTCGTACAATCACTCCATTTATATATTAAAGCAAAATAAATCATATCCTACGTGGCATCCTACCATCACTCCCTTCTAATTTTCCTCAATTCTCATTCATTCTTATTTTTTTTTTCTAAATTTTAATCAATTTCTATATCTAAAAACCATTAAAAATCTAAAAATCATGATATATTTAAAAAACTAAATATGTAAAAAATCATTAAATAAATATTCCAACAAAATAAATTATATCCTAACCATTAAATATCTAAACATCAGTATACATCTAAAAACTATAAAATATCTAAAAATCATTATATTAATATTTCACAAGTCAAGAAACAATTATCTATATCCATAACATAATTAATAATGCATTTGATACAGAAATGTTTAAGAATGAGATGGTTGATACAATAAATGATTAAGTCATGTCTCTAATGTCCACCAAAGAAAGGGTTTACCTAAGTTCGGACGGCATTTGCAAAGAAGATGGACAAATTGACCTCGATGAACAAGTATTCTCAGTTGAATATCTCGACACGATCAAGTGTTCATAATTGTCGAGTCATGAGATTAAATTGAAAGAGAAATGCATAATCACGCTTCTCAAAAATATGATCAATCTAATTAACTTTGCAATAGCACCAGACTGATAGTAACTCAACTTGAGAAACACGTAAGTGAATGCAAACTCATTTCAAGAAAAAAATACGCACAAGAAATTTTCTATAGCTAGAATGATTTTTATGGACGGAGAAAGTATATATTTTTATTATATTTAATTATAAATTATACTTTTATTCTATTTTTGATTTATTAATAATGTATATTTATTCTACTTTTTGTACTAGTAACACTATTTCTACAAATTATACATTTATTCTAGAGAGCACTTTTGAAATAGCCATTTTGAAGAAGGAAACACAATATTTGGCCACTAATTGAATAAACACAAAATCTGGTCATTTATTACGTGTAAATATTATTTTCCCTTAATTAGGGCGGACCGGATTTGGGTCGACTTGCACGCGGGCTAGGCACATATGACACTATTACCAACCGAAAAAAAAAATCTAAGTATATGGCACTAATGACACTAATATGACCATAAGTATCATTCGTGCAACATTACATAAGATAATATGTGGCAATAATATGGCCATATGTACTATTTGTTCAGCACTTAGTATATGGCACTAATGGCACTAATAGTGCCATGTGTGCCTAACCCGGGCGCAAACCCAAATCTGACCCGAATTTGGTCCGCCCTAATTAAGGGCAAAATAGTCCTAAAACGTAAAAAAATGACCAGATTTTGTGTTTTTTCAATTAATGATAAATATTGTGTTTCCTTCTTCAAAATGGCTATGTGAGTATATTGTTTCTTTATTCTACTTATAACAGTTTAAACAACTTTATAAAAATTCATATCTACACTTCAACGAAACTTTTTTTATGTACGAAGAAACTAATTTTTTTATCTAGCCACTCAGATCATTTAGCCATCCGGTAAAATCATCATATCGTCCGGTGAAATGATCTGACCGCCCGGGCAGCTAGATGATCTACCCACCAACTGATTAGATGAACTCTTGATTGATAGTTGTCAAATCATTTTCATTTTCAGATTTTTTTTACACATTTATGACTGATAACTGTCAAATCTATCAAATGTGTAAAACTTTCACAAAAAATCAAGCCAAACCATCAACATCAAGGGCATTTAAACAATAGAGCATATGAAACTTGTATTTATAAAAGAGGGCATTTTTCATATATAACTTTAGGAATAGGGCATTTTAAATTTTCACTCATTAATTATCATTATTAATACTACTTTTTAAGTAAAACCCTTCTTCACTCACAATACACTCTATTATTTTTATTAAAACTCATGTCCTCTTCCTTTAAGATTATTTTTTATGAACAGAGAAAATATATGTTAACTGGAGTCTCAGAATCTGATGCTAGCTAGAACGCGACAACACGAAATTAAAATTCATATCACCTATATCTAACATATGTGTATTCATGATTCAGTTTTGAAGTTTTCGCATATTAGTTGTTACAAATATAATATCATGTATTTCTAAATTAAAAAAAAATTATAATACCATGTAATGATTGTAAATACAAATTTATTTATTTAATTTAATAAATAGAAAATTACCTACCATTTCAATATTTGTAAACCAAATGTATTTGTGTAGGTGTTATTTCTACTCGATCTTTTGATTTTTCTCTTCAAATTAATTCTTGAATGGTCCTTGAGATTTGTTGTAAACATATGTCTCCGATTTTCTTAGAGTTGATGTGGGGAAATATCGCCTTGTTACCGAAATAAACGTTGGGCTTGACTTAAGCTTTGTAGAGTTGAAGTAGAAGGTCTACGCCTTGTTTTTTGATCGAGCATTGGGTTTTACTTGAGTTTGGGGATTTATAACGTTGATGCAGAGGACCTTCACTTTATTTCTGGATCGAACGTTAATTTGATCTGGCTTTGGGCTTTCGCTTTAGGCTTTGTAACGTTGATGTAGAGGGGGCCCTATGCCTTGTTTCTGGATCGAACTAGACCTAATTTGAGCTTAAGGCTGCTTCCACGAAGAACGCCTTGAACCTCAATTATACACCTTGAATATTAGAGAGAAGTTCGTTGTAGAGAATTCTCCTCCAATTCTTGAGCTCTTGAATTATGGTTTTGTGTGTTTAAAACTGATATGGAGACCCCTATTTATAGTTATAGGAAGAGTTAAGCTTTGGACTTGAGCCCACATGATTATGGGTCTAGAGTTGACGTGGCGTGATTTCAAAAGACTAATATATATCAATATCTAGAGAGGCAAAATTTAAAGTGCCCTTTCTCTTATGAATAATTTGAAAAATGCCCACCCTTATCATGCAAAGCACTACATGCCCTAAATAAGTGAAGAACCGAAAATGCCCTTTGAATGTGATGGATGTGCATTGTTTTCCGCAAAAGTACTTACACATCTATGACAAAAGTTGTTAAAGTGTAAGAAAAACATCAATTCATCAATTTAAACATTGAAATCGGTCAAATATGTGTTGGAACATGTGAAATACTGACAGAGAAAATAATATTTATTTATTTTTGAATTAAAATCGAAGGTTTTACAAGTAAATCGTAGGCTAATTAATCAATGGAAAATAAATACTAAAAATTAACACAATCGATATTAGCACTCAAAACACACATTGGAAAAAAAAAAAACAAGCGTCCAACCGGGAAAAACAAGTGTCCGACCGGACACAAGGTTTCACCGGGCGGACACATATATGTTCCGGTCGGATAGATGTTTTTTTGGTTCCTATGTGTGTTTTGAGTGCTAATATGGATTGTGTTAATTTTTTGTATTTATATTCCATCGATTAATTAGCCTTCAATTAAGGGACATAATTTTTTTTTTTTTAAATTGATGATAAACGACAAATATGATGTGAAATAGCTTTGTCAGTAAAGTATTCATGTCAAACACTCTAATTTCATTGAAATTCACGTGAAATGAAGGAATCTTTGTTTATATATGAGTGAATTCTCTCATTCTCTCATCCTCTCATCCGAACACTCAAAGTGAAAAAACACTCAAACTCATTAGAAATTCTAATATTTTCCAAGTGGTGAAGCTATTATTTGTGAATTCTCTCATCCGAACGTTTAAAGGTATGTCATTTTACGTTTGAAATGTAATTTAAGTTGGTTATTGTTTATTTTCAATGTTTTGTTTGATCCTATATGCTTATGTGAATTATTAGCATATTATAGCATACTATGATTTAAAGCCACGTTTGAAGGAAATACATGTGAATTAGAGCAAATTCTATCATGTTTTAAAGTATTAATTAGTAATTATTAGTTGCATTTTAGTTCTATACATATATATTGCTACATAACTCATGTTATTATGCTCGAAAATTATGTATCCGCCCGGACAAGTGTCCTTGAAAATGTGTCCGGCCGTGTGTAATTATATATCATGTAATACACGGCCGGACACATTTCCTCGGCTACTTCCCCGGGCGGATAGATGTTTTTCGAGTGTATTAACATGTTATATGTTGTATTTTAACATTGTATTCCATTTACATCATATATTTATTTATTTATTATTTTTTCTGTAGATGAATGAATATGGGAGATACTTTGTGGTTAATTATGGAGGTGCCTTCAATGGTTATGAGTACATCGGCGGCTCTTCTAAGAATTTGCATATTTTCGGAGACACAATGGCCAGTACGGTGTACATGATAAATTACCTGATGATGGAGAATTCATTGAGCACTAATTACAGCTTGTATTATTTGACGAAGAGATTAAATGGCAGGGTATACAGTAAAAATATTCTTGCCGATGACAATGATTTGCTTCAGTTGCTGGCGTCCCAGCCACATTTTCCTGAGATTTATGTTGTCGAAGACGATTACAGTGGAGGAGTGTATGTTCCTTCATTCGATCTCCCTCAATCTTCCGGGTATGGAGGTGAATCCAGTGCACAATTCAAAGGTGGGGACGGATTGGAAGCAATCCAAAGATATGCTTATTTAGACCTATCAGCCGGAGATTCACCGGCGCAACAAAGTGTTGAACCGTCGGTCACTTGGGGTAATGATCAGTCAACGGGTTGGACTTCATGGGATGAGCCAAATCCGTACCAGTACGATCGCCCAACAACTGATCGCTGTTGGGGTCCAGCTGATGATCAATATACGTACGAGCCTCAGTTTGTGGAGGATGCTGGTAATATAGATGAAGATTATGTTCCATCGTCTGAAGCCGAGACTGATACAAGCACCTCTAAAGACTTGTCGGAGCCAGAGAACGTGAGAAGGGCGGGGATTGAATATGCAGGTTGGCAGAATTTGCAGATCGACGAGGATGATGACGAACAGGTTCCTGGAGCAGATGAACTAACTAATTGGTTAGTTCCGGTTATCCCGTTGGACGCCGCAGCGGCACTTTTGGATATTGAAGATTATCAGCTATTGCCTCGGGAGTTGTCAAAGAATATGTATTTCAATAGCAAAGATGATCTGATCGTTGCAATCGGTCTGTGGAACATGAAGCAGGGCAAGGAATTTTCTGTCAGCAAATCAGACAGCAGACGAGTCTACGTCAAATGCAAGCATTCAGATACGTGCCCCTTCAAGCTCCATGCATCGTCACAAGATGGAGTCATTTGGGGAGTGTATAAGTTCACCAATGAGCACTCATGCGACGGTGAGCTAGGGCGCGTAGCGCGAATAAAGGCCCCCGCAAAAGTCGTCGCAGCATATTTAGCACAGAAGATACACGACGATTGCGAGATCTTGAAGCCGAAGGCCATCCAGCTGGAGCTGCGACGTGAGTTTGGCGTACAGATCAAGTACGATGTTGCATTGCGAGCCCGTAATCGAGCCACTGAGATGGTTTATGGTCGACATGATCAGTCCTTCGAGATGCTGCCCAAGTACTTATACATGTTGAGACAATCCAATCCCGGTTCGAGGGTGGAGTGGGAAGTTGACGATGATGGCCGATTCAAACACTTATTTGTTGCTCTTGCAGCTTCGGCTACCCCTTTCATGTTCAGCTTACGGCCAGTGATTGTCGTCGATGGCACACACTTGAAGGGCAAGAATAGGGGTATTTTGTTTGTTGCAGTGACGAAAGACGGCAACGAGAGTTTGTTCCCACTCGCGTATGGTGTTGGCCCGAAAGAAAACGATGAATCGTGGAGTTATTTCATGTCACGCATTCGACGTGTTTATGGCCAAGCCGATCCACTTTTGATTGTCTCTGATCAGCATATCTCCATTGCCAATGCTATCAGAAATGAGTTACCAAATGCAACCCACGGCCTATGCTACTACCATTTGCAAAATAACCTGAAGCATTACGGTAAGGCAGTGGTCGAGGTGTATCGACAAGCTGCATTTGCGTACGAGAAGTCCGACTTCAATAGGGCTATGAACGCCCTGAAGGTTATGAAGAGAGCCGCGTACGATAAACTAATGGGGATTGGGCCGGAGAAGTGGGCTCGTTCGATGTGTCCTATGCCTGTGCGACGCTACAGTTTTATGACATCAAATGCTGCTGAAGCTTTTAATTCCAGATTGTTGTGGGCAAGAAGACTTCCTATATGCTCGATGTTAGAGGCAATCAGAATTGTTATTGAGAAATGGTTCAGCGAGCGACTAAGGGCTGCACAACAAATCGAGCAAGGCTTGACTGTTGAGGCTGGTAAAAGGGTAGCTATTGAAGTCCAAAAAAGTCGTCGATACACTGCACAAAGGTTGAGTGGCATGAAGTATAAGGTGCAAACTGCTGACAGAAGCTTCAAGGTGGATCTAGAGAAGAAAAAATGCGAATGTCGAGTATTTCAGCTAGACCAACTGCCCTGTTCTCATTCAATCGCTGCAATAAGGTACGATCATGAAATGATTACTGTCGGGTTCATTGAAATATAAATATGTTCTAATGTTCGTTATATTGATTACTATCGGAGTTTGTTTGTTTTTATAGTGAAGCCGGTGATACGATCGCGGAGTATGTAGACTCGTACTACACGAATGACTTTCTTATCGATACTTACTCTCGCGAAGTTAATAATCTCCCGCCGAGACGCCAGTGGTTGGTTCCCGAGCACATCGCTGAGCAGGTTGTATTACCTCTGATTGTAAAAGGTCAAGCGGGGCGCCCAAAAGAAGGTAGACATCGAGGTGGTGGTGAAGGCACCAGCACACAAGCCGACGAGTCTTCTAGTATCAGGCGTCGTAAACCAAAGAAGTGCAGCATCTGCCATGAAGAAGGACACAGCAAGAGAACGTGCGCTGGCAGGGCGACTGAGCCCAGGGAGTAGTGGGATGTATTTGTGTGCTGTAACAGTTAATGATATTGATTGAATTATCTTATTATTCGATAAGGTGGAATGATTTACAGGAAATAATGCTCGTTGAATAACCAAATAGAAGCACACATTAATGTAACAATATACAAAACTATGCAAAACCAAGTCTAGTGATACGGGCTTTCCTAGTTTCACACAGCGAAAATATAGATCTAGCAATCTTGGCTCTGTATGCCGCCACGTTGTGGTTACCCCACTCAATGGATGGAGAGCCAGATATCAGTCGTTCTGCATACATGCAGACGAAAGGCCCGCAGCTGACAGAGTCCTGCTGGTGAAACTGAACCTCCGCTGGAGCAAACACCGCTGTCATAAGTGGGTACTTCTCCTTTGCCACTGTCGAATCAATGGATGTGTCGTCTAGCCACCTCGCCAACTGAAGGACAATTGGCAACAATCTCAGTAAAGGCAGTAGTTCACCAACTCGACCATCCTGCTGTCGAGGTGATAGCTTGTGGAATACTGGGTCATAGACCTCGCAAACCAATTCTCCTAACCGGATCCGACATAGGACAAAATGGTGGCCGATTATGACTGGCATGAGAACCTATGACAAACCACAATGAATTGATAAGAAACAACATATAAAGCACAAATGACTAATGACAAATAATTGTTTAACTGATTACCTGTGTGGCATCCATCCATCCTATATGACCAGGAGGAAGTTCATGGCCCTTAACGGCTTTTCCACGTATTTGGCAGAGCCAGTCTATCCGGGGCTGCCAACCATCAGCTACTGCTCCATGCGTCAATATATGATACTCCTCTGGAGTAAACTCACTTCTTGCCCACTTCTCCAATAGAGCGTCCCACTCGCCCTGGAGGTATATCTACAGATCAATAGAAGTAATTAATAATTTATATTCGCACCAATGAAAACATACAAATAATGAAAGTTTACTTACAAACCAATCCGTATCTAATATGATTGTGTTATTCATATCTACGTCATCCAGTAAATCTGCTGAAGCTCGAAGTCTATTTCTCAAGCTTAAGAAATACAAGTCAATATCCTGCAACAAAGTTAAAATCAATAAGTTAGTAGAAAGTAATTTAACAATGTTAAAATCAATAGATTATTTACCCCAGTTGTGAATTGCTGGCTGACATTATCCACCCGCGCGAAGTCGTCGTACTCCCGCAAACCACCACTTGCCTTGACATAAATCTCACTACCCCTACCCTCTCGACACCTAGCCATCCACTTCTCATAATGGTCACTGCAGACTTGTGTCACTGGACGTGGCATTTGGCTATTAACCCAAGGCGATCGCTGATAGTTAGACGGACGCCTCACCCTCTCACTGCGACGCGGGGGCTCTGCTGGCGGCTGCTCTGCTGGCGGCTGCTCTGCCGGCGGCTGCTCTAGGTGCTGCAGTAAAATACTAAAATTCGAGAAAAATAGTCAAATTCAGTAAAATATTAAAATAGTAATTCAGTAAATTCAGTAATATTAAACTGCAATTAAATTCAGTAAAATTCAGCAATCTAATATTAAATTCAGTAAAATTAGTAATTCAGCAATTTAATATTAAATTCAGTAAAAATTCAGTAAAATATTAAACTGCAATTAATACCAAGCAATTTAATTAAATTCAGTAAAATATTAAAAAACGGCAATTTAATTAATACCAAAAAATAACAGTTTCATTAATTAATAATTCAACAATTATAATTAAATTAAATTCAGTAAAATAGTAATAATTAACGTAAACATACAGATACATGGAAAAAAGTATTTTATACCTAAATAACAACTATCCGGCCGGCGAAGTGTCCGGTAAAATGAATCCGGCCGGGTACATTTCAGATTGAAACTGTCCCGGCCGGACTCATTATTCCGGGCATAGTGCCGGCCGGGTAGTTGTTCTATCGGCATAAAATACTTTAATTTATCAAATCGCACAAAGCCCACATACACAATGCAATTATAATTACTTAAACAAATATTTCAGATTGAAACAAATTCAGTAATACCCAGCAAAACTCGCAATAATAATTACTTAACCAAATATAATTAAATTAAATTCAGTAAATTACTAACTGATTAATATAAACATACAACTAATTAAAATGGAATAATTTATGCTAAAACACGATCGGTCCGGCTGGTGAAGTGGCCGGATAAATCGATCCGGCCGTATGTTTCATTTAAATAATGTTCTCGGCCGGATCGATTTATCCGGCCACTTCACCGGCCGGACCGATCGTGTTTTAGCATACATTATTCTATTCAATTTCATGAAAATTAAAAATAAATACCTGTGAAGAAGATGCCATGGATGAGTCCGAGTGTGCTTCAATCTTTTGAACTCTCTGTGCTTCAATCTTTTGAACTCTCTCTCTCGGTGGGTAAAAGTGAAGAAGCCGATAGAGGTGTGTGGTGGAGTAAAAAACCCTAGTATTTTAAAGTAAGTAGGTAAAAGTGAAGAAGCCGATTGTATCGGCTTTATGTCTATCAAAAGGGAATCAAATTTTGAAGAAAGATATTTTTACCTTTATGTATCGGTAACATGCATGATTTTTTTGGGTAACAAGCATGCATTTATTTGGGACGGATATTGAGTATATTTTAAATTTAAAGATATCAATTGATTTACACGATATATATAGTGTTATATAGTACTATATATCAACATTCAAGAATAACACAATATATATATATAAATATATATATATATACAAATAATTTCAAAGAATATATGTATTGAAATTAAGATATTAAAGGGAAAAAAATAAAAAATTTAAGATAGATACGCATGGATATATATTATTAGCGTCTTGATTTTTTTTTTTTATGAAATTGAATAAAATAGAATATTTTATGCCTAAATATCATCGATCCGGCCGGTAATTGTCAAGGAAAAATGTATCCGGCCGGGTCATTTGTAAATTGAAATGTACCCGGTCGGATACATTTCTCTGGCCATTTTACCGGCCGGATCGATGATATATCGACATAAAAGTTTGTATTCTATCTATTTGTATCTTTATATTAATTTTTACTATTTTGCTGAATTTAATTTAATATATTGTTTAAGTGTTAATTAGTGTCCGGTCGATATATTTACAATTTAAAGATATGAACACTATATATATATATATACAGTGACTTACAAAATCATTGCATGCACAGATTGAAATCATTTCGGTCATTATTGTAAAGAAATGCATTGAAACTCAAAAATGTGTAAGATTGTGTAAGAGAACCGAAATCATTACATTTGATGTTGACCCACTTAAGGGTTAATTAGTAATTTAGGGCATGGGTAGCTTTGCATGATAAGGGTGGGCATTTTTCAAAATATGAATAAGGAATGGGGCACTTTTGCCTATTAACACATATCTAGATTTGATTTGTTGCCAAAGAAATTGATCTCTATCTTTGAGATATGACAATATCTTTAATTATATATTTTTTTAAATTTTGGATATCATAAGATTCCAAAATAAACAATGATATAAATTAATAAAAATCTTATTAAAAATCATGTGCCTACAAATACCCCCTCGAGACTTCTTCAATAGTAGATAGTTTATACTTATATCAAGAAGTTCTTCGATTCAAACTTGTGAATAGTTTATACTCGTATTCAAGAGTTTTTCAATTTGAATTTGAATTTGGATAGTTTATTCTTGTATCAATGAGTTTTTAATTTAAATTTGTAGATATTTTATACTCGTATCAATGAGTATATGGATATGGACTTTGAATTCAGAGACCTTTTATATTCGTGCTGAGGACTCTACATTTGAATTTGGATTTGTAGATACTATATATTCGTGTAAGGAGCCTTTCATTTGAATTTGAATTTGCCGACATTTTATACTCGTATCAAGGAGTATACATTTGAATTTGAATTTGTAGACATTTTATACTCGCGTTAAAGAGTCTTTCACTTGAATTTAAATTTGTAGAAATTTTATACTCTTGTTAAGGAATATTCAACTTGAATGATTATTTTAGATAGTTTTTGCACGTGTCTAGGAGCTTTATTGATAGTTTAAGCTCTTATCTAGGAGCATCTCATAGGTTGCAATATCTTGCATTATATCAAGTGCTATAGAAGTGATTGATGAATTATTTTTTCAATTGCCCCCAACTATCGATTTATTTTGGCTCCAGATTGATTTACCAATCAAATGCACCGGCTTTCAAGGAACGAACAAATTGCTTCACCAAGTGATTTCCATAAGTTCCATTATTGCATGTCTCCATTAGTGAGCTACGTGTTGCTTTGAATTTCTTTTTCCATCAAATTGTTAAAATATCAGAGTTCAAACTTATCTTTGATTGTTCCCATGATTGTTCCCAGAGTTCAAACTTAGCTACGGGTAAGGGAATTGCGCACCTTCACCACCGGCCAACCCACAGCCGCGCCTTCCCACCCGAGCTGAGTAGTCTGCCGCCGTCTATTAGATCCGCGCAGAGCTCCTGAACAGCCGCGACGCGGAGGCAACCAGCAGATCCTCGCCCCCGACCTCGAGTGGTGGTTCCACGGCCCGCCCTCGCACCAGTTATCCGACTTCAGCTTGGTGGTTCCACGGCCCGTCCTGCTGGAGATCTGCACGCAGTCGGCCGCCCAACGACTTTGACGTGAGGAACTTGACGGAGTCCAGCCGGACCAGATCGGAGTCCTCCCCCAGATCCGCGCACAGCAGCGCACCGCCGCACAGCAGCGTGAGTTGCAGCAGCGTGCCCCGCCGACAGCGCCCAGTTCCCAGCCAGACCCCTCCGGCCTTGCCCACCTCCGATCTGTTGCAGAGCACAGCAGCACGCCTGTTGCAGTGTGTGCTGAAAGCACAGCAGCGTGAGTTGCAGCAGCGTGGTTTTCACCACCCAAGCCGCCACCGCGCGACGCCCTCGCCCCAGCCGAGCTCTCACGATGGGTCTCCGTTCGCCGGCCGGAATTCATGACAAGGGGGCTCTCAACCTCCCTCCTATCTCCACAAACTTCGATCCTGCACGAACCCACCCTCTAGACGCCTCTAAGAGGCACTCTCTTCAGCCGCTCCACCTAGCCGCTGCTGCAAATACCAGCATCGCCACTACTGATGTTACTAAGATGCACTCTCTGCAGTCGACGACTCATGCTGGAGGATTTAACGACTCGGAACAGGTTCTCCCGTCGTCCAGCGAACCTATCTCTTATGCCGCGAAAGTTCGGCCTACCATGATCAAGAAGTCGGATTTTCCTGCTTATGGCCTTCGTACCCTTCATTCGAAACGTGAGGGGGAGGTCGTTACTTTATCGATCCCGAAATCAGAGTATCAACAGCGTCTTGATGAATTCCAGTTTGCTTTGATCGGGAGGATGATCCTTCGCAAAGGCGACAAGCCGCGTACGTTCGCGGATATTACGCTAGAGTTGCAGCGTATCTGGCAGTGCTCGGATTGCCAATTCATTCCTATGGCTAAGGGTTCTTTACTATCAAATTCAAGACGCTGGAAGCAAAAAAGAAGGCAAAAGGAAATGCGGTCCTCCAGCTTTCAACGGGTCACATACGTCTTCGAGAATGGTGCCGATACTTTGATCCTTATAAAGAAACCTCATCTCTTGCGCAAGTGTGGGTAAGGGTGTATTATCTCCCGGTGGAATTATGAACTCCAGTTATCATTGCTAATATTGGTCGAGCCCTAGGACATCCGTTGCGTATTGACAACGTTTCTGCTAATGGCCAAGTGGGGCACTTCGCCAGGGTCCTTGTGGAAATCAATATGGCGCTGCCCCTTCTCAATTCAATGTACATCGATGATGGTAATAATTCTTTCTACATTGAATTTGGTTTCGAATCTTTGCCGTTGTTCTGTTCTCGTTGTAAAATAACTGGCCATTCCACGGACAATTGCCGGAGATCTGCGACAGCAAAAGCCAAGCAGAAGAATGAGGAAGCGGCTGATCAAGTGGAGGAGATTCATAAAGGAGCTGCTAAGGTGGATCCCAAGCCTGCTTGGCAGCCTAAGGAACAGGTTAATGAAGCTTTAGAGTCGAGTGTTATGGAGCAGGTTGTGACGTCCCAGGAGGATGTGAACGAGATGGATGACCGTATTTTTTCAGGGCCTGATTCGTTGGAAGTTGTGCTAGTCCCGGTAACTTCGGAGCATCAACTGGATGGCAACGATGAGGATGTAGATGAGGATATGGAGATGGAGACGCCGAATGGAGTCGTGAATCTTGCGAAGAATGTGGCAGCTGCTGCAGAGGAGGCCAATAGCTTGCGGAATGAAAATTTGGCGCTTAAGGATGCAGTGGCGGAGCAGCAGTCGGAGGTTGGGACACATGGTTTTGTGAGTGAGCAGGTTCATTCTCCGATTCAAAAGGAGGTTGTTGGAGATAAGCAGTCCAATCCTACTCCGGAGGATATTGCTAGTTGTATAAGTCGGTTAGAGGAGCAGGTTAATCAAGGGATGGTTTTGCTCTCGGAGCCGAAGCGCGGACGTGGCCGTCCAAAAGGCTCGGGAAAAGGAAGGGAACTTGTGCATGCAGTTCCGACGGATGGCATTAAAAACCGCCTCAGAAATGTGGAAGGTCTGGGATTTCAGCCGAGCAACTTCGTTGTTGATCATAGTAGCAGCAACGCGATGCGTACTATGAACAATATTACGAACCCCCGTTGGTCGGATGTAATGGACTTCGAAAATGATCACAACAAGGATGATTATCATTCCAATATGGATTTTACGTTTTGATTGTTGGTTTTTGTGATAACGTTTAGACTTTTCTGCGTGTTATTGTTTTTGTTTTTCGGACTCTTTTCGAGTCTCCTTGCTTGCGTCTTGTGCATTCAAGGGTTTTTATTTCTTCTTTTTATATTAAACTTCCATTTCAGCAGTAGTATTTGAGTTGATTGTCGTGTATTGAATCTTTTTGGTGAGTCCTTCAACAAGCTTTGTTAACTTTGCAATTTGCTCTTCCTTTAAGAGTAGTAGACATCTTAGTACTTGATGGATCTTGTGAAGAGAAAAGATGAGAGAGAGGGATTGTCCCATCGAGAATACCAAAAATTGTAAACACAAATTTATGTATTTGATTTAATAAAATAAAAAATTGCGTACAACTTCAATATTTGTAGATCAAATGTATTTTTGCAGGTCGCTATCTCTATTCGATCATCTGATTCTTTTCTTCAAGTTGATTATTGAATGGTCTTTGAGTAGTTTTTGAGATTTTGTTGGACAAATATGCCTCCGATATTCTTAGACTTGATATTTGAGCTTTATGACGTTGATGCAGAGGGCTTTCGCCTTGTTTCTAGAATAAATGTGGGCTTGACTTAAGCTTTGAGCTTTGTAACATTGATGTAGAGGACTTACGCCTTATTTTTGGATCGAACATTAGGTTTGACTTGAGTTTTCGGCTTTATAATGTTGATGTAGAGGGTCTTCACCTTATTTCTAGATTAAACGTTGGTTTCATTTGGCTTTGGGCTTTAGCTTGAGCTTTCTAGATCGAATATTAGACTTCATTTGAGCTTTGGGCTGCTTCTACGAATACGCCTTGAACCTCGATGAGACACCTTGAATATTGGAGAGAAGTTCGTTGTAGAGAATTCTCCTTCAATTCTTGAGCTCTTGGATTATGGTTTTGTGTGTTTAGATTTGATATGGAGACCCCTATTTATAGTTGTAGAAAGAGCTAGGCTTTGGACTTGAGCCTGCATGATTATGGGTCTAGAGCTGACGTGGCGCGATTTCATTCGCTATTAAAGATTAATATATATCAATATCCAGATTTGATTTGTTTCCAAAGAAATCGATCTCTATCTTTGAGATATGACAATATCTTTATTAATAATCCCTCTGTCCCGCTATTAACGGCCCGTTTCTTTTCGGCACGGGTATTATGGAGAACCTTATTAGGAGAAAGGTCGTAGGGACCACATGTTTAATGTTGTTGTTAATTAATTTTAAATATTGTTAATAAAATAACTCATTTCTTCATCAACACCTCTTCTTCATCAACATCGGTGAAGCCGCCGCCTTCCCTTTGATTTCATATCTCTACTCCTGCCACCATCCAACAAAATGTGTTTCCCCCAAATTCAAGAAATTCAAGAAAGCCAAACCAAAATCAAAACCCTTCGATTTCAGATCTCTACTCCCTTTACAGAACTCCGGCGACACAAACCCAAACCAAACCCTTCCTCAGATCTCTACTCCGACGACACAAACTCAAACCAAACCCTTCCTCAGATCTCTACTCCGGCGACACAAACCCAAACCAAAACCCTTCGATTTCAGATCTCTACTCCCTTTATAGAGTAATTGATTCAAATTATATTTCAAAAAAAAATCTTTCATGCAAGAAAAATAAAAAAACAACAACAGAGGGTGGACGCGGTAGAGCCTTTGTTCTTCGATTTTTCACAGATCCAGAGGAGGCAGAGGTGGAGGAGATGCTGCCGCCCCTATCGCCGCCACCTAAAACCCATTTCCATCCTACTGCAATTCCATGGCTACAGAGAAATATGAGAAGTCTCGAGCCCTAATTTTTGGAGGTGGGCGAATCAGTGGATGAAAGTGGAGGTGGAGGTAAGCGAACCAGTGGAGGAAAAGGGATTGAGGGGGCGGTGGGTGGAAGCGGCGAGGCTGGAGGGCGGAGGGCGGTGGTAGTGGAGTCGCGAGGTTGGTGGTGATGGAGGGACGAGGGATGGGATAGGAGAAGTAGAGAGAAGAACGAGGGATAAAACGAAAAAGTGAAAAATTAGGTGGCGAAGAAAAGATTAGGGTTTGATAGGTTAATTAAAAATTTTAATTGAATGTTAATTATAGCTCAAAAAGGAAACAAACCATTATATATTGGACAACCCATAAAGGAAAACATGCCATTAATATTGGGACAGAGGGAGTAATATATTTTATTTAATTTTAGATTTGATAAGATTCCAAAATAAACAAAGATATCAATTAATAAAAATCTTATTTAAAATAACGTCCCTACAGTGATACAATCAAATAGAGTTAAAACACTCGACAAAATATTGAATTATGCTTAATTGCTTTTTTTTGGATTAAGTATCAAATAAGCTCCTAACATAGAAGCCCTTATCACGTATAGATCCTGTTGGATTTGTATACTGAAAGCAAGAACGTTTTATGCTTGTATACAATGTTTCCTAAGTTCACTATCTAATCTCCTATCTGATTGTGTTCATGATTGCATATGTATGTTCTTTATCTCTATATAAGTAGATTATATGGTGTGTTGTAGATCACAGAAGACCATATAATTGGAATAACCTTAAGAGATATAATATGATCACAGCCGAAATAACTCTAGGACAAGTTATTGGTTTAGGCTGCAGTATAGATGGAAGTAGTTTGTCTTGGCTACTTGTCTATACTGGTACGTCATTACGTATTGATAGGACCAACAGTGAGATGTATTCTTCTATCTGATATAAGTGAAGAATCAAGATCTCGGTGACTCATAAGATCTTAATACTAATAAGTATTCAGATATATATGTTAATTCGTATATCACTTTGACTTACTATGGGTGAAAGTTATGTACTAACTCGAGTACTCTGTATCTTGGGTGATAGCGGTTAATATATGATATTTGATTATCTGTATTAGTACCCGTATCCGGTATAGGATAATGACATCCCCTTAAGGAGCTCAATAAGGTTTATTGCGCTAAACCCTGCAGGTTGATTAAGTTCAGGCGTAATAATAAAGTTTGAGTGGTACTGCATAAGGATTTATAAAGAGATTAATTAATTTAAGCTGTCAGAGCTCTAATTAATTAATGGATGTCGAATATTTTAAATACGGAGATTTAATAAGTCTAAATACAAGCCCCCGACTCATCACCGGCAATAAAGGGGTAAGTCAGTATCGGTTCTCTAGTGGAATGAACTGATATTTATAAATTAATTATGGTCTGGGCAGACCATAGATAAATTAATTTATTTGAGGCCCATCTTTATTCCTTGTATCTGGTCCCTGGACTGGCCCAAAGTCTCCTAGCCCTAGAAGAAGAGAAGGAACGCCTATTACAGATTTTTAGGCGCCACACGTATTTAATTTTAATTAAATACAGCTGTCAGCTCTCAGGAAAATAGACTGATAAAAATTAGGGTTTTGAGAGCTGTGGGAGGCGCAGGAAAACGTGTGGAGCATTCTCTCTTGGGACTTTCATAGATCGTTGTCCATCCAACGGTGAAAGCTGAGCGGGATACAGTTTAGAAGATCTGAGCTGGAGTCAGATTTTCGCAGGAAACCAAGTTCTGGCAGTCTCCATAAAACGGCCATAACTTCCTCCACAGAACTCCGATTCAGACGAATCAGGCGGCCACGGAAAGCTCTCTCGAAGACGAAGAAGTCGTATTTCTGGGTGAAATACGATTTGAGGACGTTTGAGGCTTCAAACGAAGGCTTGAAGCTGACTGGTCTGTTCAGATACGAATCTGCGAATTCTTCTGAATTCTTCAGGTATTTCTGAACTCCAACGTGCAGCTATTAAATTCATAGGAGCATGTTAGGATTAATCGTTGTATGATAAATTAATAATAACCAAGAAACGATCATCGGGCAAAGCGGAACGTTAATTCAGTTTAATATTCCTTCAGATCCCTATAGTCGAAGTTGGTCCAACTAAACCCTCAAACTACTTAATTTCGAATAATCAGGCCCTCTGCCCTAACGACGACTTAACGCCATCTGTTTTTAATTTTTTTTAAAAAAATTAATCAACGACAATGGCACTGCTACTGTTCCGTCTGAGTTCAGAGAGGGGTGGTAGCGTGTGCGCTCCGGTAGTGGCCCTGTTACTGTTAGTCGAAGCAAGAGACATGGGAGTTGGGGGTTAAGGTCTTGTGGGTGTGGTGACTGCTGCCATCAGAGAGAGGGAGGCCGAGAGGCGGCGCCGTCATTTGAAACCTGAACGGCGGTTTGATACGAACTGTGGAGAGGAGAGGGGTCGCAGCTCGATGCGACTGCCAGAGGGCTTGAGGGAGGCAACAGCGCTTTGTCGTTGCCAAGGATAGAGTGAGAAGAGAGCTGTGAGGTGGCCCATCTCCGACAAGTTTTGAGAGAATAGCCGAGAGAGAGACTTGAGAGGGGAGGCCAGCGGGAGTACCGGAGGCGACGGAACTCAAGGGAAGAGATGGCGGATTTTCCGTCTGTGTGTGTGTTTCATATCTATTACGTCTGTGTGTGTGTTTCATATCTATTGTGCGTTGAGAGAGACGGAATGACAGGTGACTGGCAGCCTCGTCGCCACCGAAAGAGAATAGAGGCCGAGGAAGATGGAACTTCCGTGGTGGCAGATTCTAAGGGAGAAGGGGCAGAAATCTAGAACCAAGAGAGAGAGATCCCATTATGTATGCGTGTGTTCTATTTTGAAGGGTGATGGTTGGGACTCAGAATCTTGCTGCAAATTGGTGGGTTTCCGGCGACCTTGGCGAAGAAGAAGGTGTGGGTCCCACCACCAATGAAATTAAAAAAAAAATTGAAAACAGACGGCGTTAAGTCGCCGTTAGGGCAGAGTGCCTGATTGTTTGAAATTAAGTAGTTTGAGGGTTTAATTGGACCAACTTCGACTATAGGGATCTATACGTGATAAGGACCTCTAAGTTAGGGGCTTATTTGATACTTAACCCAATTTTTAAAGCAAAATAGAAGATATGATATTAAATCGCAATAATAATATTTGTAAGCTAGCTCGGAAAGTTCGACTTTCAGATTATTACATCATCTAACTAAACAACAAAATTCGCTAAAGAATAGGTGGCTCAATTCACCTCACTACAAACATGATAAAAGTCAAGAACAAAGTGCTTATTTACATGAACATAAGTTGTGAAAAGATCATTACAAAACGAGTCTATACCCTTTTGTTATTCATGAACGACATGCACAACCAACAAAGAATACGAAAACACCACAATCAGACTAATATCTTGCTCGATATAGTAGCATATTCCCAAGAACATGGCATAAAGCTCTCCCATCATGGTGGTAGCCTATTCACAATTGCTTATAGTATAGGGCATTTTCTTCTTCAAGGATTTCAACACGGAATGTAAAATATCTATAGTGAATACTACTAGTACTGTTCATCCGCAATTTTTTACTTTTATTCTTTTTCTTTTTGTTGTTTTAGCTTTCTTTTTATTTATTGTTCTTCTATTTTGAAAACATGTTTTACTATCATCTTGTTTAATTTGTAGAATTTATTTTACATTCCATACCTAAATATCTTGATGGTGTTAAAATTTTATTGTTCATTTACTTAGTTTCACTTATATAATAAATAAAAAATAATATATTTAAATAGTATTTAAAATAAGATTGATGAGGAGTAAAATGTGTACCAGCACCAGGGCTGGGAATCGGGTCGGGATCGGGTACCCTACCCGAAAAAATCGGGTACCCGACCCCGAAAATGCCAGAAAATCACTACCCGATCCTGACCCCGAAAATTAATCGGATACCCTAATACCCGACTCGGGTTACCTGGTCAAAATTATGTTTTTCAGGTCAAATTGTGAAATCGGGTATTTCGGGTATTAGGGTACCCGAATACCCGAAAATACCCGATTTTATTAAAAAAAATGAAAATTCAACCCCAATTGAATTCAATCAATGAATCAAACATTCAAACTCAACTGAACTCAATGAATCAATACAACCCCAATTCTGAACTGAATTCAACCCCAATAATAAAAAAAAGGAAGAAGAAGAAGATTCAGAAGAAGAAGAAGAAGAATCATTCCTCTGCCTCGTCGCTTCTTCATCAACCACAAATCTCCTCATCAACACATCATCCGTCAACGATTTCCCCCTAAATATCCTCCTCCCTTCCCCGCTCATCCTCGCCGTCGCCGGAGCTCGCATTTCCGACGACACCGACCGCGATCTGGCGTAGCTGACACTCGGCCGCCTCGGAGCCACCACGCTCGCCTGGAAAACATCTGAGATCGGCGCACACAGGCACACGTGACTGAGCGGCGCAGCGGGAGTGGGATTGGGATGGGATGGGAGTCATGGACTGTGGGAGGCGTGGAGGGGGGGCAGCGGGAGTGGGATTGAAATTAGGGTACAAAATTAGGGAGTGGGAGTGGGCTGGGCTTGGACTAAGTGGGCTGGAATCGCTGGATAATCAAAGCTAAGTAATTAATTCCAGCTACAAAATTCGGGTATTTTCGGGTATACCCGAAACCCGATTTTTTTAACCCCTAAATACCCGAACCCGATCCCGAACCCTAATTTTTCGGGTATAGGGTACCCGATACCCGATTTTTTCGGGTCGGGTAATCGGGTACCCTATACCCGATCCCGAACTTCCCAGCCCTAACCAGCACTGTGCACCAGTTGAAATCCACCCTTGGAAATTTCCACCCATATCAACTTCCAGCCATGATATTTTCCACCCATGCCAGACTCCATCCAGGATATTTTTCACCCATGACAGTCTATATCATTCCAGTTATGCCATTCCAGCTATGCTAATTTCCATCCGTGTCAATTTCAGTCATGTCAATTATTTAGGCTTATTTAATTGGCTTTAGGGCTAGGCCCACTTAGTCACTTATAAATAGGGCTCTCATGTATAGAATTAGTGGAATCCATTCATTTCATTATCTCTCATTGTAAAATGTAAATTCTTCAATCATAGTGAAAACTCAAGCAATCTCCGTGGACATAGATCATTATGATCAAACCACGTAAATCTTCGTGTCGTTTATCGTTTTATTTATTACGTTAATTCTTGCTTCACCAAAGATAAATTTCACAATAAAATTAGTTAAATATTGTAATATTATTTAAAATCTCAAAATAACTAATGATACAATTATTTCATTATAAAACTTTATATTATGTTAGTGTCACTTTATATAATTGATAGAAAAATTAAATATTAATTTATAAATTAAATTATATTAGTTCTTATGCCGATTGAAATAAATTAATTGTTTGGCAACATTTAGATATGACACTATATTAAAGAATTAATTTTAAAAATATCTAACTTAAATTATAGTACAACATATGTATATGAAAAGTATTTTTTTTGTCATTTTAGTTCGTCTAAAATAAATGTGGTGTTTCCATTTTGATACACATATCTTTATATTTTCAAGTTTCAACCTTATTCATACTCAATATTTACAAAAAACTACATCACGAACCATTTATAAATTGTCTAACATATCAATTTTGGTGGGTCAATTTCTTCATTTTACACACATCTCTCAACCATTTATTGCCTTCCAAACTACACCACATTTTGGGTGGATGGATGAAAAAATTATTTATATTTAAATACAACTAAACATAAATAAAACGGAATTATAAATAAAAATTATATACTCTATTCGTCCCACTAAAGTTGATGCGTATTCTTTTGGGGTATTTGCAAAAATGCCCTTTTCTTATAAACACTTGTAAAAATGAAAAAGGGCATTTTTACAAGTGTTTATAAGAAAAGGGCATTTTTGCCTATTAACACTATTCTTTTTTGGGCCGTCCAAACAAAGTTGATGCGTTTCCTTTTTTGACAAAATTTAGACAATTTAAAATATTAATTAACAACCTTTCAAAAAAAATATATTAATTAATAAAATTAATTTCACCCCTTATTTTTCCTTAATCATCCCAAATAATCCATTAGGCCATTTCTTAAAAAATCAACCCAATCTCTCTAACCCATTACACACACACATCGGAACCTCTCCCTCTGACCTCCGACTCAACCACCAACGTCAACACTTTCCTCCCCCTTTTCTTCTTCTCCGACAAGACAAATCAGTACGGGCTCTCACCGCCGCTTCTGAAATTTCCGACGAGGCTGAATGGCCCCCCATCTCTCTTTCTCTCTCAAACAACAGAACCCGCACACCTCACACAGCCCCGCGCCGCCTCCTTCCTTGGCGACGGCGCTTTCGCCGTCGCCTCCCTCCTCAATCCGACCGTCGTAGCGGCAGATGAAGCCAACCGCCGCCATGCGCCCGACGCCCCTCGTCTCTAACCTTTCTTGCTCCAACTCTAAACTGCAAACGAGCCGCTGCCAATCGAGGCCCTAAATCCCCAATTCCATTCACCACCTCCCCTCTTCGTTTTCCTCATTTTCCCGTCGCCAATCCAAGCCCTAAAGTCCTAGATATGTTTCATTTTTGCTATTTGTAGATTTAGATGGTCGGAGTTGCAGGTGTCGAGAGAGGGAGATGGAGAGAGAGATGGAGCGGGATAAAGAGATATGTATATATATATATATATATATATATATATGAGGTTTTCTTCAGACCGGTGAGAGAGGCACCCTTTGAAGGTTTTATAGAATTGGAGGTGTTGACAGCGGCGACGATGGTGGGGGGAGGAAGACCAGCGGCAATTATGGGTGAGAAAGACCAGCAGCAGCTAGGAATTGGGGCAGGGGCACCTACGATTCTCATAGCCGGTGGGATTTTTTTCATAAAGGTTTTCTAGGTTGGGGGCTTCTATATGGCTTGAAGAAGACCAACGATGGTGATGGGGTCAGTGATGGCGGTCGCCGAAGATCTTGGTTGAACTGGAATTGAAGAGCGGTGGGGTGGGGATGGAAAACCAACGGATTTGGGGGTGGGGAAGGAAGATGGGTTGGATTTTTTTAATTATTAAAAATAAAATTAGAAATTAATTAATTTAGAATTTAAATTTAAAAATAATTTAAAATTACTAAATATATAGATAACTACTTAATTATAAATTTACAAACAAACTTAAACAACTAAATAATAACTCCTTAAATCTTGTGCCGAAAAGAAACGCCTCATCTTCGGCGGGACGGAGGGAATTTATAATACTACCTCCGTCCACAAAAATGGTCCCTCTTTGCCATTTTGGGATATCCACAAAAATTAATCTATTTTCATTTTTGAAAACTATCTATCACATGATGGACTCTATTATTCACTCACAATACAATGAATTATTATTATAAACACTACTTTTAAGTGGGACTCTTTCTCTACTCACAATACAATAATTATTTTTATTAAAACTCATGTCGTTCCTTATTAGGACTATTTTTTGTGGACGGAGGGAGTGATTAGTTTAAGAAATAAGTTCAATACTAAAAATTATGAAAATAAAATGGGTATTGGAGCCTAAATGCACAAACTTCGAGTTCATTTTGATTTTTTCCATGAACTCTAAAATTTGTCAAAAGATAGTACAAATTTTACGACTCAATTTTACCACGATTTCAAATTACGCTCAAACTAAAATTGATAAGGCATCTCAAAAATCCAATGCAAATGAAACAAGCAGTTTTGACGAATGATGATGTACATATCACACATTAAACGACATCTTTTCATGAGGGGTAAGTGAAATAAATCATATTTTGAAATTAAAATACAATGTTCTTTATTCTAGGGTTCATCTTGTCAAGAAAAGAGAGGTCTATCCTAGTGACCTTGATCTTATTGTTCATTCCCACCTTGATCTGTAGAACTGAAGTTATGAATCCCCTTAGATTTGTAGACATTTGGAATCCATGTGTGTTGACAACATAACAAGACCACTTAAATGAGTATTTAAGCTTGACTGGTTTTAAGTTAATATATGTTGTAGAGCTTTAGCTATGAAATTTAACTTCCACTTAATTGTGCATAGTACATAGAAGCTTATAAAGGGACAAAATGAAGCAACAGTTAACTTCCATCCGGAAGCCGAATATGGCAAGCTAATGCTTGGACTTTTATTATGAAATTTAGTTGACTTGTTCGTCATGCAAAACACATGAAACTGTTGGACGCCCGCCACCTATTCGACTAGATGTCCCAAAGAATAGCAATATGCTCCGTCCCATCGAGCTTGAGTCGTATTTTTTTTCGGGCTGTCCCGCCGAGCTTGAGTCATTTCCTTTTTTTGGCAAAAATTAGGCAATTTAAAGCACTAATTTACAAAACTAATTGCACCCCTTATTACCTTCTTTTTCCTACTTTATTACTTTATTACTTTCTCTCTCCTACTTTTATCACTTTATTACATTCTCTCTCCTACTTTATCACTTTTATATTATACACTTAAAATACTAATCTATAATTTCTTAATTCTCGTGCCCAAAAGAAACACCTCAAGCTCGGCGGGATGGAGGGAGTATTATTTTGCATTCTTATTTATTTTTTCTACGTCTCTGACAACACATTTAGTTTTTGCCAATTGCGATATCATTTCAGTAATTTAGACGTAATAATTTGAATCGTTGTAAAATTGTTAGAGTCGTAACGTTTGTATATTTTTTTGACAACTTTTAAAGTTTGTAGGAAAAATCAAAATGGTCTCAAAGTTTGTGTGGGCGATAACCCAAATAAAATATTCTGCTGTGGAGTGAAAAGCAGAGTTAACTGTTAGATATGAATATGGCATTACTCTATATTTTATTCTACAATTACAACATAGTAAACTTATTGAGGTGCTCAAAGCACATAATAGTTAGTTAATTTTTTTTAATTATTAATTTTATGCATGATTTTTTAAATCTTATTTCATGTAAATTAATGTACTATAATTATATAAAAAGAAAATATCACTATAAATCTCAAATTATTATTTATTTCATAAAAAATATCCCTAATTATTAAAAATATCACTTTAAATTTTAAATCATTGTTGGTTTATCAAAAAAAAAACTATTAAAAATATCAATTGAAGTCATGAATTATCACTAATTTATCAAGAATGTACCGAAATTGATTTTCAAATTAACAAATGTCGATGTGCCTAGCCGAGCCGAATGTCACAATGGAGTTATAATTTAACTTTTATAAGAAGTACCACCCTCTCTACATACACATTTGGGCACGCTTATTTTGATAAATTATCAGCATTTGGAGTATACAACAATAAAAGATTGTCAAAAATATTAATGTAAATTGTAAAATCAATAAGTTATCTAAAAATATCTAATACAATTGTTATGTCTTTTAACAAGAAATCTCTATAAAAAATAGCAGACAACATTATCAATTCATCATTAAGAAGGTATGGAAAAATTTATATATATTAAAAAATAAGTTAATATAAGAGTATTCATTTTGAAATAGCAAAAATAAAAATTAGTCATAAAAATAAAAAAAACATAAAACATAGTAATATTTTTTGTATAAAATTACCAAATTATCTTTATTTTATACTATTATATTTTCATATTGTATACGATTTGTCTGCCACCCTAATGTAGTTTCTCATCATGAGGTTGTTGGTTTTTCTAGCGCGATTGGATGGGTTTCACGACCGCATAGGCCTTCCCTATGTAAAGAGAGGCAACTACAGCAAGAGAGAATTGAAGCATCGGCAACATTATTCTTATTCACGACCGAAAGTGGTGCCCTGAAAGAGAGATTCAAATCATACGCACGACCGTTGGCGACACCAGTGACTTTTGTGAAGAAGCTGAATTGTGACTTTTGATAATAGAGGTATGATATTAAGAAACTCGTGAGTCAAGGCTAAAACCATACAATTCACGATCTAGCATTGATTTATTGTAAGATGGTGATAAAAATAAGGGCGATTTATAACCTAATTATTATAAGTCACAAATAATGATAAAATAAGACTAATTTATAACAGACTAGATTGTAAATTACCGTTATCTTATCACCATTCACAACCTACAATGATTAGGTTGTGAATGGTTTTAGGCTTTTAGCCTTAATTCATGAGTTATCTAAGTTCGAGCTGTAAATTAAGTGCAAGTTGTGAGTGAAGTGCAATAGTAAAATAATAATTTTTTATATTTCTTATTTCAATTTGAATATTTTTATGACTCCAGCCTATGAAAAAAAGGAGGGTATAAGAAATGAACATGTTTTACGTTAAAAAAGAAGAAAAGAAATGAACATGTGGCCCAAAGATGATTGTGTAACGCTTAATTGGGTTGTTTCCTTTTCCCACAATCCACGACATAATCCAAACTGAAATCCGCCTCTCGCAGTCTCAATCTTGTTCCTCACGCAACTCCACCAAAATCCCAACATACTCTTTACTAACATAAATTGCAACACAATTAGATTAGTGTTGGTCGAGTAGAAATATCAAAATGGTTTTGCCCGTGATTAAACTGGGATCACTTTTCGTAAGAACCATATCGAAGCCCATCGCCACCCGCCTCAAACAAGCCGCCGTCTACCACCCTAAGTTCCGCGGCCTCATCATCAATCTCGCTCAGGTACTAATTTCTATATACTTTATTTTCGATTCAAAAATACTCATCAAACACTATGTTGAATTAGGGCTACCATCGATTAACCACCATAATGCAAAGACATACCCTTGGTCGTTCAACGGCACTGGAAATCCGACCCCTCAACGAGGAAAGGGCCGTCGAAGCTGCTACTGATCTTCTGCGGGAATTGTTCGTATTCTCAGTAAGTACTGTATAAATATGACTGTAAGTTATAAGTATTTCATCATACCCCAATATATATGTGGTTGTATGGCTTTATAGGTTGCAGGATTTGCTATGTTATTTGAAGTTCAAAGAAATACGAGATCAGAGGCCAAGAAAGAGGAACTCAGAAAGCAACAAATAGAGGTAGGTCTGATGTGATCGATCTTTCGTGTTTTAAGCTGCTTATATATTTCCCAAAACACGTTTTGGGTGTTTATATCTGCAGGTAATGAAGCTAAGGAACAAAGCCCTCGAAGAAGAGATGAAGCATTTGGCGCAACGAATGGAACAGCTCGAGATGGCTGCAAAGCAGAGAAACGCGTATAGATTTTGGACGTGGAGAGCATATGAAAATCCGAATCTGGGGATCATCAAGGGCAAAATTGGCTCATGAAACCCTGCTGTATCGGAATAAAAGCACAAATAGTATCTAAATACTGATTTGAGTAGCAAAAACTTTTTAGGAGAGATTTCTTTCATTTTATTCTCGCTTGGTACCTTATTTAGCGCGAATGCAGCGCTTGCTTCGCCACTCCATGATGACTATTATACTCAAAACTGCACTTGAGAAAAACGGGTGGATGTCAAAACCAACTGCTTGTTTTCCACTCATGCATTTTATTCATGCTATAGGATCAAACATGAAAGCTACAACTGAGAGATGTACAAACTGAGATTCGACTTTCCGTAACCTTTGAACTACTGATGGACAATAGATTGCCACGTAAGAACATTCTGAGGTAGAGAGGGTCGGGCTTGTTGGCTTGGTCGTTGAGAGCTAGTCGAGTTCTAGAACAACTTTACCAGCAACGATCCTCTTATCCTTTGCCTCGTGGGCCTCTCTCACCTGTGTGAATGGATATGACTTTTCAACAGGTACTTTCAGCTTGCCACTGGCAGATAGCCGGCCGATTTCATATAAACCTTCAGCATCGGCTCTCATGTAAGCCCATTGATAGTCTGCACCACATATAAAGCATGAATTAATGGGAAAGATTCTCTCAGTTAAGATTAGTAAAACGAACCCCAGTCCTGTTAGATTTTATAATGTCCTGTCATATGATTCATATCCCTTATCCGGATGCAAGTAATCTTCAGATAAATAAAGAGCGATGACCAGACATAAAAAGCTCAGATGGTGCAACAGACAAAACCAGACATCGACAACAATAGTTACTAAGAAGAACAAGAACCAGTTTTTTATATATATATAATTTACATATTGTGTGTGAATCTCGCTCGTATACTTGCAGTAGCCCAAATCTGACAGAGACATAAGATGCACAATGCAAAAGTAACTACACTAGGAAGAACATTTTTTATAATATTAACGGGTCAAAATGAGAGAAGTAGTGCTTAGCATACCTATTCCATGAGAAATACGACACTGAAGTTGCTTCTTCATTAGAACTGTTGTAGCCATAGCAAGGCCAATTGCTAGTCCATATGTATCAGCATAGGACGCAGCCTCTCCCTATAAAAAACAGCCATACCTGTTTGTCATTTCATTTAAAAAAGAAGGGAAACCAAAGGATCATCATTCCTTTCACATAGCATCTCGTACCTGCAATGTCATGTAATGTCCTCCTCTCTTCAAAAGGTTAATACCCATTTTTTCTGTCTCAGGTATGCCGATTGTGTCTAATACAGCATCAAAATAACCCTTTATTGATCGTTCATGGTCCTGAATATTAGAAGCATACAATAAACCAGTAAAGGACCATTATTCAAGATAGACAACACTAATGAGCTATTCAGCTGGATGTCTTATACAGTTATACTATGTATGAAGATTAAGTATATCACCTCAGTGGTAAAGTCAACAGCTTGCTCAGCACCAGCAGCCAATATACGCTCCACACTTTCCCCTCCACAAGTTGTGGACACATGACATCCTGCAGCCACTGCAAGCTGAATTGCAGAAAAGCCCACAGCTCCTCCTCCGCCCACCACTAACACTCTTTGTCTGTGATAAAGTAACCAAGATAGGAAATAAAGGACAAGTGTCAATTATGTTACTAGACATAATACCATATCCATATTTTAAACTGTTAATTTGTCTACAAACAATTACTCAACAAAATCATGCCACACATCTCAAGCACATTTGTAAATGCAAAGTTTAAAGTTGCTTACCTGTTCCAAATACAAAATAAAGCACTACAAGCACATTCTCATCATACTATAAGAAACTAGTACAGAAGACTTCAATTACTGAGAATGTGATATTTAACAGATTGTGATAGTGTACACTCATTTTAGGAATCAAACTAAACTAAATACAAGAAGTTCTTAAAGTGTCGACACCATTGGCAATATCTACCCTGTTCTCAAACATGAAACTGAGTGACAATCTAAAGAAGGTGAAATTTAACCATGCCAAGCTGAACTGCAAGCTGCTATTCTGGTGCTTGTTAGTCTCTTAACTTAAGCAACCAAAAAGAACACAAATTGAATGAATTGTGGAAGTAGCAAATCTAGAACAGTATTCAAGACCATCATTCTGGATACCGTTATTTGGAGATCTTTTCCTACTTGATCTTTAGACTACTACCTCTTTCAAACTTAAAAGAATGAGCTCGTGCTAGAGAACTAGTGATAGAGAATCGAAGTACAGATGATATGCACTAAAATACCCCTGCTTTATTCTTGCTATACTTTGCAGTGCACGCCAAGCAGTCAGGGCAGCGAAAGGGATAGCACTAGCATCCTGTCAATTGGAAAAATATTGAGAGTTGAGAGTTGTCAAGCGCATGGAAAAAGACTGAGTACTAAAGGCCAACTTGGAATTAGAAAGGACAAAATTCAGCAACAGATACAAAGAGCAAATGCAGTACTTGATATAGAGAATTTTCATTAGAGATAATGCCATTATGGTAATATATGTTGTGAACTCTTCCACTATGATTCAAAGAATTTATGTATCTGTGATAAAAGCTACAGGGAGAAAGAAAGGCAATTTTCAAAGTTGACAGTTTCAAAGCTCCATGCTATATACCTACCACATGTGAAATTGTTTCTGGTTTTGGGGTAAGTTCATCTTCTGCAAGAATTACATAATCAGTGTAAGTACCCCTCACAGCCGTAGGATGAAGAGCGCCAAACACTTCCTGCCCAACAATGAGCGAGCGTACAGAATTGCCAACAGCTGCAACTTCACCACTAACATCACGGCCTAATATCAAAGGAAGAAGTGGTTCATACAATGAACGACCATAGCCCGCGCGAATCTGAAAAGCATTAAGTTAGCTACACCTTCAACACGAGAGACGAACAATGGAGAAATCAGTATATCAAAAGAATCCTGACAACTATCGGTCATAAAATCCTAATGTGGATTGCATGCCTTCTGATCGTTTGTATATTGATGCAATAGATAATTAGAAGTTCAACTAATGCACATTACAATATTACAGATATTCTTAGATGCTACTTCTCTCCCATGTGGAAATTATCTTACTAGAGCGCCTCCTTGATTTCTTCATGAAGGGAACTATCTTCACCTTTCTATGTTTGACTAGATGAAAACTATCTCCAGATCCGAGTGATGTATTCATTTTGACATTCAATATGATCACAATTAATCAGAAAACAAGTTCTTAAAAATGTTTAGCAGCCGAGCTAACTACTTCATGCCGAAAAAGATTAGCTGCTTCAGCATTCAATTCCCGAAAAATCACAGAAGCAAGCACCAATAACCAACAGCTCTCCACCCTTCCGATGCACATCCCGATAAATTAGAGAACATTTATTTCAACCGGAAATACAAAAACAAAGCGGAAGAGCATTGCAGAAAATTTGCATGCAAAAATAGCAAGGAGTCGAGAACTGACTCTACAGTCGAGTGGATTGACGGAGACGGCGCGAGCTCGGACGAGGACCTCATTCGGCTTGAGATCAGGAATTATCACATCCTCCCGGAGCTCCAGTGCCTCCGGCCCGCCGAACCGCGGCAGAAGCACCGCTCTACAGCTCGAGACCACCGTGCGCCGGAACTCACTTAACCCTAATTTTGACGTTCCACCGATCAGCGCAATATCGCCGCTCCGCCGCAATAGCCACCGCATGATTGATTACTCGAATTGGACGAAATGCGACTGTGATTACAAATTAGGAGTAGACATGTCTGAGCAACAATGCTAATTAAACTTCATTTTAGGGAATTTCTGAGAGCTATTAACTAGATTTTCCATACGAATTTAGGGAAAGGAAATGAATCAGGCGTGTGGTCGGCCAAAGGGTTTTGCTTTATATAGCATCATATTCTAATTCGTAGACGCCATTTTAACCGCAAAAACGATCGAATTTGTGGCTTCTTATAGTTCACCCATCCCTTTATGCTATTTTCCCAAACAAAAGAAAAATGGAGCGGTTAATAAAATGATTTAAATGTCACTTAAGGAAGATATCATTAATCAGATTTAAAATTTGAAATTAATGATATCTCATTTTCGAAGTACTTGGCTTTCTTAATAATAATAATAATAAATAGATGGTATTTATCGATCAATATGAGATTCTCCTTTTTGAATTGGAATTATGGGAAATTAGTATTAACAATTTCTGGAACAGACAATAAACTATCTGGCCACACCCACAATATTTGAGGTAGTTTTTTTAGTGTTTTTTGGAATAAATTCATCAATTATTTCGAATTGCAATCTTAACATTATTTTTGAAGTATGGTCAATTAAATTATCATTTTTTTTATTTTGATAATTTTATTTTTTTAATTTGTTTTCGATTACTGAGTGTTGAATTGGAATTAACGTGAATTAGTAAATACAAGGGATAATTGCGTGAAAATACACAAACTTTGCCAAAAATTCATATTTGACGCGAAGTTATGATTTTACATTTTAATATACCAACTTTCGTTGTTGTCCAAATTTGACACGACTTAATTCTTAAAAATTCAAAAAACAACTCATTTTTGTAAATAATTATACAAAGACTCGCTTATGTTATTATTTGGGACATTTAAACCAAAACAATATATTTCCTTCTGATGTTTTCTTTTAATCTTTGATCCACGCCTAAAATGGTTTAAAAGAAAACATCATAAGGAAATATCTTATTTTGATTTAAATGTCTCAAATTAGTATAACATAAGTGGGTCTTTGTATAATTATTTACAAAAAGGGGTTGTTTTTTGAATTTTTAAGAATTAAGTCGTGTCAAATTTGGACAACAACGAAAGTTAGTGTATTAAAATGTAAAATCCTAACTTCGCGTCAAATATGGATTTTTGGCAAAGTTTGTGTATTTAGGTGCAATTTTTCCTAAATATAATATTATTTTTGTGAGGATCAAATTCGTACGATTTTAATTAAAAAAATTCTCAAAGCATTATATCATGCATCTACACCCTAATTTCTAAGAGCATCTCCAGTGCATGGTGTCTTAGGGGGTGTCTTAGATGGTGGTCCCCACCTAAGACACACTCCTCTCCAATGCATTGAGTCTTAGAGAGTGTCTTAAATCCTCATTTCCATAAAATACATATTTCTACACTTTTATTTTTAAATTCTCAATTTCATTAAAATTAAAATTAAATATTACAATAATTAAAATAAAATTAAAGACATAATTAAAATTAATAATAAATATTATTAATTTAAATAATTAAATAGCAATAATTAAAAATTGGGATAAAAATTAAAAGAAATTAAAAAAGTCAAATCAATTTTTCTTCACCCACCCACCGCCCTACCCCACCCCACTCCACTCTTTCTTCTTCTTCTTCTTCCCCCATCTCTCTGTAAATTTTTCGTTTCTTTTTTAAAATTCTTCTTCCCCCATCTCTCCTCTCTTCTTCTCTCTTCTTCTTGTAATTGTTCGTTTTTTTTTTTTCTAATTTCCGCGCGTCTCCCACACGCGATCATCTTTTCTCTCCTTCGCCCCGGGTCTCCACTTTGACACGGCCTCGCATCACGCCGTGTCTCCAGCGCGGCCACCACCTTGGCGACCCGGCTCGACCCCGCCTTCGACATCGCCGCTGGAGATGCTCTAATATTCAACAATT
Source organism: Salvia miltiorrhiza (assembly GCF_028751815.1). Classification (NCBI taxonomy): domain Eukaryota; kingdom Viridiplantae; phylum Streptophyta; class Magnoliopsida; order Lamiales; family Lamiaceae; genus Salvia; species Salvia miltiorrhiza. The sequence goes on from NC_080388.1 coordinate 32,478,866, forward strand.
TTATTACAAACAACGTCATAACATGAATATTACGTGGTAAATTAATCTACGTAAACTTCAACTCAACAATTCTACGATCTAAAAAAATTAGAAAGACGAAATTCAAATATTGAAAAAGTGATGATTTAATCTATCACGCTTTAAAAATCATATTAAAATTGTAATTTCAAAAACAATATGTGATTTTATTTGTCAAAATCTTTTTTTTTTTTTGAAAACTCAAGGTATATGTCATACGAAAATATGTTTGCCTTCTTTATAAGAAATCATCCGTTTCAAATTTTAGAAAACAGAAATTCATCAACTTAAATATACATTTGAAAATTATATGAGCGACTTCGAATATATATATATTGTAGTAATCATGTGGGTGCATGCATGTATCCATATCTAAGCTAAGGGAGGTGTAGTTAACAGAGATCGAAAGCCCGCATTGAATCCCGGCAGGTTCGGCTCCGATCCAGAGAGAGGGAACCACGACACTTTGGATTTCGTCATGAATTCTATCGATTCATAGAGATTGAAGCCTGGAAATTCTGTTTCTGGCACCATCGTGTCCCACAAGAGAAATCGAGACACATAATCTATAACAATACCCTCCATTCGATGAAGATGGAGGAATTTTTAAGGCAGGCGGATTCATGGAAAGTGTAGACACTCAAGAAATGAAGAGAGATGTAGATTAGGGTTTGAGAATAAATGAGGAACAAGTGGAGTGCATCACAAATAAAATCGGCCAAATGATTTAAGATGTAAAATGGCCTGACTCGATTAATTTTTAAATGAGAGGAGAGTAATTAAATTAGAAGGTTAATTAGTTGTTTAATTAAGTGAGTTAAAAAGTGGGGTGAGATAATTAATGGCAAATGATAGTAATTTTAAATAAAGAGGGAGGGCAAAAGGGTACAAAAAGCATAATAGGACTTTAATTTATGGACAATTTTTTAAGGGCAAGAGGGCTTTAAATTGTGGACGGAGAGAGTATTAAAATTATTTTTTATAATTAGTCTGGACACTAATCATGCCTGTACAAACTTTTTTTTAACTTGTAATCTTTTGTTATTCATTTTGTTTATAATTAATGTTTACTTAAAAGTGATCGGGTTATTATTGTGACAACTACCTAACTATTGTAACAATAATATTTATACATTCAAACAAATTTGGATAATTAGTGAGTAATATTACGCATATTTGAGACTATAACGAGTAATAAATTTACATTTTAACTGTGTTTGAGATGGGTATAAGTACGTAGATTTTACATGAATATGATTGAACTATACAAATTTATTTGTTTTGATTGATCGTCAAATGACAAATCCTACTCAAATATAAAATTATTTTTATAATTTTTATTTATAAACTGTAATATAAAATAATATTCAGTCAAAATCGACTGGTTACAAACTAGTTGATATTGATTTATAACATAACTTAAATATTGCAGAGAAAAAAAATGATCTTCATAATTTATAAAAGGGTAATTATTGTTTAAATACACCAACTTTCCTACTATTTTGAATTTAAACATGAATTTTCAATTTGTTGTCAAAATACATGAACTTTCAGAATCTGTTCAATTTTGACACGCCAATTCTTAATAATTAAAATCATACCCCTGCATTGATTCAAAAAATCACAAATACCCCCAAATGACATTTCTTCAGACTAAATAATCCATATGAGTTTTCTAAAATTATAAAACCAAGATAAAATTCAAATGAAGGCCCAACATGCTTCCGTAACAATTCAAAATTAATCTAAACATAAACCAACATTATACCTTTAGTCGAATGGTCTTCTTCAGGAGTCAGTACTTGTTGCGTTTTACGGATCGTCTACCCCCAAGGCTTCGTCCAACCTCGTGCTCGCAAGAGATGGTTGCAACCTTCCTCCTTCACTAAGTTCCGACGTAAAATATTTTGTTGGAAAATGAAAGAAAACTTTTACTAAACCGGAAAGTTGAGCAAAACAAGGCATTTAAAGAGAAATTATAAAATATTTAATTTATTTCATAATATCTCCCTGAGGGAGGAGACAACTTGTTTAGCTACTCATTAGTAGCTTAATACTTGTGTACATAAAATTAAAAGAACTAAAAACTTTAAAAACTAAAACTTTGAAAACTAAAAAATATAAATATTACAGAGATAGATTTCTAGAGAGAGAGAGTGTGTGTGTGTTGTGTGAAGTTCTGATGATTCTTCGATGATCCTCTTCTCTCCAGAGCCTGGCCTTTTATAGAGGTCTGATGCCCTCTACAAGTCTTGGTGGTTGACTTCGGATTTCTTTCCATCGAGGCCAACTCATGAATTGTGACTGCCACCTTCCTTTGTTGGTCATGATTGCCGACACCAGCTAGTGTCTTCACATGGAGCTAAACCTTCCTTTTATCCTTTTAATTGTTGGTGTGGACCAGCTGCTTTTCCTTCCACTCAACATTGTCTTCTGCCTTTTGGTGAGTGGATTTCCTGTAGAACTACCCATTTTTGTCTTTTCTGCTAGTGGGTAATCAATCTGCATTCTTTTTCACCTACTTTTGTCGTTTTCCATTTAGTTGGTGGTCCTCTTGTCCCGAGTCACATGACTCTCTTTTCTTTGTCGGACTTTTTACTTTTTTGGTGCCCGAGGTGCTCATCCACGCGGAGTCTTGTGTTCTTCATACTCGTCGGACCGGAACTTCTTTTTATCGGGTTTCGGAAGAAAATCCTTGAAAAATTCTGGTTCTTTCTGCGTGGGACATTCCATGCAGACGTGCTCATTCCAATGGCCCAAGTGAGCCATATTACAAAATTTGCGACGAACCCCTTTGCTCCCCGCGATCTTGTTTTGCCAAAGTGTTAGCCTTTTTTCTTCAAAAGCTTTTTCGGCATACTTGGTAGTGGTTCCTGTCATGGTGTTTAACAGGAATGATCCCAAATTCGAATTCTGAGAAAACTTGAATCTTGACTTAACTTTGTCCATCTCTGTGAGACAAACTCATAATCCCCATGCTCGCCTTGTGGAAATCTGCTCTTCCGTAAATGTGGCGACAATAGAAGATTGATGGTCGGGAGCCTTGATTCGGTTCAAGGCTTGATTGTCGGGCCGTCGAAGCTTTATGAAATGGAAAGCCTCATGGTTGCCCTTTCCTGGCGTTGCACTGAAGAAATACAGTTTCAAGACATCCCCTCGTTTGAGGGGCTCGTTGTTTGCCCAGGCGTCGTAGACTGTTTCTTGGTTCCACCTTGGTAGACCCTTGATTTCATTGAACGCCGGGGAAATAGTATAAACCGAGGCCAGTGCCCCAAATTCATACCATTCCTTGACATCTTGTGGATTGGCTCTGGCTAGGGCTGTAAACGAGCCGAGCCGAGCCGAATACTAGCAGGCTCGAGCTCGGCTCGTTTAAATATTCAGGTGTTCGAGCTCGGCTCGAGCTCGATTCGAGCTTTTATCTTGATGATCGAGCTCGGCTCGTCATCCACTTACTAAGCTCGGGCTCGGTTCGAGTTCGGCTCGGGTGATGCTCGATAATATCGAATTCGAGCTTGAGCTCGAGCTCGGCTCGTTAGATGTTTGTATATATGGTGTTCAAGCTCGAATTTGTTATAAATTTAAGAAAATCTTCTTAATTAATATGTTACACGAGTTCGAGTTCGACTCGTGTACTAGCTCGATTGAAGGCTCGACTGAAGGTTCGTGAACAAGCTCGCGAACATGTTCGCGAAAAATCGAATTCAAACATGTTCGCGAGCTCAACGAGCCGAGCACTGTCAGGCTCGAGCTCGGCTCGATAAAAATTTCGAGCTCGAAATTAGGCTCGAGCTCAGCTCGTTTATTATCGAATCGAGCTCCGAACGAACTTTTTTCGAGCCGAATCTCGAATAGCTTGCGAGTAGCTCTGTTCATTTACAGCCCTAGGCTCCGGTAGTCATCTACACTCGAGGATATTTTCCCCCGACATCAACCCGGCTGTTTCACAGATTAATGCCCCTTCTTGTGTTAAGTTTTTCCCATCTAGACTGGTAAACCTGCCAACTTGGAGATACTTCCAAAAGATCAGTATCAACCTTAGATTTGCCCGTCATTGGCCTAAGGTTAATCTCTCCATCTTTAACCCCAGAGGTGCCAGGTTGACATGATGGTTCAGGGTGTGAACCCTTAACATCATTTTTCTCTTGAGTCTTTGGCTTGGAAGCCATATCCTTAGAGCTTGTGCTAGGGGCACTTGAATCCCCTGCTACAGGTAATCTACCCTATACGGTAATACCTTCTTTAATCAGAGGTTCTCTGATTGCGCGAATGAGTGGTCCTTAGATTGCTTTATAAAGATTTATCATCTTCTTAAGGCATTCTCGTATGCGGTCAGACACTTTGGCTTCATCAGCCGACTGTATCCTTCCAGCTTGTTTGACATGGAGTACACACTCTTGCCATTCTTGTTGTAGCATCTTCATGTTTTCTTGGAGCTGCCTCTGGTTTATAATGATGGCGTCAACCTCAGTTGGCTCCATCCTTTGTTAGGAAATCTACAAAAACATTATCATCAGATTTCAGAATGATACCATTTTTGGCGAGAGCGTGCAATATGCGTAAAATATGTTTTATAATTTTAAAAGAACAAATCCATTAGGGTCGTTAGTCTGAAATTGGGGTTTTTGCACAAGTCATGGTAATGTTGGGTCTTTGTACAATTAATTTGAATATGGGGCAGTTTTTGAAAATACAAAAAATTGGATGGTGTCAAATTTGGACAAACATTAAAAATTGGTGTATTTTGATGAAAAATTGAAAGTTCATGTTAAATTCAAAATTGAAAGAAAGTTGGTGTATTTAAACAACATTAACCTTTTATAAAAATATATAAAACTGGTCCAATTATTCGGGCCAAACGGACACGGCATAATTTTTTTTTTTTAAAGAAAAAATAAAATAAAAGGAGAACTGACATGGCATAAGTTTCTTTTTTGGTTTTTGAAGTCGACATGGCATAAGTTAATACAGACTATCATACATTATTTTCTCCAAACTTGCCGCAATCAATGGACAAATCATATCCCTGGCGGAAATTAAATTTGTGTTGTAAATTGCATAAATTATAGATCATATTTTTGTTGCAACACTTGAAAAATCGTGTGATAAACCAAAAAATGCGTAAACAAACGTGTCAACAGTTTCAAAAAAAAAAAAAAAGCATGTATTTATTTGGTAATATAACACGAAGTGAGAAAATTAACCCGCAGGCAGAAAATAGATGTTGTTGGCCTAAGTTAGGCAAAAGTTGTAAGATATATAAAGGTGGAGCGAGACAAACATCATTCCTTCTACTTATCATTCACATTCCTACAACAAAAACATGAGCTAAATGCTAACTTTTTAATGACTAACAAAATAAAACAATATGTATAACAAGATTCTACATCTGCGGCAAACTAGGCACTGCACCACCACCAGCTGCGCTCACTGCAACAGTATTTGCTTCAGCAGTTGCATTTCCAGCACCGGTAGCCTTAGACGGCAGTAATTTAGACTCGGTGGGGACAGGGACGGCACTAGGAGTCACGGAGGCCGTCGTTGACGATGAAGTATCGACGCGCTCATCCTGCTTGGGTTGTTGTTTCGGTATTGCACTGTCAGCAGCGTCAACTTTCAAAGCGTTCCCTGCTTGAACTTGGATAACAGTTTTCTGTGGATTCATGTTTACTGGCATAGCATGAAGTTGCTGTAGCCTGTGATCCGTCTCGGGCCGACGGCAGATCTTCCTGAGCGGGACTATTTCCTGCAGTAGATGAAAGATTGGGGCAAGACTCGATTTGAACTGCCTGTGAAGTTTAAGAAGCATGAGTAAGAGATTTGTACCTCGGATTGGTCGTGATCATATCGTACCAGAAACCTGCAACGACAGCCTCTTACGTCATGCCTCCGCCTTTGTGCATCAAGAACATGAGCATCAAAATATAGGGCCTGTTCTTTGCCTTCCTGAAAATGAAGAAGATATGAAGAAGTCAATCTCATAAGTATCTACTTAGGTTCTCTCCAGTCTCGATTTTATTGATGCTACGGCCAATACGATGCACCTGAAAGCACAGTATCAAATCTCCAGGTAGAACTGCCACACATTCTGATGATTCACACGGAAGTGACCGCTGTCTAATGTGCCTGCGAATATTGACCCACTCATCCTCTTCTTGTCCAAAACCAGCAAAACGAACCATAGCTTCCTGAGATGCGCAACTTAATTAATAAAAAATAAACGCTGACAAGACTATCATGGTCTCAAGACATTCTTGGAGGGAGCTCCATGATCAATCCAGTGATTTTCAATCCAAGCTTACTAAGAATTCAGAGCAAATCGAGCAAACTAAAGGTCAAAACCACCACCACCACCCACCCAAAAGAACAACACTAATATGAGTGTGGTGGAGATTTCGGCTTAAAGCTTTTGTTTAATTTCATACTAGGCATTATTTCTATAAGGAATATTCTTCATTCTGGCCCTTAAGAAGATAAGCTTAAATTAGTTCGAGCGGACTGGGAACAGACCGACCCCACTCAGCTTGGTTGACAGTCCTAAAGTTTGAAGGTATAATGGATTCATCCATGTCCATGGCGAAAGTAGTTGTCTCAAATTATGTAGGCACAGATTGCTAATCACAAGGTTGAGTCAAAATATACTAATCGAGTTAATTGGACTATGGGATCCATTGAAAGTAGTATCAGCTGAAAAGCATCTAAATGCTGATGAGCGACTATCCCCTAATGGAAGGGAATAAAAGGAAGCAGTGCATCGATTAACTACGGATCAAGGCTACAGCACATATATTCATGTCCCTAGCTCAAAGAATAGCCATAAACCCAGCAACAACTAACTAAAATAGAACAATCAAATCTCTGTGAACTCAAAAAAGGTGATAAGGTTCAACAATTACCGGATCTCCACTCTCTACTGATCTATGTGATAAGAAAGATGCAACATCGTACCTGCAAGAAGGAAACATATGTTGAGCCTTACTGCACTTCATTAACAGGAACCAGTATCTATTACTCTTCAGGAAATAGAAAATTGAAATGCTAATTGGTATGCATCAAAAGTCTAACCATGCACCATCTCGGGCAGATTTAGCTTCAAACTCCATCAAAGAATTCTCTGACACACTCCTGGTGGCATTTTGTGCTAAAATGCAGACAATTGCAATACGAAATGTTCAATAATGGTGCCCGAAAAGGAAAAAGAGATACAAGAAAAAATACTATTTTAAATGCATAAATAACTTAGATACTATGAAAACCTCATAAAAGATCTACAACCAGATTTAAAGTAACCAGCTACTAGAGTGCCCAACAGCAATATATAATCAGGCACCTACAGTAATATCCACAAACTGGACAGATGTAATTATGAGCATGTGTATTTGTATCCATATGTCCAATGATTCTATTGAGAACTCTTAATTATATATATACAAATATCAACAGTCAAAGCACTTTGCAAAATGGACACTGACGAAAGGGAGAAAAAGGAAGGGAGTATTAACATCATCACGTTCTCAAAGTAATTAAAAATTACACGAATCTTCAGAAATCTCTGATGGGTACTATAGTAATACTTTAAATGTTCAAAGACATAGAAGATATACTATCTGCACTAAGAGTGACCAGGAAAGGTGAGGATGCTAACATGTCAGAAATGCCGAGGAAAGGAAATGAGAGCAGCAACTCAGAACTTTTGTAACTTACCTGGTTGAGCGGGAGGAGGTTGAGGAAACTGAGGCATACTTCTCACCATATCTGGACAGAAACATGATACAAATTAGCAGCCTATACAAGGAGATAACTGAAAAATCACCTTATAGTATATTTTTCTACTAAAATTTCAAATTTTAAAATTATATGAATTGGATATTACTTGGGGGAGCGGGCGGCGGTTGAGAGACCTGAGGTTGAGGTGCCTGAGGCACATTTCTTACTACAGATTGATCATCTCGAGGCACAGCCTGCATATTCACTTCCCCAGGAGCAGAAGTCCTAGCTGCCTTTGCTCTCAGAGCATATCTCCTATTTTGGAACCAATTCCAGACCTGTTGCATATAATCACAGTTACTTAAAGATTCTAAGAGATATTAGAAGCATGTCCACAAGAGAAAACTCAATTACCTGTTTTCCTGAAACTTCCACCTTTCCAGCTCTTTCAGCAGAGTTACTATCAAATAAATTACTCAGCTTTTAGTCACTAAAGCAGACAACACAGATCAATTAATTGAATTCTAAGCAGTATCATATCTGCTCACCTAAACCGTTGAGCAAGAGCCTCAAGTATCTCACGCGAAGGCACTGTGTAATTGTGTGCTTGCAAAATAGCCTCCATGTCTCCAACCTTTGGACATGAAAACAATTAGTCCACAAACATGAAACACAAAAAGAAGCATTGGGCTTTCAGATGCCCAAAACCAATGCAACAAGCAATGCTGGACACCTTCATGCAGGAAGATAAAAGGAATAATCCATAGTTTAGTTAGAGCCACAGTTCAACTTTCTATGCATTTTCACTGAACTTGAACCACACAATCTTACAAATTATTCTTCATTCTCAGCTAAACAGACGCCTCACAAGAAAACTGTAGCACACATTGACAATGCCGGAATCTGAGCATCATGTATAACTAAATTTTAATAAATTTTACCCAAAACTGCCAGAAATCATCCCATTAACCAAAAAAAAAAACCTTTAAAATTTGCCAGATACAAAACCAGAAATCCACCACAAAACTGCGCTGTTTCTATCTCAACTTGAGTAAATTCATCTAGAAGCAGCATAAATGTCCGGGTAACAAAATTTTGAATTCCTAACTGGATGTAATGTTGTAATCTATCACAGGAAGAAGCACTGAAGCAAAATTGGGAAAGCTTAAGAGCACATTACGCAGAATATTGGGATAAATTGAAAGATAATGCCGTGCCAATAAACCCCCAAAAATTATAGTCATATGCAATCACCAACTGGAGAAGAAAAAAGAAAAAAAGGAAATTGAACATCACGATCACTTGATGCAAGTAGTTGTAGATTGAGTATTAGAGAGAAAGAGGGTTTGGCGAGTAACCTCGACCGGATTGAAGCGGAAGGAAGGACCGCCGTTGCTCGGAGGTCGACCCATCGGATTCCGCCGTCAATTACTTGTCGTCGAATTGGAATTCGGATAAACTGCTAAACAGTAATATATATTCAAGAATGCTCCAACCCGCCTTTTTGCCTCCCTTCTAATTCTCTCTAAGAATTCATAATCGTCCATAAATTAAGGGAAAATGTATAAATAGCCATGCCTAAAAAAAAGCTTTCTTTTCTTGAGTTGGAAAATGGAGGAAATATTAGAAAATAAATTGAAAAGATAACAGACGTGTACTAAGAAGAGACTTTTGGTGTATCAGCCAATAAGCCTTGCCACTTGAGCTGATGAGTAGGAGCAACTTTGGGTGCATGAGAATTTGAGGGGAAATGTAGAGTTTTGCTTAATTAGATTTTTTATTTTTCATTTAGTACAAATAGGTTTTCAATATATTAAAATCTGAATATTGAATGTTTTATCACATGGAGCATATATATATAAAAAAATCAACTAAACCCACATTTGTTTTTAGTTCGTGTAGGGGTGTTGGTCTCCTAAAAAAAAAAAAAAACTAATAAGATGTCATACTTATTTCTTTGGTGAAAATAAGTGAAAGAAGTAGTAGATAATTTGGTAGTATATAATCATTGAGGGCGAGTTTGGTACAAAAGATATAATAAGATAGCTTAAATTAAAATAATTCTATTAATAAAGGATTGAGATTATTTTTATGTGTTTAGTAATTTAGATATAAAATAAGTAGTATGAATGTTGGGTCCTTGAGGGTTGAAATGACAAGTGTATGAGGGGAATACACATGTAAGCTATTTTTTAAATGTTTACTTAAAATAAATACCTTTGTACAGAAAGACAGTTTTATTGCTTTGAAAATGTGAGGTTCAGTTGACAAGAGGTGGCGACTGATACTGAAACAAGGTTCAGTGGGTGACTTCAGTTAATTGAGCTGGTCAATTAACTTCAGTCCAAGTAAAGCTTCAGTCGTAAGTAAAACAGATTAGAGTTACTTATTTAACTAACTATCGAAAGATTGATCAGTTAAACATATAACTTTAGCAGCGGAATATTAAACTTAGTGAAATAGCCTTGAAAGATTTTCTTCACAGAGAATCCCTTAGTTACTCTTTTCAGTTAGTCAGTATTATAGAAACAGAGATATGTGCAAGTACTGAATATAAAAGCAACACAAGGGATTTTTACGTGGTTCGGAAAACAACGTTCCTACATCCACTGCCAAAGAATGATTTGACAATCACTTGCTTGTGCTTACGGGTGCACGCAAACCCGACTGCAATGCTTACGGGTGCAAAGCAAACCTGAACAACTAAAACAACCGTTCCAGCACCAACACACTGGGTTGGATTTCTCTTTCTCCTCTTAGTGCGATAACACACACTAAGAACTCTGAGTCAGAACACTGGTCCGAACTCACTCTTACTTCAAACGCTTAACTCTAAACAAAGAGGGGTTTGAACTTATCTTCCAACTAGGATTACTTGAGAACAAGCTCTCGCGTAATCAAAATCTAGGCTTAGGATATGTATGAGATATATGCCTAGAAACCTAAGAGAGTTTTGGTGATCAAAAGTTCTGATGACTTAAGCTTTGATGACTCTCTTCTTCGATTCAATCTTTTGTGAAGGTTGAGCTTGAGTAGCAATTTCTGCAGAGCTTTGGCTATGTAATCGAATCGGTGAAGATTTGTTGTTGATCCTCAGCGTTATTTATAGGTGGAGTTCCAAATAGTTTCGTTGGAGAAAAGGTCTTCGAAATTCCTGTCGTTGAGATGTTGTCACATCATGGGCTGAGGTGGCAATCTTCGCAAGCTCATTCATACTTGAATTTGAATCGGAGTAGTCTTGGAGCTTGTTACTTCTGCAGCTTTACACGAAAAGAGGAAGTTTGGTCCTTGCAAAGACGGTCGTCAAATCCTCTGCATTTAATGCTCCGTACATGGCATTTAATGCTGCGTACGTGTCTGATACTCCTTGGTTCAGTCAAGAGTAGAAAGGTTGTTGGCACTTTCACTTTGCTTCAGTTCTATGATGACATGAATCCTTTGAGTAGCTTCTGACTGGTACTCGTATTCAATCTTCAATCAGGGAATGTCTCATAATGCTTCAGTAAGAATGACTTCAATTGCGCGGTCTTTGTCTATCAGTCAGCAAGCCAGAAACCTATTCTAAGCATTTTGAACTCTAACACTTGAGTTCACACAAAAAATACTAAAGTTATAGAAATGATCTAAGGGATTTTGGTATCATCAAAACAAGGGCAAGGATATTTCATTCATTTCCCTACAATGAAATTTATGTTTAGTACTTTAATTTAAATTTTGGATTAAGTTTAGAATTTGCTATTCTAATCTTATTACAATTTACAAAAAATAAATAAATAATACTCTCTCCATTTCTTTTTTGCACGAGTTTTAAAAAATTAATATTTTGTGTGTTAATTGTGGCAGGCGAAAAAGTGAAAATGCGAATTTTTTTTGGGTTAAATGCATGTAATATCATGAACTTAGGCCGAAATCCAAATTTAGCACGGACTTTAATTTGTCCAATTTATATGGCTAACTTTACTCTGTGTCCAAATTTAACACCGATTTATTTTTCGGCAGAACTACGTGGCAATGACGTGAACTACGTGGCAATGACGTGTCTTCCAAATGACACGTCATGATTTGTAACTTAAAAACATTCAATTTAAATGTGTAACTTTACTCCATGTTCAATTTTAGCACCGAATAGAGATAGAGAGAGAGAGAGAGAGAGAAGCATGGTTGGAGACGGCATGAGCTGCTGCTGTCCAGTCGAGAGCAGGGAAGGCAGCGGTGGTTCAGAGCCGTTGCTCGTCCGGTGAGAGAGAGCGTCAATGAGGGCGGCGGCCTGTGGCTGGGTGGCCGCGATTTAGGTGTTTGAAGTTGGGGATCTAGGGTTTAAGGGAAAAGGGCAGCGGCGGCCGAGAGAGGGAAGAGAGACAAGAGAGGCGATGTCAACCGGCCGCGTTACAGTCGTCGTAATCATCTCATCTTGAATTGGGGGTGTGGTTTGCAGAGGCGGTGAGGGAGTTAGGGCTTCGATTGACTGTGGCCCATTTGCCGTTCGAAATTGGAGCCAGAGAGGGAAGGATTTTCAGTTAGGAAGAACAGAGGTCGAAGGGCAGAGGCACAACTTGAGCTGTGTCGTCGCCGGAGGTCGCAAAAGGGGAGTCGGCGATGCGAGCTGTGCGTCGTGCTTGGAGGAGGATAGGCGCTCGCCGACGGGAAGAGGAAGGGATGTTGGAGGAAAGGAGCAGAACCCGGCGAGCAAAATGCAGCGTTTTGCTCGCCGATCGGAAACTTGTGCCGGCAAGCCACGTCATTGACACGTATGATTCAATTTGGGGGGGAAAACGGTGTTAAAATTGGACACAGGGTAAAGTTAGCCATATAAATTGGCAAATTGAAATCCATGCTAAATTTGGATTTCGGCCTAAGTTTGTGATATTACGTGCATTAATTTAACCATTTTTTGTCATATAAGGAAAGTGCTCAAATTCGCAGTTTTATCATTCACTTTCATATTTTAGTTTTGGGTCATTTTCCTCTAATCAAAACAACGTCGTATCTCAGCACTGAAATGTCCACGCCAAGATTCAGGCATTCCAATTTAACTTTAATTTGAAAAAATTGAAAAACGAGTCAAAAATTGAATAAGTTTAAAGTTCATGTATTTATAAGTAAGTTTTAAAATTCACGTTAAATACCAAAAACTGAGTAAAGTTCGTATAATTATAACTAAGATTTGAAGTTTATTTTAAAGGGTTATTAGCGCCTAAATACACCACTTTGGGGGTGGTTTAAATTTGCACATGAACTTTGAAAGGAGTAAAAAAATACATGAACTTTAATGTTGTAGCAATTTTTAAAACGTCTGATGAGTACACGTCGATACTTCGACTTGCCACGTCAGCTTTAATTTAAGCAAAAATTGAATTTATGGCAAAATTGTCACAACATTAAAGTTCATATTTTTGTATACTTTTCAAAATTCATGTGCAAAATCAAACTACCCTCAGAGTTGATGTATATAGGCGGTGGAGAGAGAGGGGTGGTGTGAGGTCGACGGCGCGAGATCTAGGGAAGAAGAAGATTTTTTTAGGGAGAAGAAGTCGACGGCGGCGATGGATGTTTGGAGAAGAAGAAGAACGAGGGACGGAGGTGACTGGTGGCGGCAACAGGGGCGCCAGATCTGGTGCGGGTGCCGGAAGCGGTGGTAAGGGAGGCAGCAGAGCTGTAGGGTGGTGGTGGTAAAGGCAGCGTAGGGGCGGCGGATATGGTTTGTGGTGGACGGCGGTGGTGGAGGTCTGGAGAGAAGAAGAATTTCTGGAATGATGCGAGGTCTGCGGTGGACGGCGGCGGTGGAGGTCTGCGGTGGACGGATCTGGTGTGGTGGTGGTAAAGGCCGCGAATCGGAGCAACGGAGAGGGCGGCGACTGGCGCAGCCGCGGATCTGCAGGGTTGGTTAGGGAGGCGGCGGCCAGAGCAGAGACCAGAGCAGAGCGGCGAGGCGGCCAGAACAGAGCAGCGAGGCGAGCAGAGCAGAGCAGAGCAGCGAGGCGGCCAGAGCAGAGTAGCAAGGCGAGCAGAGCAGCGAGGCGAGCAGAACAGAGCAGCGAGGCGACCAGAGCAGAGCAGAGAAAAATAATCGATTTTCTATTTTTTTTCCAAGTAGGCGCCAAATCAGCTCGGTATTACCACGTAGGCGCCATGTCAGCTCGGTAATGCCACGTAGGCGCCACCTAAGACCGGACAATCACCGGAGGTAAAAATCGTGGAAAAATTGTTCAGGCGTTTAAGTTCATGAAAAATTTGATAAAAAAAAATAGTTCATGGAAAGTTTTGAAATCGCACCAAAGTTCATGGTTTTTCACGGCATTAACCCTATAATTTATAAAGCCTACCAAATAGGTCCTAATGCTTGTAGATCTCCGTCTGAAAGGATTATAATGGACCTGGATTCCGGGAAGATGAAAACTCCATATAATCTATTATATAATAGGATTAAGCCTTAACTTATGTGGCATATCTAAAATCTCACCATTTCAAAATTTACCATATATAATCTTCATCATTTATTAATTAATTAACTATTACATTCTATATAAAGATTCATTAATCATAATAAATATAATTAATAATAAATATATATATATATAATAATATTAACATTACATATAATCTAAATTAATAAATTTTATTATTTGTTTTTTATAGATAAAAATTAGATTTACATGTCTAATAAGAAAAAAATTATAATCTATATACGATAAATTAATTATTTTAATTGAATGTTAGTGATTAGATGTATATTTGTTATTAATTTTATATTTCTCAATAGCGTACATGTTATATGTATATGTTGCAATATATTATATTGTATGAATATATATATATATAGGGGTAATTGCTTGTAAATTCCTAACGTTTCCACGGAATTGGTTTTTGCACCTTTTTTTATTTTTCTTCTTTTAAATACCTAACCTTTAGTTTTCGTCTGGAATTTATCCGGCGACCGGTTTCCCCCCAATTTTAATTGACGTGGCACCGGAAAATGACATCGTGGCACCGGAATGTGCACTGTAGGATGCCGGAAATTGTAAAGAAAACGACGCCGTTTTCATTAAATAGAAACGGCGTCGTTTAGTGTCAGTTTAAGCATTCACATTTCAATTCCCAAACTCATTTCTTCGATTAGGGTCGATTTTCTAGGGTTCATCGACGAATTCAGAGAAAAGAGTGCGAATCAGTAGGGAATCGTGGAAGATTCGTAGCCCATTTCACATCCCCTAAAAATTCGACTGATTAGATTGTGGCTTTCATCATCTTGCTATGTCGTCTTCACAATCCAGTGGAAATTCGAAGTTCAATGAAGGGGTTCCTGTTTGTGAGCATAAAATCCCAGCCAAAATCGATACATCTCAAACTGAAAAAAATCCTCTGCGGCGTTTCTGCAGATGTTATCAGAAAATGGTTAGTTTCTTTGAAGTATTTTCTTTTTGGTTTGGATTTCATACTTTTTTGGATTTTTTGCAGTCTGACAATTGTGACTTCTGGAGCTGGTTTGATCCAGAGCTTACTACATACTACAAGATGAGCATGAACAATTTGATTCTGCAGAGAGATAAAGCTTATGAGGAATTGAAATTTAGCACTCTGATGGGAGAAATCCAGAAGGAAAAATATGCCGATTTGATGCAAATGTATGAAGTGAAGTGTGCAGAGATTGAAGAATTCAAGCTTATGATGAAGGATCAAGAGATTGAAAGTAGGAAAAGAGAAAGGAAAGTTCAGATGATAGTCTTCATTTTAGGCATAGTACTTGGTTTGTTTGCAAACAATATGTTGTGTAAACTGCCATAGCTTATAATATTGAACATGTAATGGCCTACAGTGCAAGTTGTACTCATGCTTTTGTTGATGGAATGAAATGAGTTTGACTTTAATTCTAAATTACTGAACAAACATTGTATGAACAAAAGCACTGGCAACTTGCATTAACAATCTCCCAAAATAGAGTTTTACATCATTTGTGCAGATCACTGTTTACATCAATACAAAATGTGTAACATATAGTTCAAAAGGTAGATGGATAATCATGTTTGCCAGTCAACACAAAATTAAAGTTCATGGTTGAATGTCAGTTGATGGGATTGAGGCCTTGCTCCTTGTCAGTCAACATCTACATTAACTGGTTCATTTTGTTGTTTCTTCTTTTCTTTAGGATTGGTAAACACTGCATTATGTGTGATATCTATGTTTCCTGTGTTCTTTTGCAATCTACCCGACCCATCATCTACTCCCCCATCCACATACACACTTATGACAGTAAGCCCTTCATTCAAAAGATTCATCATTTGACTAAACTGTTGATCCCCTTCAATCAAAACAAACATGTTTGTCCTAGGGTAACGAAAGTACAATTTATTCCATGACTTATACCCTACATAATTCACAGCACGCTTAAGCTTAGCATAATCAAATGAACTTGGCACCAAGTCAAAAATACCGAAGTAAAAGCCCTTCGCATACACCGGAAACCCCGCATGCTTATCAAAATAACCCTCGTGGTGTATAAAAAGAGCAAAAGTATCACTGCACACAACAAACACCCGACAAATTACAATCAAAATCCAAACCTTTCGCAATCATAATTCGGCAACTAGAGAGACGAATACTTACGGGTTAACGACTTCGTCGTCGGCCATTTCACCAGCCGCCATCTTTTTCTTAACGATTGTCGCCCGAAATCACGCTGCTCTGTCCCGAATCGCCCACGACCGATGGTATTCGATGATGAACCCTAGAAAATCGACCCTAATCGAAGAAAGGAGTTTGGGAATTGAAATGTGAATGCTTAAAATGACACTAAACGACGCCGTTTCTACTTAATGAAAACGGCGTCGTTTTCTTTTCAATTTCCGGCATCCTACAGTGCACATTCCGGTGCCATGGTTTTCTTTTTCCGGTGCCACGTCAATTAAAATTTGGGGGAAACCGGTCGCCGGATAAATTCCAGACAAAAACTAAAGGTTAGGTATTTAAAAGAAGAAAAATAAAAAAAGGTGCAAAAACCAATTCCGTGGAAACGTTAGGAATTTACAGGCAATTACCCCATATATATATAATATTTATATTCTTAATTTTCAATAAAATTAATTTTGAATTAAGTTTGAATTGAGACATGCACGTATATGTAAATTATAAACGGGTCCGGTCATTGATTTACATGTTTGCATAATAAGGCACAAATTCTATAAACTGATTACTTTAAAACAAAATCTTATTTTATGTCTATCAAAATAATTAAAATTTTATTTTTATTTTTTATAAAATAAATCCATACATTTTATTTATATAGGGAAGAAAAATATATTTTTTATTTCTGCAAACTTTATTTGTTTATGTTCCTCCATTACTACAATAATAATAATAATAATAATAATAATAATAATAATAATAATAATAATAATAATAATAATAATAATAATAATATCTATTCTATAATACGATTAGGCCTTAGCCTACGTGGCAGGCCTCAAATTCTTTCTTTTCAATCTCAATCTTCAACGTGGCATTTGAGAATCCAATCTATATATTCTCATTCTCACTTTTAAAACAAAAGTCACGCCTTTCTCTTCCTCACCCCATCGCCGTCGTCCCTGAATCCGGTCAGCGTCGTCTCCCCCTTCACTGCCTCTCTCTTCTCTCAATCCTTTTCTCTCTCTAAAGTCGATTGCACACTCAAATCGAGCCCTAATTCTCCTCTTAAACTGCCCGCCTCTCTCTCCCTCTTAATTCAGGCGTCGCCGCCGTCCTAAGGGCGGCGTTGCTCCGCCTCATCTCTGACTCCCTCTTCCATTCTTTAATTAGTTCGATTCTGTTTCCACTTCTTAAACCCATGAGAATTCTCCATTCAAAGCAATTAATACAAGAGCCCTAAGATTTCTTTTTCCTATAACCCGTTGTCGTTCCTTCTTCTAGACTCCGACGAAATAGTCGTCGCTAAGCTTGCGGTTCGTCCGCCGCCGAGTCACCGCTGAGCCTTGGAGTTCGTCCACCGTGCCGTCGACCCCCACCCCACCAACGACTTCTCTGTTTTGATACCTCCATTTCCTGATCTGTCGTGATTCTTCCTACACACCTATGGTAAGTATTAAATTAGTTTCCTAATTTAATAACGTGTTTCACTATTTTAAATATAGAATGATTATTACTCCCTCCGTTCCCAAAATAAGTTCCTCTTTGGGGACGACACGGGTTTTAAGGAAAAATGGTAAAGTGTATTGATAGTGAAGAAAAATATGTTATAATTAGTATTGGCGGAGTGGTGAAAAGGTGAAAAAGTGTTATAATTAGTATTGGGAGTGGTGAAAAAGTGAAAAGTAAGAATAAATAAAGTACTCCCTCCGTCCGCCAAGATTATGTCACAATTACTATATCGGGCGTCCGCCAAGATTATGTCACTTTCCTTTTATGGCAATGGTCCCACCATCCTCTTTAATATTTTATCCTTACTAACACTCTTTATTTACAAAAAAAACACTCAAAATTCAATCTCAACCACTCATCTCATAAAGTGGTGGGACCCTTTTCTCCACTACATCAAAATCATCACCAATTTTATTAAATCTCGTGCCCAAGCAAATTGCCATAATCTTGGCGGACGGAGGGAGTATTATTAGTAGTGGGGTTGTTGTCCGAAAATGGAAAGAAAGAAAGAGGAACTTCTTTGGGGGACGTCCCAAAAAGGAAAAAGAGGAACTTATTTCAGGGACAGAGGGAGTATTTTAGAAAGAACAAATTTTGGAAAGAATTTTGGCATCTGCTATCAAGCGTGTTGTGATTGTTGCATGGAAGCAATATGATTTATCAACTCTGATGAGGGATGAAATATGCAAGGTCCTAAGATCAGGACACGTGGCTTTGCTAGGAATACCAAAGTGGAATACCAAAGGTGAGCAGCATGGACCAAAGAAGCTGTGAGAAATAGGTAGAGGGAAAAGTCCAGAGCAGAGTTGGCAGAACAAAGCTTTCGGAGCAGAGCTGCCAGAGCAGAGCTTCTAGAGCCAGAGCTAACCAGAGCAGAGCTTCCAGAGCAGAGGGCCAGAGCAGAGATGCCAGAGCCAGAGCTAACCAGAGCAAAGATGCTAGAGCAAAGCTTCCAGAGTAGAGCTGCCAAAGCAGAGTTGCCAGAGCAGAGCTGCCAGAGCCAGAGCTAACCAGAGCAGAGCTTCCAGAGCAGAGGGCCAGAGCCAAGTTGCCAGAGCAGAGATGCCAGAGTAGAGCTGCCAGAGCAGAGATGCCAGAGCTAAGTCATTAAAGTCAGAGCCAGAGCCAGAGCCAAGTCGCCAGATCCAGAGTCAGAGCTAAGTCGTTAGAGTCAGAGCCAGAGCCAAATCGCCAAATCCAGAGTCAGAGCTAAGCTATTGGAGCCAGAGCGCGGAGCCACACACCAGAGACAATTCGCCAGAAGGCGGAGCTACTTAGCAGAGCGGAGCCAAAGAGTAGAAGTCTGCCCCAAGGAAGGAAATCCATAGCTACTAGACAGAGCGGGATGATGAGGACAGAATCCAGCTCTGTAATTAGGGGACAACGACCTGACAAGTTATAATTTAATAATAGCCTTAATTAGTTTAATGGCGAGCATGTGGAATAGATGACCAAACGAATTTACTACTTTACCCCAACTGTAATGCCTATAAATACCTACGATGATGAAATAAAGCACACGTTCTCTCTTTTACTGCTTTAAGAACTCTTCTATTTCCTTTATCTCTAGAGTTTGAACTAATAAAATTACATATATAAATAAAATATCTAAATTGTTAGAGTTATGTTTGTTAGATAGTTGACAATTGGAGTCATGGTTGAATATAATTTTATATTTGATGATGCACTCTCAAACTCTAGATGGGATGATGCTCAAAACTCCAGACGAGATGATGCTCTTTCAAGTTTTAGACGAGATGATTCTCTTTCAAGTTTCAGATAAGATGATGCTCAGAAGTTAGAGATCATCTGTCAAGTTTGCGACGAGATGATGCCCACAACTTGGTTGGTCTTAAAATTCCAAATGATACGATGTTCGATAAATCAGTTATGGTCTTTTAAATATCAGGCGAGATTATTTTCATAATTAGTTATGCTTTTAGAAGTTCGGAATTATATGATACTCACAATTCAATTATGATTTTTCAAACTCCATATAAAATTATGGTCAAAAGGCAAAATAAAAAAAATTGAACAAAATTAATAAATCTTGTAACAACAAATGCAACAAATCAATCCTCAATCATACTTATGTCAAATTTATATGTATTTCTACTCTCTTTTTTTTCTTACACGTCAACTTTTTATAAAATTTCATATAAAAACTAATGGGTATTTTTATGATCTCAACAAAATTAATAATTTAATTGCTAAAAGTTGTTGAGATTAATATAATTTAAAAAATTTTACTAATTTAATTTAATTTAATTAATTATATAAATAGTTTACATAAAAAATTATTTTATATAATTATCATAAGAATAACATAAAATATATAAATTACAAGAAAATATGTACCCGTCGAATTTCGACGGGTAATACACTAGTTGAAAATAATAGTAATAGTTTTGTTGTACTATTTAAATTTTTATTATTTTGAAAATAATAGTTACAATAAATCATGTTTTTTTTTTTTTGATAAAATAACAATAGGGTTAAGTACCACTTCCCCCTCAACGTTGTCACCCTTATCTCCTTTAACACCCTGGAGTCAGGATTGACGCTGTTTACTACCTTAACGTGTCAAAATTGAAGCAAATCACCCCCCACATTTTAACGGTGCTTAACCCTGTTAGAATTTTTTTTTTAATCCTTCTCCTCACAAACCTATCCAGATCCCTACATCACCCCTTTCTTCATCTTTGGATCCATCGTCTCGAACCTTGCCAGATGGTTGAGCACCACCGAGCTCCAGTAATCAGCTCTGTTGTAGTCAACCGTGTGCAGCCTAACCTCCTCATTTCCTTGGCTTTCGCCAAGATGTACGGCAAGCACACCTGCAACACATAGTCTATGTGTTTTCGGTTGAAACTGAGCTCCAGATATCACAGCCCGAAATCATTTATTTTCTTTAAAATTTTTATTTAAAAATTATTAAATTTTTAAGCTGCGAAATTTTTCAAAATTACTTTTATATGTTAAACTTATGAGTAATTTTGGTCATACTCTTTATCAAAAGAATGATTTTTAAATAAAAATTAGGCAGGATTTATATTAATGAGTTGAATAATATATATATATATATATATATATATATATATATATATATATATAGGAGAGGGCTATTCAGAAAACTCCTCTTAGACTATAAACTATAAACTATAAACTAATTAAAATGTATGAATTATATGTAGAACACCCATGAATCCGCTGTGTAAATGTATGAATTACGAAAATTAAATTTTTTGCTACCTATGAGATTCGAACTTAGGATCATGAATTATTTCAACAAGGTGATGAATTAACCGTAGATCTTGATTATCCAAGGGCTGAAAATGGTTCCTATTTTATAGTCTAACTTTGATTTTTATTTTAGCCTTCCCCTTTATATATATATATAGGGAGAGGTTCAAGAAAGAACCACTAAATAAAAGAATAACGGAGAACCATTTACAGCCATTCGATCATCAAAATCTACGGTGGATGCATCATTTTGTTGAATGAATGCAGATCCTGGGTTCGAATCCTGAAAGGAGCAATTTTTTTGAGTGCATTATCTTAACAGCGAATGCATTAATTTTTACAGTGGATGCATTAGATTTGATGGTTCTCACGTTCTCACAAATAATGTAGTTCTCTCTAGAACCACACTCTCTCTCTCTCTCTCTCTCTCTCTCTCTCTCTATATATATATATATATATATATATATATATATATATATAGGGAGAGGTTCAAGAAAGAACCATAAATAAAAGAAGACCGGAGAACCATTTTCAGTCATTCGATCATCAAGATCTACGGTGGATGCATCATCTTGTTGGATGAATGCAGATCCTGGGTTCAAATCCTGAAGGGAGCATTTTTTTTTTAATTTTTTTAGTGCATTAATTTTAACAGCGAATGCATTAATTTTTACAGTGGATGCATTAGATTTGATGGTTCTCTCGTTCTCACAAATAATGTAGTTCTCTCTAGAACCACACCCTATATATATATATATATGTATATATAGGGAATGACTAAAATAAGAGCATCTCTTAAGATATAAAATAAGAATCATTTTCAGCCCTTAGATCATCAAGATTTACGGTTGATTCGTAATCCTGTTGGATGGATTTATGGTCCTGAGTTCAAATCCCAAAGGTAGCAAAAAATTATTTTTCACAATTCATACCTTTATACAGCGAATTCATACGTGTTCTACATAAAATGCATACATTAAAAATTGCTCTTATTTCTTATTTTAATATGTGCTCTCACGATAGCCCACCCCTGCATATATATATATATAGTAAATAAATATAGCTTGATTTCTTACGAGTTAAGTATTTATAAATATATGTATTATATATATATATATTTAATATATCAAACTAGCCTAATTTTTATAGTAAATTTAAAATTTATCCACTCAAATAAAAAATTTAAATAATGACCAATTTTGTCAAATGACTAAATTACTCTTAAAATTAAAATTAATAAATTAGCCACACCAAATCTCTCTCTAGTCTTCTTTCTTCATCCTTGCCCACTGCGAACTAGTATATTCCTACACTCTCCTTTTCCGTCGATTCATATCGTGTTGGTGAATGATCCCAGATCATTTGTTTTTCATGTTATCGCCGCAATTTCATCGACATAAATCTCAATCGCCGTAACTCTTTACTCAATATTACCTATGTATATAATTTCTATCAAAAGATCACCACGTAAATAACATCAATTTTCCAATATAAAATTGGACGCACTTTCATCGTCTTCTTTAATTTCACTTGAAATTATATTCGCATAAACCTTTGAAACAAACAAACAAGAAGCCTTTTTCCTTTAGGCTGATTACATGATCTTCTATTTCTGCAATTGGTTTTCGTATTGATTGCATTGTGCTATGAATATGAAGGAGGAGGAGACCAGGGAGAATTCAGATCTGAAATCAATTTTGCTAGTGATAACTTATTAATAATCTTGAATTCATAATCAGATCTATAAATTTAAAATTTATTATTTTTAAATTCACGATCATATATATGAATTTACAACTAAATGTTCTTGAATTCATAAACATATCTATGAATTCACAACTTAATGCTCTTGAATTTACAACCAGATCTATGAATTTACAACTAAATGTCTTTTAGAGCATCCGCAATGGGGTTACATGATAGCTTACATGATAGCCTACTTTATGATGGGGGACCACATGGTGTAAAGATGCTGCAGTGGGGTTACATGATAGCTTACATGATAGCATTAGTTTTGATTTTTTTCATTTTTCATTTAAGTTTAATTTCATAAATTTAAATTACACAATTTACTTCAAATTTAAATTGCATTAATTTTGAAATCCTAAAAATTACATAAAATTTAATAAAATAAAATCAAATCCTTCAAATAACTATTCCGGCCCTAGAGGTCCGAAACGTGCCCAAACATGCTCCATCAAATCATATTGGAGCACGGCGTGCAACTGCCTATCTCGGAGAAGGGCATCTCTTTGGACATATTCCTCGAATGAAACTGGGGTTGCTCGACCACTCTCCGTCGAGTCACTGCTAGACGCCCCATGTCCCGCGTTGTCATCTCTCCAGTTGGTTGCTCCTTCACCTTCGTGCTCCACAATCATGTTGTGGAGAATGATGCAACACAGCATGATGTCTCGGAGGTGCTCCAAGTACCAATTCCGCGCGGGGCTGCGAATGATTCCCCACCGTGCTTGAAGGACTCCAAAGGCACGTTCGACATCCTTTCGTGTCGATTCCTGCATCTTCTTGAACCTCGTCTCCTTCTGATTTGTCGCCATCGGTGGACTCTTGACGAAACAACGCCACTCTGGATATATGCCGTCGCACAAGTAGTAGCGATGGTTCACCTGAAAGAGCACAGGCGGGGCAGTTCCATCCAACACGTCGGCGAAGATAGGCGACTGGTTGAGAACGTTGATGTCGTTGTTCGAACCAGCCACACCGAAAAAGGCATGCCAAATCCACAGATCGTGGGATGCAACAGCCTCCAATATCAAGGTGGGCTCTCCCTGATCCCCGCGTGTGTAGGCGCCGTGCCACGCCTTTGGGCAATTCTTCCACCCCCAATACATACAATCAAGACTCCTAAGCATCCTGGGAAATCCGTGTCGCGTCTCGTGCATCTGGGTAAGGCGTGTGATGTCCTCCGGCGTTGGACGGCGCAGATAATGGGCTCCAAAAGCCCGAATGACCGCCTTGCAGAACTTCTTGAGGCATACACGCCCGATGGAGTCGGAGACTCTGAGATACTCGTTAAAAGTATCCGCACTGACGCCGGTGGTTAACTGGCGGATAGCCGACGTGTATTTCTGCAACGGGGAAAGAGAGTCCCGACCTATTGCATCAGTGGTCATCTGGAAGAAAGTATCTTCACCTTGAACAACCTCCACGATGCGCAAGAACATCTCCTTCTGCATTCGAAAATGCCGCCGGAAAAATGTAGGTCCGTACGTCGGATTGTCGTTGAAGTAGTCTTGCATAAGACGTAGATGGGCTTCCTCTCTATCACGGTGGACGTAAGATCGGTGACGTTTCACACGTCCCGCCTCCGGCGCCGGCTGGGCATAGATGTGAGCAAGCAGTTATTTCTGCAACTCTATCTCCTCCATGATAGAATGAGCTACACCGTCGGATGAATCAGACGAAGAATCGTGGTCGGATTCCGCCATTGTCGGAAGAAAGAAGATGAAAGCGCTTGAAGGAGGAAGAAGAAGGAAAGAAATTGAAAGAAGAAGGAGAATTGTGGAGTGAAAGTGAGGAAGAGGAAGAGGAAGAAGGAAGATGGATTTATAAAGAGAAGAAAAAAATTTAAAAAAAAAAAAATCAAACGGTCAAATTTTTGCACGGAAACCGAGGAGTCAAAGCTGCCACTTTAACTCAAAATTCAAATTTTCAATTTTCAATTTTTGCACAGAAACCGAGGAGTCAAATCTACCGTTTAAAGGGCTACACGATAGAACGTGTAGCCCTCGTGTAAGCTGCTCCTGCAACGCTTACACGATAGCACACTTACACGAGTAAGGGGCTATCGTGTAGGCGTTGTGGATGCTCTAAATTCACAACCATATCTATTAATTCACAACTTAATGTTTTTGAATTCACAACTAGATCTATAAATTCACAACCAGATTTATGAATTCACAACTTAATGTTCTTGAATTCACGACCACATCTATGAATTCACAAACAGTTCGATGAATTCACAACTGAATCGTTAGTTTTGGTTGTGAATTCGAGTTTTAAAGCTAGAATTCACAACTAGTTGTTTGAATTCACAACCAGTTTGAGGAATTCACGACTGAATTGCTAGTGTTAGTTGTGAATTCGAGTTTTAAAATCTCGAATTCACAACCAACTCTATTGTTAGTTTTGAATTCAAGTAGTCGTGAATTTGAGTTTTAAGACTTGAATTTACGACTAATAATATTCGTAGTAGTGAATTCAAGACTAACAATATTTCTAGTTGTGAATTCACAACTAATGTTTTTAGTTGTGAATTCAAACTTTAAAACTCAAATTCACAACTACTTGAATTCACAATCAAAATAAATTCTGGTTGTGAATTCGACTGGTGGTGAAATGCGTGAATTTTTTAAAAAGTAATGTTTTAATTTTTATATACAAGGGTAAAATGATAAGTGTGGCTAATTTTTTTAAATTTTATCTTAGTGAATAATTTTTAAATTTACTAAAAGAAATAGGCTATTTTCAAAATCCACTTATATGTACGAGATAAATACAAGTTTAATATTTAAAAGTGCATGCTTTCAAAAAAATATTTAAAAGTGCATGACTCATGCAGTTGGTGATTCGTTAAGCTTAGAGCATCCGCAACGCTCTACTCGATGGCTTACTCGAGTAGAGCGTTGCCATCGTGTAGGGGCGTTGCGGGGGGTCTACTCGAGCATTACTCGAGTTCTCATGTAGCACTCGAGTGGCGAGTACTGTGCACGCGCCTCAATTAAAAAAAATCAACGGCTTTTTCGATTTTTTTTCCAACGGCTCTTTTAGCCGTTTGACACCTTTTTTTATTTTATTTTTTTCTCTTCTTTTCTCTCTATAAATAATACTTCTCCCTCCCTCCTTCATCACAACTCACTCCTTCTTCCTCCTTCAATTTTTCTTGCAAAATATCATCTTTGTTCTTCCAAAAATGGCGTCACCCCAACATGATTCTTCGCCTGATTCCGACGAAGTAGCTGAAAGGTTCATGGAGTTGGTAGAGTTGCAGAAACAAGTGCTTGCTCCATACTGCTCCCCACCGGCGCCAGAGCCGGCACGTGTCAAACGTCCACCGTGATCGTGAAGAGGCCCATATACGTCTTATGCAAGACTACTTCATCGACAATCCAACGTACGGTCCTACTTTTTTCCAGCGTCGTTTTCGCATGCAGAAGGAGCTGTTCTTGCGCATCGTCGAGGCTGTTCAAGGTGAAGATATTTTCTTCCATATGAGCACTGATGCAATCGATCGAGACTCTCTTTCTCCTTTACAGAAATGCACGTCGGCTATCCACCAATTAACCATTGGGGTTAGTGCGGATGTTTTCGATGAGTATCTCAAAGTGGCCGACTCAACCGAGCGTGTGTGCCTCAAGAAGTTCTGCAAGGCGGTCATCCGGGCTTTTGGAGCCTATTACCTGCGCCATCCAACGCCAGCTGACGTTCAACACCTCCTTCATATGCACGAGGTGCGACACGGTTTTCCCGGAATGCTCGGGAGCTTAGACTGCATGCATTGGGCGTGGAAGAACTGCCCAAAGGCGTGGCACGGCGCCTACACACGTGGGGATCAGGGAGAGCCCACCTTGATATTGGAGGGCGTTGCATCCCACGATTTGCAGATTTGGCACGCCTTCTTCGGCGTCGCTGGTTCGAACAACGACATCAATGTGCTGAATCATTCGAAGTCCGGCGCGCAATTGGTACGTAGAGCACCTTAAGGACATCATGTTGTGTTGCATCATTCTCCACAACATGATTGTGGAGCACGAAGGTGAAGCGGCTCTCAACTGGAGAGTTGATGATGGGGCGTCTAGCAGTGCTTCGACGGAGAGTGCTGGACAAACACCGGTGTCCTTCGAGGAATATGTGCGAAGGGATACAATTCTCCGAGATAGACATCTACATGCTCAGCTTCGAAATGATTTGATGGAGCACCTTTGGGCACATTTCAGACCTCTAGGACCAGAGTAGTTAATTTTTACAAATTGTTTTTATTTTATTAAAGTTTTATGTAAATTTAGAATTTTAAAATTAATGCAATTTAAATTTGAAATAAATTGTGTTATTTAAATTTGAGCAATTAAATTTAAATGAAAAACATAAAAATCAAAACTAATGTTATCAAGTAGGCTATCAAGTAACCTCATTGCAGCACTACTTACTCAATGTGGTCCATCACTATCAAGTAGGCTATCAAGTAAGCCCATTGCGGATGCTCTTATATATCAATTCACATGTATAAATAGGCATAGTAATACACAAATATTTTCATGCACACACACGCACAATATATATATATATATATATATATATATATATATATATATATAGTAGGGTTAAAGTACATATTCACCCCTGAAGTCGACACCCCTAGAGCGTTGGGCTCCTCAGACTCGGTCGTGGCGCGTTGACCTCCCTGAACTCTCGGAAAAAGGGTGCAATTTGCACCCTTTTTCCGAGAGTTCAGGGAGGTCAACGCGCCACGACCGAGTCTGAGGAGCCCAACGCTCTAGGGGTGTCGACTTCAGGGGTGAATATGTACTTTAACCCTATATAGTATTTCTTAAGTCTTGGTACGGTACAGACGTGTATCTTGATTCAAATTTCAAGCTTAAGTCTCAGGTGTGAGATTTATTTAAGTATATGTTGTGATTAATTATTGTTTATTTCAATATTATGGGTTTACCATGTGTGAATTAAATTATATCGCTAGAGGCCCGCTCAATGGGTCCAGGACTTCACCGTCCTTGATATGCCACAATGCGATTTTATGTTATAGTTAAGGTTGCAACCTATTCGTCAGGTGCCTGCTCAATGGGTCCAGATTATTAAAATTCTTGGTATGCCACCGTGCGAATTTCAGTTACAGTGCAGTACGTATGTGTTGAACATTTTATTAACGTGGACAATGATTGCAAGATATCTCACACTGAGTTTACTTTGTCTACTCATCACATATTAAACATTTTCAGGTATTTTGACGTCGGAGGCGCGTGGAAGGTCGAATGGTGAAACAAATTATTCTAGAAAAATTGATATTTTATAATAAAAATATTTATTTTACAATTTTCACATAAAATATTTATTTATATACATGATTTTTCACATGAATCTTCATTAAAATTTTAATTAGATTTGGGTGTCACAAGGCCTTGACGCTCGGAGACGAAGTGCGGAGTGATCGTCGATGCAAAAGAGGCACTAACAAAGAGCGGCTCCGATTAAGACTTCAAAACAGAGGGGGGCAGGGATGAATCGAAACACACCCGAACGAGAGGAATTTCGAGAATATGTTGGAATGAGACGACATATTCAAGGAGAGCTTAAATGATTTGATTGGGTTACTCATATCAACAAGATGCATCTTCTTTTCTGGTGCCCATGTGGAAGAAACTATAAGGTTAAGCATGCTTGGCTTGGAGCAATTTCAGGATGGGTAACCCCTTGGAAAGTTTCTCGGGGAGCGTGCGAGTGAGGACAAAACACGCTAGAAAATACTCGTATTGGTCTATAGGGACAACCGTCAAGTCTGGAGTCGGGCTATTACACCAGATACCAAACAGAAACTCTTGTTTTTGGTGCTCTGTTTGACAGCGGTGGCGGAGTGTAGGGTCCATTTGAAGTGGATGCCGCAGTGGACGTCGATGATCTCTTGGTTTTTGTCGACGGTGACAGCGAGGTGCTGCTATTTGGGAGGCTTGTTCACCTTGATCCTCTTGGTGGCACGGGAGATTCTGGGCGAGGTACACGGTGGCGGCGTTGAACATTTGGTTGGAGGTGAGGCCGTGGAATTCGTCGACGACAGTGAGCTGCCGTGAAAGCTTGGTGAGGGATGAGGAAAGGTATGTGTGGGGGATGAGGTCGCTGACGATGGATTGGGCCCCACCATAATTAAAAATATTTTTTTTTCTAACGGGTTTAAGCACGGTTAAAATGTAGGGGACAATTTGCTTTAATTTTGACACATTGAGATAATAAACAGCGCTAGATTAGCTTCAGTTTTGATAGCGCCAACTCTAACTCCAGGATGTTAAAGGCGATAGGGGTGACAATGTTGGGGCCTCGGGACGAAAGTGGTACTTAACCTTTAACAATATTAAATAAAGAAATTTAAAGGTCATATGACAAGGAACTCGAATTCAAAACTTTTGGCATCAAGCATTAATACCTTATCACTTGGTCCATACACGCATAAATCATGTTTATTAGATTTTAGAAGATTAGTAGAATCCACAGGTCTATATCAATTGAAAATAGGTTTGACGAAACAAAAACATAATAGGAAAACATATCATTGTCTTAAGTTGATCGTGTTCGTAGATTAGTGATTAGATTTTAACGTGTTTATACCATTATCGTTTATCGTGAAATATTTATGTTGTTTTGGGTCATTATGATGTTGATACGATTTAGTGGAGAGAGTTGAGTTCTAGTATAATTTGTGGTACAAAATTGCTCTTTAATAGTGCTCCGTTGGCAATTCGAATTTAAAAACACTAAAATACATATATTTCATGGGTCAAATACAATTATTTTACAAATTAACTGTGAAGTTTGTAATTTATGCATTAAAAAGATTTGTATTTGATCCAATTCCTAAGTGGGGAAATATAATTTTGAGAATTCCACTTTCATCTTTTAAGCACAACGTCAGGTTAACGATCTGAATAAAACAATTGGCAATATCTATCTCGGTTCAAATTAAAACATGAAGATATTATTATAAGGTGGCATAACTTCTGCTAAACTATACACACACAATATAGATATAGTGTCTACGATACAGCAGACTCCACCATTTAAAAGCTCCCACTTGACCTCAGGCCACAGAAAAGATTAGCTACGAATTTCCCAAACAAACTGACAGTCAGAACCTATGCATCATCTTCGTCTTCCACGTTGTTGACACGTTCACACTCATCAATCCATTCGCTATATCTGCACACACATAACGACTTGACAACGATGAAACTGGAGAAAAAAAATATGCTCAAAAGGGTATACAAATGCATTCTTGATTCACTCACATGTCTATGGCCTCAGTAAGAGCTGCAAAAAAGTAAAATGAGCTTAAGTCAGTTTGCAGATAAGAAATTTGAACGAGGAACTAACCAAACTTCTCAGCGAGAGAGAAAATGTAAACCTGTTATGGTGGTGCTGAAGCTCTCTTCACAAATCCGGCAAGAAGCCTCGCCAATCAGGTTTTTCATGTCACTGAAACAGAAAGACTTGGCATATGAATTGGTGAAGAAGAAGAAGAAAAAAAACTAAAACCATTGAGGAAAACATAACAAGTGAGACTGAAGAATCGAGACCTAGCATCTATTACATTATTCCCATTGCATAAACAAGCATAGGAGGAATACAGCTATATCAGGGAATACACATTTGGTGCATTATCAGTCAATTTTTTTTCATCCAAAAACCAAAAGCATAAAAACAATTACAGAGTCAACTGAATGGACAGATATCATGCATACTTGACACATCTCATACCAAAAACCAATATATATATATATATATATACATCTTTATATATAGTTTCTTATAAGTTATAATCATATAACAACAGCAGAACTTGAAAGAGAAAATGCTCACATGCGGCATTCCACACTGGTGCCATGGTTACAGAAGGGACAGCTGAAGACAGTGTCAAGTTTGTCCATTCGCTTCCTTGGGGGTGGCTTCGCACTAGACTTCCTCTTACCCATAATTCAGTTGATTGTATGAACTGCACTCACGACGATATAACCACATGTTAAACTTCTGCTTAAGGAACATCCATTTACAGATTATGACTCGGTTACTAGACCAATTAGACATACATAACACCTATACACCAGAACAAGTCCATCAAAATTCCAATGCCTTACGATTGATAACTGTCATACTGATAGTTTGGTTATGTGCAATAAAATAAAACTCTCCAGCATACAATGACATATCCATGACACTTTTCTAAGAAATACTTCAAACAGAGAAACCGCTGCATATGCACAATGTCTATAACTGGATCATGCATTATGCTATAATGGAATCCGTATGCCTCCATGTTACAAAATATAAAGAGACTTAAAAATTTGTCATCCAAACTATGTGCTTTTTCTTTTTTTGATAAATTAACAGTATTAAATAAAGAAATTTAAAAGCCGCGCCACAAGGGACTCGAACCTAAGACCTTTGCCTTAGGCATTAACCCCTTACCGCTTGGCCAACACACTGGAAATTGATTTTTTTGGCAGATGAGCTCATTCCAAGGGCTACATTTTGTGTTTAAATAGGGTAGAACCATGCTGAATAACCGTTCCACTAGGAAAATATGTTTAACCAGACAAATTTTGACTCTTGGGAAAAACTATTGGCTAGAAAAAATCAGTTTCCAGCAGTGTTCCAATAAAATTACAGAGTTTGGAAGGTAACCGACTAAAAAAATAAATTTAGATAGCAAAGTGAAAAGACATGCAAAGTATGAATGCTTAATTATAGTTATCCCAAAACATAGTTGAATTCCATTCAATAAAACTGAACAACATTACTCACAACCTAGAGCCAATATTATCAAATAAAAACAGTGTCCATTTACTCATTCAGTGACAGAATAATTTCCAAATCATAACTGAGGAAAGTTTAAAAGCATGCCCTGCCCATATTTCTATCAATTTTATAAATTTAAGAATTGCTGCAGCCTAATCCCGACACAGTTTCAGGGAAGGCGCGATAATAGAGAGTCAATCATCTGTGAGCATGAATATTTCTCTAATTTTAACCGACCAAGCACAAAAGATAAACAAATCAAAAAAATCAAAACTTAGAAAATACAATATAAACTTAAAATCAAATCGCAGCAAATCGAACATATATTGCAGAATTGAACCCGAAATAAACCCTAGCTAGAGCAGCGTCGTTCAATCTACGTTCTCAATAACATGATCAGTGAGGTGTATCAAATCCCTCCCTTCGATTCTTCCTCCTACCATAAATATGAGCTTAAATTGGGGAAAAACAAACAAACATAATCTACAACGTATGATGAACCAGAGACAAATATCCCTCCTACGTGAAAAAGAAAAGGACTTCCGAAGACGAACCCTAAACGCAAAAACGCGAAGAGATTATCAAATGTCATGAATTTGAAATTACAAACTGTACCTTTTGATTGCTCTGTTTAGATTTTCCAGAAAGATATTGTTTTTTGAGACAGATTTTTCAGAATGATAGATCGCTATATATGTGCGTAGTGTCGAAGCTGATAGCTTTTGTCGTTTTCATATCTTGAAGCTCCCTCTCCGTGAAAAATCTTCTTAATTTTCTTTTGGGTTAAAAATCCGTAACACCACAAAGTTTTAGCATATTCTAATTTTAATTTTTAATAAATAAATTCTGCATATAAGTATTTAAATTTTTATTTATTTTTTGTTTTATTATAAAAACAATATTCGACTATATACGTGACATTTATAATTAGTTGATGTGGCTAATAAATGCTAAACGAAATCATTTTATACTTAAAAAATGAATACCCTAATTAAATCTACGAATGTGGTCGTAGGGGTGAGCATTCAAATTTCGGATCAGATTTTTATCTAATTCGATTCGATTCAAAAATTTGAATTTACAATTCGATCCGAATCATATTATTCGAAAATTCAAATTTCGAAAAAGGTTCAGATAAAATCCGACCTGAACCGAAAATTTCGAAATGTAATAAATTCTAAAAATAAAAAAAATTCGAAATACACAACATAACCAATTAGATAATTATGATCGAATGAAGATTCTAATTAAGAAACCATTAATTATAATCAACCAAGATAAGAATGTAGGGTTAGAATTTATAAATATTTAACTATTTAAGAACTAATTATGTATATTTACATTTATATTTATATTTATATTTATATTTATATACTCCCTCCGTCCCGTCCAAGATGCTACATATTCTTTTTTGGGCCGTCCCAACGAAGATGCTACATTTCTATATTTGGCAAAAATAAAGAATTTTAAACACTTAATTAACACTAATTAAGTATTTCTTTATTACATTCTCTCTCCCACTTTATCATTTTATTAGCTTCTCTTTCTCACTTTATCACTTTATTATTTTCTCTCTCTTACTTTATCACTTTATTATTACACACTTAAAACATTAATCTACAACTCCTTAAATTCTGTGCCGAAAAGCAAATGTAGCGTCTTGGCCAGGACGGAGGGAGTATATAATATTATAATATTATTTATATTATAAATATAATTCGGATTTTAATTTTTTTTCGAACTTTAAAACTATCAATCCGATTCGATCAGAAAATTTAAAATTTGTTTAAAATTTGATCAGATCCGATCCGAAAATTCGAAAAAATTCAAACCAATTTAAAATTTCGGTTTGGCTCGATCTCGGGTATTGCAACCCCTTTGGAAATATTACCTCACCCTATGTGGTCGAATATTGTCCTGTAGTTAAAATCGAAAACAATGAAAAGAATATTTATGCGTATAATCTTTTGTTAGATGTTGAAATTAGAATATGCCCAAAGTTTGTGGTTTTACAGATAGAATCTTTTGTTAGAGGTAAAATTAAAATATGGTCAAAGTTTGTGATTTTATAGGCCATTAACTCTTTTCTTTTTTATGATTCTACAAAACATTTTAATGGACCACATAAACACATTTAACTATTATCACTTTTTAAAATTATATATTTTTTTCCACACTCACTAAATTACACTATTTTTTTTTTCTAAAACTCATTTCTATTTCATTAAAAAAGTTTTTCATGAACAAAGGAAGTAACATATTTTTGAGGTCCTTATATGATTAATATATACCGAAAATCCATTTTTTTTTCTCGCGGGCTTCATCAAAATTATGCATATGATTTTGGATAGAAATATGCATGACACTGGATAGAAATATGCATGAGAAAGTATCAGTATGCAAACCATCTGGTGCCTCTCGCTGTCGAAAAATGTTATGCATATTTGTGTGTAATGTTATGCATATTTATGTTTTTCTTTATGCATATTCTTGTTGAACTATATGCATAATACTATGCTACACCGTCAGGTAGCTCTCGCCGCTGGTCACTTGACGGGTCACACACTGATACTTTCTCATGCATATTTCTATACAGCGTCATGCATATTTGTGTTTACCTTTATGCATATTGGTGTTCAATTATATGCATAATTTTGACGACGGCCCCGAAAAAAAATGGATTTTCAGTAAAATAAATAAATAAAAAAAATATAATTTTTTTTGAAATGACCATTTCACCCCTCCGCGTTTTTGGCTTGGAAGGCCTTGGGAGGCTGCTGTCGGAGCGCGCCACATGGCAGCAATATGTGGAAGACCGTTATATACCATATATTAGGATAAGGGGGTGGATCTACATGATCTACTCCCTATATATATATATATATATATATATATATATATATATAAGGGTCCCTATATAGGGGTGGGCTAAAATAAAAACACATGCTAAGAATAGGAACCATTTTTAGCCCTTAAATCATCAAGATCTACGGTTGATTCATCACCTTGTTGGACAAATTCATGATCCCGAGTTCGAATGTCATAGGTAGCAAAAAATTTATTTTTCGCAATTCATACATGTTCTACATAAAATTCATACATTTTTGTTGGTTTGTATTTTTTATTTTAAGAGCTATTTTTACTGTAGCCATTCCCTATATATATATATATATATATATATATATATAGGGGCGCGCTCCAGTGAGACCCCCTATTTTTCGTGTAACATGAGTACAATGAATAAGACATATAATATTAATGAACAAAACGTATATCTAATGAACAAGATGTATATACTGATGAAAAATAAAATTTAAAAAATTCGTGATGAATAAGACATATATACTGATGAACATGGCCGTATATACTGATGAACAATGCAGTATATACTGATGAATAACAAAATTTAAAATATTCTGCTCCCTCCAGGATTCGAACCCTGCGAAAAAAAATCACCCTCTAGATACAATATCAGCCATAGGATTGATAAAATAAACGCACCAGATCGTGCCCTAGATCTCACTAAAATTAGGGAGTCTCATTGGAGCGGCCCCCTATATATATATATATATATATATATATATATATATATATATATATATATATATATATATATATATAGGGTTAGGTTCAATGAAAAAGGCCTAAATGTAAGAGAGAAGAGAGAAGTAATCTCATCCGTTGATCTTATCTAATCTAACGGACATGATTTATTCACGCCATGTTCAACGAATTTTTTCGCTGAACATATGGGGGGTCGAACCCCAGAATATTGGGAGTGGTTCAATTGAGAAGCTCAAATGTGTTGAGAAGTTGAGAAGCAATCCAATAGATGAACATGTCAATTAGTTTTTATGAACGCGGATTTGATTTGGGATTCGATCCTTGGCGGTGGCGTATTTTTTAACAAATTAAATAGATTCGTATGTTCGTCAGTTATATTTGGTATGTTCAAAGAATTTATTGATCTGGGGTCTAATTGCCATGTTTATCAAAATGTACTGATATGTTCATCTATTAGATTGCTTCTCAACTTCTCAAAATATTTGAGCTTCTCAATTGAACCACTCCCTATTATATATATATATAAGCTTTCAAGGTGCGGTTTTGCGGTTCCATTGGGTGGAGGTTAATTTCGAGTTTATCTAGACTCCGGAGGATTTGTTGGTCTCTTTGATTGCTTTGGCAGGCTTTCATGTTCGTTGGTTCCCGACTGCTCTTGTCGTTGATTCGTCGTCTTACCGGAGTTTTAGCTCCATGGATGGCAATACACTTGCGACGGGTGGGTGTTCTTGGTGGATGAGAGTTGAGAAGTCTAGCTGGTCTTTGTCCGAGCATCTAAGTTGGTTTTTGTTTCTTGGCTTGTTGTTGTTCGCTGACTTTTTCTTTCTTCCTATTTTTTTATGTCGTTTATTTGCGGTTTCTTTTTGTGTTGGGGAGCCGGGATTATTTAGGGGCAATGGTTCGGCCGGTAAGTATTATCTTAGGAGGTTAGCATGTTGCACTGAAATAGGTTTTCTTTTTTCTTTTTTAATAAAATCTCATTTTAATAATCTTTAGTCTTTCATTTTAAAATAGGGTCGTGTTCAATGGAGAACATGAACACGTCCATGTTCATTGGTGGCCGTCGTTTTCCACCAAATAATTCCTGCAGAATTATCAAGAACTAATTAGTATAATGACAAGCAGGGTCGATCCCACAGAGAGCAGGTAAAATCATTCAATTCCCTAAAATCTATATTTTTGGTGATGCCACCACGCTTTAATTTTGAGAAAATTAATTATAACTAAGAAATCAAATAACTCAAATAACAATCTAGAAATTAATCAACAAAAGGTAACTCGGCTCGAATAAATCCACACTAATTCAAAGCTCTGATCATCGACGCAAAGATTAATTAATCCCTATCAACCAACTCGTTATAGGATACCGTGATACGCATTGACATGCCCCAATTCCTACTTACTGTGTCGATAGACAGCTGGATACGCCTGTCCTGCCTATTTCCCTTATTAAAATATAACCTAGCTGGATACGCCAGTCATAGATTTAATATTATAATAGCATTAAGAAGAAGGAACCCAGTTTAGACCAATTATCCTACATACGCTAGTAATAATTAATCTACCAATTTATTCTTACTACGAACACGGTAGTTTTATCACTAATCAGCCCTATTCCAACAATTACGGATTGGAGGTGCTAATTGATTGTAATCCAATTTAATCTAAGTTGATCAGGCTTAAACAAAATCGGAATTATCCTTGAACACAAGGAATTAATCGAAATCAATAGGAACCAGTTTTAAGACCAATTAGGTCTCACAAATTAATAAATTAGTGTTTTATTATTCTCGCCAAATTAATAGTTTAGCTACTCATGATCAAACTAAAAATAAATAAACAATCAAAAACTAACATAAAATAAATAAATTGAAAATCAAAATAATAAATAAATAAAACAACTAAAGCAACCAATCAAACTATTAAAACTAATGATGTCCTCCTCTAAAGTTCTGCAATACGAAAGTCAACACCCCAAACTATCAAAAGCCAAACTAAAATATTGTCCAAGTAGGAGAAAACTTAAAACTAAACTTCAACTAATCAACTAATGTATGTTTGGTCAAAGTGACCGCTGCAATATGACAACTTAAGGGATTAAATATCCCTAAGTGACCGAACCCTCTCCAAACTATGGGCTTCGGTCCTTTCAAAATATAAAGCCCCAAAATATAATTAAAGCAAGTGTTTTGAGTTTAATTAAATATAAATAATTAACTCCAAGACCAATTTCTAATCTTCTCCAAAATCCATACAAATCTACTTCAAGTCTTCATTAAATCTCGACTTCCACCAAATTCTCCATCCTCGAGCCCTTTTCCATACTTCATGCAATTCCTACATCAAAAGCACCACAAATTGGATAATATCGAATATAATCCACGGCAAACAACACTAATCTAAATAACTAAAACACACACATCATTCATCAAATTATATTGAACATATCAGTCATTTTGTTGAACGTTCATGAAAATATACTGAATTTTTGAGGGTTCTGGGGTTCGACCCCCTATATGTTCAACATAAAAATTCGTTGAACATGACGTGAATAAATGCTGACCGTTATATTAGATAAGATCAACGGCTGAGATTTATTCTTTGTTCTTTGAATACTTAGTGTTCTCTATTGAACTCTTCCCTATATATATATATATATATATATATATATATATATATATATATATAGGGAGAGGTTCAAGAAAGAACCATAAATAAAAAAAGAACGGAGAACTATTTTCAGCCATTCGATCATCAAGATCTACGGTGGATGCATCATCTTGTTGGATGAATATAGAACCTGGGTTTGAATCCTGAAGGGAACATTTTTTTTTAAATTTTTTTAGTGCATTAATTTTAACAGCGAATGCATTAATTTTAACAGTGAATGCATTAGATTTGATGGTTCTCTCGTTCTCACAAATAATGTGGTTCTCTCTAGAACCACACCCTATATATATATATATATATATATATATATATATAAAATTTTCAATAAGATTAGATATAACACTAAGAGATATTTTCTTTGATACACAAGTTTTTATAATTATTTACTAAAAATATCCAATTTTCTATTTTGCTACAATCCATACTTATCTTGATTTTATTACCATTTATTTCTTGAAAATGATGAATTTATTGTGACATAAAAGACAATCATTGTGATTGAAGTTATGATTGATAATATGATTCATTTTCTTTTGTTGTATAGCAATGTATGCTTGGGAGTGTGAATGCTTTCAAAGTTTTTCTTCTTTAGTCAAATTGTAATTGCATACGTGTGAATGAGTTGAAAGTTTCCGCTTATGATGTTTTCAGCCTTTTATTTGTATTTTTTAGTTTCCGTCTATGATTTTTTCGGCCTTTTATTTATATTGTTTAATTTTGTTTCATTAATTGAAGTTTCCGCCTATTAAAATTTTCGCTTCCATCAAGGTTTTCAGTTATAATGCATGTCTGTAAATTGTTTCATTACAAGTTCTCGCTCAATTTATTGTCACCTACCATATTCAATTAATCTTCATTGTTTCAAGTTTTATGTACTTGATTTGTACTTTTAAATTTTTGTTAAGGTTTTCAATTATAGGTGACAGAGAGAATTCCTTTTGCCCTGTCGTTGTACGGTGGATTCTCAGTACAAATAAATATGTAATTTTCTTATGCCCACAGCTAGGTTCCGCTAGCGGTAAGTATAGGGTCGATCCCACGAGGAGTTGGTGTATTCTTCTCTCTTGTCACAGTCACGATCACACACTTGGGGTTGTGCCCTAATCAGAGCACTGAAAACAACAAACCTAAAATAAAACAAAAGAAAGATAAAAAAATAAAAAGAACTTGATTTGGGCATAGTCTCGTCAAGTCTGGGCCAGGGGCGGATCCAGGATTTAACGTTAGGGGGGGCTGACTTTGTTGAATTACAGCATTTGAAAATATTTACACACGGTTCGAGGACGGGTGCCCCCGAAGAATTTTCTTTTTTGAGTATTTCGTACACTTCCTTTTCATACATTTTTTTAATAGTGGATTGAAAGCACATAAAGACATACTTTTTATGCATTTTTTTAAAAAAATGTTTCATTTTCTAAACAAATGAACTAATTTTCATTATTAATAATTCGTAATTTTACTTTTAACTTGAAAATTGACTCAAATTCAACATTAAAAATTATTAAGAAAGAAAAATAGGATAAAAATAACATAAATGTAGCAAATCAATATATAATATTAAGCAATTACTATGAATAGTTTGATACTATATTTTTTCTTGTATTTCTTATTTATAATTCACATCGCATGGGTGAACGTACTAGTTACAATTTAAATAGAAGTGTTTTAAATAAATAATTAAAAATTATTCTACTCTATTTCAATCTTCAATATTATCAAATTAAATTCAACAAAAATGAGATTAATTATGATATTAATTCTAAGTTGGGATTTTAAACTACATACCGTGATTTGCTTGTTGAGATGATGGAAAATTATTAAATTCAAATTGATCAAGACTTTGGAGTCAGAGACAAGAACTATGATTTTTTTTAGGGGACGAGAACTACCACTTCACTATTGCTGATTTTGTGCAATGCCTATTTTCTTAATAGTTTGCTAACTGTCAGTTTTATTTATATGTTGAGATTATGTAGAAGTCTTGTTTTTTAGGTTGGGCTGGGCTGTGGGCTAGAATTTGGGCTGGGTTATGTAGATAGGAAGAATATATATAAGAAAATATATTGGGCTTGCACTGGGCTGGAGCCCAGTGCAGCCATACTGTAGATCCGCCCCTGGTCTGGGCACAGTCATCGGTCATAAGTTCAAGGATTGTCATTGTGCCTTCACGTCATTGGTTATGGGCAGATGTCAATAGGCTGGGCCCCCTTGTCACTTGTCACGTGCGCAGCCTACCCCGCCCTCATCCGCGCCCTTCATGTGGTTGCCCACAGGAAGTTTGTCGAACCCAAATGGTCATTAGGCATGTCCGAAGACATACTGCCACTCGCCCACAATTGCCACACTTCGTGGAGCCGGATTTGGGTTGTGCCCACATACTGCTTGTAACTTGACCGTGCCCAGAACAGTACCGGCCGGATAAAGTGCCGAGTTTGTCCATGTTGTGTTGGAATCAGGCCAATTGCTTCAGGAACGTAATTGCACAAATCTTGTGCCCACATTAGACCTCACGATTTCACTTGCTCATACTTAACTCGATTTTTAGCCCAAACCAAGTAAAATAATTACCTAGACATAATTAAATAAAATAACATAAAATAAATAAACGAAATAAACATACTTAAATTGAAAGAGAAGTTCAAAAATAAAAGCAATCTTTGGGCAACACCAACTTTGCCCAAAGCAATAAAAACAATACATAAAATAAAAAGGTGCTCAAATGGTTTGTTTCTTCCTTGGCTAGACTCTCATTGAAAATAGAAATATAAAACAAACTAATCTAAGGTGTGGAATGTGTGGTGAACTTCCACTCTCTAGCTCTTCAAATTCGTCCAATTCCCCTTTTGCCCGTAGGGGGACTGCTTCTTTATATAGAGATTTCAGTGGGCCTTTGGGCCAGGTTCATGTGGATTAGGGCTTCTGGGCGCAGCAGCTAGGGTTTCTGGGCACGGCGGCTAGGGTTTCTGGGCTCAGCCATGCTGCTGAGATTTCTTTCTATATTTGCTTTGCCCAAATCAGATATGTATCCCATAACTTTGGCAAGTAAACTAGGTCAGATCTTCCTATACAAAGTAAGTGGATATCAGCCTCATTCTTTCCTTATGTTGATGGGTGCGCGATGTGCCCTTGCACGCCAGGTTGTGCCTCAAAGTCAGCATCACAATTCTTCTTAGTTTCTGTTCAACCTCTGATTTGCAACTGTGCCTGTGAACACCAACTTTTTCCGATGTGCCCTGAAATGCCAAAATTTGCTCTTGTCTCGCTGTTGTGCCTTTGAATGCAACTGGATCCCGCATGGTACTTGCTCTAGGTACAGGAGTACAACTACTGTGCCCATGAATGATCTCAAATTTGTGCCTCTTTTGCGGAATGCAGCCTGTTGTGCCCAAGATCCTATCCACCTGTCCTTATGCCCAAAATGTGTCCTTCCAAACACAAAAGACACAAAAACACACGAAAACAAGACTCGATCTAGACCTAAAAGACACACGAAAAACAGGCTCATCACACTCACAAACTTTAAGCACGCATTGTCCTCAAGCGTGTAAATGTAATGTGCCCAAAAAAAGAAAAAAAAATGAAAAGAAAAACATACAAACAACCAGCCATGATCAAGATAACAAGAATTATGGGCAAAATAGAAACTTATGAATGCATGCAAACAGTTTGACCAAAAGCAAGATTATGCCCTCAAGTGAGTCAAGATCTAAACATTGAGCATTTTGGGTTGTTCCTCACCAAGCACTCATCACTCTGTGTTTGGGCAAAATGTTTACGCTCATGACATCCTCAACATGGTCATACCATAGGCTTGTCTGCCCTCTGACGTCTCCACCATTTTGAGAATGGTTTTTAGCACTTATCATTAGGTCTTCATATTGGTTGTAACGTGACTTTGGGCATAGGGTAGGAAATATTTAGACTCTGGGCTAAGGTCATATTAAACTTAATTCTGGGCAAAGTAATGCCCCAATTTTCACTCATTTCCTTGCCATTCTTATGGGCCACAGCACACACACAACTCAAACTAACATCCTCAAACCCTTTGGGTTGTTCAACATAGACTTCTTCAGTCAACACACCATTTAGGAAAATACTTTTAACATCCATTTGTAACAGAGATATCACAACTTAACATGTTATAACAAATAACAGTCTAATCGACTCAATCCTAGCAACAGGAGCAAAAGTTTCATCAAACTCAATGTCTCCGACTTGTGTGTAACTTTGAGCAACTAACCTAGCATTGTTTCTCACAATGTTACTTGCCTCATCAGTTTTATTTTGGAAGATCCATATTGTGCCAATAACATTCTTGTTATGTGGTCTAGGGACAAGATCCAACATATCATTCCTAAGAAACTGATTTAGCATACTATGCATGACATTCACCCAATTAATGTTTTGGAATGTCGGTGGGGAGAGTTAGCTAGAGAGACAGTCAAATGGATTAAAGCCTCTCCAGCAAGGGAAACAAAGTTTTTCAACTTTGCTAATGCCATTGAAGATAAAGTATATTGTTCGAAGGCTTTATCCTTGGATGTCCCAACACGTTGGAACTCTACATATTTGATGTTAGAGTCTGCCGAGCCATATGAAGAGGTATTCAAGATGTGTGTGAAGGAATATTAAACTGAATTAATGCTCTGTTTGCCCGATGATCGTTTCTTAGATTATTATTAATTTATCATACAACGATTAATCCCTAACATGCATCTATGAATTTAATTGCTGCACGTTGGTGTTCAGAAATACCTGAAGAATTCAGAAGAATTCGTCAAACTCGCAGCTGAACAGACCAGTCAGCTTCAAGCTTTCGTTTGAAGCCTCAAACGTCCTCAAATCGTATTCTGTCCAGAAATACGACTTCTTCGTCTTTGCGAGAGCTTTCCGTGGCCGCCTGTTTCACCTGAATCGGAGTTCTGTGGAGGAAGTTATGGCCGTTCTCCAGAATCTGCCAGAACTTGATTTCCTGCGAAAAATCTGACTTCAGCTCTGATATTCTGAACTGTATCCCGCTCAGCTTTCACCGTTGGATGGACAACGTTCTATGAAAGTCCCAAGAGAGAAATAAAGCTCCACACGTTTCCCTGCGCCCCACAGCTCTCCAAAACCCTAATATTTTATCAGTGTGTTTTCCTGAGAGCTGACAGTTGTATTTATAATAAAATAAATACGTGTAGGCACATAATTAGTGTAGGAGGCGTTTTTCTCTTCTTCTAGGGCTAGGAGACTTTGGGCCAGTCCAGGGACCAGATACAAGGAATAAAGATGGGCCTCAAATAAATTAATTTATCTATGGTCAGCCCAGACCATAATTAATTTATAAATATCAGTTCATTCCACTAGAGAACCGATATTGACTTACCCCTTTATTGCCGGTGATGAGTCAGGGCTTGTATTTAGACTTATTAAATCCTCGTATTTAAAATCTCCGACATCCATTAATTAATTATAGCTCTGACAGCCTTAATTAATTAATCTCTTTTGCAATCCTTAAGCAATACCACTCAAACCTTATTATTGCGCCTGAACTTAATCAACCTGCAGGGTTTAGCGCAATAAACATTATTGAGCTCCTTAAGGGGATGTCATTAACCTCTACCGGATACGATTACTAATACAAATAATCAGATATCATATATTAACCGCTATCACCCAAGATACAGAGTACTCAAGTTACTATATAACTCTCGCTCACAGTAAGTCAAAGTGATAAACGAATCAACATATATATCTGAAATCTTATTAGTATTAAGATCTTATAAGTTACCGAGATCTTTAATTCTTCACTTAAGTCAGATAGAAGAATATATCTCACTGTGGTCCTATCAATACGTAATGAAGTACCAGTATAGATAAGTAGTCAAGACAAACTACTTCTATCTATACCGCAGCCTAAACCAATAACTTGTCCTAGAGTTATTTCGGCTGTGATTATATTATATCTCTTAAGGTTATTCCAATTATATGGTCTTCTGTGATCTACAACACACCATATAATCTACTTATATAGAGGTAAAGAACATACATATGCAATCATGAACACAATCAGATAGGAGATTAGATAGTGAACTTAGGAAACATTGTATACAAGCATAAAACGTTCTTGCTTTCAGTATACAAATCCAACAGTGTGGGATCATGTTTGACACATACACAGAGGACTTGATCCATAAGAAGCATGATAATGAACCTATTGGACCTCCTAAAACAGAAGATTGGGTGAATGTACGAAAGATTATTCGATATCTGAAGAAGTTTTATGAGTTCACTCTTCTCGTCTCAGGTACTACGTACACCACATCACATTTGTTTTTTTATGGAGATGTGTGATATCTTTGACCTCATACGTGAGTTGGAACTTAATGATGATTTTGAAATAAGTTCAATGGCATCCAAGATGAAGCTTGAGGAAGACGAGTTGAATCCAAATATGAATAAGATTCTTTACATTGCAGCCGTGTTGGATCCAAGGCAAAAAAGGAAGCATGTGGAGAAATGTTTGAAATCGGTGTATGGACCTGAACGAGCAGCCGCTTTGACGAGTGAGATTACAAAGTCAATGAATGACTTATTTGAGTTTTATATGAGTGTTCATGGGATGAATCCAACTCCAGCTC
Source organism: Salvia miltiorrhiza (assembly GCF_028751815.1). NCBI lineage: Eukaryota > Viridiplantae > Streptophyta > Magnoliopsida > Lamiales > Lamiaceae > Salvia > Salvia miltiorrhiza. The sequence goes on from NC_080388.1 coordinate 32,523,361, forward strand.
GAACAGTTACTTCATCTACTTTAGTACCGAGTTAGAAGATGATTCATCGAGGTGCTCTTAGTCTAGCTTTAGCTAGTGATGAAGAGGCTGATGTTGCTGATACCAACGAGTTGATACTCTATCTCACAGAAAAGCAATACAAACTGCCAAAGCAAGAGGTCGATCAGTTTGATATTCTACAGTGGTGGTTCAAGAATAGTCCAAGTTATCCTGTTTTGTCTGAGATGGCAAGGGATATATTGGCTATCCTCATCTCGAGTGTTGCTTCAGAGGCTGCATTTAGCACATGAGGCTGAGTTCTCTCCCCATATAGGAGCTCATTGACATCCAGTATGGTTGAGGCTTTAATTTGCGCTGAAGATTAATTGAGGACTAGTTCTATTGACAAGAAAGATGAAGAAGGAGTACCACATGAAGAATTACAAAGAGAATTTGAAATGGGTATAAGTAAATTTCATTATTTTATTTAATATGCATATGCTTTAATTGTTGATTTATTTTGTAATATTTATTTATTTTCTGTATAGTGTTAGCCCATCGAGTTGCAGCGACGGGACCCACACAAATAGCTCAGAGTGAGAGTGGGATGGTGTCGAGTCAGAGTTGATGGAGTGGGATTGGCAAGTGCCAGTGGAATGGATTTTGCCATTTGGACACTATTAATTTTATTTTGAAACTACCTCTAGGTCATCTACTATTACTTTATCATTGACTTTGTCTTTATTAGATTGTTGGATTGACCTTTGATTTAGCGTTTGAACTTGAATTTTGATCGTTTATGTTTGTTTGTTAGCTGTTTATTTATTATTTATTTGTCACGGGTTTTATGGATAATCGACGAAATAGAAAGGATATTTTCAAAAAAAATATTGTGAAATGAGGGACAAAATACCCTCCAGCGAGATAAAAATACCCTCGGATAAAGAGGATACCCGCATATTGCCGGATAAAAATACCCTCTCGCGGGACAAAATACCCACAAAAAATCGCGGGACTGTGCGGGTACCCTCTTACCCGCAGCGGATACCCGTTGCGGGTATGAGGGTACCCGCATTTTGCGGGTAGGGTACCTGATTTATGCTTAATTTACTCTATTTTTAAGGGTTTGTTTGTGCATGTTTTAAGATAATCTTTTGGAAATTGGTACGTTTATGGTGTATTTTATGCTTTGCAGGAGATTTAGGCTTTCGAGATGGAAGAATGCAGTTTTGAATGAATTTGGAAAGAATTTGGCGTTCTCCAGGTGTTCTGGTTTCCAGAGCAGAGGAACCGACATTTCCAGAGCAGAGAAATCACCATTCCTCTGGAGTCAGAGAAATCAAAGTTTAGTGCAGCGAAATCCGCGAACGCCAGAGGAATCGAAGCGAGCGCGGAAACGCCAGAGGACTCATAAGGCGCCAGAGGAGTCGCCATTCCGGAGCGCTAGTCGAGGCCAGAGGAGTCGATGCCAGAGGATTCGCTTCCCCGCTGCCAGAGCGGAGAAATGCCAGAGCGGAGGTCCATTTCTCTGGCGCAACCTATTTCGCTGGTGAGGTCAGAGAAATCACCTATTCCTCTGGCAATACCATTCCTCTGGCGATAGCAGAGAATTCGTCATTTCTCGGGCGCGACCCGTTTCCCGAGAGACAATCGTTCCTCTGGCGATAACAGGGAAATCATCCATTCCTCTGGCGAGAGCTGCGAAGTTGGCAAAAGTGGGAGTATTTTCCGGAGCGCGCATCCAGCTGGAGAGTTGCCTTATTTCACACGATTCTATTACCTTTAGAATTCTACTTTGCATGGCAACTTCCATGGTGATCCGAAGGAAATCTGAAGCTTATAAATAGGTCCTCTTTTGACTTATTGAGCACCAACACACATCCGAGAACCCTAGCATTTATACTTTAGTTTTTAGCTTTAGAATTTTATTGCTTTCTAGTTTTAAGGCTTGGATCAAGATTGAAGATTCAAGCCGCTACTTCATTTTTTATTCGGTTTTTATACAATTCAGTTTTTACAATTGCTTTATATTTTTAATTATGTTTAAGTTTTATTCCAGTATGTATGGCTAGTTTCTTTTAGCTGATTTTAGGGTTTGTAAATAGCTGATTGAATTTATGTGATTTATTTGTTAATATCTTTGTGCCTTCCAGTTTATGATTCATAATTCCTGGTGCTTAATTTCTTGTGAATTATCTGATCAATAGTTTGCATGTTTAGCTATTCGGTTTGAGACCTAGCGGAGATAACTGTTTAGCGGATTCAGGAATGTATGATATGATTTTAACCTTGAGACCTAGCGGAGATAGGTGGATCATAGGGAGCTATTCTTAGGAACTTTTGGGAGTTAGTAGATTTTCTTGAGACCTAGCGGAGATGGATAATTTACTAATCTACGATCGTTGCTGCTCTAGCGAGAGTAATTGATTAATTAAGTGATCTCTCATCATAACTGGATTAAATTGGTACATAGGATTAATAGATTTATTGCGTAGATTTAATTGATGAATTTACTACCCTAGGATCAGTTGTCTTTTAATACTTGATTTTTCCTACGCGATTTTAATTATTGTTATTAGTGTTTTAGTTTAAGTTAATTAAACTTTCCTTCTTTCGTTTGCCTGAATATTACTAGAGTTTAATTAGGATTACTTAGAGTGATTCGTTATAATAGTCCCTGTGGATACGATACTCGGTTACTTGTTATTTGTGCTACAATTGCACCGTGTTAGTTGCGGTAATTTGTTGCTAATAATTTAGTGATCAGTACCCGCGGATACCCGATTTTATAGCCTTATTCCTGATCAACATTTGCGCTCTCAACATTGTCAGTAACATCAATCACAGAAGCAGATTTGTCAACATGAAAAACAAAATTCTTAGGATAGTAATTAGATTTTTTCTGCTCAAGATTCATCTCGAATGTTACTAACTTACTAACCAATCACCAATTCTAATCGAAGTAACATCAGTAGTTTCTTCAATGGAAGAAATTTTCATGTTGTACCTTTCCGGAAGTGATCACAACATTTTACTTACAAGTCTCTCGTTGTTGATCGGTTTTCCAAGACCAACTGCCTCATTTGAGATCTCACACAACTTCTCATAATATGCTGGAATAGTCTCATCTTCACGCATCCTCAATATTTCAAACTTTGTGGTCAACATTCGCAATTTTGTTGCTCTAACACTAGTTGATCCTTCACATTGTTCATATAAAATAAATCAAGCATCACGAGCTTCAACATAATTAGAGATCATGCGAAAACAAGGAACATCAACTAAGATGAAAATAACATTCAAAGCTCTGGAGTTGTGATTGGAAATGAGTCATTCATCTGCACTCCATTGAGTTTCTGATTTAGGAGTAATGTTGGCAACATCATCAGTAACACGTGGTGGAGTCCATCCATCCAACATAACAACCCAGGCACGTTCATCAATGGATTTTATGTACATCTTCATCTTAGTTTTCCACAAGGAATAGTTATTCCCACTAGTATCCAATGTAGGAGGACGAACCGAAACATTAGACACATCCATTGGTGGTAATTTTGCACACAGGAATCGATTCTTAGTTAGTCAAGAACCTGCTCTGATACCAATTGAAAGAATTTAGTGCCCAAATTATCACAAGTAACACTGTGTAATTCGTAAGAGTAATGTTGATCGAAATGTTATCAACAGAATGTTAATACCATTGAAACCAATATGCAGCGAAAATAAAAGAACACACATGAAAACTTTATCACGGATTATAAAAATATAATCCGCGGGTGCCTCAAGGCTAAAAACACTATGATGATCAACAATGTAAAGTACAGATTTGAATCTCTTGGTAATCTATCTTTACAAATTAGCTGCCTAAGATAAATCAACCTAACTACTTTTTGCATTAGAATGTTGATACAACATAGAAACCGAATCAGCCTAATAACTCGGACAAAACAGTCTGCTACGCTCCAATGTCCTCGATCATCAACTCTTACCCTTGACCTCCCGTCAATACAGAGTGAGCCTTTACAGATTGGCTGCCTAAGACTCATCCGTCAAAGCAAGGTTTGAAGAACTGGTGTCATATTTGTAGCAAGACAAAGTGACGAGTTGGTTGTGAGCGAATGTTAGGTCGGTGAAAATGCACTCCCAAAACGTAAGAATGAATGAAGCTTCTTGCTGCTTTTATAGGCCTCTATGTCGTGGTTAGTTTCATCCACTTCCCACTTCCAGAACATTCCTATAACCGCTGCAATCCATCTTAAAAACTTTTAGTCGACCAGTCTGGAATGTTGGTTGAACATAGGTCCTGAAAAATAGGAACTAACACCCCACTACTTTGGACAATGAATAACCGTATTTCCACTTATAGAAAACGTGGTCAACAAGCATAAAATCTTTATTTCACAACCGAAGTATAATAAAACATAAAAGGAAGGTAAAGATTAAATATATACAATTACCAATGGAGAGTTAAAGTATGGAGTCAAGGCAGACTTCGAAATGTTGGTTGAGGCCTAGAAATATTGATAACATGAAGGTTATCAATATTCAACCCAACATTGAAAATACGAATGTTATCAACATTTAACCCAACATTGTCGGAGTCAACATTGACTCTAACACTCATTAAGTTGATATTTGTTATTATACATTATTTTAAATCAAATTGATGAGGAGTAAGGATCTCATCAGTGCAGGACCTACGAAAATATACATGAGTCTATGTGATTAAACTAACACAGTGCAGGACTATGATGATCGCAAGGCGATAAGCCAGAGCGTGGAAATCACAGAGATAACACGCCTGCGCAGCCTTGAAGACGAATGACCAAGCGCATCATGGAGTCGACTGCGCAGCCATGGAGACGAGTGATCAAGTCGTGATAAGGGGGCCGCCTGCGCAGCCTGTCACACAGCCTCATCATCAATAAAGAACCTATCCAAGAATCGAAGGAAGGATAATATCACATTATGGGCTCCAAACATAAATGAGGAAAACAAAGAGAGATGATACCTGCGCAGGTGGAGTATGATGCCAGTCTGCGCTGCTTAAAGGATCACGTAACATCTGTAAAGCTGCAAAGTTAGTTATCAGAGAATATTCTTCAGATAATGACCATCGTTCGTATCGCAGCATGTAGAGTACGTGAATTGTAGTAGAAAGTCCGATGTACCCTTCGTCCTTGTAATTCCCTATAAATACTCATTGTAACCCTCTTTAGAAAATGAGAGTTGAATGAAATAGCAAAAAAGTATTCTAACGTTTTGAGTGTGCAAGTTTTCTACAAGTTTCCTTCGTTTTCTTCGACAACACAGGTGATCTTCGACGCCTTTATCAATGTTTAGTTAGGTGTTGGTGTAAGGCTTCACCACAAATATTTATGTTTAAATTAATATGAATTAATTTTTTACCAATTAATCTAACTCATATAATTTAAATTTTTTAAATAATAAAATATATCGTGGTCCGTGAATCGCACGGAAGGTCGTACTAGTTGAATTAAAAGTAAAATAATAGTGAGTCATCAACTTTATCGTCTTAATTCAATAGTAGGGGCGTCTAAACGGGTAGTGGGTATCGGGTATATCCAACCCTACCCGATACCCCAACGGGTATCGGGTACTCGATACCCGACTAAGACGGGATACGGGTCGGGATCAGGTATTGGGTAGGCGAGAATTGCGGGTATCGGGTATACCCGCATATCCGCATAATAATTAATTAATATACATTTTTATTATTTTATATAATTTAAATTATTTAATGCTAGTTAAATCTTAATTTTGATTTTTAATTTCTGAAATTCCTTTGAAGAACAGAAGAAGAAATGCAGCGTGCCCTAACTCTTCTCTCTCATCTTTGTATATGACAATGAAGGATATTATAAATTAATTTGCGTAAATTTCTATTACCTTTTTCTTTTTGTTTGTAAATTTCTGTCACATTGGATAATAATGATTGTTTCGGAGTTAATTTCATAAAATGTTACTAAAATATGGTCAAACTCTATGATATTTTTGCTTAGCAGATTTACATAGAAAATATTCATGGGCATTTTCATTTACATGATGAAACTATAGGTTTCCATTAGTAAAAGATAAAACATTTATTTATAGGAAACTAAAAGCAATTTTCGTCCCCTAAAAAAATAGTTTTCATACTTATTTTATAAATAAGAAATTAAAATAGTACTAGCAACTTGAAAGTTACTTTTTTACCAAAAGAAGTTAAAACAAACCAAAATTACCTAAATTTAAAAAGTACAACACGATTTCACAAGTTTGGACATACTAACTCAACTAAATGCGCCAGGTACAGTACAAAATTAAACGAAAAAAAAAAATCAAAAATTTCACAATACTGCGGGTACCCTAATACCCGCGTCGGGTATTAAGGTACCCGACATAGCTATCCGATCGGGTAGCGGGTAGAGAAAATACTGAAAAATCGGGGTCGAGTACCCGCAAAATGCGGATAGGGTACCCGACCCGCTCCATTTAGATACCCCTATTCAATACTCCTTAATTTATGTGCCAAAATAAAAAACATATCATTATTTAGGGGACCTATGGACTTAAAAGAAAATCGTATGCCTTGCTATAGCGTAACCAAAACAATGCGACTTTGGAGCCGTTGCGCGGTCAGGTAACGATAGTTTCACTCCACATTCTGCGTGTAATTATGATTCTTTGAACTCAAAAGACTTTTTACTCTCAAAAAAAAAAAAAGACTTTATTTTATATGCTTTTGGTTGCGAAAACCTTTAATTTCGTTTTCCAGTGACAGTGAGGCATAATTTTGAAGAATTTACAAACTTTTGTTCGACTCAAAAGTAATCAAAACAGTCTCCTGTCGATGAAAATTTAATCTTGTTTAATGTTGTATCAAAGATTTGCTCTTTTTTAGTGGCAGTTTATGGCGAATTGAATTAGGATTGAATATTGAGGTTTCTTAACCTAGACTACACAAACCAGGATTTTCCCGCCGCCGCACATGGCGGAAGAGCCTGAACTAGAACTAGAAAGCCAGGTCGCCGCAACGCGGACGAAAATCAACCGGAAAACGCCCAAGAGACTCCGCGAGTTCGAAGGGTGCCGCGCCGCCGATCCTGCGCCGCCAACAAAGAGATTCAAAGGAGCACTATTGGCAGTCCACAAGCCGAGCCACTGCCTGAAGACGGGAGTCGGGAGCTTTCAATGTGGCGGCGGAAGCCTCCGGTTTCAGCACCGGACGCGGCTGTTCCGGCTCCTCAACCAGCTACTCAGCCGGCACAATTGGGTGGAGGCGAGCGGCGTGTTGAGCGTCTTGATCCAAGGCACCATCAAGGATCGATCTCTCTCCGGAAACCGCGCCAAGTATACGGTAAAGTGCTTGTTACTTGCGTTTGGATATTATACCCTCAACTTCATAGACTTCTGTCGATTTTGATTGACTTTGGTTGATGTATTTCCTACAATTTCTAAACTCTACTTCATCATTCATGCCATTTAGGCAACCTGCTATTTGTTTGTTCCTGTGTACTGATACTTCTTGTGAGCCATAGACAAATCTATTAAATGTTCTTATCCTAAATTTCCGCAGGCTACATTGGAGCTTCTTAGTGTTATAAATGGTGAAAATCTCAGATCCAGAAGAATCCAGAGTGTCTATGATCTATGGATGAGAAAGAATGGGTCCTTAAAGTCCTGGTCGACAAAGGTATAAGACATAAGCATGGTCTCCAAGAGACTTCCTACATGATTTCTTTCTTAGGTCTTAAAAAGATAAAATAATTGATTGCATACACACGTAACACACCTTTCTTATATAGTTTACTTTAATTCTTCAATGTGAGAAAAGGTTTTTCTACCTTGTTAAAATTGGCTATGCACATGTGGATGGCTCTGCTGCATGTGCTTGGCTAGGGAAACCAGACTCAAAATTCTTGATGTCACTATGCTGATTGTGGAATCTATAACTAATTTGATACAATATATCAACTTCTGATGACAGCATAAATTTGCTGTGCAATTGGAGTTAATTCTTACTTGTCTGCAACGTGGGAGTATGAAGGATGCACATCAAGCTGCTCTCTGGTAAGTTCATTTTAGATTCAAAGCAATGGTATGTCTCCTGAAATGTAAGGACAATCACATGTTGCCTTTTATTAGCATCGAGAATTTATGGACATGTTTACTAATTAATGTGTAAACATGCTTAATATCATCTTGCAAACGCATGGTCTCAAATCATTGATAAATTCTTGCAAGATCTTTATTGTCAATTCTTGCTTTCTCTTGTGTAAGCTGTTTATCAGTCTCAAGCAGGAGCGTGGTTTTGATGGTGACCCTGTTGCAAATTTGGTTGTTGGCTTGACATTTTGTCAGCTGTGGTATTCTGGTCTTCCGAAAGAGTTACAATTGACAGAGCTTGACTCATCTGGCTCCTATTTGCAGTGGGAAATTCCTACCAATGACATTCACATGCCGTTTGAATATTCTAAGGAAGACAATCCTCATGAAGCAGGAGGAGCCAACTCAGTCATACGGTGTGGTTCAAGCACTTCTGTGGCCATAGATAAAGAAGTATCTGAATACAACAGTAATCAACATAAAAATTTAGACATTGAGGCCAAAGTGAAAAAGGAAACTTCTTCTTCCAGCCATGAGCAGCAAGACTTGTGTGAGAAATCAGCTGAGGCCAAAGTGAAAAAGGAAACTTCTTCCAGCCATGAGCAGCAAGACTTGTGTGAGAAATCAGCTGAGGCGATTGGCATCAGCGATTCATTATCCAACTATAGTGGTGACTTGCCTCAAGTCTCTATTTTCCAAACCCAGGGTAAGTTTCAGAGCCTTCCTTTTCTTTTATATTTTGTCAATCAACTGCAAAACCATGTATTATTTTGAACCACTGGGGATCGTATTTGATGAAATCTACAAAGTGTCGGTCTGCTGATTTTATGCCAATCTATACAATTGTGGTTGGAGAAGTTAAGCAAGAAGTGGAGTACCACATTTATTTTATCTCCTCCATTATTTCTTCTGAAGCTAGATCCAGGCCAAATATTAACTTAGAATATGTATATTGATTTCTTTTGGATTTCTGGGGGGCTGCAGTGTTCCTTTCTCATTCTGTCCATTTGAATGTAAAGAGTCGCACACTCTGCGTTTAGAGAATATGACTAGTTTGCAGAATCTAATTTTTAATCAATCTAGAATTCCAAACTTGTACTGAAAACAAAGTTCCATTTTCAATTAGTGATTAACTTCTGAATGCATATTGAGTTTGTATATTTGTTGCTGAGTCACAGGATCTGTTTTTATAGTATGACACTATGACTGAAGAATGCTTTCTATGCCGTCTAAATGTAGTTAAAACCATAAATCATGATATATTTAAATTTAGGCTCTAACCTGTTAATAAGTTTTTCTTGTTCAAGATGTAAAACTTGTTACTTTTTTCTGTTTCTGTCTTATCTGGCAAAGAAAGATCATGAACACATCTCTTCTGTTGGGTTTTCCAAATATAGGCCTACCTCCATGGTTATTGCCCTTGAAGTTACCAATTTCTCATGAAAGTTTGGAGGATGCAGTGCATATGCACAGAAAATTGCTTAACGATGACTATAATAGTGCAGTAAAACACTTACGTGTTGCTCTTCACTCAACACCACCAGCAATTGAGGCCCTCCACCTTTTAATACAGGTACTAATATTGAGCTTTAGATTATGAAATTGGATACTTTCCATCTTGGGGATAAACCTTTTTTTCAACTTTCTAAATCATAATTTCCATCATGAAGCTGATATATTTGGCTAACAGCCATAATCATATTTGCTGGTTTGGCAATAGCATGCTGTTTCTCTACAAATAAAGAAAAATTGTTAAAGTGGGGGAGGGGATTTTCAACATCAGTATTATGTTTTTCCAATTACTACCATGTTTTTCTAAAATTAACATTTTATGTGCTCTAAGTAGCCATCATTTTTTTTAATAAATATTTTCTAGATGCTGATTCTTGGAGATCAAGTTGATGAGGCCCTTCATGAACTTGAAACTCTATTTCAAAGCTCGGATACAGTACTCCAACTAAGGTAACTTCACTTTTCTATGATCTTGGTTGCAAGTCCTTGCCAAAAATTCTATGTAGTAACAGTTGAAGATAAATTTGTAAACATTTCAATCTGATGGTAAGTGATAATCTTTATACTTGTACTGTGCGTACTAGATGGCACTTCTCTTAGGGCCTTAGGGGGCGTTTTTTACTTTTGATGATTAGTATGATACATGATTGAGTAGATTTATCCTCATTACTAGGGTTCTCCAATCTTCCCTTTCAATGGGATATGAATCAAGCAAAATTAGCTCAAATGATAGAAATTATCAAGTGGATATCCCAAAATTCCAATCTATCTTAATCTTAGTAAACAATGGATTAGCCTATACTATTTTTTATCTATCTAGGCTAATTCTCAAAAGTAAACGCCCCCTTACATTATTATTCTGAAATTGGTTGCAGTTTACATTAGATCTTCTACAATCCTTCATTCATATTTTTATCCTGTTTATTATGAAGGCATTGTCTGTATCTGATTGCCTCACAAAGGCTAAGCGCGTATATTTCTGCACAGGTTGCAAGCAGGTCTACTGGAGCATTTTGATAGTGGAAATTATGTGAAGCTATGTGAATGCTTTGAGGACATCTTGAAGAAGGATCCGACATGCAGCATCTCCTTGTCAAGACTTGTGCTCATGCATCAGCATGGTACAATCTCAGTAAACTATTACCTTTTCTTAATATGCTTGCTTGGTTAACGCTATGGTTGAGTATTAGGGTTGCATATCCAGTGCCTAGCTGTAATATGATGCAACTGAAGATTCTATTATAGTTATCTTTTGTCATTTATTTGGGTTTTCTTTCAGTGATGATTTTATACGAGATCCTCGTGTTCTGTATTTTCATTCTTGGTTGTGGGCTAGGGCTTGGGACAGATCAATATAAGTTGTTTACAGTTTAAAACAGAGGCCAATCATCATATAACCAGTTCTTTCTGGTTTATATAAAGACTGGAAAAACCGTGATCTGAATAGTCTTGCTCGACTCTCCATCGAATTGATGCCAAAACTTGGTCCACGTCCTTGTAAGTGTAGCTGTAACCGGAAGAGAAGTAGATTTGTTAATTACATACTTACTGCCCATCCTTCCATCCAATAGTAAGGTGACCAAATATGATATCGGGGCTAGGGTTCAAGTTGGTCTAGTGCTTCTGTAATTGCTAATGGATTGATCCATCATCACGTGACTTTTTTATATTGCATCTGCTGCTTTTCTTATGATCTCCTCTTATTGCAAGATCAAAATATGACCCAAGTTCTATTCTGTTGTTTAATGACGGGGATGTTTTCTCTGTCCTGTATGACAGGAGACTATGACACACAGAGTTTGGTTGAAATGATAGCTTTACACTTAGACGCTTCATATGGGACATGCGACACGTGGCAGGAATTAGCATCTTGCTTATTGAAACTCTCTCAATGTGAAGGAGACAGAGAGTCGGCCTGCAATAGTGGCAGCGATTCTGCCAGTCCGGGCTATTTGGATGATTCCAACCGGATACCAGAAATATTCACCTGTGGTAACTCTGGAAAAAGTTGGAGATTACGTTCCAGATGGTGGCTGAATCGCCACTTCCACGACAGGATCCTGATGTCTGAGATTGCCTCAGGTAATCAATAAGGCTTATTACTTGATTCTGAGCTTTGCCCTTGTCTACGATGCTATTTTAGTTTTCTTGTTATGACAATGTAATTTTCTGTTTGTTTCAGGTTATCTGTGTTTAACAATTTTCGATCTGATTATAAAAATGTTTTTGTTGTGACAGGTGATTTGAAGCTTTTGAGCTACAAAGCAGCTGCAGCTTCACATATTTATGGGCGGCATTTTAAATACGTGGTGAAGACAACTGAAACACTCGAGAAACAAAATGATATGGAACTCTATTCTTTCTTACAGACGCATCTTCTTAATTCTGTTGGTTTTTGTACTGTTGAATCAAGAAGTTGATATACATACATGTGTGTGTGTGTGTACGTATCTATAATATATACAAAAGTATCATATTAAGATGATGTAGAAAATCATCATTCACCAAAATTTGGTAGAGAATGATTAAACTGTGTTGTTAGTGTGCAATTTAACACATAACTGAAATGCAATATTCCCTCCGTCTCATCTATCTTGAGACAAAATTTTTGAACACGGGATTTAAGAAAATTAGTTTTTAGGTGTAAAGTGGATAGGTGAAAAATTAAAAATATGAATAAAGGGTAAAATTTGTCAAATAAAAAAATGTCTCAAGATAATAGGTGGGACGGAGCCGGATGGAGTATAATTTTTGAATCTTATCAATCTTATTTTTAATTACACATTAGACGATGCTATTGAGTTCATTCCGGCCATGCCGACATCCGTGTCATTTGTTGGTCGTGTGAAAGAATAGTAAAGATTCATTGCAAAAATCATAACGATTTGATATTTATTTGCAAAGTTTTGAGACGTGAAGTTGAAATTGTATAAGGGATATAAGTTTGTAGTTTATTTTATAATTATTTCTAAATAAAATGCTGAAATTTCCTTTACGTACCAAGATCTCAGTCACGGGATTTAATTAAATGAGCGGGCTAGATAAGAAAATTGAACATTATCGATCGTGCAGCCAACGTTTGAGTTTGAGTCATATGTGTCAAGTCTTGTGTAAGAAAATCATGTAGATTTGGCTGAAAATAGACAATATAACATGCAAAATGACAAGCAACATATTGGCAATGGCATTAAGATATAACGAGTTTCAATAAAAAAAACATAAATAAATAAATTTACATGGATTTATTTTTGAAAAATGGTGCATTCATATTCAACACAGAGAGAGACACAAATAAAATCTCGAGATAATCTAAGATCAACAACTTAGTTAGCTCAATTAAAGTATTTTTCTTGTACATTTTTTTTTAAAAAATATATAGCTGGAATTTGGGATTTTATTGAATAATAAAGCAGCCGTTAGAATTAGATCACAATTTAAATGAAAACAACTTTAATTAGTGATAAGCAATAAACACAAGCAAGCGGCAGCTGCAACCATATTAGTCACCGCTTTTTCACCTTTTGTCTTTCATTTCTGCCTCGCACCACCGCCGCCGCCGCGAGACTATCTTCCCCATCTCCCCACGCTTGATGATGATGCAGTAGCCTTAAGAATCTCATTCCGGATCAGGCGCCTAGGACACACACATTCACACAGTACCGTTACTGACTTGCGATGGCCGGAGGATATAGGGCGGAAGACGACTATGATTATCTCTTCAAGCTGGTGCTGATCGGCGATTCCGGCGTCGGGAAATCGAATCTTCTCTCGCGATTTACGCGGAACGAGTTCAACTTGGAGTCAAAGTCTACTATAGGCGTCGAATTCGCCACGCGGAGTATTCGCGTCGACGATAAGATTATCAAGGCTCAGATTTGGGATACCGCTGGCCAGGAACGGTAATATCGTGTCTTTTTTGTTTGATTTTGTTTATTGTTTATTGTTTTTTAATTTTTTGCTTGTTTTTTCTCTGCCTTTTGGCTTTGGTAAGTGAAATGGCAGATGCGATGAACTGTCGAATTTAAGTACCTGTGTGTGTTTATGTGTGAAAATTAGATTGGAGAATATTAGTGAGCGGAGGTTTAAACTTGCAAAGTGATAACACCAGCAGATCCATGGAGCAAAATATGTTCTTGCACATTAGAAATTCGAGGCAATTTGAAGTTTAATCTGAGGCCAGTTAGAACTTTGGCTAGATTTTTGATACAGTTTTGTTGGAATCTTTGATCTGGATATGCTTGCTGTAATGATCATGAAGTGTTAAATGTAATGGACTATTTTGTCATAGGACAATCATGTTAAATTAAGAGGCTTAAAGCTATGCATATTTTCCTCAGAAGCATTTCTGCATTTGCTTGACTTGTAATCTAAAATGTGTGTGTGATCATTTAGGGTTGCAGCAACTGCTCTAACACTGTCATTTGACTGGATATTTAGTAGCCACAACAATGTTTAAGAAATAGGAAGATGTATGTAGAAATAGTTGCTTGCAATCCGTCGTTTCTATGTTGAAAATATATGGTGTTTTGAAGTTCTTTTTACATCTTGTTTGCCTTTAGATACCGTGCAATCACGAGTGCCTACTACCGGGGGGCTGTTGGGGCGTTGCTTGTCTATGATGTTACTCGGCACGTCACATTTGAGAATGTTGAGAGATGGTTGAAAGAGCTTCGGGATCACACGGACCAGAACATTGTGATCATGCTCGTGGGCAACAAGGCAGATCTGCGTCATCTGCGGGCTGTTTCCACTGAGGACGCCACGGCCTTTGCCGAGAGAGAAAAGACCTATTTCATGGAGACATCTGCCCTTGAGTCTCTGAATGTTGAGAATGCCTTCACCGAGGCTCTCACACAAATATACCACGTGGTTAGTCGTAAAGCACTTGATATTGGAGACGACCCTTCCGCCTTGCCCAAGGGACAAACCATAAACATTGGGGACGACGTTTCAGCCGTGAAAAAGGTAGGTTGTTGTTCGGTATGATTACAGTATGCTTTACTATAAACTGGTGTTTGGTTAGTCCTTGAATCTGGAAACACACTGCTTTGTTTATTTGTTCGTAGTCGACCTTGCCTTTTCGTGTTTTGGCAATGTCGCCTGCACATAATCATCTCAAACAAATGCCAATAGTCTTAGTGTTTCTATACTCACTCAGGGTTTTGTTGTATTATGCTACATTATATAGTTTTTGTCTCGACTTTTGCTATGTTGCTATTTAACCAAGATTGTTGTTTCATTGGATTTTTCCTGCTTTATGGGAGCTGTGAGTTCGTTAGAAACTATTCGAGTTTATGAATCTCGAGTTCTGTAATCTGATTTACGATTTTCATCATTGGAAATGGAATTTGACCATTTTATAAGGGCTGAAAACCCAATATAGTTACAGCTGTTTGAATTTGGTGACACAATTTTCTTTCATCAACAAAAATGCAATTGTGGGCATATATATGCCTAATCTTGAAAGCAACAATCTTAATTAGGATTGTTTTCTCATTATGAATAGTGAAAAAATCCATTACTTGACAGCTCCCCTAGATGTAGCCACACGACGACGAACTGGATATTCAATTTCGTGTATTTTTCCTACAAGTAACAAACACCAGCCCCCGCCGTCATCGGATGCTGCCAACACATTAGGTCGAACACACAGGCACAGTCGATTCTCGAGTGGAAGCAACAGCAACGTCACACAAACAAAAAAGGATGATGGCGGAATGAGTAGAAGCTGATACAGCATTCATCCAATTTTTATAACAGAACAAACAAATCAAAGAGTCTGTACAGTTTCAGAGGGCGAATGAGGGGCAGGGAACCAATCACATCTCTGCAAGTATATACATAAATATAATACACGAAGAGAAACGACTTATGTTTCTTCTGGATTATAAAATAATTGGTCTGATTAGGACCAAGAGGCAGTTTTTCAAATGACAACAAATACAAAGCCCCTCCTCCTCTATTCACAACTCCCTCGCCCTCCGGTTCAAGGCCGTTGATTTGCACACGGGACAAGTGTTCTTCGTCAGCAGCCACGTCTTTATGCACTCTTTGTGGTATTCATGTCCACAATCCACACCTCCGATTTCTTCCCCCTCCTCATAATCCGTCTACATCAACGCTTACCATTATTAGAACACATCCACTATGCACTAAGGGGTGTTCACAACAAAATACGATGCAGGCCTTATAGATTCCATGAACCCACAACGCTCAAATTCCACATTATAATGATCAATCTAAGGAAGGAGGAGAATGTTGGGTTCAATAAGCTAAATGAATCTTGATGGGGACGGATAAAGTGGTGTTGGTTTTTATGTGCATCCATATAATGAGAGATCACCAAATAGCACAAGAATCAATGAATTAGGAAACTTGCTCCTTGTATTGATCATGAACTCAAAAACAATCATACACATTAATTGCAAATCTATTAAAGTAAAACCCACAATCTTTAGGGAGGCACACTCCGGTCCATCCACCCTAATTAAATCCTAATTGTGAATTGTGATTAATAAACCTTAACTAGGTGTTAATAAGGGATTAACAAACCCTAATTGGGTATCTGAGGTGGATGTACCGAACATCCAGATCTACACAAGTTTTTGCCATCTTTAGGTAAGGTTTAAAAATATGTACCTGGCATATGACACAGAAATTTATTTGTTGATCGTGGGAAGCTGCTTCTTCAAGGTTGATGCAAGAAGTTGAGGAAGAAAAAGTTCTTAGTTTCAAATTATTTCTAACGAACTCCACAGACAATCCGGTGCCAACACTACCAATCTGCTCTCCCAATGCAAGAAGCTCCTGTCATGCAAAGTTAACAACATTTAGGAGCTTTCATAACTAGAAAATCAGACGCTCGACTGCAAAACCGACCATCAACAAAATGAACGGCATACATATATATATAGAGAGAGAGAAGATCAAATGAGAATGGACAAATGTGGTGAGAAATGAGAATGAATATGTAATATCAGATTTTCAAATCCTATGGCCGATATTTATCAAGAGGGAGCGAGAATTTACATGGGTTCGAATCCTAGAGGATGCGAAAATTTTTATCAATTAATTGAATATCGTTATTTAGTCATTACAAGCAGCTTATGCAACACTATATATTGACTTATTCATTATTCTCATTTCTCACGGAAAATTAACATTCTCACTATAACCCAACCCTATATATATAGGACCACAAGAAGGGCAAGTACAAGTACATGATTACCTCATACGACATGTGATCTATGTCCAAGCGCATGTCTCTGTGCTGATCAATAGCATCTCCTGCTTCGTGATAGCCAGGAATACCTAGTATGGCAACTTCCTACATGGCAGCAGGAAAATTTACGCAATCACTATTAACTTTGCAAATCGTCAAACGACCACCGGTCCAACTCAAAAGTTCTCAATCAATGCGACAGGATATTGGATCAGGGAGTGGGGATGGAGTTAGAGACGTTACATCTTCTGGTAGAACTCTCATGTGAGGAAGAGCTTGGTGACGTGCACTTGCATCAAACATGATTTCCCTCCGATGAGGCCGATACGACCGAAAACTCAGTGGTGGAACGGGTGCCACAAAAGATGACCCGGCATCTACAATATCCTGGAAATGATTGATTCCTGTATTTGAAGAGCTAATCGTCGAGATTTGATGGGCAGATGCAGCCACTTGTGATGGGAGGTTAACATTGTATCCTCTGACACCTTGCATAGACGGGGGTGGGTTATGAACACTTGGATGGCCTTGAGGACGGGGTGGAGGAAGAAAACCACCGGCACTCCTATTACTAGCTCCATTAACACTACCCGACATATCAGGAACTAACAAGAAAGAGGAAGACAGAGCTCCATCAAAATATAGAGAGAAATCCACATTCAACGAATCATAAAACAGCCCCAAAACAGGATACAAACTCAACACAACAATTACCGTGCGTGTAGTGTACAGGAGCATGAGTCCATGCAAAAGTGCCAACATCACCGTTGTTTGCGCCATAGTGTATGTCCAACCAAGGATTTCCGGGCAACTGAACAGGCGGAGCAGCAAAGTTCCCTTGGATCAAATGGCCAGCGTTATGCGTCACAACAGACTCGTGTCCAACCATGCGGAGCCTATTCCTCGCACTTCTTTGAGAGCCACCTTCAACAACTAATGCTGGGTCATTACTGCCATAATCAGGCTGAAGGAAAGAAGTTGGGTCCATTAAGGTAATATCGGATTCCGCACCCATAGGAGTCCCGGGGGCAACAGAAGAACTAGGACCTGCGGAAGCATTATGATACTGGTAACTCCCCGAAGCCCCCTCCGCGTTTTTTCTTTTAAACGATGCTCTGATACTATCCATGTACGGTATGCTCCTGCTGTAGGTGTCTGTAGGAATACCAACAACCCGGTGAGTGCTCGAAAGTGACAACTGATCATGTGTCCCGTGATTGACTTGGACAGGGAAATCTCTAATACCAGATGGGGGGGCCATATATGGATTATAATGGCCGGACGGTGCAGCGATAGCTAAGTCGAGATTCGGGGCTGGATGTTGATGCTGGGGGCCATTTAACTGCGGCATTCCATAGAACAAGGTACTGTCGTGACGTTCTGGCATATGGTGGAAGTTGAAATTTACCTGGCTTCCTGGTGCGGGGACCATTGAGTGAAAACTAGGATGAGGAAAGTTCGCTATACTCCCATAAAAGATGCAAGGTTCAGGATGTAGATGGCCGTGGCCTTGTTGATCAGTTTCCATATCAGTCATATGACCAGTGAACTGAATATTTCGGTGTCCCATGTTGGATGAGCTGCCTGCATTATATGTTCATTACACTCAAATTAAATAGGCTGACATATAAGAAAACATATGACTACAAAGGTCATTACATTGAGATGATCCTAAGTTCATGATATTGAAAATGCTTCAACAAAATTTATTTTAATCTAGTTCATATTGAACACTCCAGCATTCCCTAAAATCTGGTAAAGGCTCCACATAGATCACCAAAACAGGATCTGTGCCTCAGAAACCAGTTGATTGAGTAGAACGAAACAAGATCCAACTTAATCTGATAAAAAAGGGTTTCTTGATAGAGACGGATGGGGTATGGATGGTAAAATTAAAATTAAGATTAAAGTGAACATACTACTAAATTATCATATAAAATTTAGCAGAATCCAGGGATCTCTTGAATCAGACGGAAGCCACTTCAATTAGATCCTCTAGTTGGAAAGTTGTTGACCAGCTAATTTCTAATTAAAGCAGTACTCTTTTCTTTCAGTGTTTTCATGTCAATGAATTGCAGAAGCAACTCCAGCAGGTGACAAATAAAGCAAAAGTTAGATTAACTTCCGATTCAAAGGCTAATATAGCAATAAGTTTCTCCGTTTGGCAGAATGAAGTCTAAACATTCAGAGAGCTCTCCATAGTCCAAAGCAGCATCTCCAAAAAACCTTTTATTGAACTAAATGAATCATTCAGCGACCTTTTCCTTCAACAAACAAATGTATACTCTAATTAATGAGAATACTACTTGACACGTGGATATAGCTAAGCTACCTAATAGACCTAGAGCAAAACCTAATTACTCCTTTTCCATATAAGTTGGCTGTTCTCAGATGTGTCCTAACTATGCTAATCTGATGTCCCACAAATATTAATTTTGTCATGCTCTGGTTAGTAGTGGTGAAGTCATCTTTTCATCATGTCTTGCAAGGTAAAAATGCTAAAAATGAATTTATGTGTGTCTTAATCCTAGAATCAATCATTTTTGTGTTAGTCGTTTTACAAGACTTTGTAAAGATAAAAATAGAAAATTGTCACTTTTAGTTTTGCCCAAAACTTTTCTACACCAAATTTCCCAATTTGCAATAAACCAGACCAGTTACAATTATTACAGCATGAATGAACCTAGTAATAGATTTCATCTAGGACTTAGCTATCCAAAAATATTCAAAAGTTCGAACAAATAAGAAGTGAGACTATTTAGACTAGGGTTTCGCTCGATCATTTCTCACACCAAGCATAACTTGAATGGAATCATTATTCCACTAATGGCAGGAGCTTGCATCATACATCATAATTTAGTCAAACTACAGGCAATAGAAGGTAGCCACTGCTCTTAACAATAAAGTGTCACTTTTCCTTTCTCGTCGAGCATGGGATTATAACGACATTTCGACTAATACGGTACTACATCAAAAATAACAATCTAGGACTACAGTGTTATTCAAGCACTCGTTGTTCAAAATGAGATTATACAGCTATAGGCTGAAAAGAATATGCAAATTCACTTGCTACAACGTGGAAGAAACCAATGTCTTAATTGAACTGATAAAATACCCTAATAAAGTCTCAAACCAAAATGCAAATCAAAATGCAGGTGAATTATTCAAGACAAGTGTCAATTTAATTGATTCCATGTCTGATGTCTCCAAGGTTACTAGTGTAGATAAATGTTACAAGTTGTGCCATATGTTATTATAGACTTATAGTTGCATGATAGATGTAAATGCAGTGGAACAAAAAAATTACAACTATTAATTTCACGCCAAACAGGAAAAACTCAAAAGGCGTATAACGACAAACAGACCACACAAGAATCACATTCACAAAGTAACTAAGCCATAAAATCTCTATGTCTACAAATAGAGCATGGAAACGAATATCCTCCCACTTGGTGGACACGGCGGCATCCAACATATCCACTGAAATTGGGACCCACCAAATAAAACTTCCTCTATTAGCGAAGCGCTCTAATTATGCCTTCATAAACTAGAGCTGATGTTAATAACTCCAAGGATACATAAATGTGATTATGTTTGAAGATCACATTAGATTCCGACAGCACCTGAAACAATCAAAGCCTCAAAACCACAGATTCTTTCACACACACAAAAATGAAAATGATCTTTTCAACCAAATAATTTTGTTACATAAAGAAAAATTAAACAGAACCTTTCACTTTCCATCAAGATGTTATATTTTTCCAAGTTTATCAAAACGAAAATGATTTGTACTAACATTAAATTAAGTAAACAAACATTTTCGCCAACAACAAGAGATAAACCCATCAACCCAAACAAGACATGCAATTGAGAATCTCAAAGCCCCAAGCAATCATCTAAAACAAAAGCAAAAGTCCTAACCTATTTAACATGAAAATGTTTCAAGCTTTCGCAAGCTTCCACCTTTGATAATCACCAGCAACAAATTCCGCGGAATTACTTGTAACTCCTGCCAAACAACATAAAAAATCGAGCAAAAACCCTAACCTTGAGACATGTATCAAAAGTGATCAATGATCATCGGAACTTCAATCAAATTAAAAACCCACAAAAATTATGCCCTCTAAAGGCAAATGTATGCATTGCATGTGAAATTTTTGTGTCCAGGAATCAAGCCTAATTAACATCATAATTTTGGTAAAGGCAATTCCAGAAATGATTTCACCCCCCAAAAAAACTGCAAAAACTTATTGAATTATCTGGGAAAACTAACCAAATTAAAGGATGGTGAAAATACAAAGGTCGAGAGATCTGAATGAAGATGAACAGGGAAGAATTCCCTTGCAAATTTTTTAGAGAGAGAAAGAGAATTTTTATGGGGAAATCACCTATTAATGTTCTCTCCCAATTCTTGTAGTAATGTAATTTTTCTTCACTATTTATATTGAAAACTACGTGGCTAACGTTATTATCCTTTTATCCCCACTTTTATCCATTGAATTTCCACATATACCCTTTGCTTGGTAACTAAATCGAGGGTATTTCCGTACGAATACTACCTTTCGTGCTCAACGTCTACGTCATTTCTAATTTACTTCTCACAACCAATTTTAATTGTTTATTTTCTTTTCTTTTATTGCTTTTGCAATTGTTTTTGCTAAGCATTAGCTGTTATTGTTAACCTGCAAGGTTAGGCTCTATTATTAACATCACATGTTAAGATGCACAAGAAAGCAACTATTTAAATCGCTTCTTCCAAAATAATTTATTAAATTAAATATGGGTGAAAATCTATTAAAACAATCATTGTGATTATCAAACAAATTTATGTTTATGATATTAATATTGCTGAATTAATGTTGGCACTACCGGCGTGTTTTCATCGACGAGCTCGTGCAAAAATAATATGACACGTATTAGACGAATTTTAATATAGGTTAATTAAATAATTTGTGGTGATTTGGTCTCGTGTTTAAAAATATTTATATTCATATTACTAGTTCACATCATTTTAGCATAAGATTTTAGTATTTTGTATCAACATTTACTATATTGATAATATCACGATGATATGTTTTAACTGCAGAAATGCTAATATAGTAAATAAATTAATGCTCAAGTCAAGCCTGTGGATTAATCTGAGATGATTAATCTTATAAAATTAATAGATATGAAGTGTTTTGGAGATGAGATTGGATTTATAAATGATTTTATGAGTAACTTTATTTATATGTTTTTCTTAAAAAGTGGGTAAAATTCATTAGCCGCCAAATGGGGTTAAGATGGGGCCCATTTCTTCGTGGCTGAGGGCTGCTTCTTTCCTCAACCTTATGAAGAATATTCCTGCGCTGAACCATTAAACCGTGCACGATTTATCCAATTTTTTTGAATTTACACTTTGTTTCATTTATTTATATCTTATTGGTGTTCAAATATCTTAATAGAGTGTCAATCAGATCTAGTTCAAGTGACAAAGTTGAGGCACTCAAAAACTCTTCTTAAGATCTTGGTTTAATCTCGTCTGCCGTACGAATAATTTTTTTATTTTTATATGGATAATGGTTCCGTCTGTCTGTGAGTAGTTTTTTCATTTTTGCATGGTGTAGATATCCCACCTCCGTGTAGATTACTTATTTAATTATATAATACACATCCCCTGTAAATTTTTTAAAAAAGAAATACTATATCTTAATTTATTTATTTTTAAAGAAATGTATATCTTAATGAAGTATCTTTTGAGTTAGTATTAGTTTCAAACTTTCAAGTTCAAAAATGATACGTGTTGATTTTCGTAGGTTCCCTTTGTTTGGTTTGACTTATAGCACAAAATGATCTCAAATAATAGGCATATATAATTAAACACAAAATCTTGGGTACACGTGGATGGATCGTACAACCGGGTTGACCCGTACTTAAAATAGTATTATTTATATGGGTGGATCAGAATATGAGTTCAAATTAAGGTGCAGATCAAAATTTAAGTGAAGGTGTAACCCGATTGTATGGTACACCCAGGTGTACCCAAGACCACCTCATAGTTAAATGTCATTACAAGTTTGAAACTGTAGTCTGTAGACACAAACGGTCAATAATGCAATCATACTCATAGTGAAATTGGGGTTAGGGTCAATTTTTTATTAAAATTAAATTAAATTAAATTTATATTTAATTTTAAAAAAATTGAATCAAATCAAAGTAATCGAATTTTTTTGAATTAAAACCGAACCAAATCAAAAAATCGAGAAAAAAAAGAGAAAAATAATTGAAATTTAAGAAAAAGGTAAAATTAAATTGTATTTAATATCAAAATTATATAAATATTAATATATTATTAATATATTTTATATAGGTATATATTTTATTATAGTAATATATATATATATATTATTTTATATAAATATTAACATGTTCATCAAAATTATTAATCTGTTCAACGATTCTAAATTTCGCAAATTATTTAATTTTTCAATAGAACCTAACCCAATATATATATATATATATATATATATATATATGGTGCGGTTATAGTGAGAACCACAATTATCGTGAGAACATAAGAACCAATAAAATTACTGCATCAGCTATACAAATTAATGCATCCGCTATTAAATTTAATGCATCCGAAAAAAATAATTTTTTTGCTCCCTTCAGGATTCGAACCCAGCACCTGCATCCATCCACCAAGATGATGCATCCACCGTAGATCTTGATGATCGAATGGCTTAAAATGGTTCTCCGTTCTTATTTTATTAGTGGTTCTTATTTGAACCTCTCCCTATATATATATATATATATATATATATATATATATATATATATATATACGACCCCTATATATATATATATTTATTGTGTGTATATTTTAGTAGAATCTTTATATGTGTTACGTCCGGAAGGTCTCATATAGATGTATGGGGACGGGGGAATACAACTATAGGCTATTTTCGACTTTAAAGGAGTCAAAACGAAACTTCATATACAAACTCACACAAGTTGTTTACTGAAAAGAGTTTTGACCAAAACAGGGTTGACGATCGATACTGAATACTCTTCAGTAAAGAGTTATCAGTTAAGTCAAAGATCTTAACTGATACACGTAAAGCTTCAGTCGAGTTTGTTAAACATAGATGTTATGAATCTTACTGACTATCAGAAGATAGATCAGTTAGACTGATAACACACGCAGCGGAAAACTTTTATTTCGCAACAGCCTGTGAGTTAAGCACGTTGTCAGACTTTAGGTTTCTCTTTGCGATTAATCAGTTTTCAGTTTACGAAGTGGAAGAACACAAGTAAGAAAGTAAATACTGAAAGCTGTAAATAACACAGAGATTTTTACGTGGTTCGGAAAACACTTCCTATATCCACGGTCGGTTGATCAGACCAACAACTTCACTGGCAAGTGCTTATGGGTGCACTGCAAACCGATGCTCGTGCTTACGGGTGCACAACAAATCTTAACGTGTGCTTGCGGGTGCACACAACCGAAACAACTGAAGATACAATCTTTAGTACCAACACACCTCGTTGGATTTCTCACTCCTAGCACGCACTGGGCACTAGGATCTCACGGAGACAGAACACTTTTCTAAACTCTTTTACAACACAAACACTTGATTCAGTAGGTTGAAGGGAGGTTTGAAAACTTGCCAACTAAACTTCAAAGAACAAGTTCTTTGGAGTTAGTTTGACCTAGGCTTTGGATAAACAAGATTTGCCTAAGTTCTAAGAGAATATATGTAATCAGCAATGACTGATTTTTGGCTTTGGGATTCTCTTCTTCGTTTCAAACTTTGGAGAGTCTGTGCTTTAGCTGAGAAACAATTTTGGCAGCGTTTTAGCTTATGTCGTTGAATCGCTGAAGATTGAAGTGATCCTCGAGCGCTATTTATAGGAGACGTCTTGAATAGATCCGTTGGCGGAGAAGGTCTTCAAGATTTCTTCCGTTAGAGAATAATTTGAACTTGGGCTGAGACTTCAATCTTCGAGGTTCCTTATTTGGTGAGAACGGCTATGTGGAAGAGCAGGAGATGCGACATCTCTGAAAAGGTAATCACCAAAGAGAAATGACCTCTGCAGAGAAAGGACGATCCTGAGATCTCTGCATTTAATGCGGCTGTACTTCTGGAGTGCGTGGCTTCCTTTAAACGTTGGAGATTCAGTTCGAGGAAGAATGTTTAACTAATACTTGACTTTGGTATCAGTCCGCTGATTCCACGTGGCTCGCATTAAGTAATCAGTCAAGAACTGATTCTTCGACTGATGCTTCAGTCGGCAACTTCAGTCTTCAGTCTTCAGTCCTTCGTTCTTCAGTCTTCAGTCTTCAGAAAAACAACTAAACTACCAAAAGAACTCTAACACTTGAGTTCA
Organism: Salvia miltiorrhiza; assembly: GCF_028751815.1. Lineage (NCBI taxonomy): Eukaryota > Viridiplantae > Streptophyta > Magnoliopsida > Lamiales > Lamiaceae > Salvia > Salvia miltiorrhiza. Next base: position 32,548,553 of record NC_080388.1, read on the forward strand.
AGCAGTTCTAGTCTATTACAAAAGAAACCTATTGATTTTGGTATCATCAAAACAAGGATTAGGATATTTCATTAAGTTCCCAACAATATGTTATTTTAATATAATTTATTTATATAATATTAATTCTAATTTTTGCTATTTCAATCTTGATTTGGGTGAAATATATTTTGAAATACGAATCTATAAAAAGTATTCTTTTAGAGGGATCTACAAAAAATAATGGGTCATTATTAAAAATAGCATGAACTTTGATCTCATGGTGATTTTTTATTCCGAATTTACAAAAATTACAAATATATATAGCCTAAACTTATCTACATTGTTCAGTTTATAGCCTAAGTCAAAATTTCACTCTCAAATATCACTGTTTCACTTAAAAGTTCAACTTTTAATCTAATTTAAACTTAGACGTTTGGGAGCTGATGTGAATGATAAAAAAATTAGGTAATTTTTTTTTATATATATTTTTTTAAATTGCCAAGTGAGCTTCCGAAGAGCCATATCATCCTTTAGTAGGCCGAAATCTTGATTCGGGCTATAATAAACTAAACAACATAGATAGGTTCAGGCTATATATATTTGTAATTTTTGTAAGTTAAGATTAAGAAATCACCATGAGATCAAAGTTTGGACTATTTTTTAAATAATAGCCTAAAAATAATTAAAAGTTCCAAAAACTAGTACTATTAGAAATTTTGAAAAAATGATCTAGATATTTTGATGAAAATTTTAACAAAATAATAATATTCATTAGATAGAAAATATGTTGTCAAAGTATTAATCATTGATTTGATACTTCTCCAACTATAAAATGAATTCATCTTTATTTTAAAGGTTAATTGCGTGTAATATCACGAACTTTGCTTAAAATTCATTTTCCCCACGAACTTTAAAAAATCCACAAATTATCAAATACTTTCAAAATTGTTCAAACTCCCCATGTCAACTTTTATGATAATTACAAACCTACCATACATTCATATAAAATTATAAAAAGACCCCATATCTATTCAATATTTGTACAAAATAATAAAAGAACCCACCCCAACATGATATTATTCAGACAAAATTACTCTTATGATTTTTATATAATTATAAAGCTATAATAAAATCATAAAATAAGGTCCAACATGCTTCTGTATCACTTCAATAATAACTTTAGGATGTGTTTTTGATAAAACTCAATACTCATGATAATAACATAAATATTCTTTCCTATCTTTCATGTTGTTGAGCCTCTCTATAATAGCTTCATTATTACAATAACATTTATAAGTATATTCTGAGAAGAGAACTCATAATTGGCAAAAAAAAAAAAAAAATAGAACCTAATTATGTGTAAACACCAAAAAATAAAAAATAAAGAATATAGTACTAGAAAGAACTCATAATATACATATGTGGTGATTCAAGGAACCAACATCTAATCTACAAAGCGATAAATATAGACTATACCTAGTGTGAATGATCGGAGAAGGCAAAGTAAACAATCGGAAAACTCAGAACGGGAGAAAAGTAGCTGTTGTATTCGAAAATAAGAGATAGCGTAATTACAATGCACGAGCTCAGGTTCTATTTATAGACTACATAGGAGGGCAAAATAGTAAAATCAGTGCCCACGCATGCGCCTTGCGTGGTCGAAGGATAGGATGGTAATTTCGTCTTCACGCGGGAACTCTCCCGCGTTTCTAGTGACTTCGCTGATAAAGAGCATTCCTCTGGCGAGAACGGTTCTTTTGCCGGATGTAGCTTCTCTGGTGGAGATGACTTCTCTGGCAAGGACGACTCCTCTGGCTAACATGACTCCTCTGGCAAGTACGACTCCTCTGGTGAGGATGATTCTTCTGTCGAGAATGATTCCTCTGGCAAGTACGACTCCTCTGGTGAGGATGATTCTTCTGACGATTATGTTTCTTCTGCCATGCTTGTTCCGCTGGTGGGGCCAATTTCTCTGATTTGCATCATCTCCCTACTCTGCATATATCACTCCTCATCAATATGTAAAAATTGTTATATTATTTCATGTTCAAAATTATAATAGAAACTATACTTTTTATTAATATATGTGAAATGACGAAAATACCTCTAGAAATTTTGAAAAATTCCAGAGGTGTCCAGTGACCCCACTGCCTCCCTCTGGCTCCGTCAAAGCCTGCATGCATTACATTTCGAATAATTGTCCAGATCTATAATTTTTCTTTGAAGTTTCTTCCCACGTAGGATTCATTATTAATTAAATTAAATATAATATAATTCCTCAATAAAAATTTACTCTGATACGATTTTAGGTGAGAGCATGAGGGAATGTGATGTGTATGTTTTATAATTATAAAATAACAAATTCACTAGGGTATTTTGATATATAAGTTCAAAAGGTGAGGTTATTGTGTAATTTATTTTGTGAAGGGGTCAATTCTGAATATTTCAGATTTAATGGGGTCAGTTTTGAATAATCAAGAATTAAATCATGGGCAGTTTGAACAGATATCAAAGTATTTGATATAATTTGATTTTTTTGAAGTTCATGGGGAAAATGAATTTTGAGCAAAGTTCGTGATATTATACGCAATTAACCCTTATTTTAACGATACTATATATTGATTATAGCTATTTTATATAACATAGTGTGAAGAAGCAATCATCCTGATAAATCAAATTTTCGAAGATCCGGTGCAACTTCACAAGGAACTCAGACTTTGTGCAACCGAGTGCAAATTCACAAATTTACAAGAAGCAATCATCCTTATAGAATTGAAAAGAGAATTGAACCTTCAAAAGGAACTCGACTTTGTGCGAGAAGAAATGACAAAGGCAAAAATTCATCACACTACTATCCCTTTTAAACTGGAGCAAGAAGAAGATGATAAAGACTTGTATTCGGGAATGAGAGATAAACTAGACGAACTTATTAAGAAGGAGACTGCAATAAAACAGATGATAAGTTCATATGATGTCCACAAATGGGAGTTAGGACTGAAGTCAAATCTAAAAGCTTTAGATGAAAAGCTTAGAAAGAAAACTGATAAATTCATCAATATTCAGAGCAACTTAGATTTAGAAAAGGACTGTGTGGACTTGCTCAAAGCAACACTCAACAAATGTGAAGAAACAACCACAATGTTAAATCAATTTTTTGAGAACCGAGTGCGACTTCACAAATCTAAGTTTGTGAAGCTCGTTGACACGGCCGATTTAGCATCAATCATCTTAACACAGCCAAAAGGAAGAATTCAAAGGTTGATCTGAAATTTACAGTCTTGTCTGCTTCAAGAACTCGGGTGGATATCAGTGAAATATGCCTTTTGACCAATGGAGCGATTTCAATAATGGACCATCGCAGTCTTTACAGACTTACTAGTATCACTTAGTTTCTTGATATGATGTCTATACTTTTTGTGTCGCAGCCCGCCGTCTAGCTAGTGATAGCGTAGACCGGGTATCGATACGACTAAATAAAAAAATAAGGTAAAAAGGGAAAACTAGATTGATCATCAAGCGGAAGCTATCACTGAAACGTGATAAATCAAGAAAGATGACATCATCATCAGTGTAGAAATTATTAGCTTTATAACTTTTAAATCATCGAGATTCTTGTCAACCTTTACAAAGCAGACATAGCTAATTACTCACAAGTATTGCAGCAAAATGCGAACGGACTATATGTATGAAGACATATAGCCGAGAGTAAATTTCTTGATTAAGTCCAAAATAAACTTCAACATCTTGATGTTACCGCAAGGAATATAATTACGGTATAAGGAAGATCATCCAAAAAAAATCCCTGCCAGCACCAGTCCAATCTCCCTCCTCGCTTATCCTGCACGTTTAGAAATACATGCGGGGCTGAGTACAGAATACTCAGTGGACATATACCGAAAATCAATAAAAACTAGCTCTTAGAGCTATAGATTGAACTTGCCACATAAGCAATACACGGGGTGTTAGGTCCAGAGGGTCTCGAATAGGTGTATGGGGGGGAATACACCTATGGGCTATTTTTTTAAACAATCCTCAATCAGAGGGATCTCAGTCAGAGATCAAAACGAAACTTTGCATGCAAACACAGACGCCTGTTTTACTGACAACAATTTTGACCAAACAGGGTTGACGATTGATACTGAAAGCTCTTCAGTAAAGAGTTATCAGTTAAGCTGTTGAAACTTAATTGATGCACGTAAGGGCTTCAGTCGGGTTTGCTAAGACAGAGATGATAACACTCTTCCTGACTATCAAAAGATAGATCAGTCAGACTGATATCATACGCAGCGGAAATTAAACTTAGTTTCGCAATATCCTCGGTGGAGCACGTTGTTGGTTATTAGGTTTCTCTTTGCAGTTAATCAGTGTTCAGTTTATCAAAAGAAATAACACAAGTAGGAATGTAAAACTGAAAACTGTAAACAACACAGAGACTTTTACGTGGTTCGGAAAAACCCTTTCCTACATCCAGGGTTGGTTGATCAGACCAACAATCCACTCCGCAAGTGCTTAACAGGTGCACTGCAAACCAAACCGTGTGCTTGCCGAGTGCACACAACCGTACCACTGAAGAAAACCCTTCTTCAGGACCCACGCTTCACTCGCGTCGGATTTCTCTGCTCAACACAACCCGTGCTAAGACTTCTCACTCATAGTCAAAGTACCTTCCTGAACTCCGAATCACTCAAACACTCTTTTGGGGGGGAGGTTTGAACGAGTGCCAACTATACTTACAAAGAACAAGTTCTTTGAAGCAAGTTTGACCTTTGGCTTCTGGGTAAACAGAGGTTTGCCTAAGGTCTAAGAGAATGTGTGTAATCAGCAGTGACTGATTTTTGGCTTTGGAATTCTCTTCTTCGATTCAAGCTTTGAGGAGATTTTAAGCTTTAGGCTGAGTAGCAATTTCGGCAGAGCTTCAGCTTATGTCGTTGAATCGGTGAAGGTTGAAGTGATCCTCGAGCGCTATTTGTAGGAGAACTCTTGAATAGATCCGTTGGCGTAGATCGTCCTCAAGATATCTTCCGTTGGAGAGCAATTCGAATTTGGGCTGAGGCTTCAATCTTCGAGGTTCTTTGTCTGGGTGGAAACGGCTCTCTTTGATGGACAAGAGATGTGACGTCTATGAAAAGTAACCACCAGATAGGAATGACCTCTGCAGAGATAAGATCCTGAGATCTCTGCATTTAATGTGGCTGTACTTTGTGAGTACGTGGCTTCCTCTAAACGTTCGAAGATTAGTCCGAGGAGAAATATTCAACTGATACTTGACTTTAGTATCAGTCCATTGCACGCATTAAGTAATCAGTCTTCAACTGATTCTTCAACTGATATTTCAGTTGGTATCTGCAGTCTTCAGTCTTCAGTCCTTCGTTCTTCAGTCTTCAGTCTTCGATACCGCAAGCTAAACTAGAAACGAACTCTAACACTTGAGTTCAAAGATATTCTAGTCTATTACAATTAAGTCCTATGAATTTTGGTATCATCAAAACAAGGGTTAGGATATTCCACAAGGTTCCCAACACGGGGATTTTACTCAAAAGAACCCGTGTAAGCAGTTAACAATCATAAACATCATAAATAAATGACCGGTCAAAATTCTCGTTATATATGTACCACATCTACAAATCATCATCATTAAAGGTACTGAGAAGTACCGTGACCGGCCGACCCGAAGGACAGCTCACAATCACCTCTGACCGGCCGACCTGAAAGACGGCTCACGGTCACCTCTGTGTACACAATCCCGCTTATGGCAGGACCCGAATTCGTCTCATCAGTAGAGGGTGACATACATGCTCATCGTCATCAAAATTCGGCAAGTCAGTTAGTTCAACATCAATAAATCTCAAATTATTTATCAAACTCATAAACATCATCATCAGCAATAATTTTCATCAAACTGAAATTTAACAGTTAACTCGTGTCATTTACTTCATTTCGTATAAGAGGCCTACGATACGCAGGGGATCTCTATATACGTATAGTAAAAATAATGCCCACCTGATGGCTTTAGCTTACTCTCGTAGCACTCAGGGTGGACTCACTTCCGTCCTCTGCTCATATCTTCAGATACCGTCACATCGGTGTAGTTCATGATAAGAATAAAAGAGATTAGTCAGAAACTTCCTGACTAAGAATACCATTCCTATCTTAGTACTATTTCATCTCCTCATCACTACACTCCGTCTATCTCGATCTCATATAAAAACTCTTTCTAAGTAATCACTATTCTATTATCGACTTATCACCTAATTTAGGTCTAAATCCAAAAGCACATAGCAATCACTAGGGGTGTAATCGAATCGAGCCGAACCGAATAGTGGTGTGCTCAAGTTTGGTTTGTTTAGTTTGAATCGAATCCCGAACTTTACTTACCGAATACTTTGAGGCTCACAAGCCTAAACGAACTTTCTAAGTTTATATTTATATTCAAAATATTGATTATTTTATTTTAAAAATAAATTATTTTATTCAAAATATTAAATATATTAATTTATTTCTTATAACACACAAAATTAATTAGATATTTAATACACTTATTATTAATTTTAGTGGATAAATATAGATTGTATCTACTAATAATTTATATTTTTCAAGTTGAATCACTTGACAAATATGTTCACGAGCTAACGAGCCGAATACTACTAAGCTCAAGTTTGGTTTGTTTATTTATCGAGCTTCTCTGAACGAGCTTTTATCGAGTCGAGCTCCGAATAGTTCGCGAGCGGCTTGATTTATTTATAGTCGGGGAAAATTCCTGAAAATTTATTTTATAAATCATTCTTAGACCAATTATTCAAAAATTTATTCACATAAACAAGTTATGCCATTTTATTTCATTTTTCATATATAAGCTCAATTCATCTTCACTAAGCCACATATAGGCATCTTTAATTCATATCTCATCTCATAATCAAAATCTTATTCAATTCACTCTTTCTGCAATGCCTTAACTTAAGAGAATAAACTGTTTCTCCTCGGAACTCTCCTGGGTTCGAGACTCATACTATTGGAAACCTCTTTGAGTCTAGTTTCATTTAAAAAAAGTAGGTTGAAAAACTCCAAGTGGTTTAAGAGATATGACCGTTCTCCCACAGTCTACCATATTCGACAGTTTTGTGCAACCGGAGGTTTTGATTTTTGAAAAATAGTAAACATTGCTGAAATGACTTGAAATTTTTTGGGTAGCTAGATAACACATTAATATCTATACCATAAAAATTGGGAAAGCAAAACGTCAGGGGAAGCTACTGAGAAGGGTGACTCTAAGGTCTGTTCTTCGAAATTTTTGGTAGAAAGTTGCAGTTGGTGTTTTCCATTTTAAAAGGGTAGTAAACGATGTCCAAATGACTTGAAATTATACAAGTACGTTCATAACACTCTTATATACTCACCATAAAAATTTTAAGATTTTTGGATATCAAATACCCCTTCGAAATTCATCAAGTCAGTAGCTTTTTCCATGCTTGCTAAATTAACTCATCAATTTGCCAACTTAAGCATATAACTATACCCTATTTCTCATCAAACTAATTCATTGAAATCTTCATAAATCACCTCTAATCATCATTTTAGTCCATCAAATATCATCCCAACAAACTCACAAGCTCATAACTATAATCAAATCATCAATCAATCCATGAACTTTAAACTTCCCAAAATCATATAAACTAACACTTTCAAAAAAATTCATATATCAAGATAAATTCATTCTTTGCATACAAAAGATGACTAAATAGGATCTCAATAGCATGAATATAATCTCAATTTATTGAAATCTTCATCAATCACCTCTAATCATCATTTTAGTCCATCAAATATAATACGATCTGTATTAATCCTCACGCTAAGGAGAGCGTGAAACTCCTCAAATCCTTACGATCACGCAAGAATAAGCCAAAAGAATAATATATTTTTCTGATGATGATAATGAACGTTCCCTAGCCATTATAAAGACTTAGGGTGAAACAAACTTGGAAAGGAAGAAAACGAAGCCCTAGTCTACGGGCTTAATACATAGCCCAAAAGTAAAATAAATATCCAATAGCTCAAAAAAATAATGAAAGGGAAATTAAGCATTAAGTAGTAAATCGTATGGGCCTTCTTATCTGTCTGCGTGTACGTCGCTCAGCGAGGCTTGGTTCCTGCTCATCATTCTCTTCATGGGCTTCAATGTTAGCATGGTGATCATCAATGGTTGAGGTCGTAACAACTCCCCCATCCTGAGAAACCGCCTTGTCCTCAAGGTGAAAATCGGGAAAGGACTCACGAAAGGATTCAAGGGACTCCCAAGTCGCAGCATCCGGGGGAAGACCTTCCCATTGAACCAAAACCTGGGCAGTGGGGTTGCCATTACAAAGAATGGTATGAGAAGCAACAACAACCACGGGAATCAATGTAGGCATGCCAGCGGAGTCAACCGGAATAGGATTCAGCGGAGTAGTAGCAGATCCAACAAAAGGCTTGAGTAAGGAGACGTGAAAAACAGGATGAATACGGCTCCCACAGGGCAAGTCAAGTCGATACGCAACAGCACCAATTTTCTCAAGAATAGCATAAGGACCAAAGTAGCGTTTCGATAGCTTAGGGGACGGCCGACGGGCGACAGAAAGCTGATGATATAGTTGAAGCTTTACCCACACCAGATCGCCGACATTAAAATGAAGGTCACGACGATGCTTATTCGCCTGCTGCTGCATGCGGTGCTGGGCACAAGACAAGGAAGCTTTTAAATCTTGCATGAGACGATCACGCTCAAGAAGCATGGCATCGAGGGCATCCACTGCAGTAGAACTAGGAATGTAGCGGGGAATAACAGGAGGGAGACGGCCGTAGACAGCTTGAAATGGACTCATGCGGATGCTGGAATGATAACTAGTGTTGTAGTGGAACTCGGCCCAACCGAGAAAGTCAGGCCAACAAGCAGGGTGGTCGGATGTCATGGCACGACGATATTGTTCCAAGCAGCGGTTGACGACTTCGGATTGGCCATCCGTTTGAGGATGATAAGCAGAACTGTGCTTAAGAGTGGTGCCGCTAAGCTTAAATAATTCCGACCAAAAGCGGCTCATGAAGACTGGATCTCGATCGGAGATGATGGACGAGGGAAAACCATGTAGTTTAACCACCATATTAGAGAAGAGACTGACAACTATGCTGGCTGTAAATCCAGCAGGAAGAGGGCCAAAATATGTCGCCTTGGTTAATCGGTCGACAACAACCAAAACAACTGAATACCCGTGTGAAGTTGGTAGGTGGGTAATAAAATCCATAGTAAGCTCGTTCCAAATAAGAGCAGGGATCGGTAACGGCTGGAGCGACGGTTAAAGTTTTTACCTGCTGACAAGTTGTACAAGCGCGAATAAAAGCCTCAACATCACATCGCATATGTGGCCAGTAAAACAAGGTAGAAAGTCCAACCAATGTTTTCTTAATACCGCCGTGGCCGTGGATTGGAGAACAATGAAATTCCTGAAGCAGCTGCTGTTTGAGAGGAGAACGAGGTGTTAAAAAATATTTTTGCTTGTAAGTAAGCAGCCCATCTACCACGGCAAAATCATTTGAAAGGTCGCCTTGTTTTAGCCGTGCATGATAAGTGATAAAATCAGCATCCTCGGAGTTGGCGCGTCGCAAGGAGTCGAGAAATGTGGAAATCGACACACTCTGAATGGCAAGACAAAATGGAGCAAAAGAGTTGGTGGCGTCAATAAGATGCAAGGCAGGATTGTCAATTGCAACATCGGAGCTATCGGCAACAATATTGTCAGGGGCACACGACAGAGCATCGGCGAGAATGTTATGGCGACCAGGTTTATATTCGATGACGAAGTCAAAACCCAACAATTTTCGAATATAACGATGTTGATCTGGGGTATGAAGTTGTTGACGCAACAACTCTTTCAAGTTGTGGTGGTCGGTTCGAATAGTGAAACGGCGACCCAAAATGTATTGTCTCTATTTGGCAATAGCCTCACTGATCGCATGCAATTCCTTAATGTAAGTGGATGAGCTTCGCAAGCGAACCCCTAATTTGCGGCTATGATAGGCAATTGGGAGATTATCCTGAAGAAGAACTGCACCCAACCCCACGTCAGAGGCATCTGTATCTATGATAAATGGTTTTGAAAAATTCGGCAACCTTAAAACAGGTGTTGAAGCCATGGCGAGTTTAAGGGTATCGAAGGCGGTAGAGGCGGCCGCAGACCACTGGAACCCATCCTTACGGAGAAGATCAGTAAGAGGAGAAGCAATAGAAGCATAATGTTGAACAAACTTCCGATAGTATCCTGTGAGACCAAGAAATCCACGGAGTTGCTTAGCTGAAGTTGGGATAGGCCAAGACAACATTGCAGAGATTTTTGAGGGGTCAGCACGCAGCTCACTGGCACTAACGACATGGCCCAAATATTTAATAGAAGGTGTGCTGAAGCTGCATTTTGAAAATTTGACGAAGAGTTGATGAGTTTGGAGACAACCAAGTACTGCCCGCAAATGCTCGACGTGTTCTTCCATAGAGCGACTATATATAAGGATGTCATCAAAGAAAATCACGACAAACCGGCGAAGAAAATCCTTAAGAACATAGTTCATGGTAGCTTGAAAAGTCGACGGTGCATTTGTCAATCCGAAGGGCATGACAAGGAATTCGAAATGGCCGTCATGAGTGCGAAATGCAGTTTTGAAGATATCCTTGGCATGAACACGAATTTGGTAAAATTGCGCACGCAAATCTAGTTTAGAAAAAAATGCAGAGTTGCCAAGTTCGTCAAGGAGTTCTTCGACTGTAGGAATGGGGAATTTGTCCTTAACAGTAACCGCATTAAGAGCCCGGTAATCCACATAGAAACGATAAGATCCATCTTTCTTTTTGACCAAGAGGACAGGAGAAGAAAACGGGCTGTGGCTAGGGCGGATAAGCCCTTGATCAAGCATCTCGCGAACTAAACGTTCCATCTCACTTTTCTGGAAGTAAGGATATCGATAAGGCCGAACATTGACTGGTTTGACACCGAGTTCGAGATGAATACGATGATCAAACAAACGGCGAGGTGGAAGGCCATGGGGTTCATCGAAGACGGCTGCAAACTCGAGCAGCACATCATGGAAGGAAGAGGGAACACCCTCTAGGTTAATGGCGGCTGGTGGTGATGGTGTAACACTATCAGTTCGAAGAAGCCGAATTTCATAGATTTCAGAAAAATCGCCGAACTGTATCAGGGACTATAGCATAGAGAAACTAATTTCATGAGAAGTCAGAGATGCGTCGTCTGTCAAAATGACGGGTAAGCCCTGCCACGTAAACTCCATAAGGCCGTGGACATAATCATGCGTAACACGACCCAATTCTTGAAGCCATTGAATACCAAGAATGATATCAGGCCCCTTTATGGGCAAGATAAATAAATCGAGCGTGAAAGTTGTACCTTGTAGATCAAGTGCGACCGCCGAACATATGTGTTGACATGTAATAGAATCACCATTCCCAACGTAGACGTGAAAACTCGGAATAGATGAGACCTGTAACTTAAGGCGTTCTGCAAGAGCTGGAGTAATAAAATTATGAGTGCTTCCATTATCGACCATTACCTTGAAGCGTTGATTGTTCTTGCTGCCCCAAAAACGGAGAGAGCGGGGCTGAGCCATTCCCGAGAGCGAATTGAGGCTAGAAACATCGCCCATAATAACGGTCTCTTCCAAGGTTGGGTCGGAAGGGTCAACATCAACATCTTCCTCTGGAGTTTCAATATCGTCGCTGACCAAGAGCATGACTGTACCTTTAGTTTTGCGACGGTGGGCTGGACTCCAACGTTGGTCGCAATTGAAACAGAGACCACGCTTACGCTTTTCACGTGTTTCTGCCGGGTTGAGACGGCGAATGGGCGGAGCGGTGGGAGCATCACGCCTGGAGCCGGAAGTAGGAACTTGGGAAGGAGGAGTAGCGGTTGGCATGACAGTGAGCGAAGGGGGGCGTGGGGACGCTGACGAACTAAACGGCGGCAGAGAATTAGGCCGGGAAATCATCAATCAATCCATGAACTTTAAACTTCCCAAAATCATATAAACTAACACTTTCAAAAAAAAATCATATATCAAGATAAATTCATTCTTTGCATACAAAAGATGACTAAATAGGATCTCAATAGCATGAATATAATCTCAATTTAAGATTAGATGATGAAATTTTTTTGAAGGTGTATGAACCCTAATTTTCGAAAATTGCAAGAATGAAGTGGGTGATGTTTTCTTGCTTGATCTATCAATATATACTCATATCTAACTCAAATATAACTATATCTAAGTCTAATACTTACTCAATGATTCTTGAGTAGAAAATGAAAATATCCTCTTAACTTCAAGCCTTAAAAACCTTCCATAGTTGCTCTTGATTTGAAGTGTATAGATGTTTGGAGCTTGTTTTAATGGAAGCTTATGGTATAGAAATGATCTATGAAGCTTTGCACATGATCATCAATGGAGGATGATGAAGAAATTGAGAGAGAAAGAGGATGAGAGGGGACGGTACATTTGGGGAGAGAAAGAGAAATAATTTGTTTTATTTAAGTCATTTGCTTAGCCTCCAAGCATAACTTATAATATTTAATTAATTACTACACATGCTTAAATTAGCAAGTGGAGACCAGAGCTGAACAACTCAGAGGCAGAGACCAGAGCAGAACAACTCAGACGTCAGAGCAGAAACCGGAGCATCTCAGAGGCCAGAGCAGAGACAAGAGCATCTCAGAGGCCAGAGCAGAGTAGCTCAGACCAGAGTAGAGACAAGAGCATCTCAGAGGCCAGAGCAGAGCAGCTCCAAGGTCAGAGTAGAGACCAGAGCAGAGTTTGGCACTGCACGGTCTTTTGGTAGGCAGTGGGTGCTTACAGCGACGTCGTATAACCGACCTCTTTTTTTTTTTTTTAAAATGCAATTTATATAGCAAGTGACACAATATCTCCAAGCTTTAATATATAATAATCATGTATCTCACATGCTTCCATATAATCATGTACCAAAAGTGTGTAGTATAGGGTAGTAAAAATAATTTAAGATACATGTCTCATAATAAAATCATTACCCAACATTAAATAATTGTGTGACTAAAAATAATTATAATAATAATTAGTGCACACATAATTCACTCCTCATCTATCTCAGAAAACTAAATTCCGAGAAATTCCTTTAGGAAATTTTTTAACTCGATTTAATTATTCACCGATTAAAATATATCTCGTTGGTTGCTCATTTTAAAATTAATCTCGTGTGCTATAATACTCAAGAAAATCATATTCATTCAATCATAGTCACACATGTATCAAGTAGGTCACATAAAAGTCATTTAAATATTCTTACTCAATCTAAATCGGTGAAATCCTGACGTCAGTGAAAATCTAACGTCAACTCAATCATCTCACTATTTCAACTATTCTCTATTGTAATTCTCACTTACTCTCATCGACTCTATTTCTAGTCGAGTATCCTCTTAAACTCTACACTCTAGACCATCTCAAAATAATTATGCTTCCTCTATCGAAAATAGAATCTATATCCTCATCCAGTTTAATCAACGTCTCTATGAAAACTCATTCTCTCAAAGTAATTTATTCACTAGTTCCATCATCAGAATTCTAGAATACTCATATCTCAATCTATTGAGAAACTTCATCTCGGTCTTAAACTACTGCTAATATCTCAATGTCATAATAGTGTCTCGATCCTATCAATCATAGGGTAAAAATACGGGGTGTTAACATTCCACATACACCTGTCTCGTTCATTATCATACTCAATTTATTACGTACTTAATGATTTGATTTTAGAGATAAAAACATAGATAAAGACGTAAAATGGTTGAACGCATTAAACTTATGGCTGTTAAAAATTGGCCCAAAACGGCCCGGCCCATCCGTAGTTTTGGCTGGGCTACGAATTTAAAAGCCCAAAAAATATTGGGCCTACCTGGCCCAAGCTGTGCGGCCCGACGTACCAAGGGCCAAAAAAATCTGTCGGGCTTTTGGGCCAAATTGGCCCGTCATTTTGTTCTATAATTAAGTAAAGATTTGTGGTAATGAGTTGTTATTTGTTAGTTCATGAATTATCTTTTAGTTATTTTAGATTTGTTGCAGACTTGAAATGTTTGTTATGAGTTGAATTATGATATTTTTGCAGTGATTGTGTATGGTTGTGTATTAATTCGTTGTTAATGGGTTTTATAAAATTAAGAATTTGTGATACAAGTTTTGTCCAACATTGACCCGTTTTGGCCCGACCTGTCCGGCGGCCCGTGTAGGGTCGGGCTGGGCATCATTTCAGCGTAGGGTTGTAAATGAATTGAATATTTTTGCTTGATTCGAGATTCGCTTCGAAATTGCCCTATTCGTATTCGAAATTATTCGATTCGTATTCGATAACAAACATTCGATTCGATTCGATTAGTATTCAAATACGTATATGAAATTATGATATTCGATTCGATATTCGGTTCAATATTTATATTTATTTAGTTATAATTTTATAATATATAACTTTTATTTTTAACCCTCCTTTAAAAAAAATTATAATTCTAACCCCAATTGTATATGTATAGTATAGTATATTAATATAATATTAATATTTTAATTATAACCCTTTGTTAAAAAAAAGGTAATTCTAACCCTAATTTGTAACTAAGCACCGCCCTCCCACACTCCAAATTTCAAATCTGAATTCTTCCACCCTACTCTTCTCTTATCCACGCCGCTCCTGCACCGGTCCATCTTCTCCGTCGCGGCGTCGCCCATCGCCAGCACTCCACTACGGCGTCGCCCTCTCCTCCATTTTCTGTTGCTGCCGTCTACTGGTTAGTAGGAGCTCCGCCATTTTCTGCCATTGTTTTCACTCGCTCATCGTCGAGCCGCCTCGTACCGGGCGGTCGCTGCTATCATCGGTCACTCGCTATAGTAGCAGGTTAGTATTCCTACACATATTTTATGGTTGCTCTTGTTTTTTATCTTAATCTTGTGCAAGAACAACATATGAATGGTTGTACAATAACAGAATATGAATGGATTATGACTGCTCGTCTGTTGGTTGTTTTACTGAATCTAGTTGTATTTTTTTAAAAAAAATGGTTGCTAGAAAAAGATATATTGGACAAGTTTATGGTTTGATATCTTATGTGATTTCTTCTTCCAAATGTAACGTATGAAAATGGTGATTAGCTTGAGACATTGGTTTTCTATGTTTATTTCTTGGTGGTTGTATTAAACTATATATCCAGTAGTAGCATTGTGTTAGTGTAGCAATGTGTTAGAGATGACTTAAAATCGGCCACTTAGATTAATTATCTGTTAGTGAAACTCAAATATTATGATTCTTTTTCTTTCAATTGCTTTTCTAATTAATTTGATTTCAATTGTTGTTCGGTTAAAAATACCTAACGTGGAACAACTAATTTTAGTTGCTATTTTTATTTAAAATTTAAAATGATATTATATTAATACCATGTGTCTCCTGTGCAATGTGCATTGACATGATGACTTTTTTAAGTGTGAAATTATATTTATAGAACAGATAATTAAACTATTCAGTATCAAACGTAGTGGTCGACCAATTTACTTATTTTTCTAGTTGAACAAAAGAATGTGGTAGCTTTGTGTTAGTGTAGGTTGCGTTTATATATGCAATAGCTTTGTTGATTTGCGTCCTTGTATTCATTTTTGTGATTTTACGTTTGTTTGGGCAGAGTGGACAACTCAAATTTAATAGAAAATACACCTCAAGAAGACGAGAATCTGGAGGAAGTGAATGAGGTGGAGAAAGAAGTGGTCGATATAAATGATGATAAAGATGATAATATAATATAAGAAGATGATGGGGAGAAAAATAAAGAAGAAGGTATTGATGGAGAAGATGACAAAGATGGAGACAAGCATGAGGAGAATAATGTTTTCGATAGGAAGAAAAGGAAAAATGTTCCAAAGCTTATGATGATTTCGTTAAAGTGACAGGAGATGATGGAACTATAAAGTTTCAATGCATACATTGCAAGACTTTTCTTGCTAAGATGTCTATTGGCACAACATCTCATCTTTGGAATCACTTGAACATGTGTTTGCAAAAGAAGCTTCACTTGAAGAAGCAAAAGATGTTGCAATTTCAGCCTGTTAAATCCAAGTTTGAGATGAATCCTTTTTCTGATGGCAGATATGATCACATGAAGTAGAGAGAGGTCGTTGTCCATTGGATTTTAATGGGTGAGCAACCATTTAATGCTATGGAAAGTGATGGTTATACTTTCATGATGAGTATAAATCAACCTAATTTGAGAAGATTTCTCGTGCCACAACAAAAAAAGATGTCATCAATGTTTATAACACTGAGAAGAAAAAATTGCAGTTGGCATTGAAAGACATCAATAAGATTTCATTGACCACTTACATTTGGAAGTCAAAGGTGCAAAAGATTTCTTATATGTGTGTCACTGGTCACTTTGTTGATTCATAGTGGCAACTTCAAAAGCGGCTTCTTAGCTTCATATTGTTGTCTTTCATTATATTTATTGATAATGACTCAATACTTATATTTTTTTGTTTCAGGTGTTGATATCTATGATGGGCTTATAAAGTGCACAAGGTTTTCACCATCTCAGTGGACAATACCTCAAACAATAATGTGACAATTCGAATTGCTAAAGAAACATTCTCTAGGAGCCGTAAATTGCCATTGGAAGGTATATTCGGTGTACTACACATATATTGAATCTCGTTGTTCAAGATGGTCTTCTTGAGATTAAAAAAATCATTGAAGATGCCAAAAACAAAGTGCGATTTATTAACCAATCAGAGTCTAGGTTGAACAAATTCTCTGATGTTGTGCACCACTTAGGAATTTCTGTGAAAAGGATGATCATTGATTGTCCAACTCGTTGGAATTCTACATATGAGATGTTACTTGAGGCATATAGAGTTAGAGATGTATTTCATGTATTTCAACAAAGAGAGCCTTCATGTCGTTTTTGTCCTAGCATTCATGATTGGATGAAAGTGAAGGATGTTGTTGACATTTTAGAGGTCTTTTATGAAGCCACTCATGTGATTTCTGGAGTTGATTATCCTACTTCTAATGTCTATCTTGATGTCATTTGGAGAGTCAAGCATGTATTGAATGACAAGGAAAATCATGTTGATGAGTTCATTAGAGTAATGATTAAAAAGATGAAGGAAAAATTTGACAAATATTGGGAAAGTTGCAATCTTTTGATGGCTATGGGAGCAATACTTGACCCTAGGTTCAAAATGAGGTTGGTTGATTTTGTTTTCCATAAGATATATAATGAGGTTGATGCACGTGCAAATATAATGAAGGTTCAAGATGCATTATATGAGATGTACTTTGAGTATGTTGAAGTTGATAATGCAAAATCTCGAAAGGGTACTACTTTAGAAAGATGTTCTGCCACATGCACATGCTTCACATCTCAAGGAAAATTAGTGCCTAGTGGTCTGGGTTTAAAAAAGCGCGCCCAGGCGCGCCTTAAGCAAGGCACATGGGTGTAGGGCTTTTTTGTTGTAGGCGCGGCAGCCTACAAGAAGCGCAGAAAGGCGGTAAAAGCGCGCCCAGGCTCGCTTTCCCTAGGGCGCACGCCTATTGTAGATTTAGGTTTAGGGTTTTAAGTTACACTTTTTTTTTAAATTAAAACATAACACATCAGCCTCCCTTTCTCCTCTCTTCTCTCCTCTGCGTCCTTTCCCCCCTTTGCTCACCTACCGGCGCTGCCAGCCAGCCGTCGCCGCCGCCAGCCCCAACCGTCCACCGCCGCCGTCGCCAGCCTCCAGGTGAGTTTTGTTAATTTCTTTAGTTTGGTTTGGTAGGCTTTAAGTTTGTTTAGTTTCTTTAATTTCAGTTTCAATATTATAGTTAAATAAATTCAGATTTTTTAAGTTTTTTTTATATATAATTTCAGTTTTGATTGATATTATAAATTTATAATTGAATAAAGTTTATTTTTTTTAATTTCAGTTTTACTCTCAAAATCTCAATGTCTTCGGGTAAGTCCCGTGTATCGTCATCAATGGGGGATGATGATGAGCGGGATTCGGCTAGAAAATATGGGATACCGAATCCAAACAATCCTTATGCGTGGACTTGTCAATTTTGTCTAAAAGTGACAAATGGAGGAGCATTTCGCATGAAACAACATATAGTGGGTGGTTATAGGAATGCAAAGAAATGTCCTAAGGCTCCGGAACATGTTCGAGTAGAAGTGAATTCTTATATGATGAAGAAAGCAACTTAGCAAAGTGATGAAGCATTTTGCTAAAAATCCACCTCAATGTGTTGAAGATGTTGATGATCAAGAAGAGGATGAAGAGATGGAAATTGGAGGTAGCTCACGCACCATGACGAGTAAGAAGGCCCCGGCTCCAAAGAGGATGAAAGGTCCTTTAGATGTTTATCTTGCTTGTAGCCAACCTAGTTCTCAAACTCATGAAGTATTGAAGGGAAGAAAAGAGAGAAAAGGAGTCTTTGGTGCTAGTGACAAGTTATGTAGGGAAAGAGCTTGTAAAGCAATTGCAAGGTTCTTTTATGACAATGCTATTCCCTTCCATCCAGCCACTAGTGATAGCTTCAAGAACATGGTTGAAGAAATTGGACAATATGGTCCCGGATTGGAACCACCGAGCATGTATGAGCTAAGAGTTCATTTTCTTCAAAAGGAAGTGGAAGACACGGACACCAAAGTGTTGGAGTTCAAGAAAGAATGGGCCACAAATGGATGTTCTATTTTATCCGATGGATGGCGTGATTCGGTGGTGCAAAGGATATTGTGAACTTCCTTGTCAATTCTCCAAAAGGGTCCGTGTTCATCAAATCGATGGAAGTATCCGAAGTTGTGAAAGATGCAATCACTTTGTTTCAATGCTTGATTCTATTGTTGAGGAAGTTGGAGAGGCAAATGTTGTGCAAGTGGTGACGGATAATGCATCTAACTATGTCAAAGCGGGTAAGAAATTTAAATCATCTTCAATTTTATACAATCACTTTATTATTTTCTTAAGTATTAAAGCTTTTAATCTTTTATGATAGGGAAATTGCGTATGACAAAAAGACCACATCTTTATTGGACTCCATGTGTCGCACATTGCACGGACTTGATGTTGGAGGATATTGGAAAGCTTCCAAAGATCAAGAATGCCCTCAAGAAGGCGATCTTCATGAATGGTTATATATATAACCATGTCACCGTTGTCAACATGATGAGAATATTCACAAATCAAAGGAATTTGCATCGACCGTCGGTCACAAGGTTTGCAACTTCCTTTATCACTCTTGCACAATATCATAAGCAAAAGAACAATTTGAGGAAGATGGTGACTTCGGAAGAGTGGAATGCTTCAAAGTGGCCAAAGAAAGCGGGGGGAAAGAAGGTGACAACTTATATTTTGCAAGACACATTTTAGAGGAATGTGTTGTATGCTCTTAAGTTGGGAGGTCCTCTTGTGACGGTACTTCGGATGGTTGATGGGGATAAAAAACCGGCTATGGGGTACATTTATGAAGCAATGGATAGAGCTAAAGAGGCTATTTCTAAGAGTTTTGGTCACAAGGAGGAGCATTACAAAGAAGCGTTTGAGATCATTGACAAAAGATGGGATTGCCAACTTCATCGTCCTTTACATGCGGCCGGATACTTTCTTAATCCGGAAATCTATTATGATAATCCGGATCAAGTGAGTTGCCAAGAGGTTGAGAAAGGCTTGTATGAATGCATTCAAAGGTTGATTCCCGATGAAGCAACTCAAGACAAGCTCATGGTTGAGTTGGATGCCTACAAAAATGCAGAGGGTCTATTTGGCAATGCAATGGCAATTAGACATAGAAAGGTCAAATCACCAGGTAACATTTTATATTTGAAAATCTAATTAAGTGTTGAATTAATTAATGTTTCATATTATAACAAATCGTCATTTTTAAAATGTCTATAGCGGATTGGTGGTCTTGTTATGGATCTTCAAGTCCCAACCTCAAATCATTTGCAATAAAAGTTCTTAGCCTCACTTGTAGTGCTACCGGATGTGAGAGAAATTGGAGTGTCTTTGATCATGTAAGCTATTATTTTATTTTACTTTGACTATAATACATAAATATGATTTTAACCTATTATGTTTTATATTTTTATAGCTTCATACCAAGAAGAGAAACCGATTGGCACAAGATCGGCTCAATAAATTGGTTTATGTGAAGTATAATCGTACTTTGGAAAGGCGATACAAGAGGAAAGACACAATAGATCCTATTATATTAGAAGAGATTGATGATAGCAATGAATGGTTGGTTGGACATATGGATGGAGAATCTTCTAATGAAGATGATCTTGTGTTTGAGGATGGTGATTTGACATGGAATGTCGTTAGTAAGGCTTCGGGAGCTAATGATCCTATTTATAGCACTAGACGGACATCTAAAGTTGATAAAGGAAAGAGTGTAGTTGCATCGAGTTTGAGAAGGCTTTTAGACGAGGATGAAGATGCGGATGAGGAGATGGAGGTGAATGAGATGGCAGAGGACATTGGTGAAGACAAAGATGATGGAGATGGGGATGACGCACTTGAGGATGATGGACTTGAGGATGATGATTATTGATTACTTGTTTGATATTTGATCGTACTTTTAGACTTGCGTATTTTAAAACTTAAGTATTTGTGTGTTTTAGATTAAGTATATGTGTATTTAAGTACTATTTGTGGTTTTAAGTTGTGTTTTTGGTATAAAATATAATGTAGGTAAATATATTAGAATTTTTTAGGCTTTACTGCGCCTCGCCTACGAAAAGCCCGCGCCTGCGCTTAAAGCCCTGCGTCTAAGCTCCGAGGCATGTTTGTACCTCGTGCGCCTCGGGCTTTTTAAAACCCAGCTAGTGGTTTGTCTATGTTTGATGAGTATCTAGACACTGTTGAGGTGAATGGTCCTTTGAAATCGGAGTTGGACATTTACTTGGATGAGGGGGTTGTTAGAAGTCAAGATGGGGATGGAGCTGTATCCTCTGAGTTTGATGCATTAGCTTGGTGGAAATCTCAAGAATTGAAGTTCAAAATAATATCCACTTTAGCTCGTGATGTTTTGGCTATTCCGATCAGTACGGTTGCATTAGAGGCCACATTTAGTGCAGGAAGTCGAGTATTAGATCCTTACCGTTCAAGGTTAGGTTCTGATATGGTAGAGGTTTTAATTTGTGGAGCTGATTGGATTCGCCAACTTCACGGAATCAAGAAGCTCGTTATGTCACATGTAAGTTAATTTTCTATTTATTTAACACACACACACGCGCATATATATATATATATATATATATATATATATATATATATATACATACATATATATATATATATGTATATTCATAAAATTGAGCTCTAATATTTGATGTGTTCGTTAATCGTGTTTTATAGCTTAAGGTAGGATGTTTCACCCGTGGTGTGATGATCGTTGATAGTTTTAAGCAAAACCGTAAAGAAAGAGAGAAAATACTTTGTATTCCGTGTTCCATGACCTTACAATGAGAGATGAGATTACTATTTATAGAGAGATACAAGAGGGGTAAAGAAGTCATTCTAGATTCTTGTATGATTACTAGGTTAGTTAGAGAGAGAGAGCCTCGCATAGATAGCCGGATGTGTTAGTAGTTTGTTGGCTTTTGTTTGTTGTGCAGCCCTAATATACTCCAGCACAGTCAGGTCCGGCAACACTGCCCGCTCACTTAGTAGAAACACCATTGAAAGGCTATAGATGCCTTCACGGGACGACAACTCTTCAGGAAATGCTAATTGAGGCGATTCTCTTCTGCTCGGCTCCAGCTCTGCTCCTTGACCTCTGCTGCATTCCGGATGCATGCATACTTTACTCCTCATCAATATTTATTTTCTTCATCTTGTTAGGAGGATGAAGAACCTTTCTATGTCATGTTGAACACCACTTAAGTTACAAGCTTGGTGGAAGATTGGATGCTTGACATTTGTTCTAGTATCATGTTATTTTGATGAATTTGAAATTTTCGTAATGTATGTTCTAGATGGATATTGTGTATTTTACAAACTTTTGAATTTATGGCTTATATTGAGGATTCAAACAATGAAATCATCACTTGACCGTTTATTATTGTCCATTTATTGTTGTGTGTTTATTAGGTAAATATTTTCAATATATACATATATTATTTAACATTTTTTTCCGTCAGAATTTCGAATCGAATATTTTCGAATCGAATAACATAGAATACTAGTCGAATACTCGAACTGAATACTCAAATCGAATATTCATAAAAAAAAATTAATGTACTTTCATAAAACGAATCAAATACTCTAATTGAATCGAATAATTCAAAAATAGCAATGAATCGAATATCGAATCGAATTTAATATTTGAATTCGAATCGAATCACAAAGCGAATATTAATATCATTTCACGAATACGAATCGAATATGGTGATATTCGCTTCTATTCGATTCGATTACAACCCTATTTCAACGGTCCTTATATATTGTAGGCTGGCCCGACCCGGCCCAAAAATATGTATTTGTCCCGCTGGGTAGGGTCGAGCTGGCCCGGCCCGGAGGTTTTGACAGCCCTAATTAAACCTCATGACTTTTTGTTTTTGAATCTGGCGGTGCTATACATGTTATTTCTATAACTTTTATATGTGTTTGTGCGTGTTTAATTTGTTTTCGTTTTGCTGACTCTAGAGAACAACGTAAATAACCCACTCTTGAAATTTCGAATTCATTTTTATTTCTTTAAGGAGCATGTTTACTTAGGAGGATTAGCCTTGGTAGATAAAACAGTAAGGCTAATCTCTTGTTTATTTCGATGGATTGAAACTTTGGGATATTCCAAGGCCCTTGATTATTTATCATTTAAACTAATTTTGATATTTTCTTATCCCATTGTGTTGGGAACTTTATTGAAATATCCTAATCCTTGGTTTGATGATACCAAAGTCCATATGACCTTATTGTAATAGACTAGAACCTTTTGAACTCAAGTGTTAGAGTTCGTTTCTAGTTTAGTTAGCAGTTCCTGAAGACTGAAGGACGAAGGATTGAAGACTGAAGATACCAACTGAAGTATCAGTTGAAGAATCAGTTCGGAACTGATAACTTAATGTGTGCCGCGTGGATTCAGCGGACTGATACTAAAGTCAAGTATCAGTTAAACATTCTTCCTCGGACTGAACCTCCAACGTTCAAAGGAAGCCACTATTCAAAAAGCACAGCCGCATTAAATGCAGAGATCTCAGGATCATCCCTCTCTGCAGAGGTCATTCCTATTTGGTGGCTACTTTATCAGAGACGTCACATCTCCTGCTCTTCAACATAGTCGTTCTCACCAAACAAGGAACCTCGAAGATTGAAGCCTCAGCCCAAATTCGAAAAGCTCTCCAACGGAAGAAATCTTGAAGACGTTCTCCGCCAATGGATCTATTCAAGACCTCTCCTATAAATAGCGCTCGAGGATCACTTCAATCTTCACCGATTCAACAACATAAGCTAAAACTCTGCCAAAATAGTTTATCAGCCAAAAGCTTAACCTCCCCAAAGCTTGAATCGAATAAGAGAATTCCAAAGCCAAAAATCACTCACTGCTGATTACACACATTCTCTTATACCTTAGGCAAACCTCTGTTCACCCAGAAGCCTAGGTCAAACTAGCTCCAAAGAACTTGTTCTTTGAAGTTTAGTTGGCAGGATTTCAAACCTCCCTTCAAGATAGAATCGAGTGTTTGAGTGAAAAGGAATTCGGGAAGGTACTCTGACTCCGTTAGATCCTAGTGCAAGGTCGTGCTAGGAGTGAGAAATCCAACGCGAGTGAAGTGTTGGTACTGAAGAGTGGAATCTTCAGTGGTACGGTTGTGTGCACCCGGCAAGCACACGGTTCAGTTTGCAGTGCACCAGTTAAGCACTTGCGGAGTAGATTGTTGGTCTGATCAACCGACCGTGGATGTAGGAAGTGTTTTCCGAATCACGTAAAAGTCTCTATGTTATTTACAGCTTTCAGTTTTACATTCTTACTTGTGTTCTTACTTTTGATAAACTGAATTCTGATTAACTGCAAAGAGAAACCTAAGACTAACAACGTGCTCAACCGAGGCTATTACGAAACAAAGTTATTTCCGCTGCGTATGTTATCAGTCTGACTGATCAATCCTTTGATAGTCAGGAAGACTTGTAACATCTCTGTCTTAGCAAACTCGACTGAAGCCTTAACGTGCATCAGTTAAGTTCCAGTGACTTAACTGATAACTCCTTACTGAGTATTTCAGTATCAGTCGTCAACCCTGTTTGGTCAAAACTCCTTTCTGTTAACAGGTGTCTTGTTTGCTTGTAAAGTTTTGTTTTGATCTCTATCTTGAGATCCCTCTGTTTTAGAGGAGAAAAATAGCCCATAGGTGTATCCCCCCCCCATACACCTATTCGAGACCCTCCGGACCTAACACATTGAAATGGTGGAATTGAATAAATCCTACCATTGAAGATAAAAAATACTCAATCATGCAAAGTAAACGGCCCCTTTGACTATTTGGTAGGTAATGTATGACACAAGGTTAAATGTAGCTGCTGGAAAATGAGACTGTTTATAATGAATGTTAGAGTTCAGTTTTTGTAGAGTGTAAACAAGAATGGTTATTAGTTTCTGCAATAACTGCATATGGCCTAAGAGCAATTTATTAGCGAGCCAAGTGATGGACCCAAATCGAGCCTAATATTTCCGTGTTCAAATTTGGTTAATTTGTTATCGAGCTAAGTCTTAAGGTTTATTTATCAAATACTTTAATGGTTACACACTTGTCTATACTATATTAAAAAAGGAAACTTTCAATTGAAATAAGTTTCAAATCAATTTTAAAATTGAGTGGCAATTGTGTAGTTATAATCTATATATATATATGAAAATGCAGTTTTTAACGGTAAAAAATTACCGCCATAATTTAAAAACATCAACTACTCTGATATTTCCGCTAATTCACGGTTATGCAACTCAAATTATTACTTTCGGAATATTAAAGATTAAGTCATTATTCAATTATTAGTTATTACTTCCGCTTATGCAACTCAGTTTTCCCACATTTCCACTAATTCACGGTTTCCTTCCAATTTGTTTTTTTCATTCCTTTTATCTTTTCAATTTTTTTCTTTCTTTCTTCATAAAATCGTACAATTTAACTAATTAAAAATATATCAATATGCATATCAATTTAAAGATAATTAAAAAAAGTTTTAATTTGATATATAATATATAAAAAATGGATTTAAGATAATAAAGTTATCACAAGTCAAAAGTTTTAAACAAAATTGTTTTCTCTCTCATGTCTTATTTTATTTAAATTTCTTCAATTATCTATTTTTGTTTGATTTTATTTTACTTTTATAAATAATTTGTTTATTCTTTTTTTTTGCTTCATTCATTTTGCTTTTTGATTCTTTATTTGCGCATAACTTTTTTGTGTGTGTGATTACTATGGAAATATAATTATGTAATTTTAATTATTAAAGTATCTGTACTATTTTTATTATAAATTTTTGAATATTTTTCCACTTTAATATTAATAGTTTCCCCCCGTTTTATAGCATTTATAATTATTTAATTAGTAGAGATGTAAGAATCATAGAGTACTTGATTGTTTTCATATATTTTGTTATGTGTTTGGATTGTTCTAATAATTTATTTCAATTACTTATACTATTAATTTTACTTAAAAATTAAAATTTAAATAAGTAACTTTTAAAGATTACGTGACTAAACTTGAGTTTGAGATATTTAGTGTCGGCCATTAACCACTCTATTATTAAACCAACACACATCTATTTTTCTACTTTATATAATCTTAATTATATATAATATATTTATTAATATTATAATTGTAATTACACTTTATACAAAATTGAAAATTTAAGTATTTTCAGATTTAGGTTATTTTTTCGGTTATTGATGTGGATTATTATTATTATTATTATTTTAAATAATTTCATTTGCTTATATTTTAATTATGTTTAATACTTATATTTATTTAACATATCATTTTTGTCGGTTCCACGTAGGTCTGGATTTGACCCCCTTATTATTCCCTCTAGTCTTGAGTATGGGGATAGGGTTGGAAGATCACCCCACTCCTTACTCTATCTCCACGCAAGAGCCCTTGTGTATGGAGAAGGCAGGGGGAGAGGGGAGTTCTAACCCGGGGGAAAAGGAGATTTGAGCGATGTGATTTGGTCCTATGTTCCTGCGTCGGGTGGTGGATCAGGTGAGGGCGGGGGACTTGGGGGGCCTCAAGCTGATCCTGGTAACCGTAACCATGCACATGGTTTAATACTTATATTTATTTAACATGTTGTTTATTCCGATGCTCGTCGTGCATCGCACGGGTACGTGTACTAGTAAAATTGAAGGTTTACATGTAAACGATAATTTTCTTTTTATTTCCTTTTACTTTACTTTTTGTTTTATTTCTCTCTAAAATTGTGAAATTCGAATAATTATAAAATATTTAATATGCATATCAAATTAAATATCACAATAAGAGCTTTAATTTGATACAATTTAGAGTTATTATATGAAATTACCCACTTTTATTGTAGTAGCCCGCTCTTTTATTTATAATTAAAACTAGTAAATGCAATTATTATATATAAATCCAGTTTATGGTCCTGATATTTTTTTTTAGAGACGGAGATATTATTTTAGCTTTATATTTTTTTTTACGTATGAGAAAAACGCGACGAGGATTATTGAGCCATTCAATAATTATTATTTCCAAGTTATAACTGACTTAACAAAGTCATGTTATTTATTAATCGAGAAACAGAAGCAGTTATATTTTACTAGTACTATTAGAAGTCGAGGAATTATTCCGACTGCAACGCAGATTAAATCTACGGATTTAATTTAAGTTATATTACAGTTTATCAAGTTAGCAGGTAAGGAAAAAGATATCAAGCAGATACAGAAATACGATGATTTAAAATCGAAGCCAGTATTTATTTACAGTTCACAGATTACAGTCTAGTTCCCAGCTTGGGGAAAATCGTCTAATATATTACAAAGGATTGGACTCTACGTGGCTCACTTAATGCCTTCACTCAAGTGTAGGCACATTAGTCAATAAGAGATAAAATTCAAAAGTAGAGAATGGAGAGGAAAGAGCCGACCACCAACTCCATTCCACCACCATTTGCTTCCCCACCACTACACCTACTCTTCCACTTCACTACCAACTATCCCCATTATGTAATCACCACCAACTCCACTCAATTGGCACCAACGTTCCACCACGAAAGAGAGAGTTTAAAAAAAAACAAAATGTTGCAAAGCAAGATAAAAGAAAAGGAAAAGTGTGCACTACAATCCTTTGCCCACCACCTTTTGCTTTCCTCCACTACATTCTCCCCACCATCTTCGATTCTTGAAGGCTACTAGCCAACACTTCTTCAAGCAAACAATTCAGCAGCAACCTTCCTCCATTCACCTCCATTCATTCCTTCTCTCATACACTAAGCACCAGAAAGGGAGATGAAGAGAAGTTAATTCCTGCTGCCAAGTATCGAGAGGTAAGTCTTGGCCTAAGTTTTCTTCATTCCATACTTGGTTCTTTCTGCATTTGTTGAGGAAACAATAATTGCAATTTCAGTTCCTTCCCCATTGAATTCATTATCAACAACAGCAGCTACCAACACAAAATACTCAAGGTAATTTGATATCCCAAATATTCAATTCAGTTTGCATCCATATCTAGCATATCACAGTTCATCTACATCAAATAGCCTAGATATTTCGTACAATAGAAAGTATAAACTTCACAAACAGGCTGCACTCTAGAACAACAAACTATGAGAGTTTTTCCCAGACCATTACCAACTGAACATGAACCGAGATAATTGAGTAAGAAAAAGACTTAGCTTTGAGAGAAAGGGCTGACAGCCCGACGGGGACGACGACGATGGTCGGGACAGGGCTGAACTCACACGGCCTCATCAAGACCCAAGAACAGCGGTTGCGGAGTTACCAAACTGGAATAGAACGAAGCCAATCGGCACTGAACCCCGATCAGCAGCTGCTCGGCGGCGGCGATTCTTACTTTTCTGGAACGGCGACCAGCCGTCAGTTTCCGACGGAGACGCGGAACAGCGGCGGCCTGGAAATCGAAAGATAGGGCTCGATCTGGGTCCTGCGGTCGGATTTGAGATGAAGGTCGGAGTTTGAAACCTCAGGGGAGGAGAAAGAGAGGAGGCCGACGGGCTCCAGGCCGGAGCAACGCCGCTCCCAGACGGCGACCGATCGCCCAATTTCGAAAGGGCAGCAGCAGCAGCAGCGCTGATTCCTTGAGAATCAGGGCTCGATGTTAGGGGAGGAAAGAGGACGGCGCCGGGGCTGAGGCGCGTCGACAGATGACGCCGGCTGAAGTCGCGGCGGCGGACGCCTCGTGTGAAGGCGAGTCGAGAGTGAGAGGGAGAAGAGACGTGCGGCTGGTTTGAGAGAGAAGGAGAGTGTCGGCTGGTTTGAGAGTTGAGAGAGAGATAACCGAGCGAGGGGGAGGAGAAGTAAAGGTTTGGGCCTTTTGTTAAGTTGGGCTATGTCTTGGGCTTCAACTTTAATTCGAATTGGGCCTCTATTTCTTTATTTTGGGCCGAGTCTTGGGCCGATTTTTAATAAGTGATGGGCCGATTTTTAAATGGTTTTGGGCTTCCATATAATAATTTCGAACTGGGTCGAATTATTTAAGAAAAAGTTTGGGCTTCACTTATAAATTCGAAATGGGCCAGTCTTTAATTTAATTGGTCCTTCTCATTATTTTTATTGGGCTTGAATTAATTTAAGGAGTTGGGCTGATGCATATATTTATGATGGGTTATTATTCTAATCCCATTTATATTTTATTGGGTCAGTTTAATTCATCACTTGGGCCGAGTTTTATTTAATTTTAAGCTCAGAATAATTCATTCTATTCTTGGGCTAATTTTAAATTATGGACTGAAATTTTATTTAGTTGGGCCTTACATGATTTATTTATTTGAGCCCAACAGACCTTATTTTAATATCGGCCTTATTATTTTATTTCTTTGGGCCGAGGCTTATTTAATTGCAGCTGGGCCTTGCGTACTTATTTAACTTAGCCCAGCTATTCATTATTTATTCATTGGGCCAAGATTTATTTAATTACTTAAGCCAATGAATTATTTCGATTGGGCTTTCGTACTATTTATTCAGGCCCACTTCTACTTAATTAATTATCAGGCTGCCTTGTTGAGCCTCTTAATTATTGAGCTTATATTATTGTTTCCTTAAGGCCAAATTATTATTTTGAGCTGCCATTATTTATTTGAGTTAAGCTACTCGTTTTATTTAATTAATTGGCTACTCTCTTTTGAGCCTATTAATTATTTGAGATTATATTAGTAATTATGTTTCTATCGAAAAGCCCGATAGTTTCTACAAGGTCACACCTCGTTTAAAGCCGAGTTAGTCATTTTTCAATCAAGTACAAATGCGAGATTTATTTTACAATTAGAATATTCCGATGGGAAAGGAAGAATCACAGCTTTATTCGACCGCGTTAGATGAGAATTAGTTAAATCTATTAACGAGGATTAATAGTAGAATTTCCGATTATCGCTCAGAATATTAGTTCATGCATACCAGATTCATGCATAGTTAAATTACGCTTTCTCATTAATTAAGAATTTTCCTCGAGGCAATGTCTTATTTTATATTCTCGTGATTAAGGTCAAGCGCGAGAGTAAGAACTACACAAGGAGTTAGAGTACCTTAGCAAAACTTTGCTATCAGGTGGGCAATTCCTTACGCGTAAATAAAATGCTATGCAAGTGTTATGCTTTAAAATGCAAATTGGATCTTCAAGTGTGGTATGCTTTATTACGCTTGAATGCTTTACACTGATAAGTTTATGCTTATGTTTGATGCTTGCGTCTGTTGGGGGAGGCCTCCCTCAACAGTACGATGCCGTGTCCGCTGAGGAGGGCCTTCCTCACGGCGCGATGCCCGTGTCCGCTGAGAGAGGCCTCTCTCGCGGCGCGATGCCAGTATGCCAGTGTTACAGCGTCTATTGGGGGAGGCCTCCCTCAATAGTACGATGCCGTGACCGCTGAGGGAGGCTCCCCTTCACGGCGCGATGCCCGTGTTCGTTGGGGAAGGCCTTCTCCACGACACGATGCTTGTTTATGATTGTTGATGATGAAGAATGCGCTCATGCTATTTAAGAATTTGGAAATGTTTAATGAGAAAAGGATATGAAAGAAACTCATGCCTCTTATGCGATATTGTGAAATTGTTAATGATGTTATGTTATATGCTTGGCAACTGCCCACTAAGTACTCTTGTACTTAGCCCTTCGATGTTTATGTTTGTACAGGTTGAGCTGTGATGGGCGATGAAGTGTTGTTGCTGAGTGGAGTTTTTGTCGAACTTAAAGTAGGCTCAGAAAGGATACATGTCTTCATACATGTATCACAGTTATGCTTTCCGCTGTAAACACTGATTATTTCAGTTACGCCTTCCGTTGCAAACTCTGATAATGTTTTAGCCAAGCCCCTAATGATGCCTTTTTCCTTTTTAAGGAATATAACGCGTATACAAGTTCTTTGAGTACCCTTTTTATGCGAACTATGCCTTTTTCCTTTTTAAGGAATATTTCACGCGTATTCAAGCTCTTTGAGTATTCTTTTATGCACCCCTTTCTAAACCCGCTTCTTAATTTCCCTTCCCCAGTCATGGTTTTCCCGGATTAATTATCCTTAATTAAGGCCGGTCGTGACAGAGTGGTATCAGAGCAGTTCGTTTGCTCTGAGCCTAAGAGTTTATTTAAGCCAAACTTAGAATGGATCACTAAAGTGTCTAGAGTTCAATCGACAAAGCTCAGCACTTCATCGCATCACACTCAACGAAGCAGAATGGTAAGCTATTTCAAGTTTTGAGATAATGTTTACAAAAAGTGACAAAGTGTGTAACTGTTAATAGCTATGTTATGTTGTTGAATGAAATGATTTATGCAAACACGATTAAGTATGCCTATGGAATGAATTCCTACGAACATAGAGCTATTAAGATATGAGATCACCACTACGACAGAACATAGAAGCAAACATAGAAGAAATTAGATTGTATCTTTTGGTGGCTATAGTGAAGGCAGCAAGATAAGTGATACGTATAGAATAATTCTTAAGCTCATGATTTTATAGCCGCTATGAATCTCCATGACTTATGCTTAAGTATCCAATTTAGATGATGAGATATTATATGCTTAAGAATTGATATAACTCATGGATATGAGATGCTAAGGACCCTTAAAGCTTACTACATCAATGTTGTCATTGGAGTTATGACTTGTTTACAAGTTATAATAAGTTGACCTTTACAAGAATTCTTTTGAGGTTTGTATTAGATTATGCTAGAGTGTACTAATTGGCACATCTTTGCTACTAGAATGCCGCCTAAGAGAGGACGCCCTGTGAGAAACAATAACAATCGCAGAAACCATAACACTGTACCAGAAGAACCACAAGATGCTGAAGGACATAACCCATCCCCTCCGCCCTCGACTAGGAGAGTCGAAGAACTCTTTTTAAGGCAAAACCCACCTACGTTTGACGAAACGAGTGAACCGGCTGAAGCTGAGATTTGGATGCGTGCAATGGAACGCATTTTCAACTTTCTACGTTGTACTGATGAGGAGCGCCTATCTTGCATCTCTTTCCAACTAACAGGATCGGCTGACTGCTGGTGGGAAGCACGACGAAAAATTCTGACACCTGAACAATGGGCAAGTTATACTTGGGAAGATTTTAAGACATGATTATATGATAAATATATTCCGAAAAGCTATAGGAAGAAGAAAGAAGCTGAGTTCTACGAGTTGAAGCAAGGAAAGAAATCTGTGGTTGAATACGACAAGGAATTCTGCAACCTGTCGAGGTTTGCTCCATAACAAGTGGACACAGAGGAGAAGATGGCAGAGAAATTTTGTGCCGGACTGCGGTACGAAATTAAGATGGCTCTAGCAAGCCACGGAGGACTCTCATACACGGAATCTCTGAACAGGGCACTTGACATTGAAGCTGCAATGTCGTCGGACAAGTCAGCCCCATTGTTGATCTCAACGCCAAATGATCCACCAGTAGCCTCACATACTCTCAAAGGGAAGCGCAAGTGGGACAACAATGAAGACAATATCAATCCGATTAATAAGCGAGTATGGCAAGAATATGAACGGGCCGAACAGTTTAATCAACCAAGGTACGAGGCACAGACTAACCTCGAGCCAACTGGAGGTAACCAAGGTCAGAAAGGAATTTCACCTTGCCCAAATTGCGGTAAGATGCATAGGGGTGTTTGTCGAGCTGGGACTAACGGTTGTTACAATTGTGGCCAAAAGGGTCACTACTCCACGCAATGCCCCAACAGATAACGAGGTTCAGCAATTGAGAACACCCGCACCCCCTTGCCAGCAATACGTGGACACTTGCGAAATCAGCCTCAATCACAGCAGTGAAAATCTTATGGAGACACCGCAGACAAGAGAAGCTACGTGGGAACTTGAAGACAAGATGAAGGAAAAATACCCCGAACTGTTTTAGCAGAGATATGCAAATTTCGGGACGAAATTTTTGTTAAGAGGGGTAGTATGTAGTAGCCCGCTCTTTTATTTATAATTAAAACTAGTAAATGCAATTATTATATATAAATCCAGTTTATGGTCCTGATATTTTTTTTTAGAGACGGAGATATTATTTTAGCTTTATATTTTTTTTTACGTTTGAGAAAAACGCGACGAGGATTATTGAGCCATTCAATAATTATTATTTCCAAGTTATAACTGACTTAACAAAGTCATGTTATTTATTAATCGAGAAACAGAAGCAGTTATATTTTACTAGTACTATTAGAAGTCGAGGAATTATTCCGACTGCAACGCAGATTAAATCTACGGATTTAATTTAAGTTATATTACAATTTATCAAGTTAGCAGGTAAGGAAAAAGATATCAAGCAGATACAGAAATACGATGATTTAAAATCGAAGCCAGTATTTATTTACAGTTCACAGATTACAGTCTAGTTCCCAGCTTGGGGAAAATCGTCTAATATATTACAAAGGATTGGACTCTACGTGGCTCACTTAATGCCTTCACTCAAGTGTAGGCACATTAGTCAATAAGAGATAAAATTCAAAAGTAGAGAATGGAGAGGAAAGAGCCGACCACCAACTCCATTCCACCACCATTTGCTTCCCCACCACTACACCTACTCTTCCACTTCACTACCAACTATCCCCATTATGTAATCACCACCAACTCCACTCAATTGGCACCAACGTTCCACCACGAAAGAGAGAGTTTAAAAAAAAACAAAATGTTGCAAAGCAAGATAAAAGAAAAGGAAAAGTGTGCACTACAATCCTTTGCCCACCACCTTTTGCTTTCCTCCACTACATTCTCCCCACCATCTTCGATTCTTGAGGCTACTAGCCAACACTTCTTCAAGCAAACAATTCAGCAGCAACCTTCCTCCATTCACCTCCATTCATTCCTTCTCTCATACACTAAGCACCAGAAAGGGAGATGAAGAGAAGTTAATTCCTGCTGCCAAGTATCGAGAGGTAAGTCTTGGCCTAAGTTTTCTTCATTCCATACTTGGTTCTTTCTGCATTTGTTGAGGAAACAATAATTGCAATTTCAGTTCCTTCCCCATTGAATTCATTATCAACAACAGCAGCTACCAACACAAAATACTCAAGGTAATTTGATATCCCAAATATTCAATTCAGTTTGCATCCATATCTAGCATATCACAGTTCATCTACATCAAATAGCCTAGATATTTCGTACAATAGAAAGTATAAACTTCACAAACAGGCTGCACTCTAGAACAACAAACTATGAGAGTTTTTCCCAGACCATTACCAACTGAACATGAACCGAGATAATTGAGTAAGAAAAAGACTTAGCTTTGAGAGAAAGGGCTGACAGCCCGACGGGGACGACGACGATGGTCGGGACAGGGCTGAACTCACACGGCCTCATCAAGACCCAAGAACAGCGGTTGCGGAGTTACCAAACTGGAATAGAACGAAGCCAATCGGCACTGAACCCCGATCAGCAGCTGCTCGGCGGCGGCGATTCTTACTTTTCTGGAACGGCGACCAGCCGTCAGTTTCCGACGGAGACGCGGAACAGCGGCGGCCTGGAAATCGAAAGATAGGGCTCGATCTGGGTCCTGCGGTCGGATTTGAGATGAAGGTCGGAGTTTGAAACCTCAGGGGAGGAGAAAGAGAGGAGGCCGACGGGCTCCAGGCCGGAGCAACGCCGCTCCCAGACGGCGACCGATCGCCCAATTTCGAAAGGGCAGCAGCAGCAGCAGCGCTGATTCCTTGAGAATCAGGGCTCGATGTTAGGGGAGGAAAGAGGACGGCGCCGGGGCTGAGGCGCGTCGACAGATGACGCCGGCTGAAGTCGCGGCGGCGGACGCCTCGTGTGAAGGCGAGTCGAGAGTGAGAGGGAGAAGAGGCGTGCGGCTGGTTTGAGAGAGAAGGAGAGTGTCGGCTGGTTTGAGAGTTGAGAGAGAGATAACCGAGCGAGGGGGAGGAGAAGTAAAGGTTTGGGCCTTTTGTTAAGTTGGGCTATGTCTTGGGCTTCAACTTTAATTCGAATTGGGCCTCTATTTCTTTATTTTGGGCCGAGTCTTGGGCCGATTTTTAATAAGTGATGGGCCGATTTTTAAATGGTTTTGGGCTTCCATATAATAATTTCGAACTGGGTCGAATTATTTAAGAAAAAGTTTGGGCTTCACTTATAAATTCGAAATGGGCCAGTCTTTAATTTAATTGGTCCTTCTCATTATTTTTATTGGGCTTGAATTAATTTAAGGAGTTGGGCTGATGCATATATTTATGATGGGTTATTATTCTAATCCCATTTATATTTTATTGGGCCAGTTTAATTCATCACTTGGGCCGAGTTTTATTTAATTTTAAGCTCAGAATAATTCATTCTATTCTTGGGCTAATTTTAAATTATGGACTGAAATTTTATTTAGTTGGGCCTTACATGATTTATTTATTTGAGCCCAACAGACCTTATTTTAATATCGGCCTTATTATTTTATTTCTTTGGGCCGAGGCTTATTTAATTGCAGCTGGGCCTTGCGTACTTATTTAACTTAGCCCAGCTATTCATTATTTATTCATTGGGCCAAGATTTATTTAATTACTTAAGCCAATGAATTATTTCGATTGGGCTTTCGTACTATTTATTCAGGCCCACTTCTACTTAATTAATTATCAGGCTGCCTTGTTGAGCCTCTTAATTATTGAGCTTATATTATTGTTTCCTTAAGGCCAAATTATTATTTTGAGCTGCCATTATTTATTTGAGTTAAGCTACTCGTTTTATTTAATTAATTGGCTACTCTCTTTTGAGCCTATTAATTATTTGAGATTATATTAGTAATTATGTTTCTATCGAAAAGCCCGATAGTTTCTACAAGGTCACACCTCGTTTAAAGCCGAGTTAGTCATTTTTCAATCAAGTACAAATGCGAGATTTATTTTACAATTAGAATATTCCGATGGGAAAGGAAGAATCACAGCTTTATTCGACCGCGTTAGATGAGAATTAGTTAAATCTATTAACGAGGATTAATAGTAGAATTTCCGATTATCGCTCAGAATATTAGTTCATGCATACCAGATTCATGCATAGTTAAATTACGCTTTCTCATTAATTAAGAATTTTCCTCGAGGCAATGTCTTATTTTATATTCTCGTGATTAAGGTCAAGCGCGAGAGTAAGAACTACACAAGGAGTTAGAGTACCTTAGCAAAACTTTGCTATCAGGTGGGCAATTCCTTACGCGTAAATAAAATGCTATGCAAGTGTTATGCTTTAAAATGCAAATTGGATCTTCAAGTGTGGTATGCTTTATTACGCTTGAATGCTTTACACTGATAAGTTTATGCTTATGTTTGATGCTT
This sequence comes from Salvia miltiorrhiza, assembly GCF_028751815.1. Classification (NCBI taxonomy): domain Eukaryota; kingdom Viridiplantae; phylum Streptophyta; class Magnoliopsida; order Lamiales; family Lamiaceae; genus Salvia; species Salvia miltiorrhiza. The sequence goes on from NC_080388.1 coordinate 32,584,542, forward strand.
GCGTCTGTTGGGGGAGGCCTCCCTCAACAGTACGATGCCGTGTCCGCTGAGGAGGGCCTTCCTCACGGCGCGATGCCCGTGTCCGCTGAGAGAGGCCTCTCTCGCGGCGCGATGCCAGTATGCCAGTGTTACAGCGTCTATTGGGGGAGGCCTCCCTCAATAGTACGATGCCGTGACCGCTGAGGGAGGCTCCCCTTCACGGCGCGATGCCCGTGTTCGTTGGGGAAGGCCTTCTCCACGACACGATGCTTGTTTATGATTGTTGATGATGAAGAATGCGCTCATGCTATTTAAGAATTTGGAAATGTTTAATGAGAAAAGGATATGAAAGAAACTCATGCCTCTTATGCGATATTGTGAAATTGTTAATGATGTTATGTTATATGCTTGGCAACTGCCCACTAAGTACTCTTGTACTTAGCCCTTCGATGTTTATGTTTGTACAGGTTGAGCTGTGATGGGCGATGAAGTGTTGTTGCTGAGTGGAGTTTTTGTCGAACTTAAAGTAGGCTCAGAAAGGATACATGTCTTCATACATGTATCACAGTTATGCTTTCCGCTGTAAACACTGATTATTTCAGTTACGCCTTCCGTTGCAAACTCTGATAATGTTTTAGCCAAGCCCCTAATGATGCCTTTTTCCTTTTTAAGGAATATAACGCGTATACAAGTTCTTTGAGTACCCTTTTTATGCGAACTATGCCTTTTTCCTTTTTAAGGAATATTTCACGCGTATTCAAGCTCTTTGAGTATTCTTTTATGCACCCCTTTCTAAACCCGCTTCTTAATTTCCCTTCCCCAGTCATGGTTTTCCCGGATTAATTATCCTTAATTAAGGCCGGTCGTGACATTTATATAGTAAGTTTAAAAATTAGCCTGTCATGTGTAAAAGTACAAAACTAACCCTAGCATTAAAATTAATTAAAATAAAATTTTATAGAAAAGAAGAAAAGGAACCTAAACCCTTGAAAGCACAGAAAAGCAGACTAAGGGCCGAGCCTCGTTAAAACCTCAAGAAGAGGAAAAAGAGTACTCGTCTAAAAAGGAAGAAAAGCATGGAGAGCTGAGTTAGGATTATTTCAGAAGCTCCGGCCGGACCATTGCTCCTAAACAATCCCGGCTCTCCAATGCAAAACAAAAACAAGCAACAACATAAAAACCAAAGAACAAGAAAGAGAAACAAAATCCAGGTGACAAAAGGATTGGAACCAAAGAAAGGAAGATCCCTGCAAACAAGGTCCCTGCAAGCCAGACCCTTCTCAGCCGGTATGTTGTCGTCGCAGAGAAAGTCGCACTCACACATGCCGTGCCTACCCGTGGGAAACAAAATGACCCTCTCAGCCGGAATGACGCCGTCGCTGAGAGAGTCACAACCAGTAGAATGCGTCCAAGAGCTGTCGAACCAGGACCAAGAAACGCAATAATCGCCATCCTTCGAAGGAGCAAAAGAGGTTGCCCCCACCAAATGTTCGATAAACAACCCGCCCCAACGCCATAAAGAAGGGAAGATGTTGGAATGCCTCCTCGCAGCCGGAGTAACGTCGTCGCTGGGAGAGGCATAATCACACCTGTACTGACGTCCCCTGTGTGCTAAGCTCTTCTCAGCCGGTATGTTGCCGTCGCTGAGAGGGCCACACAAGCATACGTCGTGCCAATTATTGGGGGCAAGAAAAAGGTGAAACAAGTAGCTTTTCTCAGCCGGAGTGATGCCGTCGCTGGGAGAAGCACGATCTCTAAGCTGCTTCCAATCACCATCAAGCCAAATCCAGTAGCAGTAACAACCACCATCAACCGAAGAGGAGAAAGAGGAAACCCCCACCAACTGTTCGATTAAAAAACCAAACAAACACCAAAAGTAAAAGAAGACGCGAAAGTGATTCATCGCAGTCGGAGTGTCGCCGTCGCTGGTAGAATCACAATCGTGACTACCCTGACAACCCAAAACAACATTATAACTCCAAAAACCCGCAAAAAAGCGGCGAAGCACACCACCAACCAGAAAAGAAAGGCCCTCCAACTGTTCGAAGAAACTACAAGCTGAGAACCCAAAATCCCAGGGGCATCTGAACTTAACCAACCACACCGAGATGAATAAAGACCAAACCATCAACTGCACCATTATCTAATCATACGAAGAAAACTATGATTCGTCATGTCCTGACGAACCGCAAGTTTGATGGCATCAATTTCTGTCGACCACCAGCCTTCCTCCATATTAGGCGCAGCAAGGATATCAGCGACCTTGTTCCCTTCTCTGTAAATATGCGTAATATGGAGATGAAAAACACTCAGAGTAGAGAGCACCTTCTTCCAAGCCGCTAAAAACCTCCAAGGAACAGATAACGAACGCGAGTGAAGAAGCTGAACGATATAAGTGGAATCCGATTCAATCCACAGATAGTGCCAATTACGATCATGAGCAAGACGAAGAGCGGTAATGACGGCAAGAAGTTCTGCTTCAAAAGCATAACCAATCCCACCATTAATGTGAAAGCAACCACAAACCATATTAAATTTATCCCGGAACACACCACCTGCAGCAATCTTTCCCAGAGTTCCAAGAGCCGAACCATCAGTATTAACCTTAATCCAATCTCCAGACGGCGGTCACCAGTATACGTTGATAAAATCCGGCGGAGGTGCCGCCCGCCCCTTGATGCCAATGTTTCTCAAAATACGAAGATCAGCCCAGGTGTTCTTCATATGCCCAATCTTAGTGAAGTTCTGCTCTATCTCAAGGAAAGACACTCTAATGAACTTGATGGCCTGCCTGTAATCCCAACTGTCATCTTCAAAGATACAAAGATTTCTTTGTCTCCAAATAAACCAAATGAGATTCATGACCCCAGCCTTCCAATAAGCTTCCACTTGCGAACTGAAATCACTTTGCCAGGCGTCCACCAGGACACTACAATATCTGGATCATGCAACATATGGGACATATTAAACCATTGAAGCAACTCCTGCCAGATTGGTCGAACACGAGCACATGTCCAAAAAATATGAGAGATAGTCTCCTCATCAGAGAGACAAAAAGGACAAGCATTCGGCGTGATCATGCCCTGTTTAATAAGTCTATCAACAGTTGGGAGTCTATTATGTAAAATACGCCAAACAACCAACGAACGCCTGGTAGGAATAAAGTTTTCCCAAAGCCAAGAACCCCATCTCACCTTAGGAAAACGATGACAGTGATGAGCAAAGGCCAAAGCAGCAGTGACTTTCCCATGGAGGGACGGCTTCCACAGCCTAATATCATCATCATCACCAATGGGAATCAACAAAATATCACAAACCACGTTCGGAAAATTCTCCACAAAACTGCTAGTGAAATGCCAAATACCGTCATAAAAATAATCCGCCACAGAGTAATTCAAAAACTCCATAGCATAATGTGGCACTCCACACTTCCGAGCGATCTGATAACCAATCCAATCATCTGTCCAGAAGTTGGTATCAGCCCCGTTCCCGAGACAGCAATAAGAATCATTAATCAACGGGGAAATCTCCTGACGCAAACCAATCCAAACCGAGGATGGCGCAGTTAGCAGCTTCACCTGCCCAAACTTCGTGAGATAGCGTCTTCTCATGATTTCCATCCCAAAATCCTGACCCCCAATAATATTCCAAGCTCGTTTCATGAGGAAGCATGTATTCATCAAAGAGAACGAACGGATACCCAAACCGCCTTCTTCTTTAATAGCGCAAACTCTAGCCCAAGCCACCGGGCACGAAGGCGCTTTTTTAGTGTCTCCAGTCCAAATAAAGTTGCGACAACAACTATCCAACTCCTTGATTAAAGATTTAGGCCATCTGTAAACCATCATTGAGTGCGTAAGAGAACTCTGAATCACAGATTTAACAAGACAAATCCTACCAGCCATGGAGAGGTGCCGACCCCTCCAATTCGAGAATTTATTTATAATACGATCATGGATGCTTCTCAAATAGGAGGCTCTAACCTTTCCCACGAACAGCGGCATACCAAGATAAACAAAAGAGAAGCTGCCAATCGGGAAGTGTATAATATGCCCAATAGCACGACGAAGAGGAGTGGTAACCCTATTCGAAAAATAAAGATAGGATTTCTGAGTGCTACATATCTGGCCAGATAAAGAACCGTAAAACTCCAACAAGTGTTTGATTGTCTCAGCATTACGAACCGATGCCTTGCAAAACACTAAAATATCATTTGCGTAAAACAAATGAGTCGGAAAAGGATTTTCCCTGCTCATGACCATAGGGGAGAGATGACCAGAGGTGACACAATTTTTGAAAAGCACACTGAGGAAATCCTCGGCAATCCCAAAAAGAATAGGAGATAAGGGATCTCCCTGCCTTACATCACGAGAGCAGGAAAAATACCCATGTAGGCGGCCATTATAAAGAATAGAAAGGCGAGCAGAATGCAAAATGATCTCAATCCAGCGAATAAAAGTGCCATCATAACCGCTCACCTTAAGCACCGAAAGCAAGAAATCCCATCTCAAAGTGTCAAACGCCTTTTTGATGTCGATTTTACAAGCCATGTTCACACCTCCACTAGTTCTCTTCATACAGTTAACACCTACCACTGATAAAACCAAATTGATTACGGCTGACCGAAGCAGAGGCAACCTCCCCTAACCGACTAGCCAAGATCTTAGAGATAATTTTGAAGAAGAAGTTGGAGAGAACAATAGGCCGAAGATCTGCCACAGTGCTCACAACATTCTTTTTTGGCAGCAAAACCATAGTGCTAGAGTTGCAACCTGTCGGCAAATAAGATTTTCTGAAAAAAGTACTCACAGCCTCCCAGATATCTCCTTTGATAATCGCCCAACAGTTCTGAAAAAATTTCCCAGGAAAACCATCGGGCCCTGAAGAGCTATTCGAATCCAGACCAAACACCGCCGCCGTGATCTCTTCTTCAGTGGGAATACGTATCAGCATCTGATTCTGGTCATTGGTGATGACAGGATCCAGGACCGCCTCGATCAAACCAATATCCAGTTGATCGTGTGACTCATCTTCAAACAGCGTGGAAAAGTACTCAACAATATGCTGACTGATACGATTCTGGTCATATTCCGGGTCTCCCTGAATAGACAAATGAGAGATGATATGAGGTTTCTTCTTATACTTTAACATAGCATGAAAGAAAGCAGAATTACGATCCCCTTCGTTGAGCTAGGCGACTCTGCATTTTTGTTGAAGCAAGGCATGCAAGGCATTTTTTCTGGCCAGCGCCGAACCAACTTTAGCCTGCAGCTTAACTTCTTGATCAAAAAGCGGCGAAGTATAACCAGAAGTAGCAATCTGATTCTGAATTTCCAGCAGCTCCTGTTGGGCGTCCGAGATCAAGCTATGAACGTTACCAAAAACCATCTTATTCCAGGTTTTTAGCTCCTCTCTCAAACGTTTAAGCTTAACCATTACCCGATAGATGGGACATCGAGTATGAACCTCCTTCATCCAAGATTGACTCACCAAGTCCTGGAAAGAGCTGTGCATAGTCCACATATGTTGGAATTTAAAGAATCTTGGGCCACCTTGCTGAGTAGTAATGCATCGTAAGACAATCGGAGAATGGTCCGAAGTAATGCGAGGAAGGTTTTGAGTAAAACAAGAGCTCCAAAAAGCAGCAAAGTTGTCTGAATAAAGCACCCTATCCAGAAGAGACTCCACATGAGAAGGCATGAATTTCCGACCCGACCACGTAAACTTGAGACCCACCGTAGGAGATTCAATCAATCTAGAACTCGAGATAAAATCACGAAAATCCTGACAAGAAGCCGCGTTCGGACGACAGTCACTGCTACGCTCATGAGCGCTCTTAACAGCATTAAAATCACCAACAACGATAATAGGATCCGTATTCAAGCTAAGAATGTCACTCCAAAGTTGACGCCGTTGTAAATAATCATTTGAACTATGAACAATCGCCACCGAAAACCTGTAACGCGTCCAACGACAATTCACAACCACCATCTACTCAGAAGAAAAAACAAAACTAGTAGAAACATCAGGGTGTACAAAAAGCCAAATATTCGAACGCTTTTGATTTCTAATATTCTGGTGACACGGAACTAAGTTTAACGAGCGCCAGAAAGAATCTTCACACAAAATCTCTCTTTCCTCTTTCTATCTGTATGATCTCTCTCTCTACTCTCTCTTTCTCTCTCTCAATAGTTAGGAAACTATAGCATTTATGTTATTTGTGAATGGTGGGGAAGGTGATGCATGCGGTTCAATCCGAAAGCTATGGTGGTGGGGCAGCAGGTTTAAAGGTGAATTTCATCTACTGCTATTTTTTTTAGTTTTATGGTGATTTAGATTCAAACCCCAACCTTGTAGTTTAGTGTATTGGTTGGCATTTATCACTTATGTGAGAGTAGGAAATTGGGGTTCGATCCTCATTTCCTTTCACAAACTAACTAAAAGATATTATGTAAGACGGTTGAGTTGAAATGGTGATTTGGATTCATAATCATGCAATTGGAATTCGAATTTCGAGAAATGAGCTTTTACCTTGATTTAATTGGCAATCTCGAGTTCTTCTTCATCTCTCTCTCTCTCTCTCTCTCTATATATATATATATATATATATATATATATATATATATATATAGGGGAGGGCTAGAATAAAAACACTCTTAAGTGTATAAAATATAAATGATTTTCAGCCCTTAGATCATCAAGATCTACGGTTGATTCGTAACCCTGTTGGATGAATTCGTGGTCCTGGGTTCGAATCCCAAAGGTAGCAAAGAATTATTTTTCACAATTCGTAACCATGTTTGATGAATTCGTAACCATGTTGGATAAAATTCGTACATTAAAAAACGTTTATATTTATATTTTAAGAAGTGTTTTTACCGTAGCCCTCCCCTATATATATATATATATATATATATATATATATGGCAAAGTTTTATGGAAACATGGCGGAGAAATGAGACATGATCTCGTTCGTTGGATATAGGAAATCTGATGGTTGTGATTTAATATAACGACATGCGGTATTATATAGGCAAAAGGATATGTTGGTATTTTCCTAATTATAATAACCGTAGTTTACGTTAATTACACACAATAAAATCTTTTGTTATTATGGAAGATTTGGTCGATATGAACCGTTAGATACATTATTATATTCTTTTACAAATTCGAACATAACCAATTATTTGAAGGAACATGAACGAAAAATGTATCGAACTTGATTTTTGTATCAAATGAACATGTACACAGTGATAGAGCATAACTACTTATTTCATTGAACAAGATCGGCAAATGTATCAAACTCATTATGTCAATTAAAATAAACTCTTACGGCTGAATGAACTTTAAAACTAGCAAGTTCTTAAATAGATTTAAGAACATATCTACTAATTCCAACGAACATGAACCAAAATGTTTCGAACGGAATTTTTATATAAAGTGAAAATATTCAAATTGTTCGAACATAACTACTTACTTGTATAAACATGGTCAGGAAATATATCAAACCATTATGATAAATACAATAAACTCTTACTGTTGGATGAACAAAATAATACGAGACATATGCTGATATTCAATGTATTACAATAATGTTCAATGGTCTGTAACTACAAAGTTCAGCAACATAAAACCTTTATGATATGTTCATAGTCAAGTATGTTCACATTGTTCGAACATATCATATACAATAATCAATTCAATGCATAATCTGATCAGCGACGATTCATACGAACAAGCTCTTGATAAACAATAAATTACTGGCCTTCACTAATCGGCGACTGCCGATAATGGACCACAATTCGTCGACGGCGGGAACAACACAAATACTCAATAACCTATGATTATCTGTGACAATATACAAAATAAACAGATACCTATAATCATATCCCATTGAAACGAACCAAGATTTGCTACAGATTCGGAACATGAGTAATTTTAGGGATATTATGAATCTGACCAATTTTCGTTCATTGTATTTTTACCTAATTAACCTTACGAACGAAATATATGTAAACTTAATGCCAGAAATGATTATATTAATTATATTAACTTCTAATATGAACCCTTGATCAAGACTAATCTAACGAACTAGAATCTGTCTTCTTTCTCTATATAGGGGGCTGTTTTTATTGAAGCCAACCCTATACATATATATATATATATATATATATATGTGTGTGTGTGTGTGTGTGTGTGTAATAATAACCTTTTGGATGACTTTTTGTGGCTGAAGGATTTATTGAATTCACAACCAGATCTATGAATTCACAATTTAGTGTTATTGAATTTACGACCAGATCTATGAATTCACAATTTAATGTTCTTGAATTCACAACTAAAACTATGAATTCATAATTAAAACTAGAATTCAGAACCAGCTCGATGGATTCACAACTTAATCGTTAATGTTGGTTGTGAATTCGAGTTTTAAATTTCGAATTTACAACTAATTATTTTTGTTGTGAATAAGTTTTAAAATTAGAATTCACAATCAGTTTGATGAATTCACAACTGAATGACTTGTGTTATTTGAATTCGAGTTTTAAATCTATAATTTACAACCAACTCTATTGATAGTTATGAATTCAAGTAGTCGTGAATTTGAATTTTAAAACTTGAATTCACGACAAATAATAATTCTTAGGGGTGGAAATCGGGTCGAGTTCGGGTACCCTACCTGAAGAAATTGGGTACCCGAACCCAAAAATCGATAAAAAATAGTACCCGATCCCGAATCGGGTTCCTTAATACCCGATTCAGGTACCCGAATCGGGTATTCGGGTACCCTAAATTACCCGAGCTGTTTGAATTGGAATTCAGCTGCCAGATTAATCGGGTATTCAAGCTAATAGCTTTCCCGAATTACCCGAAAATGTTTGTCCAATATTATTAGGTTCGGAGGGTCTCGAATAGGTGTATGGGGGGAGGGGAATACACCTATAGGCTATTTTTGACTTTCACAGGAGTCAAAACGAAACGTCAAACACAAACTCACACAACCTGTTTTACTAAAAAGAGTTTTGACCAAAACAGAGTTGACGACTGATACTGAATACTCTTCAGTAAGGAGTTATCAGTTAAGTCAAAGACCTTAACTGATACACATAAGACTTCAGTCGAGTTTGATAAACAGAGATGTTATGAATCTTGCTGACTATCAGAAGATAGATCAGTTAGACTGATAACACACACAGCAGAAAACTTTTGTTTCGCAATAGCCTGTGAGTTAAGCACATTGTCAGTCTTTAGGTTTCTCTTTGCTATTAATCAGTTTTCAGTTTTCGAAGGGAAGAACACAAGTAAGAAAGTAAATACTGAAAGCTGTAAATAACACAGAGATTTTTACGTGGTTCGGAAAACACTTCCTATATCCACGGTCGGTTGATCAGACCAACAACTTCACTGGCAAGTACTTATGGGTGCACTGCAAACCGATGCTCGTGCTTACGGGTGCACAACAAACCTGAACGTGTGCTTGCGGGTGCACACAATCGAAACAACTGAAGATCCAATCTTCAGTACCAACACACCTTGTTGGATTTCTCACTCCTAGCACTCACACTGGGTACTAGGACCTCATGGAGAAAGAACACCTGTCTGAACTCTTTTTTCACGCAAACACTCAATTCGGTCGGTTGAAGAGAGGTTTGAAAACTTGCCAACTAAACTTCAAAGAACAAGTTCTTTGTAGTTAGTTTGACCTAGGCTTTGGGTAAACAAGGTTTGCCTAAGGTCTAAGAGAATATGTGTAATCAACAGTGACTAATATTTGGCTTTGGGATTCTCTTCTTCGATTCAAACTTTGGAGAGATTAGGCTCTGAGCTGAGTAAAGATTTTGACAGTGTTTCAGCTTATGTTGTTGAATCGGTGAAGATTAAAGTGATCCTCGAGCGCTATTTATAAGAGAAGTCTTGAATAGATCCGTTGGCGGAGAATGTCTTCAAGATTTCTTCCGTTAGAGAGTAATTCGAACTTGGGCTGAGGCTTCAATCTTCGAGGTTCCTTGTTTGGTGAGAACGACTACTTTGAAGAGCAGGAGATGCGACATCTCTAAAAAGTCAATCACCAAAAAGGAATGGCCTCTGCAGAGAAAGGACGATCCTGAGATCTCTGCATTTAATGCGACTGTACTTCTGGAGAACGTTGGAGGTTCAGTCCGAGGAAGAATGTTTAGCTGATACTTGACTTTAGTATCAGTTTGCTGATTCCACGTGGCTCGCATTAAGTAATCAGTCAAAACTGATTCTTCGACTGATGCTTCAGTCTTCAGTCCTTCGTTCTTCAGCCTTCAGTCTTCAGAACCGCAACTAAACTAGAAAAAGAACTCTAACACTTGAGTTTAAACAGTTCTAGTATATTACAAAAGAAACCTATTGATTTTGGTATCATCAAAACAAGGATTATGATATTTCATTAAGTTCCCAACAAATATAGATGCCCAAAAATCAAAATGCTTGTCCAGAAATGCCGGTGGTCAGAGCTCGGAGGCGGCACGGCGCTACTGCTGTGGGAGAAGAAGCAGATGACGAAAAGAACATGCCGGAGGGCGGCACGACAACTTCTCGATGGCGTCGTGGTGGAAGGGAGGGCAGCGGAACACTGGGGGTTTATTCTGGTGGTGGCCGTCGATGGGTGCAGAGGGGCAAATCGAACAGGACTCCTACTGTCGGAGCTAGGAGGCGGCGCTGGCGATTAGAGACTGCTGTTGCGCGGTGGACCGGTGGAGGCGACTCGAGACTGCTGCTGCGCGGCTGCGCAGTGGTAAGTGGTCCCGTGGGGGAGATCGGCGATGGGGTCGCCGCTCAGGTGCGGAGGCGTGCGTGGCCGCGTGAAGGTTGGAGCAGTGCGACCGCGGCGGGAGGGAGTGAAGGAACGACGACGGGAGTGAGAGACTGAGAATGACGAGTGAGTAGGGCTGAAATGAACCAGAACAGAACTACTGAACTAGGGGCCCTAAAAATAAAAATTAAAATTTCAAATTCTCCCTTATTTTTAATCGGATTGGGTATACCCGAATACCCGATTTTTTAGTACCCAGAATACCCGATACCGAACCCGACACCGAATTTTTCGAGTATAGGGTACCCGATACCCTATTTTTTCGGGTCGGGTAATCAGGTACCCTATACCCGAACCCTATCTTCCCAGCCCTAATAATTCTAGTTGTGAATTCACGCTTTTAAACTTGAATTAAGGACTAACAATATTTTTTTATAGGAGTGAATTCACGCTTTAAAACTTGAATTCACAACTAACACTATTTTTAGTTGTGAATTCAAACTTTAAAACTCAAATTCACGACTACTTGAATTCACAACCAAAATGAATGTTGGTTGTGAATTCGACTAGGTGTGAATGCGCGGATAATTTATAAAATTTTTTATATGCAAGGGTAAAATGATAGGTATGACCATTTTTTTTTTAGTGGCCAATTTTTAAATTTACTATTTCGAAGTGGCTATTTTCAAAATCTACTCTTTTTGTTAATCCCATTTATACTTTAAACCTAATTCACACTTAATATTTACAAAATACACCATTTACTTTTACAATTTTGTGGACCCAACCATTTTAACACTATTATCATATCTTTAACTATTTTATTAAAATTCATGCCCTCCACTCCACCACACATTCTTTGTGGACGGAGGGAGTATTTTCTTATACTAATATTTTAATCAATTAAAGAATATGAATTTAAAACTCATTTATATTTATATAAATTTGATAAAGTAGTTTTAAATATTTTTTTAACTTAAAAATTATCCCATAGAATATATATATTTATATAATATGATAATAATTAAACAAAAAAAAAATTAAAAATCAAATCATGATGGATTTACCCAAAATTTTCGATCTTATGCAAATATCACTCCACCGCTAGCCCTACAATCCCATACAATTATGAAACATATATTGATGCAATATAAAAGTATTTTTTTGTTACATATCTTAAATTCGTCAAAATTTTAAAAAAATTAAAAAATAGTCCTTCTAAATTTTTGATGAGTTTAAAATAGGTGAGGGTATAAAAGATGGAGTAAATTTCGAGCGTTTTCCATCTTCTTCAAAACTAAAATCACACTCAGACGTTCCCTCCTTCAACTTCAAAACCCTAATCCCATTTTCCGCAAACAACACACGCACAAATTCTTGGTTTTGCAACCTTCGAATTAAAGTCATGGCTGAAGCGACCGAAGATATCGGAGACATCGAGAAGCTCTACGAGTACGGTGAAAGACTGAATGAAGCCAAAGACAAGTCCCAGGTTAGTCGGCGTATTTCGAGTTTTCCGTGGGTTCGAGCTTTTGGTTGGTCGTTCTGGAGGTAGAGATGGGGAGATTCTCAATTTGTTGTGTTTATGTTTCGATTTTGGGAGCAGAATCGGAAGGATTACGAGGGGATACTTGCTGCTGCGAATGGCAGTGTGAAGGCGAAGCAGTTGTCGGCACAAATGATACCTAAGTTTTTCAAGTATTTCCCTGAGCTCGCCGAGCAAGCTCTGGACCAGCATCTGTATTTGTGCGAGGATGAGGAGCTTGGTGTAAGTGATTTACGTTTTTTTCTGTAGAATTTTGCAAGTATAGTGGCTCGTACTTCCATTTGTGGCACATATTGGAATTCACGCGACACAATATAGTTACTTCAATACATGGATTCAGATGCATTTCCTCAGATATGAAATATGAAGGCCTTGAATTGTATTTTTATGTTGAAGTTCGGAGAAAAAGCATCACTTTGCCGGTATTTTATGAATTGCTTATCTAATGTTTTAAAGTTGCTCAAGAAATGCATATTTTCTCTTCATTTCATATTTCATTCCCCAATTCCCGATGCTTTCTCTGGAGGGTTTCATGGAGGGAATGGAAAGAGGTACTAGTTCTTCAAGAAATGCTGTCATAAGATGTCTTTCTGTGCTAAATAGCCTAAATTTGCTCCATCAAAGAGAATTCTTGATTTGTAATTGATATAATAAATACTTGAGATTAGAATGGAAATTCATGTATTTGATTTCTTTATTTCCTTTCATTTTCCCATGTGTCTTGCCACTATCATGTTTGAAACATCAATTTTTCATATGTCAACGGCATTTTAGTCTTGTGCTTTCTACACCTTACGTATGCTGAATTTGAGTAGGCAGATGTCTTACATCTTCAAGACATCAGACATGCATTTAAGAGATATTGACTTTTTTCTTTTGCTTACTTGCTGAAGGTGCGTGTACAAGCTATTCGTGGGCTTCCTCTATTCTGCAAGGATACACCCGAACATCTGGCAAAAATTGTTGACATCCTTGCCCAACTTCTTGTTGCTGGTAATTTAGGTCTTTGATGCCTTATTGTGGTTCTTTAGCAAAGTTATGTTGGCTCTTTAATTTTAATGAAGTATCGTTGTTGGTTATGACTAGGGGATAACGTGGAGCGTGATGCAGTGCACAAAGCAATTATGTCTCTGTTGCGACAGGATGTTAAGAGTAAGCTGATAAATCGCTTATTAGTTTTAAATAAATTGCACTTTCAGTTCTTCCTTAATTTTTTGGCTGAATCATCTAAAGCTTGACGACATCTGTTGGAAGTATACTTGGACTTGGAAAGCCTAAATTTTTGTACTTTTAACTATTCGATTGTTCAAACATTTTTACTTTGTGGATTTGTTTGTTCTTAGAAGTACATATTTTCCTTTTCAGATAAGATAGACCCCTACAGGATTTTCATATAAGGAAAAGTATGTGAATTATTCATTTTCATCATCTTTTTCCCTTCAGTTCATTTTTAGAGCTGTGATTAAAAAAGCGGCTGAAACTAAGGCATGCATTTTATTTACGGCATCTTCCTTGGCTAAGAAAAGCACCTGGCTTGCTCTCTCTGTGCAAGTGAAGCATATGCCGAGTGCCGACACCTTGTGTGCCTTCATCTCTAATATTAACAGTGGTTAATCTTGTATGATAAACGTTCTTACGTTTTAACCCAAATAACTTAGCATTTAAAGAAATTTGCTGTCTGTACTTGGCGCTTTCATAATCTTACATATATGATCAGTTCCCAGAACTATAATCTGTCACAGCTGCTTTCTAGACATATTCCAAAAAGTTATAATATCATGGAAAAGGCTTTAGTTGTATCTGGATTGGTGGTCTACCCTTGCCATTACATTTACACAAAAATTGCTTCTTTCACTTCGTCCTCTAGTTTCTTGAGTTTAGAAGTCTAATAGGGTGTGGTGTAACTTCTTGGGACATGGACCATTGATAGTTTCTGGTGAAACTGGTGAGTTTGTCGCGGAGGGTCATTGCCAGCACACTTGTTGCTGTGTTAGAGTCAATTATGAAATCTCGTTTGTTAATCAAATGTGTTTGCCACTGGAAAGGCACTGGAGCCGAACTTTATTAGACAAGCTAGCTATTAGGTGGCAAGTAGTTGGAAAATCTTCTCAAATTGCTGTAGATGGCTCAAAGATTGTCGAGTACAGTAGTATTGAATTCTAGGGGTGTTAAATCCTGAAGCAGGCATCGGGTATCTGCTACCTGGTAAAATTGGGATGTGGGTCGGGATCTGGTATAATATCTGCCATGCTATGTAGCTCGGACTCTCCAAAAATGAGAGTATCCGTGTCCGTCGGGTACGACATGGATCCGGGTGCGGGATATGCACCGGGTTCTTCATACTTCGTGCAGACTCGGCAGTGGAAAGAAGGAGACGATGAAGTTTTTTCCTCTGCAACATAGATTGTGGGGAAGAAAAAGAAGACTTGTAGCGAAGAAGATGAATAAGGGAAATGAATGTGGACTGTGGAGCTGATTACAGCTGGATACTAATTGATTATTTTAATTTCCCATGCATTATGAGGCAAATTAGTGTGGAGTACTGCTGTAAATAGTAATTCAAATTAATTTGAATATTTGGTTTTTCATGCTTTTTAAAGTTTTCGACTTTCCCCACCACAATTAATATTAAAATTTTAATCTATATATATATATATATATATATATATATTTATGCATCAAATATTCTATTAAATATTAAGATATTCTAGTATAATTTTATATATATTTTATCAAACGTATCCCCGCACCCGTGTACTATTTTCAGATCCTTTTTAGCCGTGTCCACGTATCCTAAATTTAGAAAAATTAAGAGTCTGACACATATCCCCGCACCCGTGTCCGACACCAGTCCGAGCAACATAGCTGCCATGTTCTCGGGTCCACTCGATGAGTAGTCGGGTTTACCCATACCCGAATTGTTTTGGGTTTTTTGTTTATTTTAATTAATTCATACTCCCGTTGTCTATGAAAGAACTTCCTACTTTTCCTTTTTGGGACATCCACCTTCCTACCCATTTTTGGACTATACCCACCACTTATAATACTCCCTCCGTCCCATTTGTATTGCCCCCTTGCCATTTTGGGCTGTCCCAATTGTATTGGCCCCTTTCTTAAAAAAGCAAAAATGGGCAAAAATAAAGCACTCCACATACTTAACTCATAAATAAAGGCTTTCTTAATCTCCGTGCCCAAAAGTAAGGGGCCAATACAAATGGGACGGAGGGAGTACTTCATTTACCCTTACTTTTCATCTTTTCACCACTCCCAATACTAATTACAATACATTTTCACCACTCCCAATATACTCAACAACTTTTTCTCCACACTCAACAACTTTTTCTTAAAATTCGTGTCATTCTTTCATAGGAAGTTCTTAATGGATGGAGTATTATATTAGTAATTGAAAACTTTTCAACCAAACATCCTAACCCGTCCCCCTCCCCATTCTGAACTTCTTCTGACGCCCTCCCTCAATTCTCACTCATGCTCCGGCGCTCTCCCTCCTCCGGTCACTCTCTTGCTGCCTCCACCGCCCGCTGCTTCCGGCCCAAAGCAGTAGCAGGCTGCACTGCAGCAGATTGAATACAGCACCGCGTGGCCGCGCCCAGCCTTCCTCTTCAACCAAGCCACCCCTAGCGTTGATTTAGTTACAGGTGGATAGTTGATTCAATTAAAAAGAATATTTTGTTTTATATAAATTGGTGAACAATGCAGTTATGTCAGTGTAGGGTTTAGGGCACAGTGATTAGAAATTTTCTTATAGAAGATTTGGTGAATAGTGCGTGAACAAGGAACAGTAGATTTTTTTAAGGAGGCAGGTATTTCAGCTACCCTGGCCTAATACCCGGGTTGGCTATCCTACATGAATTTATGGGTGAGTTTGGGTGGGATTTTGGGTGATTCTTGGGGATGGGTACCCGAAAAATTCGGGTAGGGTACCCAACCCGACCCGTGGACTGCCCTATTGAATTCCCTTTATCTGCTATGCTGAAAGTATGTGATTTCAGTAGCCAAACGCATGTAGTCACTTATTATTCTCATTTGGACCTCAAATGGAGTTGCAATGAAGAGGAATTTCAAATAGTAGGGCGGATTAACATGTGAAAGAGCTGATGCCAAGATGTGTCCTATGAGCTTAAGTTGCAGATAAGAATCATGTTTCTTTTATAATTCCTGTATTTGTGGGGAGGGCGGGCCTGGAGTCGGGACATGTCAATGTGGGTGCGTGCATGAAGTCAGTCTTCTTGAAACTTCTGTTATGTTGTATGCACAAATTTCAAAATGTTTTGGTAATGAATGGGAAAGAATTAGAAGGGTTTCAATCTGTCAGAAGGAGATAAATGTGTCAGCCGCCTTGTTAGGACTCCGTTAATCTACATGGACCTCTTATATTTTCCTTTCATCAGCATAAGTCCTCTAAAATATTCTCCTGATATGCTTATCTCTTGTGTGTATGTACTTTATAAACTAGACATCTAAACTATGGCTACATTTAGTGCACCTGTGTGCTCACAGACTGCAAATTCTGAAGCTGTTTGAGTTTATTTGTTGCAGCTTCTTTAACAGCTTTGTTTAAGCACATTGGTAGCACTGATGATCGAAGTGCGGAGGATATCACTGCTTGTGAGAGCATTCGTGAGAAGGTTCTTTGCTTTATTAGAGATAAGGTGAGGCATTTATAATTTTATGAATGATTCTTCATCTTAAATAATTTATGGACGGCTAGTCCTACATTATAGGAGTGTACATTTTTCAGGTGTTCTCTCTTAAAGAAGAGTTGTTGAAACCGAAAGATGAAATGGAGAGGCATATAACTAATTTGGTAAAGCAGGTATACATTCATATCATCTGATATCTGATCAAATTTATGACTTTCGAATGTCAATAGTGTGCAGACCATTTTTCTCTTCGTGGCGGCTATGCATATGGCTGAAATTCCATTTTACTTACACCTGAACATAATTCTGATGTCTTCCTGTGTCAGAATATGCAAGATGTAACAGCTGCTGAGTTTAAATTGTTCATTGACTTCTTGAAAAGCTTGACCATGTTCGGGAAGAATGCTCCTGTGGAGCGTGTTCAAGAGCTTGTTGAGATTATTGAAGGCCAGGCTGATCTTGATGCTCAGTTTAATGTATGTTGAGATCTGTTTTTGTGTTGATTCTTTCTGCCATATATATTGGTCTATTTGGTTGAAGAGGAATAGAAGAATCTTTGATGATATTGAGGAGCTTGGCATTGAATGTTGAGTATAATCAAAATAAACGTAGCTTTAGGATCCAAAAGTATAATGATTAGGCATTTGTTTGTATCAGATATTGATTGCGATTACTCTAGGCTCTAGCCTATGAATTCCTTTGTTTTGCTTTGGTGTTGATATCTAGGTCACTTTGTTAGGTTTTATTTAGTTGACAATTCCATAAAATATTTTGTTTTTATTATAAAAATAGAAAAATAAAAAGAAAAGAATAGTGTGACCTCCTCCATATTGCAGGATCATCATTATGTTAAAATAATAATTTTATTATTATTATTATTATTATTATTGTTGTTGTTGTTGTTGTTGTTTATTATTGCTTTATTTCTGTTTCTGTTCCCATTACCAAAGGGCACTATCAGAATCGCATTTTCCAGATACGCATCTAAAAAAATCCTGATGTTTACTGTTCCAAAAATTTATATAGTGTCAATATTATTTCTATAATGCAAATTGTGGTCTCTTATTGCTTTTCTAATTTGTTACCACATCCCATGCAGATACCTTCCTAGTTCCTAGTAATTATTTATGCCTTCACATAAAAATGGTGGTCCATATTGTTGTGGAAATAGTACTGGGAATGTATATTGTGATATTTGATTCCGCCTTTCCATGTTTGTTTGCAGGTATCAGACAGTGATCACATTGATCGATTCATATCCTGCCTACAGATGGCCCTTCCGTTTTTTATGGTACACACAAATCTAATTTTTGGAGAATTGTAGATTCTATCAACATATGTTGACATCAGCATATATATGATTTCAGAGGGGTGCTTCAAGTAGCAAGTTCTTCAATTATTTGACTAAGCAAATCATCCCTGTTTTTGACAAGGTAATGCTCAAACTAATTACTACCTACTATTCTTAATGTTGAGTCATATTCAAAATATTTCGCTAGCAGCGTCTGATCGGGTGTCTTTTGTTATCCTTGATGTTTCATGATGTCCATCCCTAGTCAAATTCACCTCGGCTTTGGAATCCCTGATTTTTTTGTATTAGATAGAATGCCCTGCCCTTTATTATTTCCATTTTTCGGAATCTTCTCTTTTTTTGGCTTTCTGGTTTGTGTACTACAGATATTATGATTTGTAAGATTTCTTAGTTCTATGAATATCTAGCCTTTTTGTGCCTTCAAATGTCATTCCATCTTTTTCTGTCTTTTTCAGCTTTGTTTAACTTGAAAATGACGTGGAGTAACTTTTACTAACAATAGGGCAGTTATTAAGTAGTTACATTTCTCAGTATTATGTTTCTCTATAATTTCCAATTTATCAATTTCTTATATTTGGAATTTGATTTAGGTTTCTCTTGTATCTTTTTACTTTTCCTCCATCAGCTTCCTGATGAAAGAAAATTGGACCTGCTCAAGAATCTTGCTGAATGTTCGTTGTATGCTCGACCACCAGAGGCAAGACAGCTTCTTCCATCAATAGTGCAACTTTTAAAGGTATATTTTCCATTTGAAGTAGGTGAAAAAGGTGCATATTCCTGTTTAGTCTGTTGTAGTTTTTGCTTATATCCTCTCCTGTTGTTCCTTGTTGATAGTCAGTTATATTGGTTTTTGTCTTCTTGGTTGCTGACTTGATGCCACATCTTTTTCTGTGGCATGATTCTTGCTATTGTTTGTATTGATTTTCATCTTATTATGTTCACTTTTCAGACTAATGGTGACTGTTAAGTGCCCGCTGTCATAGACTCCGTCTTCTATTAACATTACATACCAGCAGTTAATCCTGCTTTATAATTGACTATCAGTTTTCTGTATTGATTGTTAAATAAAGTTGGATGTTCCTGGTATTGCATCAACAAATATTTTCATAAAATGGAGGTAGTATGTCCACTGACAGATTCTGAACCTTGGATTTGGCAACTTGATCTATGATATTGTATTATGTGATCATACGCTGTCAGAACCTTTTTCACTGTACCTTATGAATGCTCTGTACATCTCACAGAAATACATGGTCCGGAGAAAGATTGAAGAGATAAATTTTACAAGCATTGAGTGCTTGTTGTATTCATTTCACCATTTAGCTCACAAGGTACAAATTGTAATCTCTGTTCAATTTTGATTGTATTTACATATTTGATATCATAGAACCAAGTACCTTATATTATTGGATTCTGTAGACTCCCAATACCACGAATAGCCTTTGTGGCTACAAGATTGTTACGGGACAACCTTCTGATAGGCTTGGGGAAGATTTTTCAGAACAATATAAAGATTTTACCGAGAGGTAATTCATGACTACAGAATGCATTTTTGAATTGCGAATTGGTATATTGTTCATGTTCACCCAAACATGGTTTTTTTTTTTTTTTTGAGGGAACACCCAAACATGGTTTTACTGTGGAATTTTAGAAAGTTGACTTGTTCTTTTGATGAAATAGGTTGGGCACTACTGAGGAATTAGCCAAGGCAATGAATAAGAAGCTGACACAGGGCATGGCGGAGCACAATAAAGCAATGGCAGCTGCAAAAACAGAAGAAGAAAAAGAAACAATTGTGTGTTTCTCCTTAGCCGCTTAAATTGTTTTAGGATTTAGCTGTGGCTCATAGAGTTCAGGTGGTTTAACTTCGTTCCTTTTTTCTTTTCTGGATATCCTACAGAAGAAACAAAAGCAGAATGCTACAGCTGGGCTTCGTACGTGCAACAATATACTAGCAATGACGCAGGTGAGTGACTTTCTCCGACACTTTTGACTTGATTATAGAACTCTAATAGTAACGACAAAAGAAAAATAGCATGAATGGATATAGTTATAACTGTTATGGGTTTTATAGATTTGTTTTCTTCTTTCCTATACGTAAACTGTGCTCTTGATAGAAGAACAATTTTCCCCGACCTACTCCTCTTAACTTGTTCTTGTAAACTATGGTGGTTGGATGTAGCCTTTGCATTCGAAAGCACCTTCATTTATTGGGGACCAGAAGATCAGCTTATCCTGGAAAGAAGCGACTAAAACTGCAACGGCAGCTGGTGGAGTAGCTGCTGCAGGGTATGGCGAGAAACATTCCTTTTCCACTTTTAATTTTGATGGTTTAAGCTAATCCTTTTGAATTGCAGTCAGAAAAGACCCGCTAATGCTGGTAACGGATCTGGCACGAATGCAATGAAGAAGGGTCGAGGAGCAGGAGGTATGCAAAACCAACTTGTTAACAGAGCTTTTAAGGGTTTAAACGAGGGGAGAGGTGGTGGAAGAGGTAGAGGAGGTTGGAGGGGACGCGGTCGAGGAAGGGGCTATTATTAACAAGCATCACATTGTTGTATACTGCGGATTTTAGCTAGGACAATGTAGTGCCTAATTATTACTCTTCTAGTTTTATAACATTTGCCAGAGCTTTTTGTTTTTATGATTAAGATTATGTTAGGCCTTAATTCTTCAAAAAAGTCGGTGCCATTAATTCCATGTGTGGAATTTCCGATTAATTCATAATGTTTCATTTGGTATAAATTAATGTAGTCAATCAAATGATGGTGCAGCATTTGAAACTCGATAAATTTCTTGGGAGTCATTTTGAATCATTTCTATATATGTATTGCTTGCTCGGACCATGTGAAGAGCTAACATTTGTATGACAAGTGCCAACATCCAAATCCGAACAAAAAAGCTAAATAGTCAAACTCTGTTTTAAACCATCGCTATTTTTTCAAATCTATTTCGAATTAAGGATTTTAACCAACTAATACTCAAATTTATAGAAACACATTGTTGTTAAGGAAAGTTAATTAGTGTAATAAACGTTTGTAAATGTGTGAAACCATATTATTTATAATGTAATTCTATTTCTTATGGACACGGTTATTAAAAAGAGTTAACTTAATATAGTAAAAGTGTCGGATCATATTGTTTGTAGGGGAGTTAAATTAATGTAGTAAAAGTGTAGGAGATCATATTATTTGTAGTGTAAAATCATTACAAAAAATAAGAATAAGACAATATTATTAAAACAATCCAAAAAGAAAAATAGGACAAGATTAATGGGACGAGTATCTTCGAACAATGTTTTTGTTATTTAAAAGCTAAATATCAACATAGAAAATTTTCTCTAATATCACAAAATTTCAATTTCAACAAATAGATTTGCACGGTTTCTAATAATTTGGGTATTAATTGTTTGAGGTAGATCTAAGTAATAGATATGGTATTGAATATGAGTTTGGATTTGATGATACACGAAATTACAAGTCAGATTCCATAAAAACGATTTGCATTAGACTAAATGAAGAATATATGAATGTTTAGTTGAAGTGAAGAGCAAAGTAAACTAATAAACAAAAGGAATCAACTTGTAAGGAACCTTACTCACATACTCTGTATACCTCTCTCCAAAGGCCTCCACCATCACCGCCTCCTCCGCCTCCGCCTTCCGCCCATAATACATCACGCACACCGCCACCACCAACAGAGCACTCACCGGAGCTCTCAACGCCGCAAAATATGTCACAAACAGCAGCATCGTGGACGCATAAATGGGGTGGCGAACCACCCTATAAGGCCCAAACTGCACCACCGCCGTCGGCACCACCACCTTCTCCGAATACTTTGCCAGATACAGCGTCGAATGATACTGCATAAACACACTCACACCAATCAACCCCCAAATCGCCGCATTGTTCCACCCACCGGGGATCAAATGCAGCTCCACCCCTTCAAACGCCGCCGCCCAATGCGCCGCCATCACTCCGCCGCAGAACAGAAGCCTCTGCCAATTCGGCAGCGCGATATCCCATTTAGCGTCGTGATCCCGCGCGTAGTAGTCGCCGTAGAGACGCTTGCGCACGCTCACGTTGAGGAAGAAGAAGTAGTGGTAGACGAAGAAGAAGACGAAAGGCCAGCCTTCCAGGAAGCCGTTGAAATGCGCCGGCGGCACCAGCGTCAGCCACGTGAATGCCGATGTAACCACGCCCAGCTGCTCCACCAACGTGGCTTCCCCCTTTAGGTGTCTGCCGAGGCTGTAGAGGCCGTAGGCGGCCATCGCGATCGCCGCCGCCCACGGCCAGAACAGCCACGTCCAGCTGAAGTACATCCAGAAAAACGGGCTGAGGAGCAGATTCACCGTCCATTTCAACGCCGCGATCGCCGCGGAGAGCCCTAAACACCATTTGCAGATGTCGAGGGGCGTCAATTGGGCGATGGATGATTTTAGGGATTCAAAGGAGAAATCCTTTAGTGGTTTCAGCCAATCTGAATCTGCCGGCGTCGGCGAAGTCGAATACGAGCACTTGAGCGAGCGGAGAGGGCGGATGAATTTGGAATTCCATGTGGGAAGTGATGAAAAAGTGGAATTGCAGGTCGATAGATTGAAGGAATTGGGAGGAGAGCAGGCGGATGAGGTTTTGAGAGAGAAATTCTTGCGCGCAACCTGTTTGTTGAAAGGTCTGAGAGAAATCAAATGGGTTTTCTGCGAGAAAGTGTAGCTGAAAGGGGTGACCTTGTAACAGAGCAATGAAGCGCCTGACTCCATACTAGATTTCTGGAATAACTTTGAGCGGCAATGCTAAAACCCTAACTCCGCCATTTAAGCAATGAGAAGAATCTTGAGAAACAGTTTTGGCGTTTTTAAGTATAAAGAAGGAAGGAAGCGCTCTCAAGTTTCTGGTTTGCGTATTTTAATTTAGTTGGGGAGCAAAAATAAGTTACTTACGTATTTTATCTTTTATTAATAATTAAAATAATATGGACATCATTGATAATTTTGTTTCACTTATAAAGATAATTAATTGAATAAATATTGATTAGATACATGTATGCATTACTTTTTTCATCCCAACTTTTAGCATCCATTTGTGAGTGATACGAGTTTTAATAAAGTGGTTGAGTGTATTATGAGTGGAATAAAATATCATCTTTTATATGAGTGTTAAAATAATTAAACAAAAGCAAGGGTCACATCTACTTTTATTAAAAATAAAAATAAATACTAAAATGTGGGACGATTTAAAAGGAAGAGTTGAATACTAAAAACTGTGACGGATGAAGTATATAAATATAAGGGTGGGAATTTAAAGTATCCACTTTGATAATATGTCTTACAAAACTACCCATTCATACAATGTATCTTATAAAACTACTCAAAACACAATTGATGTTGATAGATTTGCATGATTTTTAGTAAAAAAAATTACACTTTTCTTACATAAGTACAATTGTGTAAGATAGGTAGTAAAAAAATGTACAAAATATGATAAATGTGTATTTATTGTAAAGTCATGTCACTTTGAAGCCCTAATAAAACTCTAAGTTTGAAAAAATGTGGGCACGTTTGTATGTTATAAAACATTTATACTCAGGTAAAAAAATTCATATGTATGTATATTGTGAACAATTTTTTTTTATTTTGAAGCCAACGGACAAACAAGCCGCCGAGAAACCCAAGGCGCCTACAGCGCGGCTTCTGCAGGCGCCTTGGGTTTCTCGGCGGCTTGTTTGTCCGTTGGCTTCAGAATTTTTTTTGTTCACAATATACCTAAATTTGAATTTTTTTTGTCTACGTATTAATGTTTTATAACACACAAACGTGCCGTAGAAACCTTTTTTTTTTTTGTTACACATTTGACTATAAAAATGTACTTCCAAACATAAATCATTGTAATATATTAACTTTTGAATTTAATTATGTAATACTATATCGCATCCTCATTTTTATTTAATTTCGGCTATTGTAATTAATACGCGGTTGTCACTAAGACCTAATGCATATATATATCTATAATAAAGGAGGAATAAATAACAATTTTCAAAAAGGAATCTCATGCCTTCTCAGGAAAACCAAAATCACGCCTAATATAAGGAATCTCACGACTTTTGCAGCCAAAATTGCAGCTGGTTTGACCAAAAGCCGTGTCCAGCTGCCTTCACGGGTTCCTACTACTATTGAGATCGATGTTAGTGGGTTGGGAAATAGGGAAGTTAGGGCCCACTACTTAAATTTAGGTTAAATAGCAGTGATACGAAACGACTACAATCACTTGCATTCTAAAAAAATTAGAAACCGTTTAGGCATGATAAAAAATCTCGTGAGTGGGGTGCCAGTAAAGAGAGTTGCAACAAACGGTAAAGAAGATTGGAGATCAAGGTAAATACATGCTACAAACTTCCATTTTCGATTTCCTTTCTATGTGTTTATCCGAGTTTTGAATGAGTACCAAACTAAGTAGAAACTTTTGGAGGTTGGAGGAACCCAAAGTAGCGAGTTAGAACACAACCATTCACGGCTATGGCTTCATCTTCAAACCAAGTAAGTATTCTAACCTCGTCAACGAAAATGCTATTTAAATAGTAGTTTGAGTGATATGTTAAATTTTGGGTTGGATTTAGGATTGTTATATTGACGAAAATGTTATTTGTGTGTGTAGAATTTAATATCGTGATAAATTTTGGGTTGGATTTAGGATTGATATTGATGTACGAAAGTTCTATCGTGATGATATATCCAAAAAGTTTAAATTATCGTGGGCTAAAAATTATGAATAACAATATTGTAGTTTTAATAAAATAAAAGGTTAAAAAAAATAATTTATCCACTATATATGACTACCTTTACAGAAACATAATTAAATTTGCCCAATATCAGCCTTACTGAGTTATCTTTTAGATTTTTTTTTTTTAAAAACGAAAGCTTATTCTATTTCATAATATTGAGGAATCTAAAATTATTTTTTAGATTGTGTAGGATTTGAAAATATTGAGGATTATCGTGGGCTAAAGATTATGGCAAGTTTTAATTATGCAATAGAATATGCTTTCTGTTGAATAATGAAAAATTGAGGATTGAAGATTGATTATATATTTTGTGATAAATTGAGCTTTATATTAGTTTGGTGGATTTATTTGTTTATATAGGTCTTTTATATATGTTAATTTGATAGGGATAATAATTCGAATTAATTGAAGTTTACATTAGTTTGGTTCCATTATTGTATTACACATAAAATAATAACGTTTTTTTTAGATTTTTCAGAATAATAAAATTACATAAATATTAATTAGAATTAAAAAAGCTTCATTAACCAACTAGCCGCCCAAAATTATTGTTTTAGAGCACGAGCTGCGGACCATGGAAAACCGGCGGCTAGTGCTCTAAAAAAATAAATTTTGACGGCTTATTGTTTATTTAGGATTTTGTTATTTTGAATAATTTTTCGTGTGCTTTATGATTTCATAATGCATTATTTGGTTATTATTTTATGTTTTTCAGAATTCATAACATTGAATAAATATTTTAAAACTATTAGACTTTGAAAAAAAAATTTGTTGTTATGTTCATGCATAAAATAGTGGGAGAATCCTGAAAGGTCACTCGCCGCCCAAAATTATTCATCTCACGCCACTAGTCGTCGACGAGCCATTGTCGACGGCTAGTTGTGAGATAATTAAGCTTAATTTTCCGCGGCTAGTTTGGTTTTCGGAATTCCCCCACTATTTTTAGGCTAGTTATTGTGAAATTATTAATATGGTATGTGTCTTTGGTTAATGAAATTGAGCTATTTTTTATTTTGGAACAAGAGATTATCCCTTATTGGAGGCCCAAGAAGATCAATATTAAGTCTCAGATTAGTATGTACTACAAGACCAAGTACCTAAAGACAGTAGCGCGGAAACTAAATGATATTAGGGGTGATGTATTGGAGAATATATTCTGACAGGATGCTTTGGTATGTTGTTGGATAGGGCGCCGAGCCCCAAGTGCAACACGACATTGCACCATGTTGTCTCTCGTCATATTAAGATGAGAGGCGACGGCAAGGAGGATGAGGACATCTGGTTCTACATCAATGAGAGGAGGATTTGCTTTTCACTGAGAGATTTTTCCCTCGTCACAAGATTGTCGCTCGGGGCATCGTATTTTGATCCTAAGGCAGAGCATGATCTGAAGAGGGCACAGACCTTCAGACGATTTTGCGGCGGGAAGCATATGTCAGCCGGGGCATCGAGCGATAAATTTTTGGCGACGGTCCAGCAGGTTGAGGACCCCGACGGCGGGATATACCTTCGTGTGGCCCACTTGTTGGTGCTACACGCATTCATTTTGAGATGATATTGAACTATTATATTGAATACCTAATAATGAAATGGAGAGTATGAAAAAAGTAACTAATCAATTACTAATAAATATGATATGATCTATATAATTTATATATGTATTATGTATACAACCTATATAACATAAATAACTTCTCCGGGCAGGGTGATATATTTTCTTTGGGCAGGGTGGAATATTTTTTTCGAGCAGCTCATTTTCTCTCTAATATTGGATAATATTATTTTTAGACTGTGGCGTAAAATTAAACATTTTCTAATATTTTAATCTCTAGTAAACATATGATAAAAATGGAGAAAATTATAACATTTTCTCATCTTTTATTATCTATCATTTTCCAATAAAATTTTTACAACCAAAGTAAACACACTCTATATGAAAAAACAATAATTTGTCAAAAATCATGGAGTATATATATAGACACATAGTCTTTTATTTAATTGAGAATTTAGAATTGTGTTATTAATAATAATTATAATATGTGTAAAATAAGAGCTTTCTCATAATAGAAATACAAGAAAAAAAATGAATTTACCATTACAAATAACCCGTAATTTGTAGGATGATATTGTACTATTATATTCAATACCTAATAATGAAATGGAGAGTATGAAAAAGGTAACTAATAAATTAATAATAGATTATGATATAAACTACATAATTTTTACATGTATTATGTATACAACCTATATAACATAAATAATTTTTTTTGGAAATTATATTAAAGCTGACATGCGTATATATTGTTAAAATTAATTTGATGTAGTGATTTATGTTATTCTAACTTATGTTATTAACGTTCCTCAAAAAACTTATGTTATTAACTACTACTGGATGTAAAAATACCAAAAAATATATTGTCGCATTACATATTTAATTTTCAAAAAAGGAATACCGGAAATTAGGAAAGTTATAGGTATTAATTTTTAGAAATTTGTCAATACTACCTAATTTTTAGAGACAATTAATAATATAGTTAATGATTGAGTATTTAATATATTATTTATTATAATTAATATCGGAAAGATGAAAAACAGTAAAATAAAGTTACTATTTTCGGCCATCCGTAAGCGTTAAATAGGTTTGATTGCTGCACGCAAGCTTTTGCATATATTCATCCCTTAAAAGTAAAGCAGCCAATCACTAGTATTTAATTCAAGTCGGAATTTTTGAATTATGTTAAGAATAGTATTATTAATGAACGTATCAAGTTGCAAACAGTCAACTTTGATGAATAAAAGCAAGATGTGTTAGTATAACAAGTCATCGCTGCTGAAAGTCGGCATGACACCTGGTCAGACGACGAAACTTCCATGGCTGCTAAATATATACATGTCTCTCTCTCTCTTGAAATTTCTGATTATATTTAAATCCACTCAAAATCCCTCATTTACTAATCATGACAACTAGTCTTCCATATATCATTCTTCTCCCACTATTAATCATATCGGCGGCCGGGGTCGGGGCAAGACCCCGGCCGCTGACGAGCACGTTGGTATCCGATGGATACCAGCTGTCGTCTTCGTCTTCGTCTTCTCCTCCGGTGATACGAATGAAAACGAGCGAAGAGGAAGAGACGATTTGCAGGCAATTGTATGGTTTCCTGCCTTGCTCGGAGAGCATGGGCGGGCATTTGTTCCTGATTTTGGTGTATGAATATCTGCTTTTTCATGGAGAATCATACGTTGGATGGGGCGGAGAGAGGATTTTTAAGATTTTGGGGCCTGGTGCGTTTGGTGCTTCTGCTTTTCAGCTCATTGGCTCTCTCCCTGAAGCCCTAATTCTTCTCGGTAATTAACACTACTCTCACTCTGTTTTCCTCCATCTATGCATCTTCTTTTCACTACACCCATTAATTACCCCTGTTGATTGATTATGTTTATGTTGAATTTTATACACATTAAATCAAATCAGATTATAATGTTTCGCTAACAACTTATTTAAAGATTATGTTAAATATTTGGATAATTGAGGTTAATTATAGGTTAGAGAGAGATTCTTTTGCTAGAAAGAGAAAATCGAAGAATGACAAACTTGAAAAGGATGAAAATAGTAAATTATAATTAGAGGGTGTTTTATTAAGCTTATTTTAAAGAGCGCTCCAACAGCTTATAAATTTTAATATGGATATATATTAGAGTTAATGGTTGTTTTTACCCATTCTCAAAGACAAAAATAAAAAAATGCTCATTATAAAAGAAAACTATAAAAACTATCCATTTTAAGCTTGAAATGACAAAATTATCCTTACTTAATTCATAAAAAATGCTGAAATCGCGAACTTTGCTCGACATGCTCAACTAATGCATGTCGAACATTAGCGTATTTGTGATAAATAAATATTAATGCTTGACATGCTAAACTTCTTCGAGTCGAATAATAGTGGTAAATACTCCAATGCTCGACATGTTCAACCATTGCGAGTCGAGCATTCTTAGAAAATCACTAATGCTCGACATTTATCGATTACAAGTTGAGCATCAGTGTAAAATATACTAATACTCGATATAAGGATAAAAATATCCTAAATAAGTATATTTATATGTTTTATATAAAGATGGGTATTTTTTAGATTTTGTCTTTAAATAATAGGTATATTTTGCCCATTATAGTGAAAATGTATCTTAATGCAATTCCAATTATAAAATTGAACTACTGTTTTGAAACATCCCAAAAAAAATTAAAAAATAATTTTGTGGAGCGAGTAACTAATTTGAGAAGTGGCGTAATTAAATAAGTTGGCGTAGTCATACGAGAAGCTATATACTAGTTTACAGTACACGCTATAAATATATGGTGGTAGCCAACTAGAATTGATAGCTAATTTAATTCAAAAAGAGAAAAGAATTGGTAGCTAATTTATTTGAATTTCGCGAAACAGACGTAGAATAATTTCGTGCATCCTACGTACTATGTAAAGAAGATAGTTATGATTTTTTTTAATGTTATTTTTCATTATTTAAACGAGTTTCTTGCAAAGGAATATTTGTGAATGCTCATTACCGAAGCCGTGTTGTGTAAGAATCTTTAAACCGAAAAAGTCAAGCGTAAATTATGTGTTATTATGATAAACTATTATTATAAATTTAATTGTTTGACTGTTCCAAAAGAAGAAAAGGAATACCAATGTACTCGTTTTGTAACAATGATTCAATATAATATTCTATTTTTGAGACACTGTTATAACTTATAATCATGCACGATTTGAAATTTTGTTATATTTATTATACTTATACAAGTGACGTGTTAAAAAATGTAACACAAACATTAAAAAACAGAAGGGGGTTGGGCATGTGTGGGTGTGGCGTCTTGATTTGTCGCATCACAAGTTGGCACCAACTTATTTCTTTTGTAATAACCTAATAATATAATTAAATTACTTAAATATTTTATTTTTCTTGTGGGCCATGGAATCTGATTTTTACCATGAAAAATAGATTGGTTCCGTTAAATAATTGAATCACAACTAAGATATTACAGAAGAAGAGTTTTTTTCTTCCATTTTTTTGCTTTCTTTTTCTCTTCCTTCTTCCTTCAATTTTTTATTATTTTTTATTTTTTATATTTTAATCCTTTTTAAATATCATTAAATTTAATCCATGAAAAAAATATTTAAATTCATCTTAAATTAAATATAATATAAAAATCATCAAAAAATTTATTATGACACGTACTACTTAATAATAATAATAATAATAATAATAATAATAATAATAATAATAATAATAATAATAATAATAATAATAATAATAATAATAATGCGTAATGCTAATTTTCATTATCGAATAATTTTTAAATTTATTTAATAACTATAATTATCATTACACATTATACAAAGTTGAAAATTTACATTTTTAAATTTTAGATTTTATTGAGTAATTAATATAGATTATTTTATTTTATTTCCTCCAGCCCAACTAACTTGATCAATATTCTTTTTTGGGTCGTCTCAACTAAGTTGATTAATTTTCTTATATGAAATAAAAATAAGCAAGGAAATCTAATCAATTATATTCAATTTATTACCAAACATTTAAAACACTAATTTATTAAATCTCGTGCCGAAAGAAGTTGATCAACTTAATTGGGACAGAGCGAGTATTTTATTTTTAAAAATATTTTGTATCTGTTTATATTTCAATTTTATTTAATATTTATATTAATTTGTTTAAATATATAGAATGAACGTATTAGTTACGAGGATATCACAGTTACGAGTAATGTGTTTTTATCTATTAATATAGATAGGCCATATGAAGATGGGCGGCCCAAGTAAGTGATTAAAACATTATTCGGCCCTCGCATACAGAAACACTATTTTAAACTAGATAGACAACTATTTCCAACTTCCAAGTTATTTTGAAGATAACCAATTGTCATATAGTGTTTGTGACATATTTTTGAGTGATGGATGTTAGTGATCATAATTGAAAAGCTAAAATTTGAAATCTTAGTACCATAGTTAGGGATGTCAATCTGGCCAGCCCACCGAGTTTTCGGGCTAGCCCTATCGGGTTCCGGGTTAGTCGGATGTGGGTTAATCGGATTGAAGATTTTTTCGGGTTGTAAATCTTCAACCTTAACCCTAAACTTTTGGGTTTCGGGCTAGCCCATCGGGCTAATCAGATAAAGGCGTAAAAATAAAATTATCATTTGTATTTTATTATTCCTAATGATCTAATGTATAGCAAAGCATGAAATGCAAAAATATAAGATATTCAAGATTACATAAACAAAATTATAATAAAATGAGCTAGTAAAATTTAACATGTATCAATGCACTAGAATCAATCTGGATTATTACTGAATAATTAGTGGATTTGCCATGCACGTCTCATTGACAGAAAAAAAAATAGTATCACTTTAAAATGAGATACTAATAATTAATTTCTAACTAATGAGATACTAATAATCAATTTCTACAAAAAAATCCGTAATTAATTTCACTTTTTTTAATGAGATTGCACACACACACACACACACATATATATTCTAACTAATTAATTTCACTTTTTTTAATGAGGCTACATATATATATATATTTAAGCAAATACCATAGATCTAAACATAGCAGAAGTTGTAACTGGATGCATCAGTCACAATTCCGTCAGCCCACCGGGTTTTCGGGCTAGCCCTATCGGGTTCCGGGTTAATCGGGTGCGGGCTAATCGGGCTAGAGGTTTTTTCGGGTTGTGATTTTTCAACCCTAACCCTCTAATTTTGTCGGGTTATTCGGGTCGGCCCACGGATTTCGGGCCGCATTGACATCCCTAACCATAGTTTTGATTAATTAATATAAAATGATCAATTGTTGAGTTCTCTTTCTATGTATCGATGATCACATAAAACCTTTTTCATGAGCTAATTAGAAATTAATCCGAATCTTTAGTCTTTGTATGAGTCATAAAAATAATTATCATTTCACTATATAAAAGCATTAACATAATACTCCCATGCGCCTTCAAATTATTTAATAATAGTATGATTTAATTTAATTCTAATTATGAATTAATCAATCCTAATTACTGATTAATAAACTCTAATCAAAATCTTAATTAATCATACACATAGTATTTTTGTGCCAAAAATAAAATAAAAATACAATGACATATTAACCAATAAACATGAAGTTGTAGCAACATATATATTTTAACGTTGAAATAATTGTGCAAGAAAAAAAAACGTTGAAATAATTATGACTTAATTACATGTAGATGAGTAGGTGTTTAGACATGTTATATACTCTCTCTGTCCATAAAATATCTCCTAATAGAAGGTAATACAAGTTTTAAGAAAAGTTAGTTGTATAAGGAGTTTCACAAATTAGTAAAAGTGGTGATAGTTAGTATAGTTACTTTGAAAATGGGTGAGTCCATTAGTTATAATGTATGTAAATATATGAACATTGTAAAGATTATAATTAGTTGCGTTATTTCCAAAAATAAAGTAAGAAGACATTTCGTGGACAGATGAAAATAGAAAAATAGGCAGATATTTTGTGGAGGAGGAGAGTTATAAGTATGTGCATGTGCATGGCAGGTTCGGGGCTGTGGAGCAACGACGAAACTGCTCAAGAATGCATGGTGACCGGAATTGGGCTGCTGGCCGGTTCAACAATCTTGCTCCTCACACTCCTCTGGGGCACTTGCGTTCTCCTCGCCGCCCATACTTTCCGCCCCGACTCCCTCTCCCACTCTCACAGCCGCCTCCAAACATTCTTCTTTTCCCTTTGGCCTGGCTATGGCGTCTTAACAGATAGTGACACCACTTATACTGCCAGGATCATGCTGCTCTCCGTGGTACCACTTGCATTCGTTCAAGTACCAGGAATTTTTGGATTTTCTTCTTCAGCAAAACGCCATTTTTTGCTAGCTCTTCTTCTCGTCTCTATCATTTTCCTGCTCTCTTACTTCTTTTATCAGGTACTCCAAATTCATTTTTTAGAGCATCCGCATTGGTGTTATATGATAGCTTACTTTATGAGGGGGGACCACATGGTGTAAAGAGGCTGCATTGGGGTTACACGATAGCTTACATGATATTTGTTATGTTAATGGCGCGTGTGAAACACGCGCCTTTTATAAATGAACAAATGGGCTACAAGATAGAATTTGTAGCCCTCGTGTAAGTTGCGCCCGCAACGCTTACACGATAGCGAACTTACTCGAGTAAGCTGCTATCGTGTAGGCGTTGTGGATGCTCGAATCACCAATCACCAAATTGAAGTTCTTGAATTTGATTTATCTTTGTTATGGTTGCAGTTCTTTCAACCTTGGATTCAGAAGCGCCGCTTGCTCTACATAAAACACGACCATTTAGTTGTGGACATTCTAAAACACGTGCAAAATCAGACGCAGGGAAGCCTCCTAACCGACAATGGCTCGCCAAACGTATCCACAATCAGAAGGCTATTCGACGAGAGAGACGCAGACAGAGACAAGGTGATCTCCTTGGACGAGCTCAAGGAGTTTCTGAAAGAAATCAAGTTGAGAAACGCCAAGTTGGACGAGGAGTCGACGACGGCGGAGATGATGGCGGAGTTCGACATCGACAAGGACGAGAAGATCACGATGGATGAGTTCGTGAACGGCATGACCAAATGGCTGGACGACACCAAGGACGCAATGAGCAAGCGATACCACTCCGTCAAATCCCTCAAGGACATGTACGAGGTTCTCAGACCGTGGATCCAAAAGAAGAGAGAGGAGAGAGAAATGATGAGGCATCTCATCCCAGATATGTTGGAACACCTCCAGAATTCCGTCTATGGATCCCTTCTGACGCAGGATGGAACTCCTCATCTCCCCGCCATCAAAAGCTTGTTCAACGACATCGATCTCGATAAGGACAACTGCATATCATACTCGGAGCTGGAGGAGCTCATATCCAGCATCAAGTCCGGCATCATCCCCTACGACCCTAGCACCGCCGCCGCCAAAATTATGGAAGAACTCGACCTCAACGCCGATCACCTCATCAGCGAGGACGAGTTCGTCGCCGGATTGTCCAAATGGATCAACACAATCTACAACAAATCAGAACAAACTGAAGCCCAAGACTATCAGGTACTGTTCAATATTTACTCTTCCCATGCACCCTTGAGACAGATGGAAATTAATTCTAATTAATTTTATGAGCAGCAAACATGGGAGCAGACAGACAAGCTGATCGAGGACAAGTTCATCGACAAGTCGGCGCTGGCATGGGGCAAAGCGATAGCTCTACTGCTTCTCGGGATAGTGATGCTAGGCCTTCTAGCCGAGCCGCTCATACGCAGCGTTCGCGATTTCTCCGCGGCTGCAAACCTTCCCTCCTTCTTCGTCGCCTTCGTCTTCGTGCCTTTGGCAACGAATGCAAGGCTAGCAGTGTCTGCTATCAGCGAAGCGCGCAAGAAGAAACTTCACACTACTTCTCTAACACTGTCGGAGGTTAGTTGCTTTCTTTCTTTCTTATAGTTGGGGGTGCTGGAGCTCCCCCTGGCTCCGCAGCAAGTAACTTATGGGAGATTAATTTACTGCAGATATATGGAACGGTGTTCATGAACAACGTTCTGGGACTGGTAGTTCTTCTCTCCCTGATCTATTTTCGCGGCATAACGTGGGATTTTTCAACGGAGATTGCGATGGTTTTAGGCGTATCTGCCATAATGGGATGCCTTGCAAGCTTCAGCATTGTTTTCCCAGTTTGGACAGCCTTCTTGGCTTATCTGCTCTATCCATTGTCCTTCATTCTTGTCTACGTTCTTGGAAAATTTGATTGGTTGTCCTACTCATCTTAGCCCACAAACACAAATTTGTGTTCATTTTTATTCTTTTATTTGTAAACTCAAGGTTAAAGAGGATAGAGAATTCCCTATATATAAAGAATAAAGAAACAATCATGTTCGTCCATTTATTCCAAATCAACGGCTAGATATCCTCAATCAATTGGTAAATTAACGGCTGAAAAATTAATAAAAAAATATAGAAAAGTTACGGAAGGTTATTATTGTACATTGCCTGTTTGATATGAGTTTATAGATAGGATAAATTAAATTAATACAGATTAGTGTGATGTTTGATATCATGTGCAGTTAATATGGTCAACTCCTACTTAATCCTATTTCTCCATGCTATTTTGTGGGATTAACTCATACTAATAATCCGCCCACCCCCCTCGGATAAATTTAATACTGAGAAGTTGGATAAAAATTCTGTTACCATTCCTCACGCATATCAATGCAAATGCCCAAGTAATGGTGGACATACATGATATTTTTAAAATTATGTGAGGATAGTTTTGGTATTAGATAATATAATCCAACATAATCCTATGGATATCAAACATAATATAGGATTAAGTAGCCATGATATCAAACACCCATGAAATAATATAAATCCACACTAATCCACACTAATTTTTCAAGATAATTTTAATCCTAATCAATCCTAAACTGCAAATCAAACGGCCCCGAGTAGAAAATTAATCCTTCCTTTTCGAATCCCCCATTTCTCGTCAGATTAGTGCATATAAAAAAGGTGCAAGATTTTCTTTATTCCCCTCTCTATTTTTTTTTTTAATTCTGAAGTTCTAATATTTTTTTTAAACTCAAACTCATTATTTGTTTATTTATAAATTGTGTTCGTTGGAAAATTATATTTCGTTCATTGAAAAATTGTGGTTTCATAATAGAATAATATTACTGAAATTTGACTGAAAATTGTAAATTTTTTATTATTAATATTTTATGAGTAAATATTGTGTTCTCTTCAATGAAAATTACGTTATGTTCATCAAAAAATTGAGATTATTCATTACATATTATATTTCTGAATAATATAATTGATATTTGATTGAGAATCATAAAAATATTTAACATCAAAAAATTTCGAATAAGCTTAATAAACTTACGAACATCCAAATAAAATATTAGAATGAATAATATGATTGATATTTGATTGAGAATCATAAAAATATTTAACATCAAAATTTTTCGAATAAGCTTAATAAACTCACGAACATCAAAATAAAATATTAGAATTTTTTTACTGCTATAACCTAAAATAATTATCATGAAATTTTTTGAATAAAG
Organism: Salvia miltiorrhiza; assembly: GCF_028751815.1. Taxonomy (NCBI): domain Eukaryota; kingdom Viridiplantae; phylum Streptophyta; class Magnoliopsida; order Lamiales; family Lamiaceae; genus Salvia; species Salvia miltiorrhiza. The sequence goes on from NC_080388.1 coordinate 32,620,729, forward strand.
GTACAAAAAATAAGATATGTTAATTCTGTTAAATTTATTACGAAAAAATTAATAGAATATATACAAATTAATTAAGTGAAATCTATGCAGATTTATTTAATATTCGTTAATTCAATGTGAAGTAGTTTAATGAAAATAATATAATATATATGTAAATATGGATATGAAACATATCTTTCAATTCTATAATCTTCCAAATTAAAAAAGGCAAATGCCAATCACCTTAACTGTCTGATCTGCTAGATCCAAGGGCCCTTGTTAATTCTTCATTCTCAAATTACTTATCATTCTTCATGGATCTTCTCCCTATATATAATACTAGTGTATTACCCGTCGAAATTCGACGGGTACATGTTTTTTGTAATTTATATATTTTATGTTATTCTTATGATAATTATATAAAATAATTTTTTTATGTAAATTATTTATATAATTAATTAAATTAAATTAAATTAAATTAGTAATACATTTTAAATTATATTAACCTCAACAACTTTTAGCAATTAAATTATTAATTTTGTTGAGATCATAAAAATACCCATTAGTTTTCATATGAAATTTTATAAAAAGTTAACGCATAAGAAAAAAAAGAGTAGAAATACATATAAATTTGACATAGGTATGATGACGGATTGATTTGTTGCATTTGTTGTTACAAGATTTATTAATTTTGTTCAATTTTTTTTTATTTTGCCTTTTGACCATAATTTTATATGGAGTTTGAAAAATCATAATTGAATTGTGAGTATCATATAATTACGAACTTCTAAAAGCATAATTAATTATAAAAATAATCTCGCATGATATTTAAAATACCATAATTGATTTATCGAACATCGTATCATTTGGAATTTTAAGACCAACCAAGTTGTAGGCATCATCTTGTCGCAAACTTGACAGATCATCTCTAACTTCTGAGCATTATCTTGTCTGAAACTTGAAAGACAATCATCTCGTCTAAAACTTGAAAGAGCATCATCTCGTCCGGAGTTTTTGAGCATCATCTCATCTAGAGTTTGAGAGAGCATCATCAAATATGAAATTATATTCAACCATGACTCCAATTGTCAACTATCTAACAAACATAACTCTAACAATTTAGATATTTTATTTATATATGTAATTTTATTAGTTCAAACTCTAGAGAGAAAGGAAAGAGAAGAGATCTTAAAGCAGTAAAAGAGAGAGTGTGTGCTTTATTTCATCATTGTAGGTATTTATAGGCATTACATTCGGGGTAAAGTAGTAGTAAATTCGTTTGGTCATCTATTCCGCATGCTCGCCATTAAACTAATTGAGGCTATTATTAGATTATAACTTGTCAGGTCGTTGTCCCCTAATTACAGAGCTGGATTCTGTCCTCATCATCCCGCTCTGTCTAGTAGCTCTGGATTTCCTTCCTTGGGGCAGACTTTTACTCTTTGGCTCCGCTCTGCTAAATAGCTCCGCCTTCTGGCGAATTGTCTCTGACGTGTGGCTCCGCGCTCTGGCTCCAATAGCTTAGCTCTGACTCTGGATCTGGCGATTTGGCTCTGGCTCTGACTCTAACGACTTAGCTCTGACTCTGGATCTGGCGACTTGGCTTTGGCTCTGACTTTAATGACTTAGCTCTAGCATCTCTGCTCTGGCAACTTAGCTCTGGCCCTCTGGAAGCTCTGCTCTGGTTAGCTCTGGCTTTGGCAGCTCTGCTCTGGAAGCTTTGCTCTGGCATCTCTGCTCTGGTTAGCTCTGGCTCTGGCTAGCTCTGGCTCTGGCAGCTCAACTCAGCGGTGACTCGGCAGCGGACGAACCGCAAGTTCAACGGCGACTATTTTGCCGGAGTTTAGAAGAAGGAACGGCAACGGGTTATAGGAAAAAGAAATCTTATGGCTCTTGTATTAATTGCTTCGAATGGAGAATTCTCATGGGTTTAAGAAGTGGAATCAGAATCGAACTAATTAAGGAATGGAAGAGGGAGTCAGAGATGAGGCGGAGCAACGCCGCCCTTAGGACGGCGGCGACGCCTGAATTTAGAGGGAGAGAGAGGCGGGTAGTTTAAGGGGGGGAATTAGGGCTCAATTTGAGTGTGCAATCAACTTTAGAGAGAGAAAATGATTGAGAGAAGAGAGAGACAATGAAGGGGGAGACGACGCCGACCTGATTCAGGGACATCGGCGATGGGGTGAGGAAAATGGAGGCGTGAGGAAGAGGGAGGCCTGACTTTTGTTTTAAAAGTGAGAATTAGAATATATAAATTGGATTCTCAAATGCCACGTTGCAGATTGAGATTGAAAATAAATAATTTGAGGCCTGCCACGTAGGCTAAGGCCTAATCGTATTATAGAATAGATATTATTATTATTATTATTATTATTATTATTATTATTATTATTATTATTATTATTATTATTATTATTATTATTATTATTATTATTGTTGTTGTTGTTGTTGTTGTTGTTGTTGTTGTTGTTGTTGTTGTTATAGTAATGGACGAACAGAAGCAAATAAAGTTTGCAGAAATGAAAAATATATTTTTCTTCCCTATATAAATAAAATGTATGGATTTATTTTATAAAAAATAAAAATAAAATTTTAATTATTTTGATAGACATATAATAAGATTTTATTTTAAAGTAATCAGTTTATAGAATTTGTGCCTTATTATGCAAACATGTAAATCAATGACCGGACCCGTTTATAATTTACATATATGTGAATGTCTCAATTCAAACTTAATTCAAAATTAATTTTATTGAAAATTAAGAATATAAATATTATATATATATATATATATATATATATATACAATATAATATATTGCAACATATACATATAATATGTACGCTATTGAGAAATATAAAATTAATAACAAATATACATCTAATCACTAACATTCAATTAAAATAATTTATCGTATATAGATTATAATTTTTTTCTTATCAGACATGTAAATCTAATTTTTATCTAGAAAAAATAAATAATAAAATTTATTAATTTAGATTATATGTAATGTTAATATTATATAAATATTTTATTAATTATATTTATTATGATTAATGAATCTTTATATAGAATGTAATAGTTAATTAATTAATAAATGATGAAGATTATATATGGTAAATTTTGAAATGGTGAGATTTTAGATATGCCACATAGGTTAAGGCTTAATCCTATTATATAATAGATGTAGCTTTTTTTATGAGGAACATTTGATAAGAAAAAGATGTGGATATATATATTTTTTTAAAAGTTGAAAATATCTTTGTTATTCTTTTGCAACCAAACTCCTTTGATTTGGTATATTTTTATAAAGTATTGACGAGTCGAGTAGATAAAATAATACTCTCTCCGTCCCATTTTAATAGGCTCATTTTCCTTTTTGAGTAAAAAAAATTGTATTTAATTGGTGTGGACCACACCACTTTATTACCACTTTCCTACTAATTAAAAAGTAAGTTTTCTTAATCTCCGTGCTCAAAAGAAGTGAGCCTATTGGAATGAGACGGAGAAAGTACATTTTTTCGATCTATATTCTATAGCATAATAGGACCACCTAAATTCTTCCACAAACACACGTGTGAGCGCCTCACATTTTGGGAGCGCACGGTGAGCGCGCCCGACCCAATGCAGAACTGGGTGTTTTTGACCCATTTTATTAAATTATATACTGTTACAATTTTTCTATGTCTCCCCCCTCTCTCTCTATATCGCCGACTCTCTCTCTCTCCTTCTCCATCCAAAATATGCTTTTTAAGGATTAAATTTTTTTATTTATAAAATAAATTATTTATAATGGGACGATCAAAAATAAGATATTTCCTCCGTCCCTCTATAAATGACATGTATTCAATTTTGGGACGTTCCACTATACTGTTTCCACAAAATGAAAAAATTTAACCCTTAAAAAAGTGTAGGCCCTATCACTTTTAACCAATTTACATATTTTATTCGTGTCGAAAATTTTTGAACCACTTAAATTGGATAGGAGGGAGTAGAAGTTATTTTTAATAGGACTGTGGGAGTATTAAAATATAAAAACCAAACATGATACTAGCAAAAAGAAAAATTTATGCAAAAACTCGGATTTCACTCCTGAACAAGATAAGATAGGATATGGTCCTCCTCTTTGATGGTTTTATTGCCACGGCCCACGTACGCTGAAATATGGCTCATTTTCTCATTTAGATTTATCTTAATTTTCTTCTTTAATTAAATGTGCATTGAAAAATAGAAACAATAAAGGTTTTCATTGTCGGAATAGTTGGACGTCGTTACGTCATAAATGAAAACAAGAAAATAAAGAATGGTAGTGATAAAGAAAAAAAAAAAGCAGGCCAACTCATTCACTTGGAAAAATACAAAAATGAAAACATGTACGAGAAAACTGATAAAGTTTTTGGTTCTTAACGAATTAAGAATCTAATAAAAAGTACTCAAATACAAAAGTTAAACAAAACAATTTAAAATTATGAATTCCTTTCTCTGAAAGGACTTAAATTTGTAACTTTTTTAAGAAAAAGTTTACTTTTTTTTTCCCCCTCTTTTTTTTAAACACCCATAAAGTGAAATAGATATCAACCAAAGATAAAGATTAAAAAAAACTTAGTCCACAAGTAACTAAGGTCTAAAAAAAAACTGAGAATGTATCTACTTAATTATCATCGTAAAAAAAATATTACGAGTGACTCAAACTAAGAAGCTTAAAAATCAAATAGACATTAATTTATTAGGAATGATCCACAAGTGGCAATCTCAAAGAAAAAATAGAAAGAGCTAAACATGAAGCACAAAATGAATCTACGTCTATCTAAATCTAATGGACATGAAGCTCAAAAATCAAATGGACATCAACTTCGAATATTTCTAGAACTTATTCCGAAGAATAGATAACCTCGCCGACAAAAGGAATAATATGCTAAGAAACTTCAACTTATTAATTATTTCTTTTTGAGCATATCAATTTCAAAATCATGCAAAAAAGAAAAAAGGTAAAAGCAAAATTGAAAGCATCCACATCAGCATTTTCTGATTTGAGGCATTTAAGTTCCTCAGAAAAAACCACCATTTTCAGTCGAACACAATTAATATTTCATTAAAGTAGGATGTTGAAAGTAATTTTTAATGGAGTAGTGCTATTTGAATAAAATTTGTCCGGATAAAAGTAAGATTAATTTTTTTTAAAATTAATTTATTTATAACTTTTTATTCAAGTTTAAAAGGATTTGGTTAGTTTTATTGTTTTCTCCATATTGTAGTTTTTTGGTAATTTTAAAACAATTTTTTTAATTTTTTGTTATTTTATTTGTAGTTTGTGTATTTTAAAAATAATAATAATTAAAAAGGTTATAAAAAAATTACAATATATAGAAAACAATAAAACTCGCTAAATTCTATTTTATTTTGAACCAAAATTTTTAAATGAATTTATTTTATAAAGTATTTCATCATATTTTGTCCGAACAAATTTTGTCCAAATAGCCATATTATTTTTAATAACGGAGTTTTAGAGCATTCACAGCAGATCTCTCAAAATTTTACTCCTAAAAATACTCCTAAAGTCTTCCCTAAATTATTTTTAACCCATATTTTACAATTGTACACAGCAACTCTCCTATTTTTCATTATCTATTTTATGAATTTAGGATTAGATTTAAGGGGGTGTAAATTTAGGATTAAATTTGAGGGGTGTAAATTTTTTTGTGGGCCCAACTTAATATAGGTGATCTATTGGATGATCATTTTATCTCACTTTTTATTATTTTCGCTCAAATTTAAAGTTAGGATTACTTTTGAGAGATCTGCTATGGATGTTTTTAAGTTACCTTTTTACCTTTTACTATTTTTGGGGGGTGGTAATGGGGAGGGTTGGGGGGTGGTGTGGGCTGGATTGGGGGTGGTATGGGGTGGGGTGGTGAAAATACCAAAACTGGAAAAATTAAATGCATTTTTCTGTTCAAAGTTATGCATTTCATGTGAAAACTTTATGCATCTTTGTGTGAAACTATATGCATCTAAAATATATCTATTTTGAGAAAATTTAAAAAAAAATATTTTTTTAATAATTAAATCCGAAAATTACATTCCAATTTTACCCCTCCAGATTTTGCCTTTGAATGCTTGGAAGTTCCTTGCCACGTGTCACCATCTTGATGCGCCACATGTCATAAATGTGTGGTCAAGATTTGGATCTAGGGATCTATTATAAGCATTGGATCTATATGATCCCATTCCTATATATATATATATATATATATATATATATCTATATTAAAATTATGTAATGACAAATGTATAAAGAGTAATAATATCTTTTTATGTTGAAAATTGAATATTTATTACATTTGATCCGAAATTTTGCTTGAATTCCCAATTTAATGAGTAACATATATATGTACCCTCCGTTTTTATTAAGTGTTCTATTTTAATATTTTCTTTGTTCTCTAATAAGTGTATCATTTCAAAATTTGAGAGTATAATTATGCGTTTCTTTCTATTTTATTCTTATTTAATATTTGATAGAATATAGTAATTAATTGTATATATGTATTTATTATGATAATTAATAAAATTCTAAATATAAATTTTTTATTTTATTGGTATGTGTGATTTGACGGCTGAGATACTTAATACTTCCTCCGTCCTATTTCAAATGTCTCATAATTATAGGACAACCCTATAATTTTGAGACATTTAAAGTTGGACGGATGAAGTACAAAAATACAAAAGAGGAAGTAAACTAATTTTTTATCCTAGAAAATCAAATAATTTATTTAATGATTACATTGTCCAATTTAATTAGGATTTTTTTTAAAATATATATTGTCCAATTCAACTAGGGAGTTGATTGTTCCATGATACTTAGTGGGCGAAAAAGGAAGCGCACATCGAATACCGCAGTTTTAGGGCGATTTTAGGAAGATGCTAAAGGTTTTTTTTTGTGGGTTAAGTACCAAATTCTTCCGTTGGCATTTCTATAGCTCATAGGACCCTACACTCAGGGTCAGCGCTGTCTACTACCTCAACGTGGTAAAACGGGGCTAAATACCCCCGTTACTTAATGGAGCTTAACACTGTTATATTCTTCTTTCATCTTTTTCCCGGAGGCGAGTAGGAAGTCGCCGCCGAAGCAGCCTTCCACCAAGGACAGGCACACCAAGATCGACGGCTGCGGCCGGAGGATCCGAATGTTGGCGACCTGCGCCGCCCACATCGAGCGGGCTGCTGCAGCAGGCGGGGCCGGCTGTGGTCGCCGCCACCGGCACCATCCCCGCGAATTTCACCTTTCTCAACATCTCTGTCCGAAGCTCCAACTCGTCGTTCTCCGCATCGTCGCATTTCAGGAGCCTCGGCTACTTCTTCCAAGATTTTGCGGAGGTGCGATGCATCATGCCAAGCAAGAGCTCCGCGAGTCGAAGGTGGCGGCGGAGAGGCGGCGGGTGGAAGGAGATCTGGCCATAAACTACACGTTGCAGTCGAGTTTGGGTTCGATTCCGGCGTCGCAGGGGGTTGGTCCCATTTAAGTAGTTCGATTTCCACCTTAACCAAAAACAAAAAATAAAATAAAATATATTTCAGACGGTGTTAAGCACCGTTAAGTAGCGAGGGGTATTTGGTCGCCACATTGAGATAATAAACAACGCTGACCCTGAGTATAAGGTTTTATAGGCGATAGGGATGCCAACGACGCGGAAATTTGATACTTTAACTTTTTTTTTTTTTTTTTTGAATAAAGATGCCAAGAGTTTTTAAAGTATCAACGCTTACACAATCTGCTTTTTTCTTTTTAATTTTGTTATTAATGATGAAATTGACATTTTTTAAAGCAAAATTGACATTCGTTTTAAAAATGAATACTCCCTCCGTCCCACTAAAGTTGGCTACATTTCCATTTTGGGCGTCCCACTAAAGTTGGCCACTTTCCTAAAATGGAAATATTTATCACATTCTATCTCCTACTTTATCACATTCTCTCTCCTACTTTATCACTTTATTACCTTCTCTCTCATACTTTATCACATCCTCTCTCCTACTTTATCACTTTATTACCTTTTCTCTCTCACTTTATCACATTCTATTTCTTACTTTATTACTTTTATACTTTATTAACTACACACTTAAAATACTAATCTACAACTCCTTAATTCCCGTGCCGAAATGAATGTAGCCAACTTTAGTGGGAAGGAGGGAGTACTACAAATTTTAAGTCGGCAGATAATTTTTTTAATATTTTGGAAGCTGAAGAAGTAAGGGTACCCATGTGGCATGTGAAGAGTGGGATGGGGCAAGTTGATTTGGAATTTGTTGGATAGTTTACGCGCGTCCAACACTTTGATTTGTTTTAAGTCAAAAGGCTTCAAAGCCCTTTTAACAACACGGTTACACGGCCAAGACGCTGCGCTACATCATCATTATATATCTATCAGCTACACCAACACACACACTCGCACTCACACACTGCGATCCAACCGCCATGGCTGCTCCCCTCAAGCTCAAGCCCAAGCCCAATCTCCTCATCACCTTCCTCGTCTTCCTCATCCTCTGCGGCTGCGCCTACGCTCGCCTCATCTCCGATCCAGCGGATCTCATCTCGGACGGCGTCTCCGCTGCCCCCTTCCTGCGCCTCTACGCCGCAGATGAGGCCTGCGAGCAGACCTACGGCTTCATGCCGTGCACCAGCTCCGGGATCGGAAGCCTCTTCCTGATTCTGTTGTATGGATACCTCATGTTCCTCGCCGCGACGTATCTCTCCGCCGGCAGTGAGCTGTTGCTCGAGATGCTCGGCCCTGGACTCGTCGGCGGCCTCTTCCTTCCGATTCTCGGAGCGCTTCCAGATGCACTGCTTATTCTCGGTGATTATTTCCCTTTTTACTGTTTATTAAAGTTCTTTAATCCTTTATTCTGCTCTACCTGTGTGCTTTATTCGAGTAAAGTAGCTTGAATTTCACAAAGCCCGATTCATGAAATTTGATTTGGTGAGTGTAAAATTCTTACTCAACTAATCGTTTTTGTACAAACAGTTATCTCCAACTATTTCCACCAAATCCAAACTCATTTTACAGTATATGCCTATCCGTAATTCTTCTCCAACCATTTACGCAAACTCAAACCCAAAAAAATGTTTTTTAAATATTTCTCTTTCCACTTACTTCAATCATAACTATATGTATTTCTTTCAAATTATACATTTGCCCCATTTTTTTATTTCATAATTTAATAATTAAAATAAATACTATACAGAAATTATATTTATTATTATTAGTAGTATTAAATAAGCAAAAAAATACTAAACTTTATTGATATTATTTTAAATATTCTTATATTATACATTTTAATATGTCATGTAATTAAAATTAATCTATTTTATTGTTGCAAATTAAAACTCTATCTTCAACCAAATTATTCTCAACTAAATTATTATTATTATTGTTATTATTATTATTATTATTAAATAAGAAAAAGATACTTACAATTTATAGAACTCAATATTCATCCAGAATAGAGTTTAGTTTGCAATTTATAGAACTCAATAAAGTGATTTGGTGTAGTGAATAGTGCAACATTAAATTTGGTGTAATACTATTGATAATTTGATATGGTGGCCCCAAATCCATTTTGAGTTTGAATTTAAAGTTAAAGTACATTCGAGAGGTTTTGGTACACTGGTGTACGATTGGAGATGCTCTCCATATGCGTTCTAATCGGTTTATGGTTTAAATTCTAATAACTTTCTCAAATTTAATTGACCGCTGGCCTACAAATGTGTCCACAAATTAAGGACCTGTCTGCTTCTGCTAGGTGGGGGGCCAGTTTTCTCTGACGCGAAAACTGCAGCCACTTGTAAAAAAGCAAATCAGAGCACACCTACTTCTCAAATATCTCATCTCAAATGCGGAAACATAAATACAAACACACACTGTGTGTGTGTGAGTCTACTTTTTCTATCATACCACTTGCGATCGTGTTGTTATAATCCTATCCATGTGGATAATGCTTAGTAAATAAGTTATTTAAACTTTTTTCCTACTTATAATCTAGCTGAGATATTTGTTGCAATCGGAGAAGACGAATAATCTCCAATAACGCGACAAGAATGATGACTTGAAATAAACTATCAAGATAACAACGAAGACACATACTATAATTGAAAGGTTCAACACATGCTAGATAGGACAGTATTTTAGCATTCTGGAGAAGCTTGGATGTGTAGATAATCTTGCTCTACCGTTTCTTGGATATGTAAAATTCTTTTGGATGATGCTGCTCAAGAAAACATTTCAAGAGAAAGTAACCCATACTTCGAAAAAATCGAACATGTGAGGGGCAAACCCGGTATCAACTTCTAGTATTAGCTTCTTTTGAGGACAATAACTTAAGAGAGAGCATGTGCCTGCAAGTACTTGTGAGTGTGTTTGTTTTCCCTTTGTTTCAGGAACAGGAACTCAGCTTTAGCCACACTGATACCTGTTTTAGATGATCATCTTATCCTCATTAAGATTTATAAACTTTGTTTCATATCACTTATTAGCATAGAATGTGAAAAATCTATGCTACTGAAATTTCAGCTTAATCCAAATTTTACACTTTAACAGATCAGTTAACATACACGACTGGTTTAGTTGCATTTTCTGATTCCTCGTACTGTTGCTTATCCAGTCTCTGGGCTTTCTGGAACCCCTGAAACCGCTCAAAGCCAGGTATCAGTTGGAATGGGATTGCTAGCTGGCTCAACCGTCATGCTTCTTACTACAGCTTGGGGTACCTGTATTATTGTTGGAAAGTGTGATTTAGAGAATTCTGTTGCCGTTGACTCCACAGACACAAAAGGCTTCAGCTTAACTGGTTTGTCTCTGTCTTTCTTTTTTAGCTCTCATATATCACAATAGTCAGTAGTGTGCTTGCCCTGCCCTTAAACGTAAAGCATAAACTTCAATCGGAAATCAACCATTATGCTCATGCAGCACTTTCATGTCATGTTTGTTTTATGTGTCTGTTGCAAGAGAGGTCTGTTTTCAGCTCTTGTTCTTTTGGCCGTACGTGGCTCTGTGTGTGTGTGTGTTTCTTCTTCTCTTCTGATAAGAAGAATCAATTAGCAGATTTCATGTCTTGCACACCATTCAGGTACTTTAGGATCCACCATCGTCCATCCATAAGGACATTCCAGCGACTTTTTCAACCAAGAAATTTACATTTCTTAAACTGAACTGTGAAACAGAAGTCAAGGATAAGGAGAATTCTTTGACTAGAAAGAAAATGGAGTTGTACTTTCAATTCAATAGTAATAATAAAAAAAAAAGTAATGCTGGCCAACACTAAAAGTTGTGAGTTAAGCATTTGTTTCATAAGTGGGCAATTTCTTGAACGCACGAATCTTACAATAATGTATGGGTCCATACAGGATCTGGTGTTAGCACGGATATATGGACAAGCTATGCAGGGATTATCATGGCTATATCCGTTATTCCCTTCGTAGTTGTCCAACTGCCACAAGTTTTGAACATAGACTCCGGAAGGCACTTGGTTGTTTTGATTGCCCTTATTGTTTCTGTTGGGCTGCTAATTTCCTATTGCCTTTACCAGGTATTTTCCTTATTGTGTCTTCATAGCATGTTATACTACTAGTTTACAATTTGGCAGTCATTGGCTTAATCTAGGTTCATGGGCTAAGCTCCAAAATCCTAGGGTACCCTTTCAAAATCCATGTTCTTTTCCAATGATAGATTGGCTTCTCCTATTGCATCGAACTGCTTAACGAATTCTGATCGATAAATTTCCAAGAACAAATTTGATTTGGAGATCATCTTGTCCTATATTTTCCTTCAGCTTAACGTGAGATGAATAGGCTTCTTGTTACATCTACAGGATTGTCATCTTACTGTAATTGAAATTGTTGCAAATTCAGTTGATGTCTTTTCAATTAGGGAAGTCAAGTAATTAAAATATTTAGAAATGTTTGTGAGAGTTCAATCTATCAGTTCTTTTGTGAATTTCTACCTCTGTATGCTGTAACGCCTTAAGCCGTAATGGTGAGCTGCAAACTGCATGACTTGGCAACTAACTGTTGAAACTTATAACGGTTAATGTTTCTATGCAGTTAATAATGGTACTTTGACTAAATGTTTTAGATTGAATGCTTGTTTTAAACAATAGCTAACGTTCCTTGGAACTTGTTTTGCAGGTATTCCAGCCCTGGATTCAGAAGCGGCGGCTTGATTTTGTAAAGCATAAACATGTCATGGCAGGAATCCTAAAGCATTTTGATTCAAGTCCTTTAGGGAAGCTTAGCACAGAAGATGGAGAACCTAATGTTGATGTATTAAAGAAGTAAGTTTGGTGCTGTCACTTGTCACTATCTTTGCTTGCTATCTCTTTCAGCACTTTATTGATACCTAAAATCTGGTATTGTAGGATCTTTAAAAGGATTGATGATGACAATGATGGAATCCTTTCACGCTTAGAAATAAAGGCTCTAATTGTTGGAATCCATTTTAATGAGATAACTTTAGATCATGATGAAGCAGTGGAGAAAGTGCTTAAGGAATTCGATACTTCTCTTGACTCGAAAATTGATTGCGATGAGTTCATTGCTGGAGTCGGGAGATGGCTAAAAGAGGCCAGAAATTCAGTAGACGATTTTCACGCGGTATGGTGTCATTTAACCTAGATTCTTCTCTCGTTGGATTGTTGTCATCTCATGGTGTGCTTTTTCCTCTTTGGCAGGAAACAAAGAGAGAACATGATCTTTTGGGAAACCAACACGACGAGAGTGGTGAAGCTGTTGAGGATGCTCGATGGATCTCGATCAAAGCTGCACTTCTGTTGCTTCTGGGAACAGTTATTGCAGCTTCATTTGCTGATCCTCTGGTGGACGCTGTCAACAGTTTTTCTGCAGCGACAAGCATTCCTACCTTTTTCATCTCGTTTATTGCGCTGCCGTTGGCTACCAACTCAAGCGAGGCGGTGTCTGCAATTATATTTGCTAGCAGAAAGAAGCTAAGATCTGCCTCTTTGACATTCTCAGAGGTATGCTGCTCTGTCATTCTGTTATAGCATTGTGCATCAAAATCCTTGATAAAGAAAGAGTCTGATACATGGGTGTTTCAGCTGTACGGAGCAGTGACGATGAACAACGTGCTGTGCCTGTCGGTGTTCTTGGCCCTTGTATACGCGAGAGGGTTGGAGTGGAACTTCTCGTCGGAGGTACTGGTGATCTTGATGGTGTGCATCGTGATGGGGGTGTTTGCGAGCACCCGCACCACGTTCCCGCTGTGGACGTCTCTCGTAGCCTTCCTGCTCTATCCCATTTCCCTCGCACTTGTATATGTACTCGACTACGTCTTTGGCTGGTCGTAAATCCACATAATTGCATACATCTGCAATGCTTTCTGCTACACTTTTTTATTTACAAGAGGATCTCTGTGTATCAATGGAGTGTTTTCTCACCGGAATACATTCATATTTGCTTTCTTTCAGACCTAACAAATTCTCGCCACGTTAACCCAAAAACTTGTACTATAATTTATTAATCCTCCATTTGAGTTTGCTTCATTTGAACACCCCACCTATCGGTTGAAAGGAAAACGTCTTATGAAATAAGCTGTGATTCGTTGTCATCACTAATTGAAGATTTTTTTTATTGCAATTAAAATTTATTAATCTCAATTAGAATTATTAATTCTCACCATCACAATCACAGGATGTTGCTCCTCGTCGATTTTGAACATATTCTATTATCAATCATAAATATCCAAGTTCAGTATGGGGGAGTCTTGTGCCTATACATACATCTAATGCTGGCATATATCTATATGCAAATAGTCATGTTTTAATACATAGATAAGATATAATGCTAACATATACTCTCTCCGTCCCATCTTTTTGTATCCACTTTTAGTAGTAAATACAACTAAAAGTGGATACAAAAAGCTGAGACGGAGGGAGTATTACTGTTTTTTGAAGAGAAAAGCATCTCATCATGATACATGTTGAAGAGAAAGCGTTTTACTAAAAATATTTCGTCGTGATATATGTTGAAGAGAAAGCATCTTACTAAAATTAATTTTGTCATTAATAGTAAGTGTGTATAATGCAATTTACAGATGTAAATTTTAAATGGAACTATGTAACGGGGAGGGGTAGTAAAACGAAATAAATGCATTACATCATTGTGATTCCACTATTGAAAAAATAATAAACGTAGGTGAACACAACCAAATTACCACTCGAGTTAAAATACAGGATTAACAGTTGGAAGAAAGTACAAAATCTTGCATCTCCAATTAAGGTTAATTCACAAGAATAGGTATGCCTTAAATTTTGTAAAGAGGAGTAATTCCGAGCAAATGGAAACACTTTGTCATAACAACCGCCGTTCCTCTACTGATCCCACCACCTGCAGATTAGACAATTTGGATTAATAATAGAGTATACAAATTTAGAAATCTCATTCATACCTGGCAGTTGGTGTAAAGTCTTGTGATAAATTGTATAAATATTCACACAACCCATTTGGGAGAAGATTTGTACATGCTTCTTCCACAATCTAAACAGAAACACAAGAATATCCATAACATAATTACGAAGCCCTAAAACACGTTCATCGGGATGACCCAAGACAATCTGTTTCAAAGATTATTATAAGCTGTGAATAACAAGTTAATTATCTTCAAGTTCACCAAAAATTTCTCGACTTTTCAAAGATGATTTCTTTGCGCCTCTATGGAATTATGCATACTAATCCCTAGTAAGAACATGAGCATCTATGAAAGAAGAGAAAAGCTTGAAATATATTATTACCACATAAGAAAGCATTGTGAAATCAATAAAAGCTCATAGCCAAGAAGGGAGCTGTAGTACCTTTTTTAGTTCTTCGACGATGCAGATGCGAGCATGTGCATATAACAGGTACACAGCAGTATTGCCCTGCAAATCATACAAGCGAAGATGCAGGATACTCACTTAACAGCTCCATATCCAACTGCTTGGGCAGTTTTATCGAGCTCCTCTTCGGTCCATTCTTTATCTTTGCCGGGCATGCATTTGAAGCACTTGTTGGATCCAGTTTTCTCATTTCAGAGCATAAGTCGAGCAATATGAATCAATTCAGGCTCAGTTCACGTTTATGCAGGAAAGCCGGTAGTCCCAATGAATACAGCAACTCACCTCTTTCAATTAGAGCTGTTTTGCACCTACTTTTGGCTTCATCCAATAATTGACAGTTTTCCATCTTCTCCAAGAACAAGCCCAAACCCAACATGGCTAGTTTTTGGATACTTACTATCATCAGCTGGAAGCCAACCGGCTCGTTTGGCAGCCTGAAAAACATCCCTAAGCTCTCAGCATCAACTCCGGCAGGCAAGGTATCTAATACAAAGATACGATGAACCATGAGTGTAAGACATTCAGACTTACAGCAAAAAGCATTTCAAAGTGCTCTCTTTGGCCAACATCAGTGAGGTATATAATCCAGTCAACCTCCTCCTCATTTAGTCGATACCTACTTGTTGTACATGTAAGTCTTAAAACAAGCACACTTTCCACAGATACAAGTTTCTATCAGTTAAATGATTAGCGTATCAGCACTTGTACTGCAAATTTGCAATGATAGTCTAATAGGCACCATTATCCTGACCCTATTCCAGATAGTCTGATCTTGTAGTATATATGCTACGATAAAGTAAGAAAAACGATCCCAAAGAACCTTTCGTAACAGAAGATAAATTAGCGGACCTAGAAACATGGAAACTCACCACAGGGCAGCAAGATCTGTTGATGCATAATTGTAGCCACCATCCCTTTTTACAACAATAAGGGGTATGTTTTTTACAACATGGAAACTCACCACAGGGCACCTTCGCTTTCTTCAATTAATCCCTCTTTTTTCAGCAACTCCAGAGCACCAGCAATGTAGGGATTATAAAAGCTCTCTTCCTGGGAAAAGGAAAATAGATGATATGTAATGCAAGGGGCATAGAAGCCAAAAATTGGTCAATGGGAATGATTTTTACAATACACTAGTAAAGATCTTCTAGGAAATAATACTAAGAGATATTACAAAGACCTTGTCGAGTATTCATCAAAAGCTTCAAATAGACCAGCCTGAGAAACTTAAAAAACATAGAAACCTCCATACCTTCTCCTCCAACTCAACTCCAAGACGCTGATACACCTTTTCAAATCCACCCCTACTGATTTTACAAATTTGAGCCCAAGCCTTCCGGTACTTCTCCTCCCCAGCCTGTAGATTTGATACATAGATATATATAGCACCGCACATAGAAAGTATAAACAGGCGCTCCCGTTTTATATAAAGTCAAAATGGGAATGAAACAATTCTTCAGGATCATCAGGGAAGACAAACCATTCTACCTGAAGACTGACAACTGCCCGCTGGGCTCTTTCCTTGAAAGCAGGGTCACTATCAAATCTTAGCTTTGATGCCTTGTAAAACGCCTGAGAAACCAGCAATTGGGAAATTGATGAATCCCAAGTAGCAAAACCCATAAACCTTTTAACAAAAATGAGCATTTGTATTTAATTCTGAAGATAGAGATGTGTTATAAGTTATTCAAAGTTAAATGAGTTATAAGAGAAAAAATCTTATACGGTATTTTGTTTGTTGATGGTTAACCAACACAATGAATCAAGAAAAAACCCAATAGGTTAACATCATCAAGTAGAATTGCATGCTCAACACAGAGCTGGAGAATATAACTACACAGGATCTATAAAGACAGAAGGATATTCAAATTCAGCTCTCACCTCCAAGTCTCCTATGGCTTGATCATTGACAACTTCTATGCTTGGAAACTTTTCGAATAGGAACTCGATTAACATACCAAACTGGAAGCCAATCAAACAGCATTAGTATATAAAAGAATTTATAATGAACAATACAGCTGCCATTAAGATCAGCATCGGAGCACCATGAGGAGGTCCCTCATCTTCAACCAAATGGAAATTTGTACACAACTTATAGATAAAATCCAACAAGACATCTTATGACATTGTTGCATTCACTTCATAAATAAACAAAAAGCTGAAATCTCTAATCAGGATACTAAAATAAAAACCTAAATTTTTGAAAGTTTGCAAAAAAAAAACAGAAAGTAAAATAAAAACCTAAATCTGCAGTTTCCCCAGAAAGTAAAAGATATTTTACCAACTAAAGGTAAATGTTCAAAATTTGGTTTCTCTTTGACAACTTCACAAATACAAGTTTCAAAATAATAAACTAAAACAACAATAATTCATAACTACAAATTAATCTCTTCTTGAGAAATGGCACTGCTACTCATAATCACCAACAAAGATAGGTACATAGCTGCGTCCCCCAGTCCCCAACATGGTTTCTTCAAAAAACCTCCATATTGAATACTCCAGCATATGGGCATTTCTTTTGCTATATTAGGTGAGGAGAAATCAACCACAGCCCTTTTAACCGAAAGCTTAGGAGCCCACATTTCAATACCATCTACTAGCATGTTATGAATGCTCTGCAACAATTTCGGTAAGATCCATATAAGCCCATAAAGAGTATCTAACTAAAGCATTGTTACTGAAATTACCTTGGCTATCCATTGGCTTGACAATACAACATTTACAAAGCCATGCCCCGCAATTGAGGTTTCATGTATCATTTCTGATGGAGGAAGATTTGCTTTAATGGCCAAGAAAATAAACAAACAACAGATCATCTCATATAACCAAGTTCCAAACCAACATAACATATCATTTATATAATCATACTTTTGCCATACTATATAGTAAAAAAGTAAACACATTCATCAAAACCTGTCCTATTTGTTGGGGATTTTAAAACTGGGTACTCCTTCCTTTAACTTTTGACCACAAGCCCATCGCATTGTTGCTGTCGAACGAGAGAATTTAAAATTTGTAATGAAAGGTGGTGCAATACTGAATGATGATTACGCATTACAAATACATAATGCTTTCAAAAATATAATCCAAAAGTTTTAAGAGCAGATCAAATACCCTACTAAAAAATATGAGAAAAAATTGTACTACTACAACATAAAAAGGGAAATGCAATACCATTGGTAATCACCAAATTTTGGATTTTGACAAGGAGCAATAGCAGCCTCGATATCCACCTCCGGGACTGTTACTCTCAAAGATTCTTCAAATAGCTTTGCTAGCTGTTTCTTAAGACTACTGGCAGTTCCGCGATCCTGCTAATGATACATTAAACAAGAATTCACAACCGGCAAACCACACTAATTTGCAGCCTGTTTCAGCTTATTCAACTGAGCAACAGAAATAGGGTTTACACATAGATAAACTGTGATTGGATGTACAAGCACCAACCTGTGTTTCCTTACCAAGAATTTAAGCTTATGTAATAAGACAGTAATACGAACTTACACTCAACGATGATGCCTTGGCTCTGAGGACTATTCTTTGAGAAGTTCTAAGAATACCTGTCTAATTTTATGAGAATCACAACAAGATTTACAAACGATCCAGCAATCATTTGTTCTGATCACAAGAAGATTAACAAACAATTCACATTTTGCTACCACTAAAATTTAATTGCAAATTACAAAGTTACATATATATTTCAGAACGGTGATCTACCTACTATCGATTAATTTATGAAAACACCGTTTTTGACACTTTCTTTTTGGCGCCAAATTTAGAATATATTTTTTTTTCCTTCTGTCTTTTATACTTGCATACAATAATTTCTCTGTATTCTTGTATTTGCATCAGGTAGTTTTTTTTTTTTTTTTGATAGAATTGGGTAACAAAAACAGATGCAATCCATGAAGCATTCATTCATTATTGACAACTAAGTTGGTGTCAATAATCAGTTGTGGCAGTTATTGTTACAAAATTAATAAATTAAAAAAATTCTTATTGAAATTTGAATTTTTGTGCAGATATTCAGAGAATTGCAGTTTGCAGGGCAGAGAGGGCACAACGAAGATGAGCAGACCACAATTAATTCATAGGAGTATCTGCGATTGAGAAGCAGCAGCATGCATCAACGCCACTACGAATTTCTTCAGATTTTTAATTTCATGTCTGAGAAAGACACTGTTGCTGTTGGAGAGATGAATGATTAAAGTTTGTGTGGTGCTGCTGGAGTCCAAAATCCGACAAAAAGCTAATTTTACATACTCCACTTTTTTGCTGAAACTCTAATAATTTTGCACTCAAATATTCAAATATTATAGTATGCCATTTATTTTTCAATTATATCATGAAAATTTGACTTTCACCATTTAATATTCAGCTACTGATTGTATGCAAATATATATTGGGACAATTTTTTCGATACTTGAGAACTGAGTATGAATGTTGCGACGTGGAAATATTGTGTAAGAATGAAAATTAACACCACATAAGCTCAATTTTTCAATTTTTACTAGTAAAATAGAAAATTAGTCTCAGAATAATGTTGTTTTGAACTTATATGACATTTTTAAACACATCATTGTTACATCAAGTCACACCAAATTCGTGACGATCATATTAAGCTTTTATATGCAAAAAATTGTCTAGTTTTATGTAACTTCAGTATCAATTGGTCAAAATTGATAATTGATGATAGAATTGAAAAAAATATGATAGTTTATGATATACCCATTGACATTGTGCAATATAATAATGATTGCGATCTAAATGACATATTTAGGCATTTGAGTTCTTTTTTATTACAATATGCAACTACATAATTGTAATCAAAACTAAACTTAGAAACCCTGCATTACACAACTATACATCACAATTCACATGGATTGATGAGTAAATTGGTAATATTGATAACGATGGTTCCCTCCATCTCCCCAATCAGTATACAATTGTTTATGTATAGTTTTAGCAATACTGCATAAGATGAATCAGTATAGCAAACCTTGTGCCATCCTAGATATATATTTCTTCAAAATTGTGATTCCATTGCACCTTCATCCTGAGATTCAACGATGCGTAAACCCACCCCATATTTTCTGCATTCAACAAAAATAAACTCATTCTCTATCCAACCAAAATCAAACTGGTGGGTTTAGGGATTAGGGCTCACAACCTTTACCATACTTAATGAAAGGTCACTAATACTTCCTCTTCCTTATCTTGAAAGTGGATGAGCGGATAACATCATCGTCTCTTTGTAGGGTTTCCCCAATAATCGAGATTGACTCTGGCTTGGTGAAGAAAGTGAAGAGAATCTGGATACTGTCCAAGTAAGTGTTGGTCTCTCCAGCTTTGTTTCTCTTCCTGATGCTGTAAGCAAGCGGGCGCACCCCTTTGTTCAACACCTCCACATACATAGCCCCCCCGGCACAGAGCAACTGCGTAGAAACAGAGTTTCATCACACGACTTCTCAAACATCCTAGAGAATTACAAACAAGCGCACTTCCCTTCTAACAAAATCAGTTACTTGATCTGGACATGGAGATGATACGGAAGAAAAGCATTTTCTTGTAAGTTGCACTTTCAACAACGCCAACTCACATGAGTAGATTCATTATTTCGTCAGCAAAATGTAGAACGATTACCTCTATTTCACATACTTAGAAGCTGCCATTTGATTTTCTGTCCTATCCGTCAAGAGTCATATTTCAGTAACAGCAAATCATGACATAGATTCATTATTTCATCACAGTTTCAGCTAAATGAAATACTTCACTTAGACTTAGCAACCTCAACTTAATTGGTACAATTTTCTCTATTTCCTTTGAAGAAGCTGCAATTGGATTTTCTTCCTATCCATCAAGAGGCGTATTGAACCTCTATGGTGGTGTTCACTTAAGGCGATATAGCTTGGATAGATAACATTATAGGCTAGTCTAAAGCATAGTTTGGTGTATTGAACTTTGAACAACGTCGAGAATGTTGGATCATGTAATCATTCACATACTCAATCCTATATAATGTAAATTCAATCTATCATCCAAAGTAAACGCCTCCTAAGATTATACGTTGCATAACTCGGAAACTGCCTACCACGAACACAATCCATCTTCTTCCTCACAACACCTTTCTACAGTAGAACACATTCAATTGAAGATCCTATATTTCAGCATAATCCAAGAGGAGGCACACTCCGATTCATCTACCCTAATTAAAAATTCTAATTGTGATTAATAAACTCTAACTAGGGAGTAATGAACTGTAATTGGGAATTGGTGAACCCTAACGGGGGGTACGCAAGTTTTTGCATAATCTAGCTTATGATCATCAACATTGAACAAGAATAATATTGCATTCCTCTCCAAAATCCAAACTAGCACACAATATGTTCATTTCTAGCAAAGTATAAGCAGTTAAGCTGCTAGAGACGATTTAAAAATCTTGACGCAACACCACAAATATACACATTCCCAACAAGAAAGCTTAAAAAAATAAAAAATAAAAAATAAAAAGAAGAAGAATTACCTGTTCGTACTTGTGAATAAAGGCGAGGCGCTCGTCCTCGGAAATGTTGGGGCGTAAGATGGCCATGGTCTCGTACTGGCGGAGGCCCGGCGGGCACTCAGGCTCCTCCTTGGGCTCCAGATCGCTGAACCCCTCGATCGGTGGCGGTCCGCCGAAATCGTTGGCGAAAATGGACGTGTCGAATTCTTCTTTCATGGCTGCCGCCGGCAGCAGGGGTTTTAGGCTGCTTACCAGAAGCGGGATTTTAATGGAGTTTTTGGATTTAAAGGATGTGCGGAGAGGAAGGAAGGAAGATGGTGAGTGAGGGTGAGAGGTGCTGGATTTGAAGAGAGTGGAGGAAGAGAGAGAAGCTGATGCCATTGCCATTGTTGGCTTCTCAGAAGCGAGAGAGAGAGAGAGAGAGAGGGAAGTGGGTTTAGTTAGCGAATCTATTTGTTGTCTGCGTTTGATTTGTTAAACGCGATTTTGGGAAAAAGCGACTGAAACTAGAAACCTGAAAGTGACTAGTTTTTTGTCTTTGGATTTTGACATATCAACCTCTCTTGCATAATTTACATTAGTTTTTGTTTATTTTATTGTAATGCAAGTCACAAATTCAACTTTGGAATGATATTAGTTCAAATTCATCCAAAAAAGAAATATTAGTACAAATACGATCACGCAAATTTTAGTTGTCATCAAACTTCGACAAAATATATTTGGTGGCATGCAACAGAAGAAATTTGTGTGGATTTATCCAAATTTTTTTAAGTTAAAGCTTTTAATATTGGCCGTTTTCTTTTCTTACTCTATCCATCAATAATATCGTTTTCATACTGTGGACGATATGAATTTTAAAAAAAATAGTGAATAATAATGGATATTGATGTGAGTGAAGTTTGAGTCTCATTATAAAGGGTTGGTATTGGCTGCGGCCGGGTGGCCCTGCGCCCCAAATTATTACATTTATTTATAGTAATTGTTACTTTTAATAAACATAAAATATACATTTGTTCGCACAAATGTATATTTATGTAAATATAAGTATTTACCTTCATTCAATATAAAGTATTATAGTATTTTCTAAACCCTAAACCCTAAAATCTGAACACTAAACTCTAATATGAGTATTTACTTTTAATAAGCATAAGCTATACATTTGGTCGCACAAATGTATGCTTATGTTAATATAAATATTTACGTTCATTCAATATAAAGCATTATACATATATCAATAATTATTTTTCCTTACGATAATAATTATTTGATCATATAATATTTATGTTTATTAAAAGTAATCATTGTTATAATAAAAAGTAATAACTGATATGGAGAAAAGTAATGTTTCAAAAATATTACTCCCTTCGTCCCATATATATAAACTGATTGGTATTTACAAAAAGATTAAGAAAAATAATTGGAAATGAAAAAATATAAGTAAATTTTCTAATATGCCCATATTTATTATGTAATGATGAATTAAAGTTAGAGTAAATTAAAGAATTAAATAGTGATATAATAGTAAATGAGTAAAAAAATAGTACTATTACTTTTATGGAAACAAGCCTATATATTTGGGACATACATTGAGGGAAAATAAGCCTATATAATTGGGACGGAGGGAGTATATTTATTGTAATTATTGTTATAATAAAAAGTACTAATTATTATTATAAAGAAAGATAATGTTTTTTACACTACAAAAAAACACCGTTTTAGCGGCGAAAATTACTGGCGGCATCATCTCCGGCCACCGCAAATAAATTATCAAATTAAAATACTTATGTTTTATAAACTAGATTGATAATAATAATAATAATAATAATAATAATAATAATAATAATAATAATAATAATAATAATAATAATAATAATAATAATAAATAATAATAAAAAAATAAATATTTTTTCGACATAAAAATAAAGGTGGAAACGAG
The DNA here is from genome assembly GCF_028751815.1 of Salvia miltiorrhiza. Taxonomy (NCBI): domain Eukaryota; kingdom Viridiplantae; phylum Streptophyta; class Magnoliopsida; order Lamiales; family Lamiaceae; genus Salvia; species Salvia miltiorrhiza. The sequence goes on from NC_080388.1 coordinate 32,644,023, forward strand.
ACCGATCCGTAATTAACAACATCACTTGGATATCATCTCGTCATATTCTAATGTTATGAATATATGATATATATTGTATATTGAAATAGACTTTAAATGAATTAATAGGTAATAGATATATCAATAATACGAGTGTTCTCTACTGGTGATCACTCGAAAGAAACTTCAAGGTTAAGCGTGCTTGACTTAGAGCACAACTAAGATGGGTGACTGACTGGAAAGTTCGTCTAAGGTTTGAAATACTGTATAAATACGAAAATACTTGTGGGTATAAATAAAATAATTAAATAATTAAAAATAAAATTATATAATCACCGACTGCTAACGGCGAGCCACCTCCGGCCATTGGCGAGCCATCGCTGGCCAGTCACATTACCGGCGACATCATTGCCGCCGCTAAGTACTGGCGGCACCTCCGCCGCCACTTTTTGTCGTCGGTGATCAAATTTCCGATGCGTGGATCGCCGGCGGCACCTTGCCGTCGGTAATCCGATCATCGGCGTCGCCTTATTTTTACCGGCGGGAATTATCGTCGGTAATCCTATTTTTTTCTTTGTAGTGTGAAACATTACATTTCTTCACAATATTAATGTTAACTACTTATTTTAACATAAGAATACATTTATGCGAACAAATATATATCTTATGCTTATTAAAAATAACAATTATTATAAACAAATGTAATAATTGTTATGGAGAAATGTAATATTTCAAAAATATTATATTTATTGTAATTATGCTTATTATAAAGAAAGGTAATGTTTTTGAAACATTACATTTCTTCACAATATTGATGTTAACTACTTATATTAACATAAGTATACATTTGTGCAAACAAATGTATATCTTATGCTTATTAAAAATAACAATGATTATAAACAAATGTAATAATTTGGGGCGCAGGGAAAAGAGGTGCGGGTTTGGGGCGCGGGCGACCCGGCCGCATGCTATGCGGCCGGCCGCACCTAATAATTAGTGCATTATAAATGTGTGGAGGGAAATAAAGTGTTATGTGGACCTTAATGCTATAAATAGAAGTGGAAATTATATTGTGGACACACCTGAATGACAAAATTTTAATGATATTGTAGACGGATCAAAGTGACAAAAGTGAAAACGATATCGTGGACGGAGGGAGTATAAATCCAAATAATAACACTTTGTTAATATTATTTGATTTATTTCCTAACTTTCATATTAACACATATTTTTAAAAATCTTTATACTAAACATATTTTTAAAATTGTCATTGATTCAATTCGAAATCGATTTGACTTTTAAGACAAAGTTGTTAATTGTATTGGAAGTGGTGAAAAAAAATGTTATAATTAGTATTGAAAGTGGTGAAAATGTGTTATATTAGTATTGAGAGTGCTAAAAAGATAGAAAGTAAGAATAAATGATGTATTACTAGTGGTGGGTAATGTCGCAAAATGGATAAGAAGTTATTTGAGGCGAAATTTAAAGTGCATTTTCTCTTATGAATAATTTGAAAAATGCCCTCTCTTACTATGTAAAGCACTACATGCCCTAAATAAGTGAAGAACCGAAAATGCCCTTTGAATGTGATGGATGTGCATTGTTTTCCGCAAAAGTTCTTATTGTTTTCCGCAAAAGTTCTTACACATCTATGACAAAAGTTGTTAAAGTGTAAGAAAAACATCAATTCATCAATTTAAAGATTGAAATCGGTCAAATAAGTGTTGGAACATGTGAAAGACTGACAGAAAAAATAATATTTATTTATTTTTGAATTAAAATCGAAGGTTTTACAAGTAAATCGTAGGCTAATTAATCAATGGAATATAAATACTAAAAATTAACACAATCGATATTAGCACTCAAAACACACATTGGAAAAAAAAAGACTGTCCGACCGGAAAAACAAAGTGTCCGACCGGACATAAGGTTTCATCGGTCGGACGCATATAAGTTCCGGTCGGATAGATGTTTTTTTGGTTCCGATGTGTGTTTTGAGTGCTAATATGGATTGTGTTAATTTTTTGTATTTATATTTCATCGATTAATTAGCCTTCAATTAAGGGACATATTTGTTTTTTTAAATTGATGATAAACGACAAATATGATGTGAAATAGCCTTGTCAGTAAAGTATTCATGTCAAACACTCTAATTTCATTGAAATTCACGTGAAATGAAGGAATCTTTGTTTATATATGAGTGAATTCTCTCATCCTCTCATCCGAGCACTCAAAGTGAAAAAACATTCAAACTCATTAGAAATTCTAATATTTTTCAAGTGGTGAAGCTATTATTTGTGAATTCTCTCATCCGAACGTTTAAAGGTATGTCATTTTACGTTTGAAATGTAATTTAAGTTGGTTATTGTTTATTTTCAATGTTTTGTTTGATCCTATATGCTTATGTGAATTATTAGCATATTATAGCATACTATGATTTAAAGCCACGTTAGAAGGAAATACATGTGAATTAGAGCACATTCTATCATGTTTTAAAGTATTAATTAGTAATTATTAGTTGCATTTTAGTTCTATACATATATATTGCTACATAACTCATGTTAATATGCTCGAAAATCATGTATCCGCCCGGACAAGTGTCCTTGAAAATGTGTCCGGCCGTGTGTAATTATATATCATGTAATACACGGCCGGACACATTTCCTCGGAAACTTTCCCGGGCGGATAGATATTTTTCGAGTGTATTAACATGTTATATGTTGTATTTTAACATTTTATTCCCTTTACATCATATATTTATTTATTTATTATTTTTTCTGTAGATGAATGAATATGAGAGATACTTTGTGGTTAATTATGGAGGTGCCTTCAATGGTTATGAGTACATCGGCGGCTCTTCTAAGAATTTGCATATTTTCGGAGACACAATGGCCAGTACGGTGTACATGATAAATCACCTGATGTTGGAGAATTCATTGAGCACTAATTACAACTTGTATTATTTGACGAAGAGATTAAATGGCAGGGTATACAGTAAAAATCTTCTTGCCGATGACAATGATTTGCTTCAGTTGCTGGCGTCCCAGCCACATTTTCCTGAGATTTATGTTGTCGAAGACGATTATAGTGGAGGAGTGTATGTTCCTTCGTTCGATCTCCCAATAAATCTGAATTGCACTGTTCGCCGACCACATTTAAAGTTTCAACCAGCTCCGGAAAATGTGAATCCCTATAGTAGGTGCTGATAGCAACCTCCATCTGGTCTATAGTGTCGCGACGAAGATATGGGACATTCGCCTATTCATTTACAAAATGAAAACATATAAAATTCAGTAAAATATTAAAAAATAATACAAATAGGCATAATTAAAAAAGAGGCGAAATTAATTAATACCAAGCAATTTAATTAAATAATATTAAAATTCAGTAATTCAGTAAAATAGTAAAATTCAGTAAAATATTAAAACAGTAATTTGAGTAATATTAAAATATTAAAATTCAGTAAAATTCAGTAATATTAAACTGCAATTAAATTCATATTAAATACTGAATTTAATATTAAATTCAGTAAAATTCGAGTAATTCAGCAATTTAATATTAAATTCAGTAAAAATTCAGTAAATTATTAAACTGCAATTAATACCAAGCAATTTAATTAAATTCAGTAAAATATTAAAAAACTGCAATTTAATATTTTACCAAGCAATAATAGTTTCAATAATTAATAATTAAGCAATTATAATTAAATTAAATTCAGTAAAATAGTAATAATTAACGTAAACATACAGATATATTTAATAAAGTATTTTATGCCTAAAGAGAAACTATCCGGCCGGTGAAGTGTCCGGTAAAATGTATCCGGCCGGGAACATTTCAGATTGAAATTGTTCCGGCCGGACGCATTATTCCGGGCATAGTGCCGGCCGGATAGTTGCTCTATAGGCATAAAATACTTTATTTTATTAAATTGCACAAAAACCACATAAACAATGCAATGTAATACCCAGCAAAACTCGCAATAATAATTCAATAATGATTACTTAAACAAATATAATTAAATTAAATTCAGTAAATTACTAATAATTAATATAAACATACAACTAATTAAAATGGAATAATTTATGCTAAAACACGATCGGTCCGGCTGGTGAAGTGGCCGGATAAATCGATTCGGCCGTATGTTTCATTTAAATAATGTACTCGGCCGGATCGATTTATCAGGCCACTTCACCGGCCGGACCGATCGTGTTTTAGCATAAATTATTCTATTCTATTCAATTTCATGAAAATTAAAAATAAATACATGTGAAGAAGATGCCATGGATGAGTCGTGCTTCAATATTTTGAACTCTCTCTCTCGGTGGGTAAAAAAAAGTGAAGAAGCCGATAGAGGTGTGTGGTGAGTAAAAAACCCTAGTATTTTAAAGTAAATATAGTGTTAAATAGAGAGAAGTGAATGGACCGATTGTATCGGTTTTATGTCTATCAAAAGGGAATCAAATTTTTTAGAAAGATATTTTTGACCTTTATGTATCGGTTCTTGCAAAATTCACTTGGTAACATGCATGATTTTTTTGGGTAACAAGCATGCATTTATTTGGGACATATTTTGAGTATATATATATATATATATATATATATATATATATATATATATTAAATTTAAAGATATCGATTGATTAACACGATATATATAGTGTTATATAGTACTATATATCAACATTCAAGAATAACACAATATATATATATATATATATATATATATATATATATATATATATATATATATATATAGGAAGAGGTTCTAATAAAAACCTCTGTTAAAATGAGAACTAGGAACCTAATCTTGATCTTTTAAATATTAGATCTAATGGTTAGGATTTAGTCAACAAAAGAAACTGTGCATCTATTATATTTTGCTGTGCACTTAAAAAATATGCAATTTATGCAATTGAAACCAACAATGCAAAATACTCAAGTAAATCGAAATTGTGCATCTATGCAATTGAAACTGTGCATCTATGCAATCGAAATTGTGCATCTGTAGTTTAATCTCAGCCCTCTATTTTATTTAAATCAATGGCTTTAAATTGATTCCTAGTTTTCATCTTAAGAGGAGTTTTTATATTAACCCTACCCTATATATATATATATATATATATATACACAAATAATTTCAAAGAATATATGTATTGAAATTAAGATATTAAAGGGAAAAAAAAAAAAATTTAAGATAGATACGCATGGATATATTAAATTAAATTCAGCAAAATAGTAAAAATTAATATAAAGATGCAAATAGATAGAATACAAACTTTTATTTCGATATATCATCGATCCGGCCGGTAATTGTCAAGGAAAAATGTATCCGGCTGGGTCATTTTTTACCTGAAATGTACCCGGTCGGATACATTGCTCTGGCCATTTCACCGGCCGGATCGATGATATATCGAAATAAAAGTTTGTATTCTATCTATTTGTATCTTTATATTAATTTTTACTATTTTGCTGAATTTAATTTAATATATTGTTTAAGTGTTAATTAGTGTCCGGTTGATATATTTACAATTTAAAGATATGAACACTATATATATATATATATATATATATATATATATATACAGTGACTTACAAAATCATTGCATGCATCATTTCGGTCATTATTGTAAAGAAATGCATTGAAACTCAAAAATGTGTAAGATTGTGTAAGAGAACCGAAATCATTATATTTGATGTTGACCCACTTAAGGGTTAATTAGTAATTTAGGGCATGGATAACTTTGCATGATAAGGGTGGGCATTTTTCAAAATATGAATAAGGAATGAGGCACTTTTGCCTATTAACACAAGTTATTTGAGGGACAACCCCAAAAAAAACATATGAAGTTATTTGAGGGATGAAGGGAATATAAAATACAAATACTATAGCTAATATTATGAATTACAAATGTTATTCAGATTATTATTTCATACTTTTCACCATAAACAAAACAATGCAATGAAAATTTTAAAAGTTCATTAACTTTACACTAAAAGATCTTAAGTAAAATTAACAGTTCATTTTCTATGTTTAAATTCATAGAACTTTCTATACTAATAGATCTCATTATTATTATTATTATTATTATAGGGGCAAATCTATATCATGCACATTATGAGATGATTATGCTAATCAATTTTCTGATTTCCTACAATGAACTAAAAAATACTAATGATACAATTCTGTAAAGAAACTTTTTACAAGGGTATTTTTCTATTATATGAAATACTCTCATTTTCTATATATTAATACATTTATTTCTCACATAAAGTTAAAAGGTTACCAATTCGTACAGAGTTACAATAACAGAGTTTTGATATGCTGGGCGAATAAGGTGAGAGACTCCGTGAGCGCTGATCCTAACCAGCTTTTTTATTAATTTTTTCCATTCTCTTATCTTTCTCCTCTCTCTCTCTCTCTTTCTTTCTTTCTTTTTTTTATTATTTTTTTCCATTCTCATATCTTTCTCCTCTCTCTCTCCTTCTCCTTTCTCTGCAACTTACCTAATTGTTTTTCCCAACTCTCGCGTCTACTATCATTTCTCCATGTCTTTGCAAATCTCCTTTTTTTCTTCTTCTTGATTTTTGTTTCCTTGCTCCCAATTGTCTCTCCATCGGACCTCTATACGTGAAGTCAGATCCTTCCATTTTTTTTAATTTGGATTTCAAATTAAACATGAATTAACATCAACGAAAATAAATAATGAGATGATTGAATTCTTTGTGTGCTCTCTTCTCTCATACTTTCGAAACAGTTGAAATTATCCAAATTTGCAAAGTAAGAGAATCAAGCAACCATTGTTGTTTAATTTATGCATCAATTTAACGCCAAAAAAACAAATGATTTTTTTTTATTTCATTTTATCCATCATTTTTTCTTGTAAACAAAAGGAGTACAGGTTCTTAAATCTTGAATCATTAACACTCTGTGAGACCAATAAATTTAATTTTAAGCTAGTATGAATTTTGAGATCTCCATTTTGATATGGTGAAACTCGTTGGGAACAGCAATCGGGTAAGTTGCAGGGAAAGGAGAAAAAGAGAGAGAGGAGAGAGATAAGAGAATGAAAAAAAAATATTAATAAAAAAAGGATGATTAAGATTAGCGCTCAGGGAGGAGCTCACTTTATTCGCCCAGCATATCAAAACTCTACAATAACAATCCAAGAATTAAAAACTTCAAGAAAAAGTCGCTAATATTTATATTAAAAACTCATACAATAACAATCCAAAGTGAGATTCTTTAATCGAAATTGATCGGCAAGATCTTCTTACGGGTCGTGTGAAAGGATAGAAACTATTGGTGATTGGTCATACATATCATGCAACAAGTGTTTTACTAAGCTACTTTTTAGTGGAGATAAGTTTTACTATAAGACATGCAACACAAATGATGTTGGAGGAAGGTTGAGGTAAGAAGATTTATAAATTATTATAATACATTTAATAATTTCTTATTTATTGATTGTTAATTGTTTCTATCATGTGATACAAAAGGTATAAATTAGCACTTCAAATAGCATGCGACAACAGAATGACAACATTTCATCTATGTGAACGTGGACGTCTGCGTATAATTGGAATGCCAACAGAATTTAACAAAATAAAAACTTTCAAAATTTTCAAATACATTTGAGATGTTCATTTTTGAATAGATGTATTTATTATACTTTGTTTCATATTTCAAGTTCGGAGATCTTGATGAATCACCCATGGACTGAATCAGTGGTCGACAAAGAAGACTTTGTTTAAAGTTATTGTGAAAGATGGACAAACAAATAAATTCACTAGAGCATATATGAATTAAATCCCTCAATTTAGTTTTTTTTTTTTTTTTTTCATTTTTACATCTGTAAATTTTAGGGTTACATGAATTATGGCGATTTTCGGTATGTTGTTGTTAAGGCTTGTCCTTGTCACTGGTCTGTTGTGGGTGGCGATCCTCCCGTCGAAGGGGACAACAACGATAGTTTCGCAAAGGGGAAGGACGGTGCCGATTTCAACGAGAAAATGGGGGATTAGGTAGCGGCTTCTGTAGAGAAAGGGGAGGGTGGAACGACGATCTGTTGGAGGAAAGCTGACTACTCGTCGGAAATTGCAAGGCGACGGCGGCGATTTCTATTGATTCTTTGAGTGTGCAATCTGGATTTCAAAAAGAGAGAGACATAGGCGAATTGTCGGGAACGAAAAGCAACAACCATACCTCGCCGGAGATGAAGGGATGACGGCGACTGCTCGCCGTCCCTCAGTGGCAGCGGCGGCGGCGATTTTGATAATCTAAGCTAGGGCCCAGTTTGTGAATGTGTGCTTCCTGAATTTCATGGCAGTGGCGACGCAAATGAGAGAAGAAAGAAAATGGATAGTCAAAGAAACCCTAGAAATATTCGAAATGGGAAATCAAGCAAAGGTTTGAAATTTAAATATAATTTCGTGATTTCAAACAAAACGACGTTGTTTACAGCTAAAAAAATAACGTTGTTCCATGTATCGGACGGTGAAATAAGTGGCACACTTCCGACTGCTACATAGGATCCACATCAACATCAAATTGGAGGAAATTCAATTTTAAGGAAAAAATGAAATACTTGCAAAGTTTATGATTAAAAATGTAAATTTCAAAGTTCATGTGCAGAATGGAAAAGTGACTAAAGTTGGTGTATTTTGTGCAATTAACCCTTTTAAATAAGGGTTCTCATTTTGTGCAATTAACTCTAGCGCAAGGTTGGAGAGTCAGATCAGGCCGAGCAATTGGCGTGCCGCGCGCGCTGGATTGTCGTGCGAGCACGACCCGAGTCGTTAATTTCCATAGTGTCGGGCACTTTGGGGAAAAAATGGAGATGCGTGCGTTCAACGCGCACAATTTTTTTTTTAAAAAAAAGATAGTGTTTTGCAGGAGAAAGAGAGAGCAGATAGGAGCAGTTGCAAGAGAAAAATGGGGAAAGACAATGAGGAGAAATGGGGGAGTCAGTGGATTGGGGAAGAAAGAAGAAGAAAGGAAATAGCGGTTGAGTGGGGTGGGTAGGGTTTTAAAAATTTTGTTTTTTGATTTTATTTATTTTTTCTTTTAAAATCCTATTTTTTTTATTTTTTTTAATTTCACCTAATTTTTAATTATTGTAATGTTTTTAATTTTAAAATCCTATATTTTATTTTATTTTAGGTAATGAAATATTGAAATTTTAATGAAATGTTTAATTTTATAATAGTAGAATAAAAATAGAATTAAATGAAAATGAAGATTTTAGCGAGAGCCAACGCGCTGTGAATGAGAGGTGCTAAGGTGGAGACCACCTTATAGCGCCTCTCCTTAACACCTCCCACTGAAGATGGCTCTTATATATAAAGAAAAATTCAAGTAAGAAGTAGCAAATAAAATAAAAATAAAAAATCATTTTCAACCCTTCAATATTTTGCAATTGCAATATGAAATTGTACACAATCCCCCCCTCAACAAGTAATTTCGAAAAACTGCATAAGACGAAGGCAGTAATTTCGAATTCAATGCCCACGCAACAAGTAAACATATGTTCAAGAAACGATACCATTGCACGCCTACAAGTGCATTGGACACATCCAATTAAAACCCAAGCAAACACCAAAAACTAGTGCAACAAATAGGCCAACCAAAGCATCTTGCCTTTTGTCCTATAATACTCATTTCAATTTGGTTTTACAATTTAAACAGAGGCCAATTTTTTGTTTGGACCAAAGAGGATGATGATGATAACCACAATGCAGAGAATTGACATTGAAAATATATATATATATATATATGTTCAAAGTAAATAAAATACATTACACACAATATCAAGAATTCCTCTCTAAACCTTCTACAGCTTAAGACTGAGATCAACTGTATGATCACCCTCTTCACTGTTGCTCCTTTGATTCGCAAACAGCTTAACCGGGAAGAAGTTAAACGACTCTTTCACCGCTCCGCTCGATTCAGGCTGCTGGATTTCCAAAAACGCGAAAACTTTGAGTTAAGACCACCAAAATGCTAGAAAATGAGAATTAGTTGAAATTTGAACACATTGATTGCACCTGGCTTGGTTGAGTGTGGTTGAAGTTGGAGGACGGAGGAGCCAACGTTAGGAAATCTCCGTTTAGAGCCTCACCATCTCCGGCAACTTCACTTGGCCTACGCTCAAGCAATGAACTTCCTCAAACCACTCATCAAGAATAAGGAGTTTTGGCAATTTTCACAACATCAAAAAGAGACTAATAGTGCTCTGATATGAACCTGATGCATTTGTTTCTTGGTTGTGCAATAGGTGAGTATCCACTGCTACATAAAGCTAAGTCGTGTTGTGGTGCAGAGGAAAGGGGTGGTGGACTTTCTTGAGAGAAGGGGTAAGACCTCTTCTTCACTCCAACCATCTACGATCCCATCAAAACAATGTATATAAGCCAAACTGAAAAGGTGCCTTATTTCCATAATCCAAACATCATTTTCTTGATGTAAAATAATAGTCTCAAAAGTAAAGATACCTTGTCTTCCTCTCTCCATTGAGGTGCATAGTTGTTAGGGAGTGAACTTTGGTTTGAAGGGGGCTCCAAATGAGAAGTTAGAACTGATGATGGTGAAATGGAATTCACCTGCAACAAATCACAACAAGTTAAACACACACACACACACTCATTATATCATCATGTGAGCAAACTTAACTAACCATTGAAGATGGAGGTGGCTGAAAATGGTGTGATCTCTGAGGCAAAACCGTGGGGGTGGGGGGCTCAAAGGGCAGATCAAATGCAAAGGGATGATGATGATGAAGATGATGATTGTAGTCACCACCCCACAACATAGGTCTTGAACCAATCTCCCCATTTGAATGCCTTGAAACAGAGCAACTTTCTTGAAGAATCTCAATGTTGGGGGCTGATTGGGAGTGCCTAAACAATGCATTTGGGGAAGAAAGATTTGATGAAGATGATGGTGGTGGTGAGTTGTGAAATGGGGCAAGATTTGGCCTAAATTTCTGAACACCCAAAAATGAAGTAGCACCACCACCACCATCACTAGGTGAAGAAGAAGCAATCACATTCTTTTGCTCTTCCTCTATTCTAATCTTTTCAAGCTGAGCCACACCTAATCCTCTCTGAGGCACTTTTTTGGGCTTAATTTTTTTAGACCTACAACTCCCACCACCACCACCGCCTCCGCCGCCACCGCCTCCTCCATTGCCGCCACCGCCACTATAGCTGCACCCAAAAACATTTTCCTCTTGAGCCATCCTCCCTCCCTTGTATCCATGAAAATCAAGAATAAATCTTGGGATTTAAAGGACAAGTGATGATCATAAATGGCAAGTCATCCTCCATATCCCCTATCAAATTCTTGAGATACCCAAAATCTGGAAAACACAAAATCTGAGGGGTTTGAGAAATAATAACCCCAAATGGAAAATCTGAAAGAATTTAAACAACCCAGATTTCCATCGTTTAGATTACGCAAAATCTCCACACTCATGAGGTCAAGATTGCACAACTTTTTTCATTTCATTAATTTGGAAACATATACAAACACCCCTCCCACATAAAGATTGCAACTTATAATTTTTAATTTTTTTGCTTCTTCACACACACAACTGAGAAATAAATGGGAGAGAGGAGAGTAAGCATGAGATTTTTGCTCAAGGGTGTCCGAGCGACACACAGATCAGATCACTTATATGACATAACCGAAACATAAGGAAACTAAAATTGCAATTTTTACCTTTAGTTTTTTCTCTCTTCTTTCTCAAAATTAAAACTTTTTAATGCAAATCTAACGCATGCTATTTGAATGCTTTGCCCCTCTATCTCAATCTAATTTATCGCCCAAATCCTCGCTCCACTCCTCTTTCCCATCCTGACCGGATCTCTCTCTCTCTCTCTTTAAATTTATTCAAAAATATTTAACTTTATTCACTTTATTTATACGAGCTTGATTTCTGTGACAGAGTAAAAATGGGATTTCTAAAAGGAGAAAAATGTCTGTGGAGTAAGGCAAGGTTTGATTGTGCATGTTTGTAGCTTTTAAGGATATAGTTTCTGGCTGCATTTGAGGTCCCCTCCCCTCACCGTGAATTGCATGTATCTTAATGTTCCTGCACACCATATTTCCATCTCGTATTTTTTACCATATTTACGTTATGCAAATATTCATTTCTGCCGTATTTACCATATATTTCAAACATCCTTCATTTTGGTTCCCGTCACCTACTATAATCACATAATTTTGTTACCGCTAATTACTAGGGGTATTGTAATCCAACTACCCCAATCGAATAGTAGTGTGTTGGAGTTTGATTTGTATACTATTGAGTTTGAATCCCGAACTTTGTTTATTGAATACTTAGAGGTTCACCAACTTTCTAAATTTATATTTATATTCAAAATATTGATTATTTTCTTTTGAAAACAAATTATTTAATTCAAAATAAAAAATACAGTATTAACTATTTTCTTATAACAAACATAATTAATTAGAGATTTAATATAGTTATTATTAATTTTAGTGGATAAATATAACCTGTACCTACTAATAATTTATATTTTTCAAGTTAAATTACTTAACGAACATGTTCACGAGCTAACGAATTGAATACTATCAAACTCAAGTTTGGTTTGTTTATTTATCGAATTTCTCTAATTGAACTTGAAAGAACTTTTTTTTAGCCGAGCTTCGAATAGTTTGCGAGCGCCTTGATTTATTTATAACCCTACTAATTACTAATCTATTTTGTATCACCGTGAATTTTTGGATTAATTATACTTTATAGCTTCAACTTTGAACCAAATTGGTGAATGGGTTTGAATGTAAGAAAATTTGACATTTCAAAAAACATTCAAATTTGGCCGGCAGAAAAATGAGCTGGATATATAGTCGGAGTCATACGTTCATATTTGATCATATTTTGTGAAATTGTATGAAATTAGTCCATTACACTTTTATTCACGACATATTTACAATATTTGTAAAATTTTGCGTGTCGTGATTAACGTGACATACTGCAATAAGAAATGGTAAATTTGTTTCTACAAACTAAATAATAGACAACGATTTAACAAAATTTGAAGAGAAATAACTTGTGAGGAAAGCTTTGTAAAGTTACCTTGTTTAGGGGTTTTAGATGATTCTAAAATGCACAATGACAAACAAATAATCAAAATAATCGTGCTTCCACTTCTGGTTAATGCGGTCAAATAAATTATACAAGTACTCTAAAATTAAAAGATTGAGAAAATTTGATTAAATTGGGTTCCTGCTATATTAGCAATTCGCAAAAATAAATTGTTCAACAATAAAACAAAAGAAATATCCACCTAATATAGGTGCCATCAATTTGTGGTGGTCCGGTAAATTGGAATTGTAGCTCAATTTGGTCATGTAACATTACATTTTTTTTTAATCTCTGAGTCATTTTAATGGTTTGTATTATCAAAATGCTTCACGTGGTCCATTTATTAAAATTTTGCAATATTGCTGCATAAAATAAAATCTACTATTGTAAAATCCCAATATTTATTTATGTGTGAGTTTATTTTTTTTAAAAGAGTATAATATATTGTAAACATTACGTACGGATGTAACTAATATCAAACGAATTTTAATGTCGCTGTGAGCTAATTAGCAACTGCTACATTACCATTATTGCTCCAAAATGATATGTCTATTAATTATTTTACATAGAAATAATATTGCAAAGTAGTAAAAGCCATTGATCTTCAAAGATTATTGTAAAAGATATAGTACCATAAAAGATGTTCAAAAATCTATATCTAAAAACATCGCAGGCAACCGAATCTGATATGTAATAATGGTGTGAACGGAATAAAAATAGCAAATAGAATTTCTCTATTAAATTCTCAAATCTTTGGAAAATATTGCATGGACCACACCAGAATTTGTTCGAAAAAACATTTAAAAGCCGAAAATGGAAAGGTTTGATCCAACTAACCCAGATAAAACCGAAAGGCAATAAGAAAATTGAAAGAGGGGGTGAAAAAAGATTAAACGATATATTTATCATGAAAAAAATAAAAATCAAATCTTTCAAATGTTATGGCAATGGATTTGGCTTTCAAGATTGGGTCCACTTTTGCCCTAACAAACCCATCTCACAAACCCACAACTTTTGTCTTGAAGAGGAGCTCCACCGCAAGGACGGTGGAGCCACCGTGACGCCATCCATTTTTTTCACCCATTTAGCATGATGACATTGTTGGACAACCAAATTCACCTACCGAGCTATGTGAATGTGTTCAATTGCTCCATGCTCCATTCACTATTATTTATGTATAACATTATTAAAATAGATTTTATTAGACCAAAAGAAATTAAATAAAAAAACTTTAGAAGGACCGAACCTCATCAAAAAAATTTCAGAGAAAATCCAGTAAAAAAAACTCCGTAACAAAAAAAGAGTACTCGTTTATTACAACAAAAGAGAAAAACAAGTAGCGAAACCACACAAACACATCAAAGAAAAACCAAACCGCATAAAAAAAGAAACCAACAAGGCCCGGCTAAAATGGATCCAAACCCAACGCACCATGAATATATAACATTTATATACACAAATATATATTTGTAGGGAGAAGAAACTAATATGGATGTACGTACCAATTAGAAATGTGCTTTTGACAAATTTCAATATTTTCTTAGGTGGTAAATTCCACTCTTATAACATGAATACATTATAGCTTAGTTGGTAAGATGCTCCCTTCAACCAATAAATTAGGAGTTCGAGTCACAACAAGACAGAAATAAGAATTTATTATTAATCCTATTAAAAAACATAAAAGAAAAATTACGTAAATAACATTATACTACATCATTAGTTAGGGTTTGTTGATTTTAACACAATCTTTCACCGTATTTGTAATTACAAAAGCAACTTTTTATGTGTTGCAATTACAACACAACCCTTCTTGAGTTTGCAATGACAATGCCACCATTTTTTTTTTGCGTTGAGTGACATCCGACGACGTATCTGAATAAAGTCCACGAGAATGCCGTATCTCAATGTTCACAAAAATATTAGGCTGTTATAACTTATATAATTGAATAAAATTGAAATATTATGTTGCAGTTGCAACATTTTAAAAGTCTTGTCGTAACTAAATATTCGGGAAAGTATGGTGTTCAACTTCAATCTGAAAATCAACCATATTATTCATGTACATGATACACACGAACACGATATATTTATTATCTTTCAACTTTAGTTACATAGTAAAACATCATTTTAATACAAATTTAAATCGAAATGGTCCCGTAGCTCAGTTGGTTAGAGCGTTGGTCTTATGAGCCGAAGGTCGCGGGTTCGAGCCCCGCCGGGACCAATATTTCAAGTCATTCAAGTTAAGTTTTATTTTTGGCCTTTTTTTTTGTTTGCTTTGGGTAATTCCTTATGTAAATAGAAAGAAAGTGAATTTGCTTAATTATAAAGTTATGATGAGTTGGAAAGGAATTGAGATGGATAGTTCTTTTGAATCTTGTGTTTGAATATACATCTTGTTTGATCAAATATCACACTCCCACCACCTTCTCTTCTGTTGCTTTGTCAATTGCACATTCCACACTCCTTTTTTTACATCTCTCTCTCTCTCTCTCATGAAGATTGGAAGGAGTCATGCATTATTGTCGTCCCTAGCCTCATCAGGTAAGCAACTTTCCCTCATTTTCATTTATAACTGTGACCATATATTGCATGTGTGATGAAGTGATTATGCCCCTTTTGTAATTCTTTCATATTTATCCTATTCCAATTTGGCCTCTCTCAAATCTTTTGTTTCTCTCTACATGCATTTTACACTTTCTTCTATATTTTACTCAAATCGTTGCATTTATGATGCGGGAACTGAAAAATTGGGTGTTCATTGGGCTTAATTACTTGGATACCAATATTTGATTGTAATTAAACTTTGCCATTATATGACATTCATTCACATCACTCCACAATTTGCATAGGTTAATGCCATCAAAAGCTACAGAGATGGGCTCAGGTGATTGCTTCAAGAACATACTCGGCCTAAAGAGATCGAAGGTAGGAAACCACAAACAAAGTTTAACTAATTCTCTAAACAGATATCTTAGCTACTAATCTTGTAATAATCTGATGCACAAGTCAAATGGGAGGAGAAGCAAGCATTCCACCAAGGAAAGCGGCATTCTCGCCAACGGCGGTTCAAGGAAAAAAGGCGAATTCCGGCAGCTAACGCAAGATTCTGCAGCTACAAGAATCCAGACTGCATTTCGAGCATACAAGGTTAGAGCTCAGAATCTTGATCACCAATTTGTGTATTTCACGGCACGCGTCGTTCAATCCGTTCTTGTGCAGGCGAGGAAGGCGCTGCGCGGCCTAAAAGGCGTTGATAGATTCCGAGGGGTTGTAGAAGGCCACTTTTCAGTGAGAAACCAAGCCATGTCTGCTCTGAATCACATCCATTTCTGGAGCAGGATCCAAGCGGAGATCCGAGCTCGATGGCTCAGCATGGTGGTCGATAGCCGGGCCCGTCAGAAAAAGCTCGAGAATCAGCTCAAACTCGACGCTAAGCTTAATGAACTAGAGGTAGACTTGCTGTCACAACAAGTTTAAATCGATTCCTATCTATTCTGCAAATGAGATCTCAGACTGGTCTGAATCTTGATATTGTATGTGAAACTGTGAGAGACGTTTACTTTGAGTGGTAGATTAGATTGATATCTTAACCACAGGTGGAATGGAGCAGCGGCCCAGAAACCATGGACGAGATTCTCAACAGAATACAACAGAGAGAGGCAGCAGCAGCTAAACGCGAACGAACAATGGCTTATGCTTTCTCCCACCAGGCATGGGGAAAGAAATTCTCAATTCTAAGCTCTAAGTCTTTTGTGTTTGTTTGTTGATCGGATTGGATTGTTTTTGCAGTGGAGGGCGAATTCGAACCAGTATTTCGGGCAGTCTTACTATGATCTCAGCAAAGAGAGCTGGGGCTGGAGCTGGAAGGAGAGGTGGGTGGCTGTCCGGCCATGGGAGAAGCCGTGCCCTATCAAGAAAGTAGAGACTAAAGTTGAAGCCACAACTAAACCTACAACACTTCCTGTTAAGCCAGCACTGTCTAATGGGAAAGAAAGCCGCCCCAAGAGGCGCATGAGTAGCAACTGCGAGTAGCTCAATGGAGGAAGAGACGGGCGCTACAACCTTATACCCTACTACTTCATCACCTAATAATACGACATCTTTTCATGGTTTGACAATACTGATTCTAGAGGGATTTTTGCACAACTTTTGATCTTGAGTGTAAAATTTCAAACTATTGCAATATGTTGTTTGGATTATTTAGTTTGTTGCTATGTTTGTGGCCTATGGTATCTATTAAAGGACATGTACATATGCTCTGTTACTGTATCTATTCTTCAGAAAAATCACAATCTCTACTTATTTTTCTAAACATCTGAAAACGAAAGTTTAATTAATCAATTCATTTCCTCACTAACTTACAACATCTAATAGACAAGAAGCTGACATTCCCTCTTCCAACTGATACTTAAACAATAATAACAACAAAAAAGTACTATTAATCAACTTATTTATTTTTACTTATCTTAATCTTTAAGTTGTTGGCTTGGGATCTGAACTTTGGCCAAATTCTAGTTTTGCACATTACAAAAAGATTTTGCGTAAATTACTATACTCTTAATTGATAGTATCATTTTTGCAAGTCAAGGCGTCGCACGTACACATAATTACGTCACATTAGCAACACCTCGATTCTAATATAGGGGTAAACTGATCTCGATCACAAAATCAGAGTGAAGTACTAGTATAATAATGTTCAGGCGGAATGTGTTGTGATGTGCAAAACCAGAATTTGGGCAATGTTGGGTAATTTAGGGGCTATAATTAATCCGAATTTCAAATTATGAGTGATGATTAAGTGGTAAGAAGGTAGAATTATGAGAGATGTTTTACAGTGTTGTTGAAGTGTAGTAATCGGTAATCAGCCATAAATAAGAGGCAACAACCGTCAAGCAGTTGTCAACATCTTGGGTAGAAAGGCAATTAAATGTTTTGCTTGTTTATTTCCTTTTATTGCATCTGTGCCTAATGTAGAAGAATATTTTCCAGCTAGACTTAGGAATTGTTAAGAAGCAGAGGCATTTGTAGGAGGGTGGTGGGGGACCAACAAAAATTGATGATGCCTAAGTGCCCAATTTTTGGTAGATCCAAAGGCTGTTTCTCCTTTCCATAGTTCGGGTTATTTCATTGTCACCAACCCTCTGAATCTCGGCCTCGGGTCTCACTTCACCACTACACGTCATGCTGCACCCCACGGGGCGTGTCCGGACACTAATACTACGAGTTCAAACCTCCCCCTTCCCGGTCTCTAGGGCTACGACTCTTAAGAATGCCGAGGAGATGATGAACCACAATAGACACTGATTTTCCAGGCATGAACAAGTATATAACATGCAAAATGGATCAAGGTGGGATTACTAAACATCTAAACACAGTGATAAGAGAAAGCATAAGATAAGGAAATGGGCTGAAACAAGGTGGAGCTGATAGTGTCTGCTCATTTAAGCATAGGATCAAACACAATGGAAAGAGCAAGCAAAGTGAAACGATAATGTAGTGAGCTCAAGTGGCTCATTAAGCAACTAAACATAGAGTAGCGAACCAGAGACGAGACGAGAAACCTGCTGATTGTTCGCTCGCCTCACCGCCGCTGCCAACGAGCATAAACTCAATCAAACTCTCATGTCCTGCAACAATCCAAATTCACCATTTATTTTTATTTCAGAAAACTAACTGTTTAGTGAAAATCAAACTCACTGTTTGGCGAGTGGAGCTCAATGGCGGGAATCGGAGGAAGCGGATGACGGCTTGTCGGAGTAGCCGTCGTGCTCCTCTTCATCACCTTGAATTCGTGCAGGAATGTGGAAGCCGGGGAATCCGCCGTATCCGGAGGCGAAGCCAATGCCGGAAAATGAGGAAGGGTAGAAAGGCTGATGATCGGCGGCGGGGGCGTCGATCCAAGCACGAACTGAAGGTGTGTTACTGGACTGAAGGGGTCCCCTCTGTGAAACCATCTGGTTGTGGCCGAGCAGCTGCTGGAGCAGCGGCGGAGGCGGAGGCGGCGGCGGCGGGTTGAAGAAGTATCCCGCTGGGGCGTCGGCGAACCTCTGCAGGCGGCTGAGCTCGGCGGCCTGCTGGTGGTGGTCGAGCCAGCCGCCGTCGAACCCCAATGGGGTGCCGCTCAGCAGGACCTGGCGCGGGGGCGCCGCCGCCTGGGCGTGCAAGATGGGATCTTGCAATGACTGCAGCGAGAGACGTAAATCCTGGGTGTGGCTGCTGCTTCTTGAAATCATATCGGAGGAGGTGAAGCTGTGGAACTGCATAGCGGAGGAGCTGGCCTCGCCGGCCACCGGAAAGAAGGATTTGATAGTGTCTGCGATTACATCGGAATCTAGAGATGGAGGGAGGAAGCTGGAGATTTGGGAATTTGGATTTTGGGCGGGCATTGGTTTAGTGGAGGAGGCGGGAGTGTCTTGGGCGGCGGAGGAGGGGGTGGTGGCGGTGGGGTGCCAGGCGGGGAGGTGGTCGAGCTCGTCAATGGAGGATTTGGCCTTCTTGATGAGCCAATCGACGGCCTTGCTGGGGCGGTCGTAGCCGAGGCGGTCTTGGACGTCGTAGAATTGGATGGCGGTGTGGGCGGCGAGGCGGACGCGCCGGTCTCTGGGGCCCTTGGCGGTGCACACTTTGCTGTGGCGGTCTTTCCGGCCGGTGGCGCGGACAATGTGGCCGCCTTGCACCTCCACCACCTCCCCCACGGTGGCCCTCGCCCCTATTCTCTGCTGCTGGCTGCTCTCCCCCATCTTCTCCCGCAATCTCGCATGCTCGCCGCCTGCCTCCGGCGGCGCCCGCTTCTTCACCTGCGGCGGACGCGGCGGCGGCGCTGGATTCTCGGAATCTAGTCGATTGGCGCCGTAGAGGAGCTGGTTTTGGTGGAAAAGCTGGTGAAATTGAACATTTGGGGATTGCTCTGCTACATAATTCTGATTTTCTTGATTTTGATCTTGGTTTTGATTTTGATAGAGATGAAGATGATGATTCCTCTGAGGATCCAGACTCAGAGCCTTGTGATTTCCCTCTTCCAGCTTTTGAATTGCACACCTTTTTCAACCTTAGCTTTTTTGCCATTCAATCTTGAACAATTCCATCAAATTCATTGAGCCAAACAAAAATTGGAGCCTAACCCATCTTCAAAAATCACAGCTTTTGATGATAGCTATGTTGTATACCACTGCAAACCTCTGTACTATACAAGAAAATCTGCAGCAACACCGTCAACACAACAAACTCTAAGCTTGCTTGTGGTGAAAAGTGAGGAAAATATACAGCTCTCTCTCTCTCTCTCTACTATAAGAGGGCTGGATGGCAGTGATGAGTGTGGCAGTGTTTGGGTCAGAAAGGAGATTAAAGATCTCTGTGATATCAACACTGCTGCTGCTGCTGTTTTTGTACAGCCTACACAAACACAAATACCAACTCAACCAAGAAAAAATTAAAAATTAAAAATACTACTAGTAATTTTTATTTCATTCATTCATGGCTACTTGTTTCAAAATTTCCCACTCAATTCCACTCTGTCCCATACCATTGGGTGGTTTCCAAGATTTTCCCCCCTTTTCCTTTTTCATTTTCTTTTCCCGTTTCTCCAGTTTTTACTTAATTAGGTCTTGTTACTTAGAACCCTAATTTTTATTTATTTTTTTATTTTTATTTTGTTTGTGGGAAGGGATAGATCCCTTCAAAATGGCACCACCACCCCCCTTTTGAAAGTGACCTCTTACAGCTTTACTGGTTTCTTTTTTTCTCTTCTTTCTCTCTCTTGCTTCACTTAAAAGAAACAACACAAATTTTCCCTCAAATATCTTTCTCCCAAACTACTTTTTCTGGTGTGTTGAATTATCTCTACATGGCATATTGGCATCCCTCTTTAATTTCATCTCACTTTTTCCTTTTTCCCTTTCTATAATTGATCAAGAAAAAAGATAATATCAAAGGGGGAAAAAAAAGTATTGACTCCCAGTTTGTAAATTTCAATTTATTAATTACATGCCGCTTTGTCATTTATTTATAAATGGAGTATTTCAGCCAATTTTGCGAGATTTCTTAATTTTGATGTTATATATTGATTTATTTATAGAGTGCGTGGATTGAAGAAAAATTAATTTGGTAGTATGAAATTATGGAATTTGTGGATCTATGTTGTGTAGCATCTTGACTTTATCGTTGGCATCTTGGACAGGTCTAGGCATGTCTGCTTCTTTTCAGTCGCAGTACAATCATTTTCAGTAAAACCAGTGTACTTATGATCGTTAAATTTCTTTCAACTTTTCAACCTAAAACAAATATATATATATATATATTTTTTAAATGTACAGCTTTCCAAATTTCTAGTTGTATTTTAAGCCCTCTATCTTTTTTTTTTGAGAAAACGTCACTTTATATCCAAACCGGTAAGCTTTTTTATATTTATATCCTAAGATATGCGAAATTATAAATTAATACTTAGATTATCGATATTTTTAAATAATTTTTGATGTGTTGAGTGTTGTGTCATGGTGTACATAACTGCACTATCGAATAAATTTTATTAAAATATGTATCGTTTCTTTTAGGATAAATTTTCGAAGGCATGGAGGAATAATATTAATAATATATTACGAGGATATTTTTTTAGAAGTGTATGGTTGACCTACAGAATCAACGTTGCTTAGGCAAATGAGGAGAAAACGATTAGGATTGATTATAATAAGAAGTTAGCATTAGCCCTAAACATGTCAAATAAGAATCAAATATGAAGAAAAATGGTGTGTGTTGGCCTATTGGTAGGTGGTTAATGGCCAAGGCTCGAGGTGCTGAGTTTGAGTCCACCGTCATACGATTTTTAAATTTCTTTATATACTTGTATAATTTATAAATATAAAAGATGAAAACAAATGCTCAGCGACCGGAGATAATCTGGGTTGAAGAGTCAACCCTAGTTGTGATAAAGGAAATAATCACACTACAAAAGAAGTCAAAATAGTAGGATCAAACTTTATCGAGACTCGGCGATACTAGTTCTAAAAGGCGATACTATTTCTAAAAAAAGATAGACGGTCTTGATAATGCACAATATTGATGCAAATGATCATCGAGATGCAAACTTAGTTGTCATAATTGTTCAATGCTTTACACATGAACCAAGAAAAGAGAGATTAGTCCTTGAAGAGATAATGTATGATATACTTGAAGAGATAATTATAACCTTAATTATCTTATATTTGTCTATAAGGGTGTGTTCTCTTTGGTTGATAATAGTATCATGAGAAAAAGAGGGATAACTAAAAAAATTTCCTTTAAATTCCCTCTCTTTTTCTCTTATTTTCTATAAAAGAGAATTTCCGCATTTCTCATTCATCATTTTCACTTGAATGAGAGATATAATATTATCACACTAAAAATGGAGGGATAATAGTATCCCTTCTTGGAGTGAAAAAAATGAATGAGAAATAATGAAATTCTATTTTGTAGAAAATGAGGGAAAAGAAAGAGGGAATTTAAAGGGAGAAATTTTTGTTATCCCTAATTTCCCATGATAAATTCATCAACCAAAGAGAATACACCTTGAATAGATAGCCTTCTCATTCTTCATGTACAAATTACTACTAAAAATCATGTCAACACTCTAGCAATACAAGTTTCTCTCATTCCTTAAATATTATAAACCTTTTGTCTTATTTTCTCTATACAATCGTCGAACTTGCTCATATTCACAGTTGAAATTATTATTTTTGTTCACCATCTCTGTCTATCTCGCAAATTCAACCTAAAAGCTTGGACTTTAAGGATTATTCTTGAATCTTCATTAGTCTTTGGCTAGATTTCATATTTTACCAGATTTATATTATTTATCCTTTAATTTATTAATTTAATTTGTTGTAGTCAAAACTCTTCTGTTGGTCTCAAGGGAGGGCGTATTGGTGTATGCGGGAAGAAAAAAAATACACCAATTACATTTTTTCGTTGCTATTCAGAGTTGTGTCTAAACAATAGGTTCAGCTGATAATGAGTCAATTGATGTTGATTCTAATCAGCTAGCTAAGTAGAATGACTAGTTTTCAGACAAGCGTGTAAAAATCGTATTGATTGCTTGCAAGCTAATAAATTGGACTAGTAACTGATCTGTGTGGAATGTGGTGGTAAAAACTCGCTTTATGAAAATGAATACGAGTTGTAACATAAACTAACTTAGTTAGATAAGATGAATGTAGAATGATTTTTGTTTAACTGTGACATATATATAATGGAATAAGTAAAGTGTAAAGTAAAACACACAAAGGTTTAACGTGGTTAAGAGCCAACTGCTCCTACATTTACGGCCCTGTTGAATAGGGGAATCCACTTCACTTTAGGATTATTTGTTTTTAGGTTGCAAGTCAACCGACGAACTAGTTCCGTTAAGCTGATCCACGGGTTACGCGGCCGTGACCGTTTCAAGCAATTTGCACGGTTTGCGTCTGTCTGTTCTATCGAGTTTTAGACTACTCATACGTAGCTCATTTTTCGAACTCCTAACTCTAACACCTATCTTTTACAAGGGGTGTGAGGTTTCGAGAGGGTCTCCAACTTATCTGAACACTCTATTATAATGAAGAACAAATGGGTACTTCAGTGTGTTCAGAATCTAGGCTGAAGATATTACAATGAATAACTGCCTAGCTAGGAACTAAATATTACTCCCTCCATCCCATCACAAATGTCCCACTTTTTCATAATGAGATGTCTCATTCCTTTTTGGCCAATAATTAAAAGACTAATTAACTAATGGGTCTACCACGTACTCTCTCTATATACTTACTTTTACAAATCCTAAGTCTTATTTCTCCTTGACTTAGATTACAGTTTATTATATATTAACTGGGAACTTTTTGATCCATCAACTAGTTTGGTCATCATCGGAGTTTTGGTATCATTCAAAACATAGAATTTTCCCAACACCATCACAATAAAGTCACTTTGATAGTGTTGATTGGAGAAATCAACTATCACAACTTGAACAAATATACGTGGTGAGGTCATAAAAAGTAATTCGCAATCGAGCTTACAAGATTAACAAAATAACTAGAGCTTGATGTTAATGAGGCACAAGCTCTTAAACTCCACAAGTGGCAGTGCTTTTGTCGATTTTATTCGGCGAACTAAAGAACACGACGACGATGAAGATGGTAAACGATGATTTTCAGTGAATAATGAATTAGCATTGTGTAAAAGAACACTCTCAAAACTAAGAATTTGATTTGTTTTGATTAAGTGAACCTCCTCTGTACAAAAAGCCATGGTTTCATATTTATACTAATTCTACATGACAAGGGCAATCTTGTAATTCTAAATGCTCACGTACACAACATGTACTCAAGACAGTTACAATGACAATCTAATTACATTCGACTAATAACTAATTATTTTGCTATAGGGCTATCTTTCGCAGATCACATGTTTTCCGTGAATGATTGCCAGTCGTGAATTATTTTGTGATGTCTGGCTAGTGAATTATTCAAGAATTAGACAGACATTACATGTTTTCGGCCTAGCCCTATCGGATTACGGGTTATTCGAGTACGGGCTAATCGGGTTGAAAAAAATTTTTGGGTTGAAAATTTTCAACCCTAACCCTAAATGTTCGGGTTTCGGGCTAGCCCATCGGGCTAATTTTTTTTTTTAAAGTAACTAACATATTTTCTCGTGACAATATTATATTTGTAATAAATAAATACACGCATAAATAAGTAATATTTCAACATCGACTTACATAATAACTAGTATGCAATTTTCGAGATATAAAAATGCAATATTTCTGTCAAACAAGTATCATTTTTTAAAAAAATTTTACATCTAAATATTTTATGGTAAGTATTGATTGGATTAAAAATACAGAGAAGTGAAATGATGAGTATAACTTCTAATATTGAATCAAAATATATTTCACAAACTTTTGGAAAAATGTATTATTATACTAATTTTCATAAGTAAAGTAATGAAGTTAAAAATCAAATAACGAGAATTTTTTTTATATAATCAAACGAACACATTATTTTCGGGTGAGTCCTATAGGGTTTTGGGTTAATTTCGGGCCGACCCTATCGGGTGTCGAGCTATTCGATTATGGGCTAATCAGGTTGTAATTTATATTGGGTTGAAAGTTTTCAGTCCTAACCCTCTCAGATTAGCAAGTTAATCGGGTTAGCCCATTGATTTCTGGCTGGATTGACATGCCTATCAAAAACCCAAATTTTTTTTACCGAACATATTATGCTGTATTGGATAAAGAAACTTTGAAGGTAATTTTTAAGTAAATATTTATTATATATATTGTTAAAATGTCGTATATCAATATGAATGGGCTTTAAACATTTTACAAAATGTTATATATATTTTCTTATATAAAACTACCATAAGTCCAAATACATCAATAATATTAAATATAGCTATTATTATTGTATACTCTATATATTTTTTTGGAATAGTATTATATACTCTAATTTATAGCCAACGATAATGTATTCGGCTCAATATTAATTAAATAGCAATCAAATTTGGAAATCAACAAATGCTAGAGCTGGAAAATATCAATACATTAATTGATGAAATAAATAGGGAGATAGGCAATCAGAACAATCTGCAGCTGCTGTGAATGCTCCTTTCTAACCCAATCAATGGCACTTTCTCCAAATTGCAATATCTTTGGCCATTTATTATAATATTAACTAGTACTTCCTTGTAGACCCTCTTTTTCTCCCAACTGTTTCTCGACTTTTATTATCTGAAGCACCAAAAGTATATTCATTTTTAGGGATGTCAATGCAGCCCGAAACTCGTGAGCCGACCCGAATAACCCGGCAAAATTAGAGGGTTAGGGTTGAAAAATCGCAACCCGAAAAAACCTCCAGCCCGATTAGCCCGCACCCGACTAACCCGGAACCCGATAGGGCTAGCCCGAAAACCCGATGGGCTGGCCCAGTGAGCTGACGGAATTGTGACTGATGCATCCAGATACAACTTCTACTATATTTAGATCTATGGTATTTGCTTAAATATATATATATATATATATATATATATATATATATATATAGCCTCATTAAAAAAAAGTGAAATTAATTAGTTAGAATATATGTGTGTGTGTGTGTGTGCAATCTCATTAAAAAAAAGTGAAATTAATTACGGATTTTTTGTAGAAATTGATTATTAGTATCTCACTAGTTAGAAATTAATTATTAGTATCTCATTTTAAAGTGATATCCAATGAGTCGTGCATGGCAAATCCACTAATTATTCAGTAATAATCCAGATTGATTCTAGTGCATTGATACATGTTAAATTTTATTACCTTATTTTAATATAATTTTGTTTATGTAATCTTGAATATCTTATATTTTTGCATTTCATGCTTTGCTATATAATTTATATCTTTAATATCTATGTATATTTTATACATTATACATTAGATCATTAGGAATAATAAAATACAAATGATAATTTTATTTTTACGCCTTTAACTTGATTAGCCCGATGGGCTAGCCCGAAACCCGAAAGTTTAGGGTTAGGGTTGAAGATTTTCAACCCGAAAAAATCTCCAATCCGATTAGCCCGCACCCGACTAACCCGGAACCCGATAGGGCTAGCCCGAAAACCCGATGGGTTGGCCCGATTGACATCCCTATTCATTTTAGAAAAAATAAAAAACTTTCTCAATTTTTGTCTACAAAACATATATAATACTAATAGTGTCAAAGTTATACTCATTTTTCTATAGAAGAGATAAATTTTACCCATTCTCATAAAAATATATAAAAACTTATCAATTGATACAAAATTATCTTTTCTATGCAAGAATGCACAGATTGAAAAGACTATAAAATTATCAGTAGTCACCCTAATCATCTAACTATTCAATATGTTCAAAATTTAATTAATTCATCTTTTTTCCATATCATTAGAATTGTCCACTGGACTAGGCTGGCCCAGTCTAGGCCTGAATGAGCCCGTACAAATTAGGCCTAGTTCGACCCAGAACCACACTTGGAATTAGTCGGTTTTGGGTCGAACTCTTAAAAAAATCTTTACCTCTACCCAGTTCAAGACCACAAGTTTGGTTGGGCTTGGGATGGAGAAGGGTCAGGCTTTAAATGGGCCTACGGTGGGTCAGAATGATGGGCTTCAAATGGACTTCAGTTCGGCTCAAATGAGCTTTCAATTTTAGATAATTTTAAATTTGTGATCTCTATATTTAGATTATTATAAGTTTATTATTCCATCTGTCCCAACTTTCAGCCTCCATTTTTCCTTTTTTGGCCGTCCCACATTTTGGTATCCATTTCTATTTTTAGTAAAAGTAGATTGAACACTTGCTTCACTTTAATTATTTTAACACTCACGTAAAAGATGAGACCCTTATTCCACTACAACACACCCAACCACTTTATTAAAATTTGTGTCACTCTCAAATGAACACTAAAAGTTGGGATGAATGGAATAATATATTTGACTAAAGTCTTTGCCAAAATCGAAGACTAATTATAATTATAATAAAACTTTGTTTTTGCAAAGTCTAGATATAAGATGATTAATCAAGTTCTTAGTTCTTACAAAGAATTTATGAAAATATATACATAACAACATATTAAGATACTAATATTTTACTTCAAGTTAAACACAAATATTCCCTTACAAAAAGGTTAAGCACAAATATAAAACTAATTATAAAGGAAATATATAAATAATATTTGACACTAAAAATATTGGCTTTCGGCCGAGCTTCAAGCTATCCTGGTCTTGGGTAGACTTGGTTTGATAAATGACCAAAGTGGAGACCATCTCAAAGAATTAGCCTCGCCCAACTAATCCATCCGCTCGAGCGAACCAGCCTATATCGAGCTTTGGCCGGGTCGGGCTGGCGGATTCGAGCCAGTTGAGAACTCTACACATCATCAATATTCATCCCAACCTAACCACATCTATTTTAAGGATGTGTTTGGTGCGTTGGTTGAAGCCGTATTAGCAAAGGTAAATGAGCTTAACTTTGTGTGTGGTAGCTTTATCCACAACACGCTGGGCCCGTGTATTAGGCGCGGCCCGGACCAAAATCACTGTTACACCATCTTCCCCATCCGGCAGCCCCTCTCGGTTGTGTATGCCAGAATGCTACAGTGTTCTTGATTAGAATTTAGGTTTACAAAATTACCCCTGAATTTCATTGTAAAGTCTGGAATTTTTAGATTCGGCGACTGACACGCACCCGTCGTGCGATGCGATCAAAATACCCGTGTTTGCCCTAGACGGACGGTGCACACTCTTATTTCTCACAACCAAGGATCAGTATTAGCAACAAGTATAGAGTCGAATCCCACAGGGAGTGAGGAACACTTTTGTTCTCCAATGACAAACTGAGGTGTCACTAGTTTCAATCTGTATAACCTGTACAAGAAACTAAACATAGATCAAATATAACAAGGGGTACGGTTTTCAGTTAGGTCATAACTGTTGTCGATATTTGCATTGGTCATAAACATACTGATGATCCACCCATGATCCATATAACCTCAAGGCGTGGCCCAAAGACATTGGGGTGTTTCAAGAGATCATACTTCACACTTAGGATAGTTGAGTCCATTGTAATCACTTGGTCCAAAGATCACGGTTTTTTCCCGATCACAAGGCTGTGCTTCACTCCTCCTTAGATAGTAGTCATACCCGTTATCCACCAAGTATGACCCTCACTAACTTTCTCTCTTGAGGTCCACGGTTCCGCACCTTCGGAAGGCGTACCCTCATGGGCTATTCATTCTGAAACTACGTCCAACCAATCATGTGCAAGAGTGAGCAAAAACCGAACCGACACTGAAAACCGAACCAAACCGAACTGGATTGGTGCGGTTCGATCCCAATTCTATTGGTTCGGTTTTGAAAAGTAAAAACAAAATTTTTTGGTTTGGTGTCAGTTTCGATTGTTTGGTTCGGTTTTAAACTGAACCAAACCGATACATATAATATTTTATTATATAGAATTATTTTATAATATATAATTATTTTTCTAATTTTTTAACCTAAAAGTAAAACCCTAATTCACAATTTACAATTTGATTTTATCTCACCCTACCCGCCGCTCTCTCTCTTCCATTCCATACTCCTCTCTTCTGCTCTTCACGCCAGTTCTGCCCTCTGTCTCCGGCAGTCCAGCGATCGTCGGCGCGCGTGCAGGCGCGAGGCCCATTGCCATCCTCGTCCCCTGCCCAAGCGCGACGCCCCCTACCCAGGCGAGTCTGATAGCCCCCTGCCCAGGCGCGACTGCCCGCTGCCGTTCTCGTCCACTGCAGCCTACCGTCCGCTACTCCTTCGCGTCGCCAACAGCCCAGACTCCCCTTCCGACGCGGCCTACCCTCATCGTAAGTTTCTCGGCTTCCCTTTTTTAGCTTCAAAATTGTTATTGCAAATCTATTAATTTAGCTTTGAAATATTGTTGATTTAGTGGTGTTATTGAAGATTTATATTGCTGAAAATGGATTATTTAGTGATGTTAGTGATGATTTATTGCTGAAAATAGATTATTTAGTGATGTTAGTGATGATTTATGGCTAAAAATGGATTATTTAGTTATTTTAATGATGATTTATGGCTGAAAATGGATTATTTAGTGATTTTATTGACGATTTATGGTTGAAAATGGATTATTTAGTGATTTTAGTGACGATTTATTGCTGAAAATGGATTATTTAGTGTTGTTAGTGAAGATTTATGGCTGAAAATTGATTATTTAGTGTTGTTAATGTAGATTTATGGCTGAAAAAGAAAAAGATGGATATACGGGGTAGTCTAGTGCACCGAGCACAAAAGACAGGTCCATGCCACCTCCCTCGATACAGGGCGAAGTATCATCAACACGGAAAGGCAAAAAGTAATCTGATGGGTTCATTTCACAAAGTTTGTTGATGAAAATGGGAAGAGCAAAGCGAGGTGCAACTATTGTGGTATTCCTTATGCCTGCGACTCTAAAAAAAATGGTACGACCTCGCTTAATAATCACATGGGTAGATGCAAGACGTTTCCTGGTATTATTGATTTGAAACAATCTCAGTTGTCTTTGCAAAAAATACATGAGGAAGGGGCTGATGAGTCTGTTGTTTCTGGTCATTTGAGTAGTTGGCGGTTTGATCAGGGTTTTTGTAGGTTGAAATTGGTTGAAATGATAATCAAAGATGAGCTTGCTTTTAAAATTATGGAGGGTGAAGGATTTAGGGAGTTTGTTGCTGCATTACAACCTAAGTTTAGAATACCTTCTCGATGGACTATTTCACATGATGTTTATAAGATGTTTTTGGATGAGAAAATAAAGTTGATGGATTATTTTAAAAAATATGAGTCAAGTGTTTGCATTACTACTGATACTTGGACATCTTTGCAAAGGGTGAATTATATGTGCATCACTGCTCATTGGATTGATGAGAATTGGGTTTTGCATTA
Source organism: Salvia miltiorrhiza (assembly GCF_028751815.1). NCBI lineage: Eukaryota > Viridiplantae > Streptophyta > Magnoliopsida > Lamiales > Lamiaceae > Salvia > Salvia miltiorrhiza. Next base: position 32,674,547 of record NC_080388.1, read on the forward strand.
AAAAAATCATCAACTTTTGCACTTTAGAGAGTCATAAGGGTGATAGCATTGGTAAGCAAATTGATGGTTGTTTGCGTGAGTGGGGAATTAAGAAAGTCTTCTCAGTCACCGTTGATAATGATTTTTCGAATGATACTTGTCTTGTGGCTTTGAAAAATAAATTGGTTGCTCGTAATTGTTGTGTGATGGGTGGTAAATTTCTTCATATGCGGTGTGTGGCTCATATTGTTAATTTGGTTGTGAAAGATGGGTTGCAAGAATTGGATGTGTCTGTGACAAGAATTAGGGAGGCGGTAAGATTTATTAGGCATTTTCCTGCTAGAATTGAAAGGTTTCAAAAATGTTGCAAAGAAGAAAACTTTGAATGCAAAAGTAGTTTGTGTTTGGATGTGCCTACTAGATGGAATGCTACTTACTTGATGCTAGATGTTGCTTGCAAATTTGAAAAGGCTTTTGAACTCTTTGAAGCATAAGATCCATTTTATAAGATTGATCTTGACAAAAGTGAAGGTGTGCCTGAAACTGTGGATTGGGAGAATGCAAAAAAGTTGAGTTTGGTATTGAAAACATTCTACGAGTTGACAATTAGGATTTCTGGTTCTTTATATGTCTCAAATACTTTTTTGCATGAGATTACCAACATGTATTGTTTGTTGAAGGAGTGGGTGATGCATTCATCTTTAGATGTGAGGGTTATGGGGGTGAAGATGAAGGAAAATTTTGACAAGTATTGGGGTGACCCCAAGAAGATGAACAAGCTTATCTTTTTTAGTGTGGTTGTTGATCCTAGATACAAGTTTGAGTTTCTTGAATTCTTACTTGTTGAAGTGTATGGAAATGATGTTGGGGGAGCAATTGCAAAGAGTGTGAAAGATGAACTTTATGAATTATTAGATGCTTACAAGTCTTTGCATATTAATCAAACTTCAACTCCTACAACAACACAAGAGAAAGATCAAGTTTCAAAGTTACAAGCCTTGGAAACTACTAGTTCATCTCATTATCTATTGGTTGACAAGTTCAAGAAATAAAAACGTGCCATAGATAATGAGTTGTCTAATGATTTGGATCTCTACCTAGCCGAGAAAGAAAGAGGGGTTGATGATTCAAAGGGCTTCAACATATTAGCTTGGTGGAAGGTTAACCAACATAGGTTGCCTATTCTTGCCCGTCTTGCTCGAGATATCCTTTTCGTGCCCATTTCAACCGTTGCATCCGAGTCGGCTTTTAGCACCGGAGGAAGGGTTCTTGATCCATTTAGGAGTTCACTAAGTGATAGGATTGTTGAAAGCCTCATTTGTACTCAAGATACTTTGATCGATAACCATGGCTTTATGCCTCGTCACAGTTGATGGATAGTCACTAGAGAAGCCCAAGATCGAGGAGGGACAATGTATCCCATCAATCATTTTCTCGCCTTTCGGATCTACAACATCTTCTGTTGATGCTGATCAGCTACTCGGTCGTGGGTATACCGGTTGTCACACCTTGGTATACCCTGGCCTTTGCTTGTCCATGGTTTCGCACAGATCCGTCTGTAACTACTAGACTCAACCGAAAGTACAAATGCCTCACAATAGTTTTTCATATCGACAACAATTACTTCCACCCCTTCACCTTACCAAAATGAACTACTCACACATATTGATAAACACAAATACGAAATAACTTAAACACATCATGAAGTAAAAGATAAATACTGAAGTAAAAGATAAATACTTGAATAGAAAAAGTATCTAAGGCAAACCGTCTTGATCTTGTTCCTTGCACACGAATTAAAATACGAGAAAATAGTAAATTGTTGAACAGAATTAAAATAACGAAAATGTAAATTGTTTCTGGATTGCCACACGTCGGCCAAAAGATAAAAGTTCTAAAGACTGCCTAGAATCAAAAGTTCTTAATAGTTAGGGCTGCTTCCTCTTTTATACTGACGTGTGGTGGAGGGCTAACCCTAGCTGCGCCGGCCTTCAAATCTTCAGCAGGATTTTCTTTCATTTTTTAGCTCCATCTTGATTGATATGATTGAAGATCCGATTGATTCTTTCATCCAGCTGCAAATTAGGTCAACTCTCCACCTTTCTGGATTCTTCTACTCTCTTCTCTTGCTTTCCTCGATCATCCTTCATCATCCTTGCAATTAATTTCGAACTCTGACAATGGCTGGCTTCTTCCGCTTGTAGTGGTCAGACGGATTGATGCTTTCAGTTTGACTCATACCAGGTGGGTTGCTTCGGGTTCTCATGCCCCAAGTTACACTTGAGAGGTACTATGTCTAGGCTCCATGCCGGTAAACATGACATTGCAATCTGGGCTGGTAATGCCCATTCCGACCATATTTCCTCCGTTTGCGTTCTACTGGACTGCTTCCCCATTATGACCTGAACTGACACAAACAAAGATGAAAAATAGGGCCAAATGACCCAAAAGTCGAAGACGCATCACACCTACACACTTAAACCATACTTGCCCTCAAGTATGTAGGTGGATTCACAGAAGACACGGACGAAAAGATATGAAAGGAAAAGAATAAAAACTTCAAGACACGAGACTTGCACAAATATCTGGTTCAGATCATACTAAAGGTGGACAGCGAGTGGGGGTCGGATTTATACTTAGAGATCATTGTGGCAAGGTGGTGGCAGCTGTTAGCCAAAGGATTGGAGCGATGGCCACAATTTTGATGGGAGAGCTTCACGCGATGATCCTCAGGATTGGTTTCTGTCTGGATAATGACTTTGGGCCGGTCGTCATTTATACTGACTCACTTCTCGATGTTCATGTCTTGCACGATGGGACAGACTCGCTAAGTGATGATTTATGGGAGGTTTTCGAGCATGCTCGCAAGCATTTGGTGCTATAGTTCTGCTTCGTTCGTAGGGTTGCAAATAAGGCGGCTCATGAGCTAGCCAACTTTGCTTTTCTTTCTCATGATGTAATTTGGAAGTCAGTGTTCCCACTTCCCACTGTGGCTCTTGATATTGTACATTCAGATTTGAAGTCGTATATCTTCATTTCCGCTTCAAAAAAAGAAGAAGATGATGTAAGTATATTATCTATTGAGAGTAATATGGTGAAATAACTTGATTGTAAAAAAGTAATTGGTACTTTTGTGATCCAAAAAGCTATAAAGATAAAATTAGTCTTTATAAAAATATTTTATACAACTAGATCTTTGTTTCGCCTCAAAGCCCCTAATTTGCTTGATTTGGCCATGAGTATATTTTAATAAGACTTGTTTGTTATAGAAAAATCGAGGTTTATCTCATCATTTAACTCATGTGAGAGGAAGACTAACGTATTACGTACATAATTTTTTTTCTTTTTTTCTTTTTATTACTACTATAATACTTATTATCACATTATAAAGTTAAAAAGTAATATACTGTGATGAAATTCAAAACACATCCAACAAACTTCATCCACTATGAATTTGGGGCCAACCTCGTACCAAAGCATCATAGAAGTTGTCACATTAAATGTTGAAAAGTGTGGCCTCAAAAAATGATATAAAGATAAAATCATATATTATACAAATGAAAAGACATTTCCCCATGACCAAATGTGTCCACCACTATAGCAGCCAGTTTTATTCAAAATTTGAGAACGAGGAGACAATCAACCTACACATTTACATACTCTATTTAATCAATATTTATATAAAATATTATTCGTACAATGTTTCACCCATCGAACTTAAAAATTGAGGATTTCCATGTTTTTTAGCATTGCACTAAAGTTGGATCCACAAACATTCTCTGAGTTTTATTTTATTATATTTTCCTTTTCGAAACATGGTTTGGATCGTACAAATCGTTACAGAAGAACTTTAAATTAAATTAGTATCGTCTCAAAAGAATTAATGAATGTACTATCTACTATATAGTATTTATTTTTAGGGTGAATCTACTATCTATTTATTAAACTGAAGGGAAAATGGAGTATGAAATTGAGAAATATCAAACTCTCGAGCATTTACTTTACATAATTGATAAGATTAATGATTAAATATTTTTATCTCGAAAAATAAGATTTCTTCAATTTTACCTCTTTGATGGGATAAGAATCAAGTAAAACTATCTTGATAGAAATAATCAAGAGTCTTGAGATATCCTAAAACCTCAATCCATCAAAGTAAACAAAAAATTAACCTTACTATATATTTTTATTTATGAAGACTAATTTTTCAAAGTAATGCCCTCTTAGTGACTGTGTTAACATGCAACATCATTTATCTCGAAACTCAAAAAGGATTTGACTTAGCTTATTTTAAGGGAGCTTACAAGTTGTCAATCTCCAAAAACTTTAAACTTTATATATATATATATATATATATATAGTGATTGAATCAAATAAAAACCTCTCTTAATATACATACTACAAACCATTTTCAGTTAACCTATAAAATATCTACAATATATATATATATATATATAGGAGAGCGTTCTAATGAGCTAATGAGATCTCCTATATGTGGTGAGATCTTAGATTGATTTGTAGATGTTGATTTAATGTATGATACTGCTGATATTTATCTAATATAGGAATAATTTTAGATATAACGTAGTTTAATTTGAAATGATGAGTTCAGGTATTTGTTGTATCAAATAGGAATTATTTTCAAAAGATTTACTATGTATTCATTACTTCGACCAATAAATTTATGGTTCAAGGTTCCAATTTCATAGATAATAAACATTAAATTTTTTTAATTCATAATTTTTAACAGTGAAGTCAGGACATTTTATCTGACCTCATTGTATATATTGTTGGGTCATTTCTAAGATCTTTTTATAGAAATCATTCGCAATTTCCTTGCAATTGTTAGGTCCTAAGATTTTACTTTAGAATAGAACACAATCATTTTTATACGGCTGCAAAATTTAAATAGTAATGCCTCGTTTGATACGGGTGATTAGGATATATAATATACCTATGACCAGGGGCGTAGCCAGGGGGGCTAGAGCCCCCCCCCCTAAATTTTGAATTTTTTTTTTTATAATATGTATATTATTTTTATTTTAATATATATATATATATATATATATATATATATATAAAAATAAATAACATAGGAAATTAAGGCTGAAATGAAAAGTGAAAACCCTTACAAGTGAAAACCCAAATTAAGAAGCTGCGCTGCGCCGCTGCTCCGCCTCGCTCGCACCACCACCGCCAGCCGCTGCTCCGCCTCGCACCACCACCGCCAGCCGCTGCTCCGCCTCGCACCACCACCGCCAGCCACTGCTCCCTGCCCGTCTCGCACCACCAGGTCCACCACCGTTGGAGAAAACATAGAGAGGTGAATTTCAGCCGCTGAATTTGTTGATTTTTTTTTTGGGAATGTGTTCTTGGAATGAGTTTTTTGAAGAAGACGATGGGTCGGCAGAATTTGTATGTTTTTGTATATGTTTTTGGGAATTTGTTGATGCAATTCAAAATATAGTTGGAATTTATTTAGTGGGAAGAATTAATGGAATTTGTATATGTTTTTGCAAATTTGTGGGTGGAATTAATGGAATTAATGGAATTTGTATAGTGGCCGAATTAATGGGCAGAATTAATTTAGTGGGCAGAATTAATTCCATTAATTTAGTGGCCAAATTTGTGGGCAGATCAAAGACATAGTGTGGCAAATATGTTTAGATCAAATGCTCGTGAGTTGGATGTTGCTTATCGCACTCGTTTGACGGCTTCATTGGATGTGACTCGTTTTCTATTGAAGCAAGGATTGCCTTTTCGTGGATATGATGAGTCGACTACTTCTTTAAATCGAGGTAATTTTCTTGAGTTGCTTCAATGGCATAGTGATCATAATGATGTTGTTTCCAAAGTTTTGGGTTCAAATGCTCCTGGTAATAATCAAATGAATTCCCCACAAATTCAAAAAGATTTAGCACGTGCTTGTGCTTCAGAGGTTACACTTGCTATAATCAATGATATTGGGGATAAAGTGTTTACCATGTTGGTTGATGAGGCTCGAGATGTTTCATTGAAAGAGCAAATGGGAGTTGTTTTAAGATATGTGAATGATAAATGATGTGTAGTTGAAAGATTTATTGGAATTGTGCATGTTGTTGACACTTGTTCACATTCTTTGAAAGATGCTCTTAGTGCTTTATTTGTGAAACATGGTTTATCACTATCAAAATTGAGGGGTCAAGGATATGATGGAGCTTCAAACATGAGAGGTGAGTTCAATGGGTTGAAAGCCTTAATATTGGAAGAAAATCCTTATGCTATGTACATTCATTGCTTTTCACATCAACTTCAGTTAATTGTTGTTGCTGTTGCTAAGAGTAACATGGCTGTGAAGGACTTTTTTAGCTATGTTTCCATGATAGTGAATACGACTGGAGCATCTTGCAAAAGAAAAGATCAACTTAGACAGTTAGAACATGAGAGATTGGTTAAAGAACTCAATGATGAAGTAAGGATGACTGGAAGAGGCCTAAATCAGGAAACTAGTTTGGCAAGACCTGGAGATACTCGATGGGGATCACATTATTTTACTTTGCTTCGTTTATGTGCTATGTGGCCTTCAGTTGAGAAAGTGTTGGAGAATATACGTGATGATACCACTAGCTCTGAGGTTAGAAGTACTACAAGAGGTTTGCTTGGAAAGATGAATAATTATGAGTTTGTCTTTGTGATGCACTTGATGAAATATTTGTTAGGAATGACAAATGAGTTGTCATTTGCCTTACAAATAAAGGATCAAAATATTGTGCAAGCCATGTCTCTGATTGATACAGTGAAAGCTCAATTACATGACTTTAGAAACACTGGTTGGGAGATAGTTTGTGATGAAGTAAATAGTTTTTGTGAGGTGAATGCCATTTCTTTGATTGATATGGAGGACACTATAACTCGACCTGGTTATAAGAGGCAGAGCATCACCAATGATCATTATTATCGTGTGGAGATTTTTACTGAGGTATTTGTTTTAATTTTCGATATTTAATTCATTTTATTTATATGAATTTTTCATATCTTAATAATAAGTTGTTATTTATTCTTGCAATGTTAGGTTGTTGATTTAATCATACAAGAGATGAATAATCGTTTTTCTGAAGCTAGCACCAATCTACTTAGGTGCATGGCATGTCTTGATCCGAGAAATTCTTTCTCTCAATTCGACATTAATCAACTCATGCGTTTCACTACTTGGTATCCTGAAGACTTCTCGACAGGTGATTATTTATATTTTTTACAATTATTTTGTAATGTCTTATTAATGTGCACTTTTAACAGGTGATTGTTTATGTCTTCAACAACAACTCCGTAATTTCTTAGCATCTGTGCGCCACAATCCTCGCTTTTCTACGACCACTGATTTGGAAAGTTTTGCTCAAGAAATGGTTCAAAGTGGCAATCATTTAATTTTTCAATTGGTTTATCGAATGATTGAGTTGACATTGGTTTTACCTGTTGCCACTGCTTCTGTTGAGAGAGCATTTTCTGCAATGAAAATTGTCAAAAGTGATTTGCGAAATCGTATGCAGGACGAGTGGATGAATGACAGTTTGATCGTGTACATTGAAAAGGATATTTTCTCAACGATTGATAACGAGAAGATATTGCAACGTTTTCAATCGATGAGTACTCGTCGCAATCAGTTGTCATCGCTTTCTCAAACAGAAACAAGTAGCTCACCAAGTATTTATTCTTAGGTTATTTGTAATGTATTGAAACTTTTTTAGTTATGTTATTTGAAATGTATTAGAACTATATTATCTATGAAAATGTCGTTATTATTATTATTATACTTGTATTTTAGTAAAAAATGTCTAAAATGTATTGAATGTCCCAAAAAAAAAAAAAAATTCGGGGGCGGCCCAAAAAAAATCCTGGCTCCGCCACTGCCTATGACACTCTATCTTGTTTGGTAAAAAGTACTAATACGGAACACACGGTTCTTTATGAATTAAAAATCCGAAAATATTTTATTGATTTGAGGGATTCTGTATACCACCTACGGAGGTGGTATACATAATACAAATCTTAATTATAACTATTATTAACGTTATTTAATCTTAATACATCGTACCAAACAACATATTATATTATATATATATATTAATACATTCTATCAAACATGATATTAATATGACATATAGTAAAAAATATTCCAATCAAACTTATTTCATACGGCGTACTGAATGAACCCTAAGTGAAAAAGAAGATATAATTAAGAGGAGCAAGATGCTGCACACTACTTGTGAGCTTCTATCATGCGCATCTATCTATATATATATAAAAGCTCATCCACCTTCACAAATTGTTTCCCGCCTAAAACTAGAGTGTAATTTCTATACCAATCACTATTTAATCCTATCTTAAATTTGGTAATTAATAATTAATTAAAGCATTTTTTTGAACTTGATTAATAAAGCATTAAATATGATACTCCATTCACATATTAATAGTCGGTTATATATATACACATGCATATAATGTAATACATAACATATGTATGTACATATCAATGTACTTATTTTTTGTGATTTATTACATATAATATATTAATATAGATAGTTTATAATTAATACATAACATATGTAAATTTATGATTTATGTATATATTTTGTTTATGGTAATTATTAGTTCACACCCACAAATATTATAGTATAGTAATTAATGATTCCTCCAAATATATTCATTGTCCATTATATATAATGTAAGAATAATGAATTACATTATACCATGAAATATGATAATTTCTCACATAATTTCAATTATTCCATTATTTAAGATTCTAAATTTTTTTTGAAATATTTATACCAATTATATTTGATCTATAGATGCTAAAAGAATAGTTTTCTTTCTCAAGCAATAATAACTTTTCTACTAATCTCTTTATCTTTATGTCAAAGCTAATCTTCTTATTTTTTTGTCAATTTTTCTACTAATATTCTTATTGTACGTAAAAGAAAACTATTCTCATAAATAATAATTTATATTTTTTCTACTAAAATTAACTTACTAATTTTAGAAATAATTTTTATTTTTTATTTTTTAGTTTGTCTTCATTTCGTCTACTCCAAATCATATTGGTATTTTTTTGTTATAAATTTTCTATTATTTTAATTAAAATATTAGTTAATTTTGTATCTCTAAAATAGTATTATACTATATGATAGTTATATAGATATAAACTATGAACCAAAGATTAACTAAAATAAATTAAAAGTCACTTTAAGATATAAACTATGAACCATTTTTTGTATTTAGATGGTAAAGATCTATAGAGAATTCATCATTCTATTGGATGGTCATGGGTTCCAAACCCCCTCCCTCCAATCACTTCTACTACAAATGAACTATCATTACACCCTGTGCATTACACATGAAATATTTTCGTATTTTCCTATATATGTATATATAGGATAGGGCTACGGTATAAACACATCTTAACATATAAATTATAAATTAGTTAAAACGCATGAATTCTATGTAGAACACGTATGAATTCCATGTGTAACTGTATGAATTGTGAAAATTAATTATTTTGCTACCTATTGGATTCAAACCCAGGACCATGAAATCATCCAACAAGGCGATGAATCAACCGTAGATCTTGATGATCTAAGGGTTGAAAATGGTTCCTATTTTATATGCTAAAAGGTATTTTTATTCTAGCCCTCTTAATATAGAAGCACAACCACTTTGAAAAATAGTAAATTATATTTTCTTGCCAAAAATCACTTTACTATTTTTATAAATAATTATATTTTTAAATTTTAAATGGCATATCATATTTATGTATTGATAATTTTGGATCAACAATTAATAATTAATGTTACAATGGCATAACTCATGACAACAAATTAATTTTAATATTTTAATTGAATGCTATTTCTGTAGTGGCATGTAATAAACTTAAGAATATTTACTTATATACAATTAATAATAAACATGGACATATTAGAAATATACTTGTATAATTTTCTTTTACAATAATTTTCTCAATCATTGTGTAGAATTCAATCAGCCTATATAACTGGGACGAATGAAGTATTTAGAAAAAATTCAGAGTTGTATATTATGCATCAAATATTAAAAATTCTAGAAAATCTTTTTTACTAATATACATAAATAAAGTTTTAGAAAATTTTCTTTCTTAATAGAAACCTAAAATAAAAACAGATGAATATTTTGATGGACATTTTAACTAGCTAATAATGATAGTTGATAAAAATATGTTGTTAATTGATATTGGTCATTGATTTAACTTACATACAACTATAAAAAGTCACCTTTATTTAAACAATTATAGTATTCATCTGTTTCTCTCTTATATAAGTTAAAAAAATTATCAATATTATCTCTTAAGATATAAAAATATTAGTATAATATAAAAAGACATTCAATATTCAAAAGTATCGATTACTTATACTTTTAAATAATTTAGTTAAATAACTATTACCGTGCATCGCACGGGAGCAAAACTAGTGAGTACATATGATGTATAGTTCACATTAGAATTTACTTTATAAAACTTAAAAAATTATGATTGTGATCATCAAATTTATAAATTATACTAAAGTTTTATTTACTTGTCTCCCAATAAATTAATGTTGAAAAAATAAAAAATAAGACTTTGATTTTTACATGATTTATAAATTTAGAGAGCATAATTTTAATTTATGAGATATAAGACAAACAATAAAATTAGAAAGAACTCTATTAATTTGAACTAAAGTACATAGTAAGTGCTCACAAATAATGTGTGACATATAGTTATTCGTATAAATACAATACACATTAAATATTACTCTCTCCGTTTCCAAAAAGTTTGCTCTTTTTTTTTAAAGATGTTCTCAAAAAATTTGTCCTAATCTTTTTATTTTTCACATGAGCCTATCATTAACATTATAATTATAATCCATTAAACATTAATTTTTTTTTTATTAATTTTTATTAAAACTTGTACTATGTTTTTTTTGGGGCAAATTTTGTAGGGAGAGAGGGATTAGTATACGTACATATCAAGATGTGACATCAGACTACTTTATGCCTCTCGTTTTGTATGCAAACTCATGTAGTGCGATCATGAGTCAAGTTAAGTGAAAGTTCAGTCCAAGTAAAATATGAATTTATTATGTTGTTATATTAGGTATTTTCTCAATTACACAATCTTAGTTTCATCTTTAACACGCATCGATTTGTAAAATAAGACGTAAGATTTGAACAGGGAATTCTAAATAATGAACATAATTTACTTGGCACAATATAAAACTAAGGATTAATTGTTTTATAAAAACACAATATTTAAATAATTTTATAAATTCGACATGACTACGAAAATCATTGCAATCATATCATCAAATTATCCAATTATTACAATTGCACAAATAATTCCGCAAGCTCCGTTAAATTTATCGACAGATGTGAAATGACTTATAATTTTCTTAGCAATTAGAACGACATAAAGATTGAGGGTCTTTGGTGCGACGAGTCCACCCGACCCGGCCCGCGCTCCAGACCCGAAACCCTGAATCCTAAATTATTACATTTGTTTATATTAATTGTTACTTTTAATAAACATGACATATACATTTGTTCGCACAAATGTATACTTATATAAATATAAATATTTACCTTCATTTAATATAAAGTATTATATTTTCTAAACCCTAAATTCTGTAAACTAAACCCTAAACCCTGTAAGCTAAACCCTAAATATGAACACTAAACCCTAATAGGAGTATTTACTTTTAATAATCATAAGATATACATTTGATCGCACAAATGTATACTTATGTTAATATAAATATTTACCTTCATTCAATATAAAACATTATACATATCAATAATTATTTTTCGTACGATAGTAATTATTTGATCAAATAATAATGTAATTATTTATGCTTATTAAAAGTAATTATTGTTATAATAAAAAGTAATATTTGATATGAAGAAATGTAATGTTCCAAAAATATTATATTAATTGTAATTATTATTGTAATAAAAATTAATTATTATTATAATAAAAATTATTATTATTATTATAAAGAAAGGTAATGTTTTTAAAATATTATATTTATTCACAATATTGATGTTAACTACTTATATTAACATAAATATGCATTTATGTGTACAAATGTATATATTATATTTATTAAAAGTAACAATTATTACAAATAAATGTAATAATTAGAAACATGGGTCAAATCCACGCGGGTCAGGGTTCTGGGTCAGGTCGCACCCAATAATCCGCAAAAGATTGAAAGTTGAAGCCTCATCCACCCATCTTCAAGTCCCGTCACTTAAATGTAATCATTTTCTTTTTCTGTCTTTTTACTTTTCATTTAAAGAAAAGAAGCAAATTGATACATGTAATTAAATAAATTGAAGCCATGTCCGGAAAATGACATTCTTGTTTTCTTATTTATGTATGATAACGAAATCTGAACTTACAAACATTAGACTCTTTGAAGGATGACAAGGAAAGATTTGATTGAAGATTATGTATAAACGTCCAGATCTGGTAGATTAATTAATAATTGCATATCATTAGATTACCAACAAAAGCAATTATTTATTGTGTAATGTACTTTAGGAAGCTAATAAAATATTATAGAGTACTTTTTATCAAGTCGTAACTTGATGGATACTAAAATTTCATAAAATATTTCCACCATTTTGCGGCTGCTGTCATCGTCAAACAGTGCATTTATATATGACATTGTCGGTTTATTGAATGGAATATTTCAAAAATAATTAAATTTGATTTGAGTATAATTGGTATTGTAACTGTAAGATCAAAACAGAGAATAACAGAATGCGACGAAGAAGAAGATGTACGTGGTTCGGCCACTAACGACCTACGTCCACGGAGGGTGAAGAGAAATTTTATTGACAGATTTGAGAGCTCGCCGGAGTTACAGAACTTGATCGGAAATCTTGAGAAACGCAACTCAAGAAGATTACACAGCACTCACACCAACTACACTCCTTTCTTTTCTTGTTACAGTACAAAACTCACAGTGAAAAGATCGAATTTAAAATCCTAACTAACTCACTTAATATTGAGCTAGAAACGACACCGCTTCAACAGAAACGTAATACATGAAGTAAATAAGAAACGCGACTTATAATACTTCATCTGCACAACTCATGCTATCCCTCTGACCAGCGTGGAAAAGTTTCCAGAGCAGAGAAATGACTCCAGAGGAATGACGCCAGAGAGATATCTTCCAGAGAAATCAATCGCCAGAGGAATCGTCCGCCAGAGGAATCGACCGCCAGAGGAATCGACCACCAGAGGAATCGAAAATGCAGCCAAATTCGAAGCCACCTTTCACAACAATCTCCACCTTGGCAAGAAATTGCTGCCAACAAAATATGTATCTCCTTCCCCTCAAAACCATGCCCCACTACAGGGCATCCCTTCCACTTCAGGGATCAAAGCATGACACCAAGTTGATCAATCTTCTACAGTGGTTAAATTTGGTAGAAGGAAGAACCTTGGTTAACATGTCAGCTGGATTATCTTCTGTTCCAATCTTAAAAACTTTGACCAACCCTTTAGCAACAATGTCTTTGACAAATTGATGTCGGACATCTATATGCTTTGATCTTTCATGGAATACACTATGTTTTGTCAAACATATGGCACTCTGACTGTCACAATAGACATTCACTGATTTCTGCTGAATCCCAAATTCCTTTAGTATTTCTTAAGCCATATTGACTCCTTTACTGCCTCTGTGAGAGCCATGTACTCAGATTCTGTTGTAGACAAAGATACTACACTTTGCAGACTGGATTTTCAAGATATTGCAGAACCATATAGCAAAAATATATAACCAGTCTGTGATCTCCTGTTGCAAATATTTGCAGCATAGTCAGAATCTACAAATCCTTCTAGAGCTTCCCCATTGAAGTCTTTTATCTTTTCAAACAGAATACCAGTTGATGCAGAACCTTTCAGAAATCTCATAATCCATTTCATGCCTTCCCAATGAGATAAATCTGGATCTGCCATGTATCTACTAAGAACACTGATAGCACGACCAAGATCAGGTCTTGTACAGACCATAGTATACATGATACTCCCCACTGCACTCGCATATGGAATTTTATCCATTTCATCTCTTTGATTATGATCTTTAGGCTTCTGCTTTTCAGTTAATCTGAACTGAGGCCCAAGAGGAATGTTGACCACTTTTGCTTCATGCATGTTGAATCTTTTCACAACTTTCTGAGCATAAGCTTCCTGCACCAGCCACATCTTCCCATTCTTTCTGTCTCTTTTGATATCCATCCCTAATATTCTCCTGGCATCACCAAGCTGCTTCATCTCAAATATAGATTCAAGATCTTTCTTCAAAATCTGAATTTCCCTTTTGCTCTTACTTGCTACAAGCATGTCATCAACATAAAGCAACAAGTAAGATACTGTATCTTCTCCAGCATTCTTTACATAGACACAGTTGTCATATTGAGATCTAGAATATCCAATTTTTCTCATATGGCTGTCAAACTTCAAGTACCATTGCCTACTACTTTGTTTCAGGCCATATAGACTCTTTTTCAGTAGACATACTTTGTCTTTGTTTTCAGGAAGAATGAAACCTTCAGGCTGCTCCATGTAGATGGTTTCTTCAAGGTCTCCATGAAGGAAAGCAGTTTTAACATCTAACTGTTCTAATTCCAGATCAAACTGAGCAACCAAAGCCAACAGTATTCTTATTGAGCTGTGCTTGACTACAGGTGAAAAAACTTCATTGTAGTCAATGCCTTCCTTCTGTGTGTATCCTTTTGCCACTAATCTGGCCTTGAATCTTAGTATTTCTTGTTTCAGCATCTCAATCTTTCTTTTGAATATCCACTTGCATCCTATTGTTTTCTGATCAAGTGGTCTGTTCACAAGAATCCATGTAAAGTTTTTCATCAAAGAATCTATCTCTTCTTTCATGGCCTTCAGCCACCTCTCTTTATCTGGACTCTTAATTGCTTCAGAATAATTGTTTGGTTCTGAATGCAAAGTATCAGATGCAACCAATAGTGCATATGCAGTAAGACTTTCATCTCTGAACCTGATAGGTGGTTGAGTTGTTCTTCTCACCCTGTCTCTGGCCAATTGGTATTGACCAAGATCCTGCTGCTCTTGATTTGTTGGGATATCTGACTCATATCTCTGATCTTCATCATCTGAGGAATGTTGGAGTTGAGGATCATCAGGCTGTGGATTCAGCTCCACCTCTACCTTTGCTTTACCTCTGTCTGCTTCTGTCTGTTTTTCAGGGAGAATACCAGTCAACTTTTGATAGGGCATCTTCCCTTCATCAAAAGTTACATCCCTGCTTATAATGATCTTTCCTTCCCCCTGCTCTAAACACCACAGTCTGTACCCTTTAGTACCTTCAGGATACCCTAGAAATAAGCACATTTTTGCTCTTGCTTCCAGCTTGTCTTGCTTAATGTGAGCATAGGCAAGACATCCAAAAGTTCTGAGGTAGCTGTAGCTTACTGATCTTCCTGACCATTTCTCTTCTGGTACTTCATGGTTGATGGCAGAGGAAGAACATCTATTTATTAGATAGGCCGCAGTAGATGCAGCTTCCCCCCAAAATGACTTTGGTAGTCCTGCTGACAGCAACATACATCTTACTCTCTCTAAGACTGTTCTGTTCATCCTTTCAATTACCCCGTTTTGTTGAGGGTTTCTTGGAACGGTGGTATGCCTTTTGATTCCTTTTGCATCACAGTAGGTCTTGAACTCATTTGATAAGAATTCAAGACCATTGTCTGTTCTCAGACATTTCAACTTCAACTCCTTTTCTATCTCAACAGATTGATTCCATGTCTTAAACTTCACAAAGGTCTCATCCGTTGACTTCATCACATACAACCACAGTTTTCTAGAGAAGTCATCTATTAAGGATAGGAAATACCTTCCTCCTCCAATCGTGGCAGTTCTGCTGGGGCCCCACAAGTCAGCATGAACATATTCAAGAGGTTTGTTTGAAATATGTCTGCCTTCAGGGTATGGGAGCTTCTTGCTCTTAGCCAGAGTGCAGTATTCACAGCTTTCAAGTTTGAATGCTCCACCTTCATTAAGAATCCCTTTCTTAGCCAGATGATTCATGCCACTCTCACTTAAATGCCCCAGCCTGCCATGCCATAGCTTCCCTTTGTCATGAGATGCTATTGCTGATTCTCCAACTATGGTGCTTCCATCCATATGATAAAGGCCATTTCTCCTTATGCCTTTCAGTATCACATTTGATCCCTTCAAAATAAGGATGGATCCAGCATGTGACTTGAAATCAAAACCTTTCTTTTCTAGAATTCCCAAAGATATCAGATTCCTTTTTATCTCAGGAATATATCTAACATCAGTTAAGGTTCTTATAGAATTGTTGTGAACTCTTATCTTGATACTCCCAATGCCTCTGACTTGACAAATCTGATCATTTCCCAAAATGACTGTTCCCATGATTTCTTCTTTCAAGTCGATGAACCATTCTTTGTTGGGTGACATGTGGAAGAAACATCCAGAATCCAGAATCCAAGAATCTCCCACAGTAGATTTCATCACATTTAGGGCTTCACTATTTTCTGTCTCCTCAGCCACATCTGCAGAATTCTGGTTCTGATTTGTGCCTTGTTGTTGCATTTTCCTTTTCCAAGAATAGCAATTCTTCTTGATGTGCCCCGATTTCTTGCAGTGAAAACATTTTTTCACATCTTCTCCATCATTTTTCTTGTGTTTCTGTTGAGCACCTTTCTTTCCCTGAGAATTTGCTTTCTTGAATTTAGAGGGCTTTCCCTTCTGAACGTTTAGGGTTTCATGCTGAGAAGATTATTTATCTACTGCATTCTTGTTCTTTTTCTTTCCTTTGAGAACCCCAAGAACATCTTCCAGTGTAATCAGATCCTCCTTGGCAATTAACAGAGCATCTTTCAGATGCTCATATGATTTAGGCAATGCGTTCAGTAATAACAATGTCTTATCCTCATCCTTCATCTCTCCATCAACACATTCAAAATCATCCAACAATTTTTGAAAATCATCAAGTTGTTTAGATAAATCCTTATCATCTAAGATTTTGAACTGAAATAGATGTTGTTTGACAAACAATCTATTCGCCATGGTTTTAGCCATACAGAGAGAATTGAGTTTCTTCCATACCTTGATTGCGGTATCCTCCCTTGACACCTCACGCAAAACTCGATCGCCAAGACATAGGAGGATCGCGCTGCGGGCTTTCTTGTCCATCTCTTGACGACTCATCCTGCCTCCCTTGTCATCTTCCTTAGAATCCACCAATTTAGCATTCAAAGCATCATCCAATCCCTGATGAATGAGCGTGGCTTCCATCTTGATCTTTCATATGGAAAAATCGTTTTTCCCATTGAACTTCTCGAAATCAAATTGAGCCGAAGTCATCGTTGTGGATTCGATTCCCACAGACGGCGCCAAATGTAAGATCAAAACAGAGAATAACAGAATGCGACGAAGAAGAAGATCTACGTGGTTCAGCCACTAACGACCTACGTCCACGGAGGGTGAAGAGAAATTTTATTGACAGATTTGAGAGCTCGCCGGAGTTACAGAACTTGATCGGAAATCTTGAGAAACGCAACTCAAGAAGATTACACAGCACTCACACCAACTACACTCCTTTCTTTTCTTGTTACAGTACAAAACTCACAGTGAAAAGATCGAATTTAAAACCCTAACTAACTCACTTAATATTGAGCTAGAAACGACACCGCTTCAACAGAAACGTAATACATGAAGTAAATAAGAAACGCGACTTATTATACTTCATCTGCACAACTCATGCTATCCCTCTGACCAGCGTGGAAAAGTTTCCAGAGCAGAGAAATGACTCCAGAGGAATGACGCCAGAGAGATCATCTTCCAGAGAAATCAACCGCCAGAGGAATCGTCCGCCAGAAGAATCGACCGCCAGAGGAATCGACTACCAGAGGAATCAACCGCCAGAGGAATCGACCGCCAGAGGAATCGACCACCAGAGGAATCGAAAATGCAGCCAAATTCGAAGCCACCTTTCACAACAGTAACATACAAATTTTAAGCTAATTCATGAATTACAGATCAACTTTATATTTAATATAATAATATATTATTAATTTGTTATGATTTTATCACGAAACTAAAATTCTCAAATTTAAACAATCAAACTATAAAATCCATGACTTACAAAAAAATTTGAAGAAACAAGCTAAAACACTAAGCTAAAATGATGCAAAAAAAAATGAAAATGTACGCATCGATCTTTTCAAAATTTTACGAAAATTTGAGGATTTTTGTTTCGTGGTAAAATCATAACAAATTGAAAGTTATACTGTCATATAAAAATTAAAGTTCATGTACAATTCTATGTAATCTAAGTATGTTTATGTTATGGAGTTGATACAGCCTTTTTGGCCGATGAGAATATATTTGAGTGGAATTGATTAGTTCTCCAAAGGAGTAGAGGTGACTTTGTTGCTACTTGCTGCTAAGACTATGAGGATGTCGGGAGTGTTGAAAGTGGAGGCGATGGTATACATGTGGGATAGTAAGAAGGTGGTGGATGCTATTGTGTCTCATGATGCAAATTAGGGCTGGGAATCGGGTCGGGTTCGGGTACCCTACCCGAAAAAATCGGGTACCCGAACCCGAAAATACCCTAAATTTGCTACCCGAACCCGAACCCGAAATTGAAATCGGGTACCCTAATACCCGACTCGGGTACCCGAGTCGGGTATTCGGGTACCCTAAATTACCCGAGTCGACTGAAATTTCACCAAAATTCAACCCAAAATTCCACCAAAATTCAACCCAAAATCGAGCCAATTCAAAGTAGATCAAGAAAGCTCAAATGAATTCAGTCGAAATTCCCCATTACCCGATAGTTTTTACGCCATTCCCCAAATGAATTCAGTCAAAATTCATACAAATCATACATAGAAAATCTGTATTTAAAAAAAAAAAGAAAAAAAAAGAAGAAGAAGATTCGAAGAAGAAGAAGAAGAGAAGGCGTAGAAGCTCGGCGGCAATGGCATGGCTGGTCTGGGCGACAAGCTCGGCGAACCGACGGCGGCGGAACGAAGGGGCGACTGGGCGAGGGTCGTGGCTGGGAGAGATTGGGAGCGAGCTGGGCGAAGCTCGGCGAAGCTCGGCGAACCGACTGGGCGAAGCTCGGCGAACCGATTGGGCGAGGGTCTGGGCGATGACGGGCGGCGAGGGGCGCCGAGTCATCGGAGACGGGAGTGGGGGCGGCGGCAGCAGGGGAGGGATTTAGGGCTGAGATTGAGACTTCAATTTCAAATGGGAAACAGGGAAAGGGCCGAAAGGGTATACCAGCTTTTAACTTTTAGTTTCATATAAATTTAATTATACAATTTAAAATTTATTAATTAAAAAATCGGGTAATTCGGGTATACCCGATACCCGATCGGGTATACCCGATACCCGATTCCGCAGACCCCTAAATACCCGAACCCGTACCCGATCCCGAAAAAATCGGGTATCGGGTACCCAATACCCGATTTTTTCGGGTCGGGTATCGGGTACCCGATTACCCGAACCCGGAATTCCCAGCCCTAATGCAAATTGGTCTAACTTTGAGGTTATCATTTTCTTCTTTGTATTTGTCCGAATTTTGTAATGTAGACGGTGTTGCTCATAGAATTGCTATTGCTAGAATGGCAAATAACTACTCTTGTAAGCATGTATGGCATCAACTTATGAGCTATGTGGAGGATCTTCTCAATACCTCATGTGTTTGTTGCTGATAAATAAAATTTTCTTGTTTTCGATAAAAAACTATGTTTACATCAAAGTGAGTGTAATACCCCATTCGTCTCAATATTCATGGCCTATTTTTTTTTTGGCACAAAGATAAAGAAGAGTTAAATTAATGAGATAAAGTTATGGCCCACATGTTTATAGATTTGATTAGTAAAAGTGAGATCATAGAGAAGAGGAGTAGCGCTGGATTCTGCTACCAAGATCTACAGCCATAGTAGTAGATCTAACATTTAATTAGGGTAGAATTATTCTGCTACCACGACCACCTATTTGGAAGAACATAAACTTACAATGTTTTCAAGAAAATCAAAAACATGGAAGAAGAAGAACAACCATAGTCGTAGATCTAACAATATTTAATTAGGGATTCTTTACCGTACTGTGGCTCCTCCTGTCTTCGACACCTTCTTCATCTAAATCATCTCCCACCACTGCCAAAAATCAAAGAAGATGAAAAGTGTTGCCTGGTGGGTTGGGAGAAAGGGGCAGTTGGGGAAATTTGGGAGAGGAGGGCGGCCTTGATATTTCTTGGGAAAGGGAGAGCCATTGTGGTGGCGGCACTGGGAAGAAGGGGCTGCTGGGGGAAACTACAAATCTTTGGGGGAGGGGGGGGAGGCGATGCCGTCAAAGGTGGAGGCAGCGCAATGGATGAGGCAGCACTACAGTGGAGGTGGCGTAGTGGAGACGGCTAGAGAGAGAGAGAGAGACGATGCAGTTGTGGAGAGAAATTTAGGGGAGATGAGTGAGAGAAATTTAGGGAAGAATTAGGGGTTTATTAGATTAATTAAATGTTAATTATAGGCCAAATGGGAAATTGGTCATGAATTTTGGGACAACCCAAAAAAGAAAATATGCCATGAATATTGGGGCGTAGGGAGTATATCCATATGATTTGGTTCCTAAAGCATGTACCCGTATTTTAAAAAATATGAGAAATCCAAGGGGTTTCAATTGGAAACTAACATTGTATGCGGTGAAGAATGGATATTTTAACGAATTCAAGGTTAAATTAATTTTCATCTATATTTGTTAATTTAAGTTTTACTTGTTTGTTGTCACTCACTTTAATTTTTTGTTCAATCAATCTGAAGCATTTCATATGGGATGAGGTGATCTAAAATTCGATGTACACTTTTTTTTTACGTAGTGCGGCTGATAGATACTAATTAAGACTTCGTGTACGACATCAAATCAAGAAGGAGTGATCTAGAAAAGGTTAGGCTGCTATATATTCACGAGGATGAGTGGCCTGACTAGGTTGCTTATTGGGAGTTTGATGTAGCAGTACAGAAATAAGAGAAAGTAAAGAAGTGTAGAATGTTTGAGCCTAGAGATCCGAGAATGAGACAAGTCAAGCACAAATGAGGCTCCAAATTTGTTATTTAGTACTGACGAGCCCAACTTTTGTGCTTTTTGTGTCATATTTTTTAGATTTAGATTGAGTCACTTTTCTTTATTTTTGTTTGTTTTGTGTGTGGGAGGACACACTGATGAGGCAGGGTACAAGGAAAATGTGAATGAGCACAAAGAAGCTGATTCATATGAGATATGATTGAACCCAAGGTCAAGATGAGACTAAGCTCACGACCCTAATGAGTAATGACATACAAATAAAGCTGCTTGAGTGAAGACATAAAGACCCATCTGAATACCGCACATAACTCATAACTTCACAAGACAACTTAGGCAAGAAGTGGAAGATGGTGGCCTGAAAAAGAAAAAGAAGGGAAACGATGAGAAGTTGGCATGAGCATGATGTCGATGTAGCCGATTTACCTTATCGCGGAACCTATAAGGAAGGATTATTCATCTCCCCAAAAACATGATAGGGATCAACACAAATCGTATTTGATAAAAGGTCTAGGCAAGATGATGGTGGTCGAGATCAAGACGAGAGAATGAAGAAGACAACAGAATGAGGGGGAATAAGATGGAGTTGTGGTCAAGATGATGATGTGGCGGATTTAGTCCGAATAGGGAATGGATAAGGATGAACACCCATTCTCCCTTAAAATCTAAAAGATAATATACTTGAAGCCTTTCTAGCAAGGAAAAATCCGAGCAAGATAAGTTTCAGGCAGGGTTCGTGTAACGCTGAAGTTTAGGCATGATGAACCTAGACAAGTTCACCAAGTGAAGGACTCTAAAGTCTAGCCACAAAATAGGCTTCGACCCACACACAAATCTCTACTATTAATACCAGTTGCACACACACGAATTGGACATTAGATTTTAGAGAAAAACCACCCAAAACCCTAGTAGTAATACGTTTTCCTTTTTGTTAAGCCCCTAAAGGGCAAGACATTATTCTAGTTTTTGTATGTTTGTTGTTACGACGTCGGTGCTTACTGTGTTTTTATTTTCGTTCAATAATAAGTTTTTGTTTTGTTTTACTTAATGTCTTCATTTACTTTTGTGTTTGTTATTTATTTTACGTCTAGTAAGGTTAATTAATCTAGGTTGGTTGTGATGATATGATTATAAATTCCTAAATCGTGATTTTATCTTGGACTTGAGAATCTGCATGTGTGTGTTCCCGAAGTGCTTGACTTGATTCAAATATGGTCTAATACATCTTGATTAGTCAACTGATCACTAATTAATAAGTAGATTTATATTACAAATAAATCAATATTATAAGGTGTGTACGATCACTGTGAGTCTTGAGAGTATTGTGGTCGTGGAAGGTTGAAGTAGACTATGGTCTGCCTGAGTCAATACCAAGTTTGTCTAAGATTTAATACTTCTTGATTTAATGCATGTATTGAGGTGTCCTTGTGAGTAGTTGGCAAAATGGTTAACTTGCCTACTAATACACCATAAGGATAGATTTGACTAGGAATGAAAGTGCACAGGACATGTGACAATAGAGAGCACAAACCATTCGTAGTTTATAAAACTGGTATATATACATTGTAGTGGATATCTTGACTGATGACTGAAACCCCAAGTAATCATATCTTTTTGTTCTCCTTCTTGCTCCGCTTAGCATCGCCTAGCCATATCTTCAAAGTTCCAAGGCCAATTGAATCTATGCATAACATCAATTTCTCTAAGGTCACCACCTTAGTAAACATGTCGGCTGGATTCTTACTTCCTAGTATCTTCTCACGCTGCAAGATATTTTTCTCCAAAAGGTGTCGAATGCAGTGATACTTCAACTCCACGTGCTTTGTTCTCGAGTGAAAAGCCAAATTCTTTGCCAAGAATATAGCACTTTGACTATCGTTGTAGAGAGTGCTACTCTTGTGCTCCTTCCCAGGTTCACTTAAGAAATTATGCAACCACACCATTGCTTTACTTGCCTCTGTCACGGCTACATACTCAGCTTCCGTAGTAGACAATGCAACGACCTTCTGTAGCTTGGAAGTCCAATTAAGAAACAGCAGTACCACCATAGGTAAATACGTACCCCGTTGTACTTCTTCTCCCATCGAGATCATTTGATGCCAAGTTCGCATTGACAAATCCAGCTAACTCAATACTCTTGCCATCAAAATATAAAGCTTTGTCCGAGGTACCTCTCAAGTAATGAAGAATCCACTTAACTGCTTCCCAATGTTGCTTGCCCGGATCACCCATGAATCAGCTCACTACTCCCACTGCATGCGCAATATTCGGCCTTGTACACACCATGTTATACATTATACTGCCAATTGCCGAAGCATAGGGAACATTCATCATATAGGCACATTCCTCATTTGTACTCGGTGACTCCTTCTTCGAAAGCAGTCCCTACGGCACACTCACCGGCTTCGAATTATCCATGTTGAATCTTTTCAGGACTTTCTGAATGTAAATAGCCTGCGAAAGATATAATTTCCTTGCCACCTTGTCTCGCTTGATTCTTATGCCCTAAATCTGTTTGGCCTGTCCAAGATCCTTCATTAAGAAACATTCAGACAATTGCTTCTTCAACTTATCCATCTCCTTTGCATCAGCTCCCGCGATCAACATGTCGTCAACGTATAACAAAATGATAAGATAGATTTTGTCGAACTTCTTGTAGTAGCAACAATGATCAGCGTGGCATCTCGTGTAGCCAATCTCCAACATAAAACTGTCAAACTTCTTGTTCCACTGCTTCGGAGCTTGCTTCAGGCCATACAAGCTTTTCTTCAACCTACACACAAGATTTTCTTTACCCTTCACCACGAATCCCTCAGGCTGTGTCATGTACAAGTTCTCCTCCAAATCACCTTGAAGGAACGTCGTCTTTACATCTATCTGATGTAACAACAGGTTTTCTGCAACTACCATGCTCAACACCAAACGAATAGTGGTAAGTTTCACGACAAGAGTAAACACATCAGTATAATCAATACCGTATCATTGCTCAAACCCTTTGACAACCAGCCTAGCCTTGTAGCACTTGCTACCATCGGCTTCAACCTTGATTCGATAGACCCACTTACAGTGCAATGCCTTCTTTCCCTTTGGGAGCTCCACAAGTTCCCAAGTGCTGTTTAGAAGAAGAGATGCAATCTCATCATCCATAGCAACTCTCCACCTCCGCTTGTTACTACCAGTACCTGCCTCTGCATAGCATTTAGGCTCACCACCGTCAATAAGTAGCAAATAAAAATTAGAGGGCGAGTACCTATCAGGTGCGCGTCGCTCTCTAGTCGGTCTTGGCTCCTCATCTGGAACCTCTTCAATATTCTTGCTCTCCTTGCTCCCACTCGAGTTTGAGATGTCTAACTCGACTACTTGGGAATCAGAATTGCTAGAGCTCGATGCCTTCAATCTGTCTTTGTACAACACCTGTTCATTGAAAACCACATCTCTACTTCGAATAACCTTTCGGTTCTGCTCATCCTAGAGCATATAACCGAACTCGTCTCCACCATAACCAATGAACGTGCACTTAACAGATTTAGCATCCAACTTGCTTCTACTAACAGGATCAATATGAGCATAAGCAACACAACCAAAGATGCGTAGGAAAGATAGATTCACCTCTTTTTCCTTCCACTCTTCCTCGGGTATCCTATTCTCCAACAGAACTTATGGACCTCTATTGATTAGGAATGCAGCTGTGTTGACTGCATCTGCCCAAAACGACTTAGGCAACCATTTTTCAGCCTCATGCATCTAGTTCGCTCATTCAACATCCTATTCATACGCTCTGCTACTCCATTTTGTTGGGGTGTTCCTTTCACAGTTTTCTCCATGTGAATCATATTCTCAACATAATATTCTTTGAACTCCTTAAGTTCATATTCTCCTCCATTGTCGGATCGTAGACACTTCACCTTCAGCCTTGTTTCAGTTTCTACAATGGCTTTCCACTTCCTGAAAATATCAAACGCATCAGATTTATTTTTAAGAAAATAAACTCATACCTTTCGAGTGAAATAGTCAATGAAGGTCATGTAGTATTCCGAGCCACCAAGGAACTTTACAGGCGCAGGTCCCCATAGATCACTATGGAAAAGCTCCAACTTCTGCGTCTTCAAGGTTCTGTCGCCTCTCGAGAAGCTTACTCTCTTCTGCTTCCCGAACACGCAATCCTCGCATAGGCCAACTTCAACAGTTTCCAGACCAGACAGCCTACCCTTTGAACACATTATCTTTATCCCCTTTTCGCTCATGTGGCCAAGTCGACAAAGCCACAAATCTGCATTGTTCACTGCTCCTGCAAGATCAATGCAATCTTTGGAGTTAGTTGTCATATACAATGTGCCCTCATTCTTTCCATGAGCTACAGTCATAGCTCCCTTGGTTATCTTCCAATTACTGCAGCCAAACATCACTGTGTAGCCCTCTACATCAAGCTGCCCAATCGAAAGCAAATTCATTTTCAGTCCGGGAATATGTCTGACTTGATTCAACTTCAACACGGATCCCTTGGATGTCACAACTCGCACGTCTCTCTTTTCCACGATTTTCAGGGGTTCATCATCAGCAAGATACACCTGTCCAAAATCGCCAGAGACATAGTTTTCCATTATTCTGATATTACTGCATGAATGGAATGACGCTCCAGAATCTAGCACCCATAATTCTATCGGACTGCTCACACTCAAGACCAACGCATCACCTTCATCGTCTGATGCGATTGCGTTTGTTGTCTTCTTGTCTTCATGATCCTTATTCTTGTTTTTCTTCGATGGTACTTTACACTGACTCTTATAGTGCTCGAACTCCTCACAATTCCAGCACTGAATTGAACCCTTATCATTTCTGGATTGGCTCTTTCCTCTGGACTTTGACCTTCCTCGATTCTGCTTTTCCTTTGACCTGCCTATGTTTTCCGTGCTTAGTGCTGATCATGAAGAAGAAGATCTAGATTGTTTCCTGCGGATTTCTTCGTCAATCATCAGATCCCTTACTCTGTCGAATTTCAGTTTCACATCTCCAGCGCTAACTGCAGTCACTAAGTTCACCTAACTGTCTAGAGGAGAAGATAGCATAACTAGGGAACGAAGTTCGTCATCGAACTTGATATCAACCGAGTCCAACTGCATAGTGATCATGTTGAATTCGTTCAGATGTTGCTGCACCGGTGTACCCTATGACATGTTCAGATTAAACAAATGCCTTATCAGATATACCTTGTTCGTCGTGGACGGGTTCTTATACATCTCCTCCAGGATCTTCAGCATCTCCCTCGTCGACTTTGCTCCAGTCGTGTGATAAGCCACGTTCTTGGACAGTGACAAATGAATCGCGCTCATCGCTTTTCTGTCCAGCAGCTTCCACTCGTCCGCGGACATCTTTTCTGAGGGGCAAGTACAGATCTTTACCATAGAGGTAATCTTCGATCTGCATCTTCCAGAAGCCGAAATCTGATCCATCAAACTTCTCAATTGCAACCTTTCCGTCGTTCATCGTGACTGCTCCCACCGAACCCGATGCTCTTGATAACAGTTGTTAGGAAATAAACACAATAGCAATCACGAAAGAAGAACGAAACACACACGAGAATTGTTTACCCAGTATGTTACGTTGTGTAACTACATCTGAGGGTGATGACAAGCTAGGGTTTTCACTATATGATTTTTCGGATACAGATTATAATGGGAGAACAGCTATATATATAGCAATATTAATGAAGCTCTAACCCTAGTCAAACTAGAAGACATGCTTGGGCCCCAAGAATAGCACGGCCCAAATCCAATCAGGCTCCATACTCAACAATTACAACGGTGCAAACCACATATAAGTGGTCCGCACCATGTGGACGACCGTATGGAAGACTGTTTAGCCCTATTTCGTGATGATTTTATGAGTTTTCCTGCTGTGCATTCGAGCTCGTTTCGTACCTTTTTGCTCTATTTTTCACGTGCTTGATGATCTTTTTGGATGTACTATTGTCGCGTGCAGGATTCGCGAATTGCCGAGCGTTTTGGTATTGTTTCGAGCATGTTTTGGAGTCAGGCTCACGGCCGCCGCCGCCAGGCGGCGGCCGCCGTGGAGACGGCGGCCGCGGCCCCACGGCGCAGGCCGTGCAACCTTGGGAGCAATCTGCGAAGACGGACCACGGCGCCGCCGTGTCACGGCGGCCGCTGTCCACGGCGCCGCCGTCTCACGGCGGCCGCCGTCCAGACGCCGGCCACGGCCCCACGGCGCGGGCCGTACAATTTTTGGAGGAAACCGCGAAGGGGCATCACGGCGGCGCCGTCCCACGGCGGCCGCCGTCCACGGCGCCGCCGTCTCACGGCGGCCGCCGCCCCTGTGCAGATCTGGCAGTTACGGAAATTGCTATAAAATCCGATTTTGAGGGTTTTATTTCACACTTCCGACTCCAGCAGCCTCCACCTGCGATTTTATGCTTTTTCCCATAGTTTAGATAGATAGAAACATTCTAGATACTTGTGGATTCCGCTAGATCGTTGATTTCATTGGATCGATTGTAAGTTCTTCATTTTGATTAGTTAATCTTTACAAGCTTTCTCGTTATTGCATTGCTTAGATAATCGTTATTCCATGTTCAATTGATGAATCGTTGTTCTTTAATCTCGCCTAGATAATCGTTGTTTATGATTGATTGATTTATCTAATGCTTTCTAGATTGCTAGTTAAAACCCTAGGTTTCTTAGTTTCCTGCGTTCTTAATCTGCTTCCTTCTCATTCCGCCTAGATAGATTTATATGCTTTCTGTTGATTCTGCATTAGATAATTACAAGCTTATTTAATTACGCGCTAGTTAATCGGAGAGAGTGCCAGACCCAATTACCCGATTAGAGTGTTTAGATTTCTTTTAAGTTTCTTGTGAGCAATACGGTTAGAGCCCTGCTAAGTCTTCCTTGTGAGACGACTTGAGTCACCTTACCACCCTAGGACGACCTCGTATAAATTCGAGTCCATCCGTTAGGTGTTTTTGGATGAGTCAAATTTTGGCGCCGTTGCCGGGGAAGGCTTTAGGCATTTGATTGTGTTGCATTGTTTTCCGTGTTTATTTTTGTTTATTTCTTTTGACTCGGTTATTTTCTCCCTCCGGTGCATTTGATTTGTTTGTTCGTGTTGTGTATGCAAGGACGTAGAAGCTTGAAGAGAAAGCTTGCACCTTACTACGACAACATTCATCGACCTCGGGAGGTTCTTTCAAGCCTGGAGAAGGAGTCCAAGTCCAGTTCGAGAAGTTTTGTGGAATCATAGTTTCGAGAGAAAAATTGTGAAGAGAGAATTGCTTCCAATCCCATTCTGGAAGCTTTTGAGGAGACACTTTCAGTGCATTCTGAAAAAGAAGAAGAAGCTTGGCCCAATCCTGACCAAGAAGCAATGGCGGAGCAGAATGTTCAGTACATGGGAGATTTTTCCAGGCCAGTTATTGGGACCACTAGCACTTCTGCGATAGTGCTTCCCACGGCGGTCCGGAATTATAATCTGAAGCCCAATGATTCAAACCTGTTGACGCTCTTTTATGGGATGCCCAGTGAGGACGCCTTGCAGTTCATCCGTGATTTTTGCACCCAAGTGCAGACCTTCCCACTGCTGGAACTCACCGAGGATCAGTTGAGACTCAAGTGCTTACCCTACGCACTCAAAGACCGGGCGAGAACGTGGTTGCTGTCCCTACCGCCGAACTCCATCACTACATGGGGAGAGGCGTGTGAGAAGTTCATGCTCAAGTACTACCCTAATCACAAGACTCAAGAGATTAGGAGCCAAATAATGAACTTCATGCAAGGAGCTGACGAGCCTCTCCACGAGGCTTGGGAGAGATTCCAAGAGCTCCTCCGCCAGTGCCCACAGCACCAGTTATCACCTGTCATGTTGATGCAGTTCTTCTATGACGGATTGATTCAGACGGCACAGTTTATGGTGGACAGTACAGCAGGGGGCAACATTGCCCGGAAGACAGCTGATGAGCTCAAGGAGATTTTCAACACACTTGCAGCGAGTTCTCAACAGAAATCAGCTAGAGGAAGGAGGGTTGAAGCCAATGCAGTAGCTCCCAACAATGAGCTTCAGAAGCAAGTAGCAGAATTGATGAGGCAAGTTCAGCACCTCAAGATGAACCAGGCAGAAGCCCCACCAGTTCACGCGCCACCAGCAGAAGGATGTGGAATTTGTGGCGATTTTGGTCATGGAACCAACGCGTGCCATCGCATGGGGGGATTCACACCTGAAGGAGAAGCAGAGGTCTTTGCTGCTCAGAGCTATCCGGGGAGGCCTCAATTTGAACAGAGGCCTATCTTTAATCAAGGGCAACAAAGCTCCAATTCGGGTTGGAGAGCTCAGCAGCAGAACTACACTCAAGCTTATCAGCAGCAGCAGCCCCCGCAGTATCAGCAGTATCAACAGTTCCCTATGCAACAAGGGAATTTTCAGCAGCAGCAGCAATACCAGAATGCCTCCCAACAGTGTCAGAAACAAGCTCAACCGCAGAAGCCGTCTCTCGAGGACACCATGCAGTCCTTCATGGAGATGACCAAACAGAACATGGAGTCTCAGAGTGCTACCATCAAGCGCCTCGAGACTACAGTTGGGCAACTTACAGGAGCCCTAAATCAGCTGCAGCAAGAACAGCCATCTGGGAAGTTCCTAAACCAGGACAAACAGCCGCGTCAAGCTCATGCCGTGGCGGTAATCAAGGAAACTACCCCAATAACCACGGGGAAATGGAGAAGCAGAACCGTGCAAGCAATCAAGGCAACCCAATGCCCTAGTGAGCCACTGCCACCTGTCACTGTTGCACCAGACCAACCACCACCCAAGCAAGGAGATCCAGGTAGCTTTATCGTTGATATTAGCTTAGGAGGGGTTGAAAAGGTCTTGGGAATGCTTGATTTGGGCGCGGCAGTCAATTTGATGCCGCTTGATATTTTTGAGAGGTTGGGAAATAAAGAGCTGAAATGCACGAACATTAAGATAGAACTAGCTGACGGCTCCATTAGCAGCCCACGAGGCCTTGTCGAGGATGTTGAGGTAGTCGTGAGGGGGATTAGTGTTTTAGCTGACTTTGTTGTACTTGATGTGGGAAAAGGGATTAGAGGCGAGAATGGGCATCTCGTGCTACTTGGCCGACCCTTTATGGCTACCACCCATACTCGCATCGATGTGGGTACGGGAACTGTAAGTATGGTAGGGGTAGGTAGAGCGGTAACATTCTCAGTTTTTGATAAAAAACCTACTACCCCCACTTCCTTAATTCAAATCTGCTCTTATGTTGAAACATTTGATGCTTTGGATGAGGATTGTATTGTGCAGGAATTCCTTAATAAGTTTCAGGAGGAGGACGAGATTGTGGAGGAATTCCTTGCTACCTTGCAGGATGAAGCTGACATTGAGCAGGAATCTCTGGATAAGCTGCACGAGGAAGGTGATATTGAGCAAGGTTTTCTGTGTGCCTTGCTCCTAGAAGAGAAGCTTGATGAGGTTGGGTCATTCAATCTCGTGGGATGTGTGGATAGAGGGCCATCCCAGGATACGAGCATGGAGGACTCATTTGGAGGACCCGCAGCTGCAATTCAAGAAGATGTGTTTACAAGGGCGCTAAGGCAGCTGGATCTTCAATCGGATTTTGGTTAAGGGGTTCTCTTAGTCGGGCTGGCGACTTAAAAACTAGCGCTGCATGGGAGGCAACCCATGTTTTCTTGCTTTTTCTTGTTTCGTTTTTCTTTCGTTTTGTTTGTGTTGTGTTTTGTTGCTTCTGCTGTTTGGTGCAGGTTGTTGCGTTGGAGACTGCTTGTTCTTTGGATAAGAGAGAGGCAGACATCGTGGGACACTACAGACTCACCACTGGATCGGTATTTAGGGAAGTTTCCTCTTTCACCTCTCTTTTTGTTTGCACTGAGGACAGTGCCAGATTTTAAGTGGGGGGGGGGTGTTTGTTGGTTTTTGTAAATCCTGTGGGTGTTTTTCTTGTTGTATTCCTGGGCTTTCTTGTGTTGGGGCGAATGGTCCCCTTATCTTGTCTTCTTGCTTGTTTTTAAGTGCATCGCATGTTGATAGTGATTCATTGGCGATTCTGGATTGTGTTTGTGTTGTTTGTTGTCCTTGTCTGTCATGATTGATTTGTTCCCAACATGGTGTAATTAGCTTAAGGTTTTGATGCAACACCCTGCTGAGCAACTCTTGACGTGATTTGTCCGGTAGATGCTAGGGGGAGTGTCTTCAGTGCAATTTTCTTATATCTTTCTGCTGTGCTGAATTGTTTGGTTGGTTGTTGAGTTCTGATAGCTCTGGGTCTCTGCTCCTCTAATGGTTTCATTATGAGCATGGGAAACCACATGAGAATATTTTGGATCACCTCCAAAAGTTCAATCTCGTGAATTATGGCCCATCTATTAAGAGCGAAAATAACTTGACCCAAAAAAAAAAAAAAAAAAAAAAAAATGAACGAATGTGAAAAAGGAATGAGTTATGATTGTAAAGGAAATTGCATTAGGAAATTCACCCCTAGCGGAGAATCGGGTCTGATCGGATTGAGTTGTATCACCTTGTTGTTGCATTTTTAAACCTTAACTTTGAACATCTGATTGGGGACATTGATTTCTTGAAGGACTTGGATTGGGTTGTGTTTGCTTGGTGAGGAGAATCGCTTGTGGATTTTCTGTCAATGTTGTGATTGTTGCTTGAGGACAAGCAAGGATTTAAGTGTGGGGGGGTTGTTTAGCCCTATTTCGTGATGATTTTATGAGTTTTCCTGCTGTGCATTCGAGCTCGTTTCGTACCTTTTTGCTCTATTTTTCACGTGCTTGATGATCTTTTTGGATGTACTATTGTCGCGTGCAGGATTCGCGAATTGCCGAGCGTTTTGGGGGCCGCGGCCCCACGGCGCAGGCCGTGCAACCTTGGGAGCAATCTGCGAAGACGGACCACGGCGCCGCCGTGTCACGGCGGCCGCTATCCACGGCGCCGCCGTCTCACGGCGGCCGCCGTCCAGACGCCGGCCGCGGCCCCACGGCGCGGGCCGTACAATTTTTGGAGGAAACCGCGAAGGGGCATCACGGCGGCGCCGTCCCACGGCGGCCGCCGTCCACGGCGCCGCCGTCTCACGGCGGCCGCCGCCCCTGTGCAGATCTGGCAGTTACGGAAATTGCTATAAAATCCGATTTTGAGGGTTTTATTTCACACTTCCGACTCCAGCAGCCTCCACCTGCGATTTTATGCTTTTTCCCATAGTTTAGATAGATAGAAACATTCTAGATACTTGTGGATTCCGCTAGATCGTTGATTTCATTGGATCGATTGTAAGTTCTTCATTTTGATTAGTTAATCTTTACAAGCTTTCTCGTTATTGCATTGCTTAGATAATCGTTATTCCATGTTCAATTGATGAATCGTTGTTCTTTAATCTCGCCTAGATAATCGTTGTTTATGATTGATTGATTTATCTAATGCTTTCTAGATTGCTAGTTAAAACCCTAGGTTTCTTAGTTTCCTGCGTTCTTAATCTGCTTCCTTCTCATTCCGCCTAGATAGATTTATATGCTTTCTGTTGATTCTGCATTAGATAATTACAAGCTTATTTAATTACGCGCTAGTTAATCGGAGAGAGTGCCAGACCCAATTACCCGATTAGAGTGTTTAGATTTCTTTTAAGTTTCTTGTGAGCAATACGGTTAGAGCCCTGCTAAGTCTTCCTTGTGAGACGACTTGAGTCACCTTACCACCCTAGGACGACCTCGTATAAATTCGAGTCCATCCGTTAGGTGTTTTTGGATGAGTCAAAGACTTCATTTTTTTTTGTGAACAATGTGTTAAAATACATGAGTGGCCTTGAAAAATTTGTAAAATAATTATAGAAGAAGTCAACCATTATTAGTAAGTTATACTTTCTCCATACATAAAAGAAATTCTGACTTTTTCTTTTTTTTGGAATGCCCACAAAAATTTTTTATATATATTTTTGGATTTGTACTGCACCACATATAATTCTTTATTTACCTTACTTTTCATCTTTTTAATACTTTCAATACTAATTACAATACACCCTCAAAAAAAAAAAAAAAAAATTACAATACATTTTTAGCACTCCCAATACACTCAATGATTTTTTCTCTACTCTCAATACACTTGACACACACCCGTCGTGCGGTGCGGACAAAATACCTGTGTATGCCCAGTACAGACAATACACGCTCCTACTTCTCGCAATAAGAACTTAGCCTTAGCGGTAAGTGTAGGGTCGAATCCCACAGGGAGTGAGGAACCACTTTGTTCTCCTACGACAAACTGAGGTGTCACAATTCTCAATCTGTATACTCTGCACAAGAAATAAACAAGATCAATAATAACAAAGGGGTGAGGTTATTCGGTTAGGTCATAACTGTTGTTAACATTCGTTTCGGTCATAGGCACACTGATGATCCTTCTATGATCCATACAAGCCCAAGGCGTGGCCCAAAGACATTGGGGCGTTTCAAGGGGTTATACTTCACATATAGGATGGTTGATTCTCATTGTGGTCACTTGGTCCGAAGGTCACACAATCCCCGGTCACAAGGCAGTGCTTCACTCCTCCGTAGATAGTAGTCATACCTGTTACTCACCAAGTATGACCCTCAACAACCTTCTCTCCCGAGGTCCCCAACTCCACGCTTTTAGTGACACATGCCTCCTGGACTCAACTATTTCCGGCTTTGTCAGCCGACCAGTCATAGACATGCTACGGCGCCGAGATTGCTTTCCTCGTTTGATAACCATGGCTTTATGCCTCGTCACAGTTGATGGATAGTCTCTAGAGAAGCCCAAGACTGAGGAAGGACAGTGTATCCCATCAATCATTTCCCCACCTTCCGGATCTACAACGCCTTTTGTTGACGCTGCTCAGCTACTCGGTCGTGGGTATACCGGTTGTCACACCCTGGTATGCCCTGGCCTTTGCTTAACACGAACAGCGTTTTACCGAACGGAGATCACCCGTTAGGCCCCTACTGTCCATGGTTTGGCACAAATCCGTCTGGAACCACGAGACTCAACCGAAAGAACAAGTGCCTCACGAATGTTTACATGTTAACAACAATTATTTCCACCCCTAAAACCTCACCAAGGGAATTACTCACACATGACGCAATTCATAAATGCAAAAGGGATTAAACACATTATAGAACGAAAAGAAATACTGGAATAGATAAATAGTACCTAGGCTTCAAGCCTTCGAACTTGTTCAAAAGTAGAAACACAACGGGAAATGGAAAAGCACAAAAATGTAAATTGTTTTGGATGCCACACACGGCGAACTTAATTGAATACTAAAAGTAAAAATAAGAGTTTCAAGGTGCCAAGAAGTTCTTCACGCTGCACCACATTAGTCTTTTATACTGCCGGATGGTAGAGGCCTAACCCTAGCTGCGCCGGTTCCAAATCTTCGCCGGGATCTTCTTAATTAGCTTGATCTTTGATTGATCCTGATTGAAGGTGGCGTCCAGCTGCAAGCTTAGTCAACCTTTCCCATTCCTTCGATCCTTCCAGTTTCTTCTTCCACCTTCTACTTGTTTCTTCAAGACCTCCGAGATTGACCTTCCTTTTATGGCTCTGGCTGTCTGCTTCTCATGGTAACGATCAGACGGATTGCTCTCTTCGGTTTGACTTATACCAGGTGGGTTGCTCCAGGTTCCCATGCCCCAAGTTGAATTGGAGAGGTACTTGTTGGCCGAAGCTCCATGCTGGTAAACATGACTTAGCAATCCAGGCTCGGTAATGCCCATTCCGACCGCATTTCTTCCGTTTCCGCTCCACTGACCTTTCTTCTTTTACAACTTCGTTTTTCCCCCTGACAGACCTGTACCGACGCAAATAAAGGGAAAAATAGGGCCAAATGGCCCAAAAGTCGAAGACGCATCACACCTACACACTTAAAGCATACTTGTCCTCAAGTATGTAGGTGGATTCACAGAAGACACGGACGAAAAGGTTGGAAGAAAATGAATAAAACTAAAAGACACGAAACTTGCACAGATTTCAGGATCAGATCATACCAACATGCATCATTCAGTTCGAACAGACCACAAACCAGAGTAATGATCATGCATAAAGTGTGATGGTAGTCTCTCTTTTCGCTCAAGCACCGGGTTAAGTGTTTACATTCATAATTTGCTGTGCTAGTTCCTCTAAGAGTTTGATTGATGACTACACGTTAAGCATACTAGTATGACTCATCAAAGGGTCTTTGTTGGGTTGTAATGGGGCATAGGGAGCTAAGGTGAGGTATATATGGTTCAGTGGCTAATTTCAGTATCACCCTTACTCAGTATACACATTCAGTATGGCTACAACCAACCCTTTATTCCTCCATTCTCAATAGGGCTCATCTTTCCTTGGATTCTTTTGTGGGCAATAATTTTTATACAATTTTTTTGTGCCCAGATTTTCTTTTTCTCCTGTAATTCCTTGTCCACCATTTTATTCACTTCATAAATTCTTTCTCCTAGATATAACATTGACAAAGCTCAAGAAAGAATGAATTCG
Organism: Salvia miltiorrhiza; assembly: GCF_028751815.1. NCBI lineage: Eukaryota > Viridiplantae > Streptophyta > Magnoliopsida > Lamiales > Lamiaceae > Salvia > Salvia miltiorrhiza. Next base: position 32,710,191 of record NC_080388.1, read on the forward strand.
GCTCAAGTTGGCATACAAGGGATTGTTTTTCACATTAAACATCAAAGAAAAATCTGGGGCCCTAAGTCAAAGAATCGTGCCCAAATCACATAAATCATGTACTAGCAAAAATGAGTCCTCAAACAAAGTCAAGATTTCCTAGTCACAGCAAATTCTCACCATAAACATGCATTTTTTCAATTTGGTCATGATCTCACCGGTGGGGTATTCTCTGTATTCTCACAACTACCATCATGCTTTTCATACTCAATCCACCAATCATACCAAAACAGAAATCAGCATGCACAATCCTTCACCATCAAACAATGCAAGTAGACTCGACTCAAAAACAGATTAAACACACACTAAAACAAGAAAAGCAAAAGATAAAATAGAACCTAATCTACGAGTTCAGGGGAAAGGTACTTAGTCGTTTTGGCCGGAGGATCTCGCCTCCGCAGTCAGCATCTCCTTGATTTCTTTAAAGCCAGCTTCCATCACTTTGAATCCTTCTTCCACAGTATCCCTCAACGTGGCCACTTCTCCTCCCAGCATCACCAGCTCGTCTTTGATTTCCTTCAGTTCGGCCGTCAGCTTGATAATCTCGCCACTGATTGGGCGAGAAGTTCCCTGTTCCTGTGCAACCTTTGGTTCAGGTCGAACTGAGCTGCCTTCTGGTTGGACCAAACGGTGGCTACCACCTTCATCCATCTCCACAATCCGCCAACGTACCAACCGCCCGATATCAAAGAGTCGGGTTTCTGCTGCAGCTGCTTCATCCGGGGCTTCCTCGTTGAAACCTGCAAGCTTCTTCGCCAAGAGAGTCACCAGTGGGCATAAGGAGAGATAATTGTTGGTATGGGTTACCCCATACTGAAATTGCAGTGCAGCGGTGAACCGAAAGTTCACCCTCTTTCTCTCCACCATGCACCAGAGCACAAAGAGCTCTTGCTGCGTGACGACGTTGGATCCCTCAATTCGGCCATAGATGTTATAAGCCAACCAACGATGGCAAATCTGCAGGGCTGGGTCGCGGAGTTCGTTGGATTTGCTGATATTCTTCACATATTTGGCCCCCGTTGAGAGTTGGGACCAGTACTGGTCAATCTGACTGCGCCACTCCGGTGGAGCCATGGTTTCAGCTTGTTTATACTCATCATCATACACTTCCTTGTCCTCTATTACTCCCAGGTGGATGTTCAAGTCGTTGATGGAGAGTGGAAACACCTTCCCTCGCAACTGGAAGCGGAGGGTACCTGGTGTTTCGATTGAGTAATTTCCCTTTGGCTTGAACTCTACCGTACTCATGAATTCTTCCGACAAACTCTTGAACGCCAACACATTCCACTTCAGAATCTTCCCCCAACCAATGCTCTCGAAATATCCCTCCACACGTTCTTTTATCCCGAAACTTTCTAACACTTCAGTCACCAGAAAATACCAAGGAGTTATCTCCCGATTCTGTAAAACGGCATACCTCTGACTGTCCCTCGGTATGGCCGTCTCCATAGTGCTGGGTCATACCACTCCCCTGCGCTTGACGCCCTTAGGTTTTGAGGCGATTGTGCTCGTCACTGGCTTAGTAGGGGCGACCACATCCTCCGAGTTGGAGCTTTCAACTGTCTCGGTTCTCTCTGGGTCTACTTCCATCGGTTCCTCCATCTCCTTGGCTTTCCCTTTTTCGGATGCAGTGGGTTTCCTTGGTTTCTTACTCTGCTCAGCTTTTGTTCGGATCTTACTGCCTGCCGATGTCGGTTTGGCCTTAACTGGCAGTGGGGGTTTGGCAACGTCTAGCTTCCTTTTTACTCCGGGCCTCTTGCTCTGGGGTGTCGGGATTTCTACTTCCCTCTCCTGAACGCCCCCACCTTCCTCTGCTTCGTCATCCTCTTCCTCGTCCACCTTCTCTTCTTCGCCCTTCTCCTCCTCCGCTTCCGTTTCCTCGGAAGCTGTTTTCTCCTCCTGCATGGAGGTTTCCGGAAATTGTGGTTGCGGTTGAGCTTGAATAGGTGGTGGTGCGACAGTGGATTGCGCCGGAGTTGCTTTGTTCGCCTGAGCCTTCTTTGATTTCTTCACAGGAGGGGTGAGCTCGGGCTCCCATTCTTCCGGTTGCGTCGACTCGGCGGCTGCTCTTGCTACTTCTCGTTCCTCTTGTTGGAGGACTTCGGCACGCCCTTTGTCCTCGGGTTGGATCTCCAGCAAAGGGTCTTCGGTGATTTTAGTGGAGGTCTCCTCCGAAGCGGTCCTCCTTGTGGTACGCTTTGGAGGTGGGAGTTTGGCGCCTTTCTTCTTCGGCGGTTGGTTGCTTCCGGAGCCTGCTCCTCCTTTGGTTTTGGCCATTGCGATTTGCAGAGATCAAAATACTTAGGATTTGTGCAGAAGTTTCGGATTTTGTGGGATTTTTGGAGGCAGGGTTGGTCTTTAAGAAGGGTGATCGGTAATTATGGGGTAATTATGGGAATTTAGGGTTTGAGGCGAGTGGTGATCGTGGTGTAGCAGTTTTTTTGGAGGTTAGGGTTTGTGGGGAGGAAGATCGTGGGTTGAGGCTTTGAATATGGTAAGTGTGACAGTTATGGCAGAAAAAGAAATTTTTAAGGAAATAAAAACTTGGCCAAAATTTGAAATTCAAATTTCTGCGGAAACCGAAGAGTTGCAGTCACATCGCCGCCTGCCTCTGACACGCTCGCGTCATCTCCCTCTGTAAGCCCTTTTCCAGACCGTTCCAATCCCTAACTCTCCACCTACACACTTTGCAACGCAAAGTGGGCTTGGATCAACCTCTGGGCCTCTTTCTAAATTATCTCGGTCCGACTTTCCTGCATGTTAGTGCATCCAAACAAAAACAAAACAACTTTAAAGAAAAAGAAAATTCGGTATAGACCATACCGAAGTAACCACACTGGGTTGCCTCCCAGCAAGCGCTCTTGTTTCTCGTCTTGAGCTCGACCTTCCTTCACTCTTCATTCGTATTCAGGGTCGAGAAGGTGGCACTCCTCCTTCTCTTTTCCTACTTCAGCAAGCTCATGATAGGGCTTTAGGCGATGCCCATTCACCACGAACGTATCAACTCCGTTTTGATCATATACTTCAATGCTTCCATTTGAAAAGATTCCTTTGATCACGAATGGTCCCGACCATTTTGAACGAAGCTTTCCAGCCATCATCTTGAAGCGTGAGTTGAAAAGTAGGACTTTTTGTCCCACCAAGAATTCCTTCTTCCTGATCTTGGCATCATGGATCCTTCTGGTTCGCTCTTTGTAGAGCACCGCATTATCGTAAGCCTCCAACCGAAGTTCTTCCAACTCACTCAGCTGCAACTTTCTTGTTTCTCCAGCTAGGGTCATACTGAGATTGATTTGCTTGATAGCCCAGTATGCCTTATGTTCTATCTCCACAGGCAAATGACATCTTTTCCCATAGAGTAAACGGAACGGGGACATCCCAATCGGTGTCTTGAAGGTAGTTCTGTATGCCCATAACGCATCTCCCAAATGATCACTCCAATCCTTACGGTTGGGGTGCACCACCTTTTCCAGGATGCTCTTTATCTCCCTATTTGAAATCTCGGCTTGCCCATTTGCTTGGGGGTGATATGCAGTGGTGACCTTATGTGTCACCCCCATCTTCTTGGTTAGTGCTCTGATGATGGCATTACAGAAATGGGACCCTTGGTCACTGATTAGAATTTTGGGTATACCATATCTCCTGAACACTTGTTCCTTCAGGAAACTTGCCACGGTATGGGCATCATTGCTTGCGGTTGCCTTGGCTTCAATCCACTTTGACACGTAATCTACTGCCACCAAAATGTATTCGTAGTTCCTTGACTTTGGGAAGGGTCCCATAAAGTCAATTCCCCATACGTCGAAAATTTCGACCGGCATGATCGGAACTTGTGGCATTTCATCCTTTGCGGTAATACCTCCAGTCATCTGACACTTCAGGCAGCTCTGTACCCATTTCCTTGCATCCGCGAATATGGTGGGCCAGTAGAATCCACTCTCCAAGATTCTGTGGGCCGTGCGTTTTCCTCCAAAATGTCCGCTATTTGCTGTTCCATGACACATGTCCAAAATTTGGGCATGCTCATCCTCAGGTATGCATCTCCGTATGACTTGATCTGCTCCAGTCTTCCAGAGATATGGATCCTCCCAGTGATAATATCGTGCTTGTACGAGTAACTTCTGTTGTTCGAATCTTGTCAGTCCTGAGGGTAGCTCTTTGGTAGTCAGGTAGTTAGCTATATCCGCATACCAGGGCTCCTGCCTGGTTAGAGTATACAGCTCTTCTTCTTCTTCCAGGGCGCTCATGGAATATAGTCTCTCGTCTGAAAAGGTATCGGTAATGGGCATACCGTCATCTTCTTCCAGTTGCAACCTGCTCAAATGGTCTGCTACGAGGTTCGCAGCTCCTTTCTTGTCCCTTATCTCTATATTGAACTCTTGCAATAGCAGAATCCACCTGATGAGTCGAGGTTTGGATTCCTTCTTGGCCATCAAGTATTTCAACGCAGCATGATCCGTGTCACAGCCCGCCCTAACTAGGGATAGTTAGGCCGAGTGATCCACGACTAGGGATGGGGTTAAAGAAGAAGGGGAAGAAAAGGGGCGTCATTTATAGCCGTAAAACTTACTCATCTTAATAAAACTCGTCATTTTTATTCATTAATACTCAATTGAAAACAATCTATGAAAGACTGCATAAAAGTTAATTAATATCATTAATCAAGTTATACATCATATGCAACCATTCTCTTAAGACTCAAAGTATGACATAACATACTATAACATCAACAACATCTTGCAGCGGAAAATAGCTAGACATATGTATGAAGACATATTCTAGATAGGTTAACTATTTATTAACAACCCTGGAGACTCCGCTCATTGCAGCACCATCATCACATCAGCTCAACCTGCACATTTAGAAAACATATGCAGGGCTGAGTACAAAAGCACTCAGTGGGCACGTATGCCTAGGTATAAAAATACATGCTTCAAAACTATAAATTGTCATGCCATCATAATCAGTACAGCAAGGGAGTTTTTCGCTAAAAGGGCCCAAGCTTACTAAGTTCATTTGTGATTCTTAAAGTTCGTCTGATCAGACTAAGTTCTTTTGTAATCTATCATATCTGAAATTGTGTGCCGGAGAGGTGGCCACCTCTCACGGTCACTTGACCGGCCAACCCGCTAGATGACTCACGGTCACTGGTGTACACTAGTCCTGGCAGGATAGCTATCAACTGCTCAGGACCCGAATTCGATTGCATCATTGGCAAAGCCAAAGCAGATAGATATCATACTAAAATTTAAACATTTTATGGCAAGACAACAGTTGTAATATTTTCCAGTTCAAAGATTTGTAACGAAATAACTTGTTCAAAGGTAGCATTAAACTCGTTTGATAGATATATAAAACTGAAATTAACAGTTAAATCATCTCATGCATTCATTCGTATAAGAGGCCTACGACACGCAGGGGATCTCTATATACGTATAGTAAAAGTAATGCCCACCTCGTTGTGTCTCTGTATCAATGAGTAACGTCACTCTCTCCCTCAAGTCGTTACTTCCCAAAAGGACCTTCATCGTTATGAAGAATTGGTGAGAAGTTATAAAAGAAACCTCGATTAATAATCTAATCTCTTTTATGAAACATTAGTATCTCTAATGTTCATCTCTCTTGATTGTTAATCAATATAACAATTATTATCTCTCGTCATTACTCATTAATTATAACATCCTTATGTTATAATTAGCAGCGCTTCAATTAAAAGAAATATTTAACACATCGAAAAGTCCACTTTCTTAGCAGATCTATTCGCTCTCATCTCGTCTAATTAACCGATTAGAAAGTTAAACTTTCCATTAGGCATGTATTTGAGTCACGGGTCAACAAGAATTGACTATGCTCAAATTCTAATTTCACTAAAAATTTCGGCATGACCTATTCATATATAATGTCAGCCACGAGATTTCAACGCGTGAATCTCACTACGTGAACTCGTCTCTCGACTCAAAACTTAACATCTTGACATCTTTTCAACGCAACCCAAACAATTCAAAATCATCAAAACTCTTTATCAGTAAACTATCATTTATACTCGACACCAATTGTTCGAGTGTCAGATACCAACATTTATGTGCGTTAATCATAACTCTCACAACTCACACCATTTAGTCATATCGTATCATCCATCAAAACAAATATAATCAAGTTGTTTTCTAGAAAGTTTTGCTGTTTTTGTGTCATCTTTAAAAATTCATAACAACCAACTCAATCATCATAAACTCTCATACCAATTGATCTCAAAAACTTCATGAAGTGTAGTTCACTCTAAAAATGGTAGTTAACCAAAAAGGTTAAATATTTTTGGAGATATTGCTCTTTTAGTGCAGGCTGTCAAAGATTGACAGTTTCTGCCAATTTTGTTTAGGCCATTAGAAACCAAGGCAAACCTTAATAAAATTCCATCAAATTTAATCATCCAAAACTAAAGGTATCCTTGAAGATTTGGTTAAAATTTCACAAGAGAAAACGTTCATATGATCTGCCAAATAAACAATGAAACTCATACACTTTTACTGTTGGACAAATATGACAGCAGAACAGGGCATTTTTGAAATAATAAACTGCTCTGTTTCAGAGGTCATAAAAATCGAAATCTTATGTTTTTAGAAAAGTATTGAAGTCTAGTTTTGTTTAAAAAAAACGGTGATGCAAAATCCTTCATGGATTAATAGATATAAACGTTTTTGTGAAGTCTACCAATAGTTGACAGATTCTGTCAAGGATTTTTCAAAATATCTTTAAAATAGCAAACATCATCCAAAAGACATGAAATTTTGCAGCGACGAAATACACATATCATAGATAAACATACTAAAATTTCAGAGCCATCAAGCAATGAAAACTCATCGAAACATAAGCTTGAAACTGCTGTAAAATTTTGACAGAATTCCAGTTTTAATTTCGTTCAACAATTATCATCCATAAATTGTAAATCAATTAGCATGCTCATGTGATATCGTAGAACACATATACGCAATAATATTCATTATGCAACGTCCCAAACTTCACGAATTTAAATAATCATACTCTAAAAACTTATACAATTTTCGTGCTTGGAAAAATACGAATTTAATATATATCGATTCTAGCATACCCCTAAGCACAAATATCAAGTCAAAACGATCAAACAAAAATCGAAAGACAAGCTAATATGTGAAAAACGGGGCTGCCCTCATGGGTTTCATAGCTACGGTCCGTTCCGTTCTTACTCCCTTCATTAAACATGCTCAACATCTACCCAAGAACAACATACTAAAATTTCACGACGATCCGACGTCGTTTCAAAATAAAGTCGAGAATCGACGTTTTTCGACGTCGACGAAAATCGAAAAGAAAACCATCAAAACGTAGGTAGAGATCTTACCTACTTAGATACGTGATCGAAAAGATGATCGGCGCTCGTCTCGGTGCTCAAATCGGAAGTCAAAAGCTTGAACACCAAAGAAATGGTGTTAACGTGAAGTGTGTGTGTGTTTCTAATGTGTTTTAGTGTGTGTGCAGCACAAATTAGTGTGTGTGTTGTGTGTGCAGCGTGAGTTAGGTGAGATAGAGGGATAGTGGGCAGTTGGGGGGGGTGGTTAGGGGTAGGGTAGGTTAGATATTTAGGATATTAACCCGTTAGTCGTTAAATATCTCGTTTCGTCTCGTTTTAACGACTAACTACCCATACTCTTCGTTACTCGCCCTCTCAACCTCTACTCACTTTCATTGCACTCGTAATTCTATATAAATATAGAAAACACAAGCTCGTTCTCGAAATTCTGATAAACGAGCTCGGTTCGTTTATCGAGAAAATCTAGTTCACTATTCACTCGTCGTCCAAAAATAAAAACTTTCATTATTGGACTCGTATCGAAAAACTAAGAATATTTCTCGACGACGTGCACGTAAGATTTTGAAAGTCGACAAAAAGACGAAATAGCGGTATTTTACTATTCATCGTCAAAAAGTCAAAATTTTCAAAAACGTCTTAACGGACTCAGATCTCACTTCCGAGTTCACCGTTCTCATTCAAATAATTATCTCGAATTATTCAAATACTCAAACTCAAATACGAATATAAAATCTCACATCATTCTTACATCATCGAAAGAACATCTCAACATCTTAAAAATAATAAGAAAACTTCATATAACTCCTCATCTGTTTACAAAGTAAATCAAACAAGGGATCTAAACCCTAATTACTCAAACTCAAGCAATTAAACACGTCATCAAAAGCACGGGTATTACAATCCGTGTAGACCACCGCCTTTGTCCCCAAAAGATAGGAACAAAACTTTTCTATGGCAAATACCACCGCCAGTAGTTCTTTCTCAGTAGTGGTATAGCTGCATTGTGCTGGATTCAGTGTTTTGGATGCGTAATAAATCACGCAACTCTCTTTGCCTTTCTTCTGTCCCAGTACTGCTCCAACGGCGTGATTGCTGGCATCGCACATGATCTCGAACGGTATGTCCCACACTGGTGGTTGAATAATGGGGGCCGACACCAACTTGTTTCTTAAAATTGTGAATGCCTCCTTACAATCATCGTCAAACTCAAACGGCACATCTTGTTGAAGAAGTCTGGTCATGGGCTGAGCAATCTTGGCAAAATCTTTGATAAATCGCCTGTAGAAGCCTGCATGGCCTAGGAATGCCCGTATGTGCTTCACGGTCGTCGGGTAGGGCAATTTGGCGATGGAATCGACTTTCGCCTTGTCCACTTCAATACCCCTTTCTGAAATCACGTGCCCAAGCACTATTCCTTCCCTTACCATAAAATGGCATTTTTCATAATTAAGGACTAGGCTTTTATCCACACATCTTTTCAGGACAAGCTCTAGATGCTTCAAACATGTGTCGAAAGAATTACCATATACGGTGAAATCATCCATGAATACTTCAATGCAATTCTCCAATAGGTCGGAGAAGATGCTCATCATACACCGTTGAAAAGTTTCCGGTGCGTTGCAGAGTCCGAACGGCATTCTCCGGTATGCAAATGTCCCAAATACGCAGGTGAAAGTGGTTTTCTCCTGGTCCTCATGTGCCACAAAAATTTGCATGTATCCAGAATATCCGTCTAGAAAACAGTAATAGGCATTACCGGCCAATCTCTCCAACATCTGGTCGATAAAGGGCAGTGGGAAGTGGTCCTTCCTGGTTGCATCATTCAGCTTCCTATAATCAATGCAAACTCTCCATCCAGTTTGCAATCGGGTGGGCACAAGCTCGCCTTGATCATTCTCCACAACCTGTATCCCTGACTTCTTCGGTACGACATGGACTGGACTCACCCATTGGCTATCGGATATGGGATAGATGATTCCCAACTCCAACAGCTTGAGAATATCTTTCAGCACTACCTCTTTCATCACCGGGTTCATCTTCCTTTGAGAATCTCGAACGGGTCTGGCTCCCTCCTCAAGGTAAATGTGATGCATGCACTCCGTAGGACTGATGCCTTTTATATCAGCTAAGGTCCAACCGATGGCTTCCCTGTTCTCTCGTAATACTCTGACCAATCGGTCTTGCTGCACGACGGTTAGATCAGAACTGATGATAACTGGTAACGTCTCTTCTGGTCCCAAATAAGCATACTGTAAATGCTTCGGTAATTGTTTGAGCTCCAAAACGGGTGCTTTCTGAATTGAAGGTAACAGCTTCTCGTTCTGCCCATACTGAGCCAATAACTCCGGTTTGCTTGCCTCTGCTCCCCCGGCTAGATAGACTTCCTGGATTAATTCCTTGATCTTCTGGTCTACCTCCACCTCGGCTTCTAAAGTGCTTTCTCGGAGGGAGTAGAGCTCCATGATAGCTTTCTTCATTTCATCGTCCTCCATATGTTCTGCATCCCGATCAGTCAGACCATATTGAATCACCTTCTCCGTGGTATCCCTGGAACCGAAAGTAATTCCTTGTTCCTGCACTAAGGGTTCAAATACATCGACCATGTCCACCGTCTCCATTGCTTGTTTCCTCTTCATGGTCTCATAGATATTGAATTCCACTTGAACTCCGTCTAACTCACATGTCAAGATTCCGGTTTTGATATCGATCTTGGTTCCGGCGGTCATCATGAACGGCCTTCCCAATAGTATGGCATTCTCTCCAGTTTCAGGTCCGGTATCTAGAACATAGAAGTCTGCTGGGAAAATCAAATCCCTAACCTTGATCAGCACGTCTTCCACTACTCCTTCAGGGTAAGCGTTGGATCTGTCAGCTAACTGTATGACCACACGGGTGTCCCTCATCTCGCCAATATTCAATCTCTTGTACACAGCCAACGGCATCACATTAATGGAGGCTCCAAGATCCATCATTGCCTTATCCATGTTGGTTCCTCCTATGTTGCATGGAATGGTAAACATCCCTGGATCCTTTCGCTTAGCGGGTAGCTTCCGTTGGATCACTGCCGAAACACTTTCTCCCATCACGTACCGGACTTCTTCCTCCATTTTGACTTTTCTTGAACAAAGATCTTTCAAGAACTTGGCATATTTGGGGATTTGCCTGATAGCATCGAGTAAAGGTATGCTTAACTCAACCTTCTGAAACATCTTCATCATTTCACTTGCTTCCTTCTCTCTAGCCTTCTGTTTCAAGCGTCCCGAGTAGGGTGCTTCGGTTGGGTTGCCACCTCCAGCTTGTTCATTGGTTGGACCCTTCCCGTTCTTATCCCAGCCTCTTCGGAGCAATTCAGCTTCTGCTAACAACCCTTCCTCCTTTTCTTCCCCCTCAAGAAACTTGGTTAGCACTACTTGGGCATGCTCTCTGGGGTTGATTCCCATGGCGGGGAGTTTACCAGCGTTCTCCTCCAGTTTGGCCACTGCCTTAGTCAAATGACTAATTTGCTGGTTAGTTTGGTTCATGCCGGCACGAATTTCATTGCGAAACTTCTCGCTCTCCTTAGCCATGCTTTCAATTGCTTCTTCCCAATGTGCTCTCCGATGTGGTGGTTGGTAAGGAGGTTGTTGCTGATTCTGGTTGTGGTGTTGAGGTGGTCCTAACTGGTATTGTTGTTGATGCTGGTTCTGATTATACTGAGGACGTTGCACTGGTGCGCCCATATTGTTCTGCTGTTGGGGCTGACCATCTTGCTTCCACCGAAAGTTGGGGTGATCTCTCCACCCAGGGTTGTAAGTATTTGCATAAGGATCGTACTTCCGTGGATTTCCATCATGTCCTCCCATGGCATTGACATCAACAATATCTTCACCATAATTTGGACAATTTTCAGATTGGTGTCCAGTGGCATCGCAAAGGCCACACTGGCGAATCTTCTTTGGTATAGTCAAGCCCGAAAGAAGTTCCTTGAGTTCGTTCATGCTCTTCTCCATAGTTTTGTCCAGATTAGACATCCCTTCCTTCTCTTCAGCTTTCCTTGGTTTCTCCAGATTCCTTTCATGCCCTTCATCCCGTGATTCCTCAGCCATGGTGCCCAACAGTTGGAAGATTTCCAGCGGGGTTTTGCTCATCAACGATCCATTACAAGCTGCTAGGACTAGACTGCGATCGTTCCTCCGCATGCCCTTTACAAAGCTCTCCACCTGATCTTTCGGAGAGATTTGGTGATGGGGGCAATTGCTTAACATTCTCTTGAATCTCGTCCAGTATTTGTAGAAGGATTCTAGCCCATCTTGCCTTATGCTGCGGATATCCCATCGCATCCGCTCCACTCGTGCTGCTGGGAAGAATTCTTCCAAGAAGGTTTTGTGCCCTTAGCATCTGAATGTCTATAAATAGTGCTAGAATTAATTGTAAATGTATGCAATATAGAAATACTCAAAGAAACTCTGCCAATTTTCACTCTTCAACAATTTAAGTTTTGGATCTATAGTTCTTTGACAAAATTATCTTCTTATTTTTTCAATTCCTTTATTTCTCATCCCGTAATTTTTACTCGTTTAACGTGGTGATCGTCAGTGTTTTTCAGAGAAATTTGGATGTCTGAAATTCACGCCGAATTCCTCATATTCTTCGGTATTTCTTTCAGTGTTCACAAGGTTTTTATCCTTTTACTTATATATTTATAAAAAATTTGTTGTGGTAAAAACTCGACTTAGCAAGTATCTTACCAACTGAGTTTATGGGTGTGTTTGATAGCCTATATAACCCCTAGATAGAAAACATATTTTGAGTTATCTAAATATTTTGGTATGTAAGATAAGTTAACTAAGAGGCTCGAGATATACTAAAGTCTGTTGTTAAATAATGTTCCTCTTTGTATTACAAATCTTCCCCATGCCCTGCGATAGCTAACAATGACATAGATAAGGTTAAAAATGACAAAATTATCCTTCATATCTTCACCAATAGCGTTTCTTGCAGGGGATTGCAGCCGATGGCGTTCTAAAGGGATATGTTGGCACTGACGGCAGCGACGTACGTTAAGTTGCAACGATATACAACGGGGGTTTTCTTGAGTCTTTTGTCGCGACCGTCGTGGGCAACAGAGATTTGTTCGGCGATGCATTCATGATCGAGGGATTTGGATTATGTCTGTGGTGGCCCCTCTTTGGTTTAATTGTCTCTTTTAACTCTTTATTTGGAACTTCAATTTGTCCTTACCTTCTCTGCTCAGTCAAATGTCAAATGAATTCAAGACTTGGACATTAGAAAATGGTGTTATGTTGGGCGGCGACATTGCATTTTTTTTAGGAGGGGGCGCGGCGGTGTGCATCGGTCATTTGAGTTTAGGGGGAGGAGGGAGGGAGATGGGAATGAAGGGGGTATCATGGCGAAGAACATCGGCCATATGATTTTGTAGTTTGGTGAGAGGTGTTCTGGCGGTGCGTCAAAACTCAATTTGGCAAAAGTGGTGGTGGTGGGAAGGGGGTTGGGGGTGCATCAAAACTCAATTGATTTTTTTTTTAATTTAAGCTCATTATTTAATTTTATAAAAGGTTGAAATGGTAATTTGCTTACTTAATATAAGTTTTAATCTAAGCTACCAACCAACTAATTCATAATATCTATATTTTATACTCACTCCGTCCACTAATTCGTGTCCTAGAGGAGGTGGTTACATATTTTAAGAAAAAATGTATTGTTTATTTGTTGAGTGGAGAAGGAGACCCACAATTAGTAAGTATAGTTTACTAATGACAGTTTTTGAGATTAAAAGTGGTGGGTCCCTCAATGACATATGTGTAAATAAAAAGTGTAAAATATAATGATTAATGACAGTAATTAAGGAAATAGTTACTAAAAATAAGTAAGACACGAATTGGTGGACGAACCAAAATGACAAATTAGGACATAAATTGGTTGACGGGGGAGTATCTTATCTATCAAATACTCCATCCGTCCCAAAACATTGTGGCTTTATTACTATGTTGGGACGTCCCTGAAAATTGTGATATTTTCTTATTTAGAAATGATCCCACAAATTTTCTCTCACTATTTACAAAAAGGTGTGTGACCCAATCTCCACTTAAACACAAATACCATACTTTTTCTTAAAACTCGTGCCATATCTTTTGGTCCATAATTTTGAGGGAAGGAGGAGTTATGATACTAATCTAAATCTATTTATGATACGTATCCTAAATTTTATTTATCTTGGCTTATCTCAATAAGGCTATTAAACATGTCCTTAAGATAATACATCTTATAATTACATTTTGGACATATTTGTATATGTTGGGTCCCGGAGGGTCACTGAACAGGTGTATGGGGGGGGCAATACACCTGTAGGCTATTTTTCAAAATTCTTTTATAGTTAACTGAAATAGTATCAACTGATACTGAAAGAGTTTGACTGATGTGAGCAGTTAAATACAACTTCAGTTAAACGAAGGTGAGAGACTGATACTGAAGTAACTTCAGTATTTTGACTTCAGTTAAAATCAGTACTTTAACTGATATCCACAAAAGTGCTTCAGCCTGATTTTGAAACAGAGGAGTTTTATGAATCTTACTGATTATCCGAAGATTTATCAGTTAGACTAATAATACTAGCAGCAGAAAACTAAACTTAAGAAATAGCCTTTGTGATTAACACGTTGTTAAGATACAGTTTCACTTTGCAGTTAATCAGTTTCAGTTAAAAAGGCGTTTGTGCACAGATAGAAAAGTAAGGCTGAAAGCGATAAACAACAAAGGATTTTTACGTGGTTTGGAACAAGTTCCTACATCCACGGTCAGTTAAACACACTGACAATCACTCTGGGCCAGTGCTTGCGGATGCACAACAAACCTTTAACTGAAATAAGGTTTCAGCGCCAATACATTGGATTGAACTTCTTGTCTCATTCTTAACTTGCAGAAGCAAAGACTACACTTGTCTTGCGTGCGGGGGGTTAAGAAATCTTGAGTTCAGACTCTGGCTAGAACTCTCTCTCTCTTAAACTCTCTTTTCGCTCAATTGAAAAGGGTTCGAATTACCAACTAGATTACAGAGAACAGACTCTCTGTAATCGGGGACTTAGGCTTTGAATTTTGCAGAGTATTTGCCTAAGTAACTAAGAGAATGAAGTTAATCAGTAAACTGATTTAAGCTTTGAGTATTCTCTTCTTCGATTCAAGCTTTGGAGCAGTGAGTAGGCTGAGTTGCAATTTTGGCAGAGGTTCAACTTGTGTATTTGAATCGGTGAAGATTGTGGTGTTCCTCGAGCACTATTTATAGCCGAAGTCTTGAATAGATTCGTTGGCAAGATGGTCTTCAAGAATTCGTCCGTTGTTAGAGTAATTTGAATTTGGCTGAGGCTTCAATCTTCGAGGTTCCCAAATTGGTGAAGAACGGCGTCTCAGATACAGGAGGTAAGGGGCTTCTGAAAGTTATCACAAAAAAGGAATGCTTTGTAGAGAAAGGACGATCTTCAATATCTCTGCATTTAATGCAGCTGTACTTGAAAGTACGTGGCTTCCTTTTAACTCTGGAGCTTCAGTCCAAGGAAAAATGTCAATTGATACTTGACTTGAGTATCAGTCCGCCAGATCCATGTGGCCAACATTAATACTTTAGTCTCAACTGATCCTTCAGTAAGACTCTCGTCCAGTCAAATCTTCAGTATTTGACTTTGTCTTTTCACAACTAACTTCAGTTGTGAGTTCTTTGAACTTCAGTCTTCAGTCTTCAGTTAGACTAGAGAACATGAACTCTAACACTTGAGTTCGATAAAATCTAGTCTATAAAAAGAAATTCTAAGAGTTTTGGTATCATCAAAACTAGGGCCAGGATATTTCATTGAGTTCCCAACAGTATATTTCGATAATGATGTTTTAAAGTAGTACTCCATTTGTTCCACTTTGATAGTCAACATTATTTTTTCACCACTGCACGTATTAAGAAAATATAATATTTTTTGAAAAATATAATTTATTTTATTTTTCCATTATCTTCACACATATTAAATAAGGTTATTATAATAAAATAACATTTAATACAATTTAGATTTTGAAAGTGAACCATATCTTGATACATTTTAAAAAGAAATAAGGGACAACCAAAGTGTAATGGAGGAAGTACAATTTTAAATCCTAGGGTTAAGTACCAAATACCCCCCCAACGTTGGGGCCCCTATCGCGTATAGGACCCTATAGTCAGGGTCCGCGCTGTTTACTACCTCAACGTGGTTAAACCTAAGCAAATCCCCCCCTCAAATACCAAATACCCCCCTGCATTAAGTCACCGTTGGGGGGGTATTTGGTACTTAATACCTGACTATAGGGTCCTATATGCGATAGGGGCCCAACGTTGGGGGGGGGGGGGGATTTGCTTAGGTTTAGCCACGTTGAGGTAGTAAACAGCGCGGACCCTGACTATAGGGTCCTATACGCGATAGGGGCCCCAACGTTGGGGGGGTATTTGGTACTTAACCCTAAATCCTTAACCTAAACGAGAAAAAATAGTTACAATTAAAAAATAAATGCATTGTTAACCATATATAATCCCTATCTACAAGTCTAAAATAATAGAAAAATAAATTGAACATGTACATATTTAAGATCAAGAGTTTAAAGTAGTATTTACATACACCACATATATTTCTTTTTTTGAAAGGGGCGCTTAAATGCACAATCTTTCACGCAATTATAATTTTGCTCATAAACTAAAAATTATCGTTTCCATATATACAAGCTTTCAAGTATTTTGATTTTTTGCACGATTGTCAATTTTTCTGACGAATTAATGTCAATACGACTAGTTGAAGTGACAAATTAACATCATCATGATCAACTAAAGTAGCGTAGATATACAATTACGTTGTTTAGTACATGTACATCATCCGTTTAAGATGGATAGATATTCTAGACGACTACCTCAACATTAATTTGGGGGCCAATTGACAACCGTTTCAACAATTAAATGTCCTAAAAAATTTAATTTATGCACAAAATAAAATTCGATGAAAATTTATGTATTTAGTTGCAAATACCCCTATTAGAATATTTTTTAAGGCTTATTTTGGGATGGTTTCTCTTCAAAAATTTTATCACATGATTTATTAGGTTATTTTTGTCAGAATTTTATGTTGAGGCAATTCAAATGACTTATTTTTTAAACTGAACTACTACTTCCACCTATGCGATGTACGATCTATATTATAATTCAATAAAAAATTAATTAAATAAATATTAATATAAAGCATACTTTGTAAGTAACTCCAAATATAAGTAAATGCAAAAAATAATAGGGCCATTTCTCTGGCACAGATTCTGTCCTGGGAAAGTAATCTAATTCCAAAATATTAAATTCATGTGTTTGGTTAAACTAGCATTTGCATCCCGTGCAATGCATGGGAAAATATTTTTTATTTTTTATATTTATATAAAATTAATACTAATTCAATTATCATACTCATAAATACAATAAAAATTAATTTTAACTATATATATTTGAATTGAATATTAAAAAATAAAAAAGAATTTACAATTCTAAAATTTGATATTATGAAAAGCAAAAAGAAAAAAGTTATAAAAATAAAAAATACATTTTTTTTTCAAAAAGATGAGAGAGGAAAGAGAAATTTATAAAATTTTAATATTAAAAAAAATTTAATTTGTACATTTTAAATCAAATATTTGTATAAAATATATCAAATTAAAGCTCTTATCGTGATCTTTAATTTGATATGCATATTAAATATTTTATAATTAATCGAATTTCACAATTGTGAAAATAAATAAAACAACAAATAAGAAGTTAAAGAAATGGAAAATAAAAAGAAAAATATAGTTTAAACATAAACCTTGAATTTTATTATAACTACAAAATTACCACTCAATTTTGAAATTGATTTCAAATTGGAAACTGCCTTTTTAATATAGTATAGATTTTTATCATACATGGAACGTAAAAAGAAACTTAAAAACAAGGAAAATAGTGCAACTTTCTAGGATTCTTATTCGCTAACTTTTCTTAGTTATTCTTTTTCCTCATTTCCCAGGATTCTTACTTACATACATACATACATATACATATATATATATATATATATATATATATATATATATATTCAATATTATTTGTATTATTTAATAAAATGCAAATTATATTTTATTTAGTAGGTATTTAATGTTTTGTATCATTATTATTATTATTATTATTATTATTATTATTATTATTATTATATATATATATGCATTTTTGTGTTTAATTATATGCATAATTAAGACGGCGAGCGATGAGCAGAGACAAGAAGTATCTGATGGGCCGCCTAGTACAATCCATTTTTGTGTGCAACGTTATGTATATTTGTTTTCAATTATATACATAACAAAGGCGGCCGCCGAGTGATTTTTTTCTTTAGTATTCGAAATTTTTATTCTCATTTTACCCATGCGTGTATTTTGCCTTGAAATCCCTCTATCATATGTCACATTTTTAGTGCTCTACATGTACACAATGTGTGGTCCAAATTTGATACTATATACCATCTAAAGACACGGTATTATCAGAACCCAATCACTCATTCATAAAAGGTCACGATTAACTCACATATTGAAGCATTAATGAATTGAAAACAACGTAGGAGAAAGAAATCCCCATCTCTATTATTAGATCAATTCTTCAATCGTGTTGGCTCAAAAGAACTCGATAAAATACTTTGCATGTATATTTCTAAAAATACTATTGTTTGGATAGAACTCGATAAAATACTTGGCATGTATATTTCTAAAAATACTTGTCTCTCTGGTGCTCTCAATGGTTTCTTTAGATTTTCTTTTTCTCTTTTTCTAAATAAAATTAAATGTTAAATATCGAAAATAATGCAATATTCCTCAAATTTGCAGCTTTGACGCGATTTTTAAAACATTGTCCTCACACCACCACCTACTTAATTTCTTACGATTACAACATCTCAATTTTGTCATCAAAAGTTTGCTTTATGAAAAAAAAATAGAACAAATGTAGTGTTTTTAATAATAATAGGAATATTTGAAAAATTGTGTAAATTAAGATAAAGATGAAATTATTTTGGAAGTGAGGTGAATGTGGAAGCATGTAGGCATGCAATAATAGAAGGTAGCTTTTTTGGAATTTGATGAGTGCTTGTTTTAGAAGGGCATGCTTGTGAGTAGTCATCTTCACACATGTGTGTGTGTGTGAGTGTGATGGCATGGCTGATGGCCCCTCCTTTTTCTCTCCTCGGATAATGACATGCATCGACTCATACATATGCATTCCAACGCACACATGCTCCCACTCCCTCTGCGTTTCTCCTCTTTAATTCAACTCAATCACACACAATAAATAAGTAAATATATGTATGTGTGTGTGTGAAAGAGAGAGGGAGGGCGGTGACACCGGTGAGAGAGAGATGCCTTTGTCAATATTCTTGGTCGGCTGTTAGGAAGATACGGATGTAGAATATCGTCTTCACATTTTTATTTTTTTAAATATAATATAAAGTAATGTATTGCATATATATTCCATTTTTCTTAACTGTGTTTTCTTCAATTTTCAAATATCTGAACTTATTTTTTAGAAACCATATTGTTTTTTCACTTTCTCATGATCAAAAAGTACTACATTTTTTATTTTCTCGAATTAGTTTGTACAGATGCCAAAATGAATTTACATTAACTATAATATTGGAGAATATAACATTTCACGAGAAGTTGGTCGACCAAAATTATCTAACCAGTTCTAGTATTTAGATGCGTGCCAAAAGGAAAAAAAATATATATGTATGTTGAAGTGTGACAAAAGAATTTTAAATACAAATATTCGTATCTTCATTATGTTAAATGTATCCATAAAATGTCGACGCATGTACACAAAACTAACTTAAATAGTAAATTGTAGATGAATATTATCCCAATCAATTTTAAAGTTTTTTTTTTTTGAGAGGCAATCTTACAGAATTTTAAATACAAAAAAAGAATGGTATGTTAATTATGTTAAATACACATACACATACACATACATATATAGAAAGGGGATTGTGTACATTCATTTTTCTTTTATATATATTTAATTTTGGACCACATATTTTGTTCATCCAATGCACTAAAAATACGACACATAATAGAGCAATTTCAGAAGAAAAAAAATGTGCATGGTGTATCATTAAATTCATAAGAATCCCAGACTTATGCATTTGTTTAATTATATGTATATTATATTCAAACAACTTTACATAATATACATTTTATTTTTTAAGATAACCACCAGCACGGGATGAACGAGTCAGGTGTGCTCGCCACCTGCGCGACAGCTGGCACCTGTTCCTCGTCTCTATTCTCCACTGAACAGCTCGCATCAACGACTAACTTAGTCGCACAACGCCAATTTGGGAGAAAGCGATAGAAATAATATTTTTGATCAAAAGTCGATGACACCTACTCCTCGTCTCTATTCCCCACCGAATAGCTTGCGCCCAATGGCTGACTTAGTCACACGATGCTGATTTGGTGATAGCGAAAGAGAAAGGACGACAACGGTTTTCGTAGGAGAGATAGAGAAAGAGAAAATCTAGATCTAGGTTTTATGATTGTACAACTTAAATTCGTGCAAGTATGTGGTATATAATTAAGAAAATGCTCGTTTTGGCTGCCTTTAGCAGCACCACGCAACAACAACATTGCCACCATCGCCGCCTTATACCCTCTGCACTCAAACGCAATAACAACACATCAATATTCACAATAGATTAACAGATCGTAGGAGAAAGAAAGATGATAAATAGTAAATTAGGGTAATAGATTAATAATTATCCAACATATTTGTTGGATTTGTATACTGAAAGCAAGAACGTTTTATGCTTGTATACAATGATTCCTGTTTTCACTATTTAATCTCCTATCTGATTGGGTTCATGATTGCATATGTATGTTCTTTATCTCTATATAAGTAGATTATATGGTGTGTTGTAGATCACAAAAGACCATATAATTGGATTAACCTTAAGAGATATAATATGATCACAACCGAAATAACTCTAGGACAAGTTATTGGTTTAGGTTGCGGTATAGATGGAAGTAGTTTGTCTTGACTACTTATCTATACTGGTACGTAATACGTATTGATAGGACCACAGTGAGATATATTCTTCTATCTGACTTAAGTGAAGAATTAGAGATCTCGGTGACTTATAAGATCTTAATACTAATAAGATGTCAGATATATATGTTGATTCGTCTATCACTTTGACTTACTATGAGCGAGAGTTATATAGTAACTTGAGTACACTGTATCTTGGGTGATAGCGGTTAATATATGATATCTGATTATCTGTATTGGTACTCGTATCCGTATAGGATAATGACATCCCCTTATGGAGCTCAATAATGTTTATTGCGCTAAACCCTGCAGGTTGATTAAGTTCAGGCGCAATAATAAGGTTTGAGTGGTACTGCTTAAGGATTACAAAGAGATTAATTAATTTAGGCTGTCAGAGCTCTAATTAATTAATGGATGTCGGATATTTTAAATACGAGGATTTAATAAGTCTAAATACAAGCCCCGACTCATTACCGGCAATAAAGGGGTAAGTCAATATTGGTTCTCTAGTGGAATGAACTAATATTTATAAATTAATTATGGTCTGGGCTGACCATAGATAAATTAATTTATTTGAGGCCCATCTTTATTCCTTGTATCTGGTCCCTGGACTGGCCCAAAGTCTCCTAGCCCAGAAAGAGCTAGAAAACGTCCCATACCCTAAAACTGGCGCCTCCTCCCTTTTCTGTATTATATAATACAGCTGTCAGCTCTCAAGAAATACACACTGATAATTATTAGAGTTTGGGAACTGAGAAGGGGCGCAGAATTAGAAACACGTTGGGGATTTCTAGCTTGGGATTTCTCACAGTTCGTTGTCCATCCAACGGTGAGACTTGAGCGGGATACAGTCGAGAAGATCAAAACTAGAGTCTTTCGACACAATCATCAACAACCTGTGCATCCGATTCACAAGTAAGTAATTCCTAACACCTATGTGCAGCTGTTAAATTCATAGGAGCATGTTAGGATTAATCGTTGTATGATAAATTAATAATAACCAAGAAACGATCATCGGGCAAAGCGAAACGTTAATTCAGTTTAATATTCCTTCAATTGGTATCAGATCCCAGGATTAATTTCTTGGCTCTATTATTAATTTATGTACGATTAATAATGTGCGTTGTTTTTACTACTGTTGTTCTTCGTGATCTATTGATTCGTGGGATACGTCGTTTGACGTTGTAATCGTTTTTCACCACGAGAAAATCCGTGGTTAGATTAGGATTTCTTTTGTATTTGTTTTTCCGCTGTAATCTGTAAAACTGATGAACGAGACGAGCACGACGACGAATCAATGACGATGAACGGTGTAAGGAGGAAGCGTACGGAACCGGGCACGAGGGGCTGCGGGCGCCGAAGGGCAGCGCGCGCGCGGGTGCAAGCACGCCGTGCGCAGCGCGCCCAGGCCGGCGCCGCGCGGCCGCTGTTGCTTCTGGTTCTGCACGTGTACTATGGCGAGGCGAGGCGGGATATGGCGAGGTGTGCGACGGGAAGCAGCGGGCAAGGGTGGTGCGCGCCCGGGGCTGCACCTGCGCGCTCTGCGTGCTGCGCGCCCGGCGGGCGGCGCGCTGTTGCTGCTGTTGCCGCACGCTGGAGCCGCTGCCGCGCTGCTGTCGCCGTCTGTTGCTGCTGCTAGAGACGCCGAGGCCGAGCCAGGCGAGGGCTGCCGCGTCGGGCAACTACTGCTCGCACAGGAGGCTGCCGCCGAGGGCTGCTGCCGACTGTTGCTGCTGCTGGAAGCGCTGTGCGCTGCCGGCGGGCTGCTGCAGCGCCTGGTGGTGGCTGTGCGGCGGAAGGCGGGCTGCCAAGGGAGGCGGCGGCGCCTAGGGGGTCCCAAACCCTAGGTGGCCGAGTCTTCCAAACCCTAGTTCTTCCAAAGACGGGCCTATGTGTTCGGGCCAAATTTAGTTTTGGGCTTGTTTTATTTATTTTATTTTTTAAAAAAATAGAATAGATGTTGGGATTCCACGAATGGGTCACGAAGAATTTTAATTCTTTTATTATTGTTCTTTGCATGCCGTGGTGTTAATCCCTTATGCTCTTAACTTGCTTTTGTTCGTCTTTGCTTGTTAATATGCTTTATTAACTGCGCTTAGACAAGCATGATAGTAGGTTTATCGTTTTCTTAAGCATGTTTTAGAATTCTGCGAGCATGTTTTACATGTTGCGTTCTAGAAAAGCATGATTAGGATTATGTGCTTGAGCATGTACAAACCTTTTGAAGTTAAAAAGACTAAGCAGTTTTAATAATTTTAAATATTTAAAATTATTTCTAGACCTCCACATGCGGTCTCTAGACAAAGTGATTAGCAATATGAGTAAACGTCCACCCATCGTGGCTTACTTCATTTTTGCTTTTCATAAGTTTGTCAGAAGAGGTTTCTATAAAAAATATTTAAACCATTAAAGTAGTGGGAGTTATGCAGTAAACGTCCACCCATCGTGGCTTACTTGTATAATTTTTCACAAGTACTTTGGAGAATGGAATTAAATAAGATAACCAAGAAAATTAAATAGAAAACGGCATGGTCCGAGTGAGTATGCTAATTTCAAGAATTTAATTTTCAAGGTTAAAATGTGGTCATTGCTTAGATATCGTTTCAAGTACAATGTACAACTCCCCAACGGAGTCCCTTCTTGAATATGATATGGTCTAGTTAAGGTGCCAACTATTAATTTCTTTTGTCAAAAGGTAAAATTGACATGGATGGAAATTAAATGACTAAGTAAATAGTCTGGTTGAGGAGTTTGTGTGTAAACGTCCACCTTTCGTGGCTTGCACATGGAACTCTTTGAGCTGTTGGAGGTTTCACTAATATTGTTTTTATCAAAAGGTTACAATATTATTGTTACGAACTATATGCGTTTCATGTTTCTTACATGTTTAAATTGTTTACTTTCAGATATGTCTATGTCTCCGATTATTAATATTCTAGCCAATAATCCTCTCACCGGTCCTAATTATACCGAATGAAAACGCCACATAATGTATATTCTTGACGCTGATGAGCACAGTTTTGTGCTTACTACTCCACGTCCCGCGGCCTTAACTGATCAGTCGACTGATGCGGAACGTGAGGCGCATAGAAGGTGGCACAAGTCGAATAATATGGCCAAGTGCTATATTATGATGACTATGTCGCAAACTTTGCAACTCCAGCATCAGGGCATGGACGATGCGACTACGATCATGTTAAATCTCTCTGAGGTTTATGGGGAGTCCGAAAGATCTGCCCGCTTTAACATGATGAGAGAAATCTTGGCATGTAAGATGAGCGACGACAGTTCTGTGCACGATCATGTCATGCATATGATAAATTTGTTTGACAGGCTTGATCTGCTAGGAGGGGGTATCGAAGGCGAAGCTAAAGTCGATATCATCCTCAACACTCTCCCCAAATCCTATGAGAACTTCCGTCTCAACGTCGTTATGAGCAAGGCCAACTATACTCTCAATGAGTTGTTGAATGCTCGAGTTACGGCAGAGGGAGTCATGGGCACGCGAAAAGGGAAAGAGGTTCTTGTCGCTGCCAAGAGATCTACTTCTTCGTCGAAAGGCGGGAAAAAGAAGTGGAAGGGTCCAAAGGGCAAGAATGACAACGAAGCTAGTGGGAGTGGCAAAGCCAAAGGTGACGGCCCTAGCGGCGGCGTGAAGAAGCCGACGGAAAAAGGGAAGTGCTTCAAGTGCGGCAAGACTGGGCATTGGAAGAAAGATTGTCCGATGCTCAAAGCAAAGGGACAAGGTACGTCACAAGTTTTAGTAATTGAGACATGTTTGGCTTCGTTTTCTACTCATTCATGGGTAGTGGATACGGGGGCAACTGATCATGTTTGTTACACCTTGCAGGGCTTCAAGCCGACAAGGGAGCTGGAAAGTAATGAGATCACCATCTCCATGGGCAATGCGTCGAAGGTCGTAGCTGTTGCTATTGGAGATTTATCTTTATGTTTTGGTGATGACATTTTAGTTTTGAGAGATATTTTATATGTGCCGGATTTTCGGCGGAACATAATTTCTGTTTCAAAATTGTTTTTGGATGGATATTCTGTTACTTTTGATAGAGGCGTCTCTATCATGAAAAATAACATGACTATTTGTTCTAGAATTTTGAACAACTCTCTCTATACTATTACATGTCCAATTAAAAATTATGTCCATGTTGCATCTACATCACAAATCTGTCCTAATCCTAATAAGAGGAAGTATTATTCTCATGAACAATATACGCATGTGTGGCACCTAAGGTTAGGCCACATCAATCTAAATAGGATCCAAAGGCTCGTTTCAAATGGAGTCTTGAAAGACTTTCAAGCTGTTCCATTTAGAACCTGCGAATCCTGTATTGAAGGAAAGATGACGGCAAGGCCTTTTAAGGCCAAGGGGAATAGGGCCTCGCATGTGTTAGAATTGATTCACTCTGACCTGTGTGGACCGATGTCCACAAAGGCTCGTGGAGGGTATGAGTATTTCGTCACTTTCATTGACGATTACTCAAGATATGGGTATATTTACCTACTTCAACGCAAGTCTGAATGCTTTGAGAAATTCAAAGAATTCAAAGCGGAGGTGAAGAAGAGATTGGGTAAATCTATCAAGTCATTGCGGTCTGATCGCGGTGGCGAATACCTCGGGAACGAGTTCTTACAATACTTATCAGATTCAGGGATTACATCCCAATTGACTGCACCGGGTACTCCCCAACAGAACGGTGTAGCGGAGAGAAGAAACAGAACTCTTATGGAAATAGTACGATCTATGATGAGCTATGCATCATTGCCAATTTCGTTTTGGAGATATGCCTTGGAAACAGCGGTTTATTTGCTGAATCGGGTACCGTCCAAATCGGTTCCTAAAACTCCTATTGAATTATGGTCAGGGCGTCAGCCCAGCTTGAACCATATAAAGATATGGGGTTGTCCTGCATACGTGCTAGACAAGGAAGCGAAGAAATTGGAGCCTAGATGCGAGTTAATGTTGTTTGTAGGATATCCTAAAGGAACGAGAGGTGGTTATTTTTATAATCCTAAGGATCAGAAAGTGGTTGTTAGCGCCAACGCACGATTCTTGGAACAGGATTATATAGATAAGCACAAGTCTAAGTCCGAGATTGTTCTTCAAGAAATCGAAGGCAATGGACGGGCGATTCCATCACCCCAGCCAAGTGTGCAAGTAAATGCACCACAAGATACTGCACACACCATTGTCACGGCTGTACCACCACCGCTTCGTCGTAGTGGGAGGGTTGTTATTCAACCCGATCGATTTATGTTCTTGGGAGAATCTTTGGATCTTCTTCTTGTTGATGAACAAAAGGATGTCGACCCTGATAACTATAGACAAGCGATGAAAGATCTGGATGCAGATTCTTGGTACGACGCCATGGTTTCTGAAATAGAATCCATGACTGCTATGGGTGTATACGAGAAAACTGAACTGCCTGATGGTTTTGAAGCTATAGGTAGTAGGTGGGTATACAAAAGAAAGCGAGATTCGGATGGCGAAGTCGCAGCTTTTAAAGCTAGACTGGTGGCGAAAGGCTATACCCAGGAACAGGGTATAGATTATGATGAAACTTTTTCACCGGTTGCCATGCTTAAGTCTATCCGAATACTCCTTGCCATAGCAGCCCACATGAACCTTGAGATTTGGCAAATGGATGTCAAAACCGCTTTTCTAAACGATTTCCTTGAAGAAGGAAGGGACATCTATATGCAGCAACCCGAAGGGTTTGTGAAGAAGGGCGAAGAGCATCTTGTTTGGAAGTTGAAGAAGTCCATTTATGGACTTAAGCAAGCTTCGAGGTCATGGAACAAGCGTTTTGACGAGGTGATTAAATCCTATGGATTTACTCGCTGTGAAAACGAAAGTTGCGTGTACCGTTTGGATGCCGATGGCGACGTGGTTTTTCTTGCACTTTATGTAGATGATATCCTCCTCATTGGCAACAATGTTGAGCTATTATCGGACATAAAGAAGTGGTTATCTGAATAGTTTCAAATGAAGGACTTAGGAGATGCAGCGTACATCCTGGGGATCAAGGTTGTCCGTGATCGCCAGAAAAGGATGTTGAGCTTATCTCAAGCGACCTACATTGATACTGTGATTGCTCGTTTTAGCATGCAAAATGCCAAGAAAGGCTTGCTACCTTTTAGACATGGCATTCCTCTGTCTAAGGACATGTGTCCTAAGACGCCTAGTGAGGTTGAGGAGATGAGGAAGATACCCTATGCTTCCGCCGTAGGTAGCCTCATGTATGCAATGCTTTGCACGAGACCTGATATTTGCTATGTCGTTGGCATGGTTGCAAGATATCAGTCGAACCCTGGACCAGGACACTGGACTGCGGTAAAGCATATTCTCAAGTACCTGAAGAGGACTCGAGATTATAGGCTAGTTTACCAGTCAGACAGTCTATCTCATTTGGGTTACACCGATTCGGATTTCCAGACTGACCGGGATGAGAAGAGATCTACCTCTGGATATGTGTTTACCTTGGGAGGTGGAGCCGTATCATGAGGGAGTGCAAAGCAGAAGTGCATTGCAGACTCCACCATGGAAGCCGAGTATGTAGCTGCTTCCGAAGCTGCTAAAGAGGCTGTATGGTTCCGGAACTACCTCTTGGATCTAGGAGTGGTACCTAATTTGCCTAAGAGTATCATAATTTATTGTGATAACTCGGGTGCAGTGGCAAATTCTAAGGAACCCAGGAGCCACAAGGCGACCAAACATATAGAGAGAAAGTACCACATCATACGAGAAATCGTAAGCAGAGGAGATGTGCTAGTTGAGAAAATTGATACTTTGGAGAACTTAGCTTATCCTTTCACGAAGAGCTTACCGCAAAAGGCCTACGAGAAGCATGCTCGAGGGATGGGGCTGCGGTTGATGCCACCCACTTAGAGAAAAACTTTCAGTATAAGTGAGAGAAGAAGTAAAGAGTGAAGTGGATGTTGTAATAGCTAGTATTTAGACACATTGTATACTAAAAGTTTTGCTTTAGTATAAGTGGGAGATTGTTGGATTTGTATACTGAAAGCAAGAACGTTTTACGCTTGTATACAATGATTCCTGTTTTCACTATTTAATATCCTATCTGATTGGGTTCATGATTGCATATGTATGTTCTTTATCTCTATATAAGTAGATTATATGGTGTGTTGTAGATCACAGAAGACCATATAATTGGATTAACCTTAAGAGATATAATATGATCACAACCGAAATAACTCTAGGACAAGTTATTGGTTTAGGTTGCGGTATAGATGGAAGTAGTTTGTCTTGACTACTTATCTATACTGGTACGTAATACGTATTGATAGGACCACAGTGAGATATATTCTTCTATCTGACTTAAGTGAAGAATTAGAGATCTCGGTGACTTATAAGATCTTAATACTAATAAGATGTCAGATATATATGTTGATTCGTCTATCACTTTGACTTACTATGAGCGAGAGTTATATAGTAACTTGAGTACTCTGTATCTTGGGTGATAGCGGTTAATATATGATATCTGATTATCTGTATTGGTACTCGTATCCATATAGGATAATGACATCCCCTTAAGGAGCTCAATAATGTTTATTGCGCTAAACCCTGCAGGTTGATTAAGTTCAGGCGCAATAATAAGGTTTGAGTGGTACTGCTTAGGGATTACAAAGAGATTAATTAATTTAGGCTGTCAGAGCTCTAATTAATTAATGGATGTCGGATATTTTAAATACGAGGATTTAATAAGTCTAAATACAAGCCCCGACTCATCACCGGCAATAAAGGGGTAAGTCAATATTGGTTCTCTAGTGGAATGAACTAATATTTATAAATTAATTATGGTCTGGGCTGGCCATAGATAAATTAATTTATTTGAGGCCCATCTTTATTCCTTGTATCTGGTCCCTGAACTGGCCCAAAGTCTCCTAGCCCAGAAAGAGCTAGAAAACGTCCCATACCCTAAAACTGGCGCCTCCTCCCTTTTCTGTATTATATAATACAGCTGTCAGCTCTCAGGAAATACACACTGATAATTATTAGAGTTTGAGAACTGAGAAGGGGCGCAGAAACACGTTAGGGATTTCTAGCTTGGGATTTCTCACAGTTCGTTGTCCATCCAACGGTGAGACTTGAGCGGGATACAGTCGAGAAGATCAGAACTGGAGTCTTTCGACACAATCATCAACAACCTGTGCATCCGATTCACAAGTAAGTAATTCCTAACACCTATGTGCAGCTGTTAAATTCATAGGAGCATGTTAGGATTAATCGTTGTATGATAAATTAATAATAACCAAGAAACGATCATCGGGCAAAGCGGAACGTTAATTCAGTTTAATATTCATTCAATATTTGTGTGCAATATTATACATATTTGTATGTAACATCATCTATATTCATGTTCAACATTATACATATTAAAAACTCGTTAAAAAAATTTAAAAATGCGAAAACTTCCAAACCATCATATTTTTAAAGGTGGTAATATTTCTCTATGTTTTTTTACTTGGAAGGCCTCTACCACATTTGTACTTTTATGTGTTCACATAAATAAAATGTATGGTTCAGATTTGGATCTATATACTAAGGAAAGATTTTTACCAAATCCCAACTCTAGGTATATATATAAGAAACAATAGGGCCGGATGGCCCTATTCAACATACAACATCAAATTTTGTCCACCATTTGAAAAAATATAAATTTTGGCCATTTTTTATGTCATGACTATTCTACCCTTCTCTCTCTCTCCTCTCTCTTTCTCATCTCCCCCTCTCTCTCTCCAGCGGGCAGAGGCTGCCGCTCTCTCCTCTCTCTTTCTCATCTCCCTCTTTCTCTTTCCAGCGCGCCGCTTGGGCAGAATTCGTCGGACTAGAGGATGAGGCGGCGGCGGTGGAGGAGATCCTCCCTCTCTCTCTCCAGCAGTTGCCGCTCTCTCCTCTCTCTTTTTCATCTCCCTCTCTCTCTCTCCAGCGCGCCGCTTGGGCAGAATTCGTCGGAGTAGAGGATGAGGCGGTGGTGGTGGAGGAGATCCGGTCCTTTGAAATCGGCGGCGTGGAGGAGGATGAGGCGGCGGCGGTGGATTTGATCTGATCGTTGCGCCGCCTCCTCCGCCTCCTTCGATTTCAGCCATCGGCAGATCTGATCTGATTTGTATTTGTGATGCACGTATGGCACTTATGGCACTATTAGTGCCATAAGTGCACACTTCCCCCTAGGGTTTTGATATTCCATTTAGGGTTTAGATTATCTATATGGGGTTTAGATGTTCCATTTAGAGTTTAGATTATCCATTTATGGTGTAGATGTTCCATTTAGGGTTTAAATGATGTTGTTTCTGTATTTGTGCTGAGCGTATGGCACTAATAGAGCATCAACAACCCTTGCACCCACTCCAGCAATGGTATTGCACTCACTTGGGTGCAATGGATTTTATTTTATTTTTGATATAGTTTTATTCTAGTTTCCATTTTAAATTTACAATAATTGATAAATTAAAATTTCATTGAATTCAAATTCAAATCCTACATTGATTGAATTAAAGTTGCAATACAAGAAATTAAAATCCTAAATTACTTAAATTAAAACAAACATAAAATAAAAAATCCTAAAAATCATTAAATTAATTGATCAGTTCTAATTAGAAAATTCTAACTAACAATAAATAAATTTTAATTAAAATTATATTTTAGAAATATACTAAAAAAACCAATAATACGAAAAAAGGAAAAAAAAAATACGAAAATTAATTTATTTATTTTTTTGTTTGAAAAGGGGCGCGTGTAAACACGCCCCCTCCTTCGCTCCCACACGCTGCTGGTGCGTTCCATCGCCCCACCCCCATTGCACCCGGGTGCAGCAACGCCGGCGGGTGCGATAGGCCAGGTTCGATCCGGCCTTCGCACCCAGCGTTGGAGGTGCTCTTAATTCCATAAGTGCCAAAATGACCATTTTACTTAGTTTTATTTTGAATTTCCGTGGGCACTTATGGAACTAATAGTGCCATAAGTGCCTAATCCGACCCGGTATGCGACCCGCGTGCCTGATCCTACCCGGTCCGCCTCATTAAGGGTAAAAACGTCCAAATCAATAAAAATGGCCAAATTTTGTGTTTTTTTAATGTGTGGCCATAAATTGTGTTTTATGCTTCATTTTGGCTACTTCAAAATTTTACTCACTATATATAAACTACTAAGTTATATATCCAAATTAAAATATACTCCCTCTGTCCCACTAAACATGACTCCTTACTTTTGGTACAGTTATTAAGAAGAAGAGTTAAAAGAGAAAAGTGATAGAAAGTGGTGGAGCCCACAACTTTTTGTTAGATAAAGGAATTTCCTTTTTTGAAAGGATCATTTGTAATAGAACAACCTAAAATGGCAAGGGGGCCATATTAAATGGGACGGAGGGAGCATAAAATATTACTCTCTCCGTCCATGAAAAATTTGCTACAATTTCCTTTTCGATCTATTTGTGAAAATTCGCCACCTGCATTAATGGTAGTAAAATCCACACAACTCACCATCTTATTAATCTTTAATTCCTCATTATTTTCAAATTTTGTCATTAATGAGTATAGATAATAAAGCCCGAAACTAACAGGTCGACCCAAATAGACCGATAAAATAGAAGAGTTGGGGATGAATTTTTTTAGCCCGGGCCTAATAGGGTTGGCCCGAAATAGAGTTAGCCCGACTAACCGAATTTTTTATCATTACTTGATTTTCATACTTTGTCACTTTACTTCTAAATTTAATAATAAAAATTTGATAATTGTGGAATGTGTTTTGGTTTTCTCCAATTGCTAATAAAAGAACTATATAACATAGAAATCAGAAAAATGTAGTCATTTATGTTAGATATATCTTTAATTTTTATCGGTAATGAAGTTATTTATTAGTTATTATGTGAATTTATGTTGAAATGACATTGATTTTTGTATTTAAAATGAGACGAAGTGTCTTAATTAAAAATATTAGACTCATTTTTTCTTAATTACAAGGATATGATTGTACAACAAAAATTCATACATATAAAAAAATTATAAACTTGTGAACCCTATGGGCTAGCCTGAAACTGGGGAGGTTAGGAGTTAAGATCGAAATATTTTAGTCTGAAAAAAAAATAAATCAATTAACTTGAATCGAAAATAGTCTGAAATTAGATGAATTGATCTAAAATTGAGTGGGTCGAATCGATTAACATTCTTAGATGAAACCTTGGAGTCTCTGCTTTACTACCATTCAATTTATAAATATATAACTAAAATTATATTTATAAGAATTTATTATTTATAACATTATTAATTATTTTATCAAAATTCATTCCGTTCATATTGTTGCAAATTTAACGTGAAGATGGAGGGTATAAATTTTGTAAGAATGAACCCATTTATAATAACAATAGATAGTGATAGATTGCGCAACTTTTCTCGCATGATCAAGAGATTTTGATTCGACGATCAAGACAAGTTTGCTCCTTTGACCGTTTCGGTCAATAGTCTTATTTCAATTATTCGATCAATAATGAATCAGATCAACCAATGTCATATAATTTTTCAAACATATCTTACGATTATACCATGAAACAGACTCGCCAACTTGTGAAACAAAAGTCGTTCAACTTGTTTGATAGCCTCGATTTGAATCAATTAAGGTCCAAATTAATCATGCTCGTGAAACCCTTTTAACGTACAATTTAATTTAATTTTTCCTTGTTAAATTTTTTGTGTAAGATTTTCACTCCGAGGATAATAATTAGAGATGTTAGTCCAATTCGAAATTGATGGGTTCATCGAGTGAGCAAAATATCCGAAATTCGAATATTTAATCAGAACGAAACCGATATTTAAAATTTGATTCGACTTTTTTTAGATTTTCGGATTGGATCACAATTTTAGGTCAATTTTGATTTTTTTTTTATCGAATTGATATTTTTAAAATTCAAAAATGTCCAATCCGAATTATATTAATACTATAATTAATATTATAGAATTATATATATATAGTTATATATATATATATATATATATATATATATATATATAGGGTTGGGTTCCGGTAGTATCCAAGCTTATAATAGATCCGTAGATCCAAATCTAGACCACACATTTATGACATGTGGCGCATCAAGATGGTGACACGTGGCAAGGCATTCAAGGCAAAATTTGGAGAGGGGTAAAATTGGAATGTAATTTTTGAAACTAAAAAAACAATAGATTTTCTCAAAATAGGTATATTTTAGATGCATAAAGTTTCATACGAGAATGCATGAACTTTCATATAAAAATGCATAAAGTTTCATATAAAAATGCATAAGATTTCACCCCCCCAACCCCACCCCCCACACCCCTGAACCCCACCCCCACCCACCCCCTACCCCCCACCCCCCACCAAAAAAAAAATTTATTTTTTTAAAAACTGATTTTCTGACCACTGACCCACCCCTACCCCCCACCCCCCACCCACCCCTCACCCACCCCCCACCACCCCCCAAATTTTATTTTTTTATTTTTTTATTTTCTTAAAAACTGATTTTCTGACCACTGACCCCCCCCACCCACCCACCCCCCAAATTTTTTTTTTGAAAAACTAATTTTTACATGCATAAAAAAATATATAAAATTTTTTTTTTGGGGGGGGGGGGGTGGGTGGGTGTGTCAGCGACTCAACAATCAGAAAATCAGTTTTGAAAAAAAATTTTGGGGGTGGGGGTGGGCGGTGGGTGGGTCAACGACTCAACAATCAGAAAATCAGTTTTGAAAAAAAAAATTGGGGGGGTGGGGGGTCAGTGGTCAGAAAATCAGTTTTAAAAAGTGGTCAGAAAATCAGTTTAAAAAAAAAATTGGGTGGGGGGTGGGGGGTAGGGGGGGTGGGGCAGGGGTGGGGTGGCGAAAATAACAGATTTATTAAAATGAAATGCATTTTTTGTATAATTTAATGTATTTTTATGTAAAAACTTTATGCACTTTTGTTTGATTTTATATGCATGTGAAACATGACTATTTTGGGGGTGGTAATGGGGAGGGTTGGGGGGTGGTGTGGGATGGGTTGGGGGGTGGTGCGGGGTGGGGTGGTGAAAATACCAAAACTGTAAAAAAATGCATTTTTCTGTTCAAAGTTATGCATTTCATGTGAAAACTTTATGCATCTTCGTGTGAAACTATATGCATCTAAAATAAATCTATTTTGAGAAAATCTAAAAAATATATATATTTTTTTAATTATTAAATCCGAAAATTACATTCCAATTTTACCCCTCTCCATATTTTGCCTTGAAATGCTTGGAAACTCCTTGCCACGTGTCACCATCTTGATGCGCCACATGTCATAAATGTGTGGTCTAGATTTGGATCTACGAATCTATTATAAGCATAGGGATCCACATGAACCCAACCCTATATATATATATATATATAGGGAAGGGCTAAAATAAGAGTATTTCTTAAGATATAAAATAAGAATCATTTTCAGCCCTTAGATCATCAAGATCTACGGTTGATTCGTAATCCTGTTGGATAGATTTATGGTCCTGAGTTCGAATCCCAAAGGTAGCAAAAATTTATTTTTCACAATTCATACCTTTATACAACGAATTCATACGTGTTTTATATAAAATTCATACATTAAAATTGCTCTTATATATATATAATAGTTTTCAAATAATTAAATATTTCTAACTTCAAACCCTATGATATATAAATTGGGATAAATGGTGATAAATAAAACTTAGATAAATAATATCAGGGGGGAGGAGATATTAAATTTTCTAGTGGAACAATGATATAAGATCGGGCATCTCGCTTAATGTGGGCCTTCTTGTTAATCAATATTGGTATCAAACACTTAGATAAGACATGATTATTTATTTATTTTACTTTATCCAGGACTATCAAACATGCTATATTAATGGTTTGTTTGTTTGGATCTAAATTTTCTAATTGGTTAAGTTGATATGTTTCCATTTTTTTTTTCGATTTTTATTTCCTATTTCATATTTTTTTTATTCGAATCGAGTTTTATTTGAATTTTCAGATTTGAATTTTCAAGTAATATAATTCGGGTCAATTTGAATTTTAAGAAAAAATTATATTTTCGAATCTGATCGA
Source organism: Salvia miltiorrhiza (assembly GCF_028751815.1). Lineage (NCBI taxonomy): Eukaryota > Viridiplantae > Streptophyta > Magnoliopsida > Lamiales > Lamiaceae > Salvia > Salvia miltiorrhiza. The sequence goes on from NC_080388.1 coordinate 32,744,780, forward strand.
ATTAGGCAAAATCCAATTCAAAATCCGAACTCTCCCCTATTTCATCCGAATAAATATAGATAAAAAGAAATAAAGAAGATTTATAATAAAATAATTATACTTATAAAAAATTCAATCCAACCAATTGCCCTAAATTCAAAATAGCTAGAGCATGATAAAGTTCTTGAATTCGAGTCCCCTATGACGCCGCCTTTTAATTTTTTATTTAATACTGTTAATTTATATCAAAAAAATAACTAGAGCATGATAAAATTTGCCTAAAAACGTAGTCCTAGGAATGGCCTAAAAACATAGTGACTTGGCTTGATTGGTCAAATTTTCATCATTGTTTGATTGTCAGATTAGCGTGTAATTCATCAAAATTCGATAAGTATCACTTTACGCTGTGATTTATGATCGCTTTATTATTTATGAAGTTATAACATACTTTCCATGTCCACGATATTGTTTTCACTTTGTGGACGACATTGATTTTAAGAAAGTGGTGGATAATAGTTTATAACAGTGATATTGTTGTGAGTGAAGTTTGAGTCCCTCTATTGTTGTAAGTGAAAATTTGTGGACCTTACTACTATAAATGGAAGTGGAAACGATATCGTGGACGAACCAAAATGGCAAAAGTGGAAACGATATTGTGGACGGAGGGAGCATAGAATAGTTATTATATAAATTAATTAATTTAATTTGACAAAATTAAATTGGTAGTACATTTCAAATGATATTGTCTCAATTACTTTCGTCAATTAAACATTAACTTTTGATTGGTATAATAGAAATAACAGGTGTTGGGTCCGGAGGGTCTCGAATAGGTGTATGGGGGGGGGGAAATACACCTATAGGCTATTTTTGAAATTGAGGCGGTGAGAGTAGACATGGTTGTTCACTAGGGATGTCAATATCCAGCCCCAAACCCGTGGGCTGGCCCGATTAACCCGTCAATCCGAGAGGGTTAGGGTTGAAAATTTTCAACCCGATAAAAATTACAACCCGATTAGCCCGTAACCGAATAGCCGGGCACCCGATAGGGTCGACCCGATTAACCTGATGGGCAAGCCCGAAACCCGGATACTTAACATAAAATATTTAGATATAAAAATTTAAAAAATGATAAAATATCATAAAGTCTCATTATTTCACTTCTTTGTATTTTTAATACAATACTTAACATAAAATATTTAGATATAAAAATTAAAAAATGATACTTCTTATACACACACACACACACACACACACACACACATATATATATATATATATATATTAAAAAAACAAAACACCAGGGGTGAGGGGTTAGGTAGACCCCAACCAGTAAATAAATCAAATAAACTAGTATCTCATACATGATGTTGCCCAAAATATTGCATCATCATTGTGTTTTTATTATGTAAGTCAATATTGAAATTTTACTTATTTATGTGTGTATTTATTTATTACAAATATAATATTGATAAGAGAAATATATTAATTAATTTTTAAAAAAAATAAAATTTTGAGCGCGACTAACCCCGATGGGCTAGCCCGAAACCCGAATATTTAGGGTTAGGGTTGGAAGTTTCTAACCTGAATTTGTTTTCAACCCAAATAACCCGCACCCGAATAACCCGTAACCCAATATAACTAGCTCAAAATCCGATGAATTGGCTTGATTGACATCTCTACTGTTCACAGCCACATTAGAATTAGAGGTTGATATGTTGCTGGGTTTTTTTGACTTATGGTTTGGTATTTGCTTCTTGTGGGCGAGCGTTTGCTTCTTGATAGGAGACATAGCTGGGTTTATCTTGGGCGCCATTTTATCATACATTGGGCATGCATTTCTTTTCTTCTTGAAGGTTTGAGTATCTTTTGCACGAATCTTATGGGTTGGAGTGATGCTAGGTCGAGGCATGGGGACAGCTCGACTCACTGTGTTTGCGCCAGCGTTTTAAAGTGGTTTATTTTTATTATTGTATTTTAGTTAAGTATTTTATTTTAATTTAATTATTGTAATGTTGAATTTTTATTTTTAATGAAATGTTAAATTTTTAAATAGAAGAGTAAAAAATGAGATTAATTGGAAATAAATATTTTTGCGTCATTGTAAGCACCAATGCATTGGACATGGATGACGCTAAGGTGAAGACCACCAATTAGCGCCACCTAAGCGCCAAGGGCTGGAGATGCTCTAAGGGGTTGCTTCATATGATTTTGGAAAGAGTTTAGATTTCAATCTAAAAAGGTTTACATATCATTTTATTTGTCTGTATTTTTACGTAAATTCTTAGGTTCTGTTTGTATGGTATGGGTTTTATCTCGAAAATGTATTATGATTTTATAATTTTATATTCTTGCGTTTGGTTAATTTTTGTATCAGATATTTTTTTAAAAAAGAATTTTAAGAGGTATCTATTATATATTTAAATAAACAATTCGCACGTAGGTGAAAGCTCTACACCACATAAGAATTATCGCACGGAGGCGGGAATCATTATCCACACAAAAATGAGAAAACTACGCACACAAGCGAAACCACTACTCACACAAAAGTGAAAAAACTACGCACACGGGCGGAGCGACTACCCACACAAAAATGAGAAAACTACTCGCACGTAGGCGGAATTGAACCAAAGACCTCTCACAGAGAAGAGTATTTGAGTGTCTCAACTTTACCACTTCAGTTAGACCTCTTTGGCGATTCTTGTATCAAGCAATTAAAGTAATAAGAATCTTCGTATTTTTCCAGATTCTTATTCCTCAACTTTTTTAAGGTTTCCTTTTTTTTTCTTTTTTTTCTTACTCTTAGATTCTTAACTATTTGCGTAATAATAATTATTTATATTATTTTATTTGAAATACAGTGATAATTTTTAATCAATAATGCTTTGTATTGTATCTTATATATTTATTAATCTCTCCGTCCACGAAATTTATGCTACAATTTTCTTTTTCGTCCGTCCGCAAAAAAAATATGCCACATTTATTTTTAGTAAGAGGGTCCACACCACTACACTCATATTTAAAGTTAGACCTTTACTACACTATTAACTTCACTCACATTATATTAAAACTCGTACCAAAAGCAATGTGATATAAATTTCGTGGATGGAGAGAGTATTATTATTAATTTATTTTAAGAAAATCTTATTTCAATTTTTAGATCTATTAATCACACTTTGTGTTTTATATTATTATTATTATTATTATTATTATTATTATTATTATTATTATTATTATTATTATTATTATTATTATTATTATTATTATTATTATTATTATTACTCGCTCCGTCCAAAATAAATTTGCCACAATTCTTTTTTGGTCCGTCCACAAAAAATTTTCCACTTCCATTTATAGTAGTAGGGTCCACACACCTCTACTCACATTTAAAGTGGGACCCTTACTCTATTAACAACTTTCCTTACATTTTATTAAAATCTGTGCCATCTAAAATGTGGCAAATATATTGTGAACGGATGGAGTATTATTATTATTATTATTATTATTATTATTATTATTATTATTATTATTATTATTATTATTATTATTATTATTATGTCAACTCGTGTGAATTTAATTTCAACGTCTAATCCATCCAAGCGACATCGTTCCTCATGTTGGAGAAGGGGCTACAAATTCGACGTGTTGGAAGATATGCTCGTATCCAATCCTTACCTTGTGTCAACGTTCATGAATTTTAGCCCGTCGTTGAGAGTTGCAAACAACTGCCACCGACTCTTAACATGAATTGCTTACTTATTAACTGCTTAAAAATTATTCTTTATTGTGTCCTTGTGTTGGTCAAGCTGTAAATGGTTAATGTCAAAGGGCAAAGGTCTTGGGTTCGACTCCCCTGTGGCGCGACCTTTTAAATTCTCTATATAATATTGTAAATTTATAAAAAAAAATTATTTTTTACTTATACTATTAACTACTTATGCTATTACTAATTTATGCTAAAACTAGAAGTAAATTTTAATATTATGAATTATAATGTATGTAGCTTAACAATAGTAAACATTATTTATATTAGAAAACAGATATGAGACCATTGATCATGAATGGAGGGAATATATGTATTAGTAATAATTAAATTATTATTTTTTGAATTGATAAATTAGCCAAACACGAAATTCACAATTCTAACAATTTTCTTGTACCTTTCGAACACGTGATAAGTAATACGCTAGGAAACATATTCCCATGAATCATTTTTTTCTGATAACATTACTTCATGTCAACCAAAACAGGCTCTTAATGGAGAAGTGTGCGGCAGAAAACAAGAAAAAGAAAAAAAAAGGATACTTCCGTTGTCCACAATATTATTTTTATTTTTATTATTTTTTGTTCCTTCGTTATATTATTTTCACTTTTATTTATAGTAATAGAATCCACAAATTTCCACTTACAATAATAATGAGATCAAAATTCCATTCACAATAATATTACTATTATCAACTATTATCTATCAATATTTTCTTAAAATCTATGTAGTCCACAAAGTAAAGACGATATCGTGAACGAAAAGAGTATTTTATTTTGGAAAAAAGATGTTTATAATCTTTATCTTTTACTGAATTATTTATTGGTTATTACATAAGTTGGTTTTACAATGACATAATTTTTAATCTAATACAATGTCAAGTATCTTGATTTATTTTAAGTTTTATTAAAAATAATATAGTTGACAAGGAATTTTATACATATTAAATAATTTTAACCCGACGAACTAGCTCAAACAATGGAAGGTTAAAGTTAGAATGAAACTCTTACAGGGAAAAAATCAATCCAACTATATATAAACGAGTCGAGAAAATATGGAGGCCAATTTTTTAAACCCGAAGTCAATTGATGACTTGACTTACATCCCTAATCATAAAAATATACTCCCTCCGTCCCACTTCAATTGGCACACTTGCCTTTTTTGTTTGTCCCACTTCAATTGACACTTTCCAAAAATAGCATGTGGTCCCTACCTTCTCTACACACATTAAACAAATGGTCCCCACCCACTTTACACACTCAACCCTTTATTCTTAATCTCCGTGCCCAAAGTAAAAGTGTCAATTGAAGTGGGACGGATGGAGTATATTTTTTGATTTGGGAGAGGGAGAGTGATAAGATTTGAACTCTAAATCTCATTGTTCGTAGACTGAAGTTCGCACTGTTTGGTGTCCCTTAAAATTAAAAATATCTCTAGAAAATTTAAAGGAAAATATCTCCATGGAAGCCAAAAAAGTAGATGAGGTCAGTGCTTACCCAAACAACCTGAATTTACCTCTCAAAAAAAAAAAAAAAAAAAAAAAAAAAAAAAAACCTTTAATTTAACGTCAAACTCAATCCTTCAAGATTTGATAAATAAATTGAAAATATTCGATGCTGACAGTTTAAAATGACTGTGTCCAATCATGATTGGCTGTTTCCAGATCCTGTGAATTGTGCATTTGTGTTCCCACTAATTGATGAATTTTCCAAATTATTCTTGATCCACTAGATATTATGCTGCTATCCAATTGGATTCGAACATATTAGATTAGGAGTTAGCTTCACATTAAAATCCATTTGATATTTGACATACGTCCTTGTATATAATATCATATGCATGCAGTCAAAACCGCCACCATCAGTTTTAATTAATCATTCTCTTCTTAGAATTACAACCGCGACCATAAGTTTTAATTAATCATTTTTCTTTTAAAATTATAAGAAGTATCTATTATATAATTAAATAAATAATCTGTATGAAGGCGTAACCTTCTACACCCCACACAAAAATGAAAAAATAATTGTATACGGACAGAAGCACTATCCACACAAAGGTGGAAAGACTATGCATACAAAAGTGGAAAAATTACCCACGTAAAGGTAGAAAAACTATCCACGCAGGCGAAACCACTACTCACACAAAAATGAAAAACTACTCACACAAAGGTGAAAAAACTACACACACGCAAGCTAGATTGAATCCAAGACATCTCACAGAGAGTGTTTGAGTACCTTATAAGTATTAATTAATCATTAGTTATTAGTTAATTAGATATTACTTAGAAATTATTACTCCCTCCGTCCCTGAAATAAGTTTCTCTTTCTTTCTTTCTATTTTTGGACAACTACTCCACTACTAATAATACTTTATTTATTCTTACTTTTCACTTTTTCACCACTCTCAATATTAATTACTCCCTCCGTCCACGAATCATCTTCCTGTTTGCCTCTAAAATTTTGTCCACCAATTAACTTCCTACTCTGCTTTTTGGACATATATACCCTCCCTTACTTTTTAAATTACTACACTTAACCAATTGAACCCACCACACTTTACCATTACTTGTCTAATTAATCCAATTTTAAAGTTAATTAAATGGAGTAGGATATTTCGAATTTTCCAGTTTATTTATTTATTTTCTGAATTTTCAATTTATTTATTTTCTGAAAATTTTATTTCCAGTTTATTTATTTATTTTCTGAATTTTCAAGTCTATTTATTTATTTATTTTTGAATTTTTAGTTTATTTATTTCCAGTTTATTTATTTATTTATTTCCAGTTTATTTATTTATTTATTTATTTTCGAATTTTTAGTTTAATTATTTTCCAGATTATTTATTTCCAGTTTATTTTTTTATTTTCTGAATTTTCAGTTTATTTATTTATTTATTTTCTGAATTTTCAAGTCTATTTATTTATTTATTTTTGAATTTTCAGTTTATTTATTTCCAGTTTGTTTATTTATTTATTTATTTCCAGTTTATTTATTTATTTTCCTGATTTCCAGTTTATTTATTTATTTATTTTTGAATTTTCAGTTTATTTATTTCCAGTATATTTATTTATTTATTTAATTATTTCCAGTTAATTTATTTATTTTCTGAATTTTCAGTTTATTTATTTATTTATTTTCGAATTTTCAATTTATTTATTTTCTGAAAATTTATTTCCAGTTTAATTATTTATTTATTTTTTGAATTTTCAGTTTATTTATTTATTTATTTTCTGAATTTCAAGTTTATTTATTTATTTATTTTTGTATTTTCAGTTTATTTATTTATTTATTTCCAGTTTATTTATTTATTTTCCTGATTTCCAGTTTATTTATTTATTTATTTATTTTTGAATTTTCAGTTTATTTATTTCCAGTTAATTTATTTATTTTCTGAATTTTCAGTTTATTTATTTATTTATTTATTTTCGAATTTCCTGATTTCCAGTTTATTTATTTATTTTTGAATTTTCAGTTTATTTATTTCCAGTTTATTTATTTATTTAATTATTTCCAGTTAATTTATTTATTTTCTTAATTTTCAGTTTATTTATTTATTTATTTTCGAATTTTCAGTTTATTTATTTTCTGAAAAATTTATTTCCAGTTTATTTATTTATTTATTTTCTGAATTTCAAGTTTATTTATTTATTTATTTTTGAATTTTCAGTTTATTTATTTCCAATTTATTTATTTATTTATTTATTTCCAGTTTATTTATTTATTTATTTCCAGTTTATTTATTTATTTTCCGAATTTCAAGTTTATTTATTTATTTATTTTTGAATTTTCAGTTTATTTATTTTCCAGTTTATTTATTTCCAGTTTGTTTACTTATTTATTTATTTATTTCCAGTTTATTTATTTATTTTCTCAATTTTCAGTTTATTTATTTATTTATTTTCGAATTTTCAGTTTATTTATTTTTTGAAAATTATATTTCTAATTTATTTATTTTCCAGTTTATTTATGTATTTTCTGAATTTTCAGTTTATTTATTTATTTATTTTCTGAATTTCAAGTTTATTTATTTTTTTAAAAATTTATTTCTAATTTATTCATTTAAATGCTTTCATTTAATTCACCTAATAAAATAATGTCAAATAGTTAATGCAAGATTAGTAAAAGTAACCACAATACATTAACACTACCCTTTTAGTCTTTTACACCACCTTTACACCACCTTTTTCAGCTTTCTTAAAACCCGTGCCGAACACCAAATAGGAAGATGATTCGTGGACGGAGGGAGTATAACACTTTTCACCTTTTTACCACTCTCAATACTAATTATAACATATTTTTCTCCACTATCAATATACTTTACCAATTTTCCTTAAAACTCGTGCCGTCCCCAAAGAGAAACTTATTTTGGGGACGGAGGGAGTATTAATTGACACTTTCCGAATTATGTTCTTTCAATCCATTAAAACATGTGTTGAATTAGCTCATATTTTATTCGTTCATAAAAAATAGTCATTACAATATCCTAATGTTTTTTAATAGAATACTTTAATAGAAATCTTGAATTTAGAAAGAGAGAGAAAGAGATTTTGAACTTAAATTATTAAGTAACTATGCCCGAAGAAGAAAAAAAATCCAACAAAATATTTCAAAAAGTTTATAAGTTGAATTTTCATGAGATTATATGCTTTGAGTCAGTGGCGGAGCTACAGCTTAAGCAAGTGGGGCAATTGCCCCCCTCAATTTTTTTTTTTAATATAGCTAATATATTCATATATATCTGTATAATTATATATAAAAAAAATTCTTGCCCCACCAAAATTTTGAAAAAAAAGGGAGAGTTTTTGCCCCCTAATCTTTAGGGGCCTGGCTCCGCCCCTGCTTTGAGTATTAATAATAAGTGGTTGTGTTATTGAGAAAATATTGACGCGGAACTTTTATTTATTTTAGAATTTTTGATTTGCTAAAAATCAAAAGCATTTTTTTATTTTTATTTTTATTTTTATTTTGAATAAAGCCCATCTATTTTTAATGGGTCTTTTCTCTATTTCTTTATTGTTTTAAGCCCACTAAGAATAAGAGATTTGGAGTTTTAGTTACTGGGCCGAAATTTTAGCCCATCTGTATTCTTTTCCAGGAGCCCAATAACAACGTTTGATAAAAATAGCAGCTTTACATCAATAATTCCCAGATTTTTACAAAAGATTAAAAGATTTCAATCGGTAAAAATCCCCTTGCCTTCTTCTCAATTCATTTTCTTTTCACGTTAACTCCTAATCATAATCACAATCACACAGCAAGTACAAAAAGGTTTGCTTCTATTTCTTCCATTTCCTCTAACAACTCAAAATCATCTACCATATTTATTACTACAAGCAATTCAACTCAGATTCAGGCTAGAAAGTTGACAACTATTTCTATGCAGAAACCCAAAATGTGAAACATTCACACACACTCATCTACTAAGACATAACAAATCCATCCAACTCGTGACTTGACTTTTGAACAGAAATCACACACCAAAACAAGGATTTCATAGCTCATATATGTATACATATACTCTTCGATTCAGAATACATTTTCAGAATTGATAAAGTTTGAAACTTTACGCTTTGAACTGGAATCTAATCTTGTGAAGGAATTACGAAACCTTTTAATCTTGTTAAATCTTCAAACTTTTTGTTGTGAGTGTTGGTGTGTGTGGCCTGAGTCCAGTGAAGTGCTGGTGAGGGAAATGGGGCCCACGGTGAGAATTGCTGCGACTACTTTCTCGCCGTTGGCCGTCTGTCAGTGGGAGTGAGAGAAGGAGGTTGTTGACGGGCGGCGCTGACAGCGGGCTTGGCGACTCCTCTTGAGGCTGTTGGCCGGAGAAAGGGAAGTGGGAGTTGGCAATGTGGAGAAAGAGATAGGAGAGAAGACGGCCGACGGTGGCGGCAGGCGGCGTGAGTGAGAAAAGAGGGAGAAAGAGGAGGCGTGGAGAGTCAAGGTAGAAAAAGAAGATAAACTGGAAACGAAAGGAAAACTGGGAGATGTTTTATTTCACTTGATGAAGAAAACAAGGCTGCATCTCTTTATACTACTCACTCGAGCACCTAACAAACTTGCGGCAAAGAAAATGAAAAAGATAAAAGATGCTAACAACTCAGAACTCAGATGGTGACAGCTACGTGTTACATGCATGCATATAACATGGAGGAAAAATAAATTTCATAGGCCCTCTCAAGATGGAGCATAAATGGTGGTAAAACCCATCTTGACCAGAATACTTAGTGAGCGATGTGGATAGGTTTAACAACACCTTGAAGGAACTTATCGCGTACCGTATGGTAGTCGATTTCAATGTGCTTGGTACGCTCATGGAAGACCGGATTGCAACAGCCGCTTGATTGTCACAATATATAGGGAAGCTGGTAAATTTGTAATCCCAAAATCAGAAAGCAAGTTGCGAATCCAAGTGAGCTCGCAGCTAACTTATGCCATGGCACGATACTCAGCTTCTGCTAATGATCCGGATACAGTGTTTTGCTTCTTAGACCGCCAAGAAACTAAACAAGATCCGAGAAAAACGGCAGAGCCTGTAACTGATTGATGGGTAGTAGGACATCTGCATCACAAAAGGCAGAGAGATTCAAAGAAGAGACCGTGGCCAATGGTGCCTTTCAAATAGCGTAACACGCGCTCAGCAGAGGCCATATGCCCTTCACATGGCTGAGATAAAACTGACTAAGATTGTGTACAGCAAAAGTGATGTCAGGTCTTGTTAAGCACAAGTATAACAATCGCCCAATGAGCCGTCTGTACTGGGAAGAATCAGCTAAATGAGGTCCTTCCTGCAACTTAAGGTGAATTCCAGACTCCATTGGTGTAGAGGCTGGTCTGCAATTGAGCAGAGCAGTGTCTTTGAGCAAATCTAATTAGACATACTTTCTTTGGCAAAGATAAATGCTAGTAGCACTCTGAGCGATTTCTAGACCAAGAAAATAAGATGGTCTGCCCAAATCCTTATATTTGAAATTCTGTCCCAAGAAAACCTTGAAGGAATGAACCATATCATCATCATTGCTGGTGAGAAGTATATCATCCACATACACCACAAGACCAAGAAATTTTCCATTCTCTTGTTTATAGAAGAAGGAATGGTCACAAGCAGACTAAACTAGTCCATACTTGCTCAAAACCACTAAGAATTTAAGAAACCACTGTCTAGAAGCCTGCTTAAGACCATACAGAGATCTCTTTAATTTGCAAACTGATCCAGGGGGATAAGGATTTCCATTTTCATCCAAGAAACCTGGAGGAAGCTCCATATAAATATCCTCACTCAATTCTCCATGCAAGAAAGCATTATTGATATCAAGGTGACACAAAGACCAACCCTTTACTGCTGCAAGAGAGAGCATAATTTTGACTGTAACAAGCTTAGTGACTGGGGAAAAAGTGTCAAGAAAGTCAACCCCAACTTGTTGAGTGTTGCCTTTAGCAACCAACCGTGCTTTATACCTATCCAATGAGCCATCTGCAAAAAACTTAACTCGAAAATCCATTTACAACCAATAGCAAATTTATTGGGAGTTAGCAAAGTAATGAACCAAGTGCCATTCTTGATGAGAGCTTCCAATTCTGCCTGCATTGCTTTCCTCCATTCAGCATACTGTGAGGCTTGATGGTAGGAGGCAGGTTCAGGAATAGATGATATGGAGCAGATAAGCCTAAAATAGGCAGAATAAATTTTGGAATATGAGATATATTTGTGAAGAGGAAAAGAAGGACCAGTGATAGAGTTGCAAATGTAATCTAAAAGGAGAGAATGAGGTTTAACTGTTCTTCCAAACTTAGTGACTTGTGCTGGAAGAGCAGATGAAGTATTATCTGCAGTGGAGGATGAGCTAGAAGTTGTATCAGTAGAGGTATGAATCTCAGTAGGAAAGGTGGACATAGGTTCTGGAAAAGAGGAAAGAGTGATGTGTGAAAAAGGGAAAACAGTTTCATGAAAAATAACACCTCTACTGATGTGGACTTGATTGGTGTCTATATTCAAAACTTTGTACCTTTAAAGCCTGAAGGATATCCCAAGAAAACACACTTCATGGCTCTAGGTGAAAACTTGGACCGGTTTCTATCTAAAGTAGAAACAAAACACAGACACCCAAAAACTTTTAAGTGAGAGTATGAAGGTGATTTGCCAAACAACATTTCAAAAAGTGTGGAGTTATGAGGCAAGACTGAGGATGGAGTTCTGTTAATCAAATAAGAGGTTGTATGAACACAATTTCCCCAATATCATATAGGTAAATGGGACTGGAAAAGGAGCTTCTAGCAACATTTAATAGGTGTTGGTGTTTGCGTTCTACCCTTGCGTTTTGTTGAGGTGTAGAGACACAGGAATGGTGTATGACAGTTCCATATTGAAGTGTATAACTCTCCCAAGTTAAACTCTGGCCCATTATCACATCTAATAGTCTTTATATATTTCCCAAATTGTGTTTTAACAGTGTTAAAGAACTGAGTAAGTATGCTCCTGGCATCAGACTTGTGTTTCATTAAGAAGGTCCACATAAATCTTGAATAATCATCAACAATGGTCAAAAAATAAGAATAGCCTTCAACAGTGGGTGTTTGGTAAGGACCCCATATATCACAATGAATTAGCTCAAAAATCTCATTGGATACATGTTGTGACTCAGGAAAAGACAATCTCTTCTGTTTTGCTAAAGGACAGATTTCACACAATGATTGTTTACAAGAATCAAGTGACAGAGTTTGAGCTAGAAGTTGCAATTTATTGGATGAAGGATGCCCTAATCTATTGTGCCACAAATCGGCTGAAACTACTGCTAGAACTCTAGGTACTTGAGTGTTGAGATGAGGAGTTGATGTAGTTTCTAAGACATAAAGGTTTCCAAGCTTGCTACCCTTCCCAATCAGTGTCCCCTGTAAAGCTCCCTGAATTATAAAAGAATCATGTGTAAATAACACAAATCACTTGTTCATGGCAGTAAGGGCACTCACAGAGATCAAATTGTATGAGAAAGATGGAACACACAGAACAGATTTTAGGTGGAGGGAAGGTGTGAGAATGATAGTGCCTATGTAGGAAACTATAGCACTACTTCCATTTGGTAGATTGGCATGTGTGTCATGAGTCATGATTTTGACAATTAAAAGAGTAGTACACACGTGATGAGTGGCTCCTGTATCAAGTAACCACAGAGAAGAGGCAGTAGTTGAACAAATGAAATAGTACTATTGAATGGAGTAGTAGCAGGAGCAGTTGAGGAAGACTCTCCAGTAACCTGTTCGGAAACATGAAACTGAGTTAGTATTCTTAAGAGCTTGCATTTGATCTGCTAAAGTGACAACATCTGTGTCATCTCTGCTGATGTCATGACATTGTTACTCTTAGAAACATCAGTAGACTCAGCTGCACTGAATTGATTCACAGATCTACCATTCTCCTGTGCATTGTTCTGAAATTTTCCCCTGCCTCTTCCATAACCTGGGGGGTAGCCAATAATCTCAAAACATTTATCAATAGTATGATTTGTTTTTCCACACTCGGTGCAGAGGAATTTTCCTTTGTTGCCTCTGCCTTTAGTGTAACCAGTGGCATTAATCTGATTCAGAGCTATACTGTGGCACCTGATGGATAGATTCAATGGCTCTTTGTCTTTCCTCTTGTAGAACTAGAGAAAAAATTCTTGATAAAGAGGGAAAATGAGTCATAGATATTATCTGAGAAAAGGAAGGATTCAAACCAATTAAAAACTGCATAGAGCACTCCTGCATTTGGAACTCACTTCACTTCTTAGAGCTGTGACAACCGCAGGTATCACAAGTGCCCCATCGCGTTGGTTGAAAATCTCTATACTCATCCCATAAGATCCGTAGTTTGGTGAAGTAGGATCCCACATCATCTGATCCTTGCTTCAAATTGAGTAATTGTTGTTTCAGCTGATAGATCCGAGCTAAATTCCCTTGAGAAAACCGATCATTTCAAATAAGATGAGCATCATCGATGTACATGATGTTGGAACTTATTTCTGGAATCACCGAGTTGCGAATGCATGAAACCACCATACTGTTACAACGCATCCACTGCGTGTAAATACTTTCATTTGAATGAGGCCGCTTAATAGATCCATCGACGAATGCTAGCTTATTTTTCGCCATAAGCGCCATGGTCATGGAGCGATACCATCTAGAATAGTTAGATCCGGTGAGTTGCTGCGTAACAAGCTGCACTCCGGGATTATTACTAACAGATTGGAAGGATCCTCATGAGGAGGGAGAGGTGGATTTTGTGGTTTGGGAGGAGCCATGAAAGATCAGCGGAAGCAAATTATGCTCTGGATAACATATTGGAAAAGAAGATAAACTGGAAACGAAAGGAAAACGGGAGATATTTTATTTCACTTGATGAAGAAAACAACAAGGTTGCATCTCTTTATATTACTCTAGTACGTGACAAAAGCGAGTGGCCACAAACTCACACGAGCACCTAACAAACTTGCAGCAAAAGAAATGAAAAAGATAAACGATGCTAACAAACTCAGATGGTGACAGCTACGTGTTACATGCATGTGCATCATACATGCATGCATATAACATGGAGGGAAAAATAAATTTCATAGTGTCAGGCGTGAAGGAGAGAGATAGAGAGGGAGGGTGAGCGCCAAAGGGAGAGAGGTGAAACATCGGAGGCGGCGCGGTTGAGGGCAGCGCCCTCGCCGCTTAAGAAGGAGAATGCGGCGAGGCGTGTGCGTGTGTACGCTGAATCTGATGCGTGCATGTACTGTGTGTGTGTTTTGAAGAAGAAGAACAGAGGATTTGGGCTTAGGGCTTATGTTGGGCCCTTTTATTGACCTGACCTTGATTTATTCAAGGTTTTAGGCTTTAATTATTTTGAAGTATGGGCTGCCTATTTAAATATTGGGCTGCAATTTTCTTAAAAGTATGTCCCTCTGATTTTTTTAGGATAATTTTATTCATAATCCTCATTTTACTCACTATTACCCCTTATTTAAAAAGAACTAGTATGCCCCGAACATCGAAATTAAACGATATGTTTAAATAAATAAATATAAATATAAAAAAAATATAAACAAATACCAAATATGTTTCAAAAATAAAATAAAATAATCAACATCAATTAATCTAATAACTCAAATTTGAAAACATTAAATTTTCAACTTTATATAAAGTGTAATGATAATTATAGTTATTAAACAATTGAAAATTATTTGATAAAATTATTATTATTATTTATTATTATTAATATTATCATAATTATTATTGTTATTAAATCTATTTTACAGTTATTATATATCAAATTAAAGCTAATTTTATGGTCTTTAATTTGATATGCATATTAAATATTTTATTATTACTCATATTAATAATTTTCAAAAAAAAAAGAAAGGAAAATGTATAAGATAAAAGAAAAGAAAAGAATAACAAAAGTTTGAATTGGAAACTAAAAAACTGCCGACTATGTAGTTAAAGTAAGTGGATATATATTTTAATAACTGAAATTTAAAAAGTAACTATAATTTTAAAATATGGCGGGAAAAAATAACCGTTAAACTGCTCTTTTATATAATATATAGATATTAATAATTATACTAAGTATACTATTTTGGCCTTGTAATTGAAATTTAAAATTATAATCAATAATTCACTAATAACTTTTTCTAATACAATAAAATAAAGAGTCAATATATGAAAGTAGCCACATTTTTTTAGTAATTTTAAAATTTACCTATTCAAATAAAAGCTTTAAAAAATACCCATTTTTTGTGTTAAATGACTAAATTACCCCTAAAATTAAATTAAAAAATTACTCACTCTTAACCATCTCTCACTCTTTCTCACTCTACCTCTCTCTCTCTTTCTCTCTAGCGCTCTCTTTCTCTCTCTTTCCACTCTCTCTCCCTCCCATTTTTCTTTCTCTCATCCGGCTATAGCTGCGCGGCGGACTGGACCGCGGCGGTGGCAGGAGGTGCCGCACCAGACGATGTAAATCTCGCGGCGATAGAGAGCGTCGGAGATGACGACGATGTAGCCAATCCAGGACCGATCCGACCTTGTATGGCGGCGTCACGACGGCTCTGAGAGCTCCAATCGAAATCCAACAACAAGGTCTGTGTTAATTGCTACTAGCAGGATTCACGATCTGATTTGACGATTTAGGATTCATGATCTGATTTTAGCCCTGCCAGAACTCTGTGAAAATAGTGGTGGCTGCAATTTCGCTTTTGAGGGAAAGCGTGGGTATAAACCCACAAATTGAGGGATGAGAAGGTGAGCAGGTGTGAAATGGTGACATTCTGCAATAAGCTTGAAGATGTGCGTTGATCTCCCCTTTTGTGACTTTCATGTTGTGAATATATAAAAATTGGGTTAAGTATCAAATAAGTCCCTAACATAGAGGTCCATATCGACTATAGATTCCTATAGTCGAAGTTGGTCCAACTAAACCCTCGAAGTCCTTAATTTCGAGTAATTAGCCCCTTCGTCTTAACGGCCGTTTAACACCGTTAACTATTTTTATTTTTAATTTCTTTTGCGATGGAAGCATGTCGGTAACACGTCGGAAAGTGCAAAGAAGGAGAAACAGCTTCGACCCCATCTGCAATCTCCTTAGATCTAGACAACGCCTATTCTCCTATATAGAAATCGAGATCCGCCATCACCCCTGCATTGTGCTTCCCTAGCTAATTGTTGCTCTTGCTCGAACTCGGCCGCGACTGGTTCAAGAACGAGTTGCTTAATGCAACTACAGTCGGAACTATGAAGCACAACTCCACATTTCCGGAAAATCCCATTTTAGTATACCTGCAATCAATCAAAACCCAGCAGAGGCGAGTGAGAGAAAAGATTCAAGCTTTAGCAAAAACTAGATCAAAAACTCAAATCAGCACAATTGGACATGATGACGCATTTCATCAAACAAGTGCACTGCAATTTCAAGAAGGGGAAAGAAAGAGCAACTGAAATCCATCAACTTACCCAGTGCCACTGTCGATTACCACACCAGGGCGCGAGGCGGCGGACTCCATTAATTAGTTCGTGAGAAAACAATCCTACTTGCGAGAATTTGGAGGAGAGAAAATATCATGGTCATTGAAATACGTCAACGACATATGGCGGGAATGAGCTTCACTTCTCAACTCCGGGTTGGTTTAGCAACAAACAAATCTAGAAATTAAAGAAATAGTCGCGAAATTCATCACCCAGTGAAAATCAGTCAACTTTCACCTTATATATATATATGAAATTGATGGCGAAGATTTCAATTTTCATGAGAAACAAGAAAAGAAAAAAAATTAGGGCTAGAAGATTGAGATTGCAGATGGGAATGGAGGGTATCTGCTAAGGAGATTACAGATGGGGTCGAAGTTGCTGCTCTGCACTTTCCGGCGTGTTTCCACCGCCAAAGAAATATTAAAAAAATGAAAATAGTTAACTGCGTTAAACAGCCGTTAGGGCGGAGGGGCTAATTGCTCGAAATTAAGGACTTCGATTGGACCAACTTCGACTATAGGGATTTATACGTGATAAGGACTTCTATGTTAGGGGCTTATTTGATACTTAACCCATAAAAATATACTAATATCATTTTGGGAGATATACATGCTGATTTATTTAGCAATAGGGGATATGAAAATTGAATTAATTTGTCTGGTTAATGTTCTTGAATTCACAACTAACTCGATAAATTCACAACTGAATTTTATGAATTCACAATTGAATTACCAGCGTTGGTTGTGAATTCACAATTAGAAATAGTGTTGGTTGTGAATTCAAGTTTTATTGATTGTAAATTCACAACTAAAAATAGTGTTGGTCGTGAATTCAAGTTTTATTGGTTGTGAATTCATGCAAATTCATAACTAACACTATTTATAGTTGTGAATTCACAACTAACACTATTTGTAGTTGTCAATTCAAACTTTAAAACTTGAATTCACAACTAATACTTGTTATTCAGTTGTGAATTCGAGTTTTAAAGCTTGAATTCACAAACAAAATAAATCCTGGTTGTGAATTCGACTGGTTGTGAATTCGTGGGTATTTTTAAAAAATTTATATGCAAGGGTAAAATGATAATTGTGGGTATTTTTTAAAAAAAATTATCTCAGTGGGTAGTTTTTTAAATTTACTATTCCAAAGTGGCTATTTTCAAAATCTACTCTAAAATAAACCCTAAAAATATATCCCTTCACCATTAGAATAGCCCCTAATTAACGAAAAAAAAGATTGGAGACGATGAAGAAGCAAATAATGAATATACAAAAATACAACTTCAATTTCATTAACAAGATATCAACGCCATATTCAGTCCTCTACTCATTTTCTTCAATTTCTAGCTTTATAATCCTATTTCTACTAACGGCGAATTTTGCACAAATAACTTCAAATATAATCGTATAAAATCGTTATATAATACAGTTTGGGATTCATGGCCTCTCCTTAATCATAGGTCATACGTGGTATCATGACATATCTTTATTTTAAATCCCTGCAACTCTAGAGCTTCTAGCTTTAAAATATATATCCTATGTGGCTTATTTCATTTTAATTTAATTTTAAAAACACAATAGATTATTTATCTCTCCAAAATTCAATTATTGAAACCTAATATGCTATAGCTCACGCCTAAATCAGTTTTTGAAACCCTAATCTGCTACAGTTCACTCCTCTGATTTGCAACTCTTTGCCGCCGTTCGTCGCCGTTTGACGCCATGAAACTGTTGTTCGCGCCTCCTACACATGTCGAGATCGTTCGCACCTCTAGCCGGCCAACGAATCGCTACCGTTCCCTCTCGCCGCCAACCGCCTAGGGCTTTATCTGCCGCTCTCCCACATTTTATTTCAGAAAATATTTACTTGATTTATCAATAGATCTAATCTGTTGCATCTTAAATTTTTGTGTGCATATAATTATGTGAATTATATGCTATGTGATTAGAGTATAATGATAATAAGTTATATTATGCTTTTGAAAGAGAAATTATTTAAGCATTGCAATTTATTTTTGGCTTAAGAGTTTTATGAAAAGCCAAGCAAAGAGTATTGTTGGTGCCCTTAGCTGAAAATTGATTTTTCAGATTATAAAGTGAGTTTTAAAACCCGAGCATAGTGAATCAGAACTTAGTAGCCTTGCCTTGCAATTAACTAAGACTAGTATCACGAAACCTATTAAGATTAAGTTATCTTGTAGGCTCAGTTGACCAAGAGGATTAACATTGCTTGTCCAGTTACGTTTGAACTTCAGGCTTTGTCCTATCAAGGTGGACTTTATTTTACAAAAATATATCTTGAGTTATATAAGCTCATACATTTCATGAAAATTATTTGTTTATCCAATATAAATATTTTTTTTATGTGCGATTTGTATTGTTTAATGCTCGCATAAGAATCGATCGAGATTATCATTTGAACTAACACGTTAAATGAGAATTGTGTACACAAGGTTAGTGACTCGATGGGTTGATCGCCATCATGCACTAACAAGCATGCATTATAAGGGTGCTTGTCTGGATGTGTTCCGAAGCATAGTTAAGATTATTGATCTGACCGTATGCATCCTGAGATCAATAAATGGGAAAAAGAAAGCGATCTGATGGTGGCTAGAAGTCCGAGATCATAAGTAGTAAGCAACAATCGAACGTTACATGGCACACCACTTAATGAGAAAAGTTTTGTCAAGCTTAGAAGTTGATTTATGTTTTAAAATCTTGTGAGTTATGATTGTGATATAGGATAAAATGTCTCGATTATTTCATAAAATGCTCACTGAGTATATTAGTACTTAGCCCAAAATATTTTTAAATGTTTTCAAGTTGATCTGTTGGTGCAGACGAGGTTGAGCTGAGGTCAGGGTTCCCCGCTCTCTTTTGCTTCCGCTAATGACTAGCCTGCTATCATGTCTTTCAATCCTCTAAAACTCAATGCAGGAAAATGAATGAAATATCCTTGCCCTTGTTTTGATGATACCAAAATCTCTTAGGTTCTTTCTACAGCATTATTCTTTTTGGTTGAACTCAAGTGTTAGAGTTCAAAGTGCTTAGAATAGGACTCTAGCTTGCTGACTGATGAATAAGGACAGCGCAACTGAAGTCATTTCAACTGAAGCATCATGAGATATTTCCTGACTGAAGATTGAATGCAAGTTCCAATCAGAAGCTACTCAAATGATTCATGTCATCGTAGAACTGAAACAAAGTGAGAAGAGCCAACAACCTTTCTACTCTCGACTGAACCAAGGAGTATCAGACACGTAACATTAAATGCCATGTACGAAGCATTAAATGCAGAGGATTTGACGACCTTCCTTGCAAGGACCAAACTTCCTCTTTTCGTGTAAAGCTGCAGAAGTAACAAGCTCCAAGACAACACCGATTCAAATTCAAGTGTGAATGAGCTTGCAAAGATTGCCACCTCAGCCCATGAAGTGACTACATCTCACAACGGCAGGAATTTAGAAGACCTTCTCTCCAACGGAACTATTCGGAACTCGATCTATAAATAGTGTTGAGGATCAACCGCAAATCTTTACCGATTCAATTACATAGCCGAAGATCTGCAGAAATTACTACCCAAGCTCAACCATCTACGACAGATTGAATCGAAAAAGAGAGTCATCAAAGCTTAAGCCATCAGAATATCTGATCATCAAAGCTCTATTAGATTTCTAGGCATATATCTCATATACATCCTAAGCCTAGATTTTGATTACGCGAGAGTCTGTTCTCAAGTAATCCTAGTTGGAAAACAAGTTCAAACCACTCTTTGTTTAGAGTTAAGCGTTTGAAGTTAGAGCGAGTTCATACCAGTGTTCTGACTCAAAGTTCTTAATGTGTGTTATCGCACTAAGAGGAGAAAGAGGAATCCAACTCGGTGTGTTGGTACTGGAACAGTTGTTTCAGTTGTTCAGGTTTGCTTTGCACCCGTAAGCATTGCGGTCAGGTTTGTTGTGCACTCGTAAGCACTAGCGAGTAATTGTCAGACTAATCATCTGGTCGTGGATGTAGGAACGTTGTTTTCCGAACCACGTAAAAATCCCTTATGTTCTTACTTGCTTTATATTCAGTACTTGCGCAGAACTGTGTTTCTCTAATACTGATTAACTGAAAAGAGTACCTAAGGTATTCTCTATGAAGAAAATATTTCAAGCCTATTTCACTAAGTTTAATATTCTGTTGCTAGAGTTATAGGTTTAACTGATTAATCTTTTGATAGTCAGTTAAACAAGTAATTCTACTCTATTTTACTTACGACTAAAGCCTTTCTTGGACTGAAGTTAATTGACCATATCAATTAATTGAAGTCACCCACGGAACCTTCGTTTCAGTATCAAACGCCACCCCTTGTCATCTGAAGCGTGCATTTTCAAATCAGTCAAACTGTCTTTGAGAACAAAGGTGTTGGTTTTAAGTAATCTTATTTTCAAAAATAACCTACAGGTGTATTCCCCTCCCCATACACCAGTCCTTTCAAACCTCAAGGGACCCAACACTCAAGACTCCTACTATATGATGCAATGGTATCGTATTGAGCTTAAACTTTTGAATCATATTTACCTTAATGAAGCTTGATCAGAGTTACGAAACTAAACTTATGTGATCCTGAGAGTTTGAATATTGTTAATTGCTTGAAATCACTAAATTCCTTTCAATTTATCTCTTCAGATTATGAATAACCAATTTAAAAGAGTAAAAAATGCCATGTTTATTCAGCTCAATTAAGTTTTTCCATTATTTTTCAATTTCTTTTTGGCTTGGGAAAATGAGGGCGTTACAGTCATTTTTTGTTTTTTTAGAACGTCCACAAAAATTAGTTCTTTTTCATTTTTGAATTTTTTTTATCATATTGTGAACTCATTTATCCACTAACAATACAATTTATTATAATTATTAATACTATTTTTTAAGTGGAATTCTTTCTCCATTCACAATACAATAACCATTTTTATTAGAACGTGTGTCGTCTCCTTTTAGGACTATTTTTTTGGGGATAAATGGAGTATTATATTGATGAAGAGTAAAATATGTATAGGGCGAACTTAGCAGCAGCGATGGTTCCAGCCCTAGCAAGGACGGAGCGAAGAAAAGTCTGAATAATATCCCTCGTGAAAAGCACGTAAGTCAGAAGCCCCGGAGCCACTATAAAGGAATTCTACCACATAGAGAGTCAGCGCTGATACGACCAAAGGAGAAACACGGAAAGACAGATAGACCTGTATGAGAACAGGGCAGAGATAATTCACTCCATTGAACAAGGTTGACATATCCACGAAGAAAAGTCCAGAGCTGACGGCTGCGCTGGAAAATGGGCTGAAGGCGTGTGAACCACTGACACCTCTTATCAAAGAATCTTCCTAACTAACTTAGGGGTCGTTATTAGCTGGGAATTTACCTATTTTCCCTCATTGTAAACCTCTATAAATAGGAGATATGTTCACCATTGTAAACACACGCAATCAACAATACTACAACCTTCTCTTTTGTTTCCATTATTTTTGTTATTCTCTCGATTCATCGCACACTACAGGTGAACCATCCTCTTCTTAATCAACGGGTGTAATAATTGAACTCGTCATATATATTTACCTAGGGACTTCAATCAAGTTCTATCGGATTGTGGGTTATTCAGGTTCAAATTTGTTTGAAATATAAATTCTTTACATTAACTCTAAGCTTCGGGTTGGACTAACCTATCTGGCTAGTGGAACTGGAAAAAAATTAAATAATATATATATGTAATCCCTCCGTCTCGCGAATCTTGAGTCAATTCTTTTCGGCACGAGAATTAAGAGAATAGTATTTAGTGTGTTAAGTGTGGTAGATGAAAAGGTGAATAAAGGGAAAAAAATTTGCCATATAAGGAAATGACTCAAGATTCGTGGGACGGAGGGAGTATATATTTGCAATTATTTACTTGTAACAAACAAATACACACATTTTTCTTAAATGATTATCATTTTTTTATTTTTACATCTAAACATTTTATGTTAAGTATTAGAAAAAAAAAACACAAAGTAGTGAAATGATGTTTATAACTTTCAAACCTTGAATGAAAATACTTTATTCAAATCTTTGGAAACAAAATCTTAATATACTAATTTTCAAAAGAAACCTAATTAAGTTGAAAAACTAAATAACGAGAAAAGTTTCATATAATCAACAAAACACATTGTTTTTGGGTCGACCCTATAGAGTTCGGACTATTTTCGGGTCAATCATGTTGGGTTGTCGAGCTATCCGATTACGGGTTATTCAGACTGACTTAACTATCTCAAGTTGTCGGTCTATTTAGGCCAACCGACAAGTGTTGGGTTGGATTGACATACCTATATTTATCTATATAAACAAGTTAGCAATCATCCAAAATACAGACAACCTTGGCCTTTTTTTTTTTTCTTTTTTCTTTTTCTTTTAAAAGAGGATCAATAATGGCTCTCCATTTTTTCCCTGTTGTGACTCGAACTCCGACCTCATGGTTGGAGGAAAAGAGTTTTACCAACTGAGTTGCACATTTGTTGTCTAAAAACCACCCTTGCTTGACTTCAATAGTTTACCAGGTGACTGGAAAATATCCATCAGTCGACTCTCATAGAGAGATCATTAGGGATGACAGTGACTTTTAGATTCGGTCCAAATGCACGGATCCAAATTTATTTTTGGACTTTACAAAAATCGAACCCAATGAATCTGGATCGAATTTGGGCTACTCCTAAATTTTTTGGATTTCGGATTTGATGTAAGAGTTTTGAGATCCAAATCTGGTTTTGATCTGACCATCGAATCCGATTATACACAAATAATTTATAATTTTATTTTTATTGTAATCTCACTCTAAAGATCTATTGCTAATATATACATATCTTTTGAATAACTAGTAAGCACACCCGTGTGATGCACAATCCACGATATATTTTATTATTTTTAAAATTTTAAGTTATATAAAAATATCAAAATGTCATTATTCATTAGTTAGATTAATTGGTAACAAAAATATAAGTTAATTTAAATATTAGTATTTGATTTAAAATAGTGTATAATAACAATATTATTAACTTAATGAGTATAATATTAAATTTAATAAGTATTGTATTGTTGGAAAAATTCTCTGTTTTGATGGAATGCCAAAACTCAACGATGAAACCTTGCTGATAACCAAAGCATAACTTATGAATATCACAAGTATTCTAAGCTGATGAAGTTTACTAAAGAAGTCAAAGGCTCCTTGATCCAACTGAAGATCTAGCTGGAGTCTGAGGCTAATGGGAAAATTCTAGCACGAAGACTTTGTTGTGCTCAATGCTAAGCTGATAGAAGCATCAATTTAACCTTCCAGACTGACTAAAGGACAATATGTTGACTCGTACTCAGATTCACTTATGTCATGTCAGTCATTTGGTCAATAAGTTTAAAGCAAAGGCAACCCTTAAAAGCGTATACTCTTCTAAGCATAAAATGCTTCTGAATATGCATTAAATATGAATCCCACTTTTCAGAAGGAAGTACAAAGATGACAGTTGGACGTCAACATCAAGTACGAATGTGCAGATCTCTCAACTCAGCCATTCCTTGCTGCTACGGGAAGAACTCAAACAGAACAATAGATTGAAATTTGAAGAAGGCTCTGTCCAATGACTAGATTCATTATTCGGTCTATATAAAAATCGGAAGAACCAAACGCGTGGTTGGTGGTGGAAAACATGAAGTTGTTGTGTATTATTAGATACATCCTTAGTAACCAACAATCTATCATAATAGGAACTAGATCTTCATTGTACTCCAAGTTGATAACTTGTGAATACATTTGTAGTTCCTAGACTACGCGTTTTCAATGTAAACATCCTAAGCCTAGCATTGAAACACACCGATCTTTAGAAACTATTCTTTATTGTAGCAGTGTGTTCACTTAGTTTGATCACCCACCCTCTGTAACCTCTCACCAAATTGTAAAGACGAAGTGAAAAAGTAAGGAGAAGTCGACGAGTAAGTTTTTAGTGAGAAGTCTGAAAGTAGGCAAAGAACGGGATCGCAATCGCGAAACTTGCCAAGTACGGGATTGCAACCGCGTAAATTACCAATGGGACTGCAATCATGTAAATTGTTAAGAAATGGGATTGCAATCGTGAAAATTGCTAAGTCAAGGGATTACCCTGAGGATTAGGGTCGTGGATGTAGGAGGAGTTTCTTCAAACCACGCGTCTGTGCATCGTGCACGAAATTGAGAACCGTGCACGATTTTCGATTCTTCCGTGCATGGTTGCTAGTTCTTTCGTGCACGATTTTGAGTACTAACCATGTATAGCCCACTGTTTGCCATTTTTTCACCCAATAACACCTGTATTTCGAAATTCATACCAAAGTCAACATATATCAACAACAAACAATCAAACGAAACAACATCAAACAACATTATCAACATAAATAAGTCTCAAACAACAACAACTACCAAAATCCTCATCAAACAACAATAGTTCTATTCATTCATTCGCCCGCATAGGATATGCATTCCTAGTGTGTCCTTCACTCCTACAAATACCACATATTTTCTTATATCTCCTTCGTCCAACATGTGGTTGTTTGACATCCTCGTTCTCAGCCACTGGCACATTAAAGTCTTACGGTAGCAACGATGTGCAACCCCGTCTGTTGTGGCCTTGTCCTTTACAACATGAGCATACTTGGCGACGTGACCTAGATGAACTCTCAACAAACGAGCGAGTTTTGCTTGTCCTCGGGCGACCTACCTGACGTGTGATAATGGAGGGTTTCACAACATATGATGCTATCGACTCTGGCACATTCTAATACATCGGATGTGGCACGGGCACAATCCGAGGCATGTAAGTGGCTAACATCAAATTGTTGAAATATAGCCCAACAAAATCAGTGACTTGTAAACCTTCACACCTAATAAAATAAATAAAAACATACCTTATAAGACCACTTATAGTATGAGATAAACATAAAAAATTCAAATATTCATAATTAACGAATAACTACATAAACATGACGGCGTGGAATCTCGTTCAGATTGAACTGACAACACTCACATATCTAATTTTCAAGATCGACAGCGTAGGATGCATGTTTCTCTTCAACTATAAACATATGCGTCGTCGTCCCACAGATAATCAATTGGCTACCCGCTTCAACAGTCACTTGCAACTTTGACGCGATCTCCTTCGTCAACTCATGTGATCTTAATGCATCATTTGCTCGTTGTTCATCGAACCACTTCTCCTAAATAGCTCGATAAGACTCGATAGTGAGAAAATAGGGAGGCGTCGTGCCCATAACAATCTAGTGTTCATCATCTCAGCGGCATTCGAAGTCATGTAGCTTGTACGCCGTACATGGAACTTCGACCTAGCCCATCGCTCGACCCCAATAGTATCCAAATGTCTGTGCGCATTGACTTTGAGGACTTCAAGCGCTGAAAAACTCTTATGAATATCCTCTGATTCGATATGAATATGCCGCTGGTTTGAAAATTGCAGCTACATGCAATCCATAATGCGCAAGATTTTTTTACAAATGGTAATAACACAACACATGCGGGACATTCGGATACACACACTTCACAATATTTTCTGATGATTTTTGAAATAAATTTGGTGCCTAAATTTACTACAAAAACCATGTTTTGTACAAAACATATGAATTTCGTAAAAATAAACTTATAAATATAAGTTGAAAGTTCATGTGTCACCACGAGTGTTACTAACACGATAAATAACAAACAATGGAAAATAAAATGACACCAGAATTACTTAGTGCAGATTTATCAACATTGATAAATCTGCGATTATCATAATGACTGTAAATTACTATGATGAATCAATACAAATTACAACATAGTAGAACAAACATATTCTACCTCCTAGATTCTACAACCTAGTCTCGAAGAATATAAAATATCACTTAATCTAAGCCTAGAGTAGTTGAACTTAACAAACAACAAAGAGAACAAACTTTACAGACGTAAATCTGCCTAAGGAATTCTCAAACAAACATATTCTACCTTCTAGATCCTATAACCTAGTCTCAGAGAATATACAATAACAACTAATCTAAGTTTAGACTAGTATAACAACATACAGAAATGAGAACAAACTTTACAGACGTAAATTTGCCTAAGGAATTTTCAAATCAAACATAAGATCATTCTAGGAATAATCTAAATAAGACTACCTACACTTGTGTTGTTCGAATCACACAGATTACACAATCTATCCGAACTAACAACAACTCTGTCAGATGACGAAGCAACTAACACAGGTGACTCAACCCTAAACACCTAAGGGATTGACTCGCAATCGTATGAGGTCGTCCTAGTGTAGTAAGCTAACCCAAGTCATCTCACAAGGAAGGCTAAACAGGGCTTTGATCATGCTACAAACAGAAAACAGGAAATAAACCTAAACACTCTAATCATAAGATTGGGTCTGACACTCTCTCACCGATTAACTAAAGTGTAATTGAAATAAACATATAAGTTATCTAGGAGATAAATAGGAAGCAAATAAGAAAACAGTAAGAAAGCATAAAGAACTAAAGTTCTAATCTAACAATCTAGAAATCAATAATTAAATCCAACATCATAAAGCAACAATTATCTAGGCAAGATAAAAGAGCAAGCATCCAAATTCAGAGAGAACACTAATCACCATTAATCCTTAAGAACGCGTAGATGAAATCCACCACATAAAACCAACGGAGAATTCACAATTGAATTAAACAACGATCTACTACGCTAACTAGGCGATAGGATTAACAAAAGCATAAACCAACATTAAAAATCATTATCTAAACATGCTCAATTGTCTAGGCAAAGAAGTAACTAAGAAAGCTTGTAGAAACTAATAGATCAAAGGATAATACTTACAACCGATTCAAGTAAACAACGATCAAGCGTAATCCAATAGTTCCTAGTGTGTTTCTTCATATCAAAACTCTAAGAAAATAAAGTGAAAACGTAGTTGGGGGCTGGCTAGGCCAGAATACACAATGAAACCCTAAAAAAGGGTTTTAAACTTGAATTTCGTAACTGCCAGAAAAATACGCTGGCGGCAGTACCGTGAGGCGGCCGCCGCCGCCTACCCCCTACGCAGAATTTGGCCGGAAAGCGACGTGGGGCGACGAGCGGTGCTGGCTGCGGGCGGCGTTGAGGCAACGGTGGCCGCGGAGACGGCAGTGGCTGCGGCTTTCCTCCAAAATGCGTCCAAAACTCTGCGAAGCAGGAGATCCAAGACACATCAACAAAAACTTCGCGAAACGCCAAAAACACCACTCCCTACAAAACAAAAAGAACGCATACAAAGCCATTGAGAAAGTATAAAATAATACAAATATGCACAGAGCATGCTCAACAGTACGTTCCAACACCCACAATTATCAACCAAAAATGAGGTAGATAACCCCCCCTACACTTGATCTTTTGCTTGTCCTCAAGCAAAGTCCGCGACATCAAATGAAAGTTCACAAGCAATTCTACTCAACAAAAACAACTCAACCAATCCAAGCCTCTCTAGATATCTACATTCGCCATGAAGTGTTGTTAGGTCCGGGGGGTCTCGAATAGGTGTATGGGGGGGGAATACACCTATAGGCTATTTTTACAACAATCTACTGACCTCAATCAGAGGGATCTTAGTCAGAGATCAAAACGAAACTTTACACGCAAACAAGGACTCCTGTTTTACTGAAATCAGTTTTGACCAACAGGGTTGACGACTGATACTGAAAGCTCTTCAGTAATGAGTTATCAGTTAAGTTGCTGGAACTTAACTGATCCAAGTAAGGGCTTCAGTCGTGTTTGCTAAGATAGAGATGATATCACTCTTCCTTACTATCAGAGGATAGTTCAGTCAGATAGATATCATACGCAGCAGAAATTAAACTTCGTTTTGTAATAGCCTCGGTGGAGCAGATAGTTGGATTAAAGTTTCTCTTTGCTATTAGTCAGTGTTCAGTTTTATCAATAGAAATAGCACAAGTAAGAATGTAAAACTGAAAGCTGTAAATAACACATAGACTTTTACGTGGTTCGGAAAAACTCTTTCCTACATCCACGGCTGGTTGATCAGACCAACAATCCACTCCGCAAGTGCTTCACTGGTGCACTACAAACCGTACCCGTGTGCTTGCCTGGTGCACACAACCATAAACTGAATAAAACCCTTCTTCAGCACCCACACACCTCGCGTAGGATTTCCCTGCTAAGCACACCTCGTGCTCAGACTTTTCACTCAGAGTTCAGAGTACCTTCCTGAACTCCGAACCACTCAAACACTCTTATGGGGGGGAGGTTTGAACGAGTGCCAACTATACTTACAAAGAACAAGTTCTTTGAAGCAAGTTTGACCTTTGGCTTCTGGGTAAATAGATATATGCCTAGGGTCTAAGAGAATGTATGTAATCAGCAGTGACTGATTTTGGCTTTGGAATTCTCTTCTTCGATTCAAGCTTTGGGGCGGTTAAGCTTTAGGCTGAGTAGCAATTTCGACAGAACTTCAGCTTATGTCGTTGAATCGGTGAAGGTTGAAGTGATCCTCGAGCGCTATTTGTAGGAGAACTCTTGAATAGATCCGTTGGCGTAAATGATCTTCAAGATTTCTTCCGTTGGAGAGCAATTCGAATTTGGGTTGAGGTTTCAATCTTCGAGGTTCCTTGTCTGTGTGGAAACGGCTCTCTTTGATGGACAGGAGATGTGACATCTCTGAAAAGTAACCACCAGATAGGAATGACCTCTGCAGAGATAAGATATTCTGAGATCTCTGCATTTAATGCGGCTGTACTTGTGCGTACGTGGCTTCCTCTGAACGTTGGAAAATCAGTCCTAGGAGGAATGTTCAACTGATACTTGACTTTAGTATCAGTCCTTTGCGCGCATTAAATAATCAGTCTTCAACTGATTCTTCAACTGATACTTCAGTTGGTATCTGCAGTCTTCAGTCTTCAGTCTTCATTCTTCATTCTTCAGTCTTCAGTCTTCAGTCTTCGACACCGCAACTAAACTAAAAACGAACTCTAACACTTGAGTTCAAAACGATTCTAGTCTATTACATATAAGTCCTATGAATTTTGGTATCATCAAAACAAGGGTTAGGATATTCCACATGGTTCCCAACAAGTGTTCACAGCTAAGGTTTTAATATGCAACAATAAAATGATACAACTCAATCCGATCAGACCCAGTTATCCATGATCTCCATAACCGCCACTGCCCACTCCTTTTAAAACTGTTTCTCCCTTTATTGTATAACCTGTAAAATCGTATAATAAAGAAATACAAATAATAGAAAGATAAACTGATTAAATAAACCTCAAGGATGAAAAATCCAAGTGGTTAAAAATGAGTAACTGTTTCAAGTTTGTTAGTTAGCCAACTAACAATTCATGTTTGTTAGTTAGCCAACTAACAAACAACATAACATGTTGGTAACACACCAACAAACACGTGTTCAAATCATGTAGGTAACACATGAACTAACACGCTTAAAATGAAAACCTTAACAATCTCCCCCTTACTCATTTCATCTTTTGAAAGTAGACACATATAATGCAAAGCAACATATGAAAGAGGTATGTGTAGCAAACACAATAAACACGAACCATGCACAAAAACCAAACAAATCAAAGTTCAGTTCTTTAATAGATCAGCTAACATCATCTCCCCCTGAATATGATAACTCCCCTTGAATCTTTTGAGGATCGGCCAAGATTTTTGGGAAAGCCACCAAACAGATAGTTATACCAAATACATAATCAACAAATCATAATCAAATATGATAAACACATACAAACCATAATCATAGGCAAAATAAGATAAATTTAAACATGATTTGACACGACCATGTCAAAAGTACGGACCACATCATCCAAAACATAAAAAAAAATATTGGATAACAAACACGTCAGTGTTTGTAGAAGCAGTTCTTGTCATCAGACAATCACAAAAAAAACAAAATCCTCCATTCCAGCAGCGGCATTCTCTAGCATCCAACTTCCTCCTTTTCTTCTCACCACTTACTTCTCCCTATTTTTGGTTGATGTGAGAGTGCTAAAGAAGTAAGCCTCGACAACATTGATATGGCGTAGGAGCGTAGCAGTCGATGCTTGAACTTTAGCTGCAAGGGCCGAAACTTCCGCCTTCAAGGCAATAAACACTTGCTTTGAAGCTTGCACATCATCCACAACATCTGTTTCATGTTAAGCTCTAGGAGATTAATCACCACCTTCATCCTCCGCATGAGAGTTGTCTGACCCTTCAATCGCATTCGGATCATAGGGCAGATCTTGCACTTTTTTTCAGTAAAGATGCGGGTGAAGATGAGAAGCTTAGGATCAGGGAAAGGTTCTGTGGTACCATCATCTGTGAAGCCCTGTGATCAGAGAAGAGAGAAAATTAAAGAAGAAAACAGGAGAATGTTTGTTTCTCCTATCTTGCTGACATTAGAGAACACCATGTTCCCAAAATTGAAAGGGGAAAAGTAGAAGTCAGAGAAAAACCTTCTCAAAGTTGGTTCTCTGCATCTTCTCTAAAAACTGAAGATGGTAAAGCAAAAGGATCACTAGAAGTTCAAGGATGACGAACTAGTAAGACCTCAAGTCAACGGAAAATAAGTGTGAAAGAAACAAGTTCAGGAACACGAAGAAGAAGACAAAGGCCGAGAAGAAAACGAAGATGAAGATCAAAGAAGTTCAGACATGCAGACTGCTGGAGTTCCATAAACACTTATGTTTATGTGTTTTTGTCTTTACTCCTTTGTATGTTTTGCTCTGTACCTTGTACTTTAACTGGTTTCTCCTTAGTTATCGTTAATAAAATGAAAACAACTTCTTTTGATCTCAACCTGAAGACAATTCCTTTTTGTCCAGGCTCTGATTATTTACTTTAGTTTTATCTTCGTTCAGTTCGTTTGAACTGTTGTGTTTTTCCTTCGAGAATGCAAGTTTATAGGTTATCTTGTTAACGGGGAATAGTATTCACCCTGTTTAGCAACTTGTTGTTCTTTATCTGTCTTTTCATGTCTTAGAACTGCTGTGTTGTTTTGGCATCATCAAAAAGGGAGAAATTGTTGGGAACCTAATGAAATATCCTAATCCTAGTTTTGATGATACCAAAATCAATAGGTTTCACTTCTAATAGACTAGAACTGTTTGAACTCAAGTGTTAGAGTTCTTTTTCTAGTTTAGTTGTTGCTCTGAAGACTGAAGACTGAAGCCGAAAGACTGAAAACTGAAGATTGAAGATGCCGACTGATGTGACGATTAAGGCAAAGTCAAATACTGACATTTGACTAACCAGTCCAAGAATCAGTTGAGACTGATTCTTTGATGCGAGCCACGTGGATTCAGCGGACTGATACTAAAGTCAAGTATTAGTTAAACATTCTTCCTCGGACTGAACCTCTAAAGTTTAAAGGAAGCCACGCACTCCAGAAGTACAACCACATTAAATGTAGAGATCTCAGGATCGTCCTTTCTTTGCAGAGGCCATTCCTTTTTGGTGATTACCTTTTTCAGAGATGTCCTATCTCCTGCTCCTCAAAGTAGCCGTTCTCACCAAACAAAGGAACCTCGAAGATTGAAGCCTCAGTCCAAGTTCAAATTACTCTCTAACGGAAGAATTCTTGAAGACCACTTCAGCCAACAGATCTATTCAAGACGTCTCCTATAAATAGAGCTCGAGGATCACTTCAATCTTCACCAATTCAACTACATAAGTTGAAACACTGCCGAATTCGTCACTCAGCATTCAAAGCCCTTCCAAAGTTTGAATCGAAGAAGAGAATCATAAAGCTAAAAATCAGTCACCGCTGATTACATACATTCTCTTAGAACTTAGGCAAATATTGTATATCCAAAGCCTAGGTATAATTGATTACAGAGAACTTATTCTTTGTAATCTAGTTGGCAAGTTTTTGAACCTCTTTTCAATCGACCGAATCGAGAGTTTGAGTTGTAAGGAGTTCAGACCGGTGCTCTGTCTCCGAAGAGATCTTAGTGTCCAGTGTGCGCTAAGAGTGAGAAATTCAACCAGGTGTGTTGGTACTAAAGATAGGATCTTCAGTTCTCCAGGTTTGATGTGCACCCGTAAGCACACACCCAGGTTTGTTGTGCACCCGTAAGCACATGCCCAGTGAAGTTGTCGGTCTGATCAACTGGCCGTGGATGTAGGAAGTGTTTTCCGAACCACGTAAAAATCTTTGTGTTATTTACAGCTTTCAGTATTTACTTTCTTACTTGTGTTCAAACTTTCTTAAACTGAAAACTGATTAACTGCAAAGAAAAATTTAACTGCTGACAATGTGATTAATTGTTTAACCCTATTTTGTGATGAATTTGTGGGTGTTTACATCTTATATTGACTTTTATTTTGGTCTCTTTTACTCAAGAGTTGATTGATTTGAGCTTTTGTGTTAATTTTGTTGTCTTAGGATTTTATGCTCAAATTGATTGATATGTGGATAAAAATAAAGTCAGAATTTAGTTGAATGGTCTGCAAAAGAATCGAAGTTTGTCTCGATACGAGTTCGTAGGCGAAAATGGATCTAAAATCCGACTTGAAACAAGGGAGAACGGACCAAAACAAAAATGTTGCGCATTGTAGTGGCCGGCGCCCGCCGTGCCCATTCTGCGAAGGGCATAGGCGGCGCCGCCGCCCGGGCGGCCATGGCCGCCTGCGCGATCTGGCAGTTACATTTTTTAGGGTTTAAAACCCATTTTTTAGGGTTTTGGCGCCCATACTCGACTACAGCAGCCTCCTAGGCGATTTTTACCTTTGTTTCCCCAGTTTTAGAGTAATTCAAACATCATCCAACATCTTTTGGATTTGTGGATTGAAGATCATGTTAGTTTTCATTACGTTGGATTAAAGTTTTGGATCGTACTCATTGTAAGAACTCGGTTAATGTTTTCCATAGGATTGAATGCTTGTTTATTTCCCTTGCGTAGATTATTGTTGCTTAGCATTCATTTGATTAGATGTTTGTTCTTTTATTTTGCCTAGATAATCGTTGTCTATGGTTGTTGATTTAATTATTGCTTTCTAGATTGCTAGTTTAGAACCCTAGTTTTAATTGCCTTCTTGCGTTCTTTATCTGCTTCCTATCTTTTGCCTAGTTAACTTTTTATGCTTTATTTAAATTACGCATTAGTTAATTGGAGAGTGAATGTCAGACCCAAACTTCTGATTAGAGTGTTTAGGTTTATTTCCTGTTTTCTGTGCGTAGCATGATCAGAGCCCTGTTTAGCCTTCCTTGAGAGACGACTTGGGTTAGCTTATTACACTAAGACGACCTCGTACGATTGCGAGTCAATCCCTTAGGTGTTTTGGGTTGAGTCATTAATCTCACAGGTTATTTTGAAATAAAAGTTTTCCGCTGCGTGTGTTATTAGTCTAACTGATTTATCTTCGGATAGTCAGTAAGATTCATAACATCTCTCTGTTCATCAAACTCGACTGAAGCTTTACTTGTATCAGTTAAAGTCTTTGACTTAACTGATAACTCTTTACTGAAGAGTATTTAGTATCAGTCGTCAACCTTGTTTTAATAAAACTCTTTTAACTAAAAAGGTTGAGTCAGTTTGTGTTTCATTTTCAAAAATAGCCTATAGGTGTATACTCCCTCCCCCTCCCCCCATACACCTATTCGAGACCATCCGAACCTAACAAAAGGTAATGTGTTTGAAACGTTACCTTTCATCATATTAATAGTTATTTTTTCTTATAACAATGATTACTTGAATAATTACTTGATTTTTTTTGTATTTTATTTATTTCTACATTATTTCAAAGTAATTATTATTATGATGGAAAGTAACTATCGATACGAAGATATGTAATATTTTTAAAACATTACCTTTCAATGATTACTTAATCAAATAGCTAAAAGTACAAATTCTAATGAATAAAACTAACATTATTTTAATTCATATCAATAATATAATTTGGCTAAAAAATCATGTACCAATTTGACTTTTTTAGGAATGAGAGAATCAGAGAAGTCGTATGTTGTCTCATTCTAGTTAGAAAATGATGACTGATTTTTTCTTCAAATTAATTTTTTTAAAGACATAGAACCCAATTTTTTTTTTAAAAGGGTGGACAATTTGAACTCGTGTCATCAGCTTTCCAGCAAATTCAAAGTAAGAACAACCAGGAAAAGTCCATGCTAGGATACATGTAGTGAGTATCACCCCTAGGATTAAAACACGTGGCATAGCTTTATTTATAAATAAACCCGCTGAACCCCTCTTCAAACCCGGTTCCTATAATAGCTATTTTACTTAATCATTCTCATTTAATTATTCTCATGTGTCAGAGGTTTAAAGTATTTAAGTAAAATAGCTAATAAAATTGAACAATAATAATAATGAAATGAAGTGTGTTTTTGTAGTACAATATATAGTATAAGTCAGAGGTTTAAAGTATTTAAGCTAAACTATACAGTATTATCATTTGTAGTATATTTACTCTATATTCGTGTATCAATTATTAATATACACTATAAATGCCAAATTTATGTATAATATAAAATTTTAATTACTCATTCCGTCCGCCAAGATTATGTAAAAATTATTATATCGGGCGTCCGCCAAGATTATGTCACTTTCCTTTTAAGGCAATGGTCTCACCATCCTCTTTAATATTTTATCCTTACTAACACTCTTTATTTACAAAAACTCACTCTAAATTCAATCTCAACCACACATCTCATAAAGTGGTGAGACCCTTTCTTCACTACATCAAAATCATCACCAATTTTATTAAAAATCTTGTGCCCAAACAATTTTACATAATCTTGACGGATCAAGGGAGTATTCCGTCCACCAATTAAAGTCCATTTGAGTATAGGCGCGGAAATTAAGAAAACTGAAAAATATGTTGTGGGTGAAGTAAAAGGATAATGATTAAGATATTATATTATTTTTAGGGAAAATTGCACCTAAATACACAAAGTTTGCCGAAAATTCATTTTTGACGCCAATTTTGAAACTTACATTTTAATACACGAATTTAATAAGTTGTTCAATTTTGACACAATTTTGAATTCCGGCGACCGGAATATTGACGTGGCTGCCGGAATCGCCACGTCACACACACACACACTCCACCCTCTCTCTCTCTCACACCCCACTCTCTCTCTCTCTCTCTCCACACGTCAGCTTTTCCCCCCCCCGTCGGACCCTCCCCCTCCCCCTCCCCCTCCCCCTGAACCGCGTCGCACCGCCGGTCTTCCTCCAGATCCAGTCGGTAGCTCCCTCCAGATCCAGTCGGCCTGTTGTCGGCAAGTCTGACTCCAGCTCCAGCCGCTCCTCCAGATCCAGTCGTGTTGGAAGGGCTCATCTTCATGAGGAGCTCGATTGGATTTAGAGAGAGATGTTGGACGGCGACGTGAATTGTGTGAGAAGAAGGGAGGGCATCGCCTAGGCCGAGAGGTGGCAACGGCGAGGTAGGACGTCTCGGCCGGACGCGGCGCTCGCTGGAGCATCTTGCGGCGGCGCTCGCGAAGCAGATCGGCGAGAGAGAGAGAGGTCGCGAAGTAGAGGCGGCGGATCCGTGATGGTGGTGGGGAGAGCAGGGGCGGCGGTGGAAGAGGCGGTGAGAGAGAGTGATGGTGGTGGGGGAAGCCGGTGAGGGAAGTGGCGGCGGGTGCGACGCGGTTCTGGGAGGGGGAAGTGGCTGACGGCGGGAGATGGTTTGCGGCTGGGGGCTCGACAGCGGCGGTGCGACGCGGTTCAGGGGGAGGGGGAGGGTCCGACGGGGGGGGGGGGAAGCTGACGTGTGGAGAGAGAGAGAGTGGGGTGTGAGAGAGAGAGGGTGGAGTGTGTGTGACGTGGCGATTCCGGCAGCCACGTCAATATTCCGGTCGCCGGAATTCAAAATTGTGTCAAAATTGAACAACTTATTAAATTCGTGTATTAAAATGTAAGTTTCAAAATTGGCGTCAAAAATGAATTTTCGGCAAACTTTGTGTATTTAGGTGCAATTTTCCCTTATTTTTACTAATCTTTGACTAGAAGATTGCTTTTACTTTTTAATTTTTTCTATCAATAAATCTATGCAGCCACATTGTGGGCACCCACACACTAATATAATAAGGATAATCTTGAATTATTTAATTTATTTTTTTTAATAAAAATAAGATTTAGTTATTTTATTATATTCTCTACATTGTACTTATTTTTCTAAATATTTTTTGCATTTTTTATTTTTTATTTATTTTTTAATAAAAATAAAAAAGTTATCAAAAAAATTACTATAATGTAGAGAATATGATAAAATAACTAAATCTTATTTTTATTTTAAAAAATAAGTTAAATAAATTAAATTATTTTCTACTTAAGTAAATTGTGGGCAGCCACAATGTGGCTATTTAGCATTACTCTTTTTCTATTGACATTTGTAATTGATTTTTCTTATTTTCGTTCTTCATTTTACAATTCAATTTTGTCTTACTTTTTTCTGTTTATTAATGGACGAAAATTGTGATAATAATTAGTTCTTAAATTATTAATGGACGAAAATTGACGAATTTTTTCTGACTTACATTTATAAAAAAATTTATGTCTTACATTTATTAATGGACAAAAATTGACGAAATTTTTCTGTCTTACATTTATAAAAAAATTATTAATGGAGGAATTTTTTTTACTTACATTTATAAAAAAAATTCTATTTATTAATTGACGAAAACTAAACTTAAATTAGGAGTAGAATTACTTCTTTAATTAAGTGAGTTAAAAAATGGGATGTGATAATTAATGACAAAGTGTAGTAATTTCAAGTAAAGAAGGAGGATAAAAGGGCACAAAAATAACAATAGGACTTTAATTGGTGGACAAAAATTGAAGGGCAAGTAGAGCTTTAATTCGTGGATAGATGGAGTATAAAATAAAGTATGAAGCAAAATTTACAGTTTCCAATATACACTATATCTACTTCCTTCGTATCACAAGAGTATGTATCATTTTTTGTGACACGAGTTTTAATAAGAATGTTAGATGATTGTATTGAGAGTTGAAAAAATGATTGACTTTATTAAAAAATAAGAGTAAGAAATAAGGAGTTAGTGGTAGGGTAGTGTCCAAAAATGACAATGTACATTCTTGTGGGACCTCTGAAAATAGAAATAAAGATACACTCTTATGGGACAGAGAGAATATAAAGTTTTAAATATAGAAGATAATATTTGTATTGTACACACTATAAATTTTATAAAATAAATACTCTCTTCATCCCACTATAAGTGACTCAAAATTTTTTGACACGAAAATTAAGAACTATGTATAAATGTGTTAAAAGTGGCAGGACCCATACTTTTTTAATGGTTAAACTTTTCCATTTTTGGAAACAGGTCACTTATAGCGGGACGTTTCAAAATGAAATACAGGCCACTTTTAGTGGGACAGATAGAGTATAATATATGAAATATATAAAAAATTATGACAATAATACTATTAAAAAAATCCTACTATTTAAACTTCCGAATTAAAAAATTCCTACTATTTAAATCATATAAATCGAATGTACAATTAAAAAATTCCTACTATTCAACTTCCTAGTATTTGATTTGAATCGAATATATTCAATTCACGATTTTGATAGAGAATTATTCTAAAATAATGTTTCAAATAAACATTTGTTTGAATGATATGTGCAACCAAAGTCCTTGTACATCTTTTATTTATTATTATTGTTGTAAATATTTATCTAAATAATTTTTTTTCTTTATTTTACTTTATCTCTATTTTATTTTATATTTTTAGAAATATAAATATTTATCGAATATTTTCGTGTATCAAATCGGATATCATAATTCTCAAATCGTAGTTGATAACTGATCGAATGAAATAAAGTATTTGTATTCCTATTCGAATCATAAAATTTCGTATTCGAATAAATCTATATTAGATCTAATCAATCTGTAGTCATTATATTATATATAATCAATCTATAAAGTATACTAAACAATAAATTATATCAATATTTTGGGTTTTAGAGTTTATATATTATCTAAGTACACTGGAGTGTATAATTCGAGCCTATTTTTTGGGTTCTAGGAACCGGGTTTAAAGAGGGGTTCAGCGGGTTTATTTCTAAATAAAGCTATGCCACGTGTTTTAATCCTAGGGGTGATACTCACTACATGTATCCTAGCATGGACTTTTCCGAACAACACACTTGACATGAAGACATTACTAAACTTTCCAACACAACAAGTATTAGATGGGGGGGGGGGGGGGGG
Organism: Salvia miltiorrhiza; assembly: GCF_028751815.1. NCBI lineage: Eukaryota > Viridiplantae > Streptophyta > Magnoliopsida > Lamiales > Lamiaceae > Salvia > Salvia miltiorrhiza. The sequence continues at coordinate 32,783,757 of NC_080388.1, forward strand.
GGGGCGTAGAGGTGTTCTGAATCTGAGGTGTTATGAAATGTGGTTAATTTGCTTTAATTTAAATTTTTAAAATAAAATATAATGTTTGAATTATTAATTTGGTTAATCGATTTTAACCGTCGATTATCGGTTGAACCTATTAACCAAATTTTACCCAATTCAATAATCTAAATCTAAATCGAATCGATAAAAATCGGTTATCAGTTAACTGATTAACCGAAAATTTGGTTCGGTTACGGTTATAACCGAAAAATTGAAACCATTTTACCCCCCCCCCCCCCCAAATTAGGATTATCAAATTAGAGTTAGATTATATGAAATCAAATTGGGGATTATCAACTTGGAGTTAGATTACATGAAATCCAATTGAGATTATGAAATTAGAGTTATATTACATGAAATCAAGTTAGGGGTTATCAAATTAGAGTTAGATTACATGAAATCGAATTGGGCTACCAAATTAGAGTTAGATTACATGAAATCAAATTGGAGTTACATTACATGAAATCCAATTGGGATTATCAAATTAGGGCATGTTTGATAGGTAGGTTAGGATATGGCCATATAGCTTAAATCAAGATTTGTAAAATAAGAAGGGGGTGATTGATGCATTAGAATTGTGTTTGGTACATTAGATATAAAACGTAGATAGTGATTAATGGATGTTTGGTACACATGTTTAAAGCTTAGATTAAATACAAAATTACAAATATCACCATCTTTTAATTTTAAAATAACAAATTTGCCCTTAACTTGAATAATTGAATTATTTCAAATTTTAATAAATTCCAAATTTGTATTACTTCATAGATTTAAAAAAAATCAGTTTTTTTTTAACTTCTGCTTTTTTTTATTATCTTTGTAATAAAAAAAATTAAAATTTACGAAAATTGAAAAAATCAAATTTTATTAGCTTTGTAATTAAAAAAATAAGAAAATTTGCAGAAATTGACAAAAATCCCTTTACAGTAGCTTTGCAATGAAGAAATGAAAATTTGCAGGAAAAAAAAAGGAAAAGAGAGACAGCAAGGGCAACTGCCATTGAAGGAGGGGTCGACGAAAGTGGCAAACGCAGGAGACTGCTAGGGCTTGGGCGAGGTCGGCGAGGGAAGGAGGCGGTGAGGGAGAAGGGGGGGCTACTTCGCCGAGGCCAGGAGGTGTTGAGGGCCATGGTGCCGAGATCTGATTCCAAATTGTAGAGGACGAGGAAAGAGGGCGGTGAGGGCGAAGGCGGGGGCAGCGACTTCGGCGAGGGCAGAGACATCGAGGGTAAGGGCGGTGAGATCTGCACCCAAATCTTCTAACCATCTTCTCGAGCCAACACAGATGCATCGAGGGAAAGAAGCCGGCGAGGGAAGGGGCGACGGCTGCGATGCTCCACCTCGACCTCCGCGCAGCGGCTCCGGTAGCTTTAGGCTAGTACCTTTAATCAGTTCATGGCCAAGATGTGGTGTGGTCATCGGATCTAATCAATGAAATTTTAGACTTTCAATGAAATTTAGGGGTAGATTTGTAAACCTAAAATCTAATCAAAAACACTGTAACACTCTAGCATACACAACCGAGGGGGTCGTCAGATGGGGAAGATGGGTGTAACAGTGATTTTGGCTCGGGCTGCGCCTAATATACGGGCCCAGCGTGTTGCGGACAAAGCTACCAAACACAGAGTTAAGTCTGTTTACCTTTGCTAATCCGGCTTCAACCAACGCACCAAACACACCATTAGAGTTATATTACATGAAATCGAATTAGGGATTATCAAATTGGAGTTAGATTACATGAAATTGAATCGGGCTATCCAATTAGAGTTAGATTACATGAAATCAAATTGGGGATTATCAAATTGGAGTTAGATTATATCAAGTCCAATTGAAATTGTCAAATTAGAGTTATATATATTACGTGAAATTGAATTGAGGGTTATCAAATTGTAGTTAGATTACATGAAATCAAATTTGGTATTATCACATTGTAGTTAGATAAAATGAAATCTAATTGGGAATTTTTAAATTGAACCCCCTAATTTGATGAAATGGAATCTCAATTTCATGAAATCGAAAAGGGGATTTCAAAATTGAATTTCAATTTCATGAAATCGAATTGAGCTACAGGCAAAGAAGAGAAGTTTGTGCTCGATGACAACTTGAAAAATTGACGGCAAGGAAAATTACAAAATCTAAATTAATTAATTATACATAAATATTCAAATGCTGCTCATGTAAATAAAAACCAAGCAATACAAAAATAATTCCAGTTATACAAATTATTTTTCAGACAAAAAATTGAAACAAATAGCACTAAAACAACCTAGGTTAACAGCGGTATTTTTGGTAAAATAAGAAACATAAAAATCAATGATATTACTTTCTTCGCCCTCATGAAATATATCTAATTTGTCATTTTAGTTTGTCCTCATAAAATGTACATAATCTATTTTTAGCAAGTTTTCCACTCACAATAATATGAGACCCTTACTCCACTCACAAGACATTCAACTACTTTATTAAAACTCGTACCATTTAAGAATGAATACTTTTTATAAGGATAGAGGGAATATAATATACCAAACTGATCTGATCACACAAAAAGCAAGCCGAATGGGTTTTAAATTTCAAACACGTGTCACAACCTGAGCGTCCAAGCGTAGAGCACATGGTGTAGGTTAAATATTATCCTCACTTTATATCTTTATCACACAATTTTTAATCTCTGTGTCCATTTCTTTAAAAAAATATTTCAAATGTGACCGAGGAAGTATGTATATACTCAATTCAAATGCGTTAAGAAAAGGAAACGACAAACGTACGACCAACTAATGGAAACAGACAAAAACTAGGTCGCATAATCCACAACCTTTGTTTTCTTTTGAGATACTAAAGGAAAAATCACTCCTACAAAAAAGTTACAAGCTTTTCATGAAGGGTCAAGTAACAGAATTGTGGATGATGCAATACCTCAATAATATATTTGGATACACCTTATCATTGATATATTTATAACTAACAAACGGTCAATATTCTTGTAGTGCCTATTCTTTTAACGTCAATCTTAAAGTTTATATAATAACTTAATGTCAAGTAAAGGTTGTTTTGTCTTCACCATGAGTTTATATTCTAAAGGTCATTTCGTTCTATAATAATATAAAAGTTATATCAAGAATGATAAATATTTAGAGAACGAAAAATGCGTAAAAAAAATAGTGAATAAGTTTATAATTTCGATATAATATACATATATATATATATATAGAAAAGTTATATAGATAATGCTAAATATTTAGAGAATAGAAAACTATGCAGGCGCGATTGAACCCATGAAGGAGAATCTTTGGATACCTTAATTTTGTCACTTGAGATACGCATCATTGACGCAATAATATATATTTTTTGTAATGCCAATTGTAAGTGAAAAAATAACTAATCCATAAAATATGTGGTGAGATGTGTTGTAACAATGAGTGTGAGTACGAAAGATAGAACACAACGAATGATAACTCAGTTCGGTTAAACAACCTACGTCTGGGGGGCCTCGCCCAGGGAAAATCATCCACTATATAAAGTTAAGATGTACAAAGGACTTACACAATAAGACACCCTCTTACTTAGCCTCTACATCTTCCCAAAACCTCATCAATGGTGAATAACTGAAAGCTAGACAACGACTAACTTTCTAGGCGCACCTAATCCCTCGAGAAACAAGAACCAACAATAAAGAAGAGTAAATAACTCTTATACAATGTACGCTCAAGTGTATAACTCACAAACACTCTTCTGCTAAGAGAAAAGAAAAGTACAATATCAAGAAAAGTACTACGGACGGTACCAAGTCCGGGGGGACACCTAGCAGGAATAATAATTCACGTCTACATCGTGAGAAATGATATGAACGAAAATCCCCAGCAAAAATGAATTCCCTTCATCAAGTATATATAGCCAAACCCTAGAAGAAGTTTGGGATCTTGTTGGGCTCCAGGCGACGGCCCATAAAGCGATCCAGTTGCAGCGGCACAAATTAGGGTTCAATGAAACCCAATGAATGAGGACTCCCAAGCCAACAAAAGATCTAGTAGATATATATCCATAAATAGATCCAAGAGAAACTCCTTCAAAATCCCGCAGGGAAAGAGGCTGCCAGAAACATGAGACCGAAGAAGCAACCCAACAAGGAACAGACTGTAGAACTCTTGAAGCAACTCTCAAAGAAACAGTTCAATCCAGACATGAAATCTTTATACACTTATTATCTACTCAATGACAATTAAATAGAGTATGAAAATACTCTAACAGTAAGAATTCATCAATAAATAGAATTAAAAAAAAATGCTTACAAAAATACACTTGGGAACAAAAGAAATACGAAAATAGTCCAAGGGTTTCGAAAAATGAAATGAATGAGAGGATCTAGCTAGCTTGGGCACGAGTATCTCACTCAAGTAGAAAATATTTTTGACGGAGGTTGTATTTAATTTCTTGTTTGAGAATTTTAAGAATTAGTTTTCGTGCGATTTGATTTAATGACAATAAGTTTTGTACAAGTATCTGAATAAAATATTTGATAATTTAATTACTTCCTCGGTCTTAGTAAAAAGTGATTTGTATTTTATTTTTAATTGTTCCATTATAGATGGCTTGTTTCTATAAAATAACAAAGATGGTGTTTGGCTAAGCTTATTTTAAAGAACTTATAAGCTCCAACAGTTTCTTAAGAGCTTATAATTAAGTTGTTAAAGTGTTTGGATAATTGAGCTTATAAGCTAGAGAGATAATTTTTAGTTAGTAAGAGAAAATCTTTGTTAGAGAAATAAAATCGAAGAAAAATGAAATTAGAATGATATATGATAAAAATAAAAAATTATAGTTGAGTTATTTTTGTAAAATGAGTGTTGCTTATAAGATAATGAGAAAACAAGTTGGGGTAGAGGAACTTATTTTTTAGGGAGCTTATAAACTCTTAGAGCTTATTTTTAGATCTTATAAGCCTTTTAGGAGCTTATTTTGCCAAACACTTTGAAAGAGCTTATAAGCTCCTAAACCACTTATAAGCTGTTTTAAAGAACTTATAAGCTCAACCAAACACCCTCAAAATTTAACTCATACAAAAATATAGGTCCTATTAATTTCAATCACTTTTGCACCTTTTTATTTTATTTTACGTGTAATAAAATAATTCGTCATTTTTAGTGAAATAAAGGGAGTATTTTATTAGAGTAAGACATGAATGATTTTTTATCTTGACCTCTTCGATTAATTTCATTATATATCATATATATTTCCAAACAAATTAATTTCTTGCCATGAATTTGGCCGCACATTAAATAATACTCCCTCCGTCCCCAAAATAAGTTTCTCTTTGGGGACGGCACTGATTTTAAGGAAAAATGGTAAAGTGTATTGATAGTGGAGAAAAATATGTTATAAATTAGTATTGGGAGTGGTGGAAATGTGAAAAAGTGTTATAATTAGTATCGGGAGTGGTGAAAAAGTGAAAAATAAGAATAAATAAAGTATTATTAGTGGTGGGGTAGTTGTCCAAAAAAAAAAAAAAAACTTATTTGGGGAACGTCCCAAAAATGAAAAAGATGAACTTATTTCAGGGACAGGGAGAGAGGGAGTAGGTGGAGTAAAGTGTTGTTTGTTCCATATGCATTTTGTGCTTCATTTCCTTCTTATTTTCTTTGGCCACATGCCATTTATTGTTTTTAATTTGGACTAAACAACAAAGTAGTGACTCGATAATTAACTAAAACCGACAACCGTACTGACAGTTGGCCAGACAAAAGATTGAGGCACCAACACTATTTCTCTTACATGGTACTCCAATATTACTTTTATTTAATAAAAACTAATAAAATAAAAAAAATAAAAAAAATCGAGATTACAAATTCATGATTTCCCATGTATTTGTAAGAAGACAAAACCATTTATTGTTTGATTTACCATGCCTAGACGATTTTCCAATATGCCAATATTTAAAGATTGTATTAATCTTCCTTTTGGTCCCTATATAAAGGATGTATTAAATCCATGAAAATTATCCTCACAATTCTCACTCTATCTTATTCTTGAATAACAACTTAGCTAATAAAAATGTGTGCTAAAGTTGTGTTGTGGTTTATGTTGATAGTATCATTGTTGTGTACAATGAGTTTAGGCGCACGTGTGGTTTCAAGTAGCAAGGCAAAATCGAGTGGTTTAATGATGCATGAGTTGGAATACTATCGAAGAATGGCGATAGTGTTGGATGCAGGGACAATGAGAGCTGCACCAGGAGGCCCAGATCCTCAACACCATTCTAAAACACCAGCACCACTCTCATAAGCTTTTAATTAATTACTATCTTCCAATTTTAATTTGGTTGGAAGATAGATAATCCAAATAATCATATTTTATGCAAGGAAATGAATGTTTTCAATTATCCGAAGTTGTTGTTTTAATAAATATATATTTTGTTTTATGATGTCATCATCTCCACCTTTTTCGTTTTATTCTGTCTATTGTGTTGTTTAAACAGGGGGAGTGCTCTCAAAATACTAGTACGTGTGTGTGTGCACGTGTAATGTCACTTATAATTTGATATAAATAAATAATTATGATATATCACATTGTACTATTATTCTTAAGTTAAATATTTCTTGCACATGTTTGAATTTATATAAAACGTGTATATAAACAAATAAGTGTATAATGATAATTAGTTATCTATCTCGGTGAAATACAACAAATCACGTAGGAGGAATGATTCATTATAATAAATTATATAAATAACAAAAAATTAAAAGTTAAATTAAGTGTATAAATTTAAAAGCTATAAAATTTGTGAAAAATAGTTTAAAACTTAAATATGAAAATCATAATTTCTTGATACAATATTTAAATATTGAGTATCAAAAGAAAATATTTCTAAATGTTGGGGCATAATTTAGCTAGATAGATCGCAAACACAAGCACATAATATTTTTCCATTTTGAACTACGCAATTTAAACCCAACAATTAAAATAGGGCGTTTTCATCAAATGTTTATAATTTAATTAATAACATTTTAGAAATATATATGATGATACAATACAAATTATTTAATTAAGATAATCATCTACAAAAAAATGGAATCATTAAATTAAAGTAAATTATGGATTTTTATATACTTAAGAATGACTATAATATACCCATTTGTCCACCAATTTATGATCTATTTTTTTTTTTATTCATCCACAAAAACTTGTTCCTTCCATTTGTTGTAAGTTTACCTCACACAATTCTCTAATTTTAATTCTCAATATTACCCTTTATATATCAATATTGTCATTGAAGACTCACTACTCAGCCAAATTAATCAATTTAAAACTAAAATAAACGTGAGACACTTGATTCACTCAATCAAGTTCATAACTTTCATACGTCATTATAAAATGGGTCAAAAATTAGTGGAGAGAGGAAGTAATAATTATTAGACATGAATATATAATCCAAATAGTCTAATTACGATAATCATCTACGAGTTTAATGCAATACTTTAGTTAGGGTAAATTACGGAGTGATGAGGGGTAAGATCCTCATCAGCACAGGACATAGCACTCCATGATCACTTTCTAAATATTTATCACTATATGTATGGAAGAAAATTAACAGCGCAGGAAGATGATGAAGATTAAAAGGAAGGAATAAGAGGGTTTACTTGAGGACCGCGCAGGCAAATAACCCAACCTAGAACCTTGTCAGCTCGAGGTCTTATGAAGTCCCGTCTGCGCAGGCATGTGGAGTCTCACCTGCGCAGCCTTACGAAGATGAACTCATATGGAACTTAGGAAAGAACAACCTGCACAGGCATGTGTGGACATACCTGCGCAGGATTATTAACTGCCTTCTGTTAGATACGGAAAAGCTGCAAAGTAGTTGGAAAAGGACAATCAATGTGACAACGACACCGAGAGGGCGTCCGTGCATGAAGAGTGCGTGCAGAAAGTGAAAATATCATTCTACCCTTTCCCTTGTAATGCCTATAAATACCATTTCAGTCATTGTAATCAGGATCATCCTCTTCATACTTGTAAACTTGGTTGGAATATAAGAAATTTCTGGAATTTGGTTGTGAAGAATTGTATTTTGTGGAGTTCCTTTCATTCTCCGCAGATCCACTTCAACAGGTCCTTCTTTCAATCTATTGTTTTACATTAGGTAGTAAATTCCATGTCTCATCAACTGGCGCCGTCTGTGGGAAAATGTAGAGTTAAGGCGTGAGTTTTAGTTAGTTCTTAGGTTTGCTCTTCATGTTCTTCCCGTTTCTTTTGTTTCCTGTAGAGATTTGTGGTGTATAAGCATGTTTTGGGGGATGATCTTTGGAGTGCGTTCAGATTTGTATCATGATGAAGTTTTACATGCGAACCCTTTAGAGGACATGTAAAAATTTTGTTATCTGTTACTTGATGGAGATGAGGGATTCGTGGGATGAGAAATATGATTTCTTTTAGATGTGTTAATGGAGGGAATTAGGGAATGGTTACTTCTCTCGTGTTTTCTGGGTTCCCTATTGGCAAATCTATGTTTTCTAGGTTCTCTGTAGATATTTCATGCATGGCCAGAGTGAAGCTGTTTTATGTGCTCTGTTTTAGTTGAACGGTGAAAGTAATGTTTGTGTTGTGATGCTTGTATTTAACGTTTGTGTTTTGCAGATCTGAGGTATGCGTTTTCTGTTTTTAATGTCCTGACTAACCAACATTTGTTCTTTTTTATGATAATCCATTCACGGATAATATATGATTATGATTATTATCTCTGTAAGGAAGTGGGAGGTGATCATGGTTTTTTTGGGTTTATTTCCCAGGAAGATATGTTGTTCCTCATGAATGTTCATGAGGAAGGGTTCTTATGCCGCTTTTCTTATTCGCCAAGTTCATACATTTAATCTGAAATCATGTTATGGGCCAAAGTTTATGGGTTTCTATGGATTTCGTTAGCTCAAGGGTTTCTTATGGATTTCTATGGGCCTTACTATCATGGCTAAAGATTATCAAGGGGAGAAGAAATATTCTGCGCAGACAGTCTGCGCAGAAATACCCATGCATCATTAACACTACATTTTTTCTTGTTTAATGGATGTCGGATATTTTAAATACAGAGATTTAACAGGGCTCCTAATTGTATCACAGCGAAAGCAGTAAATTTTAGGTTCGATTATTATAATTAAACTAATGCTTGGAATTGAAAACTCAACTTAAAACTAAACTAAGAAAATAAACTAGAATTAAATGATAAAGTGAAGGTTACTAGGAATTAAAAGCTACTACGCTAACAATTTAAATAACTGTAAATAAAAACTTCTAATCTAATTTGACATAAATGAAATTGCAAATTGAAAGCGCAACATAATTCATGCAGATTCAAAGAGATTAAAGTAAATAAGAAATACCAACAACGTCGCAAGAATGGAATCACTGTCACTGATTACAACTTCGAAACGGAAAATTAAATCAAAACAGAAATTGAAAGCTAACTAGAACAGAATCTCGAAAAAACTCAAAGAACTCTGAAAACTAGAAAAGAAACCCTAAAGTGTTTTTTTGGTGCCTGAGGCTGAAGATGATCATGATTAAGCGTAATTAAGCCCTTTTTATAGACTGCCTTTCATCAAACCTAATGAAAACAAGAGAGCCCAGCAAATCTGGGCCTAAAAGAGAGTCGACAAGACATGCGTGCGCGCACAGGAGATTGCAGCGAGGGATAAGGTGCTCGGCAAGTCTCGGCAGCGCTAGCGAGTGAATACCAGCGCTGGCGACCTTGCGCGTGATTCCCAGCTCTGGAGATGTAGTGATATGATACTCGCCGGTAATCTCTTGAACTTCACCGGAATGAACAAATAAATACGCGCGGAAGACTTGAAACGAGAAATAAAGTAAAGATAAAGGGTGGAAGTTTGTCCCAAAACCCCTGACCTAATCTATGAAGTTTCCTAGAGAACGGATCTCTAAACCCCAACGATATGATCGGTGCAGCAACTCGGAGATGTTGAATGACACACGACGAGGGATGATGAACTCGCCGATACGCCGATAAGTTGAATTTGCTTGGGCAAAATTCAGGAAGAACTCGTAGTTCTCAAGAGAGATTAACTCACAAATATCATATATCAAAATTAGTTTTTTTTTTCGTTTCATACAGCCGCCATATATATAGGCAAAATAAAACCCTAATTTAAAGAAGGAAATAATCGTAAAAACAAGGAAACTTAAAAACAAGGAAACAAAAGAAACTTGATCAGCAAGCTAAAAAAAACCCTAGCGAGAAATCCAGCTATGTACGCTCTGCTCTGCACGTCCGCTCTACTTTGTTCTGGAAGTTTGCTTTGTCGGGACGATTCCTCTGCTCTGGCAAAGCCGAGGTTCCTCTGTCGGGACGATTCCTCTGCTCGGATCCGCTGCTCTGCTCGGTTCCGCTGCTCTGCTCGGCTCCGCTGCTCTGGCATTTTGATTTCTCTGGCATTTTGCATCTGCTCTGGCATTTTGATTTCTCTGGCATTTTGACTTCGTTGCTCTGGCATTTTGATTTCTCTGGCACTTTGATTTCTCTGGCACTTCGCTTCTCTGGCATTTTACTTTGCTCGGGCACAACTTCAGCTCTGGCGAGCTTGGCTCTAGTCTGGCGCGAGATTCATCTTTGCTCTGGCGCGAGCTTGGCTCAGTCCGGGCTGCATCATGTAGGCTGCTCTGGCAATGGAAATCTACTCTGGCGAATGAAATTGAGCTCTGTCGAGTGATTGTCAGCTCTGGCTATGGAAATCTACTCTGGCGAATGAAATTCAGCTCTGTCGAGTTTGGTCAGCTCTGGCTGCCTTGACCGCTCTGGGAAGTGTTGTTAGTGCTGGCGAGGAATTATCTGCACTGCGGCCTTGTCAGCGCTGGTGAGTGATTATCAGCGCTGGGCACCACTTTGAGCCCAAATAAGCAATATCTGATCCAATATCTCCAACATAGCATTCTTCCTCCTATTTTATCAATATCTCCTGTAAAACAACAAACCGACTCATAAACGCACCAGATTTCAGAACAAATAAACTCATAATAGCACAATCAAATCCCCAGAATAAGAACAATTAGGCATAAATCAATGATCAAGTCACCTAAAAGCTAACAACTTCAGTTAGATTTGATCAATCTTATCATCAATAAGCAACAAAAACCATAAAAGTTTATAAATTGGTCTATTTTTCCCTTAGACACCAATATGTGCTCACTCGGGACCAACAAGTGGTATCAAAGTAAGGTGTGTTCTAAAAGACCACTTGTTGGAAAAATTCTATGTTTTGAAGATACCAGAACAGAAAGTTCCCAACAAATATGCAATAAGTTAAAATCTAAGTCAAAGAGAAATAAGACTTAGAGAAATTCTATAATGACTTAAAGACTCTTAGAAGTTCTAGGTGGAGAATAAGATTCTGCTGAAGAATGAGTTCAAGCTCAAGATGAAGTTCCAACAGATATGAGAGAAAAACCAGCTAATGAGGAGATCCAACTGAAGAAGAAAACTCAACATAAGAAAAAGAGGATTCAGTGGATGTGCAGATCAAGCTGAGAGCCCAGCAGATGACTAAATCCTACAGCTAACTTCTAGTCCACTGAAGATCATCCGTACCTGACAGATTGCAGAGCGAATCCGAAGTTGCAAAATCCATAGTACAAAAGTTGCAAAACACGACAACGGAATCTCAGATGCAATCCAATAGGAAGATATTAACTGCTTACGGAAAAGAATGGAACAAGGCTCTCTCCAACGGCTCTATTCAAATCCCGTCTATATATACAACGGAAGATCAAAATCAAAGATACCATAGTTGTTGTGCATTTGATTTCTCAAGCTATCAAGGTTATCCTTTAGACAACATCAACTTTTTGAAGAGGAACTCGATCTACATTGTAATATTCCAAGTTCATACTTGTGAATCAATATTAAGTTCCTAGTTAGGCAGTTCTGATCATTGTAATATCTTAAGCTAAGATTCTGAACACAGTGAAATATCATTTTGCTCTTCATTGTAAGAATGTGTTCAATCAGTTGGAGAATCTCTCGAAATCTCTCATCTCTTGTAAAAGATAGGTTTTAGAGTAAGAAAGAGTTAGATGAGTAAGTTAAGTGTAACTAGTCTGAAAGTTGATAGAAGATACAAAAGTAAATCGTGCAAATTGCTTAAAAAGGTAGAATTCATCAATTAATTGCTGAACAGGACAGTGGACTTCAATGAACCGTTTGACCCCTCAAACAATCTCCAATTGTATTTTTCCCAGAACTGCGACTTCTTCGTATTCGAAAGAGCTTTCCGTGGCTGCCTGTTTCGCCTTAATCTGAGTTTTGTACAGGAAGTTATGGCCATTCTTCGGAGACTATCAGAAGTTGATTTCCTGCGAAAATCTGACTCCACCTCTGATCTTCTGGACTGTATCCCGCTCAACCTTCGACGTCGATGGACAACGATCTTCGAATATTTCCAGGAGAAAAAAGTCCCACTTAATAGGCGCCACTCAACTCTCACAGGAAACCTAATTTCTGTAATCTGAAATTATGTATTCTTATTTCTGTTCTGAGAGATGTTGTGTATTTATAATTATAAATACAGGATATGGGCCAGACTTATAAGTTGAGCTATTTTTCTCCTACTAGGCTCAAAAGTCTTTGGGCCAGCCTAGGGATCAAATACAAGGAACAAATATGAGCCTCAAATGAATTAATTCTTATGATCAGCCCATATCACAATTAATTCATAAATATTAATTCATTCCACTAGACAATCAATATTGACTTACCCCTTTATTGACGATGATGAGTCGGACTTGTATTTAGACTTATCGAACCCCCGTATTTAAGATATCTAACATCCATTAATTAATTAAAGCTTCTGACAACTTATATTAATTAATTTCTTATTAATCCTTAAGTAGTACCACTCAACTTTATTATTGCACCTGAACTTAATCAACCTGCAGGGTTTAGTGTAATGAACCTTTTGAGCTCCTTAAGGGGATGTTATTATCCTATATCGGATACGGTCACCTAATACAGATTATCAAGTGTAATATAAAAATTGCTATCACCCAAGATACACAGTACTCAAGTTAATATGTAACTCTTAGTGATGCACAAATTTATATATACACCTGAAATCTTATTAGGATTTAGGTCCCGTTAAGTCACCGAGATCTTGATTCTTCACTTAGGTCGAACAGAAGAATACATCTCACTGTGATCCTATCAATACGTTTACACGTACAGTATAGAAAAGTAGTCAAGACAAACTATTTCCATCTATATTGCAGTCTAAAACAACAACTCGTCCTAGAGTAGTCTCAACTGTGATAAATTTTATATCTCATAAGGTTATTCCAATTATATGATCTTCTGTGATCTACAACACACCATATAATCTACTTATATAGAGATAATTGGACACACATACGCAATTAAGTTCAATTCAGATCGGAGATAAGATAGTGAACTTAGGAATCATTGTATACAAGCATAAAAGTTTTTGCTTTCAGTATACAAATCCAACAGCTTTGTAGATTGAGATTGTGTGACCTATTGCGGGATGGTCGGGTCTGGGCCGGCGTAGCTTCAGGCGACAGACGGAGGGAAGGCTCGGCGCGAGTCTGGTAGAGGAAAGGTTCGGACCGTCCAGCGCAAGCCTGGGTGGCAGTCCGGTCCAGTACGGTGCAGGGCGGCGGATTTAAGTGGGTAAGGGGTGGCAGCGGCGACTAAGGTCAGGGAAAAAGAAAGATTCAGTTCAAAACTTGAAAAATATTGAGTTACATAACATACATAATGATACCTGTAGGATTTAGATTTTATAAATATTATTATAAATATTAAATATATAAATTAAATAATTAATTTATAAATGTATGGGTCGGTCCGAGTTCGAGCGGGTTCATACTAGGACCAATCCGAAAAAATTTCGATCCTATAAAATAGACCCAGATCGGACCACATATGTATATTGGGTAGGTCTGGTCCGGACCGAACTCGTCAGTTCGGGTCGGTTCAGCGAGTTCAGTTGGGGTTTGCTCACCCCTAAGTCACCTATTATATTGATCTTTCTCTTTTAATTTTTTCAGTTTATTTTCCTTTTCCTGTTGACCAAGATACAGTTTCTTCAAAAAACCGTGATGATAAAGAGACAAGCTACACAAGCTCAAATTCATTTTTTTAGTACTATGACAAAGAGACAAGCTACACGAACTCCTCGTGGGATCGATCCTATACTTACCACTGGAACTACGCCTATAGCGGGCAAATAGAAAACTTACAATTTTATTTGTGCGAAGAGTGAAGCGACACTCTCACCAATGTCTAGGCTGCTCTTGGACACTAAGCAAGTGCTAAGTAAGTGGGCATTTTTTCCATGATGAACATACAAGCTACCACACATTTTACTAGTCAGTATGATATGTTGTTCTTTTCTAGGCACCTATTCTTAGAGAATTCAACACTAAAACCTACACCACAGAATTGGCTTATGGACATTAAATTATGCTTCAAAGTATCTAAGTAGATAAAATTTTAATTTTAGCATTCCCAGCACTAAAGTTCCAAAGCCCTTAATGTAACTTAGAGAGTTATCCCAAAGGGTATTTGTGAGCCTTTTCCATAAGTATGTGAGAAGATTTGAAAGTTAGTCATATACTTTGAACATTCACTGTCCAAATACTAGAGATTTTTAATAGTTGATCCATCTTTCTTCTTCTTTTGTTAGCTTACAAGTGCACCATTCAAAAACTAAGCCTCGGGTACCTATTTGAGATTGGGTCCTTGCACGGTAGTAGTCTATTGAGGAACTCAAATTTGTCTCATTACTTTGACATTGTGATTTGGATGAATTCGTTTTCCATATTAAAGTCAATCAAAATGTCCTAGGCAACTGAGGCATTGCCTTGGACTTGGATTTTGTAGCTTTGAGGTAAGGTTTGGCTTTGTGTGTGTGTTGTGCATCAGTGTGCTTATATTAATGTGTAATTGAAGCTTTACTATTGTTGGGATATATTTGTAACACTTTCAGTTTGAACAAGATGCATTTAGATTCTGACCTTGTGCTTCGGGAACACATACACACAGTAATTATGCCTAGATTAGACCTCACAAGTTTACATGCTCATACTAAATTTAATCATCGCCCAAACCAGGTATAAAAGTTTACCTAGATATAATTAAATAAAATAACATAAAAGAAATAAAAGAAGGAAACATACTTGATTTGAATTTGAAGTTCGAAAATAAAAGCAATCTTTGACCAACACCAACGTTGCCCAAAGCAAATAAAAACATACTACAAATCAAAAAGGCACGTAGAGCTTATTTCTTCTGCCCCAAACTCACATAAAATAAACAAAAACAAAAACATAATACTAAGGTAACTACAAGTGCTCAACATCAAAAATTAGATTTCGTAGTGATGGCTGAATATGGTGTCTGTGTCCTCCTGCTACGGTAGAATATTTGTATTTATAGAACTTAGCATAGGTTCTTAGGCTTGGCCCATGCAGTGAGGCGCAGCTAAGGTTTCTAGGATTTTTTTTCCATGTATAATTCATGCAACCCTCATTTATTTAGCTAGTAATCGCTCCGGATCTACATAAACAATGTAAGAGGATCTTTGCATTCTTCCTTCCTGTTTCTAATGGAGGGCACTGTTTTGCTAATTTTCGCCCAAAGTATAGCTCATATCTTTGCCTAGTTTTTGCTCAAAGTCTGCCTTAGGTCTTTGCCCTTAAACACTACAAGATCCCGCATGGTACTTGGTCCAAGCAAAAGGTGCACCAGTGTTCTGCCCATTAGGGGTGTAAGTGAGTCGAGCTAGCTCGTGAGCTACTCGGGATCGGCTCGAAAATTACTCGAAATCGACTCGATGTTAGTCGAGTCGAGCTCGAGCTCGAGCTACTCGAGTAGGTACCGAGCCCGAGTTTGAGTTTCGTGATACTCGACTCGTTAGGCTCGCGAGCCTAATCGAGCTCAAACAATTATATATATAATATATTATTTGTAGGCCCAGAATTAAACATATTTCAGATCCATAAAGATGGCCCAATCTCCAAACCCTAAGCCCATTAACACAATTACTAAATTTGAATCACACAATAATTGAACCTAAGTCCTATCTCAAAACAGCAGCCGCCCCCAATCTCCCATCTCTCTCTCGGCTGAATGGCGACCGGCGACCGCTGACGCGCACCCCGACACTCTGCGCGACGGCGGCTCATCCTTCCAGCGAGCTTAACAGCAGCTGCAGTGCAGCACATAGTCGCCGCCTTTGGCTCTCATTTTCCCAGCCTGGTGCGCGCGCGACAGCAGCATCATCTGCCACCACCGGGCTCCGCGGCGCGACGGCGGCTCGTCCTTTCGGCGAGCCTAACATCAGCAGCAGTGCAGCGCTGAGCCGCCGCCTTTGGCTCTCTTTTTCCCAGCCCGACGCGATAGCAGCATCATCTGTCACCACCGGGCACTGACTGCCCTTTCCCAACTCGACGCAATAGCAGCAGCGACGCCGCGACATCGCTTTTCTTTCTGTTTTCTAAATTTTTGTTGTGTCTAGAAACGACATTCTTGCAGTGTATATCATTATCTTGTTTATGTTTCCTGTTGTTGGTCTTGGTGTTGTTCCTATATCAATAAATATGATGGAGAGAGTTGCTTAGAGTCTCCGATTGTGTACAGCAAAATACTGAAGGGAAAATTGTTCATAGTATCTGTTGAAGCATTAATCAGACGAGCTTAAACGAGCTCGAGCTCACCGAGCTTAAATGAGCTCGAACTCGAGTATGACTCTACAATCGAGCTTAATCGAGTCGAGCTCGAGCTCACGAATATGGCATCGAGTCGAGCTCGAGCTCAAAAAAATCAAGCTCGGCCGAGTCGAGCTCGAGCTCGAGCTTCATCAATATAGCCGAGCTCGAGTTTGAGCATAGCAATACTCGACTCGACTCGGCTCATTTACACCCCTACTGCCCATGAATGATCTCAAGTCATTGCCTCTTTTGCGGAATGCAGCATGTTTTGCCCAAGATCTTGTCCACATGTCCTGTTGTCCAAAATGTGTCCTCCTAGACACAAAGACACGAAAAATAAACAAAAGTGGACTCGATATAGACCTAAACCATACACAAAAAAATACAACAAATGGGCTCGTCAGCCGCGTAACCCATTGATTAGTCTAAGGAATCTGATTGGTCAACTGACTTGAAACTTTAAAACAAGTAATCATAAGTTGGTGAATTATCCTGTAAACTGGGATCGTGGACGTATGAGGGTTTCTCTATACCGTATAAAACCGATTGTGTTCTTACTTTCTCCACTTACATTCAGTGTTACATATACTCCCTCCGTCCGTGATATCGTTTCCACATTTGCCATTTCGATCCGTCCGCGATATAGTTTCCACTTCCATTTATAGAAGTATGGTCCACAAATTTCCACACACAACAATAGTGGGACCCAAACTCCACTCACTACAAAATCCACTACTATCAACCACTTTTCTTAAAACCCGAGTCGTCCACAACGTGGAAACGATATCGCGGACAGAGAAAGTATTATTTATCTTATTACAAACTGACCATATATATTAAAATCATTATTAGCTACAAAGCTAATTATCAGCATACATCCATCAGTAGACTCAAGTCACTGATCATAAAATGAATCTGGATTAAGCTGAAACTTTGACTTTAGAGATTTTGATTAACGAACAAATTAAACACCACACTCCACACATACCAGTTATCACTCCAACTGATCAGCTCACGAGAAGTCACTAGAATTACTAACTGAACCTTCAGGTAGAACAGGTTTGCTCAGATGTCAGTTAGTGTACCTTTTGGTCAGCTGATCTATGTTACTCCAGTTGACTCATTATCAGCTAAACCTGTTTAGAACTCATACTCTGTAAAGCAACAAAAAGTTTGCAACTAGTGTATTATCTCCATCCATACACTGTATTATCTCAATCCATACACTAGTACGCGCTTGCTCGATACCAACAATGCCCCTTTGAGAATGACACGAGTTTTAATAAAATGATTTAGTGTGTTATGAATGGAATAAGAGTCTTATCTCTATGAGAGAGTTCAAGTGATTAAAGTGGAATAATGGTCTCACATTTTATAAGGTTGTGTGGGATAGTTTTACTAAAAATAGAAAGAGACATAAAATTGGAAACAAACTAAAATGATTAAAAAAAATACATGAAATTGGGGGACGAAAGAAGTATAATATGAAATTAATGTATTCAAAATATATAGATATTAGAATTTTCAACTTAACTTCAACCTAATGAACCCTACCCTATAAAAAATTACACTCTCTTAGTTCATGAAATATTGCCCTACTTACCCATTTTTTCTTGTCCACAAAGTAATGCCCTACTCTGCTTTTTGTACCACTACACCCTTTTATTTTTCATTTATTTACCATCAATTGCCACTGATGGACCCACCCATTTTAATTACCCACACAATTAAGCCTCATAAATATTCCCACTAATCTAGCACTAATTACACAACTCATCGATTTATCAAAAACACACACACACACACACACACACAACTCATCGACCATTTCATACTCTCTCTCTCTATGAACCCTAGAGAACTCCGCCCCTCTGTATTCCCGTCGATGGAGGAGGCATAATCTCCGACTCCCTATGAAAATCTTTATCTCTGGGATTCTCCAGTACATTTCGTCGGTCTATCAATCCCTATTGCAATCGGTGATGGTTCCTCTCTCGCAATCGGCGGTCTAAATGACATCTTTGAACCGACGGCGACCGATGAAGAGAGTATACAGTTCGCCCATTTCATACTCTCTATCCTAGAGAACTCCGCCCCTCTGTCATTTTCTTCGATGCCATATTCCTATTCTCCGACTCCCTCTAAAAATCTCTCTCTCTCTGGGATTCTATCAAGGAAGTATGCAGATCTATCAAGGGAGTATGGAGATCTATGAATCTGCCTTCGATTCTAGAACAATGGTGCTCGAATCACCATTGAAGGTGTTGTTAGCTGCGTGCTAGGGTTGTTTTTTTTTTTTTAGTGTGTTGACACTTCTAATTTTTGGTAAAATGTGTTATTATGTGGGCTGGTGATGCCATTGCATGATAATCTTGATACTGCATTTGAATCTTTTTTTTTTTGGTTAAAGGTTGTGATATGTGGGCTGGTGATGTCATTGCTTGAAATCTAATAATATGAATTGAATACGATGTTGCATTTTATCTTTTTTTTAGGGATGGTTTTTCAAACACTGACATATTTCTGACTTTCTCACCATCAAGTACTTGTTTGTCTTTATGATTGACACCTTTTTGCATTGATACTAGGTGAATAGGTTTTCCCAACAGTTGTTGTGCAGCTGTTGAATTCCAGATGCGCCAAATGGTCTTCGCATCAACCTGGAATTTTTGTGCAGCTTATTTTTTTAGCTTCATAATGAAGATCTCCATCGTTGCTGTGTTGTAGAACCCATTGTACAATATTATTTCTTTCTTCATCAGTCAAATTTGGCTTAGTTATTATGATTGCCATGCTTTCCCTTCTCTATGATTTTATTGTAGTTGTGGTTGTAATGGATGAAAAATGCAGTATGTCGTGTATTTATTACAGCTGAATTTGACCACATCTTTTTTTGCTACTAAATTTGGCCTCTTAAATGAATGAAAAGGTTACTTTTTCACACCAAATTCAAATGTTGCATTACTTTTTCCTCTTTAATTACAGCTGTAGTTATTTAATGGTAGCAGCCTTGTTTATTGCAAAATTACAAAAGAATGCAAAAAAATATATATGGTAGTTAAAAATAACTTAAAATTCAAGTTTGATGGTATAATTCCACTCGTACAAGTAAATGGGAGTTATACTTGTTACCCACCTAAATGATAATCAAATATTAACAAATGCAATGGTGTAATTAACAATACCCCTACAATTCAACTTTTACCCCACTCACAACCATTTTATCAACTTTCTTAAAACCCGTGTTGAACAGTAAAATGGGCAATACTTTATGGACGGAGGGAGTATAACCACCACATAAATGTAATATAGGTATAGATCTGAATATTCCTTATTTATAACCGAAGATATAGATATACAATAAAAATATCATTAAAAATTGAGTTAAAAATTTGAGATAAAATACAAAAATTCTCTTTGTCCCATTATAAATGACTCATTACTTTTGGGCACAGAGATTAAGGAATGTGTAATTAGTAGATAATATGAGTTGGTGGAGAGAGAATAAATTGAGATTTATAAACGTAGGTGTATAGAGAGAGAGTTGGTGGTGGACTCATTAGTTAATTAATCTCTCAATTATTTGCCAAAAAGGAATGGAATATTTGTATTGAAATATTCCATTATAAAAATTGGGACATTTGTAATGAGACAATTGGAGTAATACATATACACCATTCGTCCCATTATTCATGGCACATACCTTTTCAGCACGGAGATTAAGGAGAGTAGAATTAAGGAAAAATTACATGTTTAGTGTTATTTTAATTAAAATTAAATTATTGTTAATAATTAATCTTCTTTGTGTCAACACACTAAGACTCATGTCAACACTCACAGACTTCTCATCGTCTCCGACAACAACACACACAGAGCAAACCAAAAAAGTCCCTAGATCCCCAAATCCACTGCCTCATCTCGAATCCACAAATCCTATTTCCATTCCCAACAGAGGTGATGGTCGGCTTCTTGTTGTAGAGCTTCATCGACATCAACGATCGCTGCTACATCCCGCACATCATCTCTGTGGTCCCTTCCACCACGGCGATTTGTTGGATTTGTGTACTGAAAGCAAGAACGTTTTATACTTGTATACAATGTTTCCTGTGTTCAATATTTAATCTCCTATCTGATTGTGTTCATGATTGCATATGTATGTCCTTTATCTCTATATAAGTTGATTATATGGTGATTAACGGATCACAGAAGGTCATATAATTGGAATAAAATTAAGAGATATAATTAGATCACAGCCGAGATGACTCTAGGACGAGTTGTTGGTCTAGGCTGCAGTATCGATGGAAATAGCCTGTCTTGACTATTTGTATATACTGGTACGTTATAACGTATTGATAGGAGCAGCAAAGGGGCGCCAACTTTGAGAAGATCAATTTTTTTCCTTGGGAATTCTCACAGCTTGTTGTCCATCCAACGTTGGGAGTTGAGCGGGATACAGTTCAGAAAGTCAGAACTGGAGTCTTCAATTCAGCCATTGACAACCTCTGCATACAATTCACAAGTAAGTGTTTCTAACTCCAATGTGCAGCACTTAAATTCATAGGAGCATGTTAGGAATTAATCGTTGTATGGTGAATTAAGATATCCGATAAACGATCCTATTGGGGCTAAAATCCTTCACGATTCCCGCGGCGGTTCATCGGCACTCTGCTCAAGCGCCGCCAGATAAGCCTCAATGATTTGCTCCAAGCCGTGCAGCCGCTTGAAGCTAGAGCGAGAGAGTGTTACTCGGACAGAATCGTTGCATTTGAAGCCGATGAGAATCAGATTCCCTTTTTCGTGCTTAGGAATTTGATTCGCCACGAGAATCAGATCATCTTTTTCGTGCTCTAGTGCTTGTTTGATTTGACCGGACTGTCGGGGAGGAGTTTTGTCCGCCTCTCACAATTCTAGTGCTGTGAATATTCTTCAATAATATATTGCAGACAAATTCCACGATCTCACCGAAAAACATCTTCTAGATTTGCTCCGATCAAGCTTCATCATGGACGACGACGTGGAGCAGGCGAAAGGTGTGGGAGACAACGTGGGTGGAGGAGGCGGCGGTGGTGGTGGCGAGAGGATGTCGCCGAAATATATGAAGGGGGTAGACTAGTGCGCAGAGAGGGAGAGTAATAAGATGAAATTAAGATTTAGAGTAAAATAAGTTTTGTATTATGCTTATATATGAGGTTAATTAAGTTTTAATTTAATTCTTAATTTTATCCCCAAAAAGAAACAAGCCATATAATTGGATCAACCCAAAATAAAATACGTAAATGGGAGGGAGGGGTATATATTAATCCTTGATTGCCGACAGCTAAACCCTAGGGGATAAAAGGCAAAATGAAAAAATAAAAAAACAGAAATATTAGAAATGGCATCGGACGACAGCAGAAACGAAAACCATATTGGACGGCCCATAAGAGCGCGTTGTTAAACGAGCGAATCAAAGTTGTCGGTATTGCACGCGCCATCACTCGCCAGTGACGTGGCAACCTATCACCGCCTTCGTATCACTGGCAGGGAGCGCGCGTGTGATTAAAAGCAGCGTGTGGCCCGATGGCAACCATTCACAGAGCGTTTTAGAGAGAGAAACCCAAAAAAAAGGCAAAAGGAAAGAAATTTCAGGAGAGAGAAAGCGAGTGGGAGTTCGGATCGAAGAACAGAAAGCACGAGAGTTTCCCTTCTTCGTCTCCTCCTGCCTCTGCCCCCAAACCCTAATTTTCCTAATTTATGTCTGCTCTTGTTATTTAATTTTTCTTTTTTCTCCACACTCATTTCTGCTTAATTTTATCCGCTCACCAGATCTATATAGCCTTTCTTCCTCGTTTTGGGGTATCGTTTATTCTTCTGAAAATCGGATCTGCGTAAAAGCATCGAAAATTTCCGTCGTTTTAATTTAATTTTAGCTACTGTATTCATTTCCGTCCCTTTGTCTCGATTCTTGATATTTTGGTTTCGGCGTTTGTTCTGCGACTCTAGGGTTTTTAAAACCCTAGATTTTTTTTTAGAGTTTGCTTATTCTAGGGTTCTGAGTCTCGATTTGGGAGGAAGGGTTTTTGATTGAGGAATTGGGGGTTACATGTATGGCTTCAGGGACTTTAGGGGATTCCGATGATGATTTGAATTGGAGAGGGAGGTGTCGATGGACAGAAAACAGTAAAGTTTATACGCGGAAAAGCCACAAGAAAGCCCAGAAAGCTTGCAACAATAACGTTGCTGCCACAACTACAACCGCTGTCGCCGGAGAAACCCATCTCCGCCGCCCTTACCCCCTCAAGGAATCAGGCTTCAACAAGCGCCGAAGTTACCCCTGCCACCACCGCCGATGCTGAGGTTTCCCTTGCCTCCCAACCTTCCACAGTCCCTTGCTCGACAGCCACACCCAACGGGACTGCAGATTGTTATGCTTCTGTGGGAGTTGTAGGGTCGAAGGATGTAGATTCTTGCCAAAATCTGCCTGAGCGTTCTTCGCAGCAAGAACAGAGTCTCGCAAATGGGTCACCGGACAAAAAGGCGGATTCGTCAAGCCAGGCGCCACTGCTAGAACAGAAAGAAAGTCAAAGTGCAGAGCTTTGTTGTCAAACTGATGATGAAGGCAGAGGTAGTCGAAGTGCAGAGCTTTGGGATCGGAATGGTTCGCCATTGCCTGACAGCAGTGAGGCCAAGAATTTGGAAAAAAACGCCTTCACCTGATGGTGAGAAGGAGTCAGTGCAGAGAAGTGAGCCATCACTGTTCAGGAAAATGATCTTCCAAATGGCAGAGATGTTTCTCCAGAACGGCAGCCTATGGGAGATGATGAACGGAATGATGGGGCCGTGCCCGGTTCTCTTCAAGTTCGCCAAGACAATGGCCTAATTAAGGTCAATGGAGCTGTGACGTCACCAGAAGTGTCCAAAGAGCCGCAACTTGTTGGGAATGCGGTACAAGATGATGAAGAAATGATGCCTGGTTCACCTCAAGTTTCTGAAGGTAATGCTCGAGGTAATGTCAATGGAGTTGTGGCGCCACTGGTGGTATCTAATATTGATGATAGGATTAGATTTAGTTTATGTAAAGCGACCCCCAAGAATGAGATCAAGGTTCTTAGGAAGAATCTAGAGTATGAGCTTGATCAGGTTAGGAGGCTAGTTAAACAGATCGAGTCCAGAGAGCACCAGCTTGCTTCACATAATAACCATACTAGCAACAATAACAATAGTAATAAAAGTAATTATATTAGTGCTGAAGGTGCTAATGCTGCTGAGTATGTTCACCCTCAACCCCAGCATGCCCGAAGTAATGTGATGGACCGAAGGTTGTTGTTGAGGGTGAACACAGAGATGGGTGCAATGGGGCACACAGAAACCAGACCTATCGGATTAGCAAGGGTGAATTCTGATATGGGTGCTGCAAGGAATCTTGAGCATCGGGTGTATAGTAGGCAACTTAGTGTGGCAGTGATGGATAATAGGTCCAATGAGTTCATTGAGAAGGAGAAACGGACCCCGAAGGCAAATCAGTATTACAGAAATTCAGAGTTCCTTTTGGGAAAAGATAGACTGCCTTCTGAAAGTAACAAGAGGTTGAAAACGAATAATGGGAGGAAACACAGTGGAGATACAGAACATGCCATGGGATTGGCTTTGGCTTTGACAAGAACAGCAATCAGGTGTTCAAGAGCTGTAGCAGCTTACTTCAAGCGGTTGATGAGGCACAAGTATGCTTGGGTTTTCAACGAGCCAGTGAATGCCACGAACCTTGGATTGGTTGATTACCATGATGTCATCAAGCATCCTATGGACTTGGGTACCATTAAGACTAGAATGTCACAGAACTTTTACAAGACTCCAAGGGATTTTGCGGAGGATGTGCGGCTTGTATTTCACAATGCCATGACTTATAATCCAAAGGGGCAGGATGTCCACGTTATGGCAGAAGAAATGTTGCAGATTTTTGAAGAAAAGTGGGCCACTATAGACTCTCAGTACAATTCTTATTGGAAATATCAAGTATATCAGGACGGGGGAATACCCACACCCACTTCTAGAAAGGGTGTGCCATATTCTCATTTTGGCCCTGCTTCCGTTTCAGTCTCTGCACCTGCTGCTTCTGTTCCGTTGTATGCTTCTGTTGCTCCGGGAAGACCTTCTGAGAGGCCTGAGCCAGTGTCATCATTCATGGCTGTTGATCCAAAAATTCATCGACCTCATGTTGGCAGGACTCCTGTTCCCAAAAAACCTAAAGCAAAAGATCCTAATAAAAGGGACATGACTTATGAGGAGAAGCAAAGACTTAGCACCAACCTTCAAGGCTTGCCTCCTGAGAAGCTTGATGCTATTGTTCAGATCATAAAGAAGAGGAATACTGCTCTTTCTCAAAACGATGATGAGATTGAGGTTGACATTGATAGTGTTGATGCGGAGACTCTCTGGGAGCTGGACAGGTTTGTGACTAATTACAAAAAGAGTTTGAGCAAGAATAAAAGGAAAGCAGAACTCGCTCTTCAAGCAAGAACCATGGGTAATCAGAATGTCTCGTTGATGGTAAGGGCAGAGGATTTCCTTACTTGATTGCATAATAACAATATTAGTTAATTCTTCTGCCTGGACCTAATCAAATGTGTTGACCTTACATTGCAGAACTCAACTCCAACAGTGGCAATCCAGATGGAAAGTAGAACAGGTATTATTAACTCTTTTATTCAGCCATTTTAGATTGTCTTTCTGGACACTGAATTGTATTTTGGAGACATTAATCTGACAGTTGTTTTTCCTTTTCCCGTCACTTTTCCTTCTGAAGCTTTTAAGAAGGGCGTCACTCTTGTAGATGATGACAAGGAGGGTCACAATGGGAGTAGGTCCAGCAGTTCTAGCAGTTCCAGTAGTGATTCTGGATCGAGTTCAAGTGGTAATTTTTTACTTTCTAATCTTCACTGCTGTACATTTTTTCCTATAAAAAACTCTTTCAAATTCTTGTGTTTCTTTCTGAAAATGGCTTATATCAAGCTTAAAACTTTAGTGCTGCAGTATTTGGCATGATGTTTTCTGCCTCTTATATATGATTTACACTCTTACATATTCACTTGCAGATTCTGATAGCGACAGCTCCTCCGGGGATGGATCTGATGCAGAGCATTCGCCTAAGACATGAAAGAATCTCTCTGACTGAGGTATGAAAAGATTTTTGTGCTTGGTACTACATTTGTTGCTTGGTTATTTTCGTGTTTTGCTTTCTGTTATCATTTGCCACAAGCTCAATTGTTTCAGCAGCTGTCACTGAACGTCAATAGCTCCTCCTTTGATTACGCATTAAATATTAGGACCACTTTCATCCAAAACACGATATGGTATCTGATGAAGGACTACAAGCAATATTTTATCATGCTAAAAGTATAGTGTAAATGTACTCTGATGTACGGTGATTTCAAAATTGAAGTGCAAGTCTTCCCGAGTTTTTGAGGAATGGGCTTATTTCTATTGTCTGTTTAAAGAAAGTTCCGTGAATTTCTTTTAATAATAAACTGAAGTGCCAAGGTTGTTAAGACAATATGAACCATGCCTTTTGTTTTGGGGTATATTTGCTCTATTAGCTGCATCAATATCTTCTTTCATGTAGGTTGTTGTTGACCTGATTATCTCCTAATGAAGTATATACTCAGTCCCATCGGTATTTAACTTTTTTAGCTGAGACAGAATCATCTTCTCCATATAAGCTTGGGAAGTTTGAAGCGTTATGATTGAATCTGTGTTAAGACTGGGACTTTTGCCGGTTGTATGAGATGTATGGATTTAAACCTTGGTTGTGGATTTTGGTTGTGAATGTAGTGAGGAAGAAATATGTTTCTCGGTGCTCTTATGGCCACGAGCATTGTATAACTGTTCACTAATATGGGTTTTTTCCCATATCATATATTTATTACTTTAGATGAGCATTTGTCCTTTTGATTAAGTGTTGGATTTGTGGTAACTGCGATGATGAATGTAATGCTGAGTTTGACTACATTTGCAGGTCATGTTTGGGTCTGTGGTAAAATGCTTGTGCACTCAAATGATTGGTGGTGCCTGCAGCTCCCCCTTGTTGCAAGTCGTTGTGGTCTGTGTTGAAAACTCGTAACGGGAGAATGTATTAAATGATGATATCTACCAATTTGCGGTGGTAAGGAACTTGACTAGTGAGAAGGGGGCTTAGAGCCAAGATTGAATAGGTTTAGTAAGTTGTATCTGTGGTTTTGCACATTGTATTACAGTAGCTGTACATAGCTTCAGGCTTAGGAGTGCTGTTAAATTTGTTTTAGGCCAATGGTTTGGATTTCAACTTTCGCTAGTGCAGTTATCCTTATTACAAAAGAATCTGCAATTTTACATGTCAAAACACCACTGCCATTTTTGGCAATAAAACAGGTGTTGCAGAGCAGAGCATCCTTCCAAATTCAACATCTTTCTCCTTGGGTGCCTGTTTCATCAAAGATGTTTTGGCAATGCACAACAACTCAACTGCATCTTTTATTTCCCCAAAATAATGAACATCGTGATCTCATCAAAATAACATCATCAACTACAAATAATATCATCTCAGCTGTTACACAGTATCATGGCACCGAAAAATATTTACTATTTGGAGCCAGATACATACATGCCAAATTAGCCCAATTCAAATTTCACCAATAACCATAGAAATACTGATAGAATCAAGGGAATACGAGAGCAGGAATCGGGAAGAAATTCCAGCTGAGCAATGCACTAAATTAGTGATCAGACCAATCATATTGAAAAGGGCCTTAGATGATTTTACTTACCTAATAACAACTTGAATGTCACAGCCATAGATCAGGAATTAACATACACAGGAGGGGGAAGGGAAGCAGTCGGTAATTGATAATGCCGGCAATAATGTTGAAGCTGGACCCTTCGATGCCTCTTCAAGCTGCATAACCCTTCACCTATACATTCAAATAAAACACCCAATTAAAAAGGCATATTGCTGAAATGAGACGTATGAATGCCCCGATCACCAGCAATTAAGCAAGGAGGAAAAATCGAGATGCTAGTGAAAGAGAAAACGGCATATGACCTCAGATCTGGAATTGTTGCGGCTGACGTCGGCGGCGACGCCGGGGGTTCCGGCGATATCATAGGCTGGAGATAAGAGGATTCAGCTACATCAGAAGATAGAAGGCTGGCCAATCCCTCCGGAAGCCCCAAAAAATGACCACCGTCCGATCCGGCGCCGGCGCAGCCGACGTCGTGGCAGGTTGATGAACTGGCGCCCCTCCGATTAGCACATAACACCATTGCCGTCTTCATCTTCACCCTAAATAACCGATATGCGAGTGGCTGGAAAGGAAAGACAACATTCCGACGGTATATACTGTGTGTGTGTGAGAGAGAGAGAGAGAGATGAAGGGGAACAGTGAGAAATGGAAAACCGGAGGGGGGTTTTGACGGCCGCTTCTTTCGTCTCAATTTCCGATATGGATAATTTTTTCGTTTTTTAAATAAATAATGTGACGAGTCAAAACGTGTCTTATGATTTTGTGTATAATTGAATAACATACTCCCTCTGGTCCCATTATTG